>NC_054829.1:88937654-90187654 GCF_018345385.1 Vulpes lagopus | reverse complement strand
GCTTTAAATATTATCATTCTAGTAATATGTCTCATACATGTATCTCCAGGCCAGACCCCTATCCTGAATTCTCAGATACACATATACATAGACTTTTTCAAATACCTATTTAACCTGAATGACTAACAACTTACATTACTAAACAGTAACTCAAAATTAACATATCCAAATTAAACCTATCTCCCCTTCAGAACTGGCTTTCTATATATCCAGTTAATAACAGCTGTAGCTGTATCCTTCCAGTTGCTTAGGCCTTTGCCTTGAGGTTATTCTAGACGCCTCCATTTCTCTAACCTCCATCCAATCTGTAAAGTAATCTCTGGATTCCACATTCACTGCTATTCCCTGGGGAAGGAACCACTAATTACTAAAATAGTCTTTTTGACCTTGTCCTCCCAAAGTTTACCTTCAACACAATAGCCGAGTGATGCTTTAAAAATGTAAGTCTTACCATGTCGATCCTCTGTTCAAAACCTTTCAAAGGCTTTCCATTTCCCTCAGTGTGAAAAATACTGACTCAACCCCAGTCATCTCTCTGAAATGCTTCTCTTGGGATCCCTTGGGTGGCTCGGTCAGTGGCTTAGCGCCTGCCTTCAGGCCAGGGCATGATCCTGGAGACCTGGGGTCCAGTCCCACATTGGGCTCCCTGCATGGAGCCTGCTTCTCCCTCTGCCTGTGTCTCTGCCTCTCTCTCTCTCTGGGTCTCTCATGAACAAATAAATAAGATCTTAAAAAAAAAGTGCTCTTCTACCACACTCACTCAGCAAAATTTTAGCTTGACAGGCATAATTGCTATTCCTCTAATACAACCCTACCTTTGGGCCTTTGCACTTTCCCTCCTGATATTCTCAGGGCTAATTTTCTTACCTCAGTCCAATCCACGTTCCAGCTCACTTTCTCAATGAGGTAGGTAACTACCCAATTTAAAATTTCAAGCCACACCCTCCTCATTCCTTTTTGCCTTCCACAACACTATTGATCACATTATTGCTTTTTTCCTACTCCTTTTCTCAATCACTATAACCTGCAGGAGAATGGCATTTCAGGTGTTTTTTTTGTTTTGTTTTGTTTTCAGGAAAATATCTCAGGTTTGCCAGAAAAATGTGTATAACATAGCTTCAAGGTTCAGTATACATTTGTAAACAAAATATATAAGAATGCAATTGTGTACATGCAAAATCTGAGCTTTAAAGCTTATAAGAAAAGCAAATCTTGTAACAGAAAGATGCTAATGAGAGACTTTTGAGAAAACATTGGCCTTGGTACGTTGGAACACTTTAAAGAACCCCAGCCATCCCCAGAACAGTTCTTAGAAGCCACTGTCATCAGAAAGAAGTGATTGCTTTCTGCAGATCAGTGGCTTAAAGAGACCAGCAATTACAGCAGCATATTTTATTTATTTATTTATTTATTTATTTATTTATTTATTTATTTATTTTTATTGGAGTTCCATTTGCCAACATATTGCATAATACCTATCGCTCATCGCATCAAGTGCCCCCCTCAGTGCCCATCACCCAGTCACCCCCACCCCCCTACCCACCTCTCTTTCCACCACCCCTTGCTCATTTCCCAGAGTTAGGAGTCTCTCATGTTCTGTCTCCCTGTCTGATATTTCCCACTCATTTTCTCTCCTTTCCCCTTTATTCCCTTTCACTATTTTTTATATTCCCCAAATGAATGAGACCATATAATGTTTGTCCTTCTCCGATTGATTTATTTCACTCAGCATAATACCCTCCAGTTCTATCCACATCAAAGCAAATGGTGGGTATTTGTCGTTTCTAATGGCTGAGTAATATTCCATTGTATACATAGACCACATCTTCTTTATCCATTCATCTTTCGATGGACACCGAAGCTCCTTCCACAGTTTGGCTATTATGGACATTGGCAGCAGCATATTTTAACAACAGTCTTGAGAAAGAGACATCAGTCAGATAAGTGAAATAAATGGTGGTTTTACTAAAAATAATAATATAAAAGAACAAGGGGAGAACTGCTAAAGAAACCTTGAGTGAGGGGTGCCTGGGCAGCTCAGTCAGTTAAGCATCTGCCTTCAGCTCAGGTCATGTCCTACTGTCCTGGGTGTGAGCTCGACATCAGGCTCTCTGCTTAGCAAGAGTCTGCTTCTTCTTCTCCCTTGCTCCTCCTCCCATTCTTGTTCTCTCTCTCACACTGTCTCTAGTAAATAAAATCTTTAAAAGAAAAAAAAAAGGAAAAGAAAGAAAAGAAAAGAAAGAAAAGAAAAAAGAAAGGAAAAAGAAAAGAAAGAAAAGAAAAGAAAAAGAAAAGAAAGAAAAGAAAAGAAAAGAGAAAAGAAAAAGAAACCTTGAGTGAGAGTATCTATCTAGCGCACCTACACTGCTTCACTTCATTTGGATGGGGAATGGCTGTTGTTTGTTTTGTTTTTAAGATTTTTATTTATTTATTTATGAGATACACAGAGAGAGAGAAAGAGAGGCAGAGACACAGGCAGAGGGAGAAGCAGGCTCCATGCAGGGAGCTCCACGTGGGACTCGTTCCCAAGTCTCCAGGATCAGGCCCTGGGCTGAAGGCGGCGCTAAACCCCTGAGCCACCCGGGCTGCCCGGAATGGCTGTTTTTAGTCTCAATGAGATGGTCCTCATTCCAGAGGAAAATAGTTGGTAGTATTTTTTAAAAAGCAAAGGTTTTTGTTTTTGTTTTTGCTCTGTAGACAGAAAGTGAAGCATACAGCTGTCCTACTGGTACCTTCAAAGTCCACCACTATGAGTCACTGGTCATCATATGTGAGTTACCACCTGGAGGAATTTATAGGGCCATCTCTAGGAAGATCCTTGGAGACTGTTGTGAGGGGTATAGCCCTAGTGGCAATACATTTAGGAAACAAGGAAAGAATTCCTGGCATCAGCAGGGAATTGTTTTGTTCTCGACCTGAGTAAGTATTCAGGAGTCACTGATATTTATGTTTTATATTTTAATCTCAGGAGAAAAAAAAAAAAAAACAAATAATTTGTGTAAGTCTATAAAATGTCATGACTTTTTTCCATTAAAAATTATTTAGAACATTATCATTACTTAATTTTTATTACCTCCTAGATCTGAATAACAAGATAACAAAATACTGGGAAAAGCTTCAGTTTGGGGGCAACTCCTGGGTTTGAATTGTGACTGTTATCAATACTATGACCAACAAAGAGAGAAAGAGTCATTCATAGTAAAGCGGAGGTAATACTAACCAAATAAGAATGTTTTAAGGATCAAATGAAAACTTATGTGAAGGCTCTAGTATCTGATAGGAGTTCAATAATTAGTTTTCTCTCTCAGAATTATCTATGCCACTTTTTTAGAGGGAAACCGAGTAAGTGATCCTAAGGATTCTTGTCATTCTCTAGGGCATAATTTTTTTAATGCTGTTTCTGTCCAAATGTACAAACACATTATGATATTCTTATATCATTTACTAAGTTCTTGAGTCCTTATAATATTTTAGGCTCCACTCTAGATTTGGAATACATGTCTGCCTTCTCAATCTTCAGACTGTGCATATTGCCCCTCAAGTACTTTATTTTCATTAAAAAAAGAAAAATTCAAGAGAGAGAACGATGAGGTGCTGTCATGCATGGTCTTGGCCAGAGGGAATATGCCATGCAGATAGCAGATGCTTTTCAGAAATTTCATGACTATCAGGAGGAGGACTTTAGGATTCCTCCTGTGTCACATTTTCAATCATCTCCTGAACTTGTTTCTGCTATAAAACATTACAACAGAAGGTGCTGGCTTCTGAATAAATTTTTCTAAAGTACAAAAATAAAACTAGATGATGCATAAAGTTTACATGAAGAATGCTACAGAGAATAGAATACCACCTTGGAGGAAGAATAAGTTAAAAGCAAAATGAAACATGCTTTTATCATTATTCTCAAATTGATTTGAGCATACTCTCAAGAGAATGACATGACTACCTTCTAGTGGAACGAAGTGAATGAATGAACTGTCCTAGGATTTAAAGACAAATTTATAAAAGAAAACTTCAATGTTCATCAAAGGTCAAATGCCAATTCACATGTGCTATTTTTCTACGCAAAAGACATCATGTCCATGATTTGGAAAGGTTTTGCCAGGCTTAATCAAAGTTGACGTTCTTCATGAAGCATTTTTACAAAGAAGAAATCTGCTAAAATATATATAATGTATCAGTTTTCATGTACAAGAAAGTTGATGTCATAAAAAGTGATAGGAAACAATGACCTATAAAACCCAATCCTTGATTCTTCCTCTCTCCCTTAGTTTTCTGGTCTTTGTATGTGTTTCTTGGGTTTTCGCCAGCACTGATGACAAAAGTACACTTGTTTACCTACCTGTCAGCTGCTTCCCTTATGATCTAACTGCCCACTAGGCACTGCAGGATTGAAACACCAAGTAAATGGCCTAGAGCCACTGATTTAATTGAATGTTGTTGTGCATAATTACAGCAGATGAATATAACACAGATAAAGGTCTTTTTCCTAACATGAAGACTGCTTCTTGGTGTGTAGCTATTTATAGGAAGCCCCACAGCGATTACTCTGTTTTCCTTATTATTTGTCATAGCATGTGCTATTGGTTCTCAAACTTGAGTATGCATACCTAAGAGGACAGAGTTATTTGATCTCACAAAATGAACATAGTATATGTGACTTTATAGTCCATTATAGCCTGTACTAAGTAACGTATTAAAAAGTGTCACAGCAATTTTACAGATAAGACATACATTTTAAACACAGCTCTTACTTGTAGTTGGATACACAGATCTATAGCCCTGGAGTCTTTGAAAATGAATTTATTCTCTTCTAAGAAACACTGAGAATATAGCTGTATCAAGTACTCACAATGCACTGGGCATTGTTCTATGTTTTCTGGATTTATTAATTTATACGGCTATTAGAATCCTATAATCTAAAAACTATTCTTGTGCTTCTCTCACAGAACAGAGATAAAAGATAACTAGATGAAGGTCACATGGTTGATAGGTGATGAAACTAACAACTAGATCAAGACTGTGGGTCAGTACTGAGCCTACCCCCTTAACTGCTGGGCTGCACTGTTAGTTGTAAATCATTGAAAATGCCTAGGCTTACTGTGACTCAATAGAATGTTAATTGATCCTTCTCTTTGAAAATTAATTATTACTGATCAAGTTGATTGATTCACTGATGCGTTTTTTCTTCCCCACATTTCTACCAGGAAAAAGAATTTACATGGTTTCTTCTTGCCCCACTTCAGTACAATGCACTTCTGCCTATGAGAAACAGAGAAGCGCTTGGCATACAGAAAATATTCACTAAGTGCTCATTGCAATCTACTATTGATACCAATGATATTTCACTTTATAATTTATTCCTTCACAATCATGCATGTGCTCCCAATATAATTCAGGGCACTGACTAGGTTAGGCACTGGAAATACAATGACAAATACGGCATTTTTTCCTGCCAGAAAAGAATTTGTAATAGGGTATAGCACTTTCTATTATGCCTGGAGGCATTCCATATTAATGTATGGGGCTGGCTTTCATCTGCAGCCCTTTCCTGGTCATACAAAGTCTCCTCCTCCAATGGTAACCCATATTTAATGACTAAAGTTGGTAATAAATAAAGGCAGTGGAGAGGAGAAAGTACTCTAGAAAAGTGGAGAACTTGAGTAGATACAAAGTGAGAAAGTCTCTGTCAGTATATTAGGAAATTCAGCATGGCTACAGGATAGTATGTAGTGGAAGAAAGAAGCTGGAGAGGTAGTTAGGAATAAATCAGACAGAACCATCTTCGTCTTGATGAAGCGGTTAGCTTTAATTTTATAGGCAATGGTGGAAGTAATTAAGTCAAACTTAACCGATGTTTTAATCAATTAAGTAAAATGATAATGTAGAGCAAGGTAAAAAGGCTCACAGCAACCACTAAGCTGAAAGCAAACAGGTTCATTAAGCAACCCACCTCAAAATAACCACAGACCCTCACTGACCAATTACATCCAGGCACAGTTCTAAAGTTACCAAAAAAGGAACATTCCATATGTCCCCATAGTCCCTCACTCCACCTGCCTTTAACTTGGCCCCTCACCACCGCCTCCTGACAGACAGTCTCTCTTTTGCTATACTGTCCACGGCTCTGTTGCAGTGTTTTCAATAAACTTTATCTCTTTTGTTTGGCTTTGGGTGAATTCTTTCACTGCCTGCACTGTCAGTCTCTACCTGACTGGAGTGCACCACATTTGGTGGCCCCTCCATCTGACTGGGACACTCCACAGATAATACGTAGTTTGCGTTTTAGAAAAGTTAAACTTGTAACGACACAAAAGAGAAATCATACAATGCCAAATTTAACAGCAAGAGAGGCCATCAGGCGAACAGTGTGAAGTCTAACGAAGACACAAGGAAAGCAGGGAATCAGTCAAAGAAATGAAAATAGGAAAGTGAATAGAGATTAGGGTACTGAGAGGTAGAGTCATTTGACCTTGGTCACTTGGTGAAAAGACAGAGGATGGAAGCAGAAAATGATACGGACAACTTCTCTATGCTTATTCTGACCACTACGTATGGGAAATATCCCTCATGAACATGGGAGAAATCGCGGAGGAGATAGGCACAGATTTATGGAGTTGAAAGGAGAAATTACAAGTTCATTATTTCAAAATTGAAAATATGATTTAAATATCTCTAGAACATCTGGGAATTGCTCAGTAGACAACTGCATGTGGGGAAAAGACAGATTTGGTGATTTCATAATATAGTTATGTACCAATCATCTACCACTGCATAACCTCTTAAAATTTTGTAACTTAACACCAAAATGATGTATTATCTCTCACAGTTCTGTAGTTTGGCTGGGCAGTTTTTCCACTTTTCTTACTAGACTCATTCATGTAGCTGCATTCAGCTAGCAGTCTAGCTGATGTGGGAGATACTACATGGCCTAATCAGAGGTCTTAGATTTGGTTTACTTCCTCCATGTAGCTTTGCCTCCTTCACACCAGCTTCTTCATATGTTGGATGGAAGACAGAATCCCAAGAGGCAGGAAGGGAGACTACAATGTCTTTTGAAGCAAAAATTCTGTATCACATGCTATGTCACATCTGCCACTTTTTATTGTTCTAAGCAGGTCACAAAGCCAGACAAGACCCAAAGGGTTGAAGGCCAAACAGCATGACATTGCAAAGGTGCACCAGAGGAACACAGGTGTGATCCATTAGTATAACAGACAACTTTGAAATATTTTTCACATTTTAGATGTATCAGCCTTAGGTATAGGTAGGAACTGAAGTCAAGTGAAGAGAAGACCTGAAGCCAAATAAGAAATTCAAAGATAAGTCACAGAAAGAATGCAAACCAAGACAGAAAAAGGACAAGAAAGGCAAAGGTGAAAAGTCTTTCATGAAAGAAGTATGTAACATATTTGAAGTGTTCAGAGAGAGTTAACAGTAAGACCAAAAAATAAATCAGTTAGGCTTGGCAATGAAAAAATCATTAGTGGCTTTTGCCAAAGTGGTTTCAGTGATGCTAAGTGTGATTAGAGACTAAAGCATGATTGTGGTGGCTGGAAGAATAAGTGGACATGAATATCTATTTATTCTTTTATCAAGTTAGTTTATAAAAGAAAGTATTTAGGACCCTAAATTGGAAATGCTGCAAACAAGAATAATGAAAAAATGTATATAGTACTTAGTTGGCTATAATTTTTTTGAGAAGAATAACCGCCCATGAACGTTACATTCTAATACTTCATTGTTAATACTTTGATAAAGATTTCCACAGTCTACTAGTCAATGCTACTATTCAAGGGAAGTACCCTGATATTTCTCTGCATCATATTCTAAAAAAAAAAAAAAAGAAAAGAAAAAAAAGAAAAGAAAGGAAGAAAGAAAAATCTATAAAAATATGACTCTAAAGCAAATGTAAAATGTCAAGTTCAATGTCAAAGATTTCACTAGACACAATTAATAAGGCAACCAGTAAGATGTTGCTATGGACTGAATATTTGTGTCTTTCCCCCATTTATGTATTGAAACCCTAAATCTCAAGGTAATAGTATTTGGAGGTGGGACATTTGAAAGGTATTTAGGTTTAGGTGAGGTAAAAAAAGAGTGGGAGGTGGGACATTTGAAAGGTATTTAGGTTTAGGTGAGGTAAAAAAAAGAGCCCCAGGATGAGATTAATGTCCTTATAAAAAATAATTAGAAATAGCAGATAAACAGGTCCCACCCTTCCTCCCACTCTCCTTCCCCCCTTTGGTCTCTCCCACTCTCCCTTTCTCTGTCTGCATGCTGTAAAGTAAGGCAATGTGAGGACATCACCAGCACGAAGGCCCTTGTCAAGAACTGAACCCAACTGGCACCCTGATCCCAGATTTCTAGCCTCTAGAACCATGAGAAATAAATGTTGGTTGTTTAAGCTACCAGTCTAAAGGTATTTACTATGATAGCCAGAGCAGATGAAAACAGATGTTAGGAACAGTACACAGAAGATTTTGTACTTATGGGCAATCAGGAATGCTGAAAGGAAGTTGCTAAAAGATCCAAACCAGTTAGTATCCTATAGGGTAATGAATCATTGTGTTTGGAGTGATCTTTTCTGTTAGGCATAAATGAATATGTCTATATATCTCTACAGGAGAAGATTCATTTGCATTACTATGGACAAGAAACACTGTATTACTATCAATTTTCTACAAATTACCTTCTACCCCTACAGAGTTGTAAAATAGACTACTTTTTTTAGAAAGACAATCAAAAATACATCTTTCTTCCCACTCTCATGTAATTCCAGTGTCCTGTAGAAATGTCAAACCCTGAAAGAACACCCAATAATATTTTGCCCATTTCCAATTCCTGAACATTACTCATCCCCTGTAGCCATCAAATACTACTATGAATATACTGATTTAGGGAAAAATTCTAGGAATATCCAAGTTTAATCTCAGTTTTATGAATGGCAATGTCAGAATGGATTTTCTGATTTGAACAAGAGTTACAAACATTAACAATATTGTAGAATTTCAAAGTTAAATGACATCATCAAATTTTGATGAATACAATTAATTTAAAAAAAGAATGATAATGCCCACATGATCATTACATAAGCAGTTATATCAAGTCAGTCTGTTCAGGTGATACAATAACAAAGTAAAGACTACCATGTTATTTTATTTTTGAATAATTTTATACTGTTCTTCAGATCTCAGATAAAGGATCACTTCCTGCCTAGCTCAGTGTTTCTCAGACTGGGGTACTTTCCCAAAAACATGGGAACATAGATCATTTTAAGAGTATCAGTTTACAAGTCTCAACTTCAAAAGCAACTTTATAATCACAATTGATGAGGGTAATACTAAGAAAGCTCTTGAGTACCTAAATGCATTCAACCAACTTTCAAAAAATATGTAACACTGCACCTCACTTCTCTCCCACCGCACAGGCACAAATGTGTCTCCCATGTGCACATACACACACTCATCTCAACTCTTGTTTTGTTGCAGAGCCCTGGGTTTTAGAACTTTTGGGTTCCTAAATAAAGGGGAAGTCTCTCCAATAGATATCATGGAACTTTTGAACTTCCTGTACTTTCTTGCAATAAATATTCCAGTTAAGGGTAAAATCTGGCACTGGAATTGTGGCATTCTAGACTATTTTTATGTTAGAAATTCAGATATGGGGGTGCCTGGGTAGCTCAGTCAGTTAAGGGTCAGCCATTGGCTCAGGTCATGATCCCAGGTTCTTGGGTCCGAGCCCCAAGTCAGGTCCCCTACTCAGTGGAGAGCCTGCATCTCCCTCTCCCTCCCCCTCTCCCTCTTCCTGCTGCTCTGCCTACTTGTGCACCTGCTCTCTGGTTCTCTTACTTTGTCAAATAAATAAAATCTTTAAAAAAAAAGAAATTCAGATATGGAAGTGTGGGAGGTATGAGCCATGTCAAATAACTCATTTACCTGTATAGCTTCTTCCATTCCCTTGCTCTACCTGCATACCCATCAAAGGATGCTTTGTTCTTGAATGAGAATCACAACAGAGCAGACAGACAGGAGAATGTAGGTAAGCATACTGAACACATTTGTTTTGTTCAGGTAATTAAATGAAATCATTGCAGGAACATTCAATACTCATTTCTACGGCTTGTCATGAGATGGGGGAAAAATTACAATAGAAAAGCTAGAAGTGTAGACTAATGATGTAAGATCTCTCCAATACAGCCAGAATATTTTCTAGGAACAGAAAATTTATCAAGGTTATCAGATAAAGTCCACCAACAAAAGTTTGTGCTTTTATTCAGATTTAGGATTTATTATGCAATAAAGTGTTTTTCAAGTTTATTAAAACAAGTTGCACTATGAACTCTAATTTGGGTCAATATTTATATTATTTAATCATAAAAATATATAATATTTTCCTTCTCCTTTTTTTTTAAGATTTTATTTATTTATTCATGAAAGACACACAGAGAGAAAGAGAGAGAGGCAGAGAAACAGGCAGAGGGAAAAGCAGGCTCCATGCATGGAGCCCGATATGGGACTCGATCCTTCGTCTCCAGGATCACACCCTGGGCTGAAGGCAGGCGCTAAACTGCTGAGCCACCCAGGCTGCCCTCCTTCTCCTTTTAATAACAATATATAATTTGCCAAGCTGCCAGATCAATTCATTTAGCTTTACATATTTTTTCATTAAATATGTAAGCATGATCATGTTTCATTTTATGAGATGTGTTTCAAATAAAATTTTAATTTTTATATTTTACAATTACTTTTTATATTTTGAGAGAATGAATGTGCATGCATGTGTGTGTGCGTATGTGCACATGAGCTATAAGTGAGGGGCAGAGGGAGAAAGAGAGAATCTTAAACAGACTGAATGCCCAGCACAGAGCTTGATGCAAAGTTCAATCTCAAGACCCTGAGACCATTACCTGAGTGGAAATCAAGAGTTGGATGCTTAACTGGCTGAGCCACCCACAATTACTTTTCTAAATTTATAACACAACTAATTGTATAAAAGTACTAATTGGATCGATAAGTCAGCATAGAAAATATTTTTAAGCACTGAGCATTTTGTGAACATGGGAAATAAGATTTTAAAATTTTCATACATATGTATTTGTAGCTCAGTATAAGCATAAAATATGTTATACTTTGATAAAAATATTTAAATGTCATGGAATGGAAATATCAATTCAAACAGTAAAAGGAAAGGAACACATTTTTCAAAAGTTATAGAAGAACTGGTTTGTATTTTGTGATATTGGAAAATAGTATGACATAATTATGATTTTTAGATTTCATTAAATACACTTAAAAGAGTGATTTAACACCTTTATTAGTCAAGATTACCCATATGCTGAAGGCAATGGCCTGTACAACTATATAAAATTTAAGATGAATAAATTTAGATGTCAAGTTAAAAACGTAAACATAATTGTTCAAAATTCTATTAGGAGTTAGAGACTGAAAAGTTTGGATCCCACTCATCTTTATTATGTTTTCTGGTTTTTGTTTTTTTAATTAAGAACTAACTCAGGATCCCTGGGTGGCACAGCGGTTTGGTGCCTGCCTTTGGCCCAGGGCCCGATCCTGGAGACCCGGGATCGAATCCCACGTCGGGCTCCCGGTGCATGGAGCCCGCTTCTCCCTCTGCCTATGTCTCTGCCTCTCTCTCTCTCTGTATGACTATCCTAAATAAAAAAAAAAAAAAAAAAATTTAAGAACTAACTCCACATCTACTAAATATACTAACTCCATTGTAAGGACACAGAAGCTTCATATTTAGGACCCCCTCATTTAGTTTACACTCATGAATTCATTTTTAAATATTTGAATGGCATCAATTTTCCCCATTAATTTGTATGTATCATGATAGCACAGATGAGGAGTAGTTTTGTATACCAGTCTATTCTAACAACTTGTGAAGAGCCTGGACTGTTACAGATATTTGGTATGTCTGTCACTTAAATTATTCATTTAGGTTATTTCCAGGCAGAATAACACATCTCTCATCACTCTCAACATCATATTAAAGTCTCTAATTTTTTCCTTTTGATATCCTTCTATACCTTTAAGTCCTGCTAGATAAATCAGTGCTGCCCGTGGCAATTAGTATTATCCTATATTTTATGACTCTTGTAATCTAGTTGTCTTTTTACTAACACCAAGTGATTAGCCCTTTATTACTATTGCCATTTTTAGAAATGACTTAATATATACCTAGAAAATGCTCGACAAGTTTCTATAACTTTTATAAGCTGAATTCTGCTACTTAAGCCAAAATTGTCTCAGTTTTTGAAGTCCTCCTGTTTAGTGTATTTTAGTTTTTCTGTATTTTAAAAGTCAAAATCATTTTCCCTTATTTTCATTCTTACAAAACCTAATGATCAGTTCTCTTATTCAAGAAATACTCATCAGAATTATAAAAGTTGTCAAGCGGAGAAAATAAATATGCTATTGAGTGACAGCCTATGCTTTTATAAAATAAATGTTTCCTGCATTATTTATTTATGTATTTATTTTTTGAGAGAGAGAGAGCGAGCAGAAGAAGAGGGAGAGGCAGTAGGAGAGGGAGAGAAAGAGAGTCTTAAACAGGCTCCATACCCAGCATGGAGCCCAACATGGGGCTTACCCTGAGATCATGACTGAAGCCCAAATCAACAGTCAAATGCTTAACTGACTGAGCCATCCAGGTACCCCTTCTGCATTACTGTTAAAAAAGAAAAGTATTGCAAGAATGCCCATTTGCATTTCTGCATTTATTTTATTAAACAGCAACCAGTATTTTTTTTTTTTATAAAAAGAAAATGCCACTAGTACATATGATAAATTCACTACATGGAATGTGTGGCTTAAGACCCTATACCAGTCAGTTTCACTGTCAGACTTAAGTTCATGACCTTGTAGATTATATTTTATTAATATTTACCATGAATATAGACATCTACTTTGGGTAAAAGAAGTTAACTCAAAGGTTAAGTACATCAAGATTATATTTGTTTCTGAGACAGAATTCTGATAATAATTACACAAATGGTATAAACATATATTTAAGGAAAGAATGAAATAAGTAGCCTTTTTGTTGTGGGAAATAATGTCCTATCAACTATAAGGGAAAACAAAAATCTATGTTAAAATATCTTCATTTAGTAGCAGCAATAATAAAAATTTCTAGCACCTTTCTGGCAGGAGAAAAACACCATAATTCTGATAGCCCTTTCCAATAGTAAAATACCACTGCAGAAAACAATGTTTGATGTTTAAGCTCTTCAGACCACTTTGCTGAATACAGCAGGCACGATGTATGGATTTTTAGCCATATTTACCATATTTAAAGGTCCTAAAAGCTAGAAACTAGAAAATTTCTAATCAAAGTTACATATGGACACTTGTTCAAGACAAGAATTTAACATGTATCAGATTGAATACAATCTTCTTCTGTAAACACATTATATTTTGAAAAGTTATGTAAAAGTGTGAAATTAATGGTAATAATAAAGTAATAGTTATATTGAAGCAATAATTAGTCACAAATGTTACACAAACAGGGCTAGTTCAAAAGTTATCCCTTCTAGCTGAATACTGATTAACATTTTATTTCAAGACAATACCTTGGAGCAGCTACTTGCAGAAAAAGTGGTCTATAGGTCCACTGAATAAAAAAAAAAAAAAAAAAATCACACTTAGCTAAATGAACTCCATTTTGGTAGATGACAAAAATAAATCAATGTTCTCTAATCATAATACCAGAATTAAGGCTTAGAGTTCAGGGGCAGAGGAGATAGAACAGGACTAGAAGTGAGAAAATGGAGATAGTATGTGTGTCCGGAAGGCCATATTCACCAAGGAGAAAACCCTGCTGGCAGTGATAAGAAAGCATAGTAGGGCAAATTAAACAAAAAGTCAGTAGATAAAGCCAATGTTGTGGTTAAAAGGGCTCAGATCACATTTTGGAGTGCAGACACAGGATGTACAATATGCATAGTTTAAAATAGCTGAGCTGTAACACTTAGAGTGTGCTGTATAATAAAAAATTCAGTGGTTTTTTTTTTTTTTTTTTTTTTAATCCTGGTTCTTGTGAGAAAATGTTGAAACCCTTGGAACATCCCAAATGATAAAAGTGTCTTTATTATTCATAGTAAACGGGTCCCTTGGGCCATGCCTTAGTTATGCTAATAAGGAGATTCAGGCTATGCCCAGAGATAGTTTCACAATGGGGGCTGGTCATGCTGGAAAGACCAACCACGTGATTAGAATGCTAGAAACTGGAGGTAAATAATATCAGCTCAACCTCCTAGAGTTAGTGATTGAGTTTAATCACAGGGTCAATGATCAACCATGCCAATGCAAATCTGGGAAACCAACTAGGGGTGGTGGAAGGGGAGGTGGGTGGGGGCTGGGGGTGAATGGGTGACGGGCACTGAGGGGGGGGCACTTGACGGGATGAGCACTGGGTGTTATTCTGTATGTTGGTAAATTGAACACCAATAAAAAATAAATTTATTAAAAAAAAAAAAAAAGAAGAAATTCCATTGACATGGACTCAGGTTAAATCAGCTTCCTGGCTAGTGATACACATTGATATCTGGGAAGGTGAAATGTACTAACTCCACATTTAGGACCCTCTCAGACCTTATCTACGGGTCTTCTTCTTACTCCTTTTTGTTGTTGTTGTTAGTCCTAACTTATACCCTGTAATTGTATCCTGAATTTTGTGAGTCACTCTATCAAATTATCGACTATGAAGGGTAATAAGAGCTCTCAATTTGTAACCATTTTATCAGAAGTGTTTTTGGCCTCTGAACTTAAAGTTAGTATTTGAGGTGAGGGTAGCATTGTGTAGGACTGTGCCCTTAACCTATATGAAATTTGACTCCTCTCCAGATAGTTATTGTAAAAATTGCATTGCAGAGTGGGATGCAAGGATGTTATGAAATTCTATTCCCCACTCTCCAAAAAGAGAAACAAGAATGAAGTAGAGCCCTATTTTTAAACCCGAGGCAAATGATAAAAATCAAGGAATCATGGAAGAACTCAACTTTATTCTTTCCCTGGTAGAAGAAGAGCACAAATTCAGGATAAAATAGAAGAAACCACAATATTAATATAATTAATATCAAGCTATGACTTTCTTAACTAAAGGCAGAACTAGTCCAAAGTCTGGGAAGGGCTAGTATTATAGATATCAGTCATGTGACCCCAAATTGATGTGGACAAAGGAGTTTAAGTTTGGGAGGCTTAAAGCATATTTTAAAAAACCCACCAGGATTGACCCTATACAATGCTCTATATTTCTATTTATCCTTTCCCCAATTTATTCTGACATTTTTGTTATAATAATACGTACTTCAACATTTTAAAATATCGTCACACGCAGTTAAAAAACTCAAGTGAACAAGAATATGGAAATAAAAACACCTTTTTCTTTATCCCCAAAGGCTACAATTGTTTTTTTTTTTTGCTACAATTGTTTATATCTTATTGTATATCTTTATAGATAACTTCCTCTGTATATAAATTTTATATATTTTTCACCAAAATGAGATCATATTGTGCATTATTTTTTATGAACTGATTTTTCTCAACTACAATCAACTTTTCCCTAGGTTTTCATCTTTTCTAATATACAATTTATATTCAAAATGTTCTTAATTGTCACAGAGACATTCTTTGCAGCTGCCCAAACTGAATATAATTCAGGACCATAAAATTTATCTGATGGCTGTATCTCTTATATTCCTTCTAGTCTAGTATGTACACCTCTTTTATGATCTGATTTTTCAATAGATTGAGCCAGCTGTTCCATGGAATATCACACCATCTGATTTTGTTGTTCCAAAGGTTTGATGATTGAAATTAAGTAATTTTGACCTTATTTGGAAATAGAGTCCATACAAAGGTAGCTAAATTAAAATGAGATTATCCTGGAGCAGAGTGGACCCCTATGGAATAGGGTGAATCAGGGTTACTAATTCAATAGGACTGATGTCTTTATCAAAAAGGGACTTAAAGGGATTCCTGGGTGGCGCTGCGGTTTGGCGCCTGCCTTTGGCCCAGGGCGCGATCCTGGAGACCCGGGATCGAATCCCACGTCGGGCTCCCGGTGCATGGAGCCTGCTTCTCCTCCCTCTGCCTGTGTCTCTGCCTCTCTCTCTCTCTCTCTGTGACTATCATAAATAAAATAAAATAAAATTCTTAAAAAAGGGACTTAAAAAAAAAAAAAAGGAATTTAGGAGAGAGACAAACATATAGACCTAAGAGTTATGTTGCCACAAGCCAAGGAAATTAAGAGGCTTAGAATACATCCTTCCCTGGAACATTTAGACGAATACAGTCCTGCCTATACCTTCATCTGGACTCCTAGCCCCCAGAATGATGATATATTAAATTACTGTTTAGACTACCGAGTTTGTAATACTTTGTCACAACATCTCTAAAACACGATAATCTATTCCATTCCGAATCCAAATTCATGCTGATGAGACAAGAGCTCTCACACCTAAAATAAATAAAAATGAAAGAAATCAAATTCTAATCTAAATATTTTCTAAAAAGAAAGAAAAAGAATCAGCTTTGGTTTTACATTCATTGCTAGCTCTGAGCTGCTTTGTTCCTTGCAGAGTACAAAGGACTGCAAGCCTCTTGTATAGGATTGCTCTGTAACATTGTAACACCGTATTTTAAGCAAACATTCATTTGTGGCAAGTCAATATCACAAATGAAATATTGTCTGTGGAGAAAGGAAAATCAATATCTACCTTTAGGGTCATTAAATTTTGATAAGGATTTTCTGCAAACATCAATATACTACCAAACAGATATGTATTGCATGCTTCTTTTTCCTTCAATTTAATGAGGTCTGTCTAGGAATCCACTTAAACACAGACACACACACCTTTCTACAGAATCACCACTGGCCTCCTTGAAGATTTTTGTTACTTTTTGCCTCCTTTAAAATAGATGTGGTAGGTATCAGTTTGTCACTAGAAGGAAAGGTACCAAGCAACCCAGATACCTAAATGCACTCCAATGTCTGGACAAGTAGTTACAGAATCAGAGTAGAGCAGTCAGCTAAAAAGAATGAGCAGTCAGCTAAAAAGGATGAAGATTAAAAACTTTCACTTGCCATATTTGAGAAAGATGTTGCTATTAAAAAAAAAAAAAAAAGGAGAACATACTGCAGAGTAATATCTACGAAGAACTCAGGACGAAAATGGGAACAACTAAATAAAGTGGCCTAAAATAGGGGGCTACTCACCTTCCCACAGAGTTTGAGTGAGTAGCCAGAGAAATTACCATTTTTTAACTGTGCTCAAATTCTTTAAATTGCTTTTCATTAATGTTTTTCCATTCTATAAAAACCTAAGCTTTAAATAACCCAGAGGGAAAATAATTTTGCTATATCATTTTTTATACATTTTCTTATCTGTTTAAAGAATCACCTTAGGCTTTCAAAATATTTTTTCTTACATCTCTTTGTGCCATAAACCTAGCTATACATTACTCTTGGCTAATTACTTTATCTCATTCCACTCAATGTTTGATTAACATCCCTTGTAAAATAGGCTAATGACTATTTGAATGCCTTAGGCCAGTAATTCTCAAAGTCTTTGTTCATGCACGCTTTCAAATATGTGCTTGCTCATGCAACAGCAGGGCTGCATTTTTTAGAACTTGGAATAACTGAACAAGTAACTTGTTAAAGCACAGCCACTGTGGAAATGTGTGTGTTGCACACCAGACACAGTATGTTAGCAAATAGTCTCCCATTTTCTGCTAACTCCCTGAGGTCACAGTAGGCTCAGAGAACATTGCTTGCAGTTAGTTTCCATAAAAGTGTTTGCGAATCTCCTCAAACTAGCGTTATGTTTATAATGTCTTTTATAATGACAAAGGACTTCCACTGATGCCTAATTGCTTATAGATCTTTATGTGCTATTTTCTGGAACATTTCTTTCTAAGTATTTCCAGGTACCCTAAAACTAACTAGCATGAAGCTCTCTCCCTTTAATGACTTTAGGACAGGATCAGCACTGTAATCTGTACCACATTTTGTCAATCATTATGAGATGAAATGGTTCACCAGAATATAAATGGAGAAACCACAGATCAATAAACAACAAACTACACAGGACACATTAGGTAAGTGGTATAAAATGTCTGGATGTTCATACACACTTTCTTTCTTTCTTTTTTATTTATTTATGATAGTCACACACAGAGAGAGAGAGAGAGAGAAAGAGGCAGAGACATAGGCAGAGGGAGAAGCAGGCTCCATGCACCGGGAGCCCGACGTGGGATTCGATCCCGGGTTTCCAGGATCGCGCCCTGGGCCAAAGGCAGGCGCCAAACCACTGCGCCACCCAGGGATCCCCCATATACACTTTCAAATGTATGCATATCCACTCAAGGGGGATGCATTTTTGGAAATGGGAATGCACTGCACCCAGTTATTAGGGCAGGGACTATCATGAGCCAAACCAAAGACCTTAGTGGTGAAAGGAGTTAATATCTATAGATCAGAAGTACTGAAAAATCAGAGGTATTGTATTTTATTTGCCCAAAGCATTTCATAGCACTCATATCATGAGGAAAATGTAAGCTTACAGTAGATTTTAAAGGGTTACTTAAAAAACAAACCTTGGGACACCTGAGCAGCAGCTCAGCTGTTGAGCATGTGCCTTCAGCCCAGGGCATGATCCTGGAGTCCCGGGATCGAGTTCCACAGCGGGCTCCCTGCATGGAGCCTGCTTCTCCCTCTGCCTGTGTCTCTGCCACTCTCTTTCTGTCTCTCTCATGAATAAATTAATAAAATCTTAAAAAATATATATTATAAAATGTCTGTAATGCTTGACCCTGCTAAAAGGGGTATAAATGATCAATATTTTTATAGTGCTCTTGATGGATTTAAAGGTTCAAAACAAAACTAAACAAGTCAGCAAGGATTACAATGCAAATGCTATTACACCAAAACTTTTCATGCTTTCTATTCAAACATCTAAGTTGACCTTCCCCCAAGAAACTGTTCTTTTCTATTCTCTACTCGCTAAAGGCTTTCACATTCCAGTACACACAATATTGCTCTTCCACTTTCCTCCTACTCACCTTAGGTTGTGCCATTGATGTGGCAATGACTTAGGGGAAGATGAGGCTAGGCAAGGAAAGATAAGGAAAGGCCCAGAGTCAGGTTCCCAGAAATCTGTGGCCTCCCATAAACCCAAGGACACTGAAAAGCCCAGAGTCAGGCTCCTACCCATCCCAAGAAAACAGAAATAAGACAATAAAAACAGAGAAAAATAATAAACCTGGCTCCCTAGTTCTAAAATATTAAGAAGTATCTCCCTTTAATGGCTACTAAGTAATCACAGAAACTCACCAGACCACAAAAAACAAAAACAAATTTAAAAAAAACCGTCATTAAGGTGTTATCAATAGTCTCTGCTCAAACCTAGACCACATAAGAATCTCAAGGCCATGGGTTCCCTGGCTAGTTTCTCAGTAAAAGAAGGCCACTAAAAGCTCTCAGTGGCAACACTGTTGGGACCCCTCTCATTTCTGAGAACTTTGTCTAGCTCTGCTTAATAAATTTCTATCACTTTGCTCACTCTCTGTTGTCCACGAGATTCATTCTTTGACTCTGTGAGACAAGAACCTATCTCTCCTGTATCACCATGCTTTCACCATATCATACAACCCATTTAGCAAAATGTTTCATCTAAGAAAAGACAAAGTCATGGTATATGCATACCTTGTTGTAGCAAAAATAAATTTAATAATTTGCTTACAATTTAATAGCACAAAAGTGATGGGTGAAACATCCAACTAAACTCTGGCATCTGGATGAGTCCACACTCCTTTAGACATCAAACAAAAAAGGACGCTATATGAAACATGTTTGAAAGTGGAAACAATTTAGCAAGTGAAAGTGAAAAAGGATTACAAAGGCTTTTAGCTTTCTCCTAGATCTGTTCTGATTCCTTTTCTATATTATTTCCTAATTTTTCTTCATGATATCACTACACAGAGAGCTTATATAGTGGTATACTCTTGGAAAACACAAAAATGTATTTCATTAAGAGTTGATTTACACTTGAAATTTGCTAGGAGAATAGAGCTTAAGTATTCTCACACACACACACACAAGAGGTAATGGATATATTGACTTGATTGTGTTTCAAAATGTATAAAAATGTATTTCAAAATGTATATAAATTCATCACATTGTATATCTTTAAAAAAATCGGATTGTACAACCTAAATATATATCTTTAGCCAGTCATACCATAATAATGCTATAAAGAAATGAAATAGTTGATACACGATGGCATAAGTCATTGAGTTTCTAACGTGTTCTTTGAAAACATTGTAAATTGTTGCTATGCTTATTTAGGGATAAAACATGGATAGAACAATATACCAAAGAAAGATCTTTAGTTCTAAAGTATTTCAACCAAGAATAATTATAATCTGTTCTATTTACTATTAAATATTAATATGAATGTTAAGATAACCCTGGCATCTCAGTCCACATTTGCCTTTAATAAAGTGTGACATCGTCCTTAGATTACAACAAAAAGGAAAAAAAAGAACTTACCTAGCTGAAAGTTCTGTAATAGTTGATTCAACAGCCAACCTAGATTAACACATAATATTGCGTGTCTGCTACTTACAAAATGGAAAATGTACATACACTTTGCTGTGAAAATAGTAGAACAGTAAGTTTTTTCTGCAACTTTGAAATATAGTGAAATATCAACAAAGATTTTAGAATTACATAAGAATTTTATTTGCTTTTTTATTTGCTTTTCCCCCCCTTCCTAACCCCCACCAAGATTGAATGAACCAAGTTGCAGACTTCCTTAAACAATATACTCATGAATAAAATATAGATGTTAGGTGATCAGATGGGGGATTCATGTTTTCAAATGGAAGCTTTTATGAATAGTATCTGCTAGTAAAAGGGAAACGAGCAAATTTAAGGCTTAGAAAAGTCACTGAAAAATATATTTGCTATTTAGTTTCCTTGTGCTTTCCAAAATGAGTTATATTAAATGAAAGCAAACACATAGAAACAAACAACATACAAAAACTCTCATTTCCATTAAGAGAATCTATTTTAGAGAACCAAATCAAAACAAGCATGTACATCACTTTAACTCTTCAAATATGATACAAGCAGTTGAAATAAAAATATGAGGATTTTTATTTTAATGCCCTCTTCTTTCCCTCCCTACTCTGGAAATAATTTGAACTAACAGCTCTCAGGTACTTTTCTATCCAAACTGAAAAAAAAAAAAAAAAAGGAAAACTACTCATATAAGAAATGCTGTCAATGATGCTCCTATAGAAACTTCTTTGGTGAATCTTTTTTGTTTTGTTTTATTTTCCATAAATATTTTCCTACCCTCTCTCAAAAAAAAAAAATCAATTCAACTGGTCAACTTTTTAAAAATAAGCAATAGGGACCCCTGGGTGGCGCAGCGGTTTGGCGCCTGCCTTTGGCCCAGGGCGTGATCCTGGAGACCCGGGATCGAATCCCGCGTCGGGCTCCCGGTGCATGGAGCCTGCTTCTCCCTCCGCCTGTGTCTCTGCCTCTCTCTCTCTCTCTCTCTGTGACTGTCATAAATAAGTAAAAATTAGAAAAAAAAAAAAAGTTTAAAAAAAAAAAAAAATAAAAAAATAAAAATAAGCAATAGACATAAAATACTATTACAGTTTGGTAGATATTTTACACAATGCCAATACTGATTACGTTTTACAGTTTTTCCTATTCTTAAATAATATTGTTAAATAATATTGTAATATTGTTCTTAAATCATTTGTATTTTAATATCTTGCAATTTATTCCAGGTTGTGACATGCAAAAATTATTCTTTTTAACTAAAGAAAATTTCTGCATCTTAAAATTGAAGATGATGCCTCTTACACATTTCCACATATATGTCACATCTCAAAGGGATTCTATTTACTGTTATATTCATTTTATTTCAATTTTAAGCCTCTTTTTTCTTTTATGAAATGAATGTAATGTTAAAATGTAATAGTTTTGTTCTACATGTAAAAATAAACTTTTGAATACCTCTACAGTCTAACAAATTGAAAAGACAAAAGATCATGAAGAAACATTCATTGAGATGATAATGACATAGACATTTTTAACTGAACCAAAATTATCTGTTTATATTTTGAAAGAAGAATGAAAAGATCCAAATTATTGTTGTGTGTGTAAGGTTTCAGCTGTTTTATGTAGTATTAAGGATAAATTGTGAATGAAACCTAATTGAAACAAAGAAAATAATCTAGCTTCAAAGGAAGAGAATGACAGAATTTTGCAGTCCTTTTCGCAGCTGAGAAGTCCTAAGAAGCACATACATCTCACCATGTAATTGTATTTTGTACTTTAGTATTAGTGTCAGAGGACATTTCATTTAAAAAATGTTCTTTTTATATCCTCCTAATAACTGAGAATGGAGATGTACTTTTATAAATGAAAACAATAAATAATAAATAAATATGCTTCCAGTAACCCTTTGGGCATTGGTGTGATTTGTTCATAGTGTTAATGATTATGTCTAGGTAAATATCTGAAACAATATATGCTACTAATTAAAAGACTGTATATCCTGTGGTGTGAACTCTGTGATCTAATTAAATTCTGGCTGCCCTCCATTATGGAAAAGAAAAGTATGTGGTGTGTGAAAATGTGCAAATTAAGCTAGATTACTAAGACCTTGAACCAATATTGGGTTGCTATGGTAAGTTGTTTTTGATGATCTGGGCTGTATGAAATGATAAATCAATGGATATAGCTCACAGCATGTAGATATGCATAGTATGCCAGACAATTCAAGTTAGCCTGGTAAAGTTAAAGTTACCTAATGTATCAAAAAACATTCATTAGAAAGGAAAATTCAAGACAATGCCTTGCACTCATAATCAACAAAATGTTAACCTAGTTGAAAAGCCTTTTCCCCGAAAATGTAAGTAAATATAATACTAAAATTATATTGTTTTTTAGTTATGTTATCTATTCAATGAGTATTTTCTTAATAGTTTGAAACCACAAGGAAAGAAAGAAAAAGAAAGAAAGAAAGAAAGAAAGAAAGAAAGAAAGACCCCTATTTTCTTTCAGAAAATACCTATTTCAGAAAATTCTTCCACATATAATGAGATAATAAGAGAATACATTCTTATAATTATAATATAATACACTAGTGCTGACTTGGCTTGTGCCAAAATAAACTCTTACTCACTAGCTTTGCTACAAATGTCTAGCTTTCAGTGACATTTTAAATTTCATTTTAATTCACAATTTCTAGAGAGTCACTGTGATGGTTAATTTTGTATATCAATGTGACTGAGGCATTAGGTGCCCACATATGTAGTTATTATTCTAAGTGTGTGTGTGAGAGTGTCCAGATGAAGTTAACATTGAGTAAAGCAAATAGATCTCCCCAATGTGGGCAGGCCTCATCCAATCTTCTGAATACCTGAATAGATCAAAAGGCTAAGTAAGGGAGAATGACATCTCTCTGCCTGACTCTTCAGACTGGAACTTCAACTGCTTTCTTGGATCTCTAGCTTGCTGACTTCAGAATCATGGAAATTTTTAGCTTCCATAACCACATAAACCAGTTCCTTAGGATAAATTTTGACAGATAGATATATTATGTATGCAACATTTATTATGTAATACATATAGATGGATATAAGATAAAGATAGAATTATAAATATAAACATATATTTGTATTTCTTATTGGCTTTGTTTCTCTAGAGAATCCAGACGAATTTAGTCACCATCAGTAAAGCAGTTTATTCTTTAGAATATTAAACAAAAAAAAATAGAATATTAAACAATTTGAAACACACAATTTAATTGGCAAGATCATCAGTAAATTTTTGTTTCTGTAAAATGGCACAAAGGTTTAATATAGAATGGAGCTCACTAAGGAATAGTGCTGCCACGATATTTACAAGAGGAAGTTTTTCTTTATGTGAAAAATGGATTTTTTTAAATCAATAGATTTCACTTTTTAGAGTGTGAGACTTATAGAAAAATGCAGCAAATGTTATGGAAAATTCCTGTATACCTTCCCCTCCCTGCCCTATCCCAAACCCAACTGTTTATTATTAGCATTTTGTGGAATGGTACAATTGTTAGAAGTAGTAAAGAAATATTGATACATTAGTATTAACTAAAGTCCATACTCTATTAAGATTTCCTTACTTTTGCGCTAATGCCCTTATTCTGTTCTAATATCCTAATCAGTATACTACGTTACATTTAAGTGTCATGTTTCCTCAGGTTCCCTTTGACTGTGATGTGGATTTTGTACAAAATTCTTTAATATAAGACTGGTATAACACCCACCACCATGGAGCTCTGGGGTAGTGTAAAGACTAACCTTACCTATTTAACTTCATAAATGTTTTGGGTATCTATTCTGAAAGATACCCTATCTCTAACAACTGAATTATAAATGTATCATGCATTCACTTGATTGGGCATCATCCTTAACACTAGCTACATTATTGGGATAACCATCATATGTACCCTGACAATGCCTGGTGTGATCGTCAGCAATTGCTTTAAACTTTTTATTTTGATAAACTGTGAAACTGAAACATAATTTATGGTTATTTATTAAAGTGACAATTATTTGGTAGTTACTGTGAGCTAGACATTCTTGTAGCACTGAATATAAGATAATGAATAAACCAGAGAAAGTCCTTGTTTTTATTGAATTTATACTTCAGTTAGGATCATAAACAAGAAATTAAATAAAGAACATAATTTTACATACAAACAAATGTAAAATGAAAGTATATATAAACTTACCTGATAATCAGGTGACAAAAACAACCTGGGGGAAAAGCATCCTCCCCAGACAGAATGCAAAATGGTAAGGCATTAGCATGTTTAGAAGCCAGAACAGTGGGACAGAAAAGTAGTGACAGAGAGAAGAGAAAGAATTTGGAAGTCAGAAAAGCAATAAAGGACAGAGTAGCATAACTGGGCCCGTTAAGCCACTGCAAGAGGTTTGGATTTATAAGACAATAAATAAGCCATTGGACAATTTCAAAGAGAGAGTTTATGTAGAAGGCCAATATGCTCTGATTTATGTTTTAAAAATAATATTCCTTTATCCTATGGAGATTAGATTTGGAGGGAAACAGTAGCAGAAAACAGCAAGAAATAAATGATGTTGGCTCAGATTAAGGTGGTCATGGTAGAAACAAACGGGACCAAAGGACTAAGAATGTCTGTTGAAGAGGCGGGGGGGGGGGGGGGGGGGGGGGGGGGGATGGCGGAAGAGTAGGGTCCCCAAGTCACCTGTCCCCACCAGCTTACCTAGATAACCTTCAAATCATCCTGAAAATCTACGAATTCGGCCTGAGATTTAAAGAGAGAACAGCTGGAATGCTACAGTGAGAAGAGTTCACGCTTCTATCCAGGTAGGAAAACGGGGAAAAAAGAATTAAAGAAACAAAAGGCCTCCAAGGGGGAGGGGCCCCACGAGGAGCCAGGCTGAGGCCTGGGCGAGTGTCCCCAGGACAGGAGAGCCCCGTCCCGGAGAAGCAGGAGCTGCACCAACCTTCCCGGGCGGAAAGGCCTCGCAGGGAGTTAGAGCAGGACCCCAGGAGGGCAGAGATTTCCTCGGGCTCCCTGGGACACTAACAGGCACCTGCGCCCCGGGAGAGTGCGCCGAGCTCCCTAAGGGCTGCAGCGCGCACGGCGGGACCCGGAGCAGCTCGGAGGGGCTCGGGCAGTGGCTCCGCGGAGGGGGCTGCAGGGCGGGAGCGCGAAGCCAACAGTGCAGGCCCAGGAGCCCAGGGCGCCAGGGACACAGCACAGCACAGGATCCAGCCTCCCCCAGGACAGGTGGAGGCGGGGAGGGCACAGGACAGCAAGGACACTCCTGCCCCTGGGAGGCTCCAAGCTGAGCAGATAGCGCCCGCCCGGGAGCATCCAGGCCCCTGCAGTCTGAGAGCTCCCTAGTTACTGCGGGAGCTGACTCTAGGGCTCCAGAGCTGGCCGCTGCCACTGTGGTTGTTCCTCCTGGGGCCTCGCGGGATAAACAACCCCCACTGAGCCTCACACTGGCCTCACGGATAAACAGGTTAAACATCTTTCACTGAGCGCTGCACCAGGCAAGGGGCTGAGCAGCTCCCCCAAGTGCTAACATCTGAAAATCAGCACAGCAGGCCCCTTCCCCAGAAGACCAGCTAGACCGACAGGGGAAAAACAAATTATTGACCAAGCAGCACTGGAAAGTTCCAGGGGAAGTCAAGGGATCTACAGTATACAGAATCAGAAGATATTCCCCCTTGCTTTTTGTTTTTTGATTTGTTTGCTTCCCCCCACTTTTTTTCTTTTCTTCTCTTCTCTTTTTTCCTCTTTTTTCTTTTTTTCTTTTGCTTTTCTTCTTCCTATTCTCTCTTTTTCTCCTTTTCCCAATAAAAGATGTTTTTGGGAACTCTGCACTGAGCAAAATGAGTAGAAGGAAAACCTCACCTCAAAAGAAAGAATCAGAAACAGTCTTCTCTCCCACAGAGTTACAAAATTTGGATTACAATTCAATGTCAGAAAGCCAATTCAGAAGCACTATTATACAGCTACTGGTGGCTCTAGAAAAAACCATAAAGGACTCAAGAGATTTCATGACTACAGAATTTAGATCTAATCAGACAGAAATTAAAAATCAATTAAATGAGATGCAATCCAAACTAGAAGTCCTAATGATGAGGATTAACAAGGTGGAAGAACGAGTGAGTGACATAGAAGACAAGTTGATGGCAAAGAGGGAAACTGAGGAAAAAACAAACAATTAAAAGATCATGACGATAGATTAAGGGAAATAAGTGACAGCCTGAGGAAGAAAAACCTATATTTAATTGGGGTTCCCAAGGGCGCCAAAAGGGACAGAGGGCCAGAATATGTATTTGAACAAATCATAGCTGAAAATTTTCCTAATCTAGGAAGGGAAACAGGCATTCCGATCCAGGAAATAGAGAGATCCCCCCCTAAAATCAATAAAAATGGTTCAACACCTGACATCTAATAGTTAAGCTTGCAAATTCCAAAGATAAAGAGAAGATCCTTAAGCAGCAAGAGACAAGAAATCCCCAACTTATATGGGGAGGAGTATTAGGGTAACAGCAGATCTCTCCATAGAGACCTGGCAGGCCAGAAAGGGCTGGCAGGATATATTCAGGGTCCTAAATGAGAAAAGCATGCATCCAAGAAAACTTTATCCAGCAAGGCTTTCATTCAGAATAGAAGGAGAGATAGAGAGCTTCCAAGACAGGCAGGAACTGAAAGAATATGTGACCTCCAAACCAGCTCTGCAAGAAATTTTAAGGGGGACTCTTAAAATTCCCCTTTAAGAAGAAGCCCAATGGAACAATCCACAAAAACAGGGACTGAATAGGTATCATGATGACACTAAACTCATATCTTTCAATAGTAACTCTGAACGTGAATGGGCTTAAGGACCCCATCAAAAGGCACAGGGTTTCAGACTGGATAAAAAACCAGGACCCATCTATTTGCTGTCTACAAGAGACTCACTTTAGACAGAAGGACACCTACAGCCTGAAAATAAAGGGTTGGAGAACCATTGACCATTCAAATGGTCCTCAAAAGAAAGCAGGGGTAGCCATCCTTATATCAGATAAACTAAAATTTACCCCGAAGACTGTAGTGAGAGATGAAGAGGGACACTATATCATACCTAAAGGATCTATCCAACAAGAGGACTTATCATCAATATATATGCCCCAAATGTGGGAGCTGCCAAATATATCAAACAATTAATAACCAAAGTTAAGACAGATAATTATAAACTTATACTTGGTGACTTCAATCCAGCACTTTCTACAATCGATAGGTCTTCTAAGCACAACATATCCAGAGAAACGAGAGCTTTAAATGATACACTGGACCAGATGGATTTCACAGGTATCTACAGAACTTCCCAGAACTTTCCAACATCTGTTTGTGTGTATTCAAACACAACTGAATACACATTCTTCTCAAGTGCACATGGAACTTTCTCCAGAATAGACCACATATTGGGTCACAAATCAGGTCTCAACCAACACCCAAAGATTGAGATCGTCCCCTGCATATTCTCAGACCATAATGCCTTGAAATTAGAACTAAATCACAAGAAGAAGTTTGGAAGGATTTCAAACACGTGGAGGTTAAGGACCATCCTGCTAAAAGATGAAAGGGTCAACCAGGAAATTAAGGAAGAATTAAAAAGATTCATGGAAACTAATGAGAATGAAGATACAACCGTTCAAAATCTTTGGGATACAGTAAAAGCAGTCCTGAGGGGAAAATACATCACAATACAAGCATCCCTCCAAAACCTGGCAAGAACTCAAATACAAAAGCTAACCTTACACCTAATGGAGCGAGAGAAAAAATAGCAAATAGATCCTACACACAGCAGAAGAAGAGAGTTAATAAAGATTTGAGCAGAACTCAACGAAATTGAGACCAGAAGAACTGTGGAACAGATCAACAAAACCAGGAGTTGGTTCTTTGAAAGAATTAATAAGATAGATAAACCATTAGCCAGCTTTATTAAAAAGAAGAGAGAGAAGACTCAAATTAATAAAATCATGAATGAGAAAAGAGAGATCACTACCAACACCAAGGAAATACAAACGATTTTAAAAACATATTATGAACAGCTATACACCAATAAACTAGGTAATCTAGAAGAAATGGAAACATTTCTGGAAAGCCACAAACTACC
Organism: Vulpes lagopus; assembly: GCF_018345385.1. Taxonomy (NCBI): domain Eukaryota; kingdom Metazoa; phylum Chordata; class Mammalia; order Carnivora; family Canidae; genus Vulpes; species Vulpes lagopus. The sequence continues at coordinate 90,158,903 of NC_054829.1, read as the reverse complement.
AAAACTGGAACAGGAAGAAATAGAAAACCTGAACAGGCCAATAACCAGGGAGGAAATTGAAGCAGTCATCAAAAACCTCCCAAGACACAAAAGTCCAGGGCCAGATGGCTTCCCAGGGGAATTCTATCAAACGTTTAAAGAAGAAAACATACCTGTTCTACAAAAACTGTTTGGAAAGATAGAAAGAGATGGAGGACTTCCAAATTCGTTCTATGAGGCCAGCATCACCTTCATTCCAAAACCACACAAAGACCCCACCAAAAAGGAGAATTATAGACCAATATCCCTGATAAACATGGATGCAAAAATTCTCAACAAGGTACGAGCCAATAGGATACAACAATACATTAAGAAGATTATTCATCATGACCAAGTAGGATTTATCCCCGGGAAGCAAGGCTGGTTCAACACTCGTAAAATAATCAATGTGATTCATCATATCAGCAAGAGAAAAACCAAGAACCATATGATCCTCTCAATAAATACAGAGAAAGCATTTGACAAAATACAGCATCCATTCTTGATCAAAACTCTTCAGAGTGTAGGGATAGAGGGAACATTCCTCAACATCTTAAAAGTCATCTACGAAAAGCCCAGAGCAAATATAATTCTCCATGGGGAAGCACTGGGAGCCTTTCCCCTAAGATCAGGAACAAGACAGGGATGTCCACTGTCACCACTGCTATTCAACATAGTACTGGAAGTCCTGGCCTCAGCAATCAGACAACAAAAAGACATTAAAGGCACTCAAATTGGCAAAGAAGAAGTCAAACTCTCCCTCTTCGCCGATGAGATGATACTCTACATAGAAAACCCAAAAGACTCCACCCCAAGATTGCTAGAACTCATACAGCAATTTGGCAGTGTGGCAGGATACAAAATCAATGCCCAGAAGTCAGTGGCATTTCTATATACTAACAGTGAGACTGAAGAAAGAGAAATTAAGGAGTCAATCCCATTTACAATTGTACCCAAAAGCATTAGATACTTAGGAATAAATCTAACCAAAGAGGTAAAGGATCTATACCCTAAAAACTATAGAACACTTCTGAAAGAAATTGAGGAAGACACAAAAAGATGGAAAATATTCCATGCTCATGGATTGGCAGAATTAATATTGTTAAAATGTCAATGTTACCCAGGGCAATTTACACGTTTAATTCAATCCCTATCAAAATACCATGGGATCCTGGGTGGCGCAGCGGTTTAGCGCCTGCCTTTGGCCCAGGGCGCGATCCTGGAGACCCGGGATCGAGTCCCACATTGGGCTTTCAGTGCGTGGAGCCTGCTTCTCCCTCTGCCTGTGTCTCCGCCTCTCTCTCTCTCTGTTTGTGTGTGTGACTATCGTAAATAAATAAATAAAATAAATTTAAAAAAAAAAGGAAAAAAAAAAAGGAAAATACCATGGACTTTCTTCAGAGAGTTAGAATGAATTACTTTAAGATTTGTGTGGAATCAGAAAAGACCTCAAATAGCCAGGGGAATATTGAAAGGAAAACCATATCTGGGGGCATCACAATGTCAGATTTCAAGTTGTACTACAAAGCTGTGTTCATCAAGACAGTGTGGTACTGGCACAAAAACAGACACATAGATCAATGGATCAGAATAGAGAACCCAGAAGTGGACCCTCAACTTTATGGTCAACTAATATTTGATAAAGGAGGAAAGACTATCCATTGGAAAAGACAGTCTCTTCAATAAATGGTGCTGGGAAAATTGGACATCCACATGCAGAAGAATGAAACTAGACCACTCTATTGCGCCATACACAAAGATAAACTCAAAATGGATGAAAGATCTAAATGTGAGACATGAGTCCATCAAAATCCTAGAGGAGAACACAGGCAGCACCCTTTTTGAACTTGGATGCAGTAACTTTTTGCAAGATTCATCCATGAAGGCAAGAGAAACAAAAGCAAAAATGAACTTTTGGGACTTCATCAAGATCAGAAGCTTTTGCACAGCAAAGGTTACTGTCAACAAAACTCAAAGGCAACCTACAGAATGGGAGAAGATATTTGCTAATGACATCTCAGATAAAGGGCTAGTTTCTAATATCTATAAAGAACTTATTAAACTCAACAGCAAAGAAACAAACAATCCAATCATGAAATGGGCAAAAGACATGAACAGAAATCTCACAGAGGAAGACATGGACATGGCCAACACGCACATGAGAAAATACTCTGCATCACTTGCCATCAGGGAAATACAAATCAAAAACACAATGAGATACCACGTCACACCAGTGAGAATGGGGAAAATTAACAAAGAAGGAAACCACAAATGTTGGAGAGGACATGGAGAAAGGGGAACCCTCCTGCACTGTTGGTAGGAATGTGAACTGGTGCAGCCGCTCTGGAAAACTGTGTGGAGGTTCCTCAAAGAGTTAAAAATAGACCTGCCCGACGACCCAGCAATTGCACTGTTGGGGATTTACCCCAAAGATACAGATGCAATGAAACACCGGGACACCTGCACCCCAATGTTTATAGCAGCAATGTCCACAATAGCCAAACTGTGGAAGGAGCCTCGGTGTCCATCAAAAGATGAATGGATAAAGAAGATGTGGTTTATGTATATAATGGAATATTACTCAGCCATTAGAAACGACAAATACCCACCATTTGCTTCAAGGTGGATGGAACTCGAGGGTATTATGCTGAGTGAAGTAAGTCAGTTGGAGAAGGACAAACATTATATGGTCTCATTCATTTGGGAAATATAAAAAATAGTGAAAGGGAATAAAGGGGAAAGGAGAAAAAATGAGTGGAAATATCAGAAAGGGAGGCAGAACATGAGAGACTCCTAACTCTGGGGAATGAACTAGGGGCGGTAGAAGGGGAGGTGGGCGGGGGTGGGGGTGACTGTGTGACAGGCACTGAGGGGGGCACTTGATGTGATGAGTACTGGGTCTTATGCAATATGTTGGCAAATTGAACACCAATAAAAAATTTATAAAAAAAAAAAGAATGTCTTTTGAAGGTAGAGCTGACAGGATTTGCTGGTACATGCATGCTGGGGTGAAGGACAAAGAGGAATTGAAGACGTCTCCTAGCTTTTTTTGGCCAAAAAACCAATTTCCATTTACCAAGGTAAAACATGGGGAGGAATGTGTTCAAAAGTGAATACCAGTGTTTGTTTGTGACCCCATAAATTTTAGATGATTATTTCCATATCTAAAGGAAGATATCAGTTTGGCAGTTCAATATGTGCTCAGAATTTGGGGGGAAGTCAGAACTGGTGATTCAAACTTAGATGTTGGAGGGACATTACAAACCTTTGTCTAAACCCTGTTATTGAGCAATATGTTCCATGACACCATATAAGAAAAGACAAAGGAAAAAAAAAGAAAAAGAAAAGAAGGAAAGGGGGGAGAAAAAGGAAAGAGAAGGGGAAGGAAGGGACGAAGGGAGGGAATGAAAGGGAAGAGGAAGGAATCATAAGATACTTTAGTATTTTTGCTCCAAACAAAGAGCAAAGGAGATCAATCAGTGGAAGGAAAGTGGTCCATTTTTGCCTCCCTGATTTTCACTGCTCACAAAGTCCTGTTTGCCTCATCATTACCGGTTGCTTCATTTACTTCCTATTCCTTTGTTGTGGTTGTGGGTGGACTACAATCTACGCTTTGATGCTTTGCTTTAAACTGTTTCTCAGCCATCAGTGAATGAGGCTTTCTCTAAATGTACCGTGCCAACCTTAAAGAACTAAGACAACTGCTAATAAAAATCATAGGCTTGCACAGAGAAAAATATGTCAGCTCTTATCTTGAAGAGAGCATAAAGTCCTTACTTAATATTTTGTAAAAATGATTTTCAATATATAAGTGCTTTTCAATTTATAGATACAAATAAATAATAAGTGCATCTAGACAAACCTACTTCATAAAGGAAAATGGATTTTTTTTCCTTTCATAATGTTAGTGTCAAAATGCTTATTAGGGGGATGCATTTTCATCTACTTGGCAGGTATGCACAGACATATTATAGCAGATAAATCTTATATGAATTTCTTTTTTTAATATTTCAATCTTTTAAAAGAAACTTGTAATTAAGAATTCAAAAGGAAAGAAAGTAGACAATGTAGAAAATATATATACTATCTATATTAAAGGAAAATATCTATAGAGAACCCATGCATCTGATAATCAGAAAATTAAGACCTTTCTCAACACTCTGCATAAGCTTTACATATCACTTCATTATCAAGTAATAGAGTACTTATCAATATCTATCTGTAGATTGTGTACATTAGTTATACCTTACAAATGCAAAGACCATATAAAACCATCTTCCCTACTATTGCTGAGAATATCATATAAAAAAAACTTGCTCTCAGCTAAGTCTAATCTTTTTCTCTTATGATAAAGAGAGTAGCAACTGTACACTTCTTAAAATCCTCCTTAAATCCTAACCCTTAAAAAATTACCTATGTAAGTAAAGATAAAAGTCAGATTCTGGAATACATCCTAAAAACTGGTCAAGGCATGGTGTAAATCAAAGAGGCTTAATGCCTAGATTATCAAGTCTATTATATATCATTCATGATGTAGAAAATTGAAATCTCTCATTGGTGATGACATTTCTATTTTTTTTTTAATTTAAAGATATTTATTTATTTGTGTGGGGGGGAGGGGCAGTTGGTGAGGGAGAGGCAGAGAATCTCAAGTAGACTCTGTGCTGAATGTGGAGCCCCACATGGGGCTCAATCTCATGACCCTGAGATCATGACCTGAGCCAAAACCAAGAGTCAGATGCCTAACTGACTGAGCCACCCAGGGACCCCTGGGGTTAACATTTCTTATAATAATAGTCCATACTATTTAACACATGACCTGTACTTCTCTATTTTAGTTGTCACTAGAATTTAGTTATACCTTGAAATACCTTGAAAATACCACCATTTTTAGTAATCAGTAAAATCAAATTTTTTTTTTTTAAGTACTCCTTTAAACATGGGCTAGGGGAAATCATCATTATAAAAAAAATTAGAGTAATTTACTTTTTGTATTTAGATAAATTCTATATATATTATTTTCATAGCAGAAATGATAGAAGCTTCATTTTCACTGCCTTGAACATACATTACTTTTTTTTCCTTGGCAATAAAAAATGGTGCCTTTAATAAAGTCTTATTCAGAGTTGTAATTTATCTAAGATAATGAGTAAATAGCCAAGTTATACATTTTAGGAAACCATTTTATAAAATTTTCTCTGTCAGAAAGCTGCTCAGATTTTCAAAATGCCCAGAAAGCTAATGGGAATATCAGATGACTCCACATTATCATTATAAGTATGGGAACAAATTTTAGTGAAACATATTTCTGTGTAAAGTATTTAATCTATACTACTATGGGGAATTTAATCACGTCTTACTGTTTACTTGTCTGAGAATAGTAAAATCATGTACTTGTGTGGTGGAAAGGTGAATGGACAAGGAATAAAGATACTAGTGGCCAGTTGGGGGAGACTATGAATAAAGCTCCTTTTTAACTTCAAGAAAAAAGAAAGTTGTTCACAGAGCAAATAACAGAAAAATAAAATTGAAGTAGTTACAGTTCAGATAAGGGATCATAAATTGTTTGTAATAACTTTATAATTGGCCCCACCTATATCAATGAAATTGGATATACTGCCTCATTCTCTCTTTCAAAAGGATTAATGAGTTCTCGAGTCTTAAAACTTTATTCTAGAGTGATGACAACAAAATGGCTAATTACTTTAGAAGAAAGTGACATCTAGACCAAGGAAAGCATTAGTTTATCTGGAGCTCCTACCCTGTCAATGACTTGGGGTTTTTGTTTGTTTCTCTTACTTCTATCAACTTCTCTCAAATACCTCATTCTCCTCCAAAGTCAACTACACAATTTTCCCCCTATATACATTTGTTGTTTGCTCACACACTTGTTTCTATTAAGAATTTGACCACATGACCAAATGTTTTTCAGTCCTTTGCCAACTTCTCCTTTCATCCCAAGTGATTGTACATCCTCTTCATCACTGTAGTCTCCATTCTGGTCTTGAACTCATTCCTCCGGTGGCTTTGATCCTACTTCAACCGGTTTCTCAGCTGATGTGTGCAACCTGGACCTTGCCACTGTCTGAAATTCTTATTCTTCAATGTATCAAAACAGAAATCCAAATCTCTCGTTTCATGTACAATGATCTTACCCACTCTCAAAAACCCAGGATTTGCTCATTCTCTTCATCCATACCTGAAAACTCTCATTCCTCCAAACATCACTATTACAACCTGACACTCTTTTCTCTCCCTTCCTCCCTTTTTCCTTCTGTCTTTCTCTCTCTCATCCACATACACTCAAACTACCCCCATTCTCCCAATGTGAGCAGAACACTTTTGGCTTTTTTACTTTTATCTCTGAGGGGGAAGAACAATTTAATTTCTGCTACCTGGCTTCTGCTCTCTCTGGATCCTGTTATTAAAATGTAATTGCCTTAATTGCAAACATAAGACATGCTTATAAAAAAAAAAGTGGAAAAATAGGAGACAAAAAGTTAGGAAATTTCTCAGAGGATCTTGAAGACACACTCTTTAGCCAAGAGTCTCTGAAGTCTTTTCCAAGACTCATTTTCCCCGAATATTTCATTATATTATTTGCTTAAGTTCACCTTCTGCCTGGACTATTCTCATCTGTGGAGCACTGACCTGTCTTTTTTAAGGTCCACTGGAAATATCTTCTCTTAAAAACTTTCCTGACCTCTAATTTAAAAATATTTTGACCTATCTTGCAAAATCACAGATACAATACTACCAACTGAATAAGAAGCCAATTAAAAATCCCCTTTAAAAATTGTACTAAGTAAAAATTGGCACAGCCACTGTGGAAAACAGGATGGTGGTTCTTGAAAAAATTAAAAATAGAAAAAAATTAAAAAGAGAATTATTATATGATCCAGTAATTTCTGCTGGGATTTTTCTTTACCCAAAGAAAATGGGGATTGAAAATGAAAGCATTAATTTGAAAAGACATAAGCATCTCCATGTTTTCTTGCAATAGCCAAAATACGGAAGCAACCCAAATGTCCATTGATAGATGAATTCCTATATATATATATATATAAATACACACACACACAATAGAATATCACTCATAAATGTAAAAAAGAATCAGATCTTGCCATTTGCAGCAACTTGGATGGACTGCGAGGGTAGAATGCTAATAAAATTAAGGCAGAGAAAGTACAGTATGATTTCACTCATGCAGAAGTTAAGTAACAAATGAACAAAGAGAAAAACAGACCAAAAATTCCCCACACAGATTTTTAAGTACAGAGAACAAACTGGTGATTCCCAGAAGGAAGGTGAGTGTGTGTGGGGGGGGATGAGTGATATAGATAAAGGAAATTAAGAGTATACTTATCCTGATGAGGACTGAGAAATGCATAGAATTGTTAATTGTTATCTTGTACACCTTGTACACCTGAAACAAATATAGCAGTGTATGTTAGTTATACCCCAGGAAAAAAAGTTATTTTAAAAAATTTTGCTAAGTGAAAATGATGGTTGTAGTAGATAAACTTGCATACTGTCTTGTTGCCATTGTGTACAGATTTTGGTAGATTTTTTAAAAAAATCTTTAGTCACGTCATGAAATCCTTCACCCCGGACTGGGAGAGCCGGGAAGTCTCCACAGGGTCCACCATCAAGGCCGTGCAATTTGAAGGGGGCTTGGTTCTGGAAGCCGACTCCAGAACAACCACCGGGTCCTACATTGCCAATCGAGTGACAGACAAGCTGACCCCTATTCATGACCGGATTTTCTGCTGCCGCTCAGGCTCAGCAGCTGACACCCAGGCCGTAGCCGATGCGGTCACTTATCAGCTTGGTTTCCACAGCAGTGAGCTAAATGAGCCTCCACTGGTACACACAGCAGCCAGCCTCTTTAAGGAGATGTGTTACCGATACCGGGAGGACCTGATGGCAGGAATCATCATTGCGGGCTGGGACCCCCAAGAGGGAGGGCAGGTGTACTCGGTTCCCATGGGGGGTATGATGGTAAGGCAGTCCTTTGCCATTGGGGGCTCTGGGAGCTCCTACATATATGGCTATGTCGATGCTACCTACCGGGAAGGCATGACCAAGGAGGAGTGTCTGCAGTTCACTGCTAATGCGCTCGCTTTGGCCATGGAATGGGATGGCTCCAGCGAAGGGCTAATCCGCCTGGCAGCCATTGCAGAATCAGGGGTAGAACGGCAGGTACTTTTGGGAGACCAGATTCCCAAATTCACCATCGCCACTTTGCCACCTCCCTGATTCCTGGAATCCTAAGCTACAGTAAGAGATACCCCATAGTGACGTAAAATTCAATAAACAGTTTGTCTTAAAAAAAAAAAAAAAAAAAAAAAAAAAACACCAAGTCAGTGATTTTTAAATACATATTTCACCTATATGTGGAATCTAAGAAACAAAACAGATGAACATAGGGGAAAGGAAAAAAAAAAGAAGTAGGCAGATCATAAGAGACTTTTAACTACCCAGGACAAACTGAGGGTTGCTGGAGGAGAGGTTAGCAGGGGATTGGCTAGGTGAGTGATGGACATTAAGGAAGGCACTTGTGATGAGCCCTGGGTGTTGTAAGTGATGAACCACTAAATTCTACTCCTGAAACTAATATTAAACCATATATTAACAAGAATTTAAAAACTTAAAAAAATAAACAAAATGTGGTATACATTATAATGAAATAATGCTCTACAATGAAAAGGAATGACATACTGATGGATGCTGCAGCATGGAAGAACCTTGGGAATATTATGCTAAGTAAAATAAATCAGACACAAAAGGATATATTGAATAATCCCATTTATATAAAACATCAGAAAAGAAAAATACAGAAAGACAAAAAAGATTGGCAGTTGTCAAGGGTTGGGAATGTAAATGAGGAGCATTTGTAAATAGGCAGTAGGTGTTTTTTTTAGGATGATGAGAATATTTTAAGATTAAATTGTGATGATGGCTGTACAAGTCAAGAAACATACTTAAATTCATTGAAATATACAATTTAAATAGATTAATTTTATGGTATACAAATTATAATTCAATAAAGCTCTTTAAAATAAATGAAATAGGGGCACCTGGTGGCTCAGTTGGTTAAGCATCTGCCTTTGGCTTAGGTCACGATTCCAGGGTCTTGGGATGGAGCCCTGCATCAGGCTCCCTGCTCAGTGGGGAGCCTGCTTCTCACTCTGCCTGATAAAATAAATTAAATAAACAAACAAATATATGTTCTATAGAATTCTAATTTTATAGATAATAATATGTGTTCCTAAAATAAATGGGGGTTTTATCATTAGGGAATCCATCTATCTATCATATATATAATATATAAACATGTCTCTACACCAGATATTTTTGAAGACTTTACCTTGTTCCTATACATTATAAATCTATAGGAGGGAAAAAAATAAGAGTATGTGGAATTTTCCAAAGTGATTTTATCTTACTGTCCTCTTCCTCACTTAAAAGGAATATCTTTACGGGAGTCGTGTTCTATAGAAACACTTGGAGAAATACTGCTTTAACAAAATGAGCTTTTTATTCTCTTCCGGATGCCAGAAAACTTAAGCCATAATCAGTGTTAATCTCAGATATATAAATCCATCCATTCCCTTACTTTCCATACTCTTCACTTATTATTGCCCTATTTTAAAAAGGTATTATACACTTGACTTGAGATAAACTACATGGGACCAAATGTCAAATCCATGAATAATTGGCTTTGTGACCTTGGGTAAGTTACTTGACCAGAGAAAGGTCAATTACCTCATATGTCTCAGTTACCTCATATGTAAAAAATGGGGATTGTATTATTGGGATTATGCTAGCCTAGTCCTATCCTTTTTCAGAAGCAGGACTAGTTAAACACTCTAGTAAAAATTTTTAGTAATGTATATATTGAAAAAAGTTGATTACTTTTTGCATATTCAGTTACTTTTTTTGCTACATCAAAGAAAAAATAGAATTAAATCACAGCAACTAAAAAAATGGACATTCAGAAGGAAAAGCTATTCAATTTTACTGTCTATAGTAATATCTAACAAAATTCAGCTTTATTTTTGGACTATTTAAAGATAGTTTAGTAATCAAAATAATCATTCAGTTTCCAATTTGGAAAAATGATCACTTTGGCTTTTCTTTTTATTTTGAAGGCAAAGATATATAAAATAATAAATTGAGTATTAACCATGTGGTTGATAATGCCACAAGTAGAACAAAGTATATATACTTCACCTACAGTATAGTCTTGATGTTATGTAAAAGTCTATGCATTTTAATTAGAGCACATTTACACTGCAGTGACATAGTAGGTTAAAAAGTTGCCCTGTAAGTGTGGTTAAAGCAGAAATAAATATGTAGATCCAGTATTTACTATTTTTACACTTCCTTAATATATTTTATACAAAATTAATCATGTAAATGATTCAATTTATCAAGTTAAAATCAAAGTTAATCTCAGTGTCATATCTTAAAATGCCAATTACGTTTTGAGTTACACATTGAAAAACTGATAAATAAATGAATTGAAGGTATGAATGTAAATAGAATTCTGCATTTTCTTTTATAAGATTTATCACTTTTATCAAAAAAATTTACAATTTGTGAAAGGTGAGAGAGTCACTTCTATCATTTTATTTTTAGTTCCTCAATTATAGATTCCTCTCAAGGGATACTCAAATGGACTTAGTCACCATTCCATCTTTGAAGTTTGTTGAAAATTTGTATAACCTCAAATCTGATTTCAAATGAATACTACTTCAGTATTTAATTTTTATTTTATTTTGTTATTTTTTTCTAGTTACTGAATATTTTTTTACTTCATTTTAAGAAAAGCTCCTGTATTTCATTTTTAAAAGCCACATTATCATGCAAACACTTTGAGAGTGTGTTGTACTTTATAGATATAAATCTTCATTTAGTTACTATAAAGCCACCAGGTTAAAGTTTTTGTTTTAATTTAGATTTTTTTGCTATAAAATATTCTAATATGAAACCTACCCAAATGGCTTTTAAAGCAAGCTATTTATATCCAATTACTATGATGTATGTAAAAACAGAAGCTGGCTGATTTTATGCTATGGTACTTAACACAAAAGAATAGACAGGATAATTGTGACGCTTTATCACTTATGAGCCACTCTACCCTAAAATAATGAAAAAATCCAGTATCAACAAGAAAAAACAGACCCAGAAATGTCTCATTATATGCTTTATTTATAAATAGAAATGCGTTTTTATAACTATTAACTGCTCATAATCTTTGTAAAATAATGTAGCTGGTACTCTAATATTTCAAAATATTTAATTTCCCAGATTTCAGAAATTAAATATTAACATTTCCTTCAGAAACAAACATCATATAACCTTTTAAATCATAGAATAACTTTCCCTAAGTTTTTATACTTAAAGTCTTTATTGTATTTTAGAGTTTATTTAATAAGATATTTTTTCCCTTTAAAAACTTAGTATTTCTTTTAAAAAGTTAGTTCTGTCTATATTTACTCTATCTTTCTGATAAAAGAAATTTTAAAGTGTTATTTAATTCCTGTAATAATTAATAACCATTGATGTTATCTAATTGAATATTCTCATTTTGCCAGTTTTTAAATAATAAGTAATACAGAAAATATACTTAACCAAAGAGGTAATATATCATAATATATTTCATTAGGCAACCTGGGGTACCTGGGTGGCGCATTAGGTTAAGTGTAGGCTCAGGTCATGATCTCAGGGCCCTGGGATTGAACCCTGCATTTCATGCTCAGCAGGGAATCGGCTTGAAGATTTCCTCTCTTCCTCTCTCTGTCCCTCCCCCTACTCACATATGTTCTCTCTAAACAATCTTTAAAAATAAGTAAATATAGAGCCAGTCATATTTCATTAGTGTACAAGCAATTCAAAGTCAGAGATTGTTTTAGTTATCTTGTTAAGAGTATCATCTTGTATCTAATATGGAACCTAGGCGATATTTATTGAGTTGCTATAGAACAATGGAAAGCATTTGTATTCCAAAGTCAGAAAAAAACAAAACAAAACAGAATTTGAATTCTGACTCTGTCATTGCACATTGTATTATGATGAACTACCACTCCCAAAATATATTTCCAAGTGGTGATTCCAGTTCATTATGTGACTTTATTTGGAAATAAAGTCTTTACTGATACAATTAAGTTAATAACCTTGAGATGAAACAGCATCATCTTGGATTTAGAGTGGGCCCTAAATCGAATGTCCTTGTTAGAGATAGACAAGGAAAGGACAGAGAGGCACACAGAGGGAAGGCTGTACGAAAATGGATGCAGAGATTACAGTAAGAAGTTCACAAACCAAGATATACCAAGAATTGCCAGCAGCCACCAGAAGCTAGGAGACGGCATGGAACAGATTCTCATTTGAGTCCCCAGAAGCAACCAACCATGCTGACATCTTTATTTCAAACTTCTGACCTCCAGAACTGTGAGAGAATAAATTCCTGTTCTTTTAAGCCACCAAGTTTGTGATCATTTGTTATGGCAGCTCTAGGAAACTACTATAGGCATATAGTCACTAAGAGTTAGAGTCCTCATTTAAAAATGGGGCTAACGCCCACTTTTTAGATCTGTTAAGAAATCTAAATGAGATAGCTTGAATAAACCACTTACCCTAGTGTCTGATATCCAGTAGCACTAAAACACATTGGTCTCTCACCTGACACGCTTAGGAGTGGTTTCTACTAGGATTTCCTAAAGGAATACTTCTAAAATATGCATGCCTTAGCAAGGAGTATAAATATAATTTGTATAAGTTTACATAAACTACAATCCATTAAAAGGCAATTTTCATATATATTTCCTGTATTGCTCATGATTTAGAAACAGCATGATACAAAAATTTAATTAAATGCAGTGAATATTAGTTATAAAGAAATTACAGAGCCCTTTTAAATCTCTTATGATGTCAGGAAGTCAGATAGAAAATTTTCATCTTCCTCCCTGAATGCCTGCATTCATAACCCTTCCATCACAACTACCACAATGACCTCAACATTTAGTGTAGAATGGAGGAATGAAAAGACAAGGGAAAGGACTCTAAACTCGTAACTCCTGAAGGGCTAAAGGAAAGTTTTCATAGCTCACAATTTAATACTAATTATACCCTTAAATTCTTAGATACTGAAAAAAATCATATAATTTTTAAAAGCTTTTAATCTTGACAGCCTGACCTCACTTTAGCTTTAGTTATTATTTTTAATATTTTGCCTTTTTTCACTATTTCTCTAAATTATAGCAAAGACAACAACCTCGTTAATCATAAATAAAAGTTTGGCAAAAAAAAAGGCTTACTATATATCAAATTTTTTAACTTAATATCTTCCAGAAACAAAAGTTTAAAGAGACAGAGCCTACAAAACCAGAACTACTTTAAAACACACATTTAATGGATTCTGACAGCAAGTTTTTATGAAAGAATCTCAATGTCTACTGCATATTTATTTATAAGGAATTATTTTTTCCTTTCCTATGTGAATTAAAACAAAAGCAGTGATTAAAAAACAAAACAATACTTTATTAATTTCACATACCAATTAGCAATTGCTAGATAAAAATGATACTCTAGGCAAAAATGCTTGACTTAACATAAGGGCTTAACTCAATCTGTTTGACTAGAGATTGATAACAACAAAAGTTTCTCAATCAAGTGGGTTCTATGTATCTATTATTTCTATCAATTTCCTAAAATGCTATATAGCCCTCAAAAACAGACTTTGAAAAAATAAAAGTTCCATTTATAGATGCTTACAACATTGTTCTAAATGAACAGCAATGGTTTTGAGGAGACGATGGGAGTTAGAAGGGCCACTAGAGAATTTTCTTATAAGGTTCTCCCAGGAGACCTTTCCTCAATGCAGTTTTTAGTCTCCCGAAATTATACTTTTTAGTCTTTCAGATTTAAAAACAGGTCAAGAATGAATTGATTTTTTTTTATGGACAGACTGTTGTGAACAAGATTCATACAAAAATTGACAAAAATTCCATGTCAATTTATTAATTTCCATTTTTTTTACTTGTATTTATTCATGAAAGACACAGAGACATAGGCATGGGGGGAAGCAGAGTGCCTGCAGGGAGTCTGATGCAGGACTCGATCCTAGGACCCTGGGATCATGATAGGACCCCAGAATCACTCTCTGAGCCAAAGGCAGATGCTCAGCCACTGAGCCACCAGGCTCCCCTGATTTCCAGTTTGAATTGTTACTGCTAAAGGAATCTTTGATGCTTAAAGTCTGAGACTATATGTGTCTCTCTGCAAATGTCACATGGGAAAGCAGATCACATACCATAATGAGAAAGATGCGTGTAAACATGCAATGATACAGGCAAGTAAATGCTCAAGTATTGAGCTAAGTTAACTAATGTGTCCGTTTCCACAATAAATTATACATACCACTGGGATCTACAATTCAAGTGTTTCCTGGATTATGCATGAAAGAGTACTTAAATGCTTGACCTCTTGACTTTTTTTTGTTTTCTTTTTTTGGACTGTTATGATTACCAAACCCTCTACTTACGATTAATAAAGTCAGTTTTCCTCAGTTCTTGTGTTGAGGCTTAATACAGCCATATTTTAATGGTCTTGTCAGATTTTCCAATTTAAGGTAATTTGCATATGTAGATCCAAGATCTATTATGCATTGATTGTAGTTCACAGAAGCCAATCATAATTTCAAATGTTTATGTCTCTTGGAGGATATTTCATTATATATTTATACAGGATGCATATCTTCATTTTTAAGGAGTGGGCAATGCATCAGATCAACATGAAAATGCTATGAACAATAAATGAGTCACATGACTCTAAGTGAACAGGTTAAGGGGTACATTTAACATATAACCTGTTTTAGGCCAACATGAAGACATTTGAGTAAAAATACTATATTCCTACAATAGGATTCTTAGTAAACTGAAGAATACTGCTTACCTAGAGATTATATGTGTGGTAACAAAAAAATTCACTTTAACTGATACTTTAAATTATCAAAAACTATGATACTTACTGATATTTATATGTAACACTGTGATTACCTCAGCAATAATGAGACATTTTTTCCTCCCTGAGGGTCCAAGTAATCCAAAAGAAGATTTTTAAAATGGAGATTTCCTGACCTATGTTAAAGTTGAATTCCTTGGTGTATTTGTTCTTTAAGAAGCAAAGAACAAATAAACAAATACCATTTTTGATCAATATTCATATCCAACCACCTCTAATTCTTGGTATAAAAATTAGATAATAAGTAATAATTGCCCCATTGCACAAATTGACAAATGTAAATAGTTTACAGGTTATCTGAGTAATACAACACTGCTTATTTAAACAAAAACTTGTACAAATAAAGAAAAAAAAATCCAAGATTTCAGATATAGTGTCTTTTAGTTAAAGTGCCAAAAATATAAAACTTATTTTTAAAAAGAAAAGAAAACCCATAATATTTGTTGTTGTGAGCTTAGCTTGACCTATAGCAACTTATAGCAGAGAAACTGACCCTCCCCAACATTGCAAGGAAATTCTTCAACTCAACTTAACAGCATGTATAACAGCTATGTATAGCTGCTCAAAGAAGCGGTGTTCTAGCCCCTTGTCATTCCTTTCCACATACTGCTCCTTCTGAACCTGTTCTTGGTCATGTTTTATTCAATCTTCAAGAGTTGGGTATCATCTCCTAGTTTTACAAAAAAGAGTAAAACTTTCCATAGAATTTAGAACAGAATCTAGGGAGAATATGATACAGGAAGAAACAGGAAAAATGGGTTAAAACCCTGGTTTTGCCACTAATCCTTGCACTTTGCATAACTCACTTAATCTCTCAAGAACTTATTTGTTGGGGGACCTGAGTGGCTCAGTTGGTTGAATGTGTAACTCTTAGTTTTGGTTCAGGTCATTCATTATCTGTTGGGCTCTGCAGCAGGGAGTCTGCTTTCTTTCCATCTTCCTTTCCCTCCCCGTTAGTCTCTACTCTTGTGCCCTTGTGCACTCTCAATCTCAAATAAATCTTTAAAAAATTATTTATGTTGCATGGGTTGGAATAGTTAATCTCTAAGGCCATTCATAATTTCATATTGTTAGTCTGTGGCAATTTCTTATATTCTCTATTTGGAAATATTTGACCTATTTGTACCTTCTAGAAAAATCATTACAGGTTAAATACACTATCAAAATCCATGATATCACTGGGCCCCAACTATTAAGCCTAAATATATTACTATTTCTTTAACATATTACCTTAATCTAAACTTTAGTAATCTTATTACTTATTTGTAAACTTTAATAAAGGCAGAATCTAGCGCTTTGTAAGTACCTACAAATACTTGTTAGTATATAGAAGGTAAAAGAATTATAAAATAACAAATGTAAAGAAATCAATTAATTTGATAATGAGATACAGGTTTAATGATCAGAAACTTCCAACGTTCTAACAGCTGATTATTGCTAATTCTTAAAGACAGTAACTTAATTCACTTAATTAGATCACTAATTATTGAAAAGGAAAATATGAGAGATTGTATTCATCTTATTCTATATTTTAGTATTATCCCACAATATTTCTTGTCATTAAATTTAGTACTTCAATTTCCAACCTGTAAATGTTATTCTGTTTTAGAATAATTTCAGAATAGGCAAAAGTCCCTTGATTAATGAAATATTTTGGTTAAAGCAGATCCTAATGAAAAATTGGTATTCAGGTTAAAACAGTTCAGACATTTTAATAGTTTTTAATTACAACAAGAATGTACTAATTTTGTTAAGAGAAGAGTACAAAAACATGCCAATACAAATTATAGTCATTGAGTATAGAAATACGGAATAGCAAATTAATAGATCATTCAGAGTTTAACAGTATGGATTCCGATCTTTCCTCTGGACTATACTGGGTACATCCGCTTCATTATTAACTTTTAATACTCATTATAAAACTGTATGATATATAAGTGCATACACACACACACCCCAAAAGAAGTATCTGTAAAATAACTATAACAGAAGTAGGAGGCATAAACTACAAAAATATTGTGAATATGACTGCTATAGACTAAGTGCCTATATTCCCTCAGAATTCATATTCAGGTACTAATCCTTAATGAGATGGTATTTGGAGGTGGGTCCTTTGGGAGGTGATCAGGTCATGAAGGTGAAGCCCTCAAAAATGGGATTAGTGCCCTTGTACAAAAGACTCTAGAGAGATCCTTCACCCCTCTTGCCATGTGAAAATAGAATGAGAAACCAGCCATGTATGAACCAGAAAGTAGGTTCTCACTAGGCAGCATCCATTGACTCTAATCTTAAAATTCCCAGCCTCCAGAACTGTGAGAAATATATGTTTGTTGTTTAAACCACCCAATCTATATGGTATTCTTTTTATAGCATCCAGAACAGACTAAGATACTGCTCATTTTGGTAATACCTTAGTAGTAAATATAACAATCTCATTTAAGATTTACAAATTAAATCATAACATGTCACAAATCATATATGAATATAGAACAGATCTTTCTGTATAAGATTTTTTAAGGCCGAGTATATTTTTAGTTTCACTTATTCCATTTCCAGTGTTCATCATTTCTTCCTTTAACATTTCTTGTAACGGAGGTCTGCTGGCAGTGAATTTTCTCAGTATTTTTTCTGAAAAAGTCTTTATGTCACCTTTATTTTCAGAAGATATATTCACTGACTATTCTGTGCTGCCAGTTTGTTTTTCCCTTTGGAAACTTTAAAGATATCACTTCATCATCTTCTAACTTGCAGGGTTCTTGATGAGAAATCTACTGTAATTCTCATCATTGTTCTTCTATATATAATGTGTATATTTCTTCTCCTCTGGATACCTTCAGATTTTGTCTTTGATTTTCAGTAGTTAGAATGTGATATGCCTGGGTGTTTTTTGTTGTTATTCTTCTTTATCTGGTCAGTTTTTTTTTAACTCCTTTGTATCTGTAATTTGACATATGCCATTAATTTTAGAAAATTTCCGGCCACTATTTCTCAAATTTTTCTTCTGCACAATTCTTTCTCCCCAATTGAGATTCTAATTACACCTAAATTAAACCACTTGATATGCTCCACAGCTCTTAGATGATTTTTTTTCTTTTTCCCCCCCTCCCTGATTTTTTTTCTCCCCTTTTTTTGTTTTGGTTGTGTAATTTATATTGTCCTATCTTCAAACTTATTGATTCTTTCCTTGGCTATTTCGAATCTTCAGATCAGCCCATCACAGGCATTATTCATCTCTGTTATTGGCTTTTAATTTCTAGCATTTTTATTTGGTTCATTCTTACAAACTCATCTCTGCCAAAATTGCACATCTATTCTTACATTTTGGACTTTTCCATTGGACTATTTAACATATTAATTGTGGTTTTTAAAACTCTTCTTCCTGATACTTTCAAGGTCTGAGGCAATATCTGAATCTGATTCTGTTGCTTCTCCTATCTCTTGGTAGTGTGTTGTTTTGCTCTTGCTTTTCCGCTAGCTTTTCTGTGTGCCTCAGAATTTTCGTGGGAAGCTAGATATCTTGTGTAAGACATTAGAGATTTAAGTAAACAAACTATATTCCTGGAAATAGGCATGCCATTCCTTTGGCAGGGGCTTTGGTATGGGAGTCTAGGTCAGTCCAGGCAGAGTTGGACTGGGCTTGTTATTGTTGCTATGGTTACCTACAGGCTTCAAGTTTCTCTAAACACACCTCATCTAGGGCATGAACAGTTTGCCAGAAGGGTTTTCCATGTTTGCTTTCATTTATAGTTTTAGTCTCTCCTTTGTACTGTGCCTCAAAGAGAGTTTTTCTCCACAGTCTTGTGTTATTTCTATCCATATTCCACTATTACTTATAACCCATTGCTTGCTAGTCTGTGGCACAGAGAGGAAGGCATTTTTGCTCCTATGATTAAGCCTCAATCTTATGCAGGCACTGTGTCCTTGGGTCTCACAGATGTGGCCTTCTCAGTGCCTCAGCCTCCCCACTTAGCTGTAGTTATATAAGCTTATCATTCATTCCTGCCCCTGTCTCAGAAGGAAAAGAAATTTTTCTTTTCCCTTCCCCTGACTGCAATGGGTTTTCACCAGTGTGTTTTGCTTTTCTCCCTGTATTTTCGATGCTTGTTCTGTATGGATAGAGTTTTGTGTCTTTCCTACAGCAGCTGCTTTTCCTTTATTTAAACCTTTAGCTCAAGGGACACTTTCTCTGAAATCTTGCCAATATTTTTTTGTAAGCATCCGATGAAATCTGTAGAGAAGAGTGTATAAGTGGGTGCTCATTCTCATTATATTTTATTCTCTTGCTAGCCCACATTCAACTCCTACCAATTTGTTAATCAGAATTTAATAGAATTCTATTATCTGACTATAAGCCTGCTACATCTAATCTCCTTGCAAACTGTCATTTCACTCCTGTCTCAAGTAATTGATTTCCCTGTTACATTAGCTCTCTGATACTACATGTAAAGTTGTAGATTTACATTGTTTGTTTTTGTTGTTATCATAAGGGTGGGAAGCATGTTTTTTCTAGCTTTTGAACATATACTCATTATCTAAATAAATTCAATAGCCTAGGATAACAGTCACTATTGTCTATGCATCAAAGGAAATGCTATACACACACACACACACACACACACAGAGAGAGAATAAAGCCTTTACTTTGTAGTAGCTCAAAATTGTAATCTCATGTGAAACCACTACTTTGGTTTCAAAAGAATGACAATACTGAGAATTTTCTTCCCATAAGATTATAACATAGATTACAATTTTCTTTTGTATATTTTCTACTTTCTAGTAATAAATTGTGTTAGCTTGTCTTCTATTAGTTGTATATTGATTTCTTCATGCCACTTAAAATGTTTCCTTGCTATTCTCTTTGTGACTGAAACCTCTCTTCTGAAGAACCTTCTCATTCCCAGATATATAGGCACATTTATCTGTGAACTTAAAGACACAATGAACTTGTCTAAGAATACAGTCATTTTACTAGTGTAATCTTTGAAGCAACCCTACCACATGTGACTTCTGAAAGTGTATTTTTGTTATTCCTCACTATTCTTGAAAACTGTTCCTTTATTATTTCTAAGTAGATATCAAAGAATGAAGGAAACAAGTAAAATCAAAGTTACATCTAAAATAGGATGATAAATAATGCAAAGATATTGTGTGGGATGATAGAGACAGAAAAGACAGGGAAACAACAGCAAATAAACTGATACACCAAAAAGGAAAGGGAATAAATCAGAAGGCACAGTGGAAAAGTTAGTTTGAAAAATCTGTGTTTACAAAGACAGCTTAGCATCTTAAAAACATTCCTTCTGAATTCGAGATTAATGTCATTGTAAATAACTTGCTATCCTGCCTTTCTTCTTAGTTTGTTGTTTTTCATTACTTCCTGATGAAATCAATTTGGAACTTAAAAATTGTTATTTAGCTCTAAAAGAAGAGCAGAAAAAGAAACTTCATTGAAAATTAGGGGCAGCAAGTTAAAGCAAATGAAAGGGAAATATACTTTGGGGAATTGACAGTATACATTTCTTTTTTGACAAATTGAGTAACAACAATGGCTGTTTCAGAGAATACTTTTATATTTTCAAGAATAGATTGAAGTAAGACATGCATAATCCTATGGAAATGATTAATCTTTTACTTACATGTAGCTAAATAATTTCCCTTTATTTTGAGAATAATTCTTTTATTTACTTATCAAACAATAGAAGTGTGTATGTTTTTATGTTTATGCCCGCCATTAAACATACAATTTAGTTCTGTTTGTGTTATAAAGGCAACTGTTATCTGATTCTGAATATGAAGGTAATATTATCACATGTAGTTATTTCAATTAGATTGACATTCAACTATCCGGAGAATGACTAAATTAAATTAGGTAAGTACCTCTGAATAGACTACATATAAATATTTGATACTCCTTTCTTTTACAAATTGGGAAATAATAAAGCCATACTATGAAATGAAAGGAAAACACCTACATTTAATTATTTTAACCAAATAATTTTTGAACTGTTGCAAGCATTTTGAAATGCTCACAATTTTTCTATAAAAATATATTTACAGTTTATTAAATTTTAAAATTGGTTTATGAAATTTTAGGATATTCTTTTGAAAAAGATAACAAGACTTATGCCTGTTAGAGTTGTATGGTTCTGTAATTTAGAACACTCACAGTAGTACTATTTGTACTATAATACAAAATAGAAAATAATAGTCTATGTAAATCAGTTCTTATATTTTGAAGAGTTGAGATAATACTTTATGGGTCATATCTTTGCAGAATTTTATTCAAATATTATAAATCTCAATTTGCACAAAGATACTGGTCTTACCAGCATTAAGACAACACTTCACTCACTAGAGTTGATTATAAATTTTAAACCAGAAACCAGCCTGAAATTGGAAAGTCAACATCATTTGAATAGATGATGTATCTATCCCTTTAGCCTTTAAATAAAAATTGTACTATTAACATTCAAATAACTTCTCAAGATTCCCCTTTCCCAATGTTAATCATTCTTCAAGCATTTCTCTGAAAGTAAAAAATATTAACCAAGACTATATTACCATCAATTTACCTTTGATCAATAATTAGTAGCAAATATAGGCACATTTGAGGGGGCCTAATAATTAAAAGCCACATAGTCCTTCTGGAGATGGAGAAGTAAATTTTCTCATTGTAGATTCATAGCCTTTCTAATTTCCTCATCATCTAAACAATCCCTCTTTGTTGCTATGTTCTGTTTTGGGTTATTACCAAAGGAAATTGTGAAACTGGATATATTTTTTGAAATACAGTGACAGTCACATAACAAGGCTGAATACAAAACAAAACAAAACAAAACAAAACCAAAACCAAAATTAAAAGAGTGATAATACTGAATACAAAAAACAAACAAAAAAAAAAAAACAAAAACCTGGTTAACTGTAACCTCAAGAAAGTGTTGGTCACCACTTCTGACATAATCAAAAATAAAATACTAGAATCAGGAATCAACCGTAAGATATCTAGGTAAGTATTGATTTTAGGGAAAGGGGCAGGAATAGAGATGTTTAATATCAGTATTCTGATGTTCATATATAGGATAAGACATTCACTCTTTTAGCATAATATCTTTAATTAGTACCACAATTACAAATACTAAAGGAGCTTCTACTAATATGTAATTCAGAGATCCTAAGACTTGCACTTGACCAAAAGGAAATGTGAATTTGCATTAGCATTCTAAATTCATTGGCTTACTATTTCCAAGTCTACATGTTTAGGAGGGTAATATCCATATTATGGTCTTATATACTGAGGCACAGAATGCATTTCAATTTTAGATTCTCACACTTAGAGAAACCATCTATTAATTATTTTCCAGAAAAAATTATCTGAAATCTCAAGTATTTAATGTTATCTTCATATTATGCATGTCGATTCTGTGAAAGTGGGAAATAAGATTAATCCAAATTTAGGATTATACTTCCACTCATAATTTCAGAGCACTTATAATGAACTCATTTCTACAAGTTTCTAGTAATAGTATCTTTTCTATCTCCCTAACAATAGATATTCTTCTATATTCAATGCACTACAATTTACATGTATAACAAATGACTTTTTATTTTAAAAAGAGGCAGATAGGGGGATCCCTGGGTGGCTCAGCAATTTAGCTCCTGCCTTGGGCCCAAGGCATGATCCTGGAGTCCCGGGATGGAGTCCCACCTTGGGCTCCCTGCATGGAGCCAGCTTCTCCCTCTGCCTGTGTCTCTGCCTCTCTCTCTCTGTCTCTCATGAATAAATAAATAAAATCTTTTAAAAAACGTAAAAAGAGGCAAATAAAAAAAATATTTTAGCTCATTTGAAGTTCTTGCTATAGTTTTCACTTTTTTTTTAAGATTTTATTTATTCATAAGAGACACAGAGAGAGAGAGAGAGAGAGAGAGAGAGAGAGAGAGGCAGAGACACAGGCAGAGATCACATCCTGGGCTGAAGTCGGCGCCAAGCCGCTGAGCCACCGGGGCTGCCCAGTTTTCACTTTTTATCATTAAGACCATACCAATATTGTCATAAAAGAAACCATACTTTCAGTATACTTTAGAATGTTAGAGGACAATGAAGTAGATAAGAAGAAATAACAAGGGATAATTCTAGACCTGTTGGCGATTATTTAACTTGAGTAGAATAATATATCTAAATCCTATCTTCTATTCATTAAAGCAATTCTTTTTGCCAAAACTTTATTCATAATAATTCAGACCTTCAAAAGTGTTTCATGAAAAGATGAAATAGTAAAGTGCATATTTTTGTTTGTTGTTTGAGCAGCTTTAGAATGACTCAAAGTGCTGCAATTTTTCAATTGATTCACAGATCCTTCCTGGTGAATGGGATAAAACTGTATGTTTTTTCTGCCATTGGGGAAGAAAAATATTATGAAAACAGGACTGTAGCTTTAAATGATCTTTAACATCATATTAAGATAAATCTATTTGGTATATATTGCTTGGTACAACAATTAGAAGCATGTGGTGTATTGCTGTAGCAGTCTATAATGGTGGTAAACAACCATGATTTTCTGATGTGTGGAAAAAAGAAAAGATGTGAATGGAAATGGGCAATGGAAATAGCTCTTTCTCAAAGTCTGATGGCACTTCGGAGATTCTACGTACTAAATTTACATATATATCTCTCATTGAAAAAAAGTTCATGTTAAAGCAGACAAGCTGTCACAGAAATGTTCTGAGCCGAAGTGCAAATATCTGACTCTGCTGAGGTGCATATATTTATAATACAGCTGAACAAGGGTGTAAAATCCAGGATTTCTATCTAAAAATGTGTAGACTATTTTCACATTTTCTAAATATGATGACTTAGAAATAAACTAAGGTGGTTAGAAAGTCAAGTTTTCTTTAAATTCACTGGAAAAAAGATTTCTTTCAATGTATTTCCTTTTCAAGGAAAGAGGTCTCATTAGCTGTGTGGCAAAAACACAGCTGTGTATGATATAAGAGCTCTTTGAACAAGTATGTAAAAGAAGTTAGGATTTAAGAAAGCGTACTGATTCATTTGACAAAGAAAGTTACTATTGTTGGTGCTAAATGAAACTAAACTTAAGAGCTACTTCCATATTTGCCGCAGACTTTGAGTCATTACTGAAGCTTCAACACTCTTGGCCATATTGCAATGCAGTTTTCTTAAATGGGCTAGATAGTGACAAACAGATAAGGAAGAGGCAAAGGGAACCATTTGCTTCAAACACATTCTAGGTAATATACAACATTGGGGATTGCATATTGACCTTAGGGCATTTGGTCTCAGCATGCCATGCTACAGCACAGGAACACATAGTCATGTTTACAACACAGAGCTGAATTTAAGAGACTCACATAATTGCCTGCGAGAAGGTACAGGAGCACTTCCATAAGCTGTGCCCTGTAAATAAAACACATTTTTTTTTTCTTTGAGCAACTAATCATTGGTAACAATAGAAAATGTTGGAGAAATGAATAAAGTATCTGGAAAGAAATACAAAATAAATAAAAATTATTTAAAAGAATTTTATTTAAAAAGGCTTTTGAATTACTGTATTTGAATTACTGTATTATATATAAAGGTAATATATGGGAGAAATTAAGAAAAAATATGTAATTTGCCAAAACAAGAAAGCAAAATAAAAATTACAGCAAAAGATGGGAACATTTAATTTTGACAGAATGAGAGTTTTGTAAAAAGTAGAACACATGATATTTATGAAGTGGCCTCCTTAAAAAGTAGGTTCCCTTGCACCAATTCCTTAGCTGATGCAAAATTTTTCTCCAAGTCTTAAACTAAGCAGTGTACTATAGTTGCTCTTTTCTATTGTTACCCCAAACACTACAAAATAAAACTAATAATCACAATAAAATGGCCCTCATCTGTGCATCAATAATATTTAATTTTTGAAAGACAGCATAATCAAATGGAAAGAGAAAGTTATTAAATAAAGATATTAATAGTGTATGATAGATCCCTAAGTTAGAACAACCACATGCTGAATACTTTTTATATTCTTCAGTTGACAAAGCTCGGTACAAACACAGATTTTAATTCAAATTAATTCTTTTTATTTCTGACACTGAGCTCTGTCAAAAGGTAAATTATTATACACTCGAGGAGAAGTTTTAAAATATTAGGTAAGCACAGATCTCTGTGTAAATCAATAGTTCATTTTTAATATAATAACTAAAAAGGACAAGAATATTTGAAAAAGATTAATTTATATTTATTGAACATTTAGTCTATGAAGCTCCTGTGCTTAGCATGTGAAAGCATTATCTCATTTAGTTTCCACAGCAGTCTCAGAAATAGTTAAAATGTTTTGCTTTTGTTTACTATTCTCATTTTTGCTAATGACAAAACTCTTTAGAATGACTAATTTTAGATTCACTTTAGAATCAGTTTAAAAAAGGGGTACCTGGGTGGCTCAGCAGGTTAAGCATATGATTCTTGATTTCAGCCCAGGTCATGATTTCAGGGTCATGGCATGGAGCCCCACCTGGGGCTCAGCATTCAGTATGGATCTTCTGGAGAGTCTCTTTTTCTCTCTCTGTCCCTCCCCACTGTTCACCTCTCTATATAAATAGATAATCTTAAAAAGTATTAAAATAAAAAAATAAGAATGTTTAAAGAACCATTCATTTTCTAAAGGCTAGTTAAATAATTAAAAGGAGAGATCCATAAATTAACCCCTGTTGCTGGCATTTAATTAATTTTCCTTCAATGTAGAATAGCAAATGCTAGTATTATAGCCTTGGTTCCCATTAAGGTACACTAACAAAAAAACTTATCTTGTAACTTGTTCCTTATACCCATTGCTCCTACACATGCATAACTTCCTCATTATCAATACCCCTACCATAGTGGTACATTTGTTCCAATTGATAAACCTACACTGATATATTATCACCCAGAGTCCATACTTTACCTAAAGATTCACTCCATTTATTGTGTATTCAATGGATTTAGACAAATGTATGACATGTATCTACCATTGTAGTATCAAACAGAGTAGTTTCATTGTCCTAAAAATCCTCTGCTTATTTCCATCCCACACTCTCCTCCTTAACAACCACTGGTCTTTATAATGCCATAATTTTATCTTTCCCAGAAGGTCATATAGTTAGAATCGTACAGAAGGCAGTATTTTCAGATTGGCTTCTTTTACTTACTAAAAGGCATTTAGGGTTTCTTTAGGTCTTTTCAAGTCTTGATAGCTCATTTCTTCTTAGCACTGAGTAATATCCATTGTCTGGACGTAAACAGTTTATCCATTCACTTACTGAAGAGCATCTTGATTACCTCCCAGTTTCAGAAATTATGAATAAAGCTACCATAAATATCTGTGTGCAGGCTTCTATATGAACATGAGTTTGCATCTCAGTTTGGTTAAAATAAAGGAGGGTGATGACTGTATTGTATAGTAAATATGTTTAACTTTGTAAGAAACTGCCTTCCAAAGTGGATGTACCTCAAAAACAAACAGAAAAACAACAAAGTGGATGTACCTCAATAGAATCTTTTACAACTAAAAATGCCATCATATGTCAGCATAAAGACTAAATATGGACAAACTTGTTATTTTTTTATAAAATGCTAAATCCAAGATAGCGCATTTCCAAAGTTTTCATTTTATTAGACCCTGACCTTATAAACTTTATATATATATAAAACTTCATATATATAAATTTTATATATATATAAAATTATTGATTTTCACAGATATCTGTGTTTACCTTATATTGTAAAACTTCTCCTTGAGTGCATTATAATGTAATTTTGTGACAGAGCTCAGTGCCAGAAATAAAAAGAATTAATTTGAATTAAAAATCTGTGTTTGTACAGAGCTTTTGTCAACTGGAAGAATATAGGAATTATTCAGCATGTGGTTGTTTTAACTTAGGGGTCTATCATATACCATTAATAATTGCTATATATGTTTGCTAAAAAAAGTTATTAGGTTAGGAAAACTGTTTAGCATAAATAGTGTAGAACCAGTAAGAGAAAATATTTAGGTAAACATGATGACTTAAGCCTAGATTCTCCAGTTCATCCACATAATTTTCTTTCTAACTCATTTTCTCTCTAAAAAGTTATTTAAAAAAATTCCATCCATAATTTCAGACTATAAATTAAAGTGCCAATTAATAATAATTAAATATAATATGTCCAAATCCAAATATTGAACTTATCCATCCAAGGCTTCATAAAGAACAAGCCACCATTCAATTTAATTACAGAATAGTCATGGATATTATTATACTTATTTGACTAACATTTATAGCACACCTTGTGCTTATATCATATGTATTGCTATATTAGAAGTGATGAAATGCACTGAAGCACATGATATCTCCACATGATATTTTTTTTTTTTCCATTTCCATCAGAGGCTATTCTCTGGATTATGTAGGTATGGTGGTTCTAATTATAAACCATCTTAGTTGTAAATAAGACATGAAATAAGCACAAGATTCTGGGACAGGAAAAAATATGAAAACTAGAAACCCATGAAGAAAAGGCAATAAATGCCTTAAAAAGCACACACACAAGGATAAACTTTATTAATATCTTCCTACTCCTCTAGAAGCATTTAGTTAAAAATAGATTGTAGGTGTAGTCCAGAACACAGAGATAGAAAAGAAGAATATATAACCTGGTTGGAGAAAGAGCTAACACTATTCTTACCTGAGAAAAATGTTAAAATAATATCTCAACTATAATTGAAAGAGAATTTAGAACTTATTCACTGGCCCCAGGCACACACACCAAAAAGCAAACAGTGCCAGACACAGAATGGAAATATGAATCTAAAAAATTCTTAAATAACCCTTTTTCCAAAAGCTTTGGGCCAAGTGTTTCTCAGAATTCAGAATTATTTAGATTTGCAAAGTAACACCTCAAGCTAAGTCTAGGGCTAGAGTAATCAAAGACATTAATATTTCTGCAGCAAAAATATGATAAGCCCCACTGGGATTTAAAGAAATTATAAATGGTTTCTTCTTAATTTAGATCACGTCAGATTTGGTTACCAAGTAAGTCATAGAAAAACTTTGGGTTTCAGGGGACTTTACTAGCTTTTGTTGTTGTTGTTGTTGTTTCTTTGGATCACAGAACTACAGATAAGAGACTAAAGAGTTATAAAATTATAAAGATAGCATAATTGGAAACCAAGGAAGTAGGACATTTTTAGAAAATTAGGATTCCAATTGTCTTATCTTAAGCTTCATAACTAAAGTTCTATTGATGAAGAAATAGTTGAAGAAATACTTAGCTGTTCAAGAAAATAGATTTAAGATTAAGCATTTGTAGAAGAATGCTCAACTTCTAGAATAATTACAAATAAAATTTGGCCTTTGTCCCATTGCAGTATATATATGTGAAAATAGTAGGATTTAGTCAATATAACCATTTTATTATTTTTATTTCTTTCTTTCTTTATTTTTTTTTATTTATGATAGTCACAGAGAGAGAGAGAGAGAGGCAGAGACACAGGCAGAGGGAGAAGCAGGCTCCATGCACCGGGAGCCCGATGTGGGACTCGATCCCGGGTCTCCAGGATCACGCCCTGGGCCAAAGGCAGGCGCCAAACCACTGCGCCACCCAGAGATCCAATATAACCATTTTATTTATTTTATTTTTTTTATTTTTTTTATTTTTTTTTAATCTACGATAGTCACAGAGACAGAGAGAGAGAGAGGCAGAGACACAGGCAGAGGGAGAAGCAGGCTCCATGCACCGGGAGCCTGATGTGGGATTCGATCCCGGGTCTCCAGGATCACGCCCTGGGCCAAAGGCAGGCGCCAAACCACTGCGCCACCCAGAGATCCAATATAACCATTTTAAATGGTGAAATAATATGATTTTAAATGATGATAAGATATTTCTGGAAATATCAATATTCTTATATTCTTCCATGCTTTTTGCTGGAATTTCTATTTAAACTTATAAGGGTAAAGTTTTAAGTTTATATATTCTGCTCAGAACTGTCCTCAAGGACTAATTAACAAAAATGGGTTAATAGTTCATATGTAGGTTGTAAAATACTTGGCAATTCCTTGAAATTGAAAACTTCAGGTGTATGTATTTTAGGTACTTAAATTAAACAAGAAACAACCTTATTAGTATTGTGTTTAGATTCTTGCTTTTATATTTAAGCTTTTATTAAAACACTCAAATTGTGGGATCCCTGGGTGGTTCAGTGGTTTATCACCTACCTTCGGCTCAGTGCGTGACCTGGAGTCCCTGGATCAAGTCCCACATCAGGTTCCCTCCATGGAGCCTGCTTCTCCCTTTGCCTGTGTCTCTGCCTCTCTCTCTCTCTGTGTCTCTCGTGAATAAATAAATAAAATCTTAAAAAGACACTCAAATTGAACATATTAAAATATTATCTATTTTAAAATCCCCCTTGGATCATTGAGCTGCCCAAGGCATGACCTTGATCTACCACCTTGGATGACTCAAGTGATAGAGTTACATGCTCATTTATCAAACCAGACACTGCACAGAACTTGCAAAGATGAAAGTGCCTTTAAATAGATTGCACATTTTGTACCCTGTTAATTATCTTTATATGACCAAAAATAATGACAACCAGGCTGAATATCTACTATTAGCATTTCAGACATTTCAAGAATAATTCTTCTGCCATGTTTTAAATTTGAAGGTAGGGTAGTGAAATTGAGACATAAAGTAAGTTGGATTTGGTGTCAGATTTTTTTTTTTTTAAGGGAGAGAGAGAGAAAGCACAAGAAATTGGAGGAAGAGAGGGAGAGAGCTAAGATCCTAAGCAGGTTGCAAGTATAGCATAGTGCTGCACGTCTAGCATGGTGCACGTCTAGCACATCTAGCATTGTGCTACACTGGGCTGGATGGCACATCCATAAGATGATGACCTGAGCCAAAATCAAAAGTCCGAAGCTTTAACTGACTGAGCCACCTAGGAAGCCCAGATGTTAGATCTTTAACTACAAAAAACCCCAGAAAAACAGAAATGATTGTTTTTTAGGAGTACAAGAAAAAATTATAGGGATTTTTGAGATACTTTATTTTCTCAACAACCTGGAAAAATTTAAGAAATGAAAACCTGTATGGTAATAATGAATCACATCCTGACAGCCTCCAAAATAATTCTGTATCTAAACATTTAAGGACATAACCACAATGAAAATGCACTGAGAAAATTCAATTTATGCTCTTCTTTTTTACCTACCTCTAACACTGCCTATTCACCATAGTTACACACGTGGTAACAAATTTATCATATGTATCTAACAAATGTTTGCAATGCAAATTTTGGTATCATTAATTTTAAAACATAACAGTTTTATGAGAGACATTTAACTGAGTAGGCAAAAACACATAAGTTCTCTTACATAAACTTTGCTTTCAATTATTCTTTTCTTTTCTTAAATTGACCCACTTGAAAGTCATTCTTCTGCAATTTTCAATAATACATCTCCTGTTAGTACTTCAGTAAGAAACACAGGAGGTAAGTATGAACTTTCAAGGCACACGGAGAATATGAAATACACCCGTAAGGAAAACACAAATTCCCCTGCATGCTTTAAATCATTTTAACTTATAATAGTAATCACAAACTTACTGTGTTTCCTAGGGATTCCCCAAGGCACAGCCAAAGGCAATCAGTTCCTCCCAGCTAGTCATAAATGTCCTATGTTTCTTTCATTGCTTAAATATTGCCCTAAGCCCTTTTCTTTTATTATATGCCTTTGAAATGGAGTGAACCATTTCCCAAAGGACACCTATCAAGAAGAAAGTTGACATTTGCAACAATAAGAAGAAGCATGCACTGTGTGTGAATATGAGGGCCTGAAAGACTTGAGGTAAGTCCTGCTAATGATTTTAGTCTTCTTCTCTGGCAGTATGCTCATTTATTATCAATAGAAATTAAAAACCTTTTAAATGTCAGTACTCTTCACACTATAGATTCAGGGAAAAAAGTTAATACTGAGGACAGGCTATGTAAGGAATTATTTTTATAGAGATAGAAATAAGCATTCTCTTTAAACTTATTTTTCTCTTATTTGACACAGATGTACTCATTATGATGAACTATATGCTTTTTACAGAAAAAGGACAGAGAAGACTAAAACCATAATGAAAAGAGAAGACATGGAGATTAATCATTTTCAAACGTATAGCTGATACATACAAATGCTCATGAAAAACCTTCAGTGCTACCCAAACGGTGGCAGAATTTAGAAATCTTTGCTTAATCCTCAGGTTTGCTATAAGCTTACATTTACCTAGTCCTTTAAATCTACCTATCACTTTCCCAAATAACATTCAGACTGGCCTACATAAAAGAGAAAATGGAAAAATAAGTAGATTGCGGGAGGCAGGGAGGAAGATCATTCTGCAAAGTTTATGTCTTGACTGGCAAATTTGAACTATATTCAACTTTGTCTATTGAAGGTGCAGTAATATTCCAGTTACCTGGAATCAGACATGCAAAATATGCAGAAGCATGAGAGAAATGGGGACCTGAAAGTACAGTGGTACCTAAGAAGCAAGGACAATATTGTATCACATCCTATTCCATAGCAAATGAATATAGCCTTCCGTAGGATATAACTTATAATAAAATACATTAAATCAATGCCTTCTCATTTGCAAAATCAGGACCAGTTGATCGGCGGCCAGAGAAAGCCTATAAATCTAAGAAACATATAAAGCATTTTATTTTAACCTAAAACATGTGGAATTTCGTGCATTTAACCACATTTTAACATAGGAACAAGGTCTTTCCTTTGTGGAGAGGATCTTCTGTATGTTACTCTGCTTTCTTTCTCTTGCAAAGTCATACAGTATAGCATCTTCCACAAATTCTACCTTAAGTGAATTTAAAGTGGCTTTAGAGATCAAAGTTCCTTGCAAAGCAATCTGAATATTGATCTTTTTGATGGATTTACTCATTTCTTCCAAATTTTTCGTTGTTCTCAAGACATTGTAAAACCTTCAACTTAGTTTTGTTCATTCTTTTCACTTGCCCATTTGATCTGTTTACCTAAAACTTAACTAGTTTGCTTAATAATAATAGTATTTAAGATAATGATTACAACCATATTAAAGGCTTAGGGGCAAAGAAAAGTAGCAAGCAAGATAATGCGAAAGATGCCTATCATCATTAGCATCAAGGCTTTCCAGAGGGAATGGGCATTTGAGTTCATTGAGTAAGTTGTGTTGTCCTCCTATGACCTGTGCAATCAAATGCATGTTGAATTTTGTTCATTAACCATCTTTAAAGATGGTAGGAAGTTTGATAGAAGCATGTGCTATAAAAGTTAATTTTTCATACATATATGATAATCTTCACCTATCTGGAGTATTTCCCTAGTTGACAGAAACTTAGATTTTTGTGTTGCTAGATTAATAGGGTTTTTGTCTATAGCAATATATAATAGTTATTGATTATACAAGTCATAATTTATTCAATAGTCTAATTTTCAATTGTTTACATATTCAATAAAATATTCACTAGATTGTTATTTTTAGTGAAAAAAGGACAAGTTAATCAAAATTCCAAAGATAAACATTAATATTGGATTTTAGTATTTGATAGGGCAGGTTAGCCTATCATTTTTTCAGGAATAAAAAGTTGGAAGTCAGTGGCTACTGAAAATTCTACCGAGATCTCTTAAAGAAATGTCAGTATGTTACAGTTGATATTTCTTTCTTACAGTTTAGTCAGACTGAAATCAAGATATATCAGTTCACACACTTAAAGCTAATTTTAAGTCATTTTAGCTAAGCAACAGAAAGAATAATAAACATAAAAAAGAATATTAAAAATATATAGATTAGCCATATACACATTCAGATAAGTGTTATATTCCTTTTGCAATATTTTAGTGAAATGTTCTATGAATTGGAAATTCACCCTCCTCTTCATGAGATGTTACTCTCAGTAGCCACTTCTATGAACAGTGATTAAACTAGCTAAGAATTGTTTCTAGTACTCTCCAAATCTAACAATGGTAATATAAAACTTTAAAAGCCTACTCTGCTTTATAAAATATAAGTCTCTCAACTGCGGTGTGAGAGTGTTTCGTAGAGAAAATATTTTGGATTATGCTTTTTAAGAGAAAAAAATAAAGGAAATCTTAAGCATGGGAGAACAGTTGGATGATTCTTTTCAATAAATGCTCTATTTATTAAAGGATAAGCTAGTTTAGAATGACTTAAAAAGTAAGACAAAGCCATGTGCTGTTGAGAAAATTTTTCTGCCTTTAAAATATGAAAAACTAGAAAGATTACAAACTATGTAATGTTAACTACAACCACAACTTATTTATTGTACAAGTAACTTTTTCTATTATGTGTTGAAATAATAAAACTAGAGGAAACATTTAAACTCTTAAAAAAATAAAACAGCACAAAGACAGCAGCACTTTTTCCTTACTGTTCTTTGTTAATAAAAAATAATTTGTGCTCTCCTGAGGAAGACATTCTAAAATGCAATATAAATGTGCTTTAGGAAAATTACCAGACACTCTCTTCCTCACCCATCATTAGTTTTTCATCCTGGTGGTTTGTTAAAAGTCAGCAGGAAGCATAATTATGGTTTTGGTACATCGTAGTATAATTATTTCCCCATTTCTTTCATTTGTCCACATTTTAAAAAGTAAAAATAAAGTCTATATTGGAAACAACCAATATTTTTGTGAAGTGGATCAAGTTGACAGGATCTCCAGTGGTCCTTTTATTCTAACAAACAGCACAGATTAAAAAAATATGTATCATCATGTCTCTATCTTATATATATTAAGGTGAAAAGTGGCTCTTATTTTTTTTATTTTTTAATTTTTAAAAAGATTTTTATTTATTTATTCATGAGAAACAGAGAGAGAGAGGCAGAGACACAGGCAGGGAAAAGCAGGCTCCATGCAGGGGCCCGCCCCAACGTGGGACTCAATCCCTGGTCTCCAGGATCACTCCTTGGGCTGAAGGCGGCGCTAACCCGCTGAGCCCCCCGGGCTGCCCAAAACTGGCTTTTATTTTGAGAATAGAATGGAGCTAGGAAAAGTTTTCCAGTATTTATTTATTTTAAAAAGGTTTTCTAGCTGTTTTTTTTTAAGACTTTATTTATTCATGAGAGACACACAAAGAGAGGCAGAGACATAGAGAAGCAGGCTTCCTGCGTGGATCCCCATGCAGGACTTGTTCCCAGGACCAGGGACCATGCCCTGAGCCAAAGGCAGACATTTGATGGCTGAGCCACTCTGGCATCCCAAGGTTTTCTAGTTTTAATGATCATTATCATTATTATTCTGTCGAACTTAGCTTTTCAGACTAAACTCTTCCAAGTTTTCTATTCTCTTCTTATAGTTATTAGTTTTCAAATCTCTTAATGCCTAATAGCACCATTCTGACATATATCAAATGGCATCTTGGGTTATAAAGTAGAAAAGTAGAAGCAGAGTTAGGTAGCTAAAGGAATCTGTCAGAGATGTGCACTAGGGTAACAGCTATGACAATGTGGGTCAGTTATTTCACAGAGCTCAGCATCCTCTGAAATAGTTTGCAGTCTGGGTGCTTATTTTATAATATAACTTTTAAATGATATTTATTTAGGAAAATCAATAATTTTAGATATCAGGCAGATAAAATGAATAAACTTGAATCTTAAAGTTTGGCAATAGGTTGTAAAAATTTAAGTGCAGAATATCATAATTAAAATTAACCTCTTCTGACCTGTTACAAGGAGAAAATGCAAGCAATTTATTCTCCTATCATTTATATTTCTACCAAAATAAGCATTCTAAAATAGTCACTATCAGAATGCTCAACTTATTGAGGCAAGTCTCTGAACTTTAGGCACAGCTACTTTGATTGCC
The DNA here is from genome assembly GCF_018345385.1 of Vulpes lagopus. Classification (NCBI taxonomy): domain Eukaryota; kingdom Metazoa; phylum Chordata; class Mammalia; order Carnivora; family Canidae; genus Vulpes; species Vulpes lagopus. Next base: position 90,123,980 of record NC_054829.1, on the reverse strand, counting down.
ATTTGTCTAGGATATGCTTGAGCAAGCAGCATATTTAATTCTCTCTCTCTCTCCGCCTGTCTCTTTGTATTCATATATATGACTGTATATATACATATATATATGAATACACACACATATACACACAAACATGTAGCTGTTATGTGTATTTTATTGTATATTTTGGAATATTTTCACATATGCCATTTCACTCCTTTCTTAAAGAAATCTTCATGAGCTAAGTAACCTGATCCCATTTAACAGATGATGATGCTAAGGCCTAGAGAGCTTAAGTGACTTGGGAGAGGTGTAGGTGTTAAGAGTTACTAGAGAGGATGAGTTGGAAGGTAAGTGGATTCAGGCCAAACTAAGCTGAGCTAAACTGAGAAACAAAGTGTCTCCATTTGGTTTTTCAGGCAGTAAGAGTGGCAAGCTTGAGTCACAGGGATTGAAATTATTATCAAACTGTTACATAATGGTGAGTTAAATTAAAAATCTTTTTGAAAGTTTTCTCTTACACTACTGTCCCATCTAGGCATATTCAGAATACTTACCATAAGCATGACTAGAAAATCATAAAATATAAGTAAAGAGCTTTCTAATTTAAAACAAAAATTTAAATTTAATTGGAATTTAGGTCATTTGGAGAGAATGAAATACATCTATTTTTAGGTTACACCAATCAGAACTATGAATCTATACTTACAATGAAGAAATTTTTTAAGTTAAAATCCCTCTTATACTTTGTGGTCAGACCACCTTCACTTGTTCATTCTTCAGCATATATTCATTGAATACCTACAACATGCAGATATTGTTCTATATTTCAGTAAAGTGTTCAAGTATGGATATCTCACTTTAAAAAGAAAAGAAAATTGGGATCCCTGGGTGGCGCAGCGGTTTGGCGCCTGCCTTTGGCCCAGGGCGCGATCCTGGAGACCCGGGATCGAATCCCACATCAGGCTCCCGGTGCATGGAGCCTGCTTCTCCCTCTGCCTGTGTCTCTGCCTCTCTCTCTCTCTCTCTGTGACTATCATAAATTAAAAAAAAAAAAAAAAGAAATAAAAATTAAAAAAAAAAAGAAAAGAAAATTATGCCACTCAATGCCTACCAAGTGCCAGAAATTTTCATGTCTAATACAAATTACTATTTTCATAATAATAGTTAACACAAATTGAGTCTTCATTTTGTATTAAACACAGTAAAAGCACTAATTATTTAAAACTCACAACAACCCTAGTAGGTGGTACTTTTATCCCCATTTTCTAGGAAGGAAACAGACCCAGATTCTACATAATTTTCTGAAGTTTTTAGAGCCAGCAAACTCTAAGCTAAGATTTGAACCTAAATAGTTCAGCATCAGAGTCCAAGCTCTTACCCACTATACTGTATTTACCATTTTTGATGACTCATGAAAGGCACTTTTTATACATCATTTATTTTAATCCTCTGATATCTTCACAATCCTCACAATTCCCCAAGGCAAATATTATCTTCATTTTGCAAATCAGGAAAGTAGAGTTTGTAGAAGAGGTTAAATGACAGACTTAAAGCCACAAATGTGTGGCCCCCTCTCAAATCTACTCAGCAGAACCATATTCAAGCACTTTAGCACTATATTACTCAGGACTGGCAATGCATATCTTTGGAACAGCAGCAAGATAAAGGTAGAAAGAAATGAACATATGTACTTAACAAACTGTATACCTGCTGTTTAATAATTTAAAAAATTAACATAGCCAGCAATGGAGGACAAAAAAAAACCTCAAGATGAATTGATTTCCTTTGTTCTTACTCTCTGAGTTAGTGTTACTTTCATTTGAATTACTTATGTGGGAAGTCAAGGTGGCCATGATAAGACACTATGTTTTGTTTTTTTTTTTAATTTATTTATTCATGAGAGACACAGAGAGAAGTCAGAGACATAGGCAGAGGAAGAAGCAGGCTCCTCTCAGGGAGCCAGATATGGGACTTGATCCCTGAACTCTGGGATCACGCCCTGAGCCAAAGGCAGATGCTCAACTGCTGCGCCACCCAGGCGTCCCGACACTGTGGTTTTCGGTGCTCACAATTTCTGTTAATTTTATTCCTACTTTATATAACTCATTTTATATTCATAAAAGTTAAATGAAGTAGCATTATTTGTGGCAGAAGGGAAGCTGAGAATATTCTGTAACATGTTCAAGTTTACAAGATTAATGCATATATGGAATGTAAACTAAAGGTATTCTGACTCCAGAATCCAAGTTCTTTCCAATGTGTCATACTGATAACTAGTTTATCCTAGAGAATAAGTGAGAAGACTTGAAATCATATCATAAGATGAGCAGTTTAAAGAAATAAAAAGGTTATCTTGGAGAAAAAGAAACTCAGGGGATGATAAACAGATAAAAAAAATGTTATTATCCCAACAAAGCAGGGCTAGCACCAAAAGATGGAAGAATGAGTGACAGATTTTTATTTAACCTAAGAATTTCATTGACACTCAAAGCTATTACCAGAAATGTTTGGGTAGAGACTGGATGTTGGTGTAATGTAGACTATGTAATAAGCACTAATAGTAGGGAGCAAAATATCCAGAATCCTGGTTCTCAAGTTTGTTTATATTTTTTATCATCTGGAAAATTACAAAATAAAAATATGTATGCCTGAGTACCACCTCCAGTGACTGTGATTTAACTGCTATGGGATGTATACACAGGCATAGGGATTTTTTAAAACTTCCCAGATACTTAGTTCTAACATTTAGCAAAACTTGACAAAGTATCACTTGAGTGTCTTTGGACAATGCCATAAAATGATTCAAAGCATGAACCACAAAGTAGGACCATGAACAACAACAGTTTTGAACACCAGTTTTTAACAAGGGACCCATTTTCATTATATAATAGTTTAGAGCACATGTTTGAAATCAAACAGTGGAATCTATCTCAGCAAACTCATCACTCTAAGGCTTAGTTGGCTCATCTACACAGTGAGATACTAGCAGTCAACCCCTTATGGAATGGTTTAGAGGATTAATGTAAGATCTATCACAAAAAAACTATACAATCAGTTATTACTTGAATGATTGATTCCAACAAGGAAGAAAGAACTCTCTATATGGGGGTATATATGTATACTGGGGTTGGGGGGTGGTGATTAATAGTGAAAATACTGTTAGGTTGTTGGATAATTATTCATCTCTTTTTCTCCAAGGTTTTCTACTGCATATTTTTCAAACTCTTCAAGCTTACTCAGTGTATTGTTATTTTTAAAGTGAAAGTGTAAGCTCGCCAAGGTGATTAAAAGTAACTGTACATAGGATCTGAGGTCATAAGCACTCAGCTATACATCCACAGCAACTCTAGACCTTAAATCTTCTGTAAACTGAATTAATTTTGAAGTTTGTGCCTATGTGAATTCCACAAATTGTATACATGAAAGTATAAACATATTTAATGCTCAACTATCCTTGCTCTTTGTTTTTAATCTTGCAATTGCTTCCTTTCCCAAGTGCTTCTAAGTTGAACAAACTCTTTTGTAATACCAAGGTTTTGATCATGTTTGTATGAGCTCATATTCTTTCATGAATATCACAGCCTCTTTGAGGACTACAAGGAAAATAAATGTCAGAAAACTTACACAAATGCTTTGAGAACAAATATGCATCCCATTTTATTCTAATACAAAAGATCTAATTAAAACAAAATCATAAAACTGTTTTTGTTTTTAAAGAAGGAATAGGCCAATGAATTCATCAAGTCCCTTGAATGTGTATCTTTAAGATAACATTAATATGTAGTATTTTACTTCCATCATGATGCTTTTGAATACTGTTTCCATCCAGACTTTTTAATCATACTGATTTTTTCAATTATCCTCATTTTATTTTTTAAAATTTCTTTTAAATCATTTTTTTCTTTACTAAAGCTCTTTCTCATTTACAATGACAATTATTTTGTAGCAAGTTTGATTTAGATTTCATTTGCATCCTATTTTGAGACTTTAAAACTATTTTGAGTAATAGCTATCAGGTTCCTGTTTTATAAACAAGAGACACAGTATTACAATTAAAGACACACAGGTTCTTATCCTGGCTCTACCTCTCAATATACTGGCGATCCTAGACAACTTAACCTCTCTCTGCCTCATTTTCTCACTTATCAATTGATTAAATGAATTATATTTGTAAAGCACTTACAGTATTGTCTGGTTTGAATAAGAACTATATAAATAAGCACCATGAATTTTTTCTTGCATATTAGCATAGGCTAGCCTGACATGTACTAAGTAGTCAATGAATAAATTTGAGATCAATCACTTATACCTACGACAAATTATTTGTGTCATATTAAATAATTTCCTTGAGCTTCAAATATCTCACTTTGAACACAAGGATTATAATACCTATTTTGTGTCATAGGATTGCTAGGACAATTAGTCAAATGTTATTATATAAGAAACTAGTTTTAAAAAGCAAAGTGCTGTACAAATGCCAGTTATTAAATATTAACATTAGGTCAACTTGTCTATCATGTATTTTCATGTGCCAAGTGATAGGGAGTTTGCTTAATCCAGGAAGCATAGCATTGCGAAAGAGTTGAGATCCTTTTCCAGGGAGATGATGTTCTGTCCCAAGGATAGAGCCAGGAAATATTGCTGACAGAACAATTGTTTTAAATTATGATTCATGTCAGCTTACTGCACACAAAAGATTAGCTATCTGAAATTTTAAAAAAGGATTATCTCAAGTAGTCTCTAGTGCATTACAATTTTGTATATGGTATCCCGATGCCTTTAACCTTATGAAAAATTATATTTCTACTCAGCTGACTCCAGATGATGACAAATTTTGAATTACTGACATCTATGGTAGTGAAATTAATTTAAAGAGAAACCAGCATTTGTCCAGTGTAAAATAGGGGGATAATACACATTTATGTAGTTTAAAATAGTACACATTGTGTCTCATTTCTCACTGATAACCTTAACTATTTCTTTCCTCTTTTTCTTTTGGAAAATGATGCCTTACTTAAAGCAAGATCATTAATCGTGAACAGGGTACCAGTTAAATACGGAAATATTAAGATAAATCTTTTCTTCCCAGAAATTTTTCTCAGAGTAAAGTTATAGCTCAATAAGGAAGACATATTTCCATCTTAAAGTTAGGACCAAATATTTTACTTGTGGTCTCTTGGCACAGTTGCAGTTCATCTAGAAGAAACATTTGGATTTTTCACAGTGGGCATTTAATCCTTAGGTGAACCATTCTATTCAGGGAAGCTGTATGTTCACTTCACAAATATCCAAACCTAAATCTCAGCACACTGTGAAGGTATGGCACAAAAAAAGTTTATTTTTATTATCTGCTCTATTTCTTTTTAATTTTTAATTTATTGTGGTAAAAACACTTACTATGAGATCTACTTCTTTAAAAATGTTTCAATGTACTACTTGCTATTGTTGACCACAGGCACAATGTTTTAGAGCAGGGCTTTAGAGATTTTTTATTCTTTATGAGATATTTTTTTGGCAAAACTTGGTTTGTTTTACTTTTAAGAGGTCATTTAATCTCTTTGGAATAAATATGCTTAGCCACCTGCTTTACATTAGAATATGGTTCAAGATGTGCAAAAATGTGTGCATATGTCTATGTGTGCATGTGCATGCATGAATGTCTTCAAATGTATTGAATCCACATAATTCAAACAGAGTAGGCAAATTGAACCATCAGTATTAAAAAAGCACTTTTCATGTTGTGCTCAATTTGATGTTAAAAAAAGCTTAGGAATAATTACTGCATGAGGTTTATGTTTAAAAATTTTTTTAATGAAACAAATATTTGGTCTTGTCTTCCATCAATTCTACTGTATCAGTGGGTTACTTTAGACATTTATTAGCATAAAATTTATTAGCATAAAATAAAAAAGAGATTGTTTTCTCTAACATAATATTCCTAAGCATATACCAGTACTTCCCTTATTGTATGCTTTTAGCAATAATGCTTTTACACCATGATAAATGGTGCTAGTACTGGGGGCTACAGCAATGCTTTTACCTGCAGGAGAACTTAGAGAAAAATAAGATTTATCTCTTAAGATATGTAGATACCCTGCAATATTGAAAAGTCTCCATAAAGTGAAAAAGGAAATATTTCTAGGCTTTTAGGAATATATCATGATTGACTTACTAAAAGTTGTGTCACCCAGAAGGGATTTTGTTTAGCCCAAGGAGCATAGCATAGGGGAAATTTTCCTAGGAAGAGGATGTTTAATTCCAAGAATACTGCCTGGCAGGCTTATTCTTTAGCATAATCCCACTTAACAACAAAATCAAAGAACCGATTCCTTCTTCAATTCACATTCTCACTAAGACATTTTGATTATAATTTGGCTTTCTCTGTGCCACCCACATGAAGACAAGGTTGGATAATTTATCTTCTTCTTTGGTATAGTTAGCATTCTTATTGCATGTGGATAAATTAGAATTCTGAATTTATACATCAATCTCATGAGTTCATTTTTTTGTGACTGTCTTCTTATGAGTGATGAATCTGCTCTGAAAGTGCTAAAAGGAGTTCATCATTCTGCTGGCTGATGTTTAGACACTTGAACTTCTGAAAAATCACTATAAATTGTGATATTCCAATAATGATAATACAGTTAGCAGACATATAGGTCTGTCATGTGAGACATTGCCGTAAGTTCTTTACATTTACAAACACATCCAATGGTCATAAACATCTTTGAGTTAAATATTTTTATTATATTCCTTTTTTTATATGAAGAAACTGAGTCAGAAAAATAACCAGTAGAGGAGGCATCAAACTCAGATGTTTGGTTCCAGAAACAGTGCCAGAGTACTTCTAGAGTACTTATCAATATGAGCATTAAGATACTAGAAGCCTTGTTAATATCAACATTGATATTACTGCTTAATTTATCTTTCTGCCTTCAGGGTTTTAAGAAAACTCCATAAAGCTCAACACAGTTTTTTATTTTGTTTAGATTCTTATTTATTTATTTGAGAGAGAGAGAGAGAGAGAAAGAGAAAATGCACACCCACAAGTGAGAGGGAAAGGCAGAGAGAGAGGAGAGGGAGAATGCCAAGCAGGCTCCCTGCTGAACACAGACTGATGCAGGGCTCTATCTCATGTCCCTGAGATCATGACCTGAGATGAAATGAAATCAAATCATGACCTGAGCTGAAATCAGTTCCCCGAGATCATGACCTTAATCAACTGAGCCCCTCAGTACAGTTTTATAATGAGATAAACAGAAACTAAAATCTTATTTAGATCCTATAATATGCTACTTCCAATCAAATATTGAAATTATTTGAAAATAGAAACATATTTAAAAATATTTCAGGAATGATTGGCCTATAACATTTTAAAGGCACTGCAGAGAATTTAAGAAAGGACGCTATGGTATTTTTACAAGAGTTTTTAAAATAAAGTACTCATCTATTCTTACATGCACTGTTTTTATAAAGACTTTACTTATTTATTAATGAGATACACAGAAAGAGAGGCATAGACATAGGCAGAGGGCGAAGTAGGCTCCCTGCAAGGAGCCTGATGTGGGACTCGATCCCAGGACCTGGGATCACGACCTGAGCCAAAGGCAGATAGATGCTCAACCACTGAGCCACCCAGGCACTGATACTTGTACGTGCACTTATACAGGATCATATAGGAAAGCTAGACTCTATGAAACTGAAATTACACATCTACTTATTAATCACTGCCATTATGTAAGAGTAGCTCTATGTTAACTTGTTTTATTTGTGTTTAAGATTAATGGACAAAATGAATGGATAAATCAGCAAATCTCTAATACTGTACAATCTTAAAATAATCCTTACAAATATTTGCTTGTGATAAATTCATTTAAAGAAAACACTAAAATTCCCAGGCATGCCTGCTACATGTAATGCACTATGCCAGGTATGGAAATGATAAAAATCTTCTCTTCTAGTAAAAAAAATAATAATAACACAAATAACAAAATACCAAAATGGCAAAAATAACATTAAAACAGCTAGGATATATGAAACACTGTAAAAAGGTAATGAAAAAGGAGACTATTCCTGACTGGACACTGATTTATTGAACACACATTTTCTGTGCTACTCTATGCTAGGTACAGTTTGGGAGGATTGGGGCTTCAGCAGTAAAGAGAAAAAAGTTTTTGTGCTCATGGGTCTATTGTAGATTCTAGTGAGAGGAGAAAGGCAATAAATATTGTCAAATATATAACATGTAAGGAAGTGATAAGTGTTTGCCTATTAGGTAGGATAGTCAGAAAAGAGAATAGAACTCAATGAAATGAGAAAATGATCCTAACAGGGATGGTTTACAGGGAATCTTATCTAGCTGAAGGATTAACAGCAGATTAAAAATGGCTAATTATCACCCTTCTTATAAAGCAAAGTTTTATTTTTGTGTGTTTTTATAAAATGTACTTTATGCAAAATCTTGAAGGGTGAGTAGGAAAGGACTTGAACAAGGATTAGTAAGAAAAAGAAATTACAAAGAGATGTGTTGGCATGAACAAATACATCTAGGATATTAAAAAATAAGGGCAATATTTAGGAATTAACATATTATTTGACCTAAGTGTAAGGTATACATAAAAAGTAAGGGAAGGTGAGTCGAAATGAGTTGTATGTATAAAAACCTGAAATTTAGCAGTGGCAGGAGGAAAGGGGATATATCTTTTATATGTGTATATATATATATATATATATATATATATACACATATATAATGCAGAAGAGAATTGATAAGATTCTGTGATTGGATTGATTTGGTGGCAAAAAGAAAAGATGAAGTGAAGTCAAGGATAATTCTGAAGTTTGGACCTCAGTGACTTGAAAATTGTGTTGTCATTAATCTTGAAAATTGTGTTGTCATTAATAATAGACAAATCAGAAAGAAGACCTAAATTGATAGCAACAGCTGAGTGATAAATTAAAATTGCAATCATGTCTGTTATGTTTGAATATTATATTGTATGTCTGACCATATTATTTATATATATATAATATTCCATAATTTAAGTAAATGAACAAATATAACTGAGAAACTTACACAGACACATGCTTGAATTAAATAACAGAACTTAATCTCCAATTTCAAATACTAAACGTTTATGTGAGAACCCACAAATGTATAAGCCTGGTAAACACTCAATACATTACTTAATGATATGCCAAACATTGGGTCATATTTATCTTAAGAATAGATGATGCATAACAGGATTCTTTTTATCTCTTAAAGCATGGTATCCAACTGTGGGTCAGACTTCTAAGGGGGAATTTTGTCTTCCTTTAGCTGATCCAATTGACAAATTCTCTTTGCCTCAGTGTTCTCTCTGCTACTATGAAGATAATGGGTATGCCTACTTCATAGGTTTTTTGGCAGAGAATTTAAGAAGCAAATCTACCTACACTGCTCAGTACATAGTTTTCTATACATGTCATCGTGGTTATAACTAATGCATTTTACATATTTTTGTTTGTTTTTTTCCAAATTATAAAGGCAATTTTGGAGTATTCTGAAGATGCTTCACTACTTCTTTATTTTTTTTTCTCTTAACCACAATGGTCTAGAATTGCTAAGGACTTGGGAGGAAGAATAACAGTAACAATTTTAATACTATTCATCCAATATAAATTCATATTGCTTTTTTTGACACTTCTTGAAGCTCAATGGTATAACTTTAGAAGATATACTGATGATTGAACAAGAAAAAAATTGTATCACTGACATGATTAGAATGTGAGCAATGTCTAGACTGCTATATACTGGAAGTAACCTATTGCAAAGCCAGATGACACGTTAAGAATTGTTTTTAAAATTTGCATGCATCCCTAAAACACATTTCTGAATATTGGAGAATTCAAATGAGTGAAATATTCTCACTTGTCTAACCATATCTCAATCTCTCTCACACATGCATATCTATAAAATTAAGTTGGAAATACTATGAAAATAATAATTTAAATACATTTTTATTTTGTTTATAATCCTGTTTAAATTCCGCTAAGTGTATAGGAATAAAAACATACACACACACACACCCATACACACCCACATAATAGAAATGCTCTAAACATTCAAACACAGAGTGACATTTGTTGTAAACTAACTTTAAGAAACAGAAAATCCGACCTATTTAATAAAGGGGAAGAGGGGCTTCCATTTTTTTCTCAAGCCATCTGAAAAGAATGATAGGAGAAATTCCAGATTAATTCTCAATATCTGAAATGTTTGGGCAATCATTTTATTTTGCTATCATATGAAGCAAATTTATTTCCTGGGCCTTCAGGAGAAGAAATGGGGCATTGTTGAAAATGAGGGGTATAAGGAAAATCATAGTCTGAGAAAAAATTATGTGTCATATAGAGTCATAAAAATGAGTAAATCCTTAAAAAAAGTCTCACTTTTGAAAATCTTGCATTCTGAGAGAACTGGTTTGCATTTAGAACCACAATTTTTTCCCTCCAGAATATATACTAAATACCAAGAAGCCTGCCAAGTCCTGAGGGTTATAATTGATAGGACATGTTCTCCTCCTTCAAGGAGCTGACAATTCCAGCTAAGAAGCCCTGAACCCAGCGTATTGAGTATCTATCTGATACTCAGTCGAAGCTCAATAAATATTTGCTTACTTAATGAACGTTGATTATATGGAAACTACAAAGACAGCATAAAAATTTATAGCCTGAGTACTCACAAAAGACTTTCTGGCAAAGAGGAAAACAGGAAAGGAAAGGAAAGAAAAGGCTTCCAGACTGAAGGAACAGTTTAAGTAAAAGCCTGGAACACAAAACCTAGAATATTCAAACAGATCTGCTAAGTGGTATTACACCATTAAATGTGAGGTAAGATAAAGACAATACACTGTTAGAGAGAGAAAGGGAGACAATATTGAAGGCCAGGTGACCTAAAAAGCCAACCTTTAAGAAATGGCCTCAGAATGTGAATTTTACACCCCTGGGGTTTTGCCAGCTTTTGTACTTTGAGACTTTTTAAGATTAAAGTGGAATGTATTTTCTTTTTTTAGCCACAAATTCCACAGTCCCCCTCCATGAGAAAAAAAGAAAAGGAAAAGACATTTTCTTTTCTTGGCTACAGTAACAGTATTGTCATAGTCTTCCAAAACATGTGATACCTAAATCATGGAAATGGCTTAAAATGTCAACCAGTTAAAGTTTTCAAATTTGGAAAAAAAAAAAAAAAACTACGACCATGAAATATGGTAAACATTTTGTTTTAGAATAGTCTTGGATTTATAGAAAAGATTTGAAGATCGTTTTAACTTACTTTATGTGATCTAAACTATAATTAAATTCATTATAGCTTTAAAAATTCTACAGAGTAAAAAATATAATAAAATACAGTAAATTCTACAGGGTAATCAGAAGCAAGGGCAAAGGAGAAAATACAAAAAGCATCCTATCCTAGAGTATGGTCAGAGAATACATGTAGAAATCTTTTCATGTTCATTAAGCACTGTGATTTTTTTAAAGAAATTTTTATTGCAGGATAGTTTTAGATTTACAAAAGCGCCATGAAGATAGTACAGAGCAACCATATACCCCACACCCAGATTGCCTTATTACTAACATCTTACTTTCATGTATTTGTAAGAATTAATAAACCAGTATTATTATTACCTAAAGTCCACACTTCATTCTTTAGTTTCTACTTAATGTCTTTTTGTTCTTGTTCTATGATCTCATCCAGGATGCCACATTACATGTAGTCATCATGTCTCTTTAGGCTCTGCTTCAGCTGTGGCAGTTTCTCAGATATTTCTTGTTTATGAATCTTTAATAGTTTTGAGGAGTACTACTTAGATACATTGTGGATTATATCTTATTTGGGATTTATGTAATTTTTACAGGATTAGACTGAGGTTATTTTATTTATTTATTTTTTTGGAGAAAAACTATAGAGGTAAAGTGCCAGTCTCATTGCATCATATCCAAGCGTACATACTGTAAAACATGACTTTTGCCGTGGATGCTGACTTTCATCACCTGGTTGAGGTACTGTTTAGCAGGTTCTCCACTGGAAAGTTACTCTTTTCCCCCTCATTTCTTGACTGTGCTCTTTAAAAGGAAATCTCTAGCACAGCCAATGTTTAAACTTAAGGTGCAGGGATTATGTTCCACCTTGTTTTGGGAGGAATAGCTACATACATTATTTGGAATTCTTCTGCATGGAAATGTCTCCCTATTTTTGTTTGTACATTTTAAGTATTCACTTATGGATATTTACCTTATACTTTGGGTTATAAGCTAATATCACTTTATGTATTTTATTGTTCAAATTGATTCAGCACTGCATGGGGAGCTCTTTCAGTTGGCTACTGTGCCTTTTTGACACACTCCCATTAATGTGTGCTTTTGTTTTGCTTTTGTTTTCTGAGCATGTCCTTTCTTCTGGTGCTACAATACAAATGTTCCAGGTTTCTCTTCTATTGTTCCTGCCTCAGTCCTAGAATCAGCTACAATGCCCAGAAATCCTGCTTCCTTTTACTGGAGAGTTGTGTTATAAACCAAGATCTGTGCTCTAGGAGTACTTGTACTTGTTGGAGTGTTGCCGCTTCTAGGTGCTCTTCTTTGCTGACAAAACAAACCCATACATGTATATATGGTAACCGAAATAGCAAACCACAAATTCAGACCTGTTTCTAACTCTAATCCATTACTGCATGAATCATTCTAGAACCCTTTTTCTCATCTGTAACCTGCTATTCCAGTAGTGAAAACCCTGGCTTTTGTCATTAACAATCCATTTACTTAATTGTTTAATTCTGATTTTCAGATTTGTTAACCTCCACAACTTTGCAAGCGATTTCTATTATCAAGTTTTGGAGCTTAGCCATCCTAATAGGTGCACAGAAGTTTGCCATTGTTGTCTAATTTGCATTCCCCTCATGTCAAGTGATGTTGGGTGCCTTTTCATATGCTTACTTGGCATTAGTATATCTTCTTTGATGAAGTGTCTTCCAACCTTTTGCCCATTTTTCAACTGGGTTTTTTGTTCTCTTATTATTGAGTTTTAAGAGTTTTTGGTATACTTTGAATATAAATGTTTTATCTGATAAGTATTTTTCAAATACTTTCTCCCAGTCTTCAAGTTGCATTTTTATCTTATTAATATCATTTGCAGAGAAGTTATAAATTTTAATAAACATCATTTTTTTTTCTCCCATGAATCATGCTTTCTGTGTTGAATCTGTAACTTGTCACCAAACCTGAGGTCATGCAGCTTTTCCCCTATGTCTACTACTAGAAATTTTAAAGGTCTGCATGTTACATTGGGATATATAATCCCTTTCAAGTTAATTTTTGTGAAAAGTGTAAGGTCTGTGTAGAATCCTATATAATACTGAATGTTAAAAGTAAACCCAGATGAAGGCAATCATTGCATAGAGGACCAATTTGAAGGTACTTTAGCTGTTTGTTCTTCTGCAGTACTAAAAAGAAATTCTCCAAAACTTTAAATTACATAACAAGTAGTTACACTGAGTTCTCTGTGAATGGGGCTTGCCTGCGTCTCCAAATTGATCTCCTAGTATTCACTGACTGGGTCACTACTACCGTTCAATCAATCACACTGGATACCTTTCTAAATATCAAGGGTTTCTCACCTCAGAATCTTGATACATTTCATTTGTTCTGTTGAAACACATTTCTCTGCTTTTCAAAGGACTTTTCTCATCTTAAATTTTACCTTTGCCTAGAAATCTACTTTAATCACCTACCATTTAGCCTAGTTTCCCTCTATTAATACTTTTAAATCAGATTGGTTCTTTTCCATTGTATCACTTACTAATATATATCATTTCATACACATACACTTCCTGTGTGTGTATATAACCTACATATATACAGAGTTTTCTGCTGGACTAAAATCTCCATAATGCTATCAATAATGTATTTTTTATTAAAATATGCCCACTGCCTAGCACAATATCTAACACATTCTAGAGCTTCAATAAATTTTTGTATAATACTTGAGTCTATTCCCACCCCATTTTAAAATGTAAAAGGAGCATAAATGTGTAAATAAAATTGAAAAAGCAAAATATGGCAATATAATATTGGAATTAAATTAAGACCAATAAAATATGTACAGTTATGATAGAATTACACCAAAAATATAGAAAAGGTATTTTATTAGTAGAGATTTAAGTATACTACGATTTTGAAACAGGTGCATGGCATTAATTATTAGCAGAGAGAAAAAAATGAATACTTACCACATATTTTCAAAATCAGTGACAAGACCACACTGCTTTATTATGATCAAATTGATATGCTATCATGAAGATAATATTAACAAAATTATTCTCTGTACGTGTTCTGACTCTCCTTACAAATTGATTTTTTATGCTCATTAATTTATAGTCAGTGAAGTGCTTTAGCATAGAAAACCACGGTTGCAAAACAGATAATAATATCATATAATGACAGATTAGAAAGTTCTAAAATAAGAACTATAATGAAGTGCATATGTATTAATATTAGATTTTACTTATGACCAAAATTCCCCAAATTGAAAATCTGGTGAAATGCTATTCTATCTGAATTTTTAATAATTTTCTTTTTGTCAGAAGGAAGAATTTCTTTCTGTGTGGGATTTTAAATGATGGCTATTCAGAATTTAAGATCTTGTTATTTTGAATAATACTCTCTTATAACTACACATTTTCAAGCAGTGATTTTTACCTGCATCTCTGAAATATTGCTGAAGACTGTCATTTTTAGTATAGGTACTGCTTCTCAGATTATTATCAATTTGAGACAGGATATATTCCCTAAGTAGTGAGATAATTCCTCACAGGGCAACCTTTGCAACTTACCAGAGAACTTAGAAGGCTTCTGACTTCACAATATAACATATCTAAATGTGGGTAGGTAGGATTTGTTTGAATAATATTCTCTAATACACCAGGAAGGGCAGTATGCAAAATTAAACTCACATACTGCAAAGTCCTACTGCCTGGGTTTTCAGACTCAGGTTTGCCACTTACTGGTATGTGACCTTGGGAGTATTAACTTCTCTATGCCTCAGTTACTTCATCAATAAAGTGGAGGTTAATTATAATGGTTGTGATGATTAGATAAGTCAATACATTAAAAAATGCTTCCAACAGTATCTAGTATATAGTAAGTATTCAATAAGTGCTATCATTAATCATGTGGTAGGGGCACCTGAGTGGTTTAGTCAGTTAGGCACCTGCCTTCTGCTCAGGTCATGATCTCAGGTCCTGAGATCCAGTCCCTCATCGTTGGGCTCCCTTCTCGGTGGGGAGTCTGCTTCTCCCTCTCCCTCTGCTCCTTCCCCAGTCATGTTTTTTTTTCCCTCTCTCTCTCTTTCTCTCAAATAAAAAATAAAATATTAAAAAAATCATGTGGTATGTCTAACTAGATTTTGAAATGGTATGCCTAAAGGAGCCCATTAATGGGTATTCAGTATCATTACTGGGCAATTCTCTCATTTGGTAATTTTAAATTGAATAACAGTAAGAACAACAACACAGTGAAACAGAAAGACACAGAGAAGGCACCAAGAGTTCCTATTAGATTTCTATTTCTGTCTAACCACTACAAGTTGAACAACTTTAAAAAATGTTATGCGGTGACTGGGTGGCTCAGTCAATGAAGTATCTGACTCTTGATTTTGGCTCATGTCATGATCTTAGGGTTGTGAAATGGAGCCTAGCATGGGGTTGAATGCCCAGCATGAAGCCTGCTTAAGATTTTCTCCCTTTGCTTCTCTCTAAAATAAATAAATAAAATAATTTTTAAAAATTTAAATATTAAAAAACAAAAAAAAAAGAAAAAAAAATTTAAATATTATGACCTCACAGATTCTGTAGGTCGAGATTCTGAAGTCTCTGCTCAGAGTCTCATAAGTCATAAATCAAGGTGCCAACTGGGTGCATCTACATCTGTAGACTTCTAAGCTTCCTTAGGTTTTTGGAAAAATTCATTTCCTTGCAGCCACAAGACTTACTATTTGTTGCCTGAGGACCACTCTCAGCAACTAGAGGTCACTCTCAGGTTCCTGTTACATTCCACAGATCTTCTCAGGCTTTGAATATCATCCTAAGGTTAACCAAAGGCCTCAGGGGTTCTTCCTATTGAGTTGGGGCCATCCAGAATAATCTTCCTTTTGATTACCTCACAGTCAGCTGATTAGTAACCCAATCATGGGTGATCATGGATCTCTCATCATATTCACAAGTGTCACCCATAGTCAAGACAGTCATTGAGTCATCTTTGAATTCTGCTTACAACACTATGCAAGAGAAGCTCACTATCCATTTTAATTGCTCTTATCCCTCAGAGTGTGCCTGGCAATAATACATATTCAAGAGATATTTTTGATTGTATGAAAATTAATTCAAATTTTAGTTGGTCTCTTTTAAAAATAAAAAAAAGCTTTTTAAAAGATTTTATCTATTTATTTTAGAGACTGAGAGAGAGAAAGCATAGGCATGAATAGTGGGGGAGGCAAAGAGAGAGAGAATCTCAAGCAGATTCAGCACTGAGTATGGACTCTGTCTTGAGGTTCAATCTTAAGACTGTGAAATCATGACCAGAGCCAAAATCAAGATTCAGATCTTTAACTGAGAGAGCCACATAGGTGGCCCAGTTAGTTCCATTTTTGATTGCTTATAGTGTTCCCAAATAAATTTACTCATGCATAAGCAATGATCAGCACAGTAGAATTTACTGAAGATTCTGTGGGAAAGAAGAAAGACCATTCATACTTCACACTTAAGAGTGAACTACTTAAAATTCCTTTCTACGTTTGCCTTACCTCTGTCTTTCTCTCCCTCTTCTTTTTCCCTCCTTTTGTCCCTCCTTTTCTGTCCTATCAATTTATTTCATGTGGATTAGTGGCAATTCCTTTCCTGACCCCCCAAAGCAGGCTTTGGCATCATGTATAGAGTTCCTCCTTAACCTCCAAATATCTTTATTAAACAAATCAATTTGCTCTGCCATAGTCCTTGACTTCAAAAGCCCAAGTAAGGATAACAAAGAATGAGTTAAGTGAAATAAGAAAGCAGATACCAGTTATAGATACTATATACTACAAACATTTAAAAGGATGGAATAATTTTGATGGAAAGAGAAGTTAAAAACAAATCAGATCTTTCTTGTCTGATGTAGGAAATATATTTTGAGCAAATTTCTTATTGAATGGCAAGTCTTTCCTCTGAATCTGAATACTTATTGATTCTTTCTAAGCTGCCTCTTGTTTTGAAGTAGGGTAAGTATGGAATGGTAATAAAATCAAGCTTATTTGTATGACAAGATATATCAAAGTAAATTCTATCTTTAGTAATGCCTTCTCAAATTTGTTGGTTTTTAGGGATCTGTTGGAAATAAACCAGTAGCATTTTTCTCACTAATTACAATAAGTGTCAAAATATCCTTTCTTAACTCCCCCAAAAGGAATTCTAATTTATATCACAATATATTTATATCACAATATAAATAAACAGGTTTTGTGCAAGAATTGACATGCCTAAATATAAGCAGGAAGGAAGGGACACATGATATTGATTTTGTTATAATGAAAAAAAATTACTTTTATGATAAATATTATGGACTTGTAACCTACAAAGAAAATAAAAGCCTTGAATTTAAAATAGATTCAGTTAAAACTTTATCTGACACAGTAGCCTATCTGGGTCCAAAAAAAAAAAAAATCAAGAATAAAATCAAATTCCTTAACCCAGAAGACAAATTCCTACAAAACTTGTCTCAGCATATCTGGTCTTACTCATCCCAGTGACAATGCAAAGATAAAACCAATTATTATTATCCAACACTCTATTTAAATAAAATCTATATTTTTATCTAGCTTATACATACTACTTTCACAAAAGTTTCCTAATCTCTGGCAAGTTGGAAGCCTTCTATTATTTTTTGAGATTCTTTTTTAAAAGATGTATTTATTTATTTTAGAGAAAGAGAGAGAGAGGGCAAAGGGAGAGGGAGACAGAATTCCATGCGATTCCCTGCAGATCAGGGAGCCCAACATGGGGCTCAATCCCAGGACCCTGAGATCATGACCTAAATCAAAATCAAGAGTTGACTGAGTAACTGACTGAGCCTTCCAGGCACCCCAACTCTTTCATCTTCCATATCAACTATTATCTATTTTTCTTAAGTAACAAGTATCTTATATTGACTTTTAAAATTTAATTATTTGTATATGTTTTCTGTACATATGTATCTCTTTATAACTTAAAAAAATAAACTTAAAAAGTGGGGGAGTGTGTCCTACAATTTTATATATGCATTCATTAAATTAATATATACTGAGGAGTCATTATTTGTTAGGTAGGAATACAATGTGAAACACACTATCCCATTTTCTTGGGCTCAAAATACCTATTCCCAAAGCATAGAGTATAATATTTTGTAAATACTCAGTAAATATTTTAATTGACTTATTAAACATCATAGGTAAATAAGCAACATGTAGGCAAGCTATTTTGCATTAATTTCTGCAATGTTTTAATACAGGATTGTAGTAAGTATGATAATTTCTATAAAACTCAAATAACTCAATATATAACAACTTTTGGTTCCCCTAAGTCATTTTACCATTTATTCATGTTTGTAAAATTCCCCATCTTAAGTGAAATAAATTATAATTGTTTCTGAGGACAAGGTTACTAAAAAATTGGACTTAAAAATACATTTATGATTGTCCATGCTTAAATTTTCTTAGATAAATGGGTCAATGCAAATCTGTGATGTTGTGTCAGTTTAAAACTATATTTAGCTTTGACAATAGTTTGGCATTTTCTAAATTTTCCCCTCTGGCTCCTTAATGTGCCACATTTGAAAAATGACAACGTTAAATATCATGAGATTTGGATTCAAACCTAGCTCTGATAAATGTGTCACCATGGACAAATTTATATCACAATATATTTATATCACAATATAATAGAAATGCTCCTCTAATAGAAATGCTTTAAAGTCAATGGTTTATAAGATTAGTCCCCAGATTGTAAAGCTGATTTAATGATATTAACACAGTTCCAGGCTAAGGACTAAATATACTCTATGTTCATAGCAGCAGAGAAGGTATTTGATTGACTTGGATTTTTTACCTGTCTAGAGACAAAAGCAATCAGGTTACTTGTTTAAACTTTGAAGTTCTGGTTTCATTTAAGCCATTTTTATCCATGAGTAAATGTCATTTTTTTTTTCTTTTAATTTCACTAGCAAGACAGCCTTCAGAGGAATGTTGACAAACCTCAGACTTCAAGTTGTAAAACCACATATTGTGAATAAGATTAATTATCTACAGAATTCCTTAGGGCAGCATTTCTCAGAACATTGTCTCTGGTCCCCTCACTAGAAAAACCAAATCAGAAACAAGTTCCGTAATGAACCTAATCTGAAATGTGAGGAACACGACTCCTGGAATAAAAGGAGTTGCCTCTTAAACAATGCTGTATAGAATGACCTATATTATTAATCATATCAAAACCTAATCCAGGTAAAAGAAAAAAATCAATTACATGCCCATATTCCAAAAAGAAAAAAAAAAGATTTCAAAAACTGTCTGACTGGAACTAGAAGAAGGGAAACCACAGAAGAATACTGTTGACAGGGGAGGGCCCCAGGGTAGCTGACAAGATGATTCTAGTTGATTTTGCAATTATATCTCTGCGGTGGAGTTGCAGTCATGAGGTTATTGTAGTACAGCGTACTAGCCTTTAATTTCACCCAATTTTATCCAATTACTTCTCCTTATTGAGACTTAGTTATACACTGAGTTTAGACTTTTCTGTAGAGAAGAGTATGACAGAGCTGAGAATCCTTAGAAATTGGAGGATTTGTACTGGGACAATGTGACTCCGTTAAGGCAATTTTCCAAGTAAGGCTTTGCTTTACTCCTGTAATTTTAATTTTTGATTAAGTGTCCCCATTTTAACTTGACACATATGTCAATATACAGACCTACTCAACATCCTCAAATGTTTTAGAATTTCCCATTTTCTCTCTTACCCTTACCTTACTAAGGATAAAAACACAGTTATCAGCACTGTTCTTTTACTGTGCAAAATCTGTTATTTTTTTCTTTTACGCACATGTAGGGTCAGAAGTGTGCATACCTGGTCACTGGTCCTTAAAGTTGACAAGAAATACAAGTAACTTTTCAGACAAGCTATAGGTTACCAGGTTCACTTCTGTATTGTAATTATTGGCTTTATGTTGACAACCTGACTTTTGGGGTTCTGGACTTTCTTTTATCTCATTTTTAGACTATTTTAGGTCCCTATTTTGTATGATATGCTAGTAATTACCTTGCTTTTCAACTCTTAAACCCAACATAATTTCCTTCTTGACTGAGGTCTTCTTACCTGCAGCTTTCAAGACTGGTTCTAATTCTCATTCTTATATGAAAGTATCTTCGGGCAGAATCTATATTCTTCAACAAAGAACTCCATGAAAGCGCTCTCTTTTTCTTTCAAGAAATTGATTACGGGCTGAATTACAAATACTTTAGATTCACTGTTGGTTCACATCAATGGTGATTCATGTCAGCCTCCTAAAAGGAACATTCTTATATGTTCTCTATTGCCCAGCTATTTCGTGAAAAGTACATCATGATGTAGCTGAAGAGACATCCAGACCTCGTGCCAGGAAATGCAACAACTTTGGGATTTCATTAAACTTACCAGTTAAAGTATACTCTTCAGAAGCTTCATTTTTCTATTGTGTAACAATCCTAATATTAAGGGTGAAATACTTATATAATAGTAAGGATGAAAACTTGCATCACCCCAACCTCCTTAGATCAGAAATAGCTTGCTCAGCACTTTCTGTTTGAAAACAGACTGAGAGTCTATGAAATAGTGCAATTTCCAGAATTACAATGACCTCAGTTTTCCAGCTTTCTGACTCAACTGCTAAATAATCCTAATCAATAAAGATTCAAGAATTTAAAGAAACAGGGAGACACTGCCCTCATGCCCAAAGGCCCTGCTGTAGCATAGACAGTCACTTCATTTCCTTAGTTGTTTTTCTATGTGACAGCTCATTGAGCTAAAGCTAGATCGGAGGCTTGGTTTTCTTAGGCCACTTTTCCTTAGGTGCAGAGCTACCTATAATGTTTACCCTCAAAGTTTGTGGGTGGAAGTCATTTTTTATAGTGGATGAAGATATGATTGATGACAATAGAGATCTTGTTTAGAATAAAGATTGCCAGATCCTCCCAAACTTCTAGAACCAAAGTCACTTAGGATATTTGCATTGTAACCTGTTCTCAAAGTGATTTTTATGCACACCATAATGTTTAAAATAACTCTAGATGTCTAGTACTGAATGCCAGAGACTGACATTTCCATTTTAGATAATTATATCACTTTAGCTTCCTCACTGAAAACAATCCATATGCTGGTGCCATAGTCTAGTTCAGGATTTTGACAAAGAAAAAGTTTGCCTCTTGAGCAGATTTAGCTTCACAAGCAAATTTTCTGAGGTAGAATTGATTAAAAAAGAAATGGTAAAATAGGAGAGGAAAAAATGGTAATAGTAAAAAAAAATACAGTGGTAAAGGGCAGAAAGAGAAATTATAGGGAGAGGCAGACTAACACTAATCCACAAAGTTACTAGGTGAAAGTCATTTTTTATAGAGAATGAGGATATGATTGATGATAGTAACCACTTAGGCAAAGTGGAAATTAGATGAAATTTACTAATTCTACATATGGGATATTTATAAGAGATTGTATATTACTTTGGAAGTAACTGCATCAATTCTCATCACCTCTACATATCATTTAGAGACAACATTCAGCCCACCTTAAGAGTTTTGATTCTTGGTTTAATATGCCATATAAAATGTGTCTAACTCACTTAAAGAAGACAATTATTGCCATGGTAACTATTCATCTTCCTTCAAAGAATAATTATGATTCACCCATTATAAAATGCAATTTCATTTTGATCTAGCAGCACCTGAAACAATCTCTCTTCCAATATTTCTGATTTTTCTACACTTAGGGAAACCATATTTCTATTTCTGTCTTATAGTTAAATATTACCAAATCATAAATGAATAAATACTCATTCAGAGTTCAGAAGAATGCCTTCTATTATTTGACCTGATTACTCCCAAATAACCTCAATAGAGTTTCTACACCAGGTCTGTCTCCTATTAACTAAAAATGAGGCTGCCCTACTTTGGAGAAGTACAGGACATGAACCTTTATTTTAAACTATAAATAGATCCGTTGATTTTTGTCCCAATTTAAATCCAATCTAACACAAAGCTAGAACAGTGGTAGACAAATAAGATCAAATCAAATCAAACTTAGTCTGTTCCATATTTTTCCTCAATTTGAAGAATGTGTAGTTACCAAACCTAGGGGTGGAACAAAAATACTCCAAAGATTCCAAATGAATGTAGATCCAAAGTGCTGTATACCTTCCGGGTATATGAAGAATTACACATAATTTCAGTGTATTTTCAAGAACTCTTGTATATAGTTGAAGAAAAGGAGTCCTGGCTTACCAGAAATTCATGTAAAAATATGCTAAGAATTTTAACTTGAGGCAGCATGAATTTGAGTATATACCTTCCTTTGAATAACTAGGAGGTAAACAACTATGATTATTTTAGCTTCGATTTCAGAGATCACATATCCAAGACAAGAGACAGAAATAAGGGCTTATTACTGCTTGTTATGCACTAGATATTGTACAAAGTACTTGATTCACATCAAGTCACTCAATGTTTATATCCCTTTATGAGAGAAGCATTATTTTTGTTTGTTTTTCCATTTTGTTAAGAAAATAGAAAACAATGGAACCAAAATTCAAAGCCTGACTCCAGAATTTATGTTATTAGCCACTAGTTTATTTTACTTCTCATAGGACTTTACTCCTTGTTTCACAAATTTGTGAACTAATCATACCACCAATGATTGTTGAATTCCCGTTGCCCTAATTCCACTGGAGCACTGATTAATTACATGATAATTTTTCAGATACATGACAAAAAGTCTAAAACCATGCCAAGTGGGTGTTGGAGGAACTGAGAACAACCAGATTTTAAAACAGAAAATGCAAGGTAAAACATTTAAAGTTTTCACAGATTTGAATGATGGAATGAATGGCAGAAGAGAGATTAGATATACTCAAAATATATCACTAAAATATTTAAATATGCTTCCCATAAACTCTGAAAATTCCATCTGGACTTGTAAATGGCAAAAAGTACATGTTATGCTTGCATAACTTTGTATGTAGTCCCATATTCCACAAATTTTATGGCGTTCAAATTTAGCTTGTGCTTTCTAATTAGATAAAATCCACACTACCTCTTCCAAAATATAACTATTTCTGGCTTTTAGGTCATTCTACAATCTTTTCTCTGGGGTTAAGAGTGTTGGTTTTTGTTAGTTAACCTCTAATTGAACTATCTGCTCAGACCCCAGGATTTATTTTTAATTGAAACATCTATTAGAGCAATGGCAGAATAAGAAGAGAAAAAAAAAAGCAAATTGATGAGTATCTTTAAAGAATTAAATTAGAATTAGAGTAAATGTTGAACGGCAAGATTGAATTTTAAAGGTTTACAATTCTTGTTTATTAAAGCTAATGGAAGAAGAAGGATGAGATTGGAGTGAACAGAGACCTGACTGGAGAACTAATATTAAGCTGAAACTCTCAAGGTACTTCTGACAAGTGGGTTTTACATAATTGAAAATTAAAGGTATTTTCCATTTTCTTTTGAATTTCCATTTTCTCATTGCCTTCTTATATAATGGCTCCAATGTTTGTACTTTTTGTCTACTATTAGAAAATGTTTTTTTGGAATACAAAACAAGAAAGCATAATATATTTCCACCTCTACAAAAGTTCATTGAATGCCTGACAGAAGAAAATGATAAAGTTAAAATGTAGGTAACTGACAGTTTATTCTGCATATGTTAGTGTAGAGCATATTCCACTGAATTATAAGTTGCTTTTGAGAATGCATTTTTTTAAATTCATTTATAGAGGTCAATTGTTACATATAATAGAAGACTAATAATTAAAACAATAAATCTTAAAATGTACATTAGATGACTCCTGCTGATCATTAAACTGAATTTATAGATTAAATAGACCAACTGTTGAGACCAGAAGATATGTTTGCTGTTTTCTTTTCTTTAGTTTATAAGCTGGACTTTGATATAAGTACTTGAGTGAAAAGCTGAGATTCAAATTATCAACCTTTCTATTAGACAATATTGTTCAATGTTTCACATTAGTAAAAGGGGAAGTTAGCAAAGAGAAAAACCTTAATAGCATTTTATGGTGTATTCTGATAATGACCTAATCAGTATTTTACACAAACTTGTTTAAATTAGGCATTAGGTTTTGTGCTTGAGAGACTTGAAGAATGCGTTCTATTGAATAACATGAATAAAATCCATGCTCAGCAGCTTGTTTTGAATTCCAACAAGCTGTCCTTTCATGAGGATACTTTCCGCAAATGATTAGTTCATTATGTCTTTCATTTCACCTTCCAAAGGTGTTATCTTTAAGATAACATAGTTAGTCAAATAAAATAGTGTTGTTTTCTTTACTAAAGAATGCCTCAGAGAACTTGATCAACTAGTGGGCACAAATTAGTCACATTCAAAAGTTTGATCTCTTGGAGAAGTGCACTTACCCACTGTTTTGAAGTAGGATAATTTACTGCCTTTTTTCCTTCCTCCCTTCCTTCTTTCTTTCATAAAAGAAAAACATGTTTCATATTTTGAAAATTCAAACACAACAGGATATACAGCAACCAGTGTTTCCAGTCCCATGAATCCTAAGTAGCAAGGGGTTCCACTCCCCAGATCTTGCCACTGTTAATACTTTCCTGAGTACTCTTCTTATATGCATATACTCAATTTTATGCATATACATTCATTATCTTAAGTTAAAACATATTCGCAATATAAAATTCATTAGTTATCAAATATATACCATAAAAAATAGGTTTCCTTCCTACTCCTATTTCCTAGCTTCACAGGTCCCAGAGCAACTGGCTATTACAAGCATACTTATATTATAAATATTTGTTTTCTGACAAAATGATACTGTATTACATACTTTTCTGCACTTTTTGCATTTATATATCTCAGAAATAGTTCCATACCAGTACATATGATCCATCTGAGTTTTTCTAAGAATGCAAGGCATTTTACTATATGGATGTTAACATAATTTATTGAAATATTCCTCTTAATGGACACTGAGATGGTTTCCAAACCCTTTCTATGACAAACATCATGCTAAACATTATTAAATATACATTATTTCACAGGTGTAAAGCTGCACCTGATGTATAAGTTCCTAGAAGTAGAATTGCTGATTGAAATGTGGTACATTCTTAATTTTGGAAGATTTTATTAAATTATCATCTATAGAAATTATACCAATCAAAAGTTCCATAAAAATCCCCCATATTCCTGCCAAAACAGTGAATTATCAAACTTTTTAGTGTTCAATAATCTGTGCTAAAATTATATTTCTCTCTCGATTTAACTGTCATTTATTTTTAATTATAAGCAAGGTTGGTTAACTTTTGACATACTTAAGATCCATTTTTAAAGCCCCAAAAGCATTTGCTCTAAACTAAAGAGTATCTGATATTGAAATAAGAAGACCTGGCTTTTTCTGTTTGTTCGTATTAGCTTGTCATGACTTTGACTACTCGTTTTTTATTAAGTTTTTTAATTAAATGCAGATATACATATAAAATGAGTTCAAAAATTTGATTGTATCATGCAAAATATTCTTGGGGGCGATCTTTGCAATCTTAATCTTTTCTATCCTTTTTGATTGCACTCTCTGTCATTTATCTTCATCCCACAAAAGATTTCATCAATAGCTTCTCTACACCTCACCAGGTCACACAAGTGAACAAAATATATATATTCTGTATATTCTTTTATTTATTTAATGGAAATAATAATGCATTTGTTTTTTTCTTCTTTCTTTTTAATTTCAAGTATTTATTTAAATTCCAATTAGTTAACATATGGTGTAATATTGGTTTCAGGAGTAGAATTCAGTGATTTCATCACTTATATACAACATCCATTGATCATCACAAGCACTCTCCTTAATACCCATCACCCATCTAGTCCATCACCCCACCAACGTCCTCTCCAGCAACCCTCAGTTTGTTATCTATAGTAAAAGTGTTTTATGGTTTGCCTGTTTCCTTTTTTGTCTCACTATGTATATGTTTCATTTCTTAAATTCCACATGTGAGTGAAATCATATGGCATTTGTCTTCTTTTTTTCCTTAAGATTTTATTTATTTATTCATGAGAGACACACAGAGAGAGAAAGAGAGGCAGAGACACAGGCAGAGGGAGAAGCAGGCTCCATTCAAGGAGCCTGATGTGGGACTCTTATCCCGGGTTTCCAGGATCAGGCCCTGGGCTAAAGACAGCATTAAACCGCTGAGCCACAGGGCTGCCCTGACATTTGTCTTTCTTTAACTTTCATCTAGCATAGTATACTCCAGCTCCATCCATGTCATTGGAAATGGCAAGATTTCGGGACCCCTGGGTGGCGCAGCGGTTTGGCGCCTGCCTTTGGCCCAGGGCGTGATCCTGGAGACCTGGGATCGAATCCCATATCGGGCTCCCGGTGCATGGAGCCTGCTTCTCCCTCCGCCTGTGTCTCTGCCTCTCTCTCTGTGACTATCATAAATAAATTAAAAAAATAAAATAAAAAAAATAAAAATAAAAATAAAATAAAATAAAATGAGCTGACGGGCAAAGTATGAGAAATAGGCATTTAGAAAACCAAGGGTTGCATGCAAGTAGAGAAAAATATGACATCTTACCAATTTCGCAGGGCATGCTTTTAAAAAAAAAAAAAAAAAAAAAAAAAGGAAATGGCAAGATTTCATTCCTTTTGATGACTGAGTAGTGGTCATTGTGTATGTATATATATATATATATATATATATATATATATACCTATATTCCTAGGTATCATCCATATTTGAATATATATATTATATATATATACCACATCTTCTATATATATATGAATATATAATATATATTATATAATATATATGATTATATATTATATATACTACATCTTCTATGTATATATGAATATATATATATATATGTGGTGTACATATATATATAATATATATATATACCACATCTTCTGTATCCGTTCATCACTCAATGAATATTTGGGCTCTTTCCATAATTTAGCAATTGCTGATAATGCTGCTATAAACATCAAAGTGCATATATCCCTTCAAATTAGTACTTTTGTGTCCTTTGGATAAATAACTGGTAGTGCAATTGCTTGGTCATATGATAGTTCTATTTTTAACTTTTTGAGGAACCACCATACTGTTTTCCACAGTGACTGTACCAGCTTGCATTCCTATCAACAATGTAAGAGGGTTCCCCTTTCTCCACATCCTTGCCAATAACTGTTGTTTCCTGTGTTGTTAATTTTAGCCATTCTGACAGATGTGAGGTGATATCCCATTGTAATTTTATTTGTATTTCTCTGATAAGAAAGGTTGAGCATCTTTACACGTATGTGTCTGTTAGCCATTTGTATGTCTTTTTTGGAAAAAGGTCTATTCATGTCTTCTGCCCATTTTTTAATTGGATTATTTGGTTTTTGGGTGTTGAGTTAGATAAGTTCTTTATAGAATTTGCATACTAAGCCTTTATCATATATGTCATTTGAAATTATCTTCTCCCATTCCATAGGTTGCCTTTCAGTTTTGTTGATTGTTTCCTTTGCTGTGGTGAAGCTTTTGATCTTTATCAAGTCCCAATAGTTTAGATTTGCTTTTGTTTCCCTTGCCTCTGGAGAAGTATCTAATAAGAAGTTGTTATGACCAATGTAAAATAGGTTACTATGTTCTCCTCTAGGATTTTAATGGTTTCCTATCTCACATTTAGTCTTTCATCCATTTTGAATTTATTTTTGTGTATAGTGTAAGGAAGTGATCCAGTTTTATTCTTTCGCATGTAGCTGTACAATTTTTCCAGTATCATTTATTGAATACTGTCTTTTTTCCATTGGATATTCTTTCCTGCTTTGTCAAAGATAAGATGAATATATATATATATATGTTTATGGGTCCGTTTCTGGGTTTTCTCTTCTGCTCCATTGATCTTTGTGTCTGTTTTCCTGCCAGTATCATGCTCTCATGATGATTATAGCTTTGTAATATAACTTGAAGTCTGTAATTGTGATGCCTCCAGCTTTGCTTTTCTTTTTCAAGATTGCTTTGGCTATTTAGGGTCCTTTATGATTCCATACAAATTTTAGGATTGTGTGTTCTAGCTCTGTGAAAAATGCTAGTGGTATTTTGATAGGTATTGCATTATACATGTAGATTGCTTTGGGTACTATAGACATTTTAACAATATTTGTTCTTCCAATTCATGTGCATATGGTGTTTTCCTATTTCTTTGTGTCCTCTTCAATTTTTTTCATCAGTGTTCTATAGCTTAGCTTTAAGAGTACAGATTTTTTACCTCTTTGGTTAAGTTTATTCCTAGATATCTTATGTTTTTTTGTGCAATTGTAAATGGGATTGATTCCTTGATTTCTCTTCCTGCTGCTTCAGTATTGGTGTATAGAAATGCAACAGATTTCTGTATGTTGATTTTGTATCCTGCTACTTTACTGAATTCCTCTATCAGTTCTAGTAACTTTTTGGTGGAGTCTTTTGGGTTTTCTACATAGGGTATTATATTGTCCTCAAATAATGTAAGTTTGACTTCTTCCTTGCTGATTTGAATGTCTTTTATTTCTTTTTGTTATTTGATTGCTGGGGCTAGGACTTCCAGTACTATGTTCAGAGAGTGGACATCCCTGTCTTGTTCCTGACCATAAGGAGAATGTCTCAGTTTTCTGCATTGAGGATTATATTAGCTATGGATCTTTAGTATATGGCTTTTATGATGTTGAGATATGTTCCCTCTATTCTTACTTTGTTGAAGGTTATCAAAAATGGACACTGTGCTTTGTCAAATTGCTTTTCCTGCTTCTATTAAGGGCATCTTATGTCTTTTCTTTTATTATTGTGATGTATCATGTTGATTGATTTGCAAATATTGAATGACCCTTGAAGCCCAGAAGTAAATCCTACTAGATCATAGTGAATGATTCTTTCAATGTACATTTTGTTGAGAATTTTTTGCAACCATGTTCATCAGGGATATTGTCCTGTAATTCTCTTTTAGTGGAGTCTGTGTCTGGTTTTGGAATCAAGATAATGCAGGCCTTGTAGAATGAATTTGGAAGTTTTCCTTCTATTTCCATTTTTTGGAATTCTTTGAGAACAATAAGTACGAACTCTTCTTTAAGTTTTGGTAGAATTCCCCTGCGAAGCCTTCTGGTCCTGGACTTTTGTTTGTTGGGAGATTTTTTATCCTGAATCAATTTATTTGCTGGTCCAGTATGTTCAAGTTTTCTATTTCTTCCTGTTTTCTAGTTCATGTTTCTAGAAATGTATCCATTTCTTCCAGATTGCCTAATTTGTTGGCATATAATTCTTCATAATATTTTAATTGTTTGTATTTCTGTGATGTTAGTTGTGTGTGATCTCTCTTTTCTCATTTGTGATTTTATTTATTTAGGTCCTTTCTCTTTTCTTTTTAATAAGTCTGGCTAGGGGGTAATCAATTTTATTAATTCTTTCAAAGAAGCAGCTCCTGGTTTCATTAATCTTTTCTACTGGTATTTTTATTTCTATATCATTTAATTCTACTCTAATCTTTATTATTTCCCTTCTTCTGATATAGGCCTCATTTGCTATTATTTTTCTAGTTATTTTAGGTGTAAGATTTTAGGTGTATATGAGATATTTCTTTTTTCTTGAGGTAGGCCTCTATTACTATATACTTCCCTCTTATGCTTTTGCTCCATCCCAAAAATATTGGACTATTGTGATTTCATTATCATTTTTTCCATGTATTGTTTTGTTTCTTTAATTTCATGGTTAACCCATTCATTCTTTAGTAGGATGCTCTTTCATCTCTATGTATTCGAAGTCTTCTCAAATCTTTTCTGTGTTTTCATAACATCGTGATCAGAAAATATGCATGGTATGATCTCAATCTTTTTGTACTTGTTGAGGCCTGGTTTGTGACCAGTATTTGATCTGTTCTGGAGAATGTCCCATGTGCCTTCGAAAAGAATGCATATTCTGCTGCTTTAGAATGAAATGTTCTGAATGTATCTGCTAAGTCCATCTGGTCCAGTGCATCATTGAAGGTCATTGTTTCTTTGTTTAATTTCTGTTTAGATGATCTGTCTGCTGCTTATTTAATTGTTACCAATGAGTTTCTTTATGTTTGTTATTAATTGATTTATATATTTGAGTGCTCCAAGTTAGGGGCACAAATATTTACAATTGTTGGATCTCTTTGGATAGACTCCTTTATTATGATATAGTGCCTTTCCTCATCTTGCAGTCTTTGCTTTAAGATCTAGTTTGTCTGACATAAGTATGTCAATCCAGCTTTTTTTGATATACATTACTATGATAAATGGTTTTCAATCCCCTCACTTTCAATCTACAGGTGTCTATAGTTTTAAAATGAGTCTTTTGCAGGCAGCCTACAGGTGGGTCTTGTTTGTTTGTTTGTTTTTCTTAACCATACTGATACCCTCTGTCTTTTGATTGGAGTATATAGTCCATTTACATTCAGAGGGATATTGATATGTATGACTTAATGCCATTGTATTACTTGTCAAGTCATTATTTCTATAGATTTTCTGTTTCCTTCTATCCATTCTTTGTTGTTTTTGGTCTTTGTCTCCCACTTAAAGAGTCCCCTTTAATGTTTCTTGCCGGGCTGGGTTAGTGTTCATGAACTCCTTTAATTTTGTTTGTCTAGGAAACTTTATCTCTACTTCTATTCTGAATGTCCACTTTGATGGCTAGAATATTCTTGGATGCATATTTTTGTACATTTAACATATTATGCCACTCTCTCCTCGCCTGTCTGATTTCTGTGGAGAGCTCTGCTGCAAACCTGATTTGTCTTCCCTTGTAAGTTAGGGGCTTCTTTTCTCTTGCTGCTTTTATGATTTTTTCTGTCTGTCTGTCTTCTTTTGCCTTTTGCAACTTTAACTCTGATATGTCTTGGTGTTGGCCTGTTTTTGTTGATTTTAATGGCAGTTTTCTGTGCTCCTGTATTTGGATGTCTGTTTCTTTCATCAGGTTAGGGAAGTTTTCAGCTACAATTTGCTCAAATAAATCTTCTGCCCCTTCTCCCTCTTTTCTTCTTCTGGGACTCCTGTACTATGAATATTATCATGCTTTATGGGATCACTGAGTTCCCTAAGTGTACACTTATGATCCAATACTTTTCTTTCACTCTTTTTAGCTTCGTTATTTTCCTTAATTTTATCTTCTGTAACACCTATTTGTTCCACTGCTTCTTCCAAACTTATGGTCATAACATTCAGTTGGTTTTGCATCTCAGTTATAGCATTTTTTATTTTGGCCTGTCAGTAAGTAAGTCCCTGCATTAAGGGACTCCCTGGTGTCTTCTATGCTTTTCTCAAGTCCTGCTAGTATCCTTATGATTGTTGCTCTAGGTTCTTCACGTTAGATCTGGGCCATGACCTTTTCTTGTTCTCTTTTGGGATGAATTCCTCTGTCTTGACATTTTTGTCTAGGTGTCTGCTTTCTATATATTAGGAAAGGCTGTCATGTTTCCTACTTCTGAGAGTAATGACTTTATAAAGATGTCGTCATATACTGTCCAGAGTCTCGAACTTCAGGAAGTGCCTCTGGTGTATGCTACGTGCACTCTGCTGCTGTGCTTTGGTTACTCTTTCAGGTCAATCCTCCGCAGAGTTTCTCCTTGCCTACAGTAGGGACTGTTTGGATCTTGGCCAGAGTGTGATGCATTTTAACTGGGTGCTCTAGTCTGCTTGTTAAAAGAGACCTGATTCTATTTCCATTAAAGGTGAAGCTTTGCAAAACTGTATGGTCCGCAGACAAGGTGCATATAGGGAAGTTTGTGCTGGTCTTCCAGGGGAGAGGCCTGCTGCTCTGATTCTCAGTCACACTTGCCCTGGAAAAGCAGCACCTTCCATGATATGGCCTTTTTTCCTCTTCTAGTTGTACATTTTGTTCTGTCTGCCCTCAGATCAATTTCTTGGGTGTTCAGAATGATGTGATTTTTATCTGTGTTTGAGTACTGAGGCAAGCTTAGGACCCTCTACTATTCTGCTATCTTACTTCTCTGTATCCTGCATTTTTTAAAAGATTTTTATTTATTTATTCATGAGAAACACACACACAGAGAGAGAGAGAGAGAGAGAGAGAGAGAGAGAGAGAGGCAGAGACACAGGCAGAGGGAGATACAGGCTCTCTGCAGGGAACCCCATGTGGGACTCCATCCCGGGTCTCCAGGATCACACCCTAGTCTGAAGGTGGCGCTAAACCACTGAGCCACCCAGGCTCAGTATCCTGCATTTTTAAAGATACTTCTCAGGCATATTCACTCTTTGCCCATCTCTCTACCACTCTTTTTCATATACATACATATATTTGTGTATATATATTTTTTAAATTGAAAATCATACATATATATCTCTTTGAAAATCATACATATATATTTTTATTTTTGGCCATTGTTTTACAATGCTTTTTTAAAAAAATTATCTGAGAGAGAGGGAAAGAGAGAATGAGTGGGGGAGAGGCAGAGGGAGAGGGAGAAGCACTCTCTGCTGAGCAGGGAGCTCCACATAGGGCTTTATCTCAGGACCCCAGGATTATGACCTGAACTGAAGGCAGAGGCCTAACTGACTGAGCCACCCAGGCTCCCCTACAATGCTATTTCTTTAGAAGTAATTTTTTAATCAATAAAATGAGCAATTAGGAAATTTTTTATTAGTATCAGTATGTTTCCCATTATTCTACCCTGTTCTAACCCATTATCCATTTGGCTTTAGTTACACATATAATTTTTCTCAGTGTTTACCTTATAACTAACATTTTGTTTATTCTAACCATAGAAAAAGAACTACCTCCTACTTACGTTATCCTCTCCTTGCCAAAACCTTGTAAGTTATACTATTTTTTTTCACTCTAGAATCCATGTATTTATGAGTATTCTATAATCACATATTTATTATAATTCTTGCTTTATACTTAAGGGATCCAATCATTGTCCAATTTGTTTGGTGTAGTTTATTTCCCCATCATTTGGTTGGCTGAAGTTTACTCTGTAGAACTTTCTTATCAGCTGAGAAATATCTCTGCTTTTTTGAATGTTCAAAAACTTTTGTTAGTTGCTTTAGTACTTGAATAAATGCTTGGCTGTGTATAAAATAACCAGATCAAATTTTCAGAATTTATAATTAGCCCTCAAAATTCTAAAACTGAATGCCATTAGGAAGTTTGAGGCTAATATAATTTTTAGCCACTCAAATGCCTTAAGAATTTTCCCCAGCTGTTCAAAAGAGTCCTCTATGTTTTTTGTTTTTGTTTTTTTCAATTCAGGGACTTAAAACATGTATCTAGAAATAATGCATTTATGTTTCATTATTTGAGTTCTCTGTCTCTTTTCTTTTGTTAAGATTTTATTTATTTCTTCATGAGAGACCCAGAGAGGGAGGCTTCCCTATGGGGAGCCTGATGCAGAATCAAACCCAGGACCCCAGGATCATAAACTGAGCCAAAGGCAGACGCTCAATCACTGAGCCATTCAGGTGCTCAAGCTCTTTTTTGCAGGTTTTTGTTTTGTTTCTTTGATAGAAGTGCTAAAGCCAAGGTTGTATTGCCCACTAGCAATAATCCTCCCTATTTCATTCTGAAGTTTCAGGTAACACAGGCTTTGTGTGTAAATGTGTTCTTTTAGCCTTTACTCTTACTCAGTCATCAGAGATTGGCAGCTGCATGCTGTTTATACTGCAGATGTTGTATGTCTGCCACACCAACGGTGACTCAATGTGATTTATCACTAGTCTATTCCACCTGGCTTCTTATTGCCAAATAAGTTATAGAAAGCTTCCAAAGCTACCCTGTTCAGCTTCCTGATGTTCTAGATAAAGGACTGTTATCTTGCTAGCTTAAGGCTTGTAGCAAACTTTAAAGTAAACAGTGCTTTGCTACTTTTAGCTGAAATCAGCATCCCATGCTGGCATCCCAGCATCCCAGGGCCAGCTAAAAGGTATCTTCAAAACCCCATTTGATTGTCAAGACATTTTTCACCTATTGATCATTTGTTTTGGTTTATTGATACAGATCAACTTTGTTTTCCACATATTTGTATTTATTTTTTCTTGTTATTTTTTTGGTGAAGGGTGACAGATTCCATTTTCATACAATTTACAGTCAAAAATCAATGAGAAGAGTTTTTACAGGCCATGCTGCTAGTTAATAAAACACAGCAGTAAAGATGAAAATACTTTTTATAATATTAATGTAAAAATGATCTTATTCTTTCTTTTTTAACAGATTATGTATATATGATATACACTGGGGATATACTTCCAAAAGAATGTATTTTTTAAAGTCTATTTCTTTAAAAAATATTTACTTTCAGATTATTATGTTTAATCAGCTTATATTATGCTTATGTAAAATTTAATATTGGTATACTTTATGTCAGAAGCTAAAAATATTTAAAGTTTCAGTGTATATATATGTATATGTGTGCATGTGTGTGTTTACTTTGTAAACAATCTTGAAAACTCATTTTTTTAAACAAAGAAACAGGTGTTTGCTTTTAAAAATAGTAATGTATTTCTTTTTAAAAAGCATTTGTAAAGAAAAAACTTCGCTAGTTTTCAAGAATAAAAGATAATTATTCTATTTAAAATTATACTTAAAGAAATCAAGTAACAAGATTCCCCACTGAATTTACTCAAATTGTGATAATTTTTCAATCTTCTCAAAGTATTTTCTGGATCCTTTAATTACGGGAGAAGGAGCTGGGAAATTCCCTGGACAGATGAGTGAATCTGGTTAGGGGCAGATATGGTGGGAAAAAAAAATCACATAACTGCTTGACTAGAAGAAAATGCTGACTGGCAAAAACTTATATATTAAAAATAGAAACCAAATAAGTTATGAATCTACATATTTTCTTGTTATTTTTTTCTGTTTGCTTATCTATGCAATCTGTCTTATTTACATTGATCCCATTATAAAATACATAATCCTTAACCAACTGAGCCAGAGAGTTGGCATCAATTTGAGATTTATTCTCAAAATTGACTAAATAAATGATGTCATTTAAAAAAGCTAACACAAAGTCACTTTTTTTGAGAGTCTGTAATTTAAATATTTTATGAAATGTCTTTCCATTGCGAAACAGAAATTTTGTCTTTATGCACATATATAACAAAATACTATTAAAATCAAGACACACACAAATAAATGCGTGAAGTGCTTTCTGAGTTAATAAGTAGACTCCAGTTAAGAGAATTACTAAGTGTCAGGGATCCCTGGGTGGCGCAGCGGTTTGGCGCCTGCCTTTGGCCCAGGGCGCGATCCTGGAGACCCGGGATCGAATCCCACATCAGGCTCCCGGCGCATGGAGCCTGCTTCTCCCTCCGCCTGTGTCTCTGCCTCTCTCTCTCTCTCTGTGACTATCATAAATAAATAAAAAATTAAAAAAAAAAAAGAGAATTACTAAGTGTCATTGTTTACTCTATTTTCTACTTGTTGATGTATTTGTTGATTTTCTTCATTTATTGTTAAAATATTATCTATTGTTTAAATTGTACCTATGTAGAACTCTTTTATGGTATAAAAATTGTGAACTACTATATAAAAGTAGCATTTATATAATTTATAAGTTACAATTTATAAAATTATAGGGAGTAAATTTTGAGTATGCAGGCATGCCAGGGACTTTACCAAAAGTTTTCTGTGGATTATTTCATTTAATCCTCATATTTGTGTGTTAACTATGTCTATTATGATGTTTATTTTACAGATAATGTAGCTGATGCTGAGATATACTTAGTGTCACATGACTAGTAACTGTTGGAGTGATATTTAAACTGAGATGTCTTTATATAGAATATATTGTATTCCAAACTGTTGGACCACAATTTGTTTTATTTAAACAATCATATGTACTAAGATTTATCAGACTACTTCACACCAAGAAAAAGAAGAAGAAAAAATAGAATTATTTAAAGTCACAGAGCCAGGGTTAGTCATATTTGCAGTCTTACTTTAAAGTGCATTCATGTCTTTGATCACTATTCTCTATAATTTTTTTATCGTTGATGATCCCAATATACTGAGATCTACTCATTCACATCACCCTCTGCCCACTCCTCTAAAATAATAAATCATGTAGTAATATGATCTATTTGTGTTTAATAGCATAATGCTTAATTTAAATTGCTGGGATAACACTTTTTATTTTAGTTTTAGGTTTTTTAAACTCTTAATTTTTCTCTTTTGCAAAAGAATTCACCATGGCTATGTCACAAAAATAACTACAATAGAAATTCAAACTTAATAAATACTAATGCATATTAATACATAATAATATATATTAATTTCTATTAATATATATAAAATCTTTCAAATTAACTAATCTACCCTGCTATATGTTTTATGACATCTGTTTAAGACATCCATTATTTCCTGCCGTGCATCTTTCCTTGACGACTTCTATAATGTATCTCCCATTGTTGTTTTTCATTTACTCCTTCGCTCTCCTTATTCATTCATTTTAGTGATTTTGTTCTGCTCATATTTTTTTGTCTGCCTATTTACAAATTATTGCCATTTCCCTTATCCAGACTATGATCTTCCTTTTGCTCTGTGCTTGCAGTGTCAGTGTCTAAATCTCAGAAGCTTAGGTTTTCAGACTCTGCCAGAAGAATGACTTTTTCATGCCTCCTTCCAATCTCATTCAAAATTTTTTTCTGAGTATACAATGTAACATGATTTACCCAATTATCACACAGATTCAAAGTATCAGGATTAGGATTTAAACTATGCTCTGAGTATAAGACTTGCATATGAATGCACAAGAGATTCAAAACTAATTCATATAAGATAAGGTCATAGTCACAAATACCCATACATGTCAATGACAAAGATAAAGAGGGTACAGACCTTATGTCTTCTATCATGGGTTTGTGCCAGTATTTAGTTAAAATGTTGTTATCTGTGTCAAAATATATTTAAAAACTGAGTATTTCAGTTATCATCTTGACATACAGAAACAAGTATGTTCTTTTTGTGTGTGTTTTGTTTCTAAGTAAAAGAAAAATACATAGGTGCTTATCCATTATGATTACACTTGAGTTTTACTTTATACTCTTGAATTTAAAAAAAAAATATATGCAGTTGATCCTTGAACAACAACAGGATTTAGGGGTGTCAACCACCTGCATGGTTGAAAATCCATGTAAAACTTTTGACATCTCAAAACCTTAATTACTAAGAGTTTACTGTACACCGGAAGCTTTACGGATAACATAAACAGTCAATCGACAGATTTTTTTTATATATAGTATATATTGTATACTTAAAATAAAAATAAAGCTAAAGAAATGTTATTTAAAAATTATAAGAAAGACAAAAAACATTTACAGTATTTGCCTATATTGAAAAAAGATGGACCCACAAACTTCAAATCCATGTTGTTCAAGGGTCAACTATGTCTGTATATGTATGTGTTTATATCTCTTTACTCAAGATAAAATCCTGTCGTGATAATATCTTATTTCAAGAATTCTAGCTTATCATGATATGAAACTCTAAAAACATTGTTATTATTACAAAAAAATTAAGAATTTTATGGTTGCTTAAAATATTCTAATTTGATATAAACATCATTTTTAAGAGGGAAGCCATCTATTGGTATCTAAATAGAACTCAATGGATAAATGCAAATAATTTATCTCGCCTCTTCTAATATTTGTCTAATACACATATTTTGAATTCTTAATTCTGAGAGTCAACATCAAGCCTATTATTAAACTTGTTTTCTCCTTATAGTCTCTCTTTATAGTTTAAAGAAATTAAATTATTTTTAAAAAGTTACAATCAGAAAATGGGCTAGGAGTTTGGAAGGGAAATATTCTTTATATTTAATGCCCAAATTATTTTAGTATAGTTGGGACACAGTTAAAGGGGAAGATACTATTGTGTATAGGGAATATAATGCTATGAATTTTAAGACTTCCACTTGGCCTTTCAGACTTCCTAACTGTTGATATTTTTGGCTTATGCAATAGAATTAGCTGTTCATTATATATCTGAACACCCCCACACCAAAACAAAACAAAACAAAACAAACAAAACAAAACAAAACATTGACCAAAATCTGAAGTTGCTGCATTTCAGGCTTTCTTTCAATTAAATGGACAATCTTGGATTCATGGGTTAATTGTAACACTTTCTGGGACTTACATCACCTTTGCAATAAAGTCTAAATCCCTCAGTGCTCCTCAATCAATACAGTAAGTTTCTGCAATCTTCTTTGTCCAACCTTTCCACCATAGCCCTATGGATTTACTCAATATCCATTCTCCACTATGTTTTCCCTTCTAAACACAGATTTTTCCCATGCCAATTATCTAGGTCCTACTTAAACTTTGTTTATGCTTTTCTAGTCCACTTGTGTCACAGTAGTATTTCTTTATTTATAATTATTATAACACATACTGGTTTTTAAATATCATGCAATTCTTCCTATCATAAGCTATAATTATTATTTGTTTTATTTATTTTAAGTCCTTTTTTAAGCTACTCAAGATCAGAAATATTGTCTAAAAATGTTTGTCAGTTATATTTGACAGCAGTGGTTTACTAGCCACAATGTACTTTTCGGACACATTTTCAAAATTTATGTGATTTTCTAAACAAATACTATTTCCCTAGAAAATGGTAGGAACTAGTTATCTATTGCCTACTGTTTGATATGCTTTTGCTGTTTCCCACTTGCTTGTTTTTTTCCCCTACCTTTTGTTTTGTTTAATAGGATTATTATTATTTGAGGTAGGAAGCCTACTGTGGATTTCTTTTAAGTTCCATATTTTTAGATATATGATAAGTAAAGAAAAAAGATATTATTTAAAGATTCAATTTGTAATTTATCTGTTAAAATGTCATAAACTAGGAGACATCCACTGTGCACAAGAATATAAGAGATGGCTGTGATTTTTGATGCTAATATAGCATTAATTATATTTCTACTTTTCCCAGTTATACTCAAAGGTTGTGCTGTCTGATATAATCCACTAGCCACATGTAGCTATTTGCTTTTACATTCACTAAAATTAAATAATATTTTAAAGTTAGTTCCCCAATCACACTAGATACCTTTCAAATTCTCAATAATTACCTATGTCACCTGACTTCCCCTTTTACAGCACAGAAGGAATATTTCCATCATTACAGAAATTTCTACTGGATAGCATGCTTGGGGGATGTGTTCTGCAATTCAAGGTAGTTTCCTCTCTAAGGTTAGCGCTCTTAGAAGCTGAAAAGTAGCAATCTGGCTTTCAAGTTGAATTTAGAGATGTACTCCCTACACCTGATAGCACTATAAATATTATGATAGGAGAGCCGTCTGAGGT
This sequence comes from Vulpes lagopus, assembly GCF_018345385.1. Classification (NCBI taxonomy): domain Eukaryota; kingdom Metazoa; phylum Chordata; class Mammalia; order Carnivora; family Canidae; genus Vulpes; species Vulpes lagopus. Next base: position 90,084,383 of record NC_054829.1, on the reverse strand, counting down.
TATTAAGCAGAATTATCTGCAAACTACTCTTGGGCATCAAAAGGTATAATACAAGTATATAAGCTCCTAAAAAAGTACTGATTTCTATTCTTTATCTATTTATTGAAAAATTTTACTTCAGTTAAAGCACTTTTGACTACAAGTAATGGTAAATAAATTTAACCAGTTTAAGTAAAAGTGGGACATTTTTTAAAGGGGAGTATTTTTAATAATTCAGGGATGTTTTACAGAATTCAGGGATGGTAATTAAAGGTTGTTGAGCTCCAGAGGAACAAGATCCACATATTTGGACCCTAAGCTGTTTCATACTCTCAGCCTTCCCTTCAGTCTATAGTGACACCCTTCTCTGCTCTTTGCTTCAACATCTGCTGCTTTATTTCTGGAGCCTTGCAGAGCAGTATTCTGTGCTTCTCCACTTGCAAGATCTCAACAGCCAGCCCACAAAAGCTGCTATGCTTAACTCCCCCACATTTTTTCTCACTCCCTTTTTATATATGTGTGTATGACTGAAATAATATAGAATTAACACATTTTTGTCTTGCTTTCCTTCATAACGCCTTTATTGTGTGCCTTCTCTTCATAGTATACACATTAGGAGACATCATATTTAATGGATCCAGAATATTTAGTTATAGTAGAGTATAATAACTCATTTATAATTTGTTTGACAATTCTCTGATTAGACAGTGTTTTATTATTAAACAGTGTATTTACTCCAAATTTGCTTTTATAAATAATGTGTAACTCTGACCATATACTTACCACATTGTCCTCTAGCTGTTTGATGATAGTTGGTTTCTATCATTATTGCATATATATACAGTGAGTCAAGAGCTGTATGATGGGGTCATCTCTGTACATAAAATGATGGGTGGTGAACTTGATTTTTTTTTATTTTTTAAAAAAACTTAAAGATTTTATTTATTTATTCATGAAAGACACAGAGAGAGAGAGAGGCAGAGACACAGGCAGAGAGAGAAGCAAGCTCCATGCAGGGAGCTGGTTGGAACTCAATCCTGGAACTCCAGGATCACGTCCTGAGCTGAAGGCAGATGCTCAATCGCAAAGCCAATCAGGCGTCCCCAAACTTGAGTATTTTTCAAACTTAACTTAAGTTTATAACTAAAATTCCTGACAAAAAAGGCAGTACTTACTTTGGAGGTCAGTTTAAATTACAGATATTTGACTAGTAGAACATTATGTTAATAAGGAAAAGACAAAGCAAATATAATTTTATTACCAGATAAACATATTGAGTTTTATATTGCAATTCATGCCTAGGGATTTTTCATTTCACTGATACTTTTCAAGAATTAATTGTATTCAGAAAATGCATATAACCTTTCATTTGCATTTTTTCATATTATAAATTTGTTTAGTAAATATGTGGTTTGATCAATACTCTTTGTGTGTTCTAGGAATGGAAATAGAGATTCTGAGTTACAATGTTCAGCTAAACAAAGGACTTGCATTCCAATTTTCAGATTGTTTTCAGCAAAGAAATTCATAAACATTTACCTAAACAAATGATAATAAAATAGCAAAAGTTTATTTCTTATATGTAATAAAAATGAATTGATTTTGTTATACTTACTTGTTGGAAGAAATCAATTGTATTATGATGGGAAAATATTTTAAGAATAGAAATTACTAAAAACAATTACTAAAAAATTACTAAAAAAGTTACTAAAAGATTGACATTGATTTGGCAGATTATATAAAATTCTATGTAAAATAAAGTGATATCATTCCATATATTCATATATTTTTATCTTACAGTATTTTAATATTCTAAATTATCATGGGGGGTAACTTAAATCCTTAGAGATGTGATTTGCTTACCTGAGTTCCTATATCTGCCTTGAATATGTCAGTTCATTTTCAGCCACATTCAATTTTTCCTACATGCTTTTATACTGATTGACCCTAGGCTGAGGACCTATTTCAGCAAGAGAAGCTCATCCATACCATAAATTCATCCCAAAGTACTACCTCTTCAACAAACAGAATTAAGTGGCAAATACCTTCTGTGAATATAACTGTTGAAGGTAAAACCAAGATTAGCCTTTTGACCTCAACCCTATGATGACATGTTTGAAGAATAATGCATGATCAATATTAATTTTATAATTTATGTGTGTATATATATATATGTGGTGTCTAGTTTGAATGAAATAGACGTGCTGAGATCCAAAAAATGGAAAGGATATTAGAAGTTGTTTAAAGGACAGAAGGGAGAAAAACAGAGTCCCAGAATTAGATGGCTGAGGACTTTGGAGAGTAACTCTAGTATCTAGGGGGAAAATCCAACAAAGTTTTATTGTGTAGGTTGGAGCATGCCCTTCTCCATAGTTATCTACATTGCATGCTAATGATTTTAGAGATAGATTATTTTCTAACATAATGATTCATGGTCAGAATAGGAGCTACCTACCAATGCCAGTCCCCTTACTCTTAAATGGACAAAACATATTTGGTCAAAGGTAAGGTGAGTAACATGGACATCAAGGCCACATGAAAGCAAAAAAGTTTCATGATTGAACAAGTAGAGGAAGGTGGTCCTGAGAGGAAACAATGGATCAGACAGAGAGGAAGAGGCTAAAAGAATGCTGACACTCTAGAAATAGAAATATAACTAACTTAAAAAAACATTTCTAGGTCCTAGTACCATGAAGCCTACCTCATTTTCTGTGTCTACTGAGATCATCCTAGTGAATTTCTACTATAAGTCTTTCTTGTATGAGCTAACTAGAGTGCTTTTGTGACTTTTGCAATTTAAGAGATTTGACGAAAACAACAATTTTTCATTAGGGGAAGACCTGAGGAAAGAACCTATGTTTTCATTACTCCCAGCCTGGGTACTCACCATGTTAACATGCTCCTGGCTAGATACTTTTCCTTCTGTAATTTAAAACAAAGGGTGTTGTGTGACAGATCACTAGCTACACCAGAAAATAAAATGTTGTTCCTATTTTAAAAGTATTTTATGCTGCTTTAATAATGAATACTGATGATGGTTCTTTATTTTAAAACAGAGTAGTCCTTAAGCAGGAAACATATTGTTGATATGAAGAATGAAAAAGTTTGAAAGACTATCAATTTATGAACACAGATCATCATTGGTTACCTTTGGCTGCAGTGCTATGATCACCTGAACCATCTCCTCCCAAACATGCAAGTATTAGGAATATGTGTATGGTCTATAGAATGTTTGAGAAAAAGAGTATTTACAAGAATATATATCATGTAAGTCATGAGTATTTTAGAGAAAGGAACTAAGTCTCATACCAATTTTATAAAAAAATTAAACAGTCACGAAAACAATAGAGCAAACTCCTCCCCAAAATGAGTTGGAAAGCATATATTAGTAATTTGCCATTGTATCTTCAATCTTTTCATTAAAAAATGGAACATAATTGATAAAGTTGAGTTTTCCCTTTTATTTTCCTTCCCAGTAGCCATAATTCTCTCCCTCTAAAGAAAAAAATTACATATATCATTATAAGAGATTTTGGTGTATATCCTTCATGTCTACATTTTTATCTTTTAATTCAGCATTTTTCAAATGTTTTGCTCAGAGAACCACTTAAATAATCATTTAAGATTATTAAGGAGCTCCAAAGTCTTGCTTTGTATTATTTTTATCCATCATATTCAAAATTAAAATTGAGAAAATGTATTTAATGGTTCTTCAATAATGAATAAACCCATGACATGTTACCATAAGTAGCATTTTTATGAAAAATAACTACATTTTCTTTTTTTTTTTTAAGATTTTATTTATTTGTGAGAGACACGGGGGAGAGAGAGAGAGAGAGAAAGAGAGAGAAAGGCAGACACAGGCAGAGGGAGAAGCAGGCCCCATGCAGGTAGCCTGACGCGGGACTCGATCCCGGGTCTCCAGGATCACATCCCGGACTGAAGGCACTGCTAAACCACTGAGCCGCCCGGGATGCCCAAATAACTACATTTTCCAAAAGAAGAAAATAGTGCTGAGTAATTAACATTTTTGAAAATATTTTTCATGTCTACTAAATAGAAGAAAGCAGGACTCTTATCTGTTTTTACATTAAATATATTGTGATATGAGATTTTATTTAAAATACATGAAGAGGGCAGCCCTGGTGGCTCAGTGGGGCTTGCATAATGCTTGCATAATGCAAGAATTTTTTTAGGTCTATCAGGTTGACACTTAACTGTTTCATTTATCTTATCTGCTTTATAATAATTCAAACATTATGGTATTGTTGGAAGTGTAGATATAAGAATCAATGAAACAAAAAAAAGAATCAATGAAACAACAGAGAGTTCAGAAAGAGATCTAAGCTTCTGTGGGAAATTGGCTTATGATGAGGGAGTGATGGTAGCTCACTGAATTAGTATTTATAATAACCAACACCTAGGTGTTTAATATCTGCATGTGTTTATTGTTAATAAAGAATGGAAGCTGTAGACTGGTAGAAGAAGCAAATCTAAGGTGGACCAGGTACTGCAGAGAATCAAGCCAAGAGGGGCAGGTATGAAGCTTCTTGCCCAATTAGCACTTCTGTTGTTGATCAGGGCCACTAGCAGACATATAACCTCCCAGGCACTGAATACTCTTATCTAAAGTGTAATTTCTTCACTGTCTTTATATTTCCAGTACATTCTTTAGGAAGACTGATTGTGGGGTAATGTGAAGTAAGCCAAAAATAAAAAAAGAGAGACATGCTATGGCAGTTGTGGAACTAGCACAATGCTTATTTGACAGTAAACTACTTCCCAACAGAAGTTTTCATATGCCATTCCCTCTAATTCACTTCATTTATTTTGGATGTTTCTGAATTATTACTCTGTTTTGACACATAAGGCAACTCTTTCAAACCTTCATTGTATTCTTGCTCTTAGCAACCAGTATTTTCTAAGAAATTATTCTTGCTAATCACCTAATCATAAGAATGAACTGTTTAATGTTCCATTAACTGTGTGATCACTCAGGCAAAATAAATTCCTTGTCATTTCTGTCAGGTCATTGTCACCTTTTCAGTGAGCAGACCAGCACACAAGGAGCAGGCTTACATTTCCACAGGCAGTTGTTACTAGAAAAACAAACAAAACAAATAAAAAATGTGCCCCTCGATTTCTGACATTTAACAAGACAGTCTCAAACAAATGATGTGATGATGATAAAAATATACTAACTGGGTACAGTACTAATCTACCTGTTACCTTTTCACTTTAACCCACATTTTTAAAATCCCAGGGGATTTCAAAGAGCTTCATTAAGCCCTATGCTCTTGCCAAAAGTGCCATGGGGGGAAGTGGTCTAAAAGACCAAACTGTAGATCTACCCCTTTCACCTCAATCAGAACTATTCTAGGCTTAACTGGAATCATAATTGGTATTAATAAGTTAATAATTTACACATGGACTTTTGGGTAAGTTTACAGGTAAGAAAGATTCTTTTGATTTAAAAATGTAATTACTAACTAGTGAAAATATTGGTCAAGCAAAAGTATAGGAATTTCTCTACACACAAATTTCTACCCATATGTATTCCTTCCTAGGAGACAGATAGTAATGCTGGCAAGCATAGGCTTGTGACTAAAAATGGATTCAGGTTGGTAAAAATGTATATTCTCCACAATTTTTATAAATATATTGTACTATTTTAGAAGCAGCAGTCCTGATAAAAATAACATACTACCAACAGGGATATCTTGCCCTAAGCTGATACAACTAAGTGAAAATTCTCATGGATTATTTTTATTTTTTATTAAAAGCATAAATAAATATTATTATTTAAAGCTAATGTGTAAACATTTACCATATACTTTTAATTAGGCAAAGAAAATTGGCCAGTGTAGAGATCATCTGTGACGTGGGATGCATACTAGTTTTGATAATAATTATATTTGAAAATGGATTTTAAGATGAATTTTGAGCAATCATTGGAATACATTTAGGAAACCTTGTTAAGCTATTAAAATTGATCCATAATACTGAAAAGTCCAGGAGTATTTAGGCTTAGATTGGATCTGGAGTTGGAAAGAGGTCATTTGGGACAGTTTTTTCCTTCCACAATCCATGGCTTTGCCCTCTGTGTTTGCTGAATTCTTAATCAGGTTCTTTTGGTGGCAAAATGGCACATAGTAGTTATAGATTTACAAAGTATTTAGTGCTGACATCATGTCAATCACTAAGAAAAGGATTGTAATTGTTTCTGCTTAGTGTACCTGTCAGTCTTAGATCAGTCACAGATCTCAGAGGTATTCAATAATGTGAAGAACTCGCCTTGGTCATTTATGGTAATACAGGGGAAGCAGTATAATTCACATTTTCATCTGGAGAGCAAGAGGGCAGTGTCCCAAAGTAAGAGAAGGTTTCTGTCTTCAGTAAAGGAGGTGGGGAAGAATGCTAAATATACAAAAATGAGAGATACACCCAGTACCCAATGAAACTTCTATAAAGTATCACGAACAGTGATAATGTATCATTAAGTTCTCATGTATTAAGATTTTATAAAAATTAGGTTTATCAGCTTTTAGTAATACTTCTTCAATCCTGCTTTAATATATTTATTTTTTTCTTTTTCATAATAATATTGTTTGTGTTCCAAACAATAAGAAGGTAAAAATAAAAGAGATGAAAGTCAAGCATATCAAATATGTATATTTGCCTCCTTTTCATTCATTCACTGGCGAGACAGACAAATGAATAACTAACACATTTATATTTAATTATAATGTGTAAAAAGTACTGTGAAAAAGCAACAGGGAAAATAATACAGGAATGTATCCTGTCCTGTGTTTAGGGAAGAATGCTAAAGGAAAACCTGTCTGGAACATAAAGAATGACAATAGGATGCCATATAATAAAGACATCAAGTAAAAATTAGTATTTCTTTTTTTTTTCTTTTTTTTAAGATTTATTTATTCATTCAGAGAGAGCGAAGAGAGAGGCAGAGACACAGGTGGAGGGAGAAGCAGGCTCCATGCGGGAAGCCCGATGTGGGACTCCATCCCGTGTGTCCAGGATCACACCCCTGGCTGCAGGTGGCGCTAAATCGCTGCGCCACCTGGGCTGCCCAGTATTTCCTTTCTTAATCACATAATGTTGCTCATGGAAAATATATAACATTATGTGCACACTGAGATGAACTCATAGGAGCCAGAGGCGGGCCTGAAGGCTGCAGACATGGAAGGTTCCCTTGATCACCTTTATGCCTGAAGAATCAAATCAATTGAGAAGCTTAGGTGTGGATATCTCATTGAAATGTTTGAGCAGAGAATTAGGGAAAGACTTGGATCCAAGAGAAAGTTGCTAACTCAAAATACAGGCCACTTTTATCACAAGAAAGAAAGAGAAGAACAGACAGATGAAGTCATATTTGAAGGCTAACGGTGGAAGAATTAAGTAGTTTCCAGGTCCCTAGGGAGTGTTGCCGTCTTAGGAATCTGCAGGACAATAATGACCACCTCTGTGATCCATCAGAAGACCTTAAAAATTGCATAGATTTCTATTGGGCTCTACAGAGCTAACATATTTAATACACAGTTTTTAGAGTTTGAATAACAATAATTTTAGAAAATCAGTCATTTCTAACAAGGCTCACCAAATACAGGGCACTAAGATATATTTTATCATAATAAATTGGATGTACTAATTAATTAAATATTCTAATTAAAGGACACTGACTACCCTTCATATATAAATGGGTTGCTGATAGTCAATGATGAAAAATTTCAATAGTTCCTTTAACCTCTAAAACTTCATTAAGCAAATTTTCATTTTCTGTAGCCAAGAAACTATTTCAAGATCTTGTGATTTGCCATTACTTTCATTGTGAATTTAAATTATCATTATATAAAATAAATGAAGCTCTACTTAACTGAATATCTTAATGAAATTACAAACAAAAAAGAATTTAACTGAAATGAAAACATTTTAAAACTAATAAAACAAAAATAAATAAAATACATAAAATAATTCTTTTTATTAAATATATATTCTCTCTAATAAGGAAGTGGTAGGTAAAGAAACTTCTTACTTTCTTTCAAAAACAATCATGTCTAGGACAGATGGTCTCATTTAAAGGAGACTGACTTTTCATTTAAAAGACCAAATACATTACCTTTTAGGCACTATTCTTTTTTTTATTCATTTAATAATTTTTTTATAATAAATTTATTTTTTATTGGTGTTCAATTTACCAACATACAGAATACACCCAGTTAGGCACTATTCTAACCACTGTTGTTTTAATGAAAGACAAGTAACTTCTTTTGTAGTAAAAATTGATAAAGAAAGGTCAACAATAAACAAATAGAGAAATGAGATCATTTCAACAGGAATTAGAGGACATGAGGGTATAAAACTGGCTAATATGGTAGCCGGTAATAGAGGTGGACATGAACCACTTTTACTGAGTGATGACCTCTTTATAGAGGAAAGGTACTGAAATTAACTGAATGCCCAGGGATATCTCAGCACGCTGGGATACAGTTTTACTTTTTATTTCATCTCCATTGACAACAAAAAATACAAAGTGTACAACCAAACACACACAACAAATGTATTGTGACTTCATTAAATACATGAGTGGACACTTTCATTTCCATGGGAATAAAGATTATGGAACTGAAGATAACTATTCTTTAATATATTGGCTAGGTGGACAGGATAATTTGAATAAAAAAGAAGCTCATTATGTGATTCCTGACTGGCTCCTGTCTCTTTACATGCTTTTCTTTGTTATCACTAGTGTTCTTTTGTTGATGGTTGTGAGGCAAATGATAAAAAGAGTGGAATTTCCGCTCTCTTTTCTAATCCCACAGGCCCCCAGTGAACCCACATATAAGATCTAGCTGAGTATTTGAAAGGTCTTACCTGTAACTCAAACAAGCCCTCCCTAGCATCTCCATGGATTGGGAGGACTACCATGTGAGACAAGTTATAGGTGCTATGGTAAACAGGCTTCTACATGAAGGAATCTGTAACAGCGTGATTAGTCCAGAGGATAAAGATGGCATGATACGCCAACCCCACAGCAACAAACAGAATCAGTGTAAAGCCCAACACTGGGTTTAGAAACCTGAGTTCATTACTTCATTAAAGGTCCATATGCTCTCATTTGCTGGAATGACATTGGTATCAAATAAACGGAGTTTTGTGAAACCCAAACTGTAAATCCAGCCTATAAGCTTCACACTGCCTTGATTGTGCAGGTTGACTCCTAGATCAGATTTATTCACAGGGCCCCTTTCCTTTTCATAAAAGCCCTGTGGATTTCTAGAAGCCTGCCTAGACTTCAGTGCTCATTTTATAGGAGGGAACCAGCAAACTTTGTTTCTTATTGGTCATTCCTGAACTCACAGTGGCTAAGTAACTTACAAAGGATATATAAGTAGCAAGAATTTCACCCAGTTTTAATAAGAATTTATGTAACACAATTGCTCTAACATCACAATAAAATAACTTGGTATTTTTGAAGCTGGGAGACCCAATATAGTACAATTTTTTTGCTGCAAAATAGACTCAGTCTATGAAAGTGAAACTATATCTACATTATCCCCAGCACCCAAAAAAATGCTTCGTACATTTAGGCATTCACAAATATTGAATAAATAAATGTACAAGCATCCATATGAAAAGTTGAAATATTGCAATTTTAAAAACAGTCAAAAGATTTCAAATCACTCTATGGGTTCATTTACAGAGCTCACATAATTTCTATTGTTTTTCTTTTTACAATTATAGTTACTGCAAAATTTGATATCAGAAGTTAATGGACAGAACTGGAATGCTTTTTTCTGTTTAATTCTACATTTTCCCTTTGCTTCAGTACAATACACAACCCTTCTGGTCCCAAATTCTCAGACACAGGTGGCATTCCTGCTGACAGATCAGTAGTGAGAACAATGCATCCGTCATTAGAAAATTATATCAGGCATACGTTACAACCACTTAGCAGCTGAAACACTGACGGGATAGTATTAGAGAGAAAAGATAAAAGGAACTGGCAGAGAGAAAATGTGGATGCATCCCCACATTCCAAACCACTAAGGATCTCAAAAGCAGCTAGGCAAGAGCTTAATGGGGCGCAGTTCAATTTTACAATTAAGAACAACTGTTTTCAAACGAGCCTTAGCATAATGATTAGACATAGTAAATAGAGAATATAAAATTGGATTGGGAAGGAACGGTTGAAAGAAGAATATTCTATTCTAAGCAACAAGAACATTCACCTGTCTAGAGTAAATGTACCAAATGCTTATATCTAAATTATTAGAAACACTAACATAATTGAAGGCGATTTTCCTGGGTCAGCATAGTATTAACATTTTAAAATATTTTTTCATCCTTTAAATATAAGCGAACTATGAGAAATGTGCCTAATTTATAAGATTTGAAAACATGATTAACTATTTTCATAAATTTCAAATATATCCTTGATAGCAATTGCTATATTCTTTCCACACATTGTTAAATCTAATATTTACTTCAAACTAAAGAGAATTTATTCAGTCTTTGGATATATGACACAATGCAACTTCCACCACTACTATTACTAATAGTAACCACAACTATGTTTAGCTCAATACTAGCTACTTTACATTTTCAATGAATCCTTACACAACTCTATAAGTAGAGGGTTTCTGGGTGGCTCAGTCGGTTAAGCATCTGCATTTGGCTCAGGTCATGATCCCAGGGTGCTGGGATTGAGCCCCACACAGGGCTCCTGGCTCAGCAGGGAGTCTCTTTGTCCTCCTCCCTGTTTGTGTTTTCTCTCTCTCATGCTCTCTATCTCTCAAATGAATAAGTAAAATCTTAAAAAAAATACAACCCACAACTCTATAAAGTAGATCTCTTCCCTCATTCTACATTTGAGAACATGAGTTTCTAGAGTTTAAGTAACTTGTCCAAAATTACAATAGGCTATTAGAGCTCCAAACCATTTCTTATTAATACCATAGTACTTACTCTAATTACTATACTACATGTCTTCCTGTATTCTTATTGATGGAATATAAACAGTAATTTCTTTATCGAGGCTTTTGTAAATGGCATAGTTCTATAACTCATGACTAGTTTATCCCTGCGACTTAAATTAGTTTCAGAATATCATTGCAGTGTTATGGCAATCAATGCATCTGGGTCTTAAAACTTCTGTCTAACTTTGAAGTCATCTTATACCTTTTATCTGTCCTACATACTTCACATGTAGCAAATTTTGTAGGTCATCATTCCAAACAATAACTGAAATCCACTTGATGCTCACCATCTCCTCCATTGTATTCCTAGTTCAAGCTGCTACCATCTTCTCTAAATTACTAAAATGGCACCTCAATTTGTCTCTATTTAGTACTTGCCTCCTTTCCATCCTTAACTCTGCTGTCTACACAGCAGCCTTGACGTTTCTTTTCAAACATAACAAACATCATTTCACCTCTGAATAAAATCACCAATGGCTTATTTAATACTTGCCCCCTTTCTATCCTTAACTCTGCTGTCTACACAGCAGCCTTGATGTTTCTTTTCAAACATAACAAGCATCATTTCACCTCTGAATAAAATCACCAATGGCTTATCACAATTTTTACTTTTGTATTCAATTTATAACAACTTTAAATTACATAAAATGTTCAATACTAAGAGTAATATTTTTTCACAAACCATTTTAGATAAGTGGCCAACCTGATGCTCGATCACATCTGAATACTTAGTATGTATTTTCCACAGAAAAGGGGACATTTTTTCTATGTAACCACAATATAATAACCAATAACAAGATTTTAACTGACATTGACATTACTACAATCTAATCATCCTCAGACCTCAGTCAAGTGTCACATATTGCCCAAATAACCTTTCCTTCTCACTCAGCCTTGAAGCACTTGCTCCTTGAACACACCAAGCACAAACCTGCCTCACATCTGTGCAGTTGTTATTTCCTTTACCTGGAACATACCTCTCTCAAGAGTCCTTTCAGCCCCACGCTCACTCCACCCAGACCCAGTCACTCTCCATCACCCTGCCTTGATTTATTTGAACTATTGTACTTTCTACTTCAGCATATCATGTTATTTTATGTTATTGTTACAGTCTATTCCCTTGAAGTTGAAAGTCACAGAGATTTTCTTTGTTTTATTCAGTGCTGTATTCTCATTACTGAAGACGTTTGGTACAAAATATACCATTTCTTAATACATTTTTAAATAAATGATACATGGTACCTCAGTCCCTGGCTCTGCCTGCCAAAAGGGTTTTCATCTTTGACCCATTGCCTTATACCTTTGTTTATCCATCTCACTTGCTATTAATTTATAGTTGCTCATTCTTACTTGTTCTGCTATGATGTCTGTGTCTGCTCAGACTTGCTTGGCTGACCTGGCTTCCTGGACTACAGACTCCAGATTTTGAAAGGACCTGTATAGTCTAACCTTGGATAGCCCAATCTCATTTTCACAGAGCTAATGAATTTGAATTCAGCTACTATAGCTGGTATAGAACAGTTATTGCCAAATCATTTCCACAAGTGTTTTCTTTCATTATCTTTCAATATTCCATTCACTGATTTCAATATTTTGTTTTGAAAATTTCCATTTTCTCATTTATGCATTCCATTGAAGTATTTATCAGATACAGATTAACATATATTGAAAATCTTATTAACTACTTAGATTAAGCATTACTTCATTCTCCTTTCAGACAATCACTTTGGGCACAGATTAATGCCAAAATGATCAGTGTGCATTTACTAGGACCTCATTAGAATTGTGATGAGGAAATGCTTCCTTTCCTACTTATGATGTCTTTCCTTATATAGGAGTATCCATTAGTGAAGCTCCTGACTTCCTTCTGCCCTTTGCCCTTTCTTCCTAAGAGGAAGTGGCTGATTACATGAGCAGTAAATTTAGGAAAGATAAACCAGTTATGGATGGCTCAGCAGTACGCTTCTTTTTTTTTTTTTCCCGCTTTTTCTTTTTGGAATCTCTTGATCCCCTATGGGGGAGAGTTCTTCCAAACTCAGGTTTGCCAGCTCTTAGGTAGGTAAGTTCACCTAATTCTAAGAATCAGGGTTAGGAAGCCTAGTCCTACTAATTAAAAAGGAAAGTGATATTCTGGCCCTTTAACATGGTTCTTGATCTATCTTATGTTATTATATCGCAGAGCTGGGATCCAGCATCAATAATCTTGTAAAAACTTTACTTGTTCTAGCAGTGTTTTCCTCCATTCTGATTCTTAGTTAAAAAGTCCAAGTTAGGTGATATGTTCAGAGTATAAATTGGCATAAGCTTAGTAAGACTCCCATTACCAAAAAAATTAAACTTAGTCATTTCTTGGTGTATGCATTTTGTTTGTGTATATCTTGTGACTTCACAACCATATTATTTTGGCAGGATACTTTATTATTATGTTGGTTTTGTTTTGTTCTCCCTGTTATAAGGGAATTGAAAAAATGAAAGGTGTTTTTCCTTCCTCAATATTATGAAGTTGAACCTTGTTTTGATGAGTACAGAAGACCTTGCTTCAAAGGTTATCAATTTTTTTTTTCTTTTAGGATCAAAGACAGAAATTACTAGGCACTTGATGGTGAGGAGTAAAAAGCTGACATTGTAAGAGAAGGCATAAGTGGCCAGTCTTAGAAGGAAGGAAGAAGGTTTTCTGCCACCAGGAAGAGGATGAAGATGTAGAAATTTCATCAAATGTTATATATCTTCCTCCCTCTTCACCTTGAAAATAGGACCATGGCTGCAGGGTGTCCTTGAAGGTTAACCACTACAATCACATCTGGTCTGGAATTTATGAATCCACTCAGTCTACCCAACAGACCTAAAAGAAGATGGAGGACCAGATTTCATGGCAATATAGTCCACATGATATATTATAAACCACGGAGCTGCTGGAACTAGGATTCTCTCTCATTCTATAAGTACATAGAATTTTTTGAACATTGAAATAATAGTAATGCAAAAAGCCTCACAAAAAGAACTAAGATAAAATTTCTTGTTATGCTGATTTTTTAAGTGTCTAAACCAAACTACTATCATAGAACATTAAATAATAGGACATTAGTATTATTCCAGTAAGTTTACTCATACTTCTTCCCTTGCTCCTACCCCCAGAGACTACTACTGTTCTAATTTTTTGTCACAATAAACTAATTATACTTGTTCTAGATTTTAACCTAAATGGAATAATACAGCATGTACGCTTTTTTATAAAGCTTCTTTCATTCAGAATGTTTTGTAAGTCATTCATGTTGCTACCTGTATCAGTGGGTTTTTAAAAATATTTTATTTATTTATTCATGAGAGACAGAGAGAGAGGCAGAGACACAGGAGAGGGAGAAGTAGGCTCCTCGCAGGGAGCCTGATGCGGGACCCAATCCCAAGACTCCGGGATCACACCTTGAGTCAAAGGTCGACGCTCAACTGCCGAGCCACCCAGGTGTCTTTATATCAGTGTTATTATTACTTTTTTTTACTGCTGAGTAGTATTTCATATAAATATGCCATAGTTTATTTTCCACTCTCCTATGACACCTAGTTGACTTCCAATTTTGGACTATTATCAATGGAGCAATTGTAAACATTCTGGTACATATTTATTTGGATAACTAACAGTTTTGTTGTTGTTTTAGGTGTAAATATCTACAATCAGGTTTGCTTAGTGACCAAGGAGATGTATGTTTTACTTTATACAAAACTATATTATAACATTTTTTCTAAAAGGCTGTGACATCTTACTCTCTCACCAACAATGTATGAGAGTCCTGGTTCTACTTGGTCCACATCTTTATCCTAATATTGATGTTAGTAGTCTTTTTAATTTTAGTCATGGTGGTGAATATTTTAAATACTTTTAAATATTATTTAATATTAAATAATAAAGACCAATTGATTAATGTAAAGGAAAGGAAAAATATCTATTTTAACTACCACTAGTATTTAGGGAACTGCCTGATATTGTAAAAGCACCATTAAGATTTGCTGAATAAAGCAAATATGTAAAATTATTGGAAATATTTTTTCATATCTTTTTCTTTGAACTAAATTTTCAAACATAAATTGAGTGATATAATCCTTTTATTTCTAGCCTCTAAATACTTATCAGGTTCATTTTTATCACCAAATCACATTGTGTGTATTTAAGTTCATATCCATTTCCCAGGGTATTATTCATTTTTGCTTACCAATCAAATTTGCATTTTTCAGTCATGCTTAAAATAGTACCTTCCCCCCTAATTACTCGAGTCAATACAGTCTTAACCTCCTTCCACCCAATTATGTATCTATTTATTTTCCTAACACTCGGTATGTCTCCATACTTTTAACGCATATTGTTTCCTTTAGGTAGACTGTTCCTTCCCTGCTCCTTCTTGTGTCTTTCACTCTCAGTATCTGGATACATATCTAATTGTCCATTCTGGGTAGAGAGAACTGAAGGAAGGAAAAAATCAACCTGCAGGTCTAGTTGTTGGGAGCTTAGAAGGTGAGGATGAAAATGTCTAAGGAAAGGTGCAGACCATGTCTAGATAGAAGTTTCCAGAGACTCCTACTCAAAAGGACCATCAAATCAAGAATGACTCAACAATCTCCTCAAGAATGCACAGAGCAAAACAGAGGTCCTTCTGACATCCATTACCAAAGAGGACAGTCTGGGTATGAGTTAGAACCGTTGTTCCCAGTGTTTTCTTGCCTCATCAGGTGTTGCTCTTGACTGCGGTTTCTCTATGCTGAACAGATGTACACATCTCTATAGGTGGCCTATTTCTTAAATAGGAGCTCAAGTCCTTAAGAATTACTCTGACTTAATCTGTCAAAGTCACAGTTCTTAGTTTCCAGTCCTTCTGCCCCTTATAGTATTTTTCCCTTAGAAATTCAGTCCCAAAGAAGCAAGGATGTGTTTGTATTGTCGTGTCTGTATTCAAGAAATATTAGTTGAAAATAAAGAAATATCTTTATATTGGTTAAGATCTTAGGAATGAGTTTTGGCGTCAAACTGAAGTTGTTTTTTACTCTATAGAAATACCATCTCTTGAAGAACACTTTTTTTTTCTTTCAGCAACATTCGCACATAGGAGGCTAATTTCATCTTTCAAACACAAAGACCTATTTACTCATTACAGATAGCGTGTTTTTAAATATACAGGAGAGGGGCACCTGGGTAGCTCAGTGGTTGAGTGTCTGCCTTTGGCTCAGGTCGTGATCCAGGGTCTTGTGATGAGTTGTGCATCAGGCTCCCTGTAGGGAGTCTGCCTCTCCCTCTGCCTATGTCTCTGCCTCTCTTGTGCATAAATAAATAAAAATATTTAAAATATACAAATGCAGGATAGATTAATGACACTACTTGGTAGATGTGGCTATAAATTTATGAGTTTTTTCTTCTCTTGATAGAAAAAACACAAATAAATAAAATTTAACCTTCAAGAAACACTCAGTTACAAAACCATAGCAAATTTCTTCAAAGTTTTTAATGAACAAACCTCTCTTTCTCTCATGCTTTCCATATATATTGCTCCCTTCCCCCAGAACATTCCTTATTTATCTCTCTATTCTTTTCAATTTTAGTTTAAACATAACTTCTATAGGATGTCTTATTTGTATACTTACATTATGTTGCATATCTTTGCTCTATTATCCCTTTGCTCTCTGGATTTCTCATATCATGTTACTTTACTTTTATTCTTTATTTAAAGACTCTCTTCCTAGAGATCACAGTGATCTTGGTCTTTGCTCTATTCCTAGTACTTTTCACAGTGCCTGGCATGGAGCTGTGCTTAATAAATGTTTGTTGAATGAATGCATGATTGACTGCCTAATAATCCTTTAAAAATATTGTTGTATCTCCAGATCCTAGCAATGACAAAATAGAGAAATAAAGAGAATCTAAGAGTAATTGGTTGAAAGAGAGAGGGAGAGGGAATAGGAGAGAGTGAGAGAGGAAGGAAGGAAGGAAGGAAGGATGGAAGGAAGGGAGGGAAGGAAGGAGGGAGGGAGGGATTTTGATACAAGAAAAGTATCAGTGAAAATTTAGGAGTAAAACTACATTACCCTCTATATACCATCAGTTTATATGAAATTCATGAGAATTCTTGCCTCTAGCTGTTTTCAACATCACTAAAACAAAATATACTTATTTTTACTGACCACAGGTTAAAGAAGCATGAAATGTTGATAATTAAACATAATGTTTTAAGTGCTTTTAGCAATGCTTGAAATATATCCAATAAAGAAAGCAATATTAGTAATAATTGAGATCATGTATTTCCTCCTGAAACAATGTGTGTATGCATTCTATACACAATAAGTGGCTTAAGTGTTTTTTAATGAGCAAAACTGTCACCTAAGATTTTAATTTTAATTTAATATTGGAGGGAAAATTTAATTACCAAATCGTCTCAAGTATATTCAGACTATCTCAATAACATAAGAGTGCCTTCAAATTTCATTATTGGTAAATATTTGACTGCACATTCAATTTCAAAGTAAATGGCCTTGTAAATCACAGGTAATTTAAAGATATTTTTATATACAATAATGAACATTGTTTTGATTTATCTGTGTGGAAAATTTAATGGATTAATAAGAATGCTAGGTTAAAGAATGTAAGGAAACATTATATCCTTATACCAGTTTTTAATACTACTTTTTATTTTAAAGATCATAAAAAATGTTTTATTTGCAAACATTATCAAAATATGTATTAATAATGGTGTAATTGCAATACTTTTCTTTAGTTATGATTTATGTCAAAAATAATACCCCATACTAAACTTTTTATTAAAGAACATATTCCCAGCAATAATAATGTATATTATTGGAGAATGCATATTGTTTATGTTGTTCATATGTTAAAGATGTATTTTATAGAAAGCACAATGCCTTAATTTCATGGGAGTGTATTAGTGATTAGAATGGTAGTATTTTTTTCAGTTAATGTACTTGTACACAATCCTTGTGTAAAGTAAAAGATTTATATCTTACATGAAGTTTTAAGGGATTGAGATGTAATTAGCTAGAGTAGATCTTTTATATACTGATTGAAAATTTTCTATCTGTTTTCATATAAAAAGACAGTTAAAAGCGTTGTAATATACATGTGTGTGTATGTATGTGTGTGTTCCCAATAGTAAATCTAAATGAAACTCTAAGGACTTTTATCGCAAAGCCTACTGAAGTTAAGTGCTTTATAGTCCTCTGTGGTATAAATCAATCTCTTTAACGGTTCAATGCAAAATTGTTGATAAGTTGAAAAATCAGTTTAAAGGTCTCTGATTGCTTCACCCAGGTAGAATTATATTCTCCAGTTTGTGCCTACATAATGCCCTGCACAATTCTTTACTGTATTTATTTATTTTTAAGTACTCCCCTGAGGATAGAGGCCATTCCTAGGCTTTAAATTTATTAAGGAAAAATGACTAAGTTGGCTCACATTATAAATTGCGGTAATAATAAACTGTGTCAACAATCACATTATCTTCTATTCAAATCTTTAGTTATTTAACCACGGTTATAAAAAAAATCAGTCAATAATTTAACATCAAGGGGCACTAAATATATATTAATTTATTATAAAATTTTCATAAGATTTTCTGCCTAGTTTAGATTTACCAAATTCTATTATTCAAATAATTTTCTATAATTAGACAGTAATCCTTTACCACTAATCACTATTAAAGCCTTAGATATACTGCAGTTTAGATTCAAGACAGTAATTCATATGATCATAAAACTGTAGACTTTAAAGAAAAAAACAAGTACTAACCCTTGATCAAAATACGATCAAATCTGCTACTTTATTCAAAGTGTTTATATTTTCATCAGGTCTCTTTTCAGATATCACTTCGTCACAAAGGTATTTTTCTCCTACATAAGCACTTGGTTTCCCACTTATTTTTTTATATTTGTCATAGAATATATACACACATATTTTAACATAGCATACATGTGTATGTATTTATGGAAATATACACATGCATATACAGATATATTTCTAATATTGTATATGTTTTATATATATATATGTGTGTGTGTATGTGTGTGTATGCCTATTATCTAACTCAACAAAAACATTTAATTTATTGCTATAGCTCCAAAGTCTAGAACAGAAGTATAGTACTAAGCAATCATTGTGCATTTATTGAAGAATATTAGATATAATAAAATTTAAATTACATTTCAAATGGGCTCTGTTTCAGAAACATGTAGAAAAAAAGTCTTTATTTGATAAAATTATCTCCTTTTTAGATAAAAGTTAGTAGTCTATAGTTACAGCAAAATATAGAAAACATAAAGATAAGCATTAACATCGATATTGCTTAAGGTATACATTTTTGCTAGTTTTTGGCAGAATTGAAGGCTGAAACTAATCTACTTCAAAACTAATCCATATATGTGGTAGATTCTTTTTATTGATATTGAAATGATTCATCCGAAATAACTCTATTTTAATGCTCAACTCTCGGATACCCTTTTTTGACTAACTCATCAAATCTACCTTTTTTGACTATTCATCAAATCTAACAAGATATCATTCTTAAAATATAATCTAACAGATATTGAAATCCCTCTAATGCACAGAATAGCCAGATAGACTACTTCTAACCAAAAAAATGTGGGTTCTTCCATGTTAATAGCAAATTCACATTGCTGTCTGATTTAGATGAAGATTTCTCAACAATGTCACTATTGACATTTCAAACTGAGGAATTCTCTGTCGTCCAAGGAGGCTGTCATGCCCAGCCTTACTTGTCCCGCCCGGGCCTGCCGGCCTGGTGTCGTGTGCCTGGCCGGTCAGTATTTATTGCCTCCATATGTGCCTTCCTCTGGGCCCCCTGGCCTGCCACCTCTGCCCCCAGGCTCGGTGCCACCATCCCCGGCAGGCCATCCCCGGACCCAGCCAGGACAGCTGTGGGACCAAGCCGCACAGTCGGAGCCCTCCCCTGTGCCTCCCTCCACTTGCCTCCCTTGTTAGGCCTGGGCCTAGGATGTTCTGGAACCTGACCCTGCTTCTTCTTTTCTGACCGGGAAATAAATTCCCCCAAAGGAAAAAAAAAAAAGTAGCATCCTTGATTTTCTACCCATTAGATACCCATAGCACCCCTCTCTTAGTTGTGGCAAACAAAAGTCTCCAGATATTGCCAAATATTCCTGAGGTAGCAAAAATGTCTCAGTTTGATAGCTACTGATTACCAAAAATAACCTCTCAAACAATCTCTGAATCAAGGATCTTTAAGCCTCCACTAATTCAAGATTATGTAGAAAGGTCTGTGAATTTGTCCCACATCTTTATGTACTTTATAGAGTTGTAATTGAAGATATTGCTCATTATTACTCAAGGACGTAAATCATTATTCTTGATCTACATTCTTTCCAGGAAAATATTTATCTTCATCAATATATGAAAACTGTGGAGTACAACACACACATATATGATATATATATGACATATATATATATATGTATCTCTCTCAGATATATGTAGAGATAGATAGATAGATGATAGATATCTGAGATATATGTCTCAGATATCTATCATCTATCTATATCTATCTATCTATCTATATATCTATATCTATCTATCTATCTATCTATCTATATATCTATATCTATATCTATATATATCTATATATATCTATATATATAACTACATATATATCTATCTATATATCGATATATATATATATCATATATATATATATATATGAGAGAGAAAGAGAGAAATCTTGAATTCTTTGACTCTCATTTCAGTGTTTGTTGTTTATGTCCTGTGGATCCCTAATACCTCAGGTACCTTACAGCTTATATAGGGAGGAGGGGAAAACCAAGGAATTATATTATAAACATAGTCTCATTTTCTTTTAATTACTAGATCCATGGTCAGTGATTATATTTTTTGAAGCTCAACATCAAATTTCAAGGCCCATTGCCCTTCGTAGAAATTGTGCCTTTGAAGTCTTCTTTACAAAAACAGAAAATGCTATCCTGCTTCTGTAAACAATAGAGAAATGTCCTTGACATTGTGGCAAAAGCTACTAAGTTGTTTGCCATCATCCATACTCCCCTCTCTGAGTTATGGAATCTGCAATTTTTCATAGAGGCTTACAACCACACAGAGTAAAGGCAATATTTTCTAGCTGCCATTGCAACCAGGTGTGACCATGATTCTAAGACTTGGATAAAAAGAGGTAAGTGGAAACATGTGGTTCAACTTCCATTTTGTGTGAGTGTGATACAGGGTCATCTTGAACCATGAAAAGGAAGGCAATCCCTTAGCTGGACAGAGTGAAATCAAAGAAACACAGAACCTGAATACTTTGTAGGCAGTTAGTACCTGCCATAATTTTATAAAATTTACTATAATTTAACTTTATAAAATTTACTGTGTACCAGTCTATTAATTAAATTAAATATAAGATACATATTTGAGTAAAATGAATGTACATAGGTAAATATAATATGAATCTGTCATGAAAGATAATTTAAAAATTCCTACCTACACTACTTTTTATATTGCCACTTGACTTTGTGAAATGCTTATTCATTGCCAGTGTTCCAAACTTATAAAAATTATCCACTATACTTGTTTCATGTCAAGCTAGTAAAATTGTTTTTGATAGATTATATACTGATTACATAAATCTTAACTTTTCTATAACTGGTCATTTCTTAAGCATTAGAGTATAAAGTTATCATCAACAATTTTTAGGCAGGCTTTTTTTTTTTTTAAGATTTTATTTATTTATTCATGAGAGACACACACACAGAGAGAGGCAAAGCTAAAGGCAATGGGAGAAGCAGGCTCCGTGGGACTCGATCCCCGGTCTCCAGGATTGCGCCCTGGGCTGAAGGCGGTGCTAAACCGCTGAGCCACCCAGGCTGCCCCAACAATTTTTAAATATATATGTAGATTATAATTAACTCATGAGAATCCTGAAGAATCTAAGGCTATAGTCTGCCCTTCAAGTCTGTTCTCATTTTTTCCTGCCACCTACATTCGGGAGAACTTAAAAGATAGACAGCTTTGGCTAGAAAGGGAAATGCTTCTGTATTGTGCTTAACTTGAACACGTACCAAAATCATACTTTTTTTTTTCTTGTCCCATCCCTATTACTGAACAGTATATTTACTAAAAAGCATTGTAGTACTTGATTATTTTTTATCATGTATAAGTAACTCACCCTCAGTTGCAATGTTGATGGTTTTGCTGTCCAGTTTTGTTCCCTTTTTACTCCATATGGACATTTTTGAAGTATGTTTTATTAGCTTGACAAAAATACATTGTGCAGATTATCTTTTAAAAAACCTTGTAAAAATACTTAGTGATATAGAACTTCCTTAAATACAAAATAATTTGAAAATATGTTTTCCTTTGCAAATTTGAGATTAACAAAAAAGACATAGTATATTTAAAAATGACAGTAGAAATTAAATAAAATGGCAAGGACATTAATCATACATACTGTCCAAACATTTTGAAAATACCTCTGAGGAGGAAGAATGTATATGGACCCAATTAATTAAGTAACTCTGCCTTTAGGATAATTGCTGTCATGTTCACTGGAACATAAGATCCTCATTTACTATTACTGAATCAATTTAGAATGACAATGCAAAATAGTTCTTTTAAATATTTTATCAATTAATATTAAGAAGACAATTCAATGGTTCAGAAATATTTTTATTAAATCAGGAAATAAATACCTCTTTGCCTAAACTCCAGTTAAATTTCTTTTAAATTGAAAGTCTTAAGTAATGCATCATTTTAAGTAGATTCATTTTTAAATTTGGTCCTAATTCTTTCTTTTTTTTTTTTTTTTTGGTCCTAATTTTTTTCTGATGAGAACTTCCTACCCTTACATTTCTTTTCTTTTCACCTTACCTCTTTCAAAAATTGTTTTGAAAAAATTAATACTCCTATTAGTCCCACATTTATCCTATGACTTCTGATACTCCCACCATGATGTTTCATTTCTGTGGCTCTTTTGTATCTGTTTCCATTGATATATATGATGACAAAGATTTTACTCCCTCTATTAATACTCTGCCAAGTTTCTAAGAAATAGCCTCCTCCTCCATTTTCATTAAAACATTAGAGTTTTGAAATATTATTTATCAAAGGGCTTCCTCATTAAAAAAATAAAAACAAAAACCCTTCCTAATTGAGTTAATCATTTTTTCTCTTTATGCTTTGCAACATTGTTGAAATAACTATTTTAATCTCCCATTTGTCCTAAAATTAACACTATAAAGTTTCTCTCATATTGAAACAGCAAAATGCTATTTTAACTCACTGAGACACTCTGTAGGTGGCACTAGGTAATGTCACATTGTTATATCTATATGGAAATCTATCTTTAAAATTACAGTCCCGGTGTGACATCCTAATGAAAAATTCCAGAAAACTCTTTTTTTCTTTCTCTGTCTTTCCTTTTAAAAAGAAATTTAGAAAGTAATATAATGTGTAAAGAAAAGGTATGGTCAATTACTAATTATTTGGAATTTAAGCCACTATGAAATGTAATTGCTAACCTGAACAACTTATTTAAAGTAATAGCTTGTAATGATTAAAAATAATAAAATCTTAATATAAGGTTTACCCTGAGCTACAAAGATTCCTAGCTCTTAATGTCCATTCTTAGAGCTATTCATTCATTCACTGGGTATAATTTTATTGTCTATTTTTTGTGGGCATTTTGCTAGGGAAAAAAATGGTGACCAAAAAGATGTAATATTTCCACTTACGAGTTTTACAAACTAAGAGATAAAATACATACAGTAGTGATTATGAAAACCAAGCAAACATACAAACATAAGGATGTCAAGATTAGGTATATATAGGTACTCTGTGGAGACATAGTGAGACCTACCCCATCTTTGGGTTAGAGCAGCACTGTCCAATGGAAATGAATGGAAATGTAATGTAAGGCACATACATAATTTTACATTTTCTAGTAATCACATTAGAAAAGTAAAATATAAATGCACACTAGGATTAAGCGGCAATGTCTTATATAATGCAACAGCTAAAGTGAAACAGTCTTCCCCAAACAATAAAATCATGTTAAACAGAAAAATATTCTGTACTACTTCCATTTTACAATTTGAATATAAAAAATAAAGTTAGAAATTCAGTTTCCCAGACACACTACCCGCATTTTAGGTGCCCAATAACCACATGTTGCCAAGGACCACTACACAGAGCAAGTTTAAGATAGTCTTTTAATTGACTCTCTCAACCCCCTTTCAGAATATCTTCCTGTAAAACAGAGGCTAGATAGCTTAAAACTCTATTTCCAAGTCTCCCCAGAAACTAGGATGGTCCTGCTGATCAAAATGTATTCACATAAGGCTTAGATTTAGAAATGAATTATGTGGGGAGAAAGCAAGGGCAAATGGCAGATGTTTTGCTGACATGGATCATCGTAGGGGTTGTATGGTTCTGGGGCCAGGAGCTTCGGTGGCTGTTTCCTGAAAATGAAACTTCTTGATCTTGACAGAGGACACAGATCCCTTAGCAGTACAGTTTTTTGGTCTGCCTTTGGGTGTTATTCTTGAAAGACCAGCCTAGAGTCTGCCACTTCAGCCAATTCCACATTTTCAAGAGTTACCTTTACTCTAATAAATCCATTTGTGTGTAAAACTGTTAGAGTAGATTTCTTTTCTGAACCAGGATCCTTGATCAATATGGGGACCAAGGAGGATATCCCAGAGAACAGACTTCTAAGCCTGTATTCTGAAGAATAATAGTTCATTCTGCAGATTAGTAAGAGAAAATATATTTTGGACAATTAGGAGATATTTAGAAAAGTTGCTAAATAAGAGGGAATGTTAATTAGAGGAACCCACAGGAGAAGAGTATCATTAGAATAATAAGGGGAAATATAAGATTGCCTTAAAACAGATAGCTCAATGCACTGAAAACCACATACAAAATGGGCAATTGAGTGAAAGCAACAATCCACCAAATACTAAATTCATCAAATTCATATATTTACCAATAACTTGTTTCTTATAGTGATTTATAAAGCTTAGAGTGATGCCTAGATGAATTAGCAGAGTTGGACATGGGGATAGATGTGGGTAGGTTGTCATGACCCTTCACATTTTCTGTTGTGCCTACCTTCCCTCTCTGTATCTTTCCAATCTCTCACCTGAGGCACTCAGACTCATTCTGGCACCAGCAGCCAATGCTTTGCTGTTTCCTTACAAGGGCAGACGGGGTCCTCTATCTAATTTCCTCTAAATAGCAGGGATCTGAGGCTAACCCAATCTAAACTATTCTTTAAATGCTACGATTTGAAAAAAAATTAAATGCTAAGATATGAAATCTATTCATTAATAAAAAAAAATATTTATTATCGTAGTCACGAAGACTTTTAAAACAAAGAAAATGTTCACAGAAAGAATAGTTTTTAAAGAAATCTAATCCCTGACCCTTAGCTTCTACAGTTGAACACTCCTCCCCCCTCCATGTTGAATACCTCATTGACTATAATCAGGAAGAATATTTCTAAGTTTTGGGTAAATTAACAAATTTAGTAGTCAATTCAGAACATTGGTAAATTCATCCTGCAGCTGCACTGGACTTGCCAGGCTGGAAACAAGGCAAAAGAGAAATGCCAACTCTTTGGAGGTCTATTTAAAGAATCAGGGCTCTGTCTTAAGACCAAGGAGAAGTCATTGCAGACTTGTAAGAGAAATAGTGTGAAACACTGCATAATGGAAAAGAATAAAGTCTGAAGACTCTGGGTGGCTATGCTCTCAATAATCCACATGGATAAATCTGAGACAAGACAAAGAGACATATTTGAATTCTTTTTTCTTATATCGAGTATGAGAATTAAAAGCATAATTTATATACTAATAAGGAATAATGAGAACTACTAAAATGGATGCCTTACAAAAATCTTGAGCAGAAGAGCACATAGTTAGGTCACAGTAGGTATAAAAATCTTTGGCACATTCTGATTTCAGAATATAGCTTCCCATGAAATCGATTTCTCCCATCTGTTACTCATAGATTATATTAATATTCTCATGTAGACCACAAGGAAGATTCTGTAATGTCATCTTTGTAACACTGTCCCCTAAAATTTCCCATGAAGTTAGTCAAGGTTGGTTACCTCCCTGCTCTTAGCAGATCTCAAAATCAGCATTGTGCCTGCTTAAATACCAGTACTTTATGCATTTGACTTAGGCACAAGGGAGAGTTCGAGTCATAACCAAGGGGAGATCTAGAATACTCAAAAACATTTTAATATCTGCCATATTGTCTCTAACAGAACACATCCAATGAAACTCACCTCCCCACACACTTTTTAAAAAACTGTACCAGGGTCCAGCTGAAACATTTGCATCAGGATCAAGTATTAATGGTTCCCTTAACACAGATAATCTACCTCTATTAGGGAAAATCATTAAAATACTGACCATTTAGTGACACTCAAAACCACACACTTCAACACTTAACAATTTATTCCAAGGTGTTTCAAGTTTTAAAATTAGGAAAATAAAGAAATATAGCAACTTCTGTATCACTTTCTTTATTTAATGATATTCAAGTGTGATTTTTCAGAAAACCAAATCACTTTTTGTAGATAGGGCATGTGAGCTATTTTTTAAGGCAACAAAAACATAAATTTTACTGTGGTAAAGACTCCAATGAATTCCACAAATCTGAGTCAGCCACGGTCTTTACACAGGGTGTAGATTGCACATTTAACCTTACTCTGACAAACATGATGAAACTTCATAAGATGCATCATAAACTAATTATGTAAAATTCCATTCCACTTGCAGAGATACCTATCATCTGTGTAGGTGTGTATTTTCCACTATCTACATTGCTATAATGGAACAAAGGAAACTTAGAATGTTGATAAAAATTATACCTTCTTCACATTTATGTGATGTGATTTGCTGGCTAAGAATGTTTATGAAGATCAATAAAGTTTTTCTCAATTCTTGAGATCCATCCTAAATGTCACCACTTTTATACAAGGATTTTTATGACTGTTATCATTGCTTCATATTTGATCTTTTATTTTGAATCCTAATAGCATTTTATTTTTATTTCTTATAGGCATTTACTAACTACTTCTTTGTACTGTAGTTATATCTTGGTTTGATTTATCCTTCATTTTCATAAGCAGCTGTCATCTACACTACATTACTGCATCCTTCACATAGTTCATTTTAATATATGTTGGCAAAATAGACTTAGAATCAACACTCATTTAAAATCAGAAAAAGAAACATACAGTTTGGGTTCTTGTAGAGTCAGTCAAGACTGCCTCAAACTAAAGCACAGTTGTAAAACCCCTATTACCAAAATCATAACAATCAGAAGGGATATCACGTCAGGAGTCTCTAAAAAAATAAATAAATAAAACCAAGAACTCTAGAGTAGAAATGAAAATATAAAAGTAGAGGGGCATTGTTTCTAATATAGGGTCCTGAGATCTTAGAGGTGACAGTGAATTCAAAAAGGGGACTTAGGGACACCTGGGTAGCTCAGTGATTTAGTGTCTGTCTTTGGCTCAGGTCATGATCCCAGGGTCTGGGGATCAAGTCCTTTATAAGGCTCCCCACAGGGAACCTGCTTCTCCCTCTGCCTGTGTCTCCGCCTCTCTCTCTGTATCTCTCATTAATATATAAATAAAATCTTTTTAAAAATAAAAAAAATAGGGACTTAAGAGCACACCAACAAGCTTTGGTGACAATGGCAACTATTCATATAATATTTTTATAGCTTTCACAGTGCTTTTCTTTAAAGTACCCTTTTGGACCTTTCAGTAATTCTGTTACATTTGCCCCTACTATTGTAAATAAAATTAAGCTTGGGAGATTAAATGATTTATTGGAGGTTAAAACTGAGAGCAGAGCTAGAAGTGGTCCAGGATCCTTTCCAGAGGAAAGAGGAACTTTTTTTGATAGTTTTCCTTTATCAGTCTTTATGATATTAACAATATTAAGAACAGAAATGAAGCTGATTTTAATTTCCTATGAGTAAGTGATACAGAACATGGGTCCTACTTCATTATTTTAAGGAAAACTCAGTTATCATGGGATCACTGTTGGAGACATGCCATGGATTAAAATTTTTTTACAAAGATAAGGCACACAGGGAAAAGAAGTACAAGCTTCTCTGAACAGAAATTTATTTATATTCAAGTAAACAAATGACATTGAGGCAAAAGACTGTGTCTAGCTATTATAGGAAAGATATGATACAACATAGTTAAGAAAAAATATGTAAATATTGAAAATACGTTGTATGATAATATA
The DNA here is from genome assembly GCF_018345385.1 of Vulpes lagopus. Taxonomy (NCBI): domain Eukaryota; kingdom Metazoa; phylum Chordata; class Mammalia; order Carnivora; family Canidae; genus Vulpes; species Vulpes lagopus. The sequence continues at coordinate 90,056,106 of NC_054829.1, read as the reverse complement.
AGAAAAGAAAATATGAATTCTACATGTATAATTTTAGGAAGTCTCCTAGAAAAAAAGTAGAAAGTCAGCTCATCTTTTAAAGATGTGTAAGGCTCTGAAAGGTTGATATGAAGGAAATGTCATTTCAGTCAGAAAAAAAAACAGCTTAATCAAAACATGTGGGCTAGAACATCCATTTTTAGGAGAATATATTTTATCAGTACAACCAGGGATATTGTCCATACTAAACATTATTAGAAAAATTAAGATTAAGAATTTAAGAATAAAGAATTTAAATGTTATTTTGTAAAAGCTAGATTTTATAACTAGGAAAGAGACACCATCACAGCTGTATTTTAAGAAGATAATCCTGCCAAATATGTGGGAATGGATTCAAGAAAGACTCAATTGAAGACAACAGAAGGCAATTAAGATATGAGGGCCAAACCAAGGTTCTGCCAGGGGGATGGACAAAAATTAAGTAATAGAAGAGAGTTCAGTGTTAGAAACAAGTTTTGTTTCTAATAATAAATTGGGACAAAAGGAAAGAGGAAAAGGAGCATTTGGCTCTCAGTAACTGAAAACATGTCATTAACTATAAAACAAAGAATCTCCTAGGTGGGGCAGGTTTGGTGGGAAGGTCAAATTTGGGACATACTGAGTATGAGGTGTATGTGGGATAGACAGTTATTCACCAACATTTTGAAATCTGGGAATGATATTGGGCATGACATTCAATAAAATTAAATCTTAAATTAAAAAAAAAAGCATGACTTGTGACTCGAAGTGGGAAAGCTCAAAGACAAATTGTGATTATGGAGGACGAAAAAAATTATCCCAGGAAAAAAATGTAGGAAATATGGTAAGAAAATAGACAAATCAGGGAGCAAACCACATTTAAAATGCAAATCCATGGAAAACAGACACGGTATAATACTGGAAGGCAGGAGTCAATAGCAGGAAAAGAATCAGGAGAGGAAGATAATGTTTCATTGGAAGGCAAGATCAATGTTATCCTGCAGTACAATAAGTCTTGGCAGGATTAGGACCACAGCTTTTTTATTTGGCAATAGTTGGGCCACTTTGCCATAGAAGAGACCAGCGTCTATAAAGATGAAACCCAGTTGGCAGTGAGTCAAAGGCAGAACAGAAGGGAAGGAGAGGAAGCAGCAAAAATAGGCTATTCTTTTATTTCAGTCAGGGTTCTTGGTTGTAAGCAATAGAGACCAACTCTGGCTGAGTGAAAGAGAAAAGGCATTTATTTAAAGGATATTAGGTAGTGATTAGAATTAAAAGAAGGACTGGATAACCAAGTTCAAGGCCATGCCCACCATAGTCAGGATCCAAAGAGAACACATACTGTCAATACACCTCAGTACCAGATCGTAAAGCTTTCACCTTTACGCCAAAGGACCTCTGGACAAAGAATTGTACCGTTAACACAACTGTAACTGTGGCCCTAGGATCCTGGTTTCCCTGACATTGTGAAAAACAGCCCTGAATGTGACTAGCTGTGATTCTGTCTTGGAATACAAATATCATGTTAACAGAGCCTGGGTCATGTGTCTCCACTTTAGTAGTAAAGGTGGGGTAGGGGGAGCGATATCTGGCAGTTTCAGCTTTTCTTGTGAGAGATGCTCTCTTACCAAGATTCATAAAGTAAGGAAATTCTATAAAATTAGTAAATACTTCCAAAGGCTGAGCAGCTCCAGGAATACACATGTTCAATATGGTGAAGAAGGTATGAGGTAGAAATTATCAATTTCTTTAGAACAGTGATAGAATTAAGTGTGAGAAAGGTCAATGGAAAGAGAGAAAGGGAATATACAATAGAAATATATATTTAATGACAACAGGCCTTTTTGGAAGGCAGAAAATCAAGTTACACAGAGTGGAGGTAAGGGAGTCAGCTTTGAAAACAAAAAGAAAAGCTGGAGAAAGGTAATTAACTTCTGTAGAGAGCTTTCTAAAAGTAACAATTAAATACTAGATATTAAATACTATCGTGATAGTAATAGCAACAGTATATTTTATAAAGCATCAATTATGTCTCAGAAATTATTCTAATTAACTCATTTAACTCTTATAACAACCAAAGAAGCATTGTTATTGACATATTACAGAAAAGGGAACTGAAGCCTAAGTATCTATGGAGTTAGTATTCAAACTAAGTTTCACCTTATTTCAAGACTTGTTTTAAAGATAAAACAGTAAGAAAAATAATATACATTGAAAAGGGATAATATTTTGAAGCCACGAAACAAATGTACTTTTTACTTTCTGTGAATCATATTGGTCTACAGCTCCCCACCCTTTAAATGATGACATTCAATTCTGTAGGGAGTGTCTGTGTGTAAAGTCTCAAACAGAGAGGTCGTTGCTTAGCTGTGAGTTTCTATTTAGACTCTTTTTTCAAGCCCTTAAAAGACATAGTCTTGAAAGTCAGCCTTTGTGGGGAATGGGGAATAAAAAGAATTCTTAAGTTCAAACACTTCCCTTTACATATCAAGAACAAGGCTCAAATGTCTTTATTAATAGTTTTGCTGTAAGACACAATATAGAAAGGATAGACGATATGAAATATAAGAAGATAAATTTTTGCCACATGGGAAAAGTCAAAGCCACTTTGGTGATCAAGGAGCTTGCAGATGTTTGGAAGGGATCAGAGTATGGATAAGATGATGCTAGAGTCCCTGAGCTTACTAAAACTCTCCAAAGAGATAATTGGGAATATAAACCAATATATTTCTATCACTGTATGAGATGGGAGAAGTTTTCCTGAGCTATCTAAGAGATCTTGGTGAAGGAGGCAGATGTTCTACCTGAATTAATGGGCTTGGCTTAGGATAAGGGAACCATGGGGTGCAGGCACCTTATTAAATAAACACAGTTGACAGAGGTCATAGATTTCAAGGGTGAGTGCTGCGGGATTCCACAGGCCTAGACAGGTACTGCAGCATCCAGTAGAAATCTGTATGGGCTACTGAATGACCTGCACATAGGACAGAAAGGGACCTTACTTGCACCAGGTTCTGCTGCTGCTATGAGGAACACCCAGGCAGGATCCTGGGATGAAGAAACTGGGGTGGAGGAAAGGAGATTCAATGAGTGGATGAGATGGTAGGAGCAAAAATTGAAATAATTTATGTCTCATACCTTTAGCTTTAGTAGGTAAAGTTAATAGTTGATATTGAAGAGGAATGCAATCAGTCTGAGAGGCTGAGAAAAGAGATTTAAAGTTGCTGCTAGGTGAATTAGCTGATCTTTTAACCCTGAATGGGGGTTAGATAAACTACTTGAAGCCTAGAAAAGGGTCTATCACTGAAATTTTAAATGAATTCAATCCTTGTAGTAAATTTACACACAAAGCAGATGTTAAATAAAGTTTTTAAAATGGCATCTTCTTGCTCTCAGAAACAAACCATCTGGAACACAAAATTTTTGCACTTACCACTTTCAACTGAATTTATATTTCTAGGTATTTTATAGCTAGAATATAACTGCATGTAAAGGCTAGATTGTTCTTATACTAGATTTGATATTTCTAAATATTTAAAATACCTTTAATAATTAAAATAATTAAAATAAAAATAAATAAAACCACTCATTTAAATTCAAGTGTTAATAAATTATTAATCAAAACTTTAAAATTCAAATAGCAAATGCTCAATTTATGTTTTACATGTTTTTTATCCATATATCTATATATCATAAGCTTGCATATGTGTATATGTAATTCTCTGGGGAGAAACAAATTATAAATTGCAATTTTTACAAAAATAACTAACCAAATTGTACTTCTCTGTGGTCCTCAGGTATTCCATTTGGACTCACAGCAATATTGGGCCAAGGACACCAGGATATTCAGATAATTTTCAGGTAAATTTAAAGAGACTTGGTTATCAATGACTAAAATACAAATCAGGTCATAAAGAACACCTCTCTCAACTATTCTCAAATTCAGGTTAGACAATGACTCCAGGCCACTGGAGACCAGATGCTACAGGAGAAGAATTATTAACTTCATCACTAAATAAATTTTCAGCATCTCCTGTCCTAATTAAGAATGAATACACCAGCATCAAAATAAGTAGATCTGTGTTCTCTAAACCTGATTTTAAATCCAGGGCATCATATATCCTGAAATACAAATCGGATTCTACCTATATCAAATGAAGAATAGGAAACTGTTATAATCATAAATCATTTTTTTTTTTATAAAGGCAAGATTGCAATGACCTGCTAAACTAAGGCTATGGCAAGTTTCAGGAGCTATATTTTATCTGCCAGTACCACAATGTCCATTAAAAAATAATCAATATTTAAATTACTGTAGAGACCCCATATATAGACCTAAAATCACCATATACACAATTTGGGGGATTTGTAGATGCATTCTAGAAAAGTAAAGTCCTAAGAGATTATATCCCTAGATATAAGAATATAATCTACTATGACAATCACTCTGGCAATTCATAAAGGTTTTTGTTGTTGATTGTTGTTTTTGCTTTTGTTTGTCACATAAGAGTGACATATCTCCCTTTCTGGAGCGTGTATAAATAGACATGCTAGATCTAGCTCCTACAATCTAAACAACTATAGGTGTAGTATGACTATTCTGATAAACACAATCCAGTTAATATCTGGGTGCTACAGGCCTCTAAAAGGATCTTCCTTCAGCTTTTGAATATTTGGCCAAACGAAATAATCAAAGTAGTGGGGAGTTTGGAGCAACTTAAGTTTAAAATACAACTGTACAATCCAAGTATAAAACAGTATAACATCAACACTAAGAAATGATCGCTACTAATAAACCTGATATAGTATTGTTACAATGTTTTCTGAAAACTGAGAAGAAAATCAACACCGGCAAGTATTAAAATGGGGATATTAAAACAAGACTGTTCTCAAGCTTTACAAAGCATTTCTATCAGAGGTATATGATTTATTTTTGGCAGCCATATAGGAGTTTTTTGAGGTGGTATACTAATACCTTTTTTTTTAAATGGCTTGGGTGGGTCAGTCAGTTGAGCATTGGGTTTGGTTCCTCTCAGGTCATCGTCTCAGGATCATGTGATATAGCCCCATGTTGGGCTCCCTGCTCAGTGCAGGGTCTACTTGAGATTCTCTCTCCCTCTCCTTTTGCCCCTCTCCCCACCCATGCTATCTCTGTAAAATAGAATAAATAAAATATTTTTAAAAATAATAAAATGGCTGTTTTGATAAACTTTTATGGCATGGATTTATATCTTGGGCTGTGTTTTGATCTGAGATTGATCTGATCCACATAAGCAAATATTTTTAAGTGAGACAGTTATGCTAGATGTTCCCTAAGCCTCATGCTAAGTAGGAAGAGCACTAAATCTCCAGCTGGGAGGACTAATGGCCACCTGATATGAAGTACTAAAAGCATCAAATTCCTTGAGACTGATTTTCATTCTGAAGATGAGGCTGTATGACAAACAAATAGAACAATGTGTATGTGAAAGCACTTTGCAAACTGTATGTTCCTTACAGAATTGGCCACTCTGTTTTTTTCTACCAGTTCTGAGGTTCTGTGGTCTCTGATATATAAAGCACTGAAATACTTTATTTGTCTTAAGGTCACTTCTTTCTACCCTCTAGTGATGTTGTGTTGTTGCTTAGTTCCAATGGTCTAGAATTGAATAAATAGTGACTACCTTTCTTCTAAGTATATCACATGCGTTATTTGACTTTACAACTCTATAAGAAAAGGCTTAAAGAGGTCATACAGCAATAAGCATATGGATTCAAACCCAGACAGGCCTTCTGCTTGCTCCTCATATCACACAGCATTACCACCTGGTCACAGTTGTCCACTGAGAACAAGGATGGTGTCTTACTCATTGTTATGTTCATAAAGTCCAGTGTTTTGCAGCATATACTAAACATATTTGTTAAGTGAATAACTTGTCCATATGTCCAATTTACATTCTTCCTGCAATCAAAGCCCATTTCCTTGGATTTTGATATTAAAAGATAGAAAATACTTGATTAGTTAACATTTTTATATCAGTCCTGTGTGATATTTGTATGTAGCATATTTATTTTTGTTTTAGTTTTTAATATGTCTTTTCCTTGGATTTTATAAATGGGGTATAATATGTCTTTATCTTGGACATTTCACTTCTAAATGTTGCAAATGGAGAGAAATATTAGAACCATAAAAATTTTCTAGACCTTCTTTCTCCTTCCCCAAAAGAAAAAGGGAATTAAAGGGAAAAAAAAAGAGTATTTTATTTATTAATATTCCTCCCCGCCTAAAATGGAATTAAGACAGCTTCCAAAGCAAAATATAGCATATAGAAATAATTTTTTTTTAAAATGAAGCAATGAAAAAAAATGAAGCAATGTGAAAATAGTGATAGGAAAATAAGATGGTGCCAAGAATTAAATTAGCATACAATATGTAGCCCCTGAAGTCACTATGCTTGGCTAAAGTAGGGTCCCAGATCTTACTGGAGGAGGAAACATGGATTAATTGCAGGGTACATGAAATAAAACAAACAAATTGCTTAAGTCTAACTATTACTGATGTTGACACCAGGAAGATGTGTTTCTGTGGGTCCTCACAGAAAGTTACTGTTTAATGTAATTAACAACCCTCTAAACCATCCTTATAGTAAGCACTGTGATGGATTTTGTGAGGTTGCTTCTTGTAATGCACCTCAATAAAGGCTGATAGCTTCTTATAAGATTAATGATGCAAAAAAAGAATTTCACAGAGCACCAGTAAGATGCAAATTAGTGCCAGCTGTGTGGCCTGCCCTAATCCCAAAAGGATTTTAGAGCTTCTAGGGGAGGAGTTTCAGCATCAGAAAAAATCTGTGAACTTCCTGATGATTGGGGACAGGGGCAGCACTGTGCACACTATAGATGTATTTTTCTCTAAGTTTTTTTCTAAGCATCATTAGCCTCTACCAGATTCTTAGAGGAGGTCAAGAAATGGAAGAATTGAACATGTTCCCTCAGATAAGCTATGTAAAAGTTTTTGAGCAACAGTGAGTACAGGATTATGATTACTAAGAGGAAGAGGTTCTGTTAGCCAGTTCATTGCAGAGCAGAAGTGGAATGAATTTCCTCTTTTTGAAAACTATGGTTTAACCCAAAGAACAAATAATCTAATCAAGAAATGAGCGGAAGATATGAACAGACATCTCTCTAGAGAAGACATAACAGGTGGCCAACAGACACATTGATGAAAAAATGTTTAGCATCACTTAGCATCAGAGAAATACAGATCAAAACCACAATGAGATACCACCTCACACCAGTCAAAATGGCTAAAATTAATCGTTAGAAAATGATAGATGATGGCCAGGATGCAGAGAAAAGGGAATCCTCTTACACTGTTGGTGGGAATGTAAGCTGGTGCAGTAACTCTGGAAAACAGTATGTATGTTCCTCAAGAAGTTAAAAATAGAGCTCCTCTATGACCCAACAATTGCAGTACCAGGTATTTACCCCAAAGTTACAAATGTAGTTATTCAAAAAGGTACCTGCACCCCCAATGTTTATAGCAGCAGTGTCCAAAATAGCCAAACTATGAAATGAGCCCAGATGTCCATCCACAGATGAATTGATAAAGAAGACGTGGTGTGTGTGTATATATATGAATATTACTCAGCCATCAAAAAAAAAAAAAAGAAATCTTGCCATTTACAATGACATGGATGGAACTAAATGGTATTTTGCTAAGTGAAGTAAGTCAGTCAGAATTATATGATTTCACTCATATGCGGAATTTAAGAAACAGAACAGATGAACATAGGGGAAGGCAGGGAAAAAATAAAATAAGACAAAATCAGAGAGAGAGACAAAACATAAGAGACTCTTGATTGGGCAGCCCGGGTGGCTCATCTGTTTAGGGCCACCTTCAGCCCAAGGCCAGATCCTGGAGACCAGGGATCGAGTCCCGCCTTGGGCTCCCCCCATGGAGCCTGCCTCTCCCTCTGCCTGTGTTTCTGCCTGTGTGTGTGTGTGTGTGTGTCTTTCATGAATAGATAAATAAAATCTTTAGGAAAAAAAAGAAACTCTTGATTATAGGAAACAAACTGAGGGTTGCTGGAAGGGAGGAGGTGAGGGGATGGGGTACCAGGGTGGTGGATATTAAGGAGGGCACATGATGATTTGTCTATAACACACAAATGATGAATCACTGAACTCTACCTCTGAAACTTATACTATACAATAATTAAATTTAAATTTTGAAAAAAATCTATGGTTTTTAAAGACTTCCACTAAGAGGTCCATTTAGCAGAGCCAATTCTCTTCTAAAAAGTATTATATGTTCATTCTAACACAGAAACAAAATGGGCAACAATATAAATTTTATATAATGTTTCTAATATCAAATAAAATATATCATAAAGGAATTTTTACATTTAAAAATGATAGACAAAATTTAAAGGCAAACATTTGATAATTTTGCCCCTAATACTTCCTATTTGCAACTTGAACTAACTTACATTTTATTTCCAGATCTGTGTGGACTCATTTTTTTAAATGTACATCCCCATTTTTCATTTGTTTTTAAAATTTTTGTTCAATTTACTTAAATTCAAAGATAAGTAAGTTCACCTAAGTGATGAGTTTTATACAAAGCTAACACTAATCAACAACTACAGAAAAAAATTATGATGGATATTCTTTATTTTTGTGCATTTTTATAGGAATAATTTATATTTGTTCCTTTCTTGAGGTTGGGTAAAAAATATTTTAAAAATCTTTTACTCTCTAGAACTATTGTAATTATATTAAGATAATTCTATTGGGAAATTATGAGGATAATCATTATAATAACCTTAAATTAGAGAAAAACTTTTTTCATGATTAAAAACCATCTCTTATGTAAAATTTTCCTTGCCTTGACTACTCCAGTGAATTTTAGTTTGATTTTATAGAAATAGCTAAATTTCTTAATATCTATGTTCATAATTTACTCTTATTTAAGAAAGTTTATCAATCCTCTGAGGAAACCATTGAAGTTCTTTAAGGCTTTGTTATTTTGTTACTTTTTAATATACAAAATGAGAAGTCAGATTTTTTAAAATATTTTATTTATTTATTCATGAGAGACACAGAGAGAGAGAGAGACAGAGACAGAGACACAGGCAGAGGGAGAAGCAGGATCTATGCAGGGAGCTTGATGCGGAACTTGATCCAGGGACTCCAGGATCACACCCTGGGCTGAAGGCAGGCACTAAACCATTGAGCCACCCAGGCATCGTGAGAAGTCAGATTTAAACTAGAATTTTGAAAGTCCCCTCAAGATTCAAAAATCTGTGATTAATATTGCACAAGTAAAAATAATCTGATAGACATATATTAGTTGAAAAATAGAATGGGGCCAATCTCATAGCAGGTGCTCAATAAATGTTTATTATGAGTGAATATTTAAGGAACCATAGTATAAATTAACTTAGATAATCTGATTTTATCAAAGGCATGAGATTTATTTAAACATTAGACAGTAAGTTTTATTTTTTTTTTTTAAATTTTTTATTTATTTATGATAGTCACAGAGAGAGAGAGGCAGAGATACAGGCGGAGGGAGAAGCAGGCTCCATGCACCGGGAGCCTGATGTGGGATTCGATCCCGGGTCTCCAGGATCGCGCCCTGGGCCAAAGGCAGGCGCCAAACCGCTGCGCCACCCAGGGATCCCTAGACAGTAAGTTTTAAACATTAATATTTAGCACCTCAAATTATGAAAATAATAAAGTGTAGTATCTTAGTACAATTTTGGTTCAAAATCAAAAGCTCTTTTTGGGGTGAGATGAGTAACAATTATTTTCTTCCATTAAAAGAAGCATAGATTATAAATTAATATCACCATAGTGAGATGCTAAAGATGTATAATGATGATAATATAAAATAAATGTCCTAAAATATGAACAATATAATTTTAAGCTATGTTAAAAAAAAGAAAAGGAAAGAATATGTTATTTAAAAAGTCAGTTTATTTAACTCTTTAAACAATTTTTCAAAGTGATGTGTCTTAAATGCTGAAAATTCTCATTAGTATTTACCTCTTTCAGTTTCTAACCATCAAAGTCTTCCAGTTAATGGAGGATATATTTGGTATTAGAGGTCGTATTTCTCTTATTCTTATTTTTTTAAATAAGTATCTATAATTATGAAAATAAATTCTATTCAAATATATAATTAAAAACTGCCATCTTAAGAGTATTGACCACATAACAACAACAACAAAAAAAGACACTTGGCTTTACTTTTTTCTCTAATTTACTCTGGATTCATCTAAATTTGGTTGGAGAAATGGCAATACAATGTAAGTTTATTGAATAGCCACGTAGTAAATTACAGTATCCAACTTGTCTTTTCTTTCTTTTCTTTTTTTTTTTTATCCTTTTTGGAATGAAGGAACAAAATAGGGAATTCAGGTAGAAGAAATAACCTTCTCTACTTTCAGGAATAGAGGCATAAAGTAGCTCAATTCCAGGCTTCCTGGAAAGAGCTGTCAAATGTATACTGGAGTCTTTCCCCGGAGTATTTATAGGCCTCAAAATGCCTCTGAAAAATGGCTATCACTATCACTTTTATATATTTATTTATGATACTTGGCTTGACTAATTTCCATTTCCTATGAGACTAGGGAGATCTGGGTAAACATTAACTCAATTGCTTTAGAGTCACAAAATAAATTTTATTTTGTGAATGAAAATTCAAAATTTTCATTCAGCCTTATTATATCTAATTATTTAATATGCCTCTTTAAACATAGTTTGTTAATAAATATATGTTGATTCCATGAACATTTCATTTTGAAGATCAAGGCAAAAATGAAAATATAGATCAGATACCCTTTTATTTAATCATTATTTTTTCAATAACCTAAATTTATTACAAAATAGGCAAAAATGTTAAGTGAAATTTGCTATTAAAATATATGAAATGCATTCTGGAGCCAGAAGTAATAAATACCTTTTTTTAAAAATTTGTATTACTTAGATCTAATTTTTGGATATCAATATATTTAATGTTTTATCCATTTGCATAGATAAGCAAAGCTGGTTTTTAACAATGTATAAATCCCTAATATTCTGGATTTTTTTTTTTTTACTCTTTAAGTATCTAAACAGAGAAATCAGATAATAGAAGCTAGAATTCCTATTTCTAAATTCAAATCTATTAATAATATGTGATATGACATTACGAAGGTCATGGATTTTCTTATATTGCTACTACATATGACATCCTTAAAATATAAATTTATATCTTTGGACCATTATAAAAGTTAGGTAAAAAATGTAAGGTGCATTGCCTTGTAAAATATATTAGAACCTAGGAGTTTCTATTTCTTTGAATATAAGAAGATGAGAATATCTTTAGGAGAAAAAAACAGGTATCAAGTAGCAATGATTAACCCTGAAATTCTCAAGAAGGAAAATATCATAAAAACTTAAATGGATAAAAATAATAAAAATAATAATATTAAAATGCACTAAACCCATCCTATCCAAAATTGTTATTTTTCATTATGACAGTTTTATGATTCATAAGTTAACAAAACAATTATGTGTATTAGATTATTTTATTACATCCTACTGTCAGGTGAATATCACATTCAAATTTTGCCCAGATATTCTATTCTTTTATATGAGATGTACAATTTAGGTAAAAAAAAATAGTAGAGGAAGTGTCATAGTCCTTATAATGAAAAATTGAACACAGGAGAATTGAATTATTTGAGGCCTGGAGTATTCTAATAGTTTAGACAAAACTCTAAAAACAGAAATTTCAGGATACTGTATGTTCACAAGTTGAGGCAGTAGAAAAATCAGCTGATAATTAGTTAAAAGTCCATTTCAGAAATTTTCCTGTGACTTTTAATATTTCTGTGGCTTCTGACTACAATGTTTATTTTGTTTACTTTGTGACTCAGCCAAGTTTCAGCATTAATTTATGAAGCTAAACTACTCAAGAGAAACCTCTTCTAAAATTAAGCAAACAGATGTCTGCTGATATCGTCTGCTAAGTAATTATTTACATCAAACAATTAGTTGAATCTGTGTAAACAATAACTTAGACTTTTAGATCTCTAGGCATAATTTTGTAGTTCAAACATCCAGCAATATTTTCCTATTAGATGAAAGGGCAAATATTTAGGGATGGAATGTATTTAATACAATATATGTCCATATTTAGAGTTACTTTCTCATTGTAATCATTCAGAGTCATGTTTTGGATGTGATAATAAGCTATTATACTGATTACTTTGCAAAGATGTTTCTATTCTGCCTGTTTGGGAAAAATTCTGTCCTGGAATTAAAACAGATCTGAAATTCACTGTTGCAAAAACTATAACATGTGCATGCTTTGTATGGAAGCACTCAGAAATCATTTATGAGTCAAGAGGGGCCATGTGGTCAGCAGCCCAGGCACAGCATTCAAATGTGCTGAGCCTGGCTTGTCCCTTTGAACATAGTTAAAACTCATATAACTTTATCATGCCTGATAAATTGTATGGCACTGGCAGCTGTCTTAGAAAATGCTTCCATTTCACTGACCAGAATATGGTGGTAGGTTCCAGGCTTGTTTGTAAAAGCAGGGCGAGGTCAGTGCTATGAATTTCCCCCAACTCACCAATAAAATTGAGTTGTGAAAAACAGGACGGGTGTGCATTCTTTACAGTGACTATCTACTAAAAATTTATTAGGAAAAATAGTTTGAGGTTTCTTCTTTCTACAAAAAGAAAACATGAAAAATAAACTCCAAAAAAATCAAAAAAAATTTTAAAGATTTTATTATTCATTCATGAGAGACACAGAGAGAGAGAGGCAGAGACACAGGCAGAGGGACAAGCAGGCTCCATGCAAGAAGCCTGATGTGGGACTCGATCCTGGATCTCTAGGATCACGCCCTGGGCTGACGGCAGTGCTAAACCACTGAGCCACCCAGGCTGCCCCCAAAAAACAATTTTAGATGTAATTTCAAAAGCAGTCAAACCCAGAGCTGCCTTAGATTGGATTCTACCATAATCAGGAAATCTCACACCCTACATATGAGCCATTTGAGTTACCTCCCTCTTTCTATTTGAGGGTTACCTACCATTCTTCTCATTTTATTTTATTTTTATTTTTTTTTAATATTTTTTTTGAATTTTTTTTATTTATGATAGTCACAGAGAGAGAGAGAGAGAGGCAGAGACACAGGCAGAGGGAGAAGCAGGCTCCATGCACCGGGAGCCCGATGTGGGATTCGATCCCGGGTCTCCAGGATCGCGCTCTGGGCCAAAGGCAGGCGCCAAACTGCTGCGCCACCCAGGGATCCCTATTCTTGTCATTTTAGTAGTAAGTATCACAGTTATGTATTTCCAGGAAGAGGTATACATTCTTTTATATGTTTTGCTTTGCATTTTTTAAATCAATTGATACATACTTTTCTTGCCCCATTTCATTGGATTTGTATACAAAGCATAATCCACCATGCACCTGTAAATGTGTACTACATTGAAGAACTGGATTTGTCTTGATGTAACAAAACATCCAATAATAAGGTATTGCAGAGAATGGAGAGTTTCACTCTAACATAAACTTATGGTCGAATGTAGGCCTAATGCAGTGATTTAAGATGTCAAGGTATGGGTCTTCTAGATCATCAGCTTTTCAACTTTCAAAATGGATTCTGCAGCTTCCTTATTTATGTCTTCATTTCATGCAGAAAGTAGACGGATATATGGAAGTCAGAAAGGGCATAGGGCAGTTGAATCTGCCTAATTTAAAGACATTTCACCTTGTAGTTAACCTAAATTGCTCCTAATAGTGAGATATGCTCAACAACACTGCTTCCAAGAGAGGCTGAGGTGTGACATTTTCAGTTGAACATACTGACTTCCTTAATCAAATTGTGAATTTAGGCAAATTATGTGTATTCCCTCAGCCTCAGCTTCCTCAGTTCTAGAAGTTTCCCTTTTCCATCTGTAAACATTAATTGAAAATGCAATTGAACTATCGACAAAATGTACATGTAATCATAATTCAATTTAAATATTTACATAAAGTGAGTTTTATGTTATAGACGGTTTTGTGTCTAATAAATGCAAATACAACATAACCTTCATTTTTTCCAAATAAATTAAAATTAATAGATGAAATATTAGTTAATTGTAAGCACTTTACATAATTCCCATCATGTATTTAAACTTATTCAAGCCTGAGAAATAATAATCAGAGTATCAGTAAGTAATACGTAAAGAAAAACATATTCACATATGGAATAATTTATATTTTATAGATAGTCATACTTTTACCTAGGGAGTAAACTAGCTTAACATACCATATTGGTTTCTTTTTAACACTTTTGATTTTATTATCTGTCATTTTTTTGTATGCGCCATTTTATTATTTTTTTAAAAGATTTTATTTACTTATTCACGAGAGACACAAAGAAAGAGAGAGGCAGAGACATAGGTAGAGGGAGAAGCAGCCTCCATGCAGGAAGCCTGATGTAGGGATCCATCCCAGGATTCTGGGAGCATATTCTGAGCCAAAGGCAGGTGCTCAACTGCTGAGCCACTCAGGCGTCCCCATGTGCACCATTTTATATAATTTCCTCTGGTATAACATTTTATCTTGTCTTTGTAAAGTCTTACAGAAAATTAGTGAAAACTGGCAACTTGAAAAATCATGTGTATTTTGGCATTAGTTACAAGGAAATGTTTTTCAATTTTTTAAAAAGTATTTCTGTCTGGCATAGTAAGTGAAAATGTGACACCAACAGAAATGAAGAATTAGAATAGAGAAATGAAAATATTAATTTACATTTCAATGTTAAAATTCCAGTAAATCAGAGTTGTCTCTCATATGAGACTGTTTTTATATAAAGAAAGGTATTAAGCAAACTGTATTTTCAGAAAATATTTTCTCATCTAACTCTAAAATACTGCTAGTGACATGCTACAAAATGGAGAGAAAAAATGTTAAAAATAACTTAAGATGTCACTCTGACAGTGCTATATACAAGAACTGATGTTTAAATTAAAATGATTATTGGTATGTATAGTACCCTGTTTTATAAACTTCATCTTAACATCTTTTTTTTTTTTTTAAAAAAACTAGGTGCTCATAAGATGTCAGAATTAATTATTAACTCACGGCAAATTGAAAGCTAATTAGATTTTCTGGGTAATATTCCTCATTAGGGTAACTAGCATCAGTTAGAAATAAACTTTTGATAATGTCAAAATATGTGTCTATTTTGAACATTTTCATCACCAATATGTAGCATAGTTTTTGTCTGGCATGTAGTCAGTGCCAGACAAATATTTGTTGAATTAATGAATGAGTTAGTAAATGAATGAAATAAATAACATAACTTACAGAGTAAAGTTTAAATTTTAAAATTGTATATTAATCCTTGTGTAAGCCAGTATGTGATTGTCAAAATCATTTTATCACCTAGACACAATCAAGTTTTATTATTATGTTCAATTACTGAAGACTGCTTTACTTTTTTACTTGACCTCAGTAATAAAAATTAGCTTTAAAAAAATCTTAAACTTTTAGATTGTCTTAAAATTATGAATATATAATACAAATTTATAATATTTAAAATATTTTAGAATTTAAGTATCCTCAAAAATGTTCTCAGTTGCATGTAAAGTTATATTTTTATCCATACAGAACAAAAAACTCCTAAGATATGTATAGTATTTAAATTGTTTTTATTTATTTATTTTTTTTTGTATTTAAATTTTTAAAATAATTCTCTGAGGCACAGAATTTCTGATTAACTACTAAAGAATGAGAGTTCATTTGCTCCCAGTTAGAAAAGAATATTCATGGAGGACAAATAGTACTTCTCAGCTGTGATCTAAGTGACTAATATTTCAAGTTTTCTTTTTTTTTTTAAGATTTTATTTATTTATTCATGAGAGAAAGAGAGAGAGAGAGAGAAGCAGAGACACAGGCAGAGGGAGAAGCAGGCTCCATGCAGGGAGCCCGACGTGGGACTCCATCCTGGATCTCCAGGATCACACCCTTGTCTGAAGGCTGGCGCTAAACTGCTGAGCCACCCAGGGATCCCCATATTTCAAGTTTTCAAATGTATTTTAAAAGAATATGTGTGCTGCTAGCAGGCATAATATCGTTTTGTCTTTAATATTTAATTCTGAAAGTTATTTTCTGCCAAAGTATGTAATGAAAATATACAAGAGAACAACACAAGTGTTAATGTGGAACACAGAATGAGTTAATATGGTTTTCCATTTTGCTGGGGTCAAAAGCTTTCGGCGTAGCTCTGATTTAATATAGGCATTAAAGAATGGTTGAGATTTTGACATGCAGAGTTATAAGAGGGCATTTTCAGAGGAAGTAGTATTGCCCAAAGTAGGAAAGTGAAGTTGCTGAAGCCCAGGGAACATATGAGAGGAAAGACAAGTTCAAAGCCAGTCCAGGGCATAGTAGTAACATCCGAATGCTAAAATTAAGATAAATCCTTAATTTTACAAGCAGTGGAAAATCACTAGGAGTCTTGAGAAGGAGGAGGAAATATGATCTGACTTGTACCGTAGGAGGCTTAAATTACATGAAAATATATAGTGAGAGGAGGAGAAGGTAATGACAAAAGTTAAAGGCTATAGTACTGGTAAGAAGCTGAAAGGGAGAATTTTTTTTGAGATAGTCCACCAAGGTTTGTTTCTAGTAATTCCTAGGTCCTAATTGTATTGTGACTCTCCTGTTAATTGTTTCAATGGTATTTATTATTTTGTGGGGAATCACTGCATGGAGCCAGGAATAGGGGAGTCACTATTTAAATTTGAGGTGCAGAGGGGACTTATTAAAGTTTTGAAAAACTCTGTGTGTTCGTGTATGTATGAGAGAGAGAGAGACAGAGAGAGAGACAGAGATGGAAACATAGAAAATTTTTCAAATTTGCAAATTTTCTCATTATATATCACAGGAAATTTTCAGTACACTGAATACAAAATTTTGCCATGTTCCATAAGGTAGAGAAGATGTGGTATACAATATACTGATAATGGAGCAGAATTTTCTTTAATGATAAAAGGGGGAAATTTTACAAAGTAGGAAGAGGTTGAATAAATTTGAAGATAACAGTTCTAGAGCAAAGATGATTGTTGATTTTTCTGAAAAGGGACCCACTAATACTATTCCTCTTGCTGAGCTGCAAAAAGATCCTACCTTGCAGGGTGCTCTACGCCAACAAGGGTAACTCCCACAGACTAATAACGTGTTTAGGTAAGGGAAGGCGTAAGAAGGTACTTAGCATATTTTTTGTCACTAAAATCAAGTTAACTTTGAGGTAAACAAGAGCTACCAAATGGGTGTTCCAGAAGACAAATTTATCCTGTAGATAAATATTTGCAAGTAGTTGGCATACAAATTTAGGGTTGCCTAGAGGAGAAAGGAGGGATGGCAGGACAAGTAATATAGGCCTTAATACACTCCCTTGAAAGTCCACTGTAATAAAAGTCTGAAACTGAAGGCAGATCAAAGTGATTAAAGAGTAAATTGAAGATCAATATGCAGAAGAAAATATAGAGAAGAGGAGAGACCTTTTTTCAATACTAGAGATACATGTTTTAGTGAGAAGTCAGTAGAAGAAATAAGATCAAGATTAGGAAGGATGGAGTAATAAATCAAAATATATCCCAGAAAAAGGTGTCAGCAAATGAAATTTAGGGCATAAGTGAAGGAACTGTCTTGACAAGAGGAAGAAGACATTTTGCATTTAACTGGGGAGGAAGACAGAATATGTGTGCAAATTCAGGTAGATTTATAGATTTGGCTTCAGAAAATGAAGAAATTCCTGTTTTATAGCTTTCATATATGGTTTGTCTTCTCAGTTGGACCCTTACCATTTCTTGATATTTCAGAACATTTTAAGGCTTTTCTAGAATTAAAATGTATTATTTTGATGTCTCTAAAAATGACTTGAAAAATGTACTAAATATGTGAAATTATAGGGAGATTATAAGTATGATACAGAAAAAAAATAAATTCCTAAAAATCCAATGAGGAAGGAATTTTTCATTATAAGAGAAAGTAAAGGCTAGAGTAATTAGTGAAATAACAGAGATCTTGAGGAGCACAAATAAGTATCTAATGGGTGATCAGACTGGATAACATCTAAGGATAGTATATCTTCATTTGTAACTATATTATTTGTATTGTAATCTATTTTAAATTCTTACAATGGTAAACTCCAAATATATGCAATCATAAAATAGTACAATGAACTCCTATTTGGGCATCACCCAACTTCAACAATTAACAATTCATGAATATTATAAATAATATCCAACTTCTTACTTTTTATATTATTTTGAAATAGTCCTGAACATTACATAAATTTATCTATAAATATTTTAATATTATTTTGAAAAGATAGGGAACTTAAAAAAGAAATAGTTTTATTTGCATAACTTTAAAATATTTATATTTAATAATATTAAAATATTTCATAATATTAGTTTTAAATTTTTAAGGATGATTTTAAGCACAAGTTTCTGTTTCTAGCCAAATATGGTCTTTTTTTTTTTTTTTCTTATAAATATCCTTTACTGGAAGTTTGTCACTCATTCCAAACTCTATATATTGATGTTTCTTTAATTTTTATAGGTTTTATTTCCCCTTCAATGTTCTGTTCCACCTTCTATGTTAGCAATTTTTTGAGAGTTTCAGCAAGAGACTAATAAAGGAAGGTATAATTACCCTCAAATATATGAAGATTTTGAAAGCAGAAGATACAGATGATTTGTTCTCTATCAATCCATAAGACAAAACTAAGACCATTAGATGAAAGTCATGGGAAAGTTGACCTTCTCTACATGTGTGTGACTCTCAAATTGTATCTTCATCAGTGTTATCTTAACAGAACTACAGATTCAAATTTTGAAAGTTCTTGACATCTCCAAATGGATACCTGGTAGGTACCTCAAATTTACCATGAACAACCCTTAGAATTATAGTATGTTATTACAAGACTCTAGGTTTTAGGATTACTCTATCTTTTCTTAATGTTACAAAGCTAATAGTAGCATATGTAACCGAAATAATAAATATCAATTCTAGAACAAAACTGCTTGGTTTTAAATTCCAGGTTTTCTGCTTAATAGCTATTTGATTTTAGGTAAGTTATATACCTCTCTTTGCCCCTCTTTCCTCATTTGTAAATTGGGAATTATGATAACTTAGGACCTAGCACAGTTAAAATGATTAAATGAGGAGTTAAAATTGTGCCTGACATAGAGCAATACTAAAGAAAAATTAGGCATCTATATGCTTACATCACCCAATTTCAATTCCCTATAACGTCTTTGTCATTATTTATTTGTCTTAATGTGTACATGTTTATTTATTTACTTTTAAAATCTGTTTTTAATAATGCTTGACCTTTAAAAGGCTTTAGAGACAAATATGGGCTAAAGAAAGTAACTTTTAAAAAACATCTGCTTCCTCCGAAGCCAAACTCCTCAAAGGTGAAAGCCCAGTTTGTCAGGTTCAATGATATGATTCTAGCTTCTGGAATGGTACCTGGAATCTCTCAAAAGTTCAATAAACCTTTGCTCAATGAATAAATGAGTTTCAATTGAAGAGGGAATTATGGCAGTGATAACAAGAAACAAGAAGTCTAAAATGGAATCACTTGTGCTAAGCCCACCAACCAAGGCAATATCTAACCTAATTTCCATTTCAACCTCTCCCAGGAATGTAATTAATCATTCAACCTGAAATTCCCTGGTCAGCACTAGTAAGGTAATCCCCAATAAGACTCCCTCCATCCTTCTTTTTTTTTTTTTTTTTTTAAGATTTTATTTATTTATTCATGAGAGACAGAGAGAGAGAGAGAGAGGCAGAGACGCAAGCAGAGAGAGAGAGAGAAGCAGACTCCATGCAGGGAGCCCAATGTGGGACTCAATTCCAGGACTGCGGGATCACGCCCTGGGCTGAAGGCAGACACTGAATCACTGAGCCACCCAGGCGTCCCTCCCTCCATCCTTCTTAGGTAGTTTACCTAGGCCTGAAACAATCCATTCTTTGCTAATAAACTACTTTTTCCACCCTGTCTCAGCCATTACACTTTCCTTTATATGGAGCTCTTTGGAGTGCCTTTCTATTTGCTAGATGGGATGATGCTCAATTCGTCAATCATTGAATAAAACCAATTTGATATTTAAATTTACTCAGTTGAATTTTTGTTGTTTAGCAGATTTGGTGGTGGTTATGTGATCTGAAGCAAACTTCTAATGGCATTTGGAACAAGAAACGCAGGCATGGTATACCACAAACCCTTTGAGTTACTCTCTTTCTCACCATTTCTAAGGGCTGTGGATAAATTCCACTTTGTTTTGAGCCCAGCTTTCTTTGCATTGAGCTCCCAATCTACTTCCTGTCTAGCCAGGGTTTAGCAGCTCAGCTTGCACTGACAGTTTCATCTGGAACCTGAGTCCCCAGCCTATGGTTCCTTCCATAGTTCTCATTTTGATTGGAAAACCCACCCCTTGATTCTGTCTCAGGATCCACATGGGAAATATTAACAGGAGTTTGCAGTTCTTTATTTATATGGAGACCCCAGCCTCCCATCTACAGTATCCATTTATTGAAGTCTACTGGTTCAATCCTTTCCCTAGTTCCTGATTCCATGGAAATTGGTGGTGGTGTATACAGAGCATTCTCTTGGCCAGTCCACTGTAATTGGTTAATCCTGATATCTTAAGGTGCACATGTTTTCATGTCTTGTTTTTTATAGATTAAAGCTATTGGTTAATGAAAATCTCAGAAGTCAAAAAGCCACAAAAGTTAGTAGGTATGGGTTGAGAACTTCATCACTGCTAGAGCACTAACTGCCTAGCCCAAAGACTCCCTTGTTAGGATAAGTGGATCATGGAACAGGTTAGATGGGCACTGGGTCTCCTACCAACCTCAAAAAAATTTCTCTGTAATGAGATATATTGTAAAACATCACATAATTCTCAACCCAGCAGCACATCCCTTTTAGGTATTAGTTTGGCTCTTGGTGATTAAAATAAAATAGAAAACAAAATGAAACTAATAAAATAAACTAAAGCAAGTGAATAATGAAAATGGGATCCTTAAAAATTGAAAGAGTTAAGAACACTACCTTTTGGCATTTCTGCTCATTTTATACTAAGAACTGTGGTTCCAGAACTAGTAAATATAGAAAAGAAAAAAAAGGCAAAATCTTACTAAGCTTATTTTGTGTCCTGAGAATTGGACTTGGGAGCCCTCAGGGAGGGGATACCAAAATAAGGCCAGCCAAAGATGTAGGTTATACTTCATTTGTGGATAGATATGGCATGTCTGAACATAACCAAATTAAAAATGTGGATTAAATTCCATTTGTGGCTTGGGTCCTACCAACCTATTGGTAACCCTCAGGAGAATTATGACCTAGAATTACACTGGTTATTGTAAGAAATGTTTCAATTAGATAAGACTACTTAGGAAGTCCATTTAAAAGCAAGGCTTCCAAACACACAGAATAGAAATATACTTTAATGGGTATTCAGGAGCCTCCAAAAGACTTCAAAGTTCCGAAATGGCTTCATTGAAAGATATGTAGCAAAATTATAACGAAAAATTAAAGACACCAAGTGTACCCAAAACAAAAGATTACTGAGAAGACCCAATTCCTACTGTTCCCCTTTACTCTCCTTATTTGAGCATTCATCCTGTCTTGATTGCCTTTGCACTGTAAACAAATGTCTGCCAAGTTAGTGGCCTTCTAGATACTCCTATATCCCCCCTCAAAGGGGACAAATGGGCCCCTCTCAGAATTGATAAGGTTCTTGAGGGATTTTCTGGTAAACTGCTACATTATTCCCTTAAACAGTGAAGGGGACACTAAAATTTAAAATCATGAAAACTCTTGCCAAATTCTGGTAAATACCACAACATGGACGGGATCTTAGAAAAACTGGCAGAAACTAGCTCAGAGTAATAATTCTTCCCAGAGTCTGCTCTCCTGGATTTGTCTGTAGTACCCAATAGAAAAGGATAAATAAAATGTCTTTTGTACCCTTTAAGATATCTCTTAAGTAAAAAAAAAAAAAAAAAAAAATCTCTTAAATCCAAGAGGTTGTTCAATATTGCCAGAGATATATACAGTCTGTCTTGGCTAAAAATTACAAAATAGCTCTGTGGTCAGAAATTGGCCAAAATTGCAGAGCTTGATAGAAATTTGTTTAAGTCGTTCTTCCCTAAGCTAAAATAAAACTATATACCTAAAAGGAAAGGGAAAATGCTTCTAAAGCTCTTATAAAAGGATTTATGGGTAGATAAGCCTATGATGTCACCTAATTTGCAACCCAATTGAGTAATTAAGAGCAATTGTTCTTTTCTTTTTATGTATTTACATAAAAGTAGAAATGCAGCTGTGCAGGCAATTCAAAGTTCACTTATTCCTTTTTACCAGCCCCCAAACCTATTTATTTTTATGAGTCCCCTATTTATCTTAAAAAGCTTATAACTTGCTTCTTCCTGCTCCTTTGATATGTAAAAGTTAAAGTACAAACACTAAGGTGGTAATTCTTACCAAAGAAAAAATAGGGGGCAACCCGGATGGCTCAGGGGTTTAGCGCCACCTTCAGCCCAGGGCCTGATCCTGGAGACCCAGGATTGAGTCCCAGGTCGGGCTCCCTGCATGGAGCCTACTTTTCCCTCTGCTTGTGTCTCTGCATCTCTCTCTCTCTCTCTCTCTCTCTCTCTCATGAATAAATAAATAAAATATTTAAAAAAAATAGGAAGGGAAGGGGAAATATTATTTAGGATTTGGGCTAATGGGAAATCTTTTTTTTTTTTTTTTTCCCAAGATTTAATTATTTACTTTAGAGAAAGTGAGAGAAATAGCTTGAAGCTTGGGAGAGAGGCAGAAGGAAAGAGAGGATCATAGATCAAACTCCTTGTTGAGCAGAGCACACATAGGGTTCCATCCCAGAACCCTGGGATCAAGACTGCAACTGAAATGAAGAGTCTGCGAGTTAACTGATCAGGCCACCCAGGCACCCCAGCCAGGCTAATGGGAAAAGAGGAAAAAATAAAACAAGACAAATCAGAGGGGGAGACAAACCACAAGAGACTTAATCATAGGAAACAAACTGAGGTTGCTGGAAGGAATTGGGTAACTGGGTGATGGACATTAAGGAAAGCATATAATGTAATGAGCTCTAGGCATTATATAAGACTATTGAATCATTGACCTCTACCACTGAAACCAATTATATATATGTTAATTAAATTTAAATAAAATAAAATAAAATTTTAAAAAAGAAAGCTATAAGGTTACTGTCTATGTTTGTCTGTACAGGTAAACATTTATGCATATCTGATATGTATGAGTTGTAGGTATGTGGTATTTTCTACTACCAGATAATATTGCCAAAATAAAATTTTAAATAATTCTATTCAATCGGCTTAAAGAAAATCAAGTGCTTAAAAAAATTAAGTATTTATAAAAATTCTCAAAATATAATAGAAACTAATCCAACTACTTTTCAGGTTCACTTGATCTGGGATAATCTTTGGCAAATAAAAGCTAGTTTAAGTTTAGTTTAATTAAATTAGGCATGTCTTCAGAGTTACCAGCATTAAATACAATGCAGACATAAACTACTCTATCTGGATTCACTAGTCAAATAAGTTCATGTTAAATTGGAAGATGGCTTACTTGAGGCTGGAAAATCACTTTCTCACTTACCCAATCCCCACAACCATGACCACAGGCTGTCACTGTCTCCATTTTACAGAAAAGGAGGCTGCAGGTCCCAACAGCTGTTGTCCAGGAATCCTGAGCCTACCTTCTGGATCCCATCTCCAGATGATACTCTCATGCCCTTCACATGCCACTGGCCCCAAGAGGAGAATACAGAGCTGGTCTAGGCTTAGCCTCAGATGAAAACAAGACAAGGTGCAAGCATATGGGGCCACCTCCTTCCTCAGAAAACTTAAAAATACAACTACCATATGATGTAGCAGTCCCACTTCTGGGTATATATCCAAAGGAAATGAAATCACTATGTTGAAGAGATACCTACACGTCCATGATCACTGAAGCTTTATTCACTATAAAACAACTGGAAACAACTTAAGTGTCCACTGACAGATGAATGGGCAGAGAAGATGTGGCATATACACATAATAAAATGTTATTCAACCATAACAAAGAAGGAAATCCTGCCATTTGCAACAACACGAAGCTGGAGAACATTATGCTACATGACATAAGCCAGACACAGAAACACAAATACTGCAGAGGATCATGTATGTGGAATTTTAAAAAGTCAATCTTGCAGAGGCAGAGGGTAGTAGGGCAGTTGCCAACAGCTATGAGGGCATGAGAAATGGGAATGTGTTGGTCACAGAGTACAAACTTCCAGTGAGAAGATGAATAAGTTCTAGGGATCTAATGTACAGTATGGTGACTGCAGCTAAGCATTGTATAATTGATATTTGCTAAGAGGATAGACCTTCTCACTATAGTCCTCTCACTATATGCACAAGATCGTTAACTCTGAAAAATAAAAATGAGGAGTCCAAAAAAAACAAAAGAAACCTCAAATAAGTTCCTGTTATCACTCACAAAATCTGTCAGCAAGAAAAATAGCTTGCAATGATGGCTCACTTTATCTCATGTCTCATAAACTTTTTGAAGGTGTTTGAAACATAATTTTTAAGAACACATAAACTATATAGATAAAAATAAAATTAAAAGTTTGTAGGTAAAACTTTTAAATTTACCCACAAATTTATCTTAAATTTACCTAAATTCCCAAATCTTTTCTGGTAATCTAAAATCTTAAAGTTTAGCTAAGTTAAATAAGCTAAACTGATTGAATACCCAGGTCATTTCCAAATAAGATAAAATACTGATATATTAATTACTGAACACAAGTATATCCACTTTTGGCTTCCTTTTACAGAGGAACTAATGATATTTGGATCTATTAGAAGTGTTTTATGCCATGCTGAGACATTTACTATGAGAAAGTTTCTAAAATTATGAATATTTTTATATTTTTCAAGCCACAGAATGGTAAAATAAAGACATTTAATAATTGTTTATTTTTTTATTCTCACTAAAAACTGTTTTTAGTGTTAAAATTATAATATGTAATTAAAGATACTAGAAATAATAAGAGAAACTTCTCCATATGTAAGAGAAGTAAGATGTGTGTTCAGTAATATAAGGTATGAGGAATGGAGACATATTTTTTTGAAGAAAAAGAAAGTTGTAGAAAAGGGATCATTGTAAAATGATTTTATGCATGGTCAGGACTGCCTAAGATTATAATGAATTTAATTAAATAAATGAATTTTAATATCAAAAGTAAGCTGGTGCAACATTAAAATTTGGTTTGCTCTCTGTTAAAAAAGACAAAGTTTTCTCAAACTATGGTCTGCTCTTGATGAAAAATTGTAAAAGATTTTACCCTTTTAAGTAATCGGCCTAGAAAGCAAAGATTTTGTGTTTTATCAAAATAATTTTCTGTGCTTTATTTTATTTTAACCATCAGGTCTTTGATTACTTAATAAAGCTGAGTTTTCTTTATTTAAATAACTGAAGGTTTTTTTATACCTATTTAACTTTCCGTATTTACTCGCAATGTCTTTAATTACCCCTATGGCTAAATGGATAACCAAGAACTCTTTCTTTCTTTCTTTCTTTCTTTCTTTCTTTCTTTCTTTCTTTCTTTCTTTCTTTTTTTTGTTTTATTTATTTATTAATGAGAGACACACAGAGAGAGAGGCAGACACAGGCAGAGGGAGAAGCAGGCTCCATGCAGGGAGCCCAATGTGGGACTGATCCTGAGACTCCAGGATCATGTCCTGAGCTGAAGGCAGATGCTTAACCGATGAACCACCCAGGTGTCTCCCAAGAACTCTTTCATAGTAACCTATGACCATATTTTAAAAAGTATTTTAAAACCTTTTGATATTTTTGACAAACTTCCCCAAATCAAATTCTAAATAAAGTATTTTTTACCTTGAACTGACTTTGGAATGCTTTAGAGGGTTTCTGGAACATCTCAAAAGATTTGTTCTCTCTTTTATAAAAAGAGAGATGTTACACTAATTAGACTTATTTCACATGTTAAATTACATGGGAAACATTGTCAAACAAGTAATAAAACTGATATATCCGAGCATGTTATCTTAAAATGTTTGTCAGATAAAAAATTACATTTGTCAACTGTATTGTAATAAACTCATCAGCCTTTTTAACCATGGCTATTTCTAAGTCTTTATTATTTACAAAAAGTTACATTTTACTCTCATGCTTTCACAAATGTATTCCTGCAAAGTGATTCATCTTCGAGGAGACTCATGGAAAAGACTCTGATAGGTAATCTAGAATTCAAGTCTCTGATAACTTTGAGATCACAAAACTGAAGTAAGAGTTTCCAGATCTAATGGAAAACTGGATTTAAGTAGATCAAGTATTAATTACACAGAACTACATGAACTGAGGAGAATGATTATAATTTTTTTGAATGATTATAATTTTTTACGACTTTTTGTTTGAAACACTGCTGTTCCTTAATGGGTTTTTTTTCCTATATTTAAGTAAGCTTTTTCTTGTAAGCTAGTTATGACATACAATTTGGTAAAAGCATACCTTTGTAAATAGAGATGAAACATTTATTTTTCTTTCTTCCCTAATAGTTCTAGAATTCAGAAACTCTAGAATATTCTTTTCATGGCAAAATAGTTATTTACATAGTTCAGTAAGAATCTGTTTTCTCTATAATAGGAATCCAAAACATTGGTTATATTACCAAGGCTTTGATTGGAATGCTATATTTGAGAGAGATGTGCACAGACTTACTTATGACCAGATAAGCTTAAGGACTTTACAGAGCTAATAAAGTCCCTTGGAAGAATAAGCCTTGTACCTTGCTTATAAGATTCCAGTAAAGCAGTCTTTAAAAGAGCCTGCATGGTCACTTGTCTTGCTGCACTTACACAGTCAATCACTTGTCTTGCTGTGCTTATGCAGACAAGTGCACTTATGTAAATAATCAAGCCAAGTTTAATGCAAACAAATTTGCTTTACTGTAGAGGTAACTGTGATGTGGGAAACAAAGCCAGAAGAAAAATTATTAAATTTCCTTACTACTTACAGCCCCTTGACAAGTCCTTGAAACAGGTAGAGTGACATTCCTCTAAGGACTTAACTGCCTGGATGTTGACACTTTGCTAAGGGCAACAGGCAGTCTTAGCCTGACTCCCAGGATCCTGTTAAGGCTACTTTAACATATAAAAATTCCTTTGGAGACTTCCTTTATTTCTACCCCACCCCACCCCCCCAGATACATGTTGGCAATCATCCCCCAAGTATTTGATCCACCAATATACATCCAAAGGGTCTCGTTGATTAAGGCACAGGCAGAGCTGGGGGGGGGGGGCGGGGATAGATATGTAGCGGGCTTTGTAATCAGGCTCACAGAAGTCCCAGAAAACCTGAGGTATAATGAAACTAGAGATAACAGAGCAAATCAGACCACCTTGCCCTAGATGTGGGTGGGTGGTATCTTTTTATGAGTCATCTTGTGACTAACAAAGAATAACCAGACCCCAAAGAAGAAGTAAGCCATTAAAGATGTATCACCAGTCCTTACTCAGACCAAGACATCACAAGAATTTAAAGCCACAGGCTCCATGGTCAGTTCTAAATAAGACAGTCAGTGGAGGCCTATGTTGGCAACCCTATTGGGACCCCCCTCACTCCTAAGAGCTTTTTCTGTATCCCTGCTTAAAAAAAAAAAACAAAAACAAAAACACAACTCTATCACTTTACTCACTCTCCTGTTTGTGAGAAAAGACCTCAGTCTCCTACTTCAATTGTAGAGAGAAAAATTAGGCTTATGCATTTGTAGATATTAGATTCTCAGTCCTGCTGACTGAGATTTTCTTAAGTAACTATAAGTTGGACTGGATCCTGAGTTCTTCTAGTTTCTATCAGTTTTCTGATTCGGAAACACCAAGAACAAGAACTTCTCTTCACTTTCTTTAAAAGGGCAAGCTTTTCCACACTACCCTGATCACTGCCAAACTTTGAGGACTTGTATTATTAGTACATATATTATAGTTGAAGAAGGCTTCACCTGACGTCTGGTCCTAAACAAACACTAGCGGCCTCCAAATCAGATTGATTAGGAAGAGAAGTTGCTGACTTCAAAGTAGACCCCTTCCTCCCAAGATGCCCAAGGATGACTTCTTACTTTACCTGAACATGAAACCCTTCCTCCCTTTACCCTGGCACTGGCCTGGAAAGATAACACCATTATCTTTATTTCCCAGGCCATTGGCAATGAGGGGTAACCCCTGGAATTTAGAACAACTTTTGTTTCAGCTAGCAGAAAACCTAACTGACTCCTGTTTTGAATGAACAAATGTAAGAATCCTTGCAAATAAACTCATTAACAGTGCCATTTCAGTGGAAGTGGCTTGTGCCCAACACGGTCTGTCTTTGTCTGTGGTGGTTATCATTCCCCTTGGGCCAATGAATGCTTAGATGGCTGGTGTATAGCCAGGCAATGACTCTTAGGTTGTCTAACTGTGTCTCTGTTACACCTTAGTGGTTAATTCCCCTGAATTTATATTGTTGAGTTAGAAAGGATCTACAAGGAGGCACTCATAATTCAAAATTAGCTTCCTTTGGTAAATGACTGCTCCTATGTCTAGGTGCAAATGAGGCAATAATAAGGAATCTCTTCTTGACTCTTGAAAGTATTATAGAATCCACTGCTAAGACAATTGCTATCCAACAAAATCCTTAGACTCGCTGGCCAAAATTGTTCTTGGTAATAGGATAGCTCTTATTTTTTTTAGCTGAGCAAGATGGTGCCTATGCTGTAGCCAATACCATCTGTTACACCTGGATTGATGTTTCTGTGAAAGTCAAAATTCAGTCACATAAAAACACTGAGTAAGGCACTTGGCTTAAATGGGTAGCTACTTCAATGGAGTCTTTATTTGATTTTGATTGTTTTGGGTCTTGGGGACCATGGCTCTAAAGTGTACTCCAAATATCAGAAATTATCCTGCTTATAATAATCAGAGTAATCTATCTGGTGTATTGTATTCTTTCATGACCTTTAAGTACATGCTCATAGCTGCTAACCACCATGCAGATGATCTCCCTAAAACTGGAATGTTAGGGAACAAAGAGAATGACTTAAAAATTGTGAACCTGAAATCATAGCCTGCTAATATCACAAAGATCAAGCAAAAATGTCCTGACCTATGAATACCATACAAAGCATTTTTTAAAAGCTGCAAGAACTATAGATTGGTAGCTGAAAATGGCACTTATATCTTAAATTTGGTTATCATAGTTAAGATTGATAATTCTCAGTTAAGTTGAAAGTCTGATCCAAAGGGGGTAATTATTGAAAAGACACTGGACAAAAATGGAGTCACTTGTGCTAAGCCCCACATAAGCAAACCAAGACTTAATACTCAACCAGGAATGTAGTAATACTAGGAATATATTCTTTAAACAGTCAACCTAAAATTACCTGGTCAGCACTAGTGAGATATTCACTAATAATAAGACCTTTCTATTCCCTATAGATAAGTTACCTAAATCTGAAACAATCTACTCTTTGCTAATAAACTTCCTTTTTCAGCCTCCTTTTTGCCTTTAAAAATCTTCCCTTTTCTGTAGCTATTTAGAGCTACTTTTTATTTGTTAGATAGAATGCTGTCCAATTCATGATGAATAAAGCCAATTTGATCTTTAAATTTACTCAGTTGAATTGTTGTGGTTAACAAGAGCAATTAAAGGCATATAAAAATGGATTAGACTGCCTCAAAAGATGTAGTGTTCCATCACTGATGTAAGAATTATCTTTAAGCGTTACTATGATAAAGATTTTTGTACTATATATTGTGCTATCATAAATTTAAATTATTAAAAAAACATTATAATAGCCTTTTCGATTCTAAATTCTATGATATTACTCATGTTACCCTGAGAGTAAAGCAAGCAATTAAAACAAACCTGAATTCTAGGTAGATATACTTTTGTTTGCATCCTCAAATAAATTCTACTTCTACTAAAGAAAATATATGGTGAGTATTAGAAAATTTTATGTTTTAAGGAACAGAATGGTTGTATATGAAAGCGTTCTGCCTAGGAATTTACTGCAGCTGTTAAACATTATAATATCCCCTCAATTAACCATTTTAGTATTTTATATGTAGCATTTTGTCTTGCTTAGCAGATATCACATTTTGCTATGAATATAATTTAACTATTTTATGATACATTTTCTAATTTGTATTTTTTGTGAAAGATTAAAATAGGACTTAATTAGATGGCTTCCTCAATAACAAACTTTTTAGATCATGTGAGAATGGAGTGTAGTCATCGAAGGCAATTAATTAAAAATGTGGTCTGTAGTCCCTAATTTTTATTGCCACAAATGTTGTCACTCCAACTGAATAATTTTCACTTGAAGAAAGATGAAGATTGTATGCAATGTTCAAATTCTCTCCTTAACACCTAGATTAATACTTTTTGAATTCCAAAAGGTAAATTGTTTTTAGATTGACTCAAAGATAATACAAATTAAATATATACTGATACCAAAAATATAGTATAATTCACAAGGTATAGCTTTAAAAAAATTGTCATCCTAAATCTGAAAAACTAAATAAAAGCTTCAAAAATATTTTTGCTATTAGAGTTCTAAAATAGTATTTTAAATAATATCACTAAGTTAATAGTTTTAATCAAATATATTCGATATTTTAATAGTGTTTATATAGCTACTCTAAAATAAATGATTCTTGGGGCACCTGGGTGGCTTAGTCAGTTAAGCATCTATCTTCGGTTCAGGTCATGATCCCAGGGTTCTGGGATGGAGCCCCACATTGGGCTCCCTCTCCCCTAGCCTACCTGCCCCTACACCATGTACTCTCTTCACGCTCTGTCAAATAAAATCCTAAAAGTTTTTTTTAAATAAATAAAAATAAAATAAGTTATTCTTTAATTTTCTGTTTCTCTATTATCTTTTCTTAATTATTATACTATTTTTTTCAAATACCAAATGATGTAGGTATGTAGGTACTGTGATATTGTAATTTATAAGAAATATATATATGGTCATTCAGATAAAAAGAAAAATAGATTTCTCCTGAATACTTGGCCTTCATTCATTGTTCCTGGCTCAAACTCTCAAAACCTTGGAGTTTCCTGAGTGATAAGAGCTATTGGAGCAATTTTTGTTATAATATTTGGGCTCTTATCCAGAGGTCCTGGAAAAATGCTTCAGAGCCATCAAGGTGAAATGGATGTCGTATTATTCATAATAAGCCCTTTATACCTCAAATAGGTTTATGTTAGTGAGGTCACTTTTGCAAAGTACCTAAGGATAGGGGCTGGTTACCAAGGGAACCAACCAGGAAGAGAGAGTTGGAACTTTTAGTCCCACCCCCTGATTTCTGGGGAAGAGAGAGGAAAGGGGAGGTTGAATCAACCACCAATGACCAATGAGTTAATCAGTTTTGCCTACATAATAAATCCTCCATAAAACTCCCAAAGGAGAGAGGTTGAGGAGCCACTACACAGGGGAACCAAAATGTGTCCATTGTTACCAGGCTGGGCCCCAAGCTCCATGAAGATAGAGCTCCTTTGATCAGGACCTCATCTTACATACTTTTTCATCTGGCTATTGACTCAGATCCTTTCATATCGTTTGTAATAAATTGGTAACCTAATGAGTAAACAGGTTTTCTCTTCTGTGAGCTGTTCTAGCAAATTAATCAAACCTGAGGAAGGAGTCATGGGAACCTCTGATTTATAGCCAATCAGATATATAGGCCACAACCTGAACTTGCAACTGGCTTCTTGATTTGGAAGAGGTTGTTGGAACCTCCAGTTTGTAGCCATTTGGTCAGAAGCATAGGTAACAACATGAGCTTGCAACTGATATCTGAAGTGGAAGGTAGTTTTGTGGGACTGAGCCCTTTACCTGCACAATCTGATTCTCTCTCCACACAGATAGTGTCAGAATTCATTTGAATTCTCATACACCCTTCTTAATGTCTGAGGGTTGTGTGTGAAACTCCAGCTCCCCTACATTCAAATTGGTTCTCAAAATACAAAAAAAAAAAAAAAGAGTAGGCAAATATTTTGTCTAATATGTAAAAGAGCCCAATGTCTAAATTAAAAAAAATTCATATATACATACACACTACCTAATCATTTATTTATTGGAAATGAAGCACACTTTTTCATTATTTTTGTGCATCTATGGAGGGACTACTTAATAAGAGATTTCATTTTACAAACTTCAATAAGAAATATTTTACTTATTCCCAGGGTACAAGTAATTTCTCCTCAACTAACTTTTTTCATGAACAAGAACTTTCTCCTTTTTCAAAACAAGAAGCTGTAAAGTCTCAGTAGACCAGCTGAAAAACAGTAGCTGGCAAATTTATACAAAAGAGTTTCAGAGAATCAATTGTGATGCCCTTAGTTTTAATCACTGTTTTTTTCTCCTACTACAAATCTATTTTAGACATTAGGTATGTGTCTAGTTTAACATCATTTCCTAAATACAATTTTCTAGGTTGCACTATCAACTCTGCTCTTAAATGTTACCTCAGATGTTTGTGATATTTTCTAGGAATTTTGCTGGACATTTTGAAAGACACCTTTTATTAGTCAGAATACTTTAGGACTCCAATACTTCAGTCTTACTACAGTGAATGCATTACACCCTTCTCTAGATTCTGCTTTCTCTTGTCTTTTTTCTTAGTGTTCGATATATGCTAAAAAAAAAAAAAAAATGCAAATCTCAGATAGAACACTGAGAAATATGACTATAAGTTTCTCATTCTAACTCCCTTCTTTCGCAAACTGAGAAAAATAAATTGTTCTCAAATGGTTGTTCTGAGGAAAGCATGTACCACAATGCTTAGCACAAATAGACAATAAATAGTACTTGGATCATTTTTCCTATGTGTTTGTATTTAATCCCAAAGTCTAGCAGCTTTTTGTGTGTGTATTTCTGGCCATTTTCCCAAAGGTCTTCTCCACCCACGTAATGGGTAGATTTACATGAAGCTTATACAGACACATATTTAAGAGCATTTTTTACCTATCACGACCTCTCCAAACCACTTTCTTTTTTGAAAACTACTGCTTTATAAAATCTTGCTTTATGGTTTTTTTAGTGCAAAAAGAAAGAGCAGCATTATTTGAGATTTAACTTACAAAATTTGGCATAAATAAAACTTATATTTGTATCAAACAATCTTACAATTAATTGAAATAAACTCACAGGAAAACATATTTGAATAAATTCATAGTATAAGGTAGAAATACCTACCGCCAAACCATGATAATTTTTAGTTATTTGAATTTAACATTTAATAAGATAGTAAAACATTTTTTCTTGAAACAGATCCTTGCAAATTGGATAGAAAAAAGGAAGAGACACCTAATCAGATATCTGCTACTAAATCTTGGACTTGATGAGTTTGCCTATGTACCACTTCTATTATTTTGCAATGTAATGTAGAAAAGCTTACTGAACAGATCGAATTCAAATGAGTTTGGCTCTGAAATTTTGGAAGTCTCTTTGAAATGAAATTTGGCCTCATGACTACTATGAGGATTATCAAATATTTGGGACTTGTTATTCCCAATATTTTGCTTTTCTAATATTATTCATTTACAATGAAGTGATGACTGCTGTGCACAATCAAAACTGATTATATTTTATAATAGGTTTGTAGTCATCAGTGTAAGAAGGTCATTTTGTGAGAAAAACGAATCAGATTTTATTAGTTATATTCTGAAATTTTAGAAACTAAAATATAAAGAAAACAAATAATGTTTAGGCAATTAATTAGAATATAAACTCAATCTCAATTTCCTTGAATACCAAGACAGTAATCATATTAGAACACACACAAACACATGTACTGATCCATTTTTAAGGAAGAACTAGCAATGAAAACAGTTTTGTATTTTATTGATGTTTTTAAGTGTATCTTGATTAATTCTGTTCATGCCAAACAGAAGACAGAATAGCATGAAAAACCTAAAATAGTAACAGTAAAATTTTAGGAATTAAGAAGGAAGATGAAAAGAAAAATGAAAGGAAGTGAGAAGGGAAGGGAAGTTCCCCTTGTCTTCTTCCTTTTTTGTTTCTAAAATTTTATGAATTTTACTAATTCAATATTTGGAACATATTAAAACTCCATGAAGATGCTAAGAGAAGTTTTATGAGCAAATGTAGAGGATATTTGGATTTGGTTAGTAATGAAAGGAAATCAATATATTAAAGACAGTTATAGAGGAAAATGCTCTGTTTTAATGGACTTTAAACCTATAATAGTGTGGGTTAGAAAATGGGAAAATAATCATCCATAATATACACTGGAATAAAATAAAAATCAATTTCCCAAATTGCAAAGATTGTATATAACTTAAAAATCTCTAGCAGAATATATTCAACAATGTTGCCTAGCAATGAAACACCCCTAATCCTCTAAGAACATGGGTATTGAATTGAAACTCTTTCTAAATTCATTCCAATGACAATTATGTCACATAAAATATGTAAAATGAAAGTTAATTATCACTTCTTTACAAGAGGGAAATAAAATGCATGATGAAGAATTTCTATCAGCACTTGCATCATAACCATTTAAAATGAATTTTGGAATATTCTATTTAGTCTGAGTTTTTAGTTTTAGAGAAAACTACCTAATTTCAAATTTTTTTAGTTATAAAATCAAAATATTTCAACACAAATTTATGGATAACAGCCAGTAAAAATGGAAAAAGGAAACCTCTGTTTTTGTCACACTATATAATTTGACATGGGCAGTGACAACAAATAAAAATCAAAATTAACCCATAATTCAGTGAAGAAATAGTTTTGAGTAAATAAAATCTGTCTTTATTAATTATCTTTGGTATCTCATCTGGGAACATGCTTAAATAGATACATTTCATTTTTTTAGATGTAAGTAATACTACCTCATAGTTTAAAAATAATACATTCATTATGTTCAGAAAATACAGACAAAAAAAGAATTATTCTTATGGCAAGGAGCTTATTATTTATACATACTTATAAATTAAATAATGTACCGAAAGAAACATTATTGGAGCATCTATTCTAGATTGGAGGCGGTGGTTAGAGGGAGGAGATGGAGGTTGATACAGAAACTGAGACAAGGGGCACCTGAGTGGCTTAGCGGTTAAGCCTCTGCCGCCTTCAGCTAAGCTACGTGGAGCCGCTTCTCCCTCTGCCTGTGTCTCTGCGTCTCTGCCCCCCCCCCTCTCTCTCTCTCTCCCTCCCTCTCATGAATAAATAAATAAAATAAAAATTAAAAAAAACTGAGACAAAAGACTAAAGAATTTCACAGGCTACTAATAGCTCAGCCAAGTAAGCTCATTTAAAATAGAAGATTTAAATATTACTACTTTCACAAACCTGTTCCAGTACTCTAAGAAATGGTAGATGCTTCCCCAAAATGAGCATCCAAATCCAGCAGTTACTGTAAGGGAAAACCTATTGCAATTGCCTGTATGTCCACTCCACCTGACTATGAGGTCTTTGAAGGCAGGAATGGTCATCTTTTAAACTAACAGAGGGATTGGAAAGAAAAAAAAAAGTGCTGTAATATATCTACCCACAGAATGAATGAATCAACTCTCAGATCTCATTCTAGTTTCAGGGCAATTGTGAAGTCGATCTAAGTTAGAGGGAGTTCTCTATTGTGATAATATTAGCACTTATATATAGTACTATATATATATATATATATATATATATATATATATATATATATATATCAGCATCAGATTCAGTACTACATTATTCACGTTTACATTAATGCCCCTGTGACCTTTTTGTACTGTAAGAATCCTTATCCATCTTATATTTGTGTGTTTTTTTTAATTGATTTCCTAAATTAACTCTACGCTACTCACCCTTGAACTTCATTTTATTTATAGTCACCAAGGTCATTTGAACTATGCAAAACTCATTTCTCTACTAGAACAACAAACAAATTTAAACTTATTTTCCAAAAGTGATTATTATCCTGTTATTCATTTCTCAGGTCTTTCAGTAAAACATTAGAGTATTTGGGGCTTGCAGTCTGAAAAGAATCTGGGTTGTCTTGGTATTCTTTAGCTGTTATGTGTGTGTAAAGCTCTGGTATTGGTTATCTCCTTTAATTTTTAAAACAACATATAAACTCAGTATTTTCATCTCCATTTTAAAGTTGAGAGATTTATGAACTGAGATACTTTTAATGATTTATCCAAAATCACAGAGCCAGCAAGTGACTGAATGACTCCTCAACCTTTGTGTATCAATTCCTTATCATATACCTTTCACTATCTCACCTCAATTATTTCCCTAGCTTTTTATTTTGATGTTTCAAACCTGCTGAAAAGTTGAAAGGTTAGTTCAAATGTTATTGGTATACTCTTCACCTAGATTCACCAATTGTCCCACTTGATTTGCCTCTTGTTCTGTATCTGATTCTTTTTCTCACATTCTTTCTAAATATATATAGATATAGGTATATATACACAAAGGAATTTTTTCTTTCGCTAAATCATCTGAAAGTAGTTGCATATATCATAATACTTCACACTTAAGTAATTCAGCATGTATCTCCTAAGGACAAGGAAATTATATTCTGATAGTATTCATAGTGTTCTTGCCAAAAATATTGAACCTGAATCAAACAAGAAACTGCTAGACAAAGCCAGATTGAGAAGTGTCCTATACAATAATAGAGTTGGAATCTTTAAAAATATTAACATTAGAAGACACACAAAAAAGGATGGAGAACAATCTAGATGGAGACTAAAGTACCAGAGAAACTTAACATTAAAAAAAAAAAAAAGAAACAACATAATACATGAGTTTAATTGGATCCTCTATTGAAAATACTAAAAAAATAAAAATAGCTATGAATGACATTTTGAGGAAAGTTGAGGAAATGTGAATATGGGTGGCATATTAGATAATATTCAATTATTCATACCACTGTTTTTTAGAACCAAAATAATAACTGTGCCTATAATCCTGTTTTCTCTAAAACTATATGTGTACATATTCAGATTCACAAGAACTGTTTCTGTTTTTTTTAATATACATGCATACATAAACAGACCAAAAAGAATGCTTTTATTAATTTTTGTTTGTTTTTATTCTTTTTATAAATATAGGATGTGAACGCCTATGACTCTTTTTATGATACTTCAAAGTCTTAGAGCAATGGAGAAAAATTAAGTACATAAAATGTTTTAACCTAAATGGTTGCCTTAAAAAAAAAAAAAGAGTGGGGATCCCTGGATGGCTCAGCAGTTTAGTGCCTGCCTTTGGCCCAGGGCATG
Organism: Vulpes lagopus; assembly: GCF_018345385.1. Taxonomy (NCBI): domain Eukaryota; kingdom Metazoa; phylum Chordata; class Mammalia; order Carnivora; family Canidae; genus Vulpes; species Vulpes lagopus. The sequence continues at coordinate 90,018,713 of NC_054829.1, read as the reverse complement.
ATCCTAAAGACCCAGGATTGAGTCCCACATCAGGTTCCCTGCATGGAGCCTGCTTCTCCCTCTGCCTGTGTCTCTGCCTCTCTCTCTCTCTCTTTCTCTCTGTGCGTCATGAATAAATAAATAAAATCTTTTTAAAAAGAGCAATTTAATTTCTCAAGCTTGGTTTTATGTTCAGATAAGATTAAGATTAAATATCTTCAGACATTTAGTTATTATTAGCATTAGCAATTTATATATACACAATTGGTTATTTTCTTCCTAATAGTGAGGCAATAAATAATTGCTTTTCTTAAAATAAGGACGATTTTTTTGATCAGCTACTCAGTCATACACAAGGCAAACCTTTCAAAGATCAGATATGTATGGATTGAAATTATTAAACGTATAAAATGTATTTTGTTAATAGCATTACTTATGTTAAAAGTGCATCTTAAATAAAATTTAATAGAATCTAAAGATGAAAGCTTTTATCAGAGAGAAAGAGATATGACCATAAAGACCAAGAGAGGGAGAAATTGCAAAGAACAGAAGTGAGAAAAGCAAATCACTGTAATAAATCTTTAAAACTGTCAAAGACCTTCTCAAGTATAAAATAATTTCCTTTGTTATCTCATCACACAGTGTGGAATATAATGAAATCTGGCTGTAGGTTGGAGTGTTCTAAGTTCAAGTTGGACAATACCATGAATGTTCATTAATTATAATATATGTATTTAAAACAATAAGTAAAAATAAGCCACTTGGAGTTTGTTCTTTATAAAAAACTTTTTCTCCAAACCTGCTGATAATTTTTTAATCAACGAAACTGAATTTAAATATCACAGATGTAACTATATTCTTTTTTTTTGTACTGCTAGCATATTAGCTTTTTTTGTAAATCGTGTATTCAAAAGTAAATGTAAAACTATGTACCTGAGAAAAGTCAGAGTTCTATTTATATGGTCACTGACATTTATTAAAATATTATTCATAAAATGTTTCTTGAATTTGAAGAGGTATTATAAAAAGACAACATATTAATAAGGAGTAGATTAACTTCTAAGGGAAAAACTTCATGTTCAGAACTTAAAAATTCTTAATCTTAAAAATTCTTAATACATACTCTAACTGTATTTCTCCACATAATAGAACAGAATGAACTCAGCATTTATTTTCTCAAACAATATCAGCACATTACTATGTGAATAACCATTTCTCCCTATTCTACTCTAGTTGTCTTTATCAGCTTAGTTATCCCTAAATTTCCATTTTCAACCCTGGAATTCTCTTTTGTCATTCTCTCACTCTTCATAATAGAGGAGACCATTGGTGATGTCTGTACTTCATTTGAAATTCTTTTTTTTTTTCTTTTAATTAGTTTCAGAGGTAGAGTTTAGTAATAGTGAGTTTAGTTGCATATAACACCAGTGCCCATGACTTCAAGTGTCCTCCTTAATGTTCATCACCAAGTTATCCCATGCTCCCACCCAACTCCCCCCCAACAACCCTTAGTTTGTTTCCGTAGTTAAGAGTCTTTTATGGTTTGTCTCCCTCTCTGATTTTGTCTTGTTTTATTTTTCCCTCCTTTCCCCTATGTCCATCTGTTCTGTTTCATAAATTCACTTATGAGTGAAATGCTATAATTTTCTTTCTCTGATTGACTTGTTTCACTTAGCATAATACCCTCTAGTTCCATCCACAATGTTGCAAATAGCAAGACTTCTTTTTTGATGGCTAAGTAATATTCCATTGTACCTAAATACCATATCTTTTTTATGCATTCCTCTGTCGATGGACTTCTGGGCTCTTTCCATAGTTTGGCTATTGTGGACATTGCTGCTATAACATTTAGGTACAAGAGCCCCTTTTGGATCACTACATTTGTATCTTTGCAGTAAATACCTAGTACTGCAATTGCTGGGTCATAGAGTAGCTCTATTTTTAACTTCTTGAGGAACTTCCATACTGTTTTCCAGAGTGGCTGTACCAGCTTGCAGTCCTACCGACAGTATAAGAAGGTTCCTCTTTCTCTGCATCTTCACCAACACCTGTCACTTCCTGACTTGTTAATTTTAGCCATTCTGGCTGATGTGAGGTGGTATCTCATTGTGGTTTTGATTTTTATTTCCCTGATGCCAAGTGATGTTGAGCATTTTTTCATGTATCTGTTGGCCATCTGTATGTCTTCTTTGGAGAAATGCCTGTTCATATCTTCTACCCATTTCTTGACTGGATTATTTGGTTATTGTGATGAGTTTGATAAGTTCTTTATAGATTTTGGATACTGACCCTTTATCTGATAAGACATTCCCAAGCATCTTCTCTCATTTTACCAGTTGTCTTTAGTTTTCTATTGTTTCCTTTGCTGTGCAAAAGCTTTTTATCTTAATTAAATCCTTTAACCAATCCCTCTGCTCACTTTTATTTTGGTTCATGCCTTAGTTTAATTTTCCATTATCTTTTACATCATCATTGCATTAAACTGTTGTGATTTCTTTGCTTCTTCCCTTTACAGTCTCTAACTTATCTCAAACTCTACTTCCATAGTTAGGTGTCTAAAATGCAGAATTACATGTTCATATTTCCTTGTCATACTTGTTATCTATCCTTTTCCTAATTTCTTTTTTTGCTAATACAACCCTGATTTTGTTCCAGTATTGAGTATCTCATATTTTGGGGAATCTGGGAATCATATTTCACCTAGGAATTGGTAATTCCATTCCCATAATCAGTGATCACTTTCTAAATAGGCTTATGGAAGAATTTTGGCCATTGATACAGAAGAAATCTACTGGGTAAATTTTCTAGGCAAAGTCTTTACCAAAAACAAAACAAAACAAAACAAAACAAAAAACCTGAAACTAAATAAAAGCTTCAACATTTACCTGTGGACCCTGCTGACTAGAGAATGTGATACTTGAAATTAATTCAACCACACAGAAATAATAAGGGGAAAGAATTATAAAGAAGTGGAATTGAAGTTATGTTTTCATTGAATGATTGAATTCATTATCTCTGGATCCACTTTGTCTCTACATCTTCTTGTTATGTAAGTTAATAAATGTCCTAACTTTTCTGTCAGTTGGGCCTTCTTTTATTACTTGAAATATAAATACATTATTTTATTCAGAATTCCTGATGATGTCTCTAATTACCCACCTGAGAAAATTCACAATGTTAGGTATAGAACTCAAAGCATCACAGTTTGGCTCTACTATAACTCTATCTTTTCGCGACTGTTTTCCCCTTAGCCTGCCATCCAGGGAACATTTAGAAATTTGGAGCTACAGGCACTTTTACTTCTCTGTGTCCTATGTACTGTACCCTGAGTGATCAATGCTTGCCACTCCACTTTTCCCTCTCCAAATTAACCTGAATTTCTATCCTCAATTTCCATACTATCTCCAATGCCCAATCTTATTTAACCCTTAGGATTAGAACTAAACATTTCCTGCTTACTTTTGTTTTTAATCTCCAAAACAAGTTATGTATGTTTTTCCTTAAGAATCACATCAAGCTTGCATCTGCTAACTCCCTCAGACCAGTAGAGTATAAATTCTTTTTGTTTAGTGGAAGGGGCTTCAGTTACACCTAACGAAAATTCAGGCAGTGATTAATGTAGTATTGAAGTTAACATCTATTTATCTTTGTAAGACATGCATATTATTTTTTTTTATCTTGAAGGAGAGATTAGAATTGAATATAATAGCCTAACGAGATAAAGGGACCATCAAGGATTATAAAAAGATGAAATGAATTTGGTTGGTTTGTGTTTGTTTTTGTTTTTGTTGACCCAGCAGGGAAAGGTTAGAAAGGCAGAAACTGAAGGAAGTGATTCAGGAGGAAATATGTGGGACTGGGTCAAAGCAGATTTAAGTGGAAGATGACACTGAATACCAGTCTTGTAGCAGAGCCCAGATGACAGACATAGCAGAGCCCCATGGGTTCATGTGAGAGAACAGTAACAGGAATAGCAGGATTGGATTCATGATTGGATGCTTTAGACTCTCTTGGGCTTGCCAGAAATATTTTATTGGGGCACTTTTTAGAAGGGCTAAGTGTCTGGGAGTGTTGTAATTCCTATTGGAAAATGTGAGCATTTATGTTAATGTGACCTTATATGTGCCCAAAAGCAATATGATAGTTGACATCTGAGGCACATCTATATTCTATTGCAACTAGAACAATACCTTATAGCTAGTAGATATGCAATAACTATTTGCTTGAATGAACAATATAAATTTGTCTAATTCTTTTATTAACCATGACGAGTCAAGTACATCCTTTGTCATCACTCATAAGGCAGAAGTACCTTGAGTTGGGAAATATTTTAGTAACTTTGAAATAATTTTACAAAATAAATACAACCATAACACATAATAAAAGACTTGAGCAAAGGTTTTGTTTGTATGTTTTTAGGAGCAAAACATATAAAAGGTAGTAAAAGAAGTAGCATTTGTAGAATTTTTAAAAATTATCACACTGCAAATGCAAATTTGTGTCTACAACACTTTGCTGTCAAAAGAAATTGATCTCTGTGTGAATGATAATACTTAAGCTCATGGCCTTTCTGAGGAAATGCACCTGCAGCGGAATGACAAACGAGGAGAGGCCGATTATTCGGCACATGGTCAGGACAGTTACAGGAACCTGTTTTGAAATAGGAAAAGCAGAGTCTCCTGAATAGAAATGATTAAATTCGTATTTTTCAGGATTTCTCAATTCTATCTCATATATTGCCCAGACTTATTTTATCCATGCAATGCCCTGGGTAATTTCAGAGTGAAATCACAGGGATTTGTGGATTATTTACAGATGCTGATTTGAAACCTCTGTTAGCTTGCTGGACATTCACATCCTTCTGATTGTACTCTATATAAGACGACACATGGTTTGACTTGTTGCTATCCAGGGGATGATGGCAGAGCAAGGACTGAGTCAATTACAAAGATCTCTTTCCAAATTGAGGATAAATGGTCTTTGTCATAAGGCATCTTCCTAGACATTCTTGCTTTCCTGACTATTTTCCTCCTGAGTGACAACAAAAATATATCCTGAAAAACCTATTTTGTCCACTTCAAGTTTTTGTATACTGGCACTATATCTTCAATATCAGATTTATTTTTTACTTTACAAGCATCCATATTGGTGTCACATACTTTGCTATGACGTACATAGTGTCACATAGTTTGTAAATAGATATAGCATATCTGATTAATCCCAAACTTGTGACAGAAGAGTTGTTCTAATCTCAATTGTTTCAGTCATTCTTCAATAAAATTCATATGAAAATGTCCATTCTCATTTTCTCTAGTCTATAATTCAATATGTGAAAGAACTTTAAAAGTGCTGTATCATTCTACACTATGACTATCTCCTAATAAATAAAGTGGCATATATTCCATCTTACCGTCGAGCCATATAGTCTCATGCTTGCAAACTTTTTCTATATTTCTTCTGTGATTATATAAGATATTTTTGGTAATAATTAAAATATTTTTGCTAATAGGGAAACTGATATATTTTTAGGAATTATTATCATTGAAAAATATAAAAATACAAATATTTGGAGGCTATAATACAAACATACTAAGAGAAATAGGAAAATATTTAGAAGAAAAAACACAAACATAGGCAGTGATTAAGTCATTGGTATGTGTTGAAGATTTTGGTATATTTCATCTGCTAAATTTTCTTGGGTAAGTAAAAAAGGAAAATAAAAGTAGTCTTCTACTTATGGGAGGATTAACAGAGGCATTTTTGGATGCTGAATTTTACAGATATATTTATTTTATTTTTTTTGTTTATGTGTATTTCCTAAACCCATGAAAATAAACTTGCATTGCTCTTATCATTAGAAAAAAGTAGTTTAAAACATAATATATGGAAATTTGATTTTCAGATAGAAGAATAGGCAGAGATCTCACTCTAATTTATCCATAATTTTTTTTCCTCCATGATCAAAATAAATAGGTATATATCAAATGCCTTATATTGGAATATACCTTCACAGTCTATTTACTATCTAAAATTTACATGGTTTTTTTTGAAAGGAGAAGATACATTTGGTATTTTCCAGGCTTATGATCAGACTTTCATTAGGTCTTTTGTGATTTATTGGAAACCTTGAAATTAAAATATATTTTAAAAAGAGCTAATTTTCCTCCTGAAACTAATAATATGGTATATGTTAACTAAATTGAATTTAAATTAAAAAATTAATAAAATAAAAAGAGCTAATTCTCATGTCTGGTTAGGTAGATTTTTTTTTAAATCTACGTATGCAGTTTAATTTTATAATTATGCACAGTTCTCATTTCTCTAGGTTATAACCTAATATACGTTCCCTTTTTCTAACATATTTATTTGTAAGCTATAAAATAGATTCATTCTGTATGAATCCTCTAGGCTATGTTTAATCATACATCTGTATGATGTAACAGATGAATTTCTGAAAATTTTCTTAAATTTACAGGCATTAGGGAAGCTAGTTAGGTAAGAAATAGTTTTTAAAGCAAAAAATCCTCTTGTTAAGCAGATACTTCTTAATTTGCTATATAAATATGAGTTTTACATACTACATATTTTCAATGCAGGGTGTTTATGGATTGGTAATGCTGCATAAGTAATACTTTTTACTAGAGGAACCCCTGATATGTAATATTTATAACGCTAATAACAATAAAATTGCCAAGATGTGTTTTTTTTTAAAGCAGGAATATGTTAGATTTTGTCAGAAAGCCAGCCTCCATATATAAACTAGTTTTAATGAGAATTTTTTCCTCAGATATACATTATTATACATGATGTTTTATGCAAATAATATAAAAATTAAAATATAGCATATATTACTCTTATAAAATAAGTAATAATTATTTCAAAACTCCCAATGCAATGAATTTTTTAAAAAAATTATACTAATTTAAATGTACAATAAAATTAAACATTTCAAAAAAATATGTACTTATTCAATATATTAATTGAAATAGAAGTAAAGTTTAAATCCATGTAATAGTTTGAAATTATAGAAGAAATAAAATTATAAGTTTTATTTTAGAGAAATAAAATTATAAGTTTATTTCTAGAAAGTATAGAAGAAATAAAATTATAAGTTTATTTTAGAGAGAATTTAGCTCAAATTGAAAATTTCTATTTGCATTTTTAATTCACATAGGACTTACTTTCCATGAAGTTTTAAAAATATATTAACCTTGCTTTCCCCTAAAACAAGTAGCATGTAGAGAAAGATAGTTCAAAGGAGGATAACAGAATTAGGTTAAATCATAAAAGAAGGCTGTTCTTTTCTTCAAGTTGTCAGTGAAAAAGTTTAAGGTAGGTCAAATTTTGATATCATAAACTTTAAATCCATCTAGGAAAGACTGTAACTCTCAGCTTATGATGCTAAAGTTCATGAGACATTTCCCAAATCTGGCTACTAAGACTCAATAAACCAACCATGAAAATCTTTGTTGATGTATTTGTTCATCCTTTCATTTACATTAAAATAAGTGTCTACTTCTATGACAAAGATTGTTCTACATGCTAGGATATAAAAATGAATAAGACGTAAGTCCTCAACTGAAAGAGTTTGTCAAATTATGAAAAGACAAATATTTTTTATTGTCGCATGTGACATGATGGAGGCAACAGCAGAGTGAGAGAACAGATGAACAGGAGCTAGGTCAATCTGAATGAGATGAGGAAGATGGTGATGCTTGCATCAACTTTAAAGCATTCCTCAGAATTAGCCAGATGGGAGATGCTGATGAAATGAAAAGGACAAATGGACTGCATTTTGGACAGAATAATAGCTGCGTGTATAAAGGCATGTAGGTATGAGAAATGATATATTCAGTTCAGTAGTATGAATCTCGTGCGGAAAATATGCATTTTTTAAGCCAGACAGTTTTTTAAATAAACACTATAGGTTTTCTTATACTGTTATATTTAAATTGTATTTTCAGTTGCATATATGTATCTCCCTCTGCAGAGGTTAATGACAATATCTGAATTTTTTGAAGGCTGTAATATTCTATTACAGCTTAATAACATTTAGAAAGGAAAGTGAATCAACAATTAGTATACAATGTGTGCATCAGAAAAAAATGTATTCCCTTTAGAATAGTATAAATATTATATTTTAGTAAAATATTCCAGGAATGAAATTCACAGAAGTCATGGAACACGTGGACATCATCATACAAAGCAGTTCTATTGTTGCACCTAATCTGCTAGTCAGTGTGTTCTGCTCACAGTGAATATGAACTCTTTATAATGGCACATAATTAGATAAACAAAAGCCAGCACACTAGTTATGAGTTTAATTAAATTAAGTTGACACTATATCGATGTTAGCTCCAAAACACTGACTTTAATTTCATAAATATATAAATCTTTCTGTTATATACAACAAATGCTAAGGTATTCTCCTTTTGTAAACTGTAGAGTGATAAAATTAAACACCTGAATTTTAATTCCCTTCAACTAATATAAAAGCAACTGCAAAGGAAGAGAACTAGGGATACTATATAGTTATTCTGAAGAAAGAACACCACACAAATGCATTTAGTGATAAGAAAAATGAGTCACTGAAAGATTAAGCACGTTGCCCAGAGTCATAGTCAAGATTTACAAAATTAAGAAGTATTGGGGCACCTGGGTTGCTCAGTGAGTTAAGCATCTGCCTTCAGCCCAAGTCATGATCCCAAGGTCCTGGGATTGAGCAGGAGTCAGAGTGGGTCTTCCCAAAAAATTTTTTCTAAAAAAATTCATAAGTATTTTGTGGGTGCCTAGTCTGTGCCAGACATTGTGTCAGACTCAAGGCTTCCTAGACATGAGTCGTTTAAATGTTTTAGTTGCTGCAATACAAAGATGAATATCTCATTTTATATTAAGTAACTTCCTACATTTATTAGTAAGATTACACTCATTTCTGTCAAATTTCTGATTCCTAGAAAAGCATTTAGATTACAACAAAGAATTAAGTATTTTGGTAAATATTTTGCTGTATTCTTTTGTATTTTTTGTCATGAACAATTCTTTGAATGAAAAATATTTTTCAGCAGTGCTGTAATGGATCTAATCAAACTGCAAAGTGAGTAATGAGACAAAATTAAATATTTAATGAAAACTATGAGGGAAGCCTGGGTGGTTCAGTAGTTGAGCATTTGCCTTTGGCTCAGGGCATGATCCCAGAGTTCCAGGATCGAGTCTCCCATCAGGTTCCTTATATGGAGCCTGCTTCTCCTGCCTATGTCTCTGCCTTTCTCTCTCTGTGCCTCTCATGAATAATTTTTTTTTTTTAAAGAAAACTATGTTTTTGGAAAGAAAATCAATTTGTTCACATAATTCATGGATACATTCATTAGCATAGATATAGTAAAATAGCTAAAGTAAAATATACTTGTTTTTACTAAAAAGATAGCATTTAACAAGCTTAATTATATCATAGTAAAGGCCCAACTATAATTGGATCCCAGGATCCCACTTTTTCTCTAATTACTCAATGGATAAGTTGCCTGCCCTGTATAAGAGTTTAGCCAGCTTATTATTTTTCTGCTCACATTTAGATAAATCTTTTGAAATAATAAAATAGACTTTATTTAAAAATTAAAATTGTCCATTCTGAGACAGTAATCAATACCAGAGTCTTCCTCCAAGTTAAAAATTTCTCACATGTCCAGATCAGGCCTATATTTAGTGCCTGGCTGTGTGTCACTGGGGGAAAAGGATAATGTGGTTAGATTTTCATTCTTTTATATATGCTCTTTTTCCTAACATATATGCTGAGTCAAGATCTGACACAGAGAAAAAAATTTTGTCTTTGACCTTCCTGGTAATGGTTACATGTATGGTTATCTCTTTGGAATTAAAAGCAACAAACTCTCCTGAAGTTATATGATTCATATTTACACAGTGATGGGTTGTAGTTATCACTTGTTCCAGATTATATTTGATAGAGTTCCTTCTTCTAGTTCTGGTTGTGTCACTTTAAAAATAGGAATCTTTTGAGAATCATGTTTAAATAAGAAAACAATGTTTGACATTTGCATAGTTTTTCAAGTTGTACGTTACTGAGGCAGCAAAATATGTGGAAGGATCTAAAAAAAACCCATCAAATTACTGAAATATACACTAGTAATGAATTATCTACCTTCAAAGAAATTTCACCAATAATTTTAACAAATGAGTATCCATATTAAATTATCTTAAGTTTGGTCAGTAATTTTCTCAAACTATACATCTGTAAAGTTGATTCAAGTCTGGTTGAGACTCAGTGTTAGTTTCCAGGGATGCATTACTATTTACTTTTGACTTCTGATAATCCAAAATTTAACCAATCAGGACCCATTTGTTATAAGTTTGAAAATATGCATATATTCCTAAACCAGGATCAGGCCCTCAGAATCCAAATTCCATTCCAAATGCCAAAATAGGATGTTTTAAAATGTTACAAAATAACTTCAAAAATTTTAAGTAATTTTTGGGGAAAAACAAACCATACAAGTAATTTCTTTTTCAATCTTTCTGAAGTAAGTGAGGATCTTCCGCCTAAAAAGACCTTTTACTTGTAAAATGGATTGGAGTAATAGTATTATATATAGTGAATCATGATGAAGTAAGAAATGATCTATTTGTGGATATCAAAACAAATAGAATACTACTTTTTTTAGGTGGGGTAATCTTATTTCTCAGAGAAGTCCCTTTGATAGTTTTGAGAAGAAAGAATACTCCATACTTAAATGAGTGACTAAAAAATCCAGGAATAGAAGAGATTATAAAAAAGCTAAGAATAAGGGACACCTGGGTGGCTCAGCCTTGGGCATCTGCCTTTGGCTTAGGGCATGATCTCAGAGTCCCAGGATCAAGTCCCACATCCAGCTCCCTGCATGAAGCCTGCTTCTCCCTCTGCCCATGTCTCTGCCTATCTCTCTGTATCTCATGAATACGTAAATAATTTTTTTAAAAAAGCTAAGAATAAAAGTAAAGAGGACTTTTCTTTTTATTATAGCTTTAAATAAACACCAATCAGTAACAATTATACATGTATTTTAGTTTTAACTAAAACTAAGTTTAGAAACATTTCACATTTCAAATACACCTGCTTCTACCAAATGCAATATAAATACAATGTATACAGCAGATCTACATTCTACCCTAAAAGAGTAAGAGAAATAAAACACCCCTGGATTATGTTACCCTTGAGAGTGCAAAATGGGGTAAAAAGAATTTGGTTATTCATTCAGTTACTTTGATCTCTTCTAGACATTAGCTGTGTGACCATAAAAGTGAACTGCACATAGTTTCTTTTTTTGAGAGAATTTATTTTTGCCCAGGAAGTAAAGGCAAAGTTTTTGAAAATATCTAACGCAAGTGATAGCTTTGGAGAAGAAGCTATGAAAAATTAAATAGGGACTATAACTAAAATTTTCTCAATAATTAAAAGTAATTACATAGCTAGCATAAATTAACTACTTAAAAAAAACTTTCCTTTTTACAATAAATATTGTATTAAAGAGTATCTTGGTATAAATTCACCTAAAAGTTAAATAAATGAGTATATACTTTGGCTTAAAATCCATTATTTATGATTAGATACTAAAATTAATAATGCCTATTCTGAAAACCAGGGAAGGAAAATTTCATTTAGTTAATGGAGATTTAGTACATAACCCACATAGAATATCCTCAGTTTATTCATATGCTGAGTCACCTGTCATTAAATGATAAAATTTATTAATAGCCATTCCCTTCTACTGTTAAAAGCTGAAATTATGGAACACTTTTCTCTTAGCTAACAACTTCTTCAGCTGACACAGCAGATAGATTCTTAATGGTAGACTTTGTCGGAAATGTCAGAACATTGACAAATCTTTTGATCTATATTAGTATTGTTATTAATATTTAGGAATGTGGGTGCGCCTGGGTGGCTCAGTGCTTGAGCATCTGCCTTTGGCTGAGGACATGATCCCAGAGTCCTCGGATGAAGTTCCACAACAGGCTCCCCATAGGGAGCCTACTTCTTCCTCTGCCTGTGTCTCTGCCTCTCTCTGTCTCTCTGCGTCTCTCATGAATAAATAAATAAAGTCTTACAAAATATATTTAGGAATGTGGACCATAAACAAAAATAAGTCACTTTTTCATTATAATTTTGCCATCATGAAACCAATCATGAAATTGGTAAGAGCAGGAAAAAGTTCAAGCAATAATGTGCATTACTGAGCTTAATGATAAATATAAATCTCTAGTGGGGGTGGGAGGTAGAGGTGAGGAGGGATGTTTAAAGTCTCCACAGGTGACTGAGCCCAGGTGGCTCAGCGGTTTAGCGCTGTCTTCAGCCCAGGGTGTGATCCTGGAGACTCCGGATGTAGTCCCACATCAGGCTCCCTGCATGGAGCCTGCTTTCCCTCTGCCTGTGTCTCTGCCTCTCTGTGTCTTTCATGAATGAATAAATAAAATCTTTAAAAAATAAATAAATAAAGTCTCCATAGGAGGAAAAAAAAGATGTTAGGAAACACTTTATACACTAACATGTAGAATTTAGTTAAGAGAGCCCAAATTTTCAAATTATAATATCAGCAACACTTTTATTAAACACTCATTTCTGAATGGCCCAAATCAGAACATAGGGGGAGGAATGGAGAGAGGAAGAGAGAAAAACAGGTACAGAAAGAGAGATTTACCTGTTTAGAATACAAAAAAAGCAAACAGCTGTTTTTGAGGTACTCATTCTTTCCTTTTCAAATGTCACCCCCGATTACCACACCATCCTGGTTTTATTTTGTTTAAGACTATTATTTTTCTATCTCCATCTCACGTTTTTCTCTCTAATCATCTTGGATGATCTGCTTATTTTTTCCTACACCTCAAAGATCTCAATTTCCCTCCTTCATTCAACTACCCTCTGCCTGAACATGATTTCTAGCATTGTCGCCCAAATTATTCTGTCTCCTGACAGATTCCTCTCATGAACTCAGCAGTATTTTCATAAGTGCTCACTTTATCTTAAAAATAAGTGAATAAATAAATAAATGTTTAAAACTAAAATGTCATCCCATAGTTTAGCTTTCTTCTGAGCTTCCTTACATTTGCCACATTGTCGACTGGGCCTACTTGACCTAAAACCATGAAATCGCCTTTATTTCTTCCCTACAAGTAATGCTGAGTTTGTTTCTAAGAAGTCTCAAATCATCTTTTGAGACTCTCACTGTCTGTCAATTTTCATTATCATCAGATTTCAATATAAGAATAAGTAGATAGGGATATGTGAGTGGCTTAGTGGTTGAGCATCTGCCTTTGGCTCGGTCATGATCCTGGGGACCTGGGATCGAGTCCCTCATCAGGCTCCTCACAGGGAGCCTGCCTCTCCCTCTACCTATGTCTCTGCCTCTCTCTGTGTCTCTCATGAATAAATAAATAAAATCTTTAAAAAAAAGAGAGAGAGAGAGAGAGTAAGATAAATTACACAGTGGGACTCTTATCTCTTCTGAAATCTATGCCTCATGCAATTACCTCAAAAACCAAAGCCAAATTTTGCTTCAACTGTACTTCACTGTGGTCAAGTATTTTGTTCAAAACCTTACTTAACTCATATAGAGTTCTATGATAAGAATTTAGTAAATACTGAATTAATGGATGAAAACTGGTATTGCCGTTGAACCCTGAATATTACATGCATGTCATTATGATGTAAATTGTTATCAAATCATGTAAATACCTTCCTACATTTCTTAGAATTTATATCCCTTATATTAGGCCAAATTTAAACTGCTTTAGTGTTCATGTAAGTTCATTTGTACAAGCCAGTTCTATTTAAAAATCTTTGAAATTATGGAGGTGAAACCAGTTAATTTAAAACACTAGTAAATTCGGAAATTCTCTACTTTTTAAAACTTTCCAGTCCCTAATACAACCTCTTAACTAATTTGTTTCACCATATGCTAACTAGAGATTACTTTTAAGAACATGCTATACACACATATTTATAAATGTAAACATAAATATACCCCATGTATAAACAAATCTATTCATCCACCTATCTACCATATGCTAATTAGCTCATCAATTTATGTATCTCTGTAAACTTTGAAGACAGACCCAGTAATTGCCTGTGTAATAGTAAATATTCATAAACTTGTTGTTTTATTCCATTTATACATAAGAAGTTCACATGACCTATTAGCCAGCAATCTAGAGTTACTTCTAGTTTGAAAAACTGACCTAACCAACCATTTATTTTGGTTATACAAACTGTATTTTCAATTCATTTATTAACTATTATTTAATTTTCTTTTTAACATCTCAAAAAACATAGAGGCAATGCAAATTCCATAAATATGAGTGAGAATTTAATGTTCTCATGGATTTGATACTGGCCATTATAGAGATAAATTTTGATTATCTGAAAATATGTTTAAAATAATGGTTCATTTAAAGCTTATTACCATTAATCAGAGAAAGTTTATAGGAAGGGAAGAATAAGAAAAGGTGGAATACACAACACTACCTTCTGAATGACTAATTTTCTCCTTTACTTTGTTCTCCAATGGAGTTTAATCAATGTTTCCCTAAAACCTTCCTCTAAGGCTTGGCAGTAAGCATACTCATCTCTGAATACAGGGTAAGTGTATTATGGGAATGATTTAGCAGAAAAGAACATCTGCCCCCTTTTATACATGACTATCAAAACTGCAGATTGCAACTTCAATAATTCACTTCTTTCCATCTTTTTTGAAGAAGGAAATTTAAGGTATCTTTTAAACACTGACTGGTGCATTTACTGAGAATCCTAAAGCATATTTTCCTTACCTAGACTGCCTGTGGAGGAAATGAGGCTATGCTATCAAAGTTTCTAAATTTGAACAATTTACCTGAATTTCACTACAGAAAATATCTTCCACAAAAAACCGCTGGAAAGAGTTGATCATTTCAACTCTCATTTTCAAAATGACATAGTCTAACACTTATATCAATGAGAAAGCTGCAAGTGGGATATTATGCAAAATAGAAAGAGCACTGGAATATAATTATGAATGAAGTCTTTGTTCATAGAAACAGAAAGCATTCTTTGGAGATGTATAAAAAGGTATTTATCTATAAAAGTTTATTTTCCATTCAGTGCTATAGTTTCCTATGAAGTTATCCAGTTTCAAAGAAACTTTAAGATTATCCTCTGCAATTATTACTTCTGTCATAAACAGATTGCTACAAATGAGAAGAGAAACATACATATTAATTAACATTTTCTAATTTGTACTTTTATGTTTTACTTTTTTAAAAAGGTTTTATTTATTTATTTGAGAGAGAGCAAGAGTGATTGAGAGAATACAAGCAAGCAGGGGAGAGGCAGAGGGAAGGGAGAAGCACATCTCCACTGAGCAGGGAGCCCAATACTTGCTCCATCCCAGGACACAAGGATCATGACCTGAGCCAAAGGCATATGTTTAACTGACTGAGCCACCCAGACACCCCCTAATTTGTACTTTTAAATGCATACATACCCAGATCACAGTTGCAGGCATCTTTCCTTAGCATAGTATTAACGATAAGAAGAAAATATTGAGTACTGGACAGTCAACTAGAAAATCAAACACTTATTGGGTATTTATAATGCTAGTGTTTTGCTATCTAATACCTAATAAAAATTAGAACCTTATTACTTTAAAATAATTTGTAACAGATTTTTGACCTACATTTTGAAATACCAAGTATGGTTGGCAAGACTTTAGTATATAGATAATAGGGAAGGGGACACTGAATTTTGCTGGAAATTAAATAAGGATGATACAAATTACAGAAAATATTTTTTCTGTTATTTCTATAAAACTAAGAAATTCGGTTTTATACAGTAGATATCAACTTTCAAATGCAAATGGAAAAAGTAGAAATATATTAGAAATCTGTTCAAAACATGTATTTTTATATTTGATTAAAAATATTTTTCTGAAAAAAATTTTTTTTCTGAATGATTTATATTCAGGAATAGCTTATTTAGAGAAGCAAAGTCACTGCCTTTTAACTTGAAGGGTTTAAAAAGTGTCCAGACCAATAATACCTTAATTTGTCAATAAAGATATAATTTGTTAGAAAAAATGGGGTATGGTATTTGTCATTTGGAGGCCAGGCTCAATCAGAAAGGAAACAATGTGGCTGCCACTGTGAGAAAACCATGGGTTTTGATGGCCAGACAATTGTAGATTTTTAGTTCCACCTCTATATAATACAAGCTATATAGTCTTTTCATCCTCCTAAGCTTTTGTTTCTGTAGATTTGTGATGAAAGCCTCTACCTCACAAAATTATTAGAAAGGGACTGCCACATAGTAGGTGCTTAGTAAATGTTAGGTCTCCCTGCCTCAGAAATTGCTATTGGAAATGTGCTAGTGACATCTAGTGGTAATTCTTGCAAAACTCAAGAAGGCCACCCTTGTAAGTCAGAGCCTCCCAAAATATCAGGTGTTAGTTAATGTTTATTAAATTTTTCCTGTGTTCTAGGCTCTTAAGTTTTGGGGATTATAAAGAAGAAAGGGACATAGCACCTACTTTATAGAAGTTCTGGCATTATCAGATTAGGCACATGCTCTCTATACTACATAAAAAGTAATTATTTCTACCATCCCATTAAGAAAAAGTGCAAATATACCATAAAATTTGTTTGCCAAAGGAGATGCCAATTCAGTATGCCAAAGGAGATACCATTAATATTGGGTATGGTATTGTATTGAAGAAGAAATGCTGGAGATTCAGAGATTTCCAAAATGGTAAGTTAAGGCTAAAATCTTGGTTGATGTGCCATGGAGGTTAGCCCCTATAATTGTGTAACAGGAAGAACATTCTAAAGTAACATTCTTTAGCAAGGAAGTCTCATAATTATATTCAGATAACAGTGTAGAGCATAGATTGAAGATGGGAGAACACGGAAGCTAGAAAACCAGTTGATAGGTTATTAAAGTATTTCCCTTGAGAGGTGATGAATATCCAAATTCTGTCAGTGGAAATGGGATATATATGAAAAAAATATAAAGAGATGTCTGAAGTAGAGGGGAGACTGCATGATGACCTTGAGGGTGTGGGACATTAGAGAGGAAGAAGAAATGAGATTGGTTCTATATTGCCTGGGATGGAAGACTGTCAAGAAATCATGTAATTAAATGATATAGAAAACAGAGCAAGAACCAGATTATAGGGGAAAGAAGAACAAAAATAATGATGAATTCATTGTCTTTGTACATATCTATACAACTTAAAGAATATTTAGGTCCGATAAATGGATAGATACATAGGTCTGGAGAGAGACCTGGGCTGGAGATAGAGATGTAGGAACCATCAGCAAAGAGTCCACATTACAGCCACCCGAATAAATGTGGTTACTTAGGAAAAATGTGTCAAGAGGAACGGCTAAGAGACAGGATCAGTATTGTAGGGAACATCATAGTTGAATAAATAGGCCCCAAACAGAAACTGGATTCACCCTTAATTTTTTCAGAACAATCCCTTAGTAAGTTATAGACAGATGGTTAGACTGCTGAATGGATTTGGAAGTAGGTTGGTGATAGGAGTATTTAAGTTATATCAGAACATAATTTTTCAAAATACATTTAAGCTCAACATAAGCTTAAAAGCACAGTTATAAAGTTCTTTCTCCACAGTTTTATGACATAAGTTGTATTTGAAATTTCCTTTCATAACTGAGAACTCTGGTTCATGCTTTGAGTGTAGTCCTTCCTAGGTTGAGGGGAAATTTTATTTGACTCCATAGAAAATGTACAGCTTCTCTACTTATCCCATTAAATCTGGCCATCTAGTGCTCCTTTCCATTTTTTGTTTTTATTTTTAATTGTCATCTTTTTTCTCTCTTTTTTTCCTCTTTCCTGATACATGTGGTTCCTGCTTCAATGATTTTCCGGGAAAAGAGCTCAGCAGATTTAATATTTTTTCTATTACAGACTACCTCACGAATTTAGGGTATTAACTCTATCCTTGCAGGATTGTCAGACTGAAAAAGAATTATTCATGCTAGTTTGTCAGTTAAATACCTCCAAACTTATGGCTCCCTAAATATATATATAAACTATTTTATTTTTAAAATTCAAATTCTTCCCTTACTTTTTAGTCTCTTATCATGTTAGTAAAAATTATTTTTAAATATATATTCTGTCAATTAATGTTATTGCCCCAAGATTAATGTTTTCTATATGGTAATCTCAATCTCTTGGTCTTCACATTCATATATCACTTCATGTGTTATTTTACAAAGTATCCTTCCTTAATTATTACATATTAGTTTAAATATCATTTCACTATGTCATTTCAAAATCTATGTACTGAATTTTTATGCATTATTTGATTTTGGCAATCCATTAATCCTCTCTGCACCTAAATCAGCCTTATTTGTACAAAAGGGAATTACAGTTCAGTATGATCATATTAGATGAAAATGATGAGTGCCTGAAGACCTTGTATAATGTAATCGTGACAAAGAATAAGGGATAATTTAAACACCTGAATCAGCCAAAACCATACAAGAGCATTAACATATTTTAAAACTCACGTGGATCAATAGTTTTGAAATTATGGAACTTGGCAAATTAAAAAAAATTCAACTATATTAAACATTTTCCTCACAATTGAAGCTTATAAATATTTATTTTTCTTACAATTTCAAAGTTTTATACCTCCAGTTCACCTAAACTGTGATCAACCATTAACAGCATCTATTTCTTTAAATAGAATATAATGCGAATAAATAAAATTAAATGTACCTATTAATTTTACTTTAATATTTATAAATGAAACCAAAGTATATAAACTAAATGCATGAAAATCAAAAGTAATAAATGAGTGATCAATATAGAAAGGAACTTTCTAAACCCAACTCAGTGATTCTAAAAAAGAATAATATTCAACTTTACAAATATTTGTTAAGGAATGATACAAAGTTTTATGAGTGCAAGCTGAAAAATATTCTGTCCACCCAAGAGCCTGGTGGAGAGACATATAAAAAGAGTCACAATATAATATGATAAACATAATAACATAATAGAACTATGCATCAAGTACGACTTTTACAAGTAGGAATCCCTGAGAAGTTTTTCCTTGAGTAGGTAACATTCCATCTGAGATGTGGTGTTGAGTAAGTGGCTTTATACTCAGAGAGTGGAATGTCTACTGTCTTCGCTAATTCAAAGTATAGTGACAATAACCAACAATAATAGTATTAGAAAAACTTCCATATTGGTTATTTTTATTGGCACCAGACAGTGAGTTCATTATTTTTCATATTGTAGCCTCATTTTCTTTATGCATAACCATTCTTTGAGGTAAGTTACAGCTATAAATTTTAATTTTAAAATGAAGAAACTGAGGTACAGAAAGGTTATGCAAGTTGCTCAATATCACATTGCTGAGCAAAGGGCAGAACTGATAATGGAAGGGCTAAAATATATGTTCTCTAAAAAGCCTACTTTCCTACACTGCCTTTTTATTATATAGTTATTTCTTTAAAAAAAAGATTTTATTTATTCATGAGATACACAAGAGAGAGAGAGGCAGAGACACAGGCAGAAGGAGAAGCAGGCTCCCTGCGGGGAACCGATGTGGGACTAAATCCCAGGACCCTGAGATCATGACCTGAGCCAAAGGCAGATGCTCAACCACTGAGTCACCCAGATGCCCCTAGTCATTTCTTGTTTAGGGAAAATTTATGTCTGTGCCATAGATGTCTTTATCTACAAAACATATGTAAAATTCTTAAAAATTATTTTGTGATTCTACTGAAGCTCCATTAATATCTAAGTTGTTTGCTGTTTTCTTTGATGTCAAATTGTCTGAGTTCTATTCTAAAGCATCTATGAATTACTCCATTCTTCAGGAATGAATACTAAAGTTACTATGTTCTCCAGGCAGCAACTCATTGTTCTTTTAAATGGTTTACACATTCCTTTTCTTGTTGCCAACTTGACCTATTTTCAACATGGCTGTCACCTCTTTCATTTAATCAAAAGCTGTTTATTAAGATTAGTAATATCTTTTTCAAGGCAGCAATAGGGTTTGGAGCACTAACTGTACAAACATATTGATATTTTTGTAGCAAAATATAAATGTCCACGCTAAGTGGGGGGGTAAAGCACCTTATAAGTAGATTCATATTAGTTCAGGTCAGATTTGGGCCATGAAATGAGCCTTACCTTCTTTTTGGGCGGTATCCATTTTTAAAACATTTGGGGTTAATAGTAGAATTGCATATAAGGAATTATTTACATGTGTTATTCTATCTTTTTATTTATTGTTGATGGTCGGAATTTGTAATCAAATTTCAGGGTTATTGAAAATAACAGGATGCTTCTGAGTAAATAAGTGAAAGGCAGAAATGAAGCTTCTCTTTTGAGGAACATGGATGGTACAGTTCTATTACTTTTAGTATGTGTAATGAGCTGAATTGTACCCCCCCAAAAAAAAATTCATCTGTTGAAGCCTTAACCCCTTGTACCTTAGAATGTGACTATTTGAAGATAGGGCCATTAAAGAGGTAATTAAGGTAAAACGAGGCCATTCAGGTTGGCCCAAACCAGTATGATTAATGTCCTTATAAGAGGAAATTTGGACACACACACACAAAAAAAAAAAAAAAAAAAACAGTAAGGAGAAACCATATAAGGACCATGTAAAGACATGCCATTTGCAAACCAAGGAGAGAAGACAGAAGAAGCCAAATCTGCAGCACCTTGATCTTGCACTTCTAGATCTATATCTGTGAGAAGTTTTCTATTGTCTAAGTTACCCAGCCTATGCTACTTTCCTATGGTGCTTTAGCAAACTAATAGAGTATGTCATAGCACTTGTACTTAAAAGTATTATTTTGAACACAACTGTTATTTGCATGAGTCTGAAATTCTCTAATCTTTACATTTTTAATATAATTAAGACGATTGTTCATATAATATTTGACAGTACAATGTTTCTTAGAAGCTAAAGAATCCTAAATATATTATTCTGTTATTACTTAATCTTACTTAAAAATTTTAGATTACATAGTAAATAACAATGTGGTGATCACAGATTAGGGACCGAAGGAGGTCCTGAGATATAATTAAAGAATAGCAATAGAACTGATCAGGAGTGCTCCATTCCATTAAGCTGAGTATCAATGTCCAGAGAACTGTGTTAAAGTGACTGATTTCAGCACACAATATAATCAGAAAGTAGATATAATGTCAAATAACTGTCTTCACTGAAGGGATGACCAAAAGATGGAAAGAGATTTAGGGATCTACTTCCAAGTAGAGAAAAGGACAGCCATGAAGTTCCCCAGAAAAGAGAAGCAGTGGGTTTTTACAGGTTTACAGGATCTTAATACATTAGTCAGCAAAAACAATTAAACATTTATATGAGGATTATTTGTTTTACATGAAAATATAAATCAAAACAGAAAAGATATTCTTTTATGAAGTTATGATTAATTCTAAAAATAAAAACATTTATTTTCTTCTGTGTATTTTTGAGGTGGCAATTGCCTTCTATTTGAAATTAAGAAAGGAATCAAAAGAGATCTCCTCATTTATATATGAATAAATACTTCCCTGATGAAAGCAGATTGATTTAATTGGACCATCTGTAACAGAATATTTCTTTTGTATCAGTTGACATAAGTAAAGGTCAAGAAATAACTGCACATTCACTTGCATACAAAATAAAACCAACAATGCAAAAAAAAAAAATCCCGGAGCTTAAGAATATACTTTCAAAAAATATATAAGGCATGGAAAACAAAACAAAACAAAACTATAGTTTGTTTTTATTTTTTTAACTCAAGACATCCCCAGGCTTTACTGATTCTAAAAACAGTATATGTTTCTTACAAAAAGATATATAAATTTATATTAATTAGAAAGTCAAAATCCTTGTGCTATAACCTTCTTAGTCCTCATCGCTTTGTAAAAACCACTTTAAAATTATAAATCTTTACAAATAGGCAAATATTTTTGAAAACAGATTTATAAACAAAGAAAATATGCTGCATTTAACAAAGAAAATATGTTGTATTTATGAATCCTGAAGTCAGAACCTTCATTTATTTTACCTTTTGTGCACATTGATACAAAGATATCATGTCATAAACTCTGCCTGGTTTCTATCTATTACACTGCTTTATAAGACTTGTCTTTAAATCATCCTGCCTGAAAAAAAAAAAAACAAAACAAAAAAACAAAAAAACAAAAAAACAAAAAAAAAAAATAAATCATCCTGCCTGGACCTTATCACTTGATTAAATATCCTCCACATTCCCCATCTTCCATAACCTCCTAATTTCCCTATTTAGAGACCTACTAAAACTTTGTCAATGTAGTGTTCTTTTTTTTAAAGATTTTATTTATTTGACAGAGAGAGAGAGAGAGAGAGAGAGCATAAGCGCGGGGAGAGGGAGAAGCAGACTCCTCACTGAGCAGGGAGCCTGTCTCAGGGCTCAATCCCAGGACCCTGAAATCATGACCTGAGCTGAAGGCAGCCATTTAACTGACTGAGCCACCCCGGCACCCCTGTAGTGTTCTTTTTAATTGCAGGAGATCTAACAGTTTTTCTTGATCAAAAGATTCATTACTTTGTGGTGGTTTGGTAGGTCAATAGTCAGAAATTATAGAGATACAATAAAGGTCTCTTTTAAATTCCAGTGCAACCTGACTTAAGCTCCTCTACTTCAAACATGATCCTCTGACACCATTGAAGTCTGAGAGCAACAGTGAGGTAAGCCTTGCTTTGGTTGTAACCTTTAGGTTCTTTTTGTCAACCTCCCAAACACAGAGTTTCTGCCTCCTTTAAATGAAAATGCTTTTTTAGTAACCTCTTGGTCAGCTAATCAAATTTGAAAAGTTCTACCCTAGATAAAAGCACTAGCTCTTGTACTTACAACACTGCCTGTGGTTTGTTTTCATGACTTTCCATTGTGAGACAATAAAAAGAGGCCTAGCTAAAAAAAAAAAAAAAAAAAAAAAAAAAGAACTCAGGAATTTAGAAGGTTTTGACACACTGCTTTCCTTTATACAAAACTCTTGAGTATCCTTTCCAAATTTTATAAGGACCTTCTTCAGCTTTGTCTTTGTTGGTTCTAATTAGTTTAAATTTGCTTAGTTAGAAGGTTTATTAGGTTCCCTACCTGGGCTTAGAGCAAATTCCTGATTACTTGATATTTTAACTCATGTATATGTCTCTAATTGGCATAATTCCATCCAGCACAATCTGAAATTAACAGGGTCAATTTTGGGAAACTTTGTCAAGAACATGATGGATTTTTGCTTCATGGAATTCACTAGGATTCAAATTTGTTGTAACTATTCTTTATCATGGCTTTCTGTGTACATCTGCAATGGGTTTCCTATATGTAAAGTCTCCTTTATCCTTCCATGGTGATGATTTCATGCCTGCTGAAGCACTCCTTCCTCTCACTGCTCTCCCTCTCCCTTTTTTTTTTTTCCTGCTTCTTTTGGAAAATGTTTTTAGTCACTATGTACATACTTGAGGAATATCTAATCTAGATACTCAAATATTTCCAAAGGAAAGTGATAATAATAAATGTTGTATACATCTTTTGGATTTTTCTCCTCATCTGAGATACTACGAAGGATATTTTCTTTCTTACTGAAGTGGATCTAATAGTTATGCTTAATCAATGGGTTTCTTTTGGATAATCTCTTGTAATGTCAACAGTCTATAAGCATAGAAAAGATCTTCAAAATCTAATTTGGAGGTTACCCAGAAAATAGAGAAGGTATGAAAAATAGCTCCCTACAAGCAATGCTAAGTGAAAAGGTAAATCCATTTTTCTCTAATCTATGATATAAAATATGAAATTAAGAATTTTTGTGGTTCAAAAAAAAAAAGAATTTCTGAGGTTAAACAATGGATTCCAATTGGAATTTGGAATCCAAACTGTTGTCCTATTTGGAATTTGTCATCTCAGAACCAATTTAGAATGTGAAATCCTGTAAATGTCAGGCTAAGCCTTGAATATCTTTGCTTCCTGTAGACTAGGCTAGTTCACGTACAGAGTAAAATCTTTCAACAATATGACACTGCCTCTGACAAGAAAAAATGGAGGGAAGATTAGATAATATGAAAGATAATAATAGTAATATTTGCCATATATCGGGTGCTTCCTATGTGGCAGGCACCATGTACATATTAATTCATTTTATTTTCTCAACTACCTTTTGAAAAAGGAATAATTATTATGGTCCCATGTAATTCAGTTAAATATTGATTTATAAGCACAAAGATCTTTCACCTCCCTTATTGCCTGTCAATTCTGAGAAGGGGAAAAATGAATATCTTATTTTTTACTGAGTTCTTAAAGGTCTCTTCATCTCAAAATCAAATTGTAAATCAGTTACATCTCAGCAACGAACTATTGGCACTGAACCATTGAATAACTCTTGCTATAAAAAGAAGAGTTATCTTCATCTCAGCTTTTATACCCCTCCAAAATAATACAATATTAGCCAATATATATTTCTCTCCTAAAAGTGTGTTATCACTGAGGATATAGAAGAATTTCTTATTCTACCACACTCTACAGCAACCAAAAATGGGACAGCTGAAGTTGAACAAAAGAAACATTTGGTCTTTTCTGAATACATGCAAATGGAAGAGAGTTTTGCAGAAAAAAAAAAAAAACTTAAAATAACTGGTAATCAAGATCTGCTTCTTAGTAAAGGTTTGCTTTTTGGTGCATAAATCTACAGAATAAATATAGTTATCTTCTATAATTTCAAAATTATATAAAATATTAGATTTTAAGAGAATAATGGCATTTCAACACTTTTTGCTATTCTTTGCGGTTATTTCCAAGAACAATACACTGTCTTCAAATTTAGTTCTGAACTTAGAGCTCACACATTTACCTTCATTATTCCACTAAAAACCAATTCTCTCCAGTGGTCTGTTGGACCTAGAAGTAATGTTGAGTTTCCCTAACTTAAGCAATAACCTAGACCTAAGATAATCTACTTAATGATTCTAATTAAATTATACACGGAAAGAAAAACTAAAGGTGATTTTTATTTTGTTACACTTGAAATAATGCTTGCGCTAATATTTCAGGCAGACAAATCAGTTTGAAATCTAGAGCATCTGGTAGCCCCAGTGGCGCAGCGGTTTAGCGCTGCCTGCAGCCGGGGGTGTGATCTTGGTAGACCCGGGATCAAGTCCCACGTCAGGCTTCCTGCATGGAGCCTGCTTCTCCCTCTGTGTCTCTGCCTCTCTCTCTCTCTCTCTCTCTGAACAAATAAATCTTTGGGGGAAAAAAAGAAATCTAGAGTATTATTTATCTCACTCTGAATTTTCTCCCTTTTAAGTCTTAAATTTAAAAATGACCTATAGCTTCAGGTAGAAATGTGTAATTTGTCAAGAGATAAACAGCGCAAAGCCTATCCAACTATATTAGCAAAGGCATAAAATCAACTATTTACAAGAATAAAATAATTACTCTATTTAGAAACAGCCTATGCTTAAGTGTACCTTATGTAAATAGAAAATCTTAAATTATTATTTTAAATGAATAATGCATTTAAATATAAAGTAGGGCCCATGTGGCAAGACGGCGGCAGAGCAGGGTCTCCAAGTCACCTGTCCTCAACAAATTACCTAGAAAACCATCCAATCATCCTGAAAATCTACGAATTCGGCCTGAGATTTAAAGAGAGACCAGCTGGAACGCTACAGTGAGAAGAGTTCGCGCTTCTATCAGGTAGGAAGACGGGGAAAAAGAAATAAAGGAACAAAAGGCCTCCGAGGGGGAGGGGCCCCGCGAGGAGCCGGGCTGAGGCCAGGGCGAGTGTCCCCAGGACAGGAGAGCCCCGTCCCGGAGGAGCAGGAGCTGCACCAACCTTCTCGGTGGAAAGGGGCTCCCCGGGAATTGGAGCAGGATCCCCAGAAAGGCGGGGATGCCCTCGGGCTCCCTGGGACACTAACAGGCACCTGCGCCCCGGGAGATGCGCTCCCTAAGGGCTGCAGCGCTCGGCGGGACCCGGAGCAGCTCGGAGGGGCTCGGGCGGCGGCTCCGCGGAGGGGGCTGCGGGCGGGAGCGAGAATCCAACAGCGCAGGCCCCGGAGCACAGGGCCCGGGACACAGCCCAGGATCCGGCCTCCCCCCGGGACAGGCAGAGGCCGGGAGGGCCCAGGACAGCGAGGACGCTCCTGCCCGGAGCTGAGCAGATCAGCGGCCCCGCCCGGGAGCCCCCAGGCCCTGCAGACGGAGAGCCCCGGAGCTACTGCGGGGGCTGACTCCAGGGTCCCAGAGCTGCCCCGGCCACTGTGGCTCCTCCTGGGGCCTCACGGGGTGAACAACCCCCACTGAGCCCTGCACCAGGCAGGGGCAGAGCAGCTCCCCCAAGTGCTGACACCTGAGAATCAGCACAGCAGGCCCCTCCCCCAGAAGACCAGCTAGAAGGACAAGTTCCAGGGGAAGTCAAGGGACTTAAATTATACAGAATCGGAAGATACTCCCATGTTTTTTTTGTTTGTTTGTTTGTTTTTTGTTTTTTTGCTTTTTGATTTCTGTTTGCTTCCCCCACCCTTTTTTCCGTTCTTTCTTTTTTTCTTTTTCTCTTTTCTTTCCTTCTTTCTCTCCTCTCTTTTGCTCCTTTTCCCAATACAACTTGTTTTTGACCACTCTGCACTGAGCAAAATGCCTAGAAGGAAAACCTCACCTCAAAAAAAAAGAATCAGAAACAGCCCTCTCTCCCACAGAGTTACAAAATATGGATTACAATTCAATGTCAGAAAGCCAATTCAGAAGCACTATTTTACAGCTACTGGTGGCTCTAGAAAAAACCATAAAGGACTCAAGAGACTTCATGACTGCAGAATTTAGATCCAATCAGGCAGAAATTAAAAATCAATTAAATGAGATACAATCCAAGCTAGAAGTCCTAAGGACGAGGGTTGACGAGGGTTAACGAGGTGGAAGAACGAGTGAGTGACATAGAAGACAAGTTGATGGCAAAGAGGGAAACTGAGGAAAAAAGAGACAAGCAATTAAAAGATCATGAGGATAGATTAAGGGAAATAAATGACAGCCTGAGGAAGAAAAACCTACGTTTAATTGGGGTTCCCTAGGGCGCCGAAAGGGACAGAGGGCCAGAATATGTATTTGAACAAATCCTAGCTGAAAATTTTCCTAATCTGGGAAGGGGAACAGGCATTCAGATCCAGGAAATAGAGAGATCCCCCCCCTAAAATCAACAAAAACCGTTCAACACCTCGACATTTAATAGTGAAGCTTGCAAATTCCAAAGATAAGGAGAAGATCCTTAAAGCAGCAAGAGAAAAAAAATCCCTGACTTTTATGGGGAGGAATATTAGGGTAACAGCAGACCTCTCCACAAAGACCTGGCAGGCCAGAAAGGGCTGGCAGGATATATTCAGGGTCCTAAATGAGAAGAACATGCAACCAAGAATACTTTATCCAGCAAGGCTTTCATTCAAAATGGAAGGAGAGATAAAGAGCTTCCAAGACAGGCAGGAACTGAAAGAATATGTTACCTCCAAACCAGCTCTGCAAGAAATTTTAACGGGGACTCTTAAAATTCCCCTTTAAGAAGAACTTCAGTGGAACAATCCACAAAAACAAGGACTGAATAGATATGATGACACTAAACTCATATCTATCAATAGTAACTCTGAACGTGAACGGGCTTAATGATCCCATCAAAAGGCGCAGGGTTTCAGACTGGATAAAAAAGCAGGACCCATCTATTTGCTGTCTACAAGAGACTCATTTTAGACAGAAGGACACCTACAACCTGAAAATAAAAGGTTGGAGAACCATTTACCATTCAAATGGTCCTCAAAAGAAAGCAGGGGTTGCCATCCTTATATCAGATAAATTAAAATTTACCCCAAAGACTATAGTGAGAGATGAAGAGGGACACTATCTCATACTCAAAGGATCTATCCAACAAGAGGACTTAACAATCCTCAATATATATGCCCCGAATGTGGGAGCTGCCAAATATTTAAACCAATTAATAACCAAACTCAAGAAATACCTTGATAATAATACACTTATACTTGGTGACTTCAATCTAGCTCTTTCTACTCTGGATAGGTCTTCTAAGCACAACATCTCCAAAGAAACGAGAGCTTTAAATGATACACTGGACCAGATGGATTTCACAGATATCTACAGAATTTTACATCCAAACTCAACTGAATACACATTCTTCTCAAGTGCACATGGAACTTTCTCCAGAATAGACCACATACTGGGTCACAAATCGGGTCTGACGCGATACCAAAAGATCGGGATAGTCCCTTGTATATTCTCAGACCATAATGCCTTGAAATTAGAACTTAATCACAACAAGAAGTATGGAAGGACCACAAACACGTGGAGGTTAAGGACCATCCTGCTAAAAGATGAAAAGGTCAACCAGGAAATTAAGGAAGAATTAAAAAGATTCATGGAAACTAATGAGAATGAAGATACAACCGTTCAAAATCTTTGGGATGCAGCAAAATCAGTCCTGAGGGGAAAATACATCGCAATACAAGCATCCATTCAAAAACTGGAAAGATCTCAAATTCAAAAGCTCACCTTACACATAAAGGAACTAGAGAAAAAGCAACAAATAGACCCCACCCCCAGCAGAAGAAGAGAGTTAATTAAAATTCGAGCAGAACTCAATGATATCAAGACCAAAAGAACTGTGGAACAGATCAACAGAACCAGGAGTTGGTTCTTTGAAAGAATTAATAAGATAGATAAACCATTAGCCAACCTTATTAAAAAGAAGAGAGAGAAGACTCAAATTAATAAAATCATGAATGACAAAGGAGAGATCACTACCAACACCAAGGAAATACAAACGATTTTAAAAACATATTATGAACAGCTGTACGCCAATAAATTAGGCAATCTAGAAAAAATGGACGCATTCCTGGAAAGCCACAAACTACCAAAACTGGAGCAGGAAGAAATAGAAAACCTGAACAGGCCAATAACCAGGGAGGAAATTGAAGCAGTCATCAAAAACCTCCCAAGACACAAGAGTCCAGGGCCAGATGGCTTCCCAGGGGAATTCTATCAAACGTTTAAAGAAGAAATCATACCTATTCTACTAAAGCTGTTTGGAAAGATAGAAAGAGATGGAGTACTTCCAAATTCGTTCTATGAGGCCAGCATCACCTTAATTCCGAAACCAGACAAAGACCCCACCAAAAAGGAGAATTACAGACCAATATCCCTGATGAACATGGATGCAAAAATTCTCAACAAGATACTAGCCAATAGGATCCAACAACACATTAAGAAAATTATTCACCATGACCAAGTAGGATTTATCCCCGGGGCACAAGGCTGGTTCAACACTCGTAAAACCATCAATGTGATTCATCATATCAGCAAGAGAAAAACCAAGAACCATATGATACTCTCATTAGATGCAGAGAAAGCATTTGACAAAATACAAAATACAGCATCCATTCCTGATCAAAACCCTTCAGAGTGTTGGGATAGAGGGAACTTTCCTCGACATCTTAAAAGCCATTTACGAAAAGCCCACAGCAAATATCATTCTCAATGGGGAAGCACTGGGAGCCTTTCCCCTAAGATCAGGAACAAGACAGGGATGTCCACTCTCACCACTGCTGATCAACATCGTTCTGGAAGTCCTCGCCTCAGCAATCAGACAGCAAAAAGACATTAAAGGCATTCAAATTAGCAAAGAAGAAGTCAAACTCTCCCTCTTCACCGATGACATGATACTCTACATAGAAAACCCAAAAGCCTCCACCCCAAGATTGCTAGAACTCATACAGCAATTTGGTAGCGTGGCAGGATACAAAATCAATGCCCAGAAATCAATGGCATTTCTATACACTAACAATGAGGCTGAAGAAAGAGAAATTAAGGAGTCAATCCCATTTACAATTGCACCCAAAAGCATAAGATACCTAGGAATAAACCTAACCAAAGAGGTAAAAGATCTATACCCTAAAAACTATAGAACACTTCTGAAAGAAATTGAGGAAGACACAAAGAGATGGAAAAATATTCCATGCTCATGGATTGGCAGAATTAATATTGTAAAAATGTCAATGTTACCCAGGGCAATTTATACGTTTAATGCAATCCCTATCAAAATATCATGGACTTTCTTCAGAGAGTGAGAACAAATTATTTTAAGATTTGTGTGGAATCAGAAAAGACCCTGAATAGCCAGGGGAATTTTAAGAAAAGAAAACCATAGCTGGGGGCATCACAATGCCAGATTTCAGGTTGTACTACAAAGCTGTGGTCATCAAGACAGTGTGGTACTGGCACAAAAACAGACACATAGATCAATGGAACAGAATAGAGAACCCAGAAGTGGACCCTGAAATGTACGGTCATATAATATTCGATAAAGGAGGAAAGACTATCCATTGGAAGAAAGACAGTCTCTTCAATAAATGGTGCTGGGAAAATTGGACATCCACATGCAGAAGAATGAAACTGGACCACTCTCTTTCACCATACACAAAGATAAACTCAAAATGGATGAGAGATCTAAATGTGAGACAAGATTCCATCAAAATCCTAGAGGAGAACACAGGCAGCACCCTTTTTGAACTT
This sequence comes from Vulpes lagopus, assembly GCF_018345385.1. Lineage (NCBI taxonomy): Eukaryota > Metazoa > Chordata > Mammalia > Carnivora > Canidae > Vulpes > Vulpes lagopus. Next base: position 89,988,128 of record NC_054829.1, on the reverse strand, counting down.
GGCCACAGTAACTTCTTGCAAGATACATCCACAAAGGCAAAAGAAACAAAAGCAAAAATGAACTATTGGGACTTCATCAAGGTAAGAAGCTTTTGCACAGCAAAGGATACAGTCAACAAAACTAAAAGACAACCTACAGAATGGGAGAAGATATTTGCAAATGACATATCAGATAAAGGGGTAGTTTCCAAAATCTATAAAGAACTTATTAAACTCAACACCAAAGAAACAAACAATCCAATCATGAAATGGGCAAAAGACATGAAGAGAAATCTCACAGAGGAAGACATGGACATGGCCAACAAGCACATGAGAAAATGCTCTGCATCACTTGCCATCAGGGAAATACAAATGAAAACCACAATGAGATACCACCTCACACCAGTGAGAATGGGGAAAATTAACAAGGCAGGAAACAACAAATGTTGGAGAGGATGTGGAGAAAAGGGAACCCTCTTACACTGTTGGTGGGAATGTGAACTGGTGCAGCCACTCTGGAAAACTGTGTGGAGGTTCCTCAAAGAGTTAAAAATAGACCTGCCCTACGACCCAGCAATTGCACTGTTGGGGATTTACCCCAAAGATTCAGATGCAATGAAACGTCGGGACACCTGCACCCCGATGTTTCTATCAGCAATGGCCACAATAGCCAAACTGTGGAAGGAGCCTCGGTGTCCATCGAAAGATGAATGGATAAAGAAGATGTGGTCTATGTATATAATGGAATATTACTCAGCAATTAGAAACGACAAATACCCACCATTTGCTTCAACGTGGATGGAACTGGAGGGTATTATGCTGAGTGAAATAAGTCAATCGGAGAAGGACAAACAGTGTATGTTCTCATTCATTTGGGGAATATGAATAATAGTGAAAGGGAATATAAGGGAAGGGAAAAGAAATGTTGGGAAATATCAGGAAGGGAGACAGAACATAAAGACTCCTAACTCTGGGAAACGAACTAGGGGTGGTGGAAGGGGAGGAGGGCGGGTGTTGGAGGGGAATGGGTACGGGCACTGAGGTGGACACTTGACGGGATGAGCACTGGTTGTTTTTCTGTATGTTGGTAAATTGAACACCAATAAAAATTAATTAAAAAAAAAAAAAGAAAGAAAGATCCCATGTATCTTTCACCAAGTACCCCAAAGACGACATCTTACAAAACTATATACTGTCACAACCAGGATAAATACATCGGTTCAATCAACATACATTTTCTTTAAATGCCAATTGTTCCAAAACTAAAGATGAATAAAAGAAATGATGATCATTAAAAAATAAATAAATAAATAAAAATAAATATAAAGTAGGGTTTGGCAAATAGCATTTACTCAACATTTGATTTTCAATCTACCTTTTCTAATGTCTCTAATTATGTTTTCTTAAGTACTAGAAGTTCCTATCATCTATAATTTTCTACTTATGATTTTGGGCAAAAACAAAAACAAACAGAATTGGGGATACTGTAGTTCAATAGAGAAAGTGAAATATTTTGGACTGTAAAACATATGGGTTTCAAGACATGCTTGTGATTTTTTTGAGAATGACACATTCATAGATCAGCTATTATAGTAATTTGTAATGTCTACTTTATCCTAACATTGTTTCTATAGAATCTATCTGCTTGTAATTGCAATCCCTCATGTGGAATTTTTTAATATCATGGCCAAATATCATCCACTGAAAAATTTCCAAACCACAACAGGCAGTTTTTCTGGAAATGGGACAAATAGCCATATAATGTGTTTTGGTCATATTTCTGAGGAATGTTTCTAGAAATCTTCTAAAGTGTTAATTATCTTTCAGATGTTTGAGAAGCATGTTCATAATCTGTCTTAAAAGAACATAAAACTGTTTATTCAAAATTTTTGAGCACATCAATACTGTTAATCTTGTCTTCAGAACTCCAGATAAATAAGGGCAACATGATCTCTGCCTATTCTGTTCATCACTTAGGGAGATATGAGCTCTGTAAATTATATAAAAATGATCCTTGAAGATTTCACACGTGTACTTTAATTTTCATCCTTTTGTGGTTCTGGAATCTCTGTAACTTTCAACAACATGATTGCAATTCAAAAGTTCAATTGTCTCTCATATTAGCTTACCACATTCAGTAAAATTTCTGAAATCACATGTTTACCCTGATTAGATATCCAACCATAATAATCATTTATCTTCATCCATGTTATAAAGTCACCTTATGTGTATTTAGATTTGTGATATAAGATAAACAGAATATGGATGATGAGTATTTTTGAGGTAGGGTAGAAGTAGAGACAATTTGCCATTAAAATTTGTATGCATGCACTCATGTGCGCACACACACGGATAAATCTTTAATAAGTTAACATAAACTGTACTTTGGAATATGCGATACTGTTTGAAATAACAAAGGTATACAGTCTTTTAAGAAAACTGATAGTAACTTGGTTCTATCTAAATTTAACAACAAAAGCATTGTGTGGGAGAACAAAAGTTCTTTGATAAAAGAGATACATTGATTTATTTGTGTGTGATACCCAATGACTTTTCACTGAGGTTTTTCTGAGTTACAAGATCTCATTAGAGGCAGGAAATTCATTTATTATCAGGTAGAAATATCCATTAATAATCACATTTTGTACATCCTACTAATCACCCTTTCTAAACATCTATTATGATTGGTGCCCTCAATTTATATACAGTGTGCATGTGTAACTGTGCAAAAATATCCATGTAAATTTTTAATTCAACTAACATCTATTTTCAAATATTTCACAATAATACAAGTTATTTAGGTGCTGCCCATCTCTATTTCCTTCAGAAAAGTGGTTTATATCTTAATCACTTCTTAATTTATATTTTTAAACAGCACGTAATGTTTAAATGTGGCCTTTCTGTCTAGCAATTAGCTTTTTAATAGTATTTACCACTTAGCTAAATAGGATATTACCGCCTGCTTTAATTTTCCATGCTTGCTCTAACCATTGTCATTATCTCAAAAAAGTAAATAGAACAATTTAAACAACCCATCTTAAACCTTCTTATAAATATTCGGTAATAAGTCCTCAACACCTAGTGGGAATATCTATCATTTAAACTAAGACAAATTAATTCATTTTAAGAAGTAATCATTGCTATTAAATCTTCATCAATCACAGTAGCGTTAGGATAAGGAATTCTAAGAGCAGGCTTTGAGTAAGAATTTTCTAAATCCACACATATCAAATTAACATAACCAGAAGTATACTATACATTGTTGTAAAGCACACATAATAGAACACAGTAAATAGGAATCAGAAAGATGTGTGACATATTGTGAGCAAGAGAGATCAGGAGGCTTATAGGAGTCATTGCACTCTTTGTTTATAGATCATCTACCACTGAGACTTGCCAGAGGAGTTTTCACAACATATTTCACCTAATTGTCTGATACTCTTCCAAAGTCTCTTACCATAGAATACATTAGGCTTTATAAACATGGGGAAAACTAAGGTGAGTGTTAGGTTAAATAGAAGTATGCCCAGGTAATCCAGTGTTGCACAGAGATCAAGTGAAGTGGTTGTTTCGAATTTTAATAGTCACTATTTAGTTTATATTCTAGATTGGTAGTGTCAAGTGCCAAAGAGAATACTGAGCTACCACTGATCTAATGAACTTACCTTCTTCACAATCACTCCACTGACCTCAGGGAGAGATCCAAATCATGTTGCCCCCTCTATGCAGATGTATATTTTAAACTGTAGGTCATTAAAAATCTTACCTTCACGCAAATCATAAAATCATTTTAAGAAAAAATAATAATTTAAAACACATTATCAGCATGTTCCCCTCCCACAAGTGTATTTCTAATAAAAATAAAATCAGAGAAAATGAAAAGAAAAAGCAATAAAATTTAATAGTAACTCTTTCCAATAAAAACCAGTCATTTGGCTTTTTAAAATAACATTAAAAATCACAAAAGCTTCATAAAAGAAATGAAGAATTTGGCTACCGTTTAGCAAGGCCATTATATGGGTGTATGGATTTAAGTTTGCCTTCTTTGGACACATTGTTACTATTGGACTAGGAGATAACAGGGAGAAACTGGGTAACTCCAAATTCTATTTCCTTAGAGGCACAAAATCAGCAGAGAGAAATTCTGGCAGTACTGCTTGGGTGTGAATTTTCCACTTAGGAGGTGATGAGTTAAGTTCTTTAAGTAATTTCATTTTGATCATGTCTGGATGAAAGTAGTTACCCTTCCAAAACTAAATGGTTCTGAGGTCTTCCTTATACAGTACATACTCCCCCCACACCCTGCCCCACAACTCTCTCTTTACAAATGACCATATCCTTATTACCTTGCTTCCTACAACATAAAAAAATATCTAAAGACGGACTATATTTCACTTTCTCCAGCTCTTCTTCCAATGTAAACCAATTATTATATGCCCCTCAAAAGAAATAGATTATTCTGAGTGGAAATAGCAGATAAATAGGAAAGAGGCCCTAAATAACAAGTTTACCAGGATCTAAAATGTCAAATACTAAGAACACACAAGTGGAAATTAAAACAGCAAAGAAAGAAGGGGAAAAATACTTTGTAACACAATACAGAAGAAATCTCTTTTTACAGAAAGAGAGGCCACAGATGGGGAAAGAGTAATATTTATTGTCTCATTTTGTAAGACAAAATAGCTTCACTTTTTTTTACCAAAAAATTATTAAATAGGGCAGCCCGGGTGGCTCAGCGGTTTAGCGCCTGCCTTCAGCCTAGGGTGTGACCTGGGATCGAGTCCCACGCCAGGCTCCCTGCATGGAGCCTGCTTCTCCCTCTGCCTGTGCCTCTGCCTCTCTCTGTGTGTGTCTCTCATGAATAAGTAAATTTAAAAAATCTTTAAAAAATTATTAAATAAATATCACTTAAAAATAAACTTACCTTTTGGGCAACAAGAAAATACTGATTTACAGAATTAATTACTACACTCTCCCCCACCCCAACAACCCAAATCACAAAGTACAACATTTATACATTTTAGCATGGAAAGATTTTAACTGAAGTTAAGTCTGCTCGTTCAGTTAGAATTAAAAATATATATATATTATATATATAATGTGCATGATATGGTATTATGTCTGATACTATTTAAAGTTCTCCTTTTTATGAAGCATCTGGGATGAACAATAATTAAAGAAACTTTTAAAATTGCTAGTCTTACCAAAGCAACTTTACACTATCTAGTAATGCATGCCAACTTCCTAGTGTATTTCAGTGACCTTGGGTAAGAGAGTGAAGAATCCCAAATGTCATGAATGGTTTGCATTGTTAGAACTTTGCTAATTTCTCAGTAAAGCATTTTAAATATTGCCCTGTAATATTTGTTTAAAAGGTCTTTGTTACACCATTTAGAGGGTCTGCTACTGCAAAAATCCATTTTAACAGAAACAGTCCTTACCTAGCCAGAGAAACAATATTTCTTTAGTTTCAGAAAAACAAGCACAAATAATACATTTACATAAATGTGCAAAATGTGCTTTGACCAGAATGAATGGGATTTATGTCCACAAAATTCCTCTCCACACATTTTTATCTCCATCGCCATCATCATCATCATCATTATCATCCACCATCACTCACCAACCACATCACTGTAACATGGTAAGGCACTTTCTCTTCTTCCTTCTCCTTTAGACTTTCTTACCTCTCTCCCTCCTTGTACTGACTCCAGTCTTTTCAGGTTCAAACCCTGAAAGAAGAAAAAGCAAAATATTTCATTGTTGGCAAAGAAGTAACTAATAATTAGTATTAGTGCAAACATTTTGAAGTAAAATAGTTTGCTTAAAAAAGATTTTTATCTAGATGACTACTCACACATGTGCCAAAATCTACTTCTGAGTAAGTCTTCAAATGTAGTGCCAATGTGTTTCTTGCTAAATCCTAAGATCACACATAAAAATAAAGTGTAAAGCATTTGTTTTAGCAGTGATTGTCTGTCCCTTGGTGAAATCACAATCTAAAAGGTGCTGTCCACATTGAAGTAGCACATTGAGTTGCATTTTGTGTGAACATGAGAGAGTCTCATTAGTCTGGGAATAGGCATTCACATAGAGGCCACAGAGAAGATCACATCTAACAGTCTTCAAGGCTGAGAAAGCAGTACCTGCTGCATATAATACTCTAAACATCTGGCTACTAATAGTGTGGTGCCTGATATATAATATCACCTTGGGAACTCATTAGAAATGCAGACTATCCATGAAGATTTATCATACATCATGGAGACTATAGTTAATACTGTATAGCATATTTAAAATTGGTAAGAAAGTAAATCTTAAAAGTCCTCATCACAGGAAAAACAATTGTGGTGTTGAGTGTCGATTAGACTTACTGTGATTGTTTTATGATATACACAAATATTGGAATCATTATGTTGTACATTTGAAATTAATATTACATGTCAATTTTACCTTAATAAAAAAATCACTTATTATTTTTAAAAATGCAGACTGTCAGACTCTACCCAGGACACACTGAGTAAGAATACACATTTTAACATACTTTCCAGGTAATTCATATGAATGTAATAGTTTGAAAAGTATCTCCTTGGGAGGTCTAGGAAAGATGGGTGGATTAACCAGTCTACTTAGTAAAGTGTTTAAAGAAAAAGATTTTGGATAGAGTTTTTGAAAATTGAGAGTAAAAATTTAAAATACCAAAGACAGACATAAATGAAGACTCACATAATTAAGTCTATATCTACATTTCATTTTTGCCCTTTCTTTTAGAAACACTATCAGGGGAAAACTGAAAAAAGTTCAAATAAACATTGGGATTTATCTTTATCATACATATTTTCCCCATTCCTCTAAATAATTTGACACAGCTTTAGAAAACATGGTTTTAACAATTTTATAATTATCATTAAGAATTTGATTAGGTCAAGATATTTCTCTATTTCTGATGAAAACTGAAGAGCACATAAGCCCAACTGTATATTCTACATTATCACTAAACCAATTGGTGAGAAAATGGGCCTTACAAGAAAGGTATGCTATACTTAAATATTGCATTTCTAGTTTTATATTTTGGAATTTAAGAAACACTGCTGTTTTGTGGTTTTGTTAAACAGCACATTTACCTGACTCATTAAGGGTATCTTTTCATTTGGTGACAGCATTTATGTTTACAAAGTTTATAAGAAGTTTTCAAATTTTATCTCTTCATATAGAAACCTCATTTCTTGAATTGTTCAGACAGGCACATATTAACACAAATATTAAATATTTGTGTAAAATAGACTATTTGTAAAACCAGACTATTATTTGTAAAATATAAAAACAGGCTATTATTCTGTTGATTCTAGAAAAAGCCCAAGACTCAATTTGGCAAACCAGTTATTCTTGTAAATAATTGACAGCCTGATGTTTGAGTATAGAAAATCACCTAACATTTACAGAATACATTTTGAAAAGCCTAAAGTTCATATAGAAAATGATATAAAACAAAATATCATAACACTTTTAAACCTGGTAGTGTAGGTTAAAAATAAATTCTAAAGAGGCATTCATGCTCATAACTTTTAGAATATAGGAAACAGTTTAATGATATGCTTTTGAATTCAGACTGATATGGGTTTAAATATCTGGTTTACCACCTTTTCCTGTATGCTAACAAATTACATAATATCTCTCAACTTCATTTTTTTTACTTGAAAATAATAATATAGTGGCCATACCATATGGTTTCTATGAAGATTGAATGAGTAATACGCGTACAGCACTTAAAGATAGGACCAAGTATAGTATATCCTAAAATAATCATTATCTTTTTCTGCATCTTCGTCTTCTTATTCTAATATGTTTTTAAAGATTTTATTTATTTATTCACAAGAGACACAGAGAGGCAGAGACACAGGCAGAGGGAGAAGCAGGCTCCATTCAGGAAACCTGATGTGGGACTCAATCCCGGACGTGGAATCACACCCCAAGCGGAAGGCAGATGCCCAACCCCTAGCCACCCAGGCGTCTCCTTTTTATTCTAATTTTTATTATCATTATTACACATATAGTGTGTCTAAATACAAGACCAATTTAAACAAACTGTCCCTGTCTTGTACCTTTTATTTGAAGAATGCAAAATATCTGGAACGTATTTATGAACAATAAAAAATGAGAATGTTCATACTGCCTAAGAGCAAGTAAAAAAATGTTCTCTGCACACCTGTTCTCCCTTCGTATTCATGACAACCTTTTGAGGTAACTATTGCGTTCAGGATTTTTCACTTCCTGCCATCCAGTTCTGGTACTCTCAGTGTTGAATGGCTTGTTACTGTTTCATAAGCCACCCACACTTTACTATTGTAAAGTCTTTCTCTCCTCTTGAGACTCTGACAGCCTCATTTTGTGTATTTTCTGTCACTCACCTTTAAGTTCATTAATATCATCTTCTGTCTGGTTTCCTATTTATTTCATTTAGTGAATTTTTATTTTTATATTTATTTTCATCTCTGGAGGTTCAATTTGAATATATTTTTGTCTCATTATATTCATATCTAAGTCTTCAACATACTTATACATATTTTTAAATATTTTATTTATTTTGCGAGACAGAGCAAGAACATACACACCAATGAGGGGAAGGGGGGGGCAGAGGAATAAAAAGAACCTCAAGCAGACTCTATGCTGAGCCCTGAGCCTTAGGTCCAGTTGAGCCCTGGACCTAAGCTGAGCTCCAACTGAACAGTTGGAGGCTTAACTGACTGAGCCACCCAGGTAGCCTCATATTTATATTTTTACTAGTACTTTGAACTTCTTGTCGCTAATTCCATCTATCATTTCCAAGTGGGCTTCTGTTGATCCAACTTTCTGCTGATTATGAGTCATATTTTCTTATTTCTTCTCATGTCCGGTGACTTTTTTTATTGGTTGCCAGACATTATAATTTTTAATTTGTTTAGTAGTATATTTTATTACTTTAGAAGGAGTTAAAATTGATTCTGGACAATGGCTAATTACTTGTGAGTCTAATTGACCTTCTGATGTTTGTTTTTAAAAAGATTTTAGGATGGGTCTCAAGAAGTGGTTGGAGTGATTCATCTCTATTACTAAATAGAGCTTAACACTTTGTGCTCTCTACTGAATATCCCATGAAGATTTCCAGAACTGTGAAAGCTCTAGGAATTCATTTACTTGAAGTTCTTCAATTATTCCTTTTTGGCCATTGTTCAACACTTGGCCTTGTGAAGTGTCATTCTATGCTTGTAAAGATCACTACTCAAACAAAATTCTTAGGGTTACACTGATACAGATTTCTAGAGTTCTTTCTCTGTGTATTTTCCACCTTTGTAGTAATCTGCCCCACAAATTCTAGTTGTCTTTGTCTCTCCAAACTCAGATATTTGCCTCAACTACAAAGGTAAAGACCCTGAGTTCTCTCCAGGCTGTCTGTCCATGCACCATCATCCAATGTTGCCTCCAGGCAGAAATCCAGATATTGTAGGTGCTCTTGTTTGGTTTCCCTTCTCTCAGGTATTACAGTGTATCTCTATGTTTTTAATTTTGAGAACTGTATTATATATTTTGTCTAATTTTCTAACCATTACGGCAAGAGGGCAAGTCATATAGTCATTACTCTTTCATTAATAGAAGCAGAAGTCAAGGTATGCATTGTAAACTTACTTTTTTTTTAAGGAGAAAATCAAAGCTTATAAAATTTAAATAATATGATCTGAATATAGAGCTAGTGTGCACAAAAAAAAGCAAACTTAATCCAATATTTTAAGAGCCTAGATAACAAGTTCATCCATCCATCCTTAATCACATTTCTTTAAATTCATAGCAGTCAAAATGTTTAATGTGTTCCATACTTAAGAACACAAATTTAGGGGTGCTTAGGTGGCTCATTTGGTTGGGCATCTGTCTTTGGTTCAGGTCATGATCCCAGGATCCTGGCATCAAGCCCTGTATCTGACTCCTTGAACAGCAAGGAGCCTGCTTCTCTCTCTGTCTCTCTCTGCCCCTCCCCCTAGTTGTACTCATTCTCTATCAAATAAACAAAATCTTTTTAAAAAGAACATAAATTTATCATAACATAGAACTCCTGCAGGAGTCACGGGGAGTCTTCAAGGCAATGTAGTGACTGAGAGGAGCATGTGTCAGGTCAGAACTTTAAGAAAAAGCATACCTGTTTGTATGGAATAGGGGCTGGAGGGGAAGTTTGCCAGCATAGGTATGGTATACTGTATAAACTCTGTAAAAAGCTGGATCATAATTTAAGCGCTGAATTATTGAAAGATCAGTCTTAAGATTGAAGAACTGAGTCAGAGTATTTGATGCCAAGAATTTGGCAGCCATATGGGCAAGGAATAATGATCTAAAAGAATTCTCCTCATATGAACAGGGCCTCAGGCAAGATTGTTTCTCATTGGAGACGTCAAATGATCTGGGGCATAATGAGATTTGCTAAGAAGTCTTGGGGTATGATCTGGGAGATGTGAAGCCCTAAGGGATGACAGAAATTAGTCTGAGTACCAAAGTAAGACTAAGTAAGCCTTTAGCTCAGAAAGTCAGGTAGGGGAAGTACAAACTGTAACTTCTAGCTTTTACTAGGAAAATTACATCAATCTTGATTTTTGCTGACTCTTACTGTTAGTAACTTGGTCAATGCTTTGGAAGATCAGACCATAACATTCTCCTAACTAGTTAGGCAATAACATTTAAGAGGAATTACTTTCAAAAGAAATATTAATCTCAAAGAACTCAAACTCCTCCTTTGTGTTCATTTGGCTATATACCACACAATTTTCACATTTTTAAATGAAAAAAATACTTGGCATTTTCATATTTTGTGTAATCTCCACTAAATATATATACTGTAATAATTCATAAAAAATGAATGTTTTAACTCTATTCACTTAGATAACCTTGCTCTAAGGAAGACCTGAAGTGATAAGAATAGTAAAAGTACATATATATATACAAATATATACTGGTTGACTTTTAAAATCAAGATTTACAAAATTTTCATTGATACAAAAACTCACTTCATTATTCTTAAACAGTTCAGGTATAACATTTATTCAACACATCATGAGAAAATCTTATTTAAAAATACTCTGGCTGAAATGGATGAGCAAAATGTATTTCTCTCACTATACATATTTTCTGACTAGAGACTATAAATTCTTTGCGTTGATAAAAATTAAGCACAAATTAGTGAGGGTGACAAAACATGAGAGACTCCTAACTCTGGGAAATGAGCAAAGGGTAGTGGAAGGGGAGGTGGGAAGGGGATGGGGTGACTGGGTGACGGGCACTGAGGGGAGCACTTGATGGGATGAGCACTGGGTGTTATACTATATGTTGGCAAATCGAACTTCAATAAATAAATAAATAAATAAATAAATAAATAAATAAATAAATAAATAAAATTAAGCACATGAGATCAAACCAAAATGTTATACATTGTATGTAGAAAAAGAACAAAAGCAAATGTTCTACAGTGTTCTAAAATAAGATAGTTTAATAAGGCATCAAGCAGGAAAATCTATTAACTAAAAAATAAAATAAAATAGAATTTCCTGCCAATTTTTTTCCTGCAGAACAGCATTCAGATGTCTGCATGAATATCCCAGTAACTGTGCTATGATATGAGTTCATCTCTAACTAAAATATATATAGTGGGGAGATATTCTCCTTTATAGTGATTACAAACTCGTCCCAAATTTTTCATGTCATAAAGATTTCCCCTGCTTCTTATAAGCAAAAAGTCAGAAATAAAGTATCCAACATCCTTCGATTTAGTTGATTTGTTTTTTCCAATATGGAATAAACAGATGGAATGAATATTTCCTTTCCAGTATTGTAAAGATTTCATTGTGATAATTTTTCTTAAATGTAGAAAAAAGCAGTTATGATTTAACTAGATAAAAACAGAATTAATTTATAAAATGTTACAAATAACTAAGTTTTAACATCTAGCCTCAGGTATGAAGGCACAAGAAAGAGCTAGAAAGAACTTCAAATAACTTGTAGTTCAACATCTTCATTTGACAAATGAGGGAGTTTGCAGCAGGGAACTTAACTGATAAATGGCAGATTCAGGGCTCTGAGCAGGTCAGCAGGTCCTGAATCCAGGACTATCTTTCTTTTACCAAATTGTTTTAGTAGCTTTATTATAAATCATTGTCTTAAAAGCTATATAACTTCTGGAGCATTTCTTAACCATTTTATGTCTCAGGTTCAATAGCCATACAACTGAGAAAATCTGTAGGAATAGAAATAGGATTAGAAATTGTAGGAATAGAAATAGGAATAAAACACAGGTCTGTGCCTAGTCCATAGTTAACCCTAATACATACTAATTTTTATCAGCAACTTAAGATGTTACTGCTTTTTGATATCATCTAAATGAAAGACCATTAGTACACTCATAAAAATAATCAGTATTTGAGGGGTGTTCTCTATGTGCCAAGCACTGCTCTAAGTGTTTTACTTGAGTAATTCAATTCTTACACTAATCTAATTATATATTATAGCTAAATCGTTTTTCCCACCTTGAGCTAAAATGATCTTTTAGTTGTTCTGTTCTGTTTTTGGATCGATTTCTTTTTTCTTTTTTTTTTTTTTAAGATTTTATTTTATTCATGAGAGACACAGAGAGAGGGAGGCAGAGACATGGGCAGAGGGAGAAGCAGGCTCCATGTGAGGATCCTGATTTGGGGCTCCATGTGGGGATCCTGATTTGGGACTTGATCCCAGGACCCTGGAATCAGAACTTGAGCCAAAGGCAGACGTTCAACCAATAAGCCACCCAGGTGCCCCTGGAGAGGTTTCTTTAGACAAAATAAGATGTGCCACCTTAGTTCTTGCTATTGTTAGCTTCATTTTGCAGCTGTAGTATAGAGCTGCAAAGAAGGACAGGAGTGGGAATAAAACACTTCTGGCCTCTCGGGTTTCTACCATTAAATCTCTACTTCTTAAACAGGGACATCATTTTAAGGAGAAAATCACACTTTGGAAGATGAGGGCAATGCTGATTGTAGATTTCGGTTTACCCACCAAAAAAATGATGTGTGGGTGGAAGATATAAGAGTGTACTGGATGATCTCTGCTGAACTTTAAAATCTACTATATGCGCTGTTTTAAAGACAGGCAGATTGGTTCTCTTATAGGTTCTTGCTCTATGCATCTTTCCATCTTGTAGGGCTTCTCAGTGAGACTGATGAATCTACTCAGGAAGAAACTCTAGTGAATGTGAACACAACTTGATACACCTGTTGTCAACCGTATCTAGTTCCTAAATTCTGGTTTTCTTAATTTGGATATCTGCTTTTTCATCTATCAGCTCACTGCACGGATTTGAAATTCAGTGACAAGTTTCAATTACTTTGCTAATAAAAACTTACATTGTATAATAGATTTCTAACCTTAGCCTTATTTTGGATTCACTTTGTAAGTGATAGTATTGAGATTTGTGACTTGTTAGTTATAGGTTTGCAGAATAGACTTAGAAATTCAAAAACTTTCAGTAGCTGCTGAACCTACTTAAAAACTGTGAGAATCCACTCTTGCATATAATGTCCAGTCATCCTCTAAGTTAATGAACGAAGTTTAGAAATACTTTGTAATTCCCTTATCCTTTCTTTAACCCTTATATTGGAAACATTTTTTTGTATCCTGCATTGAAATTGTAAGTCAGAGATTTGTAGTGCACCTTTTTGAAATTTTGCAGAGTTATCTGATAAATGGGCTAAACTCTATCCAAAGACTAAAAATAAGCAAGTGTCAAAATGTGTTAAACTTTGTTTTCCTTTCAAAGTTAGTCATTCTAGTCCTCTTTGAAACTTTATACCATGATATCTGTAATCCCTTCACTGGCGGTTTTGAATTGCTTCTCATCTCCCTTTTCAAAAACCAAGATATGTCATTATTTTCAGGGACTTTACCATTCTTCATTGCTAAAGTTCTGACATTTTAGAAATGGAAAATCATTCCATATTTCTTCCTAAGTAATAATGTAACTATACCACAGGACACTTCTAAATGCACACATATGCATTTAAGAAAAATAGTAAACATGTATTGAATTCTTACTAGAAAACAGGCACTTTAGTGCTAAGCACTTCACATGACCTTTTCTATCCTTCGCAATAATTTATTCCTCACAATAATACTATGTTGCAACTGCCGTTATTAATTCCCATTTTTGTCCCAGAACAATTCAGGCAGAGAGGTTAATTAACTTGTCTAAGAATACACAGCTAGAAGGAGGTAGAATTTAGTACTGAACCCAGAATATGTGATTATAGAGGTTTTTTTTTGCAACCATGACACATACTACCTCCACAACTATCACTTTATGTTTTATGTGTATTGAAATGAATTAAATTACGAATTAAATAAATATATGTTTAAAAAATGAATGACTGAGTAACCCATTAGATGAATCAACCTAAGTCTGGAATTGTATTAAAGTTCACTTGAACTGTGTCATTTTTACATATTGAAGAAGTATATCCAAGATAAATTTTTGGTTCTGAATTCATTTAGGTTTTAGCAATAACTGTGAAAAAAAAAAGTTAAAATAAATGAGATTGGATTCCAGGGTTCCTGATTTCTTGGAAAGAAATGTAAAATTCAATTGAAATATTTCCTGGGGCAGACAAAGATTAAAAGAAAATTAATGTAACTATATGGGCACAAATAACATTTCATAGAGTTTGTCTGTGATTATCGTTCCTCTGGGCTAACTAAAATATTAAACAAGTAGAGCACTGCCATGCCTCCAGTTTCCTAGCGGTGCTCATCTTGGTATAGCACATGAGTTAAATTTCTTCTGCTCTAGGGACTCCGGTCCTCATATTTTATAAACTTAGATACAATGAAGTTTGCCCTAAAAATGGAGTAGCCCCAGTGTTTCTGGTGTTCGTAGCTTGGTGGTCGTTTATGGAAATGATAGCCTTCCATTTCAGATATGAGACAAATCAACAACATATAACCTCTGCTAAGACTTTATACAGTATTATTTCTGACAACCTCCATTTGTTAATTGAATTCTTAGATAGGAAGTTAAAGACACAGTTTCAGAAAACAAGTAACCCTAAATACTGTCAATTAATGAAAGGCGGGTTGCTTTAGAATTCTCTCATGGTAGTAAACATCAGTCTAACTGTGAATTTAAACAGATATGGCAGGATTAGTACTTAATGTGTGGGATGTGGCATCGTTAAACATCTGAAAATTTATTCTCTGGTTATACTAAGCTAATTGAATCATTAATCTGTCTACTAAACTGCCTTTTATATTCTTACCATGCAAATTAAAAAAAGGGAATGTACTGAAGTAGTTCAAAAGAGAAGAGTAATAGCTAAAATATGATTATCTATCACTTCTGACCCTATCTCTTCCTAAACCTCATTCACATCACCCCATTACAGAATCCAGATCTCTTGATAGTCCTTGGACAGCAACAGACATCCTTCTACCTTGGTTTTTGAACTAGAGGCTCATCCTAGCTGGAATGTCCTACCTAGGTGTCTGCAGGACCAACTTCCACAGCATCTTGTCTTTGTTAACATTTTACCTTCTCAATGAGGTCTACTGAGGTCTACTTTTATAATTTTATTTAATATTACAGTTTACTTTCTACTTCACCTCCATGGACACTTAAAATCTGTTAACATACTGTATAAATTTATTATTATTGTGTATTATTTATCTTTCATTGGAATTTAAGTGACACAAAGACAGGGATTTTTGTCATTATGTTTTCTAATTTATCCCAATTGCCCAAAAGTACCTGGAGCATGGGAAATGCTAAATGTTTGTTGAATGAATGGAATATTTACTTTCCTATTAATTCATGTATCCAAAAGGTCTCTCAATCTGTACTATATTAGTTTATATTTATAAATTGTATAAGTGGTACTGGCTTTAGTGATAAGATAAAATAAATTCATTTATTCCTATTAAAGTTAAATCAACAACAATTTAAAATTTTATTTATAGTTTTAAGAGTTTCAGCATTTTCTTATCACACCAAAGCATGACATCATGTTTTTCTCTTAAATGCCTAAGCTATAATCAGTGACAAACACTTTATATGAATAAAAAATGTTGATTTCAAAATCTCTCTTAGAGCACAATTCTTAACTGGAAAGTGTCCCTTTTCTACCAAGATGAAAATGATTGTTTCAAGTTGAAAACTAAACTACCATATCTAAATTTAGAAATAGAAACTAAATTCAATTAAAGTATATACCATAAATTATAGGAATCTATCAAAATACCTATTAATTCTGTTTTATTAGAATTTTAAACATTTTATTTATTTTTAAGATTATATTTATTTATTAGAGACAGAGAGAGAGAGAGAGAGAGGCAGAGACACGGGCAGAGGGAGAAGAGGCTCCACGCAGGGAGCCCAGCGTGGGACTCGATCCCAGGTCTCCAGGATCAGGGTCTGGACTGAAGGCAGCGCTAAACCGCTAAGCCACCGGAGCTGCCCTGAATTTTAAACATTTTGAAAGTTTAGTTCAGAAAGACTAAGTCTGTATTATGAATTGAGAATATCAGTTTATGAAATGGTAAAGTTACATATGATTATATGTAATATGTTCTAAATGACATTCAAAGGATTTCTGATAATGACATTGACACTGTCAATTCCTTATGTAGAATCTCTTGATGAAAATCCAAGAGAAGCTGAGAAATGCTTTTAACTTTTTCTTCCAGTTCCTTGACTGCTCCACGTTCTGTTCATCCTTTTTCCTGTGTTGCTTCTCCATTCATGGCAGTCTGCATTAAGATGTATTTTCATTTTCAGAGTCACTATTATTTGCAGAAATCTCAACATCTTAATTCTTCACAGTACTCCTTAAGCAATGAATTATGTTCCTAAAAATGGCTCTGCAAAATTCTCACTGCCACTTACTTGCTACCCAGAAGAAGTGTCTCATTCTACTCGTTACGTGGACCTCTCATTGCTGCCCTCTTTTTGCAGTATCTGCAAGTTCTCTGGCCAACTCTCTGTACACTATTACTGTGTTCTCTGCCTCATTGAAGTGATAGGAAAAATTGACATGCCTTTTGATTCTTGGAAAAAAAGTTTACTCTTTGGGAAAAAGTAAAAAAGAAAGTAAAAAAGAAACCATCTTGGTACCCAGTATGTATTATATTTGATGTTTGCCTCTGATAGACATCTTTAAGGACAACTACAGCTTAAGGGCTTTAACTATTTATGCATTTCACAACGACCCAATGACCATGTCGGTTACATGTACATGAATGAGCATTAACTATATGCCAGACTCTCTTCTAGGTTCTGGGGAAACAGGCATGAAAAGAACAGACAAGAATTCTTACCCTTGTAAAGTCTAACAATTAGTGATTATATTATTTTGTGTTAATATATTTACACGTGAGTGTGCATGCACAGACATAATATCACTTTCTGTTATTTCCCTAAAAATAGGGCATTGGGTTCCTGCTTCCATCTATATTACACAAAAATATATTTAAAGAATTTTTCCGCCAGTATCAGATTTGGAGTGCAGAAAGCAAAGACAGGGTTCAACTGATTGCTACCAGAGTAAGATCTGTGTGGAGATATTTTTTAACTGCTCCTTTTGATCAAATTTTTACATGGGCATATTTTTAGGCACTTTAAAAAATGTCAAGGGATGCCTGGGTGGCTCAGCAGTTAAGTGTCTGCCTTCAGCCCAGGGAGTGATCCTGGAGTCCTGGGATTGACTCCCACATCGGGCTCTCTGCATGGAGCCTGCTTCTCTCTCTGCCTGTGTCTCTGCTTCTCTCTCTGTGTCTCTCATAAATAAATAAAATAAAATAAAATAAAATAAAATAAAATAAAATAAAATAAAATAAAATAAAAATGTCAAGCAGCAATTAATAATAGGATACCCACATGCATTTATTTGGTTTGCAAAAACCATGAAATGTGTGAAGTGTTTCTTCTATTAATGACTTGCCTTTTAGATCTTGTATTGAATACTGTGGCTTGTGTACATTTTAAGTGAAATAAGTTATGTCTTTCATTATTATTTTTTTAAGATTTATTTCTTTGAGAGAGAGAGACAGAGTGGCAGAGGTAGGGGCAGAAGGAGAGAGAATCTGAAGCAGACTCCACGCTGAGCACAGAGACCTATGCAGGGCTCATCTTATGACCCTGAAATTACAAACCTGAGCCGAAACCAAGAGTCAGATGCTCAGCCGACTGTGTCACTCAGACACCCCGACTTTTATTATATATTTGTTTGTTTTAGCTAAGCAAATCAATGTTCTAGAAAGCACACCCTAAGACTCCTAATTCCCAAGGTTTATAGGTACAGGAAAATTTGTGTGCATGCCCTGATGATATGGGGCTGAGAACTATTTTAGATATTAAAATAATTTCAAACTAAATAATTCGTCATGGTTTTATTCTCCTGTTATCAAACAAAAATTATTTCTTCATCATTGATAAAAGTCATAGAAAGCAGCTTTCTCCAAACTCAGTCTTTTAGGAAGTTTGAGATTTCAGGTACAAAGACGTCTATATGCTACATATTCTGAAGTTGTGATCTTTTCAACAGAAAGTTTTTGTCATTCTTCTCTGCCTTCTACTCTCTTTAGATGTGTCATTTCTAGAAGGAAACTTCTAGAAGACAGGGACATCTCTCTCCTCCCAAATGTGGTGCTAACACATGTATTCACCCATACTTGTACACAGAGATTTAGGTAACTTCAGTCATTTCAGCTAGTGAACTTTAAGGGACTCTTGAATACACTGGATTTGAAGGACTGAAAGGACCATCGTTCCCAAGAGGAACCATTAGTCTCTATAGGTCAAAGAACCTTCCCAAAGATACATAAGGAAATATTTCAACCACTGGTCTTCCACTTTAAGTGCCACCTTTCCACAAGAAGGGCCTAAAGGGCCCTACAAGGCCTAACCTGTATGTTTTAAAGATAGCTCATTATCTTTCGTAAACATTCTTTGAATTTGTATTGCTAATAATGCCTTGCAGATGACATCTAGCATTGCTATTTTTAACAACAAATTAATCTAAAATTCTCCAGACTCCTGTAGATCTTCAATCATTTGAGCCTACCACGTTCTTATTCAGTTTCCCTCTAATTTCCTTCTTATTCAGTTTAGAGTCCCAGGCCCCTGATTGTCAGCAAATTTGACTTAAAAACCTTCCAGCTTTTTGGATCCTTTATTCCACTGTTGTACTTCCCTAGCAAAGATGAAACTCTGAAAATCATCTATGTAAATTTTAACTATACCCTCTAACTGTATGTTGGAGAAAAACAGAGTGTACCACTCAACATTTTCTTGAAATCTGAATTTCTCTTACTTTAGATATTTTATAACAACTATTCTTTTCTTGTAATGATCTCCCCCTACAATCTTCATAGGGTTATCTCCTTGGCATTCAAATTTAAATTTAAATTTACTGTGTTAGAGGCCTTCCTTGAATACTGAACCTAAAATAACATATCAAGTTGCTTGCTGTCATGTCACTCAATTTTAATTTTCTGCTTGAAACTTACCACTAAAAAATACTTTTATTAATTTGTAGACTGGTTATTTCCTCTCACCAGAGTGTGAGGTTCATGAGAGTAAGCAATGTGTCTATCTTATAAAACTTTACATTCTCAGTACTAAGAAGAGGATCTGGCACTTAGTAGGTGCTAACAAATATTTATTGAGTGAACAGAATGAATAAGCCTCTACTACTCTTATAAAATTGATATTTGTTAACTCTTTTTTACAAACATGGTATTAACATATAGCTTCTCATATTTGCAATTTAAATTCATTCCGAATAAAAATGAATTGAATAAATTGGTTCCTTTCTTTTACTGACCTTAGGCAAATTATCTAAGCCTCTGAGATCCCATTTCTTTTCAAGAAAATTAGAAAATTGGACTAGTCTCTTTAACCTCAAAAATACTGAGATGTTCTTTTCCTTTAGAAAATTAAGCTTTAAACCTCTCCATTTTAGGGGCACCTTGGTGACTCTTGGCCACCAAGCCAAGCATCTGACTTGGGTCCAGATCAAGTCCTATGTGGGGTTCCCTGCTCAGCTGGAAGTCAGCTTCCCCTCTCCCTCTCTCTCTGCCCCTCCCCCAACTTGTCCTTTGTTTTTTCTCAAATGAGTAAAATCTTTAAAACAAAACAAAAAAACCTCTCCATTTTAACATTTGAACTTTGTCACCTAATTAATTTCAATAGCTGTATCAATAGTTGTGGTCTTTGCCTATATTAGTATCTCGGTGCTTTTCTTGAAAAATCTCTTTTAACTCATCTTAGAGCACCCCAAAATACTATACAAGTAACCAGCAGTGCTAGTGTGAGTGCATTATTTAAACTTTGCTTCACATACTTTATATTTTTTATAATTATTACCCTGTAAATAGGCATAGCTTTCAGCATATCCATTTAAAGTTTCTTACTTTATTCAGCATGTTTATTTCTGTCGCTATTAATTTCTAGGAATAGCAAAACAGAACAGAAGAATGTGTCATCTCAGACTGTAAGTCAGAATTGCACCATGGATTAAATTTTCATCTGACAGATCAATGTTATATAATGACAGATCAATGCTGCATAATGTAATTTAATGTCCTCTCAAACCGAAAGACCTACCTGAAAATAGAATGACAATTTCCATTTCCCTATACTCTAATTTAACTGCATTTGCATCATGAATTTCCAGAAATTGTATCACTCTTGGAAGTCTATGAACATTAAGAAGAGAATGTTACAACGATTTGGGGCATATTTTTATCTTCCTTATCTGATAATAACATCTTTCAAAAGTCAGGTGAAGCTTTAAATACACAATTTGCAATCATCAGATTTCCATTGAAATTGGTGCAGTGATTTGTAAGAATAAGAAAAAGGCTAGTTAAATAAATTCTATGGCTACATATGGCAAGGTTTAGCCAGGATGTACCAGTTGGGATGATATATTTTGAAATTAAATACTGTGTATTAACTCCAATAATACTATTCTTTGATAGTATTTACTTTCAAAGTAAATGTATCAAAGAATACTTTGATAGTATTCTTTAAGTGTAGCCATGGGAATGTTAGGCAATCTGACCACAGCTTCAAGGTCAAGGGTTATCAGTATGTCAGAGAAGTGGCCAGAAATGGTCTTTGTTAGTCTTATAGACTTTAAACTACTTTGTAGCTTTTCCAAAGAAGTGCCTGAAAACCTCAGAGAAACTCTGAGACTCTCTAGGAATCCCTTTTATCAACCCTGACCCACCATCACCAAGAGTGCAGTTTACTTTGAAGAAGAAAGGAAAGAGTCTTTATTGACCAACTTTTGTATTGGTATATGCTATCCTTCTGCTGGTAGTCATTTATCCAATCTACTGACTCCTTACTTTTCTTCTCTGGCTCCTTCATTCATCCATTCAATCAATATTTTTTTTGAGTGCTTACTATGTGCCAGGGCCTATTTTATGTGCTGGGTCAATATAAGACAAGATATATTTCTTACAGTACTTACATTAAAATGTTTTATAAATGTATAATTCTATGTAAAGATTTACAGAGTGATAGCACTAAAAAACGGCTTAAGAAATAACTTAGCTCCTCTTCTTAAATTTTCTTTGTGAGGAAACTGAGTCCTAGAGATAGGGAATCTGACTCCTCAACATTATACAGTGAATTAGTGAAAGTCCACACTATACGTAATACCAGTATTTGCTCTACTTGCCCACATATCCATGAAGGATAATTACCAGGTCACCTCTGTTTTTAAAATGTCTTGTCTTATTCTCTGTGTTCTGGTTATTATTTTACTGTGATGTGGATGACCTGGTTGAGAGAGTTAGACTTTTCAGTTTGCCCTTTTCTGAGTCACCTTCAATTTCAGTTCTTTAATTGTTGTCTGAAACCATAGGAACAATCTTGGCTGCAAAGGAGGCCAGGTGAATCCCCAAGGTTTGCAGCTCTGTGCTTCATTTCTCTTCTGTTGCTAACTGTGAGACCATTTGGCAACAGTTGACTCAGAGCCTTAAGATAATTAGTTCTTTCTCAGAATGGCATAATTTTTAAGGAGGAAAATATGCAACATTTGTTTCAAAACCCAAATCTATCAGTTGTAGAATGTGACCCATTTTGGTGGCTTTATGATATTTCTGAAAATGGTTTATATAAATAATGTCTTCCATAAGGTGGTCTCCTTATGGCTTACTTCTGAATTATATCTAATATGTTCTTAAGCACATCTCGTCTCAGAGCCATAGAAAAAAAAAACTTGATGGGTAAACATAAAATGCTACAAATAAGGTATAAAATCAAGAGATAATTTTAATTAAAGTAGAAGAATAAAGTTTAATATACTAATAAGACACTTTAATTTTATTTTTGCCCATAAACTTAGCACCCAGAATTTAGAATAAATTATACATACTGAATCTCTTAGTATTTTCCTAACATTTTAACCCAGTCATAACAATGTAGGAAGCCACATTCAAATATGAGTATTAAAATATTAATATAAAATTTTCTGTATGATTGGATGCAAATTTTTATAACTTCTACACTATATGTATATCTAAGATAATAAAACTAAGTCCAACAAAATTGAAATATTTATTAATAAATGTAATACAATTCTCCAAGAAATTTGTTTAAACATACCAGATAAACAATCAGATCAGGTTTTGCTAAATTTTCTTTGTTCTTTATTGTATAAGTAATGATGAAAATGAAATCTATATGGAATACTAAAAATAAATACCGTCTTAAGATTGTGATTTATAATAAGAAATACATTTTTGTCTTCATCCAGATTTCCTGGCACACAGCTCCTAAAACCATTAGAGTTTCCTAAGTGATAAACATGAACATAAGAGCTATCATTATTTTCCAATATTGTGGGAAATAATTTGCTGCTTCACAGCCAATAAGATGACTCTCATTTTATGATAAAAAATAAGTAAACCAATCCCTTAGGCATGGAATTCAAAACACTTGCAATCTTTGAAAAGCTCACACTTCTGACCTCATTTATAATCAATATTATAATAATATTAATATAATATGAATATAATAACTTTTATTATTATATAATGATGTTTATTATTGTGTCATACTATAGTCCATCAAAGTACTCATCAATATTTCCCAATCCCTTGTACATTCACAGCTCAAGTTTGTTCCCTATAACAAAAATGTCATGGTATTATCTTTGCTATATAAATCCATAAGGATAACAGAAATCAAATGTACTATCTCCTGGGGTTTTCTTAAATCTTCTTAAAGGAAAATTATATTTCCTTTCCTTATATTTCCTTAATCTTTTGAAAACTTATTACAGCATTTGCCATGGTCTATTCCATATATTAAATATCTATTTACATCCTCCTCAGCCTCCATGCCCTTGAATTTATAAAAGCAGTGTACTTTTTATTTATTTTTTTTTTTTGGTGTGCTGCATAGGACAGGCAAATAGACCTTATAAATATGTGTTCTGAAGTCACACTCAACCTACTTGATCTATATTGTCTTCATAATATAGGTGAAATCCTGAAGAAAAATTTGAAATGAGGCTTAGACTATTAGGATTCTTCTACTACAATAGAAGACTACTGGCGTTATTCAATATTTTTCTTGTATTATAATTATTCATTTTGATTCAAAATTTTGCTGTGCCCCAGTGTCCCCCACATACTGGCCCTGTAAAGTGTACAAAGAGAGTTAACATAGCAGGTCAAAATATTACTCTTGAGAAGGACCCACTTGCAGAGCTGGCATCAAGGAACTTGGGTTTTGAAGTTCTTATACTGTTAAGGCTGTTTTGTTTTTGCCTGGGGCACTTAATTCACATATCAGCCTGATTTATGGTGAACATACACTTTCCTTGTAGGAATCTGCAATTTCTATAATTGTGGCTAATCACACAGGCACAGAGAGCCTGTATAACCAGGTTCCACCAAAGACCGTGGGTTGAGTCTATTGCAGCCATTCCTGGGCAGAAACACTACAGATGTGTTCCTCATTTAACTACTGGAAGAAGGAATGCATTCTGTGTAGCACTTCCTGAAGTAGGACTTTGTAAATCCTGTGCATGGATATCTCCAGACTCAGTCCAATGTGTCTTCCCTTGTTAATACTTTTACTGTAATGTAAACCACAGCCATGAGTACAACTGTGTCTAAGTAAGATCCTTTTAGTGAATTTCCAAACAACAGATATTCTTGGGACTCATGATACAGAAAGGAACTACTTTTATACCATCTTGTTACTTCTTTTGAGAAACTTCTTCCAATTGCTGAGATACTCATTATAGCAGATGAATAATCAAGTGTTACACAGAAAAACTAATTGTCCCCTTACATCACCTAGCACCTATTAGCAATTTCTATTTCCTCACAAAGGCATAGTTTAAGCATAGCTTCGCCTAGTTAAGAGATGGAAGAGTGAAAGAAAAAAAAAGTAAAATAAATTTTAAAATATTAAGTTGTATTTTGAAAGATAATGGGGAGATAATGCAGTAGAAAGAAAACATTACTGGATTTTATGATCAAGTTACCATCCAGCCATTTCTCAGACATGAAACCTTAGGGAAATTATTTAACCTCATTAGGAACTAATTCTATGTAAACATGAGATAATAAAGCTTTCCTGCCATTGTTGTACAGATGCTGAGAAGATATAATAAGTTAAATTGTATATAATATAGTTCAATATTACTATATTTAATTGTGATTTCTTTCCTCTCTAATTCTAGGCTTAAGGACTAAACTTGGAAAAAGAATCAGGAAAATGTTTTAGTTCCATTCAATTCTGATCTCTCCAAGCAAGTTTAGAATTATACTGGTCTGTGACTTCAGTTTGGGGAAAACAATGAAGGATCAGAGAAATGAAAAAGAGTCAAGATAAATAGCAGCTACTGAAGAGTAAGAAAATAAATTCTAAATAATGATTATATTTTAATTGTACCAGTAGGCCTCCAGAAAGTACCTAATTCAGGTAAAAATAGTTTGACAACATAAGGATATACAGGAGGTGTATATAAGTATCTTTTTATTTGGATACATGTATTAGAGAATTATAATGATAATAGTAATAACCTTTATTAAATACTGTGAGATATATACTAAGTGGATAAGTGAATTGCATGTCTTGTCTTATTTAATCCTGTGTTACACCTTATAGAGTCAGTATTACTATTATCTCAAATTTGCTGATGAAGCAATCAAGACTGTGAGATGTCGTGATGTGTCCATATGGTTACTGAGAATACATCCGAGTACATGTAACACAATTCCCCTTGTAAGACAACATTTCCTATTCCTCTGCTTTTGTTTAGAACATAAAACATCATAATTTTCTATTTTGTTTTAATGTAACTTTCATGTCATGGCTAGATACTAGTTTTTCATTTCAAAATAACATTTTTCATAATATAAATGTGAATATTATTTGATATTTCAGTTTAGTCTAATACAGCACTAAACCAAGCCTAATTAAATAATTGGTTACTCCTGGGATTTTGCTTTTCAAGATACTCTTGCCACTCTACATCAGTGAGTGTGTATTCAAAAACAAAAACAAAATGAGAAGTACTTAATACTGTGGATAATTTACTAGATTGTAATTGTAATTTGTTTCTCTTCTTTAGAAAGGTGGTAAAAGTAAAAAACCCTCTTGATATTATTGAAGATAGAATATCTCTAAATGGTGAGTCCAATTTGCTCTTGTATGAACAAATTTAGGATAAACACCTATATATAGATTCTTCATGTAATGACTAAAATGACAATAAGAATCTGATTTTTAGATCAAGTAGCTCAAGAGAAGGGGCTAAGTGTTTTTGATGTAGTATACTTATGTGCATTCCAAATCACACCCAGGGTCCACTTGGTGCCAGAGAGATGGGCATGTAGCCACTGGAGTAGATTAGCCTCAAGAGTTGCAATATTAGAAGACAAAGTCTGAGAAACCTTTCTCAGAGATAATCCTTGAAGCTGTGTATACTCATCCTGGAGGGACAAAGTGAGCCAAGTTAGCAAGGCAACATTATGGATCTCTTAGACTGTATGTACCTGGACATCAAAAATTGGCACCACAAAACAGCAGGAATCAATGACAGGGATGCAAGGAGGTTTTTAATGGGTCTTCTGCTTAGGTAAAGAAATCAAATTTGATGCCTCCTGGGGCTATAAACTCTGAAGTAGCCTGAATAATAAAAAGAAAGGCAGAGTTTAACCAAGAATTACTAAACTTCTGCTAACTGTGGTTAATTTGAAAAACAGATGTGAGATCATTTTTGCAACCTTGTCTTGCTAATGAGTTAATATGGTATATTTATGTCTGTTACACTAACAGTAAACGACTGGAGAGAAAGAGTGGAGAAGTGTACTAGGATCCTTGCAATGACAACGATAATACCTTGAATATTTCCTATAGTCAATTTTGCCTCCAGGAAGAGTTGACGGCCTCCCGCCCCCATTCCACCTAAATAAAATACTAAGTGCCACACACAAGTAATTAGAAGGACTTCCCTTGGCCTTTGTTAGCTTAATAATCAAATATTTATCAAATATCTACTATGTTCAAGGGACTTGGCTATGCTATGCTACAGCAAGAAACAACAGACATACAACTCACACTCACATTCTACCACAGGTTTGAGAAATTAAAGAGTTAATTGCATACCCAAATATTTAGCTTCTGAAAAAGTTGTATTTAATCTTAAATCAGCCACAGAAAGATACAGTCTCTTTCCTGGCTGGACATTTCCTTAGAAAAACATGAAACCAGTATTTCCTCTAGTTATTTCATTCCCAGACTAACGAACGCACACAAAGATAAATTATGCAAAAAAGTCCTAAGGAAGTGGATCTAGAGCTGGAGCCATTGGATTAAGTTGCCCTTGCAACTTGCCTTCTCTTTCATGTGAATAATACATTTCTTTATTATTTATGCGAGTTTGATTTAGGTTTTTATTCTTTGCAGTTGAAAGTATCTGAACTGATACAGCCATGCACAGGACATTTAACCTCACAATATTTTTTTTTTCATTTGCTATGATCTGAAGATAGTAAAGGCCTATTATGAATATCCAATGACAGAATATTTTGTCACGCTGCATTGCAATCTATAAAATAAAATACATTTTAAAATCTTCATTTAGGAATATGCACAAAAACCAGTAATCTGATGTAAATTCAGTCTCACTAAGAATCATGCCTCTGCAAAATAAAATGTGTAGTGAGTACTGTTTTACACATAGAAGAATTCAGGAAAGAAGCATTTGTTATGGAAACTACTGGACATTTTATGAAAATTAAGTATTTCAAAACATTTTCACATTTACAAGAGAAAGACAAAGTCTCTAAGGGATAACATGTGAAAAAAGTTATTATGAAAAATTATGGTCTGTAAAAAAGGTGAACATTTTTTTGTAAGTGCATAAGTTGCTAGCATCTATAAATACTAACACCATCACCAATCCCATCTAACTTTAACTTGTTTAATTAAGAAATACATCAGTTATTTGGAGGAGGATGTAGGCTACAGTATTGAGTTTGGTTACAGAAAACCAGATGAGAACAGAGAACTAACCAGGCCCGAAGAAGAACTGCAGGCTTGAAAGTGATAAGAGAGGCAAGAAGAAATCAAGTAGAACTACTCGGTAGTGGAAAAAGCCAGAGAGGTTAAGAACTTATTCAATGACATTTTAAAAGAACTTGCTTCAGGGAACTTCCCAGCAGAAACATAAATCCTAATGTCAAGTTTGCATTTTATCTTTGTAGCTTTGAAAATGTGTTCTAGTTTTAAGGAGCATCCTATTTATATTGCTTATTAAATTATTCCAATTTGGCCATGAGCAAAGAATAAAAAAATATATGTTTTATAAAATCACTAGCCATTTGGATTTTATTGGGGATAACAATTCTCAGTATTTCACAATAAATACTGTTTGTCTTTTACTTATTTACACTTGATAATGCTCCTCAATGAAATTGCATGAAGTGATGTTGGTTTTAACAGAATAATGGCTGATTGAATATTTTCTATTACTATCATATATAGTTTATGAAAAATTTTAGAGATACTGAACAAAAAAAGAAAAGTTTCAGAACTACCAACATGTTAGTAAATTCTCCAAAATCAAGTACTGATTCCAGACAGGGGATAAAAAAGGAGTTTGTTAAAGAATCACAACCCAAAGACTAATTGAATGATTATTCAGCAGCCTGAAGTATGGCAAGAAAATTGATCCTAGAGAAAAAAGCAATTACTATTTTTGTTGGAATTTTAACAGTGATAGAGAGGTCTGTGTGAGCCTGTCACTCCTAAGACTAATGAGCAGGTTTTAAGAGATCTGCAATACAGGCTTTTTCAAAAATCATGATTGTTCTAAATCTCACAAACATGCTTTAATTTAGTACCAGCCATATTGTACATAAACGTCTAAAAGAAAAACTTGCCAAATATACATTCATATTGGGTAGAATTAGTTTTTCTAAAAGCTAAAAAGCAGTCATGAAAAGTGAAATAATAACTGATGGACCTCTAATTAAACTATAAATTCATAAATTCTTACTTAGGTCTTTTGGTGTTTTTTGTTTGTTTTAGTCATTGACTTTTGACTTCACTCCACATCTACTTGGCTAAAACAATTCCTGCTATGTTGCTTTCATTAAAAAAAAAAAAAAGAACATATTTACACAACTAACACAAACATAAATAAAGGCCAGTAGAAGGAACAGCTTTTAGCCTTCAAACTCCATTTACCTTTCAATAAAGACCACAAAAAACTATTGCTACAAATGTTTGCTGTTATAACTTTGTAACTTCCCAATTATTTTCCAATTATGTTCACCTCCTTTCCATTCTCTTGATGTCACTAGCAATAAAAACTCAATTTAAAAAGAACAGAAAAAGTTAGAAATATTGTACCCTCTGGAGATCTGTTAGTGCAGGATGGCATCTTTAAAAAGTATCTGGTGGTTGCCATGAATAGAAAGGCAGATAGACCAACTCTCTGGGCCTTTAACATAGAAAAGGAAAGGCAGAAACTAACCTGAAGTCAGCCTAGGACTTGCCTGGAATCCCTCATTTGGGGAATATCTGTATTTGTGGTGTCATTTCTGGTCATCATTTATCAAAACTATGTGATCACTGCATGAAATTCTAATTTCAAAGTGGGATAGCAAGGTTTAGGAAGACTCCCTCTTTTTCTAAATTGCAATTTTAGTTGGTTGACATCCAGTACAATATTGGTTTCTGGAGTAGAATTCAGTGATTCATCACTTAGATACAACATCCAGTGCTAATCTAACAAGTGCCCTCTTTAATACCCACCACACATCTAGCCCATCTGCTACCCACCTCCCTCCATCAACTCCCAATTTGTTCTCTATTGTTAAGAGACTCTTATGGTTTGTTTCCCTCTCTCCTTACCCCTCTTTCTATATGTTTATCTGTCTTCTTTCTTAAATTCCACATTTGAGTGAAATCATATGGCATTTGTCTCTCTCTGACTGACTTGTTTCAGTTAGCATAATACCCTCTGGTTCCATCCATGTCATTGCAAATGGAAAGATTTCATTATTTTTGATGGCTGGGTAATATTCCTTTATGTATATCACTTCTTCTTTATCCATTCATCAATTGATGGACATTTGAGCTCTCCCCATTGTTTGGTTGTTGTTGATAATGTTGCTATAAACATCAGGGTGCATGTACCCCTTCAAATTTGTATTTCTGTATTCTTTGGGTAAATAACTGGTAGTGCAATTGCTGGATCATAGAGTGGTTCTATTTTTAGCTTTTGAGGCATCTCCAGACTGTTCTTTTCATGTATCTGTTAGCTATCTGTATGTCTTCTTTGGAAAAAATGTCTATTCATGTCTTCTTCCCAATTCTTAACTGGATTATTTGTCTT
Organism: Vulpes lagopus; assembly: GCF_018345385.1. Lineage (NCBI taxonomy): Eukaryota > Metazoa > Chordata > Mammalia > Carnivora > Canidae > Vulpes > Vulpes lagopus. The sequence continues at coordinate 89,958,237 of NC_054829.1, read as the reverse complement.
TTAGGCATTGAGTTTAGTAAGTTCTTTATAGATTTGGGATACTAATCCTTTACCAAATATGTCATTACAAATATCTTGTCTCATTTGGTAGGCTGCCCTTTAGTTTTGTTGATCATTTCCTTTGCTGTGCAGAAGCTTTTTATCTTGATGAAATCCCAATAGTTCAATTTTGCTTTTTTTTTTTTTTTTTTTTTTTTTTTTTTTTTTTGCTGTGCCTCGATTGACATGTCTAGTAAGCAGTTGCTATGGATGAGGTCAAAGAGGTTTTTGCCTGTGTTCTCCTCTAGGATTTTAATAGTTTCCTATCTCACATTTAGATCTTCCATCCATTTTGAGTTTATTTTTGTGTATGGTGTAAGAAAGGGGTCCAGTTTCATTCTTCCAGTTTTCCCAACACCATTTGTTGAAGAGGCTGTCTTTTTTTTTCCATTGGATATTCTTTTCTGCTTTGTCAAAGATTAGTTGACCATATAGTTGAGGGTTCATTTCTGGGTTTTCTATTCTGTTATATTAATCTATGTGTTTGTTTTTATGCCAGTACCATACTGTCTTGATCACTACAGCTTTGTCATAGAGCTTGAAATTTGGAATCATGATGCCTCTAGTTTTGTTTTTCTTTTTCATGATTGCTTTGGCTATTTGAGGTCTTTTGTGGTTCCATACAAATTTTAGGATTTTTTTTCTAGCTCTGTGAAAAATGATGGTGGTAGTTTGATAGGGATTGCATTAAACGTGTAGATTGCTTTGGGTAGTATAGACATTTTAACAATGTTCCTACCAACCATGCGCATGGATGGCTTTTCCATTTCTTTGTGTCCTTATAATTTCTTTCATTAGTTTTCAGAGCACAGCTCTTTTACCTCTTTGGTTAGGCTTATTCCTAGATACCTTTTTTTTTTTTTTTTTTTTTGGTGCAATTGCAAATGGGATCAATTCCTTGATTCTTTTTCTGATGTTTCATTATTTTTGTATAGAAATGCAATAGATTTCTTCACTTTAATTTTACATCCTGCAACTTTGGTGAATTCATGTATTAGTTCTAGCAATTTTTTAGTAGGTTCTTTTAGGTTTTCTATTTAGAGTATCATGTCTGCCAGTGGTGCAGGCTTGATTTCTTCCTTGCCAATTTGGATGCTTTTTATTTCTTTTTGTTGTCTGGTTGCTGAGGCTAAGACTTCCAGTACTATGTTAAATAGTAATGATGAGAGTGGACATCCTTGTCTTGATTCTGACCATAGAGGAAAGGCTCTCAGTTTTTCTCTACTGAGGATGAATTAGCTATAACTCTATCATATATGAACTTTATGATGTTGAGATATGTTCCATCTACCCCTATCTAGTTTGTTGAGGACTTTTATCAAGAATGGATGCCATATTTTGTCAAATGCTTTTTCTGCATCTATTGAAAGAAACATGCATTTTTTTACCCTTTCTTTTATTACTGTGGTGCATCATGTTGAATGATTTGTGAATATTGAACCACCCCTGCAGGCCAGAATAAGTCCCAATTGATTGTGATGAATAATTTTTTTCATATACTGTTGACTTTGACTCGCTGGTATTTTACAGAGGATTTTTGCATAAGTGTTCCTCAGGGATACTGGCCTGTAATTCTCCTTTATTAGCGGGGTACTTTTCTGGTTTTGGTATCAGGGTAATACTGGTTTCATAGAATGAGTTTGTAAGGTTTCCTTCCTCTTCAATTTTTGGAACAGTTTGAGAAGAAGAGGCATTAACTCTGCTTTAAACATCTAGTAGACTTCCCCTGGGAAGCCATCTGGCTCTGGACTTCTGTTTGTTGGGAGATTTTTGGTTACTAATTCAATTTCTTTGCTGATTATAGGTTTGTTCAAATTTTCTATTTCTATTTCAGATTTGGTAGTTTTGTAAGTTTCTAGGAATTTGTCCATTTCTTCCAAATTGACCAGTTTGTTGCATATAAATTTTTATTAGTATTCTCTTATATTTGTTTGTATTTCTGTGGTGTTAGTTGTGATCTCTCCTCTTTCATTCATGATTTGTCTGTTTGGTCCCTTTCTCTTTTCCTTTTGATAAGCTTGGCTAGGAGTTTATCAATTTTATTAATTCTTTGAAGAACTGGTCTTAGTTTTATTAATTTATTCTACTGGGGTTTTTGTTGTTGTTTCTATATCATTTATGTCTGCTCTCATCTTTATTATTTTCCTTCTTCTGTTGTCCTTAAGCTTTATTTGCTGTTCCTTTTCTAGCTCCTTTAGGTATAAGGTTAGGTTGTATATTGAGACTTTTCTTGCTTCTTGAAGTAGGCCTGTATTGCTAGCTCATTCCCTCTTAGAACCACCTTTCCTGCATCTCAAAGGTTTTGGATTGCCATATTTTCATTTTCATTTGCTTCCACGTATGTTTTATTTTCTTCTTTAAATTTCCTACTTAATCCATTCATTCCTTAGTAGGATGTTAACCACCAAGTATTTGAGGTCTTTCCAAATGATTTCCTATGATTGACTTTAAGTTTCATAGCCTTGTGATCTGAAAATATTCAACAATCTTTTTGTACTTCTAGAAGGTTGATTTGTGACCCAATGTGTGATCTGTTCCGGACAATGTTCCATGTGCACTTGAAAAGAATGTGTATTCTCTTGCTTTAGGATAAAATGTTCTGAATATATCTATTAAGTCTATCCAGCCCAGTGTGTCATTCAAAGCCATTGTTTCCTTATTGATTTTCTGCTTAGATGATTTGTCCATTGATGTAAACGGGGTGTTCAAGTCCCCTACTATGATTGTATTACTATCAATGAGTTCATTTATGTTTATTATTAATTGACTTATATATTTGGGTGTCCCCAAATTGGGAGCAGAATTATTCATGACTGTTAGGTCTTCTTAATGGATAGACCCCTTAATTTCATCTCTTGTTATAGGCTTTAAAACCTAGTTTGTCTAATGTAAGTATGGCTAGTTCAGCTTTCTTTTGCCCTCCATTAGCATGAGAGATGGTTCATCATCTCCTTACTTTCAATCTGCATATGTCTTTGGGTTTAAAATGAGTCTCTTACAGGCAGCATATATATGAAAGAAGACCCCTTTGATACTTGCTTTTCACTCCTTTTCTATATGTCTAAATCTAACAAAGCTAAATTAGAAAGAATTGCCCTATTGCTGGTAGTGACAGCAGACATGTGGAGAAATTTTGTCCATCATAACTTATAGGACTTCACAATTCTTAGTCATATGCATATTTGGGAAAGAACTTTTTCCAAAAGAGTATGGTTTATTCAAGGAAATTTTTGTTTTTCTAATTTTATTCTCAAACTACTTTTAAGACTATCTTGTTAAATAGTCATTCCAATTCCACTTGAGTTTGGGTTATTTTCCATTATTTTAATGATTTATATATGCTAAACAACCTTGCCAGAGGAGAACACCTACAGAGCTCAACCACCAATTTAATATACTTTAAATACTTTAAGCTTTATGTGCAAACAAGTTATTCCCATCTTATTCAGTTTCATAGATTTTAAAGTAAAGATGTGTTCACATAGTAAATATGTGTTCTCAGGCATTTAAAGGAATATCAGAGGCCTGACTATCAAAAATATATTTTCTAACACTGCTTTGAACAGAATATATTAAATATTGTTATCATTTATTTATATGGGAAGAAGAAACTATTAACAGCTATTCTTGCAATATGATATTAGCTAGCTATCTTTCTAGCTCTACCTTGATCTATACACAGATGGAAAAAAGATGGATAGAGAGATAAAGATTTGTGTGAAATGTCACAAGAGTTACTTTATTTCAAATGTTATCTCTAAACAGAAGGTTATCAGAGGGGAAGAGGGTGAGGGGATGGATTAAATAGGTAATAGAGATTAAGGAGTGTACTTGTGTGAACACTGGCTATTGTATGGAAGTGCTGAATCACTGTATTATACACCTGAAACTAAACTAAGATAACACTGTATGTTAACTAACTGGTATTTTCAAAATGATTTATTTGTTTATTTTATATAGAGAGAGCACAAGTCAGGAGGCAGAGGAGAGGAAGAGAGAATCCCTACACGTGGGGTTTGATCTCATGACACTGAGATCAAGACCTGAGCCAAAACAGAGTCGGATGCTTAACTGACTGTGCCACTCAGTTACCCCTAACTAACTGGAATTTAAACAAAAACTTTAAAATAAATAAATAAAATTGAAATCAGGAAACAAAAAGTTATCCCTAATGTCTTCTACATCCATGCTATACCCAAATGTCTAGGAAAATGATTTAAGATCCTCAAATGGTTAATATCAGGAAGCAAAATATGCAGTGGAAGCTACCTTGTTTCAGCTTCTAGTTTATATACAAGGATTAAATAAAGATGTATAAAAGTTACCATTAGAGAGTGAGCAGAGAGTACCTAGTAATTACCATGAGCGGAAGATGTTTTCCAGGTTTACCCAATGAGAAAACCAGGTCTGTACCTTTTATCCTTTTTTTTCCTCTTCCCAAATAGTGAAGGAGCTTAAATATATTTGTCATGTAGAGATACTAGTAACATTTCAAAAATATAAGCATTCTAATATTAGGGTAAAAAGATGGTTTGTTACTGTTCAGAGTTGAACTTTGAATTACCCTAATGAAGAAGTGGTTTCTGTGCCTCTCTATCAAGGTTAGAATACCTACCTACTTGCCTAATACCCACTTGTGAAGCATCTAAGTCAATATAGATATGTGTATGAGGCTGTAACTCAAGATCTTAACATTGACTCATTTTCTCTCTAGCTCATTTAAAAGTCCAGCTGAGAGAAACTATATAAAGGAGAATATCCCAAGGACATACTCTACATCTATTCCTTAGGCTATTATAATCTCTCTATTTGAATCAAGCATTACATATCTAGAACTCAGTAAGCTCATACCCTTCAGAAATATTTTTATCAAGTTTAAGCTTACTATTTGTAGTCTTTTTAATTGAAAGTTTTTACAAGTAATTCCTACATAAAATAAAGTTCTGGAGGTTGTTTACATGATGGTGAAGATTGTCAATTATTTTGAAAAACGGGTGCATTGTCAGGGGTATAACAAATGAATGCCTGCATTTATTCATTGCTTTTATCTTTATCATCTATATCATTTCATGGCTTAAAATTAAATCACCTGAAAACATTTATTTCTTTTGAATAGCTAGCCTGCTATCCTGGACACCAAGGACTAGTGTGTTTATTATGCTTGCTGCTCTTTCTAGATTTCTAACAAGCTTTAACATATATCACCACAAATATGTTTATGCTATTTTACATGCTTTTTGGAAAGAGATAAATATATATTATAAATGAAATGCTGATATTTAAGTGAGAATGCTTAATCAAAAACTTTAAGTACATATAGAATATATACAGCATTTTAAAATTTGCTTTGGGAGCATGAAAAAGCATGCTTTATGATAACTTACAAAAAGTTTATAATTAACAAGGGTCAGAATTGTATGTGAAATCTTACCTGCAGCGTTAAATACACATGGCATATTATGAACTATGAATATGAAAAATATTCTTTGGATTTTAGAGTGTATATCCTTATTTTTATTCTTTAGGTATTTTTACATTATAAAGAACCATATGACCAAAATAAAGGGTTTTCATTTGAAAATGTGAATAACTAAACTTCTCATTTTATCAGTATTAGTTTCTTGGAATCCCCAGTACTCAGTCTTTAAAGATAACCCCAAAACATGGGTGGAGAGTGGTAAAAATATATATAATATTTATATATTATTTATTTATTTATTTATTTATTTATTTTTTTTTTTTTAAATTTTTATTTATTTATGATAGTCACAGAGAGAGAGAGAGGCAGAGACACAGGCAGAGGGAGAAGCAGGCTCCATGCACCAGGAGCCTGACGTGGGATTCGATCCCGGGTCTCCAGGATCGCGCCCTGGGCCAAAGGCAGGCGCCAAACCGCTGCGCCACCCAGGGATCCCCATATTATTTATTTATAATTTATTTATAAATTTATAATCTATTTATATGTATTTTAAGTTATATATATTATTTTAGTCAATTCTGCCATGTTCATCTTTCTAGATGTTTATTTCATAAAAATGATAATATATAAATTGTTGTTTAGAGAGGATATTCCTGTTCTACCCAAAAAATAGATTTCTCACAAATGCAATAATATTAAGAGTATTTTGTCTTTCCAAAAAACCTCTAAAACCAATCTTCTATGACAATTATACCAAAAAGTTATATGAAATAATTATCTTTGTATTTGCTTCACAGAAAAGAACTTTTTAAAACTGGTTTTATAGTTTCAGATGAAGTATGAAGAAAATAGAATTTCAGGTCTTTTCCTATGAACTAATGCTCTTAGAAAGGTAGATTTTTATATGTGATTATCCAACTGTAATATTAACTTGGATGACAGAATCACTGTATTACTACTATGAAAAATTATTTTACTATGTCTCAAACATAAAAACTAATCTTTCAAAAAAAAAAAAAACCTAATCTTTCAATATTTGCACAGAATGAAGAAACATGTAAGATACAATGCACAAATCAAAATATTCACTTGAGGGGATCCCTGGGTGGCGCAGCGGTTTGGCGCCTGCCTTTGGCCCAGGGCGCGATCCTGGAGACCCGGGATCGAATCCCACGTCAGGCTCCTGGTGCATGGAGCCTGCTTCTCCCTCTGCCTGTGTCTCTGCCTCTCTCTCTCTCTGTATGACTATCATAAATAAATAAAAAATTTAAAAAAAATTTAAAAAAAAACAAAATATTCACTTGAAAGTCATCAGATTGAACAAGTCAAGCAATATTACCTTGGAATGTATTCAATCTCATATTCAAAAATGTTTATTCTTCAGAAAACCACCTTTCTTCCTATCCTCTTCCTTCCTTCCAAGTCTGCATTGTATGCCATCGTGTGAATGCACTACAGTTTACCCAGCTATTACCCATCAATCCATGTTTGGTGTTTTGCTACTATCAATAATGATTCCAATGCAGGATTGTACATATATCATTAAGGACTGGTGGTTTTATCTGTGTGATGGTCTGTGAGAAGCAGATTGCTGGGTCAAAGAGTAAATATATTTTAATTAAAACTGATATTTTCAGAATATTTAAAAAATTCTCACTAAAATGTTGAATAAATTAAACGCAGTATGTTTTCACAGAACTAGAACAAATAATCCTAAAATTTATATAGAACCACAAAAGACCCCCAAGAGCCAATTTGTATAGAACCACAAAAGACCTCTCAAGAGTAATCTTGAGAAAGAATAAAACTGTAGGAATCACACTCCCAGATTTCAAGATATACTACAAAGCTGTAGTAGTCAAAACAGTATGGGACTGGCACAGAAATAGACCCATAGATCCATAGAATAGAAATAGCACAGAAATAAACCCACATTTATAGAGTCAATTAATCTTCAACAAAGGAGGCAAGAATACGCAAGAGAAAGATAGTCTCTTCAACAAATGGTGTTGGGAAAACTGGACAGCTTTCATACTTTTGCAGGTAGCTGTCCAGTTTTCCCAACACCACTTTCTTACACTGCACAAAAAAATAAACTCAAAATGGATTAAAGACCTAATTGTGAGACCTCAAACCATAAAAATCCTAGAAATCCACAGGCAGTAGTTTCTCTGACATAAGCTATGGCAACCTTTTTCTGGATATGATGTAAAGAAGGAAAACAAAGCAAACCTAAACTGTTGGGACTAAAAATAAATAAATAAAAATAAATAAGCTATTGGGACTACATCAAAATACACCAATACAGCAAAGAAAAAACTAACATAGCTAAAAAAGGAAAAATACCACCAAGAAAGTTTTAATGTCTTTAAAATTAGAAAAACCTTTTTCTTTTCATTTGTTTTCCTCTATCTCCTCTAGCTTCTATGAAATTCAGGCTCTGGCATCAGACAGCCAGGACTCAATTCTTGATTTCATATTTATTTGTTATGTGACACTGGATAAGTTATTTAACCACTTTAAGTTTTTATTTCATCATTCATAAAAATTCATGGGACATGCCATATAAAGGTCTCAAATTGGTGCACTAAACATACCCAATTAGCTGTATTATTCCCAGATGCACTTACCGTGTCTACCATTATTGCTTCTACAGTTGATGGTGCTTTTCTCTTGGTTGAATTCTGGTTAATGTCTTATGATGAATAAATATATTGTTTTGACCTTCTCATTTAAAAATCTGTTTATTAAATGGATCAATATTAATGAGAGTTGCTCCTAGCTAATATTTAAAAAAGCTATTAAGATGGCCATGCTTTTATTCTTGTGTGCCTCTAAGGTCAATTGTGAACCTTTGAAAATTATCCTTTAATATGTTAAGAGACTTAAATATCCCAGTCTTTAGCATATTATTAGAGTTTTATTATCAATAGTTTTTGTTTAAACCCTTATTCTGCCAGTAATGGATCATTAAGCACAGGACAAACTCATGGAAATTTATAAGGAATCAATAATTGGATCTTCCTATAACCATGGGTGCAGTGTTTGTACTTGAAACTCATTTTAGAGATTTTTGGAATGTCTAATTACCACGAAGAAATGATCTTCCACCAGTCTAAGCTCACTTCACTAATGAGTCTATTTTGGACTGCCAGTAAATTCTGGAAGTGCAGAAGGATTTCATCATGATTAGGAATTCTCAAAGTCATTTGCCCATCATAAAAGTGAAAAAGAGCATATAATCATGCTCTTCTGAGGGACATTAGAATATTATGTACAAATATATACATGAAATTCATTATAATCCCTCTATCACTGTATCCTATCTATGAGAATAGAGATTCTCTTCACTTGCAATGCAAACTATATTTTCATTGCAATTATTATATATATATATATATATTACGATTCTATTTATTCATTCATAAGACACAGAGAGAGAGAGAGAGAGGCAGAGACACAGGCAGAGGGAGAAGCAGGCTCCATGCAGGGAGCCCAACGTGGGACTCGATCCCGGGACTCCAGGAGCACGGCCTGGGCCCAAGGTGGAGCTAAACTGCTGAGCCACCCGGGCTGCCCCATTATATTTAAGTCCTCATTTTTGAAACACCCCTATAAACAAAAAACAGCTTTTGATAACTAAATACCATATATTTTTCCTAAATTAGAAGTTTTTTGTTTCTGAAAGTTATAGCAAATTGAGGAACAAAACTGTAGTTTTATATCAGTGTTAACTTCCACTTATGAACAGTGAGCACTAATTTTTGCTCTTTTAGGATGAATTTATTTTATTTTTTTTAATTAACTTTTATTGGTGTTCAATTTACCAACATACAGAAAAACACCCAGTGCTCATCCCGTCAAGTGTCCACCTCAGTGCCCGTCACCCATTCCCCTCCAACACCCGCCCTCCTCCCCTTCCACCACCCCTAGTTCGTTTCCCCGAGTTAGGAGTCTTTATGTTCTGTCTCCCTTCCTGATATTTCCCAACATTTCTTTTCCCTTCCTTTATATTCCCTTTCACTATTATTCATATTCCCCAAATGAATGAGAACATACACTGTTTGTCCTTCTCCGATTGACTTATTTCACTCAGCATAATACCCTCCAGTTCCATCCACGTTGAAGCAAATGGTGGGTATTTGTCGTTTCTAATTGCTGAGTAATATTTAGGATGAATTTATTATTTTACAATCTCTTATCTCAAAAAATTCCTTATAAAGAAAGGTTCATTGACTCTTAACTGAAAAATCACTCAAATAAAACTTTATTAATGGTATAATGACAAATATTGGCTGCATACTTATTAAAAATAATTTATATCTCCATGAATATTAATTTCCTTTTAATTAATTGAGGTAACTGCCAGAATGACTTTGCCAGAAAAGTGGATGGCAGTGATAAAACCATGTTATGTATATTAAATAGGCATTATATTAGATTCAAAACATAGAATTCTAACAACTAAACATTCAAATTTCCTTCCCTCTATTCCTTTTCCTCAGATATTTAAAAATATATTTGCCTTCTTTCCTTTTTGTTCCTCAACTTGCTATAACCTGCAATAACAAAAAGTTTCTCATTTAGGAAAAATATATTCAACTATCAAAAGCTGTTTTTTTTTTTTTTGTTTACAGAGGGTGTCTCAAAAAAGATGACTTAAATATAATAATATAAATATAAATATAAATATAATATATAAATATATAAGTATAGTTTGATTTAGATAAATTGAAATGAGAACATTTGATGTGTATTACCTTCTTAGACACTTTAATATTCCTAAGGATTTGAGCTTATTATCTAAAAAAAAATCATGCATGGCTTAAATTTTGTCTGCCTAAACAATACATGCCTAACTACCTCTTTCACTGGACACCATTATATGTTTAAAAATGGCCTCTGGGGGATTAGAATTGGATGGCAGTTTTCCATCTAAAGCTGAAGCCTCTGCCGACAGTCTCAGTAGTAAAACAAACTCAGCTTCACAGAAGGGAAGTCTAAATGTTCTCACTAATTATGGCAGAGCAGGAGTGGGTCATGCTAAGAACTAGATGCAGTCAGATATGGGTTTAAACTGTGGGAAGTCAGAAATATGTGGGAAGAGAAATAGGACACTTGACACAATTTGTTCTTTTAATTGTCTTTGTAAACAAACTGACTCAAGTTACATAGCTTGATTATTCTGGATTAGAGGACTAGAACATTATTTTTCAGGGTTCCATATTTTTTTTCTTCTTACATATATATTTAAATAAATAGATGTTAAGGAGAAATAATTTTGAGGTAAACATATAAGTATATGTTTGTTTAATATCAAACTGAAACTTAAACTAAAAACAAAAGATCATTTTATGTAGCTCTCACTTTATTGTTCAATGGTCTGGAAGATCTTTAAGGCTTTAGCTTTCCTACATTTCCAGCATCCCTTGTAGTTTATTGAGGTCATGTGACTGAATTCTGGTCAACAGTGTCAGGATGGAAGTGATATATACAATTTTAGCATTATCAACAATAAGTGGAAAAAAGAACAATTCTGATTAAATAATTACAGCTTAAATTTTAATTTAATTTCTGATAATTACTGAAAATACCTTTTATAAAAATAGGAAAACATACATAGATAGAACATTAAGTTTTATACATATGAGAGACTATATTTAAGTTATGGCCTATGAGTAAATACTGGAGGGTGCCAGAATCAACTTTTGACTATAAAAGTAATAAAAAGTTGTTTTAAAAAAAACAAAAATATATGTGAGTAGGCTAGTCATCTCTCCACAACTATTTGTTTATACTCCAAAGTTGTAAGTTACTTTCTTACCTAACTGATAATGGAAACAATTTTTTTTAAAGAAAAGATATATATATCAAATAATTCCATTATAATTTTGGATACTTTGGAGGATTCCACAATAGAGAGGCACCAAACACTGCCCTAAAAAATGGCATTTTATTTCACCTTTTGTATAAATAAAAATGAAATAGACTTGGTATTTTTACCAAAATTTATTTATTCATGAGAGACACAGAGAGAGAGAGAAAGAGAGAAAGGGAGAGAGAGAGAGAGAGAGAGGCAGAGACACAGGCAGAGGGAAAAGCAGGCTCCATGCAGGGAGCCCGGCGTGGTACTCAATCCTGGGTCTCCAGGATCACACCCTGGGCTGAAGGTGGTGCTAAACCACTGAGCCACCCAGGCTGCCCTAGACTTGATATTTTTAAGAGATTCTGAAAATTTTATATGCAAGCAATCTCTCTATTTTGAAAAGAGAAACTCAATTGTTAAAATATATGATATCTACAAGATGTTGTCAAATCTTTTCTAAACACTTGGGGTTATATCAAACAAAAAGCAATTTTTATTTATCTTAGAAGTTGGGTAAATTTAATTAAGGGTATATTCTCAAAATAAGAACTATTAATAATAATAAGAACTATTTTAACAACTATGTTTATTTTTTTTAATTTTAAATCAGATATTTTACTGAACCAGCTGTCTCCCCTGCTCACAATTTAGATATGTCCAATAAAGAATAACACAAGGTAGTACATGCTACAAATCAAAAGTAGAGCTAACGAGTTCTTTTCTGAGCAAGACACTGAAGATTGCAAAACAGATATGTCACCTAAGCAAATTATAAATGATCGTCTTTAATGAAGAGATGGAAAATAGCATTTCAAATGGAGAATTTTATGCAAGAAAAATAGCACTTATTTATATAATGAACAAAGACTTCTTGAGCACTTATATGCTAGGTGCTAATGAAAGAAAGGCACAAGTAGATATAACTTGCTGAAAAGAATTAGAGCAGGTTTATCCTAGAAATGTGAAAGTGATTAGAAGTAGGTTGGGAGAAGAGGGATGATAATTCTAGAGAGACAGAAAAGGTTGTATAAAGGCCCTGAGGTAGAAAAGATCTTGGTATGCATACGAGACTGATAAACCAACTTCAACTGAAGTTTATTGGGCTGATGGAAAGCATTGTATAAGAAGAGGATGGGATGAAGAGAAGGCCAGACCTGCAGGATCATGTAGGCCAAGATAAACCATAGTTAAATCCTTATTCATTTGTTTATAAATTAATTATAAGAGTTAGAGAAAAATGTGATTATAAAAATTTTGTTCACTGTAAAGGCAAACATTTGCTAGAATTATGTTTCCTGCTCTATAGTCACTCTTGTGACTACTAGGTCAATAGTAGGTTCATCGTTTCCTAGACCACTTACCCTCCTATTTTTTGGTTCCAGTGTTCCTTTACTAGTACTTTCCTTAGTAAAAGTGTTTTGCATGTATAAAAGTATCTTTATTTTACTCTTACACTGATAGTTTATCTGGGTGTAGAATTCTAGTTTAATTTGAATATTTCCTCAGAGCTTTAAATATCTTGTCCATTGTCTTCTAGAATTTAGCTTTCTCATGAGAAACTTCATGGTAGAATTCTCTTTGCTCTTTTTCAGGTGACTAAATTTTCCCTTTTACGGAAATCTCTTGCAAAAACAATTGGCTGAGTAATGGTAACATTAACTACTGTGGGAAAAAAGGATCCAGGGACAGATTTTAGATGAAAGGTGACATACTGAGTATTAGTGAAAGACTAAGGTCATTTTTCTATCATCATTAATGCATGCACAAAGGATACACTGATAAACCAAATAAGCAGACATCTATTTTTACCTTTACCAATAAGCATGTTTGCTAAAATAAAAAAAAATCATGAAAATTAAGGTAATATATCTTTTTCTTTCTTTCTTTCAGTTTATGCTTTATAACTGAATGAAAAAGGTCAACGCAGGAGAAAGAAGCTTACTAATAGTTTCAGAATCATATTTTCTCATAAAAGAACTAAGAAATGCACCTCTGATGGAAAAATTTCAAACAGTACCTGCTCATCCTCAGAAGCTTGGCAGGAATCTGCACTGCTTCTCAGATGAGGTGCACTTGAGCAATTTTTGAGAACTAATGGTTTGGAAACATTATAATCTATGTGTACAGAAACAGGTTGTTTGGTCCTTAGTTAAAACAGCTGGAATTGACTTTGTTGAAATGTATGCCAGGCATTTTATGTTGGCAGAACCTGTTCTGTCATTTGTGATGGTGTTAATTCTTCTTTTCTTTCTTTTTATTTAAAAACAAGTGAGCCTGCAACACCTGGTAGCTGTCATGTCAAACTCAAGTACTGCAAGTGATGGCATTGTCCATATCTGGGGATCTGTTGCACAAAGTCATGGGGATTCTTCGCTTCTAATTATCTCCAAGTGATGCATGTCTTTCCAGAGTTAGTACTAAATATTACAAATGAAGAAAAAGTTTTCCAGAGTTTCTTTCTGCAATATAACCCACAAGGCAATGCTAGTCAAAAGAGAGAGAGAGAGAGAGAGAGAAAGTCATATGGAGGAATATAGAACAAGAACTTCTCACATAATTTGTCATTTCTGAAATTATGTTATCACTGACCAGAATTTATAATTTGTGGGACGCAAAGAATTAAACTCTCTAAATGAAATTCAAATAATAAGTCTGAAAATCTTCTAAGGTAGAGAGGAGCACCTCAGACTCAAAGCATGGATTAATCATATCATGGAAAAGTAAAATTTTATAACAAATCCCATTGCTTTCCTGATCCGTCTCCTCACCCCTTGTCCATTTGATACCCTGATGCCAGATGAAATTCCTTCAAATAATATTTTTAAAGTATGTCTCTCACCTATTCAAGTATCTTTAGGAACTCCCCACTTGGAGCACATAAGAAGCAATGAAGAGTTCTCAGGAACCTGGTTCCATCTTGGGTTCCTAATGTCATATCCTTTTGTGACTTCTGTTTCTTCTAACATGATACATCAGTTTTTTCTGAACATATGTTTTGCTTCCTGTTAAAAAAAACAGGGCTTTTTCACTCTATTTGACTAAGCTATCAGGTCTTGCCCTCTAAATGCTTTACCGATTAACCCCAACCAGATTGTATCACAGTTTTTTTTGTTTCCAACACTATTATCTTCCTGGCCCCTTAGGATGCCTTTTCCTTCTTTGGATTCTAAATTTTAATATTTTAGATGTGATTTTGGGTTATATCCTTCCCCAGAATTTTGAATAGAGTGTGCAATGCAGGACATCAGCTACTTAGGGTGTGTCAAATCATCAGTTCATTTGGCCCTTCCTTGAACATTATCGAGTATTGGTATATTAACTATGCCTGAAAATTAATAATTATAAAAAGATAAACTTTAATTTGATTAAAATATTCAAATCAATGGCCAACTAAAATGTCTAGGACATAGAAAACATTAATGCTACTATTTTTAAGTATTTTTTTCTTAAGATTTTCTCACACAGAGTCTTTATGTCTACTATTGTCCTAAGATAACCACAGACTCATGACCACGAGCAGTTAATATTTAATTATTTAAGCTTGATTTTCTAACTGTAAATTTGTACTCCTCTCTCACTCCTTTCTCCACAATAAATTCAACCTGCATCAAAGAATCAAACATAAAGGTTGAAGCCATGAACACTGGAGTGTTTTGTTTTGTTTAATCTCGGAGTGAAGCAGGTCTTTGTATGCATGACAACAAATGTCGAAGATATAGTAATTCAACTATGTAAATAGTTTACAAAATTTAAAGTATGTATAAGCTTCAGCACGGTAATTCTACTTTAATAATTGTCCTTATAGAGATAATTGCTCAAATGCACATATATGAATGTATGTAATGACATAAATTATATATATATGTATATTATATGTCACATTTATAATTCTGTTTAAGAATTTCTCTACAGATACAATTACTCATGTGTATATATAAACATTATATACACATGTATAGATACAAGTGTGTGTACATTCATATGTATGTATACATAAATACACATTTTAAAGTTTTATTTATTTATTTTTTTAGTAATCTCTACACCCAACATGGGGCTCGAATTCACAATCCAAGATCAAGAGTCACAGCTCTTTTTTTTTTTTTAATTTTATCTATTTATTCATGAGAGACATACAGAGAGTGGCAGAGACAGGCAGTGGGAGAAGCAGGCTCCCTTACAGGAGCCATGCTCGATCCTAAGACCCTGGGATCTTGACCTTAGCCAAAGGCAGATGCCCAACCACTGAGGCACATTGGTGCCCCATCACATGTTCTTTTTACTAAGCCAGGCAGGCTTAGTGAATCATTTTAAAAAGAAACAGCAACCAAATGAAAATAGCCTAAATTCCCAAGAATAAGGGAACAGTAAAACACAATTTTACTATTTCCATACAACATACAGCTATAAAAAAGGACAAGGTAGACAATGTGCTGATCCTGGAGAAATGGCCAGAACACACAGTGAAGAAAAACAGAAGGCCATATACTAGTATAACTTTTGCATAAAGCAGGATTGTATTTTGTACTTAAAAGATACAGAAAGGATTATAATGTGGAACTAATAAATTCTCACTTTTTAAAGTTATGGGTGTTCCTAAAATTAGATTGCTTAGAATTCACTGCTTGACCTAATATTTCAATTTGACTTCTGACCAGCACTGGTTTCGGCCTCACTGTCCTCTTTCTGACCACAAATACATACATACATATATATATGTATATATATTATATATATATCACATCTTTCCCTATATTTCCTTAATGAAGCTTTACTCCAACAGTGTCTACATTTTCATTTTACACTGTTATTTCAATACAAGATATCAGCATCTAAACAATGAACTTAGAATAAAATAAGGAAAAACAAGGAAGAATAAATTTTGTCTTATGTTTGCTAATCTAACAATGTTGGAAAATCAAGTCAAGAATACATGATCATCTTTATTCCATTATAATTAATTGTTTATATTTTGGTCTTTGTTTATTGCACTTAATGAAGATAAGTTATTTCAAATACCTCTGGAATCAAAGGTATATTTTTAAGAATTTTTCTCTATTCACTTGAGGTTTTGTGTTTGTTTGTTTTTTTAACCTTCTGCTAATTGAACATTTGTAATCTTGGCTAAGGGCCATTAGCTACTGTTTTGAACCTCTCACTTAGATGAAACAATCTTTCATTGTATATTCTTTACAAGTGCCTCGGGAAACAATATGTCATCTTTCATTTATAGAGGATTCAAATGAGCAATGTTTCATTTCTTTACTAAATATTTCTTTACTGTAAAGGTAATGGAAATTTATTATACCAGTAATAAACTTCAGACATTTAACAAGGACAATCTGTACTGCTTGTGCACATAGCGGAAATGAATTCTCCTCATGGCAACACTTGCAACTGGCCCTCTTGGCCTGGCTGGAAAACATCTTATGAATGTACCTTTCATATGATGTCATCTCTATGATAGAATTGTCAGATAGCAAATAAACTAAAACACTGAAATACATTCATTTATTTTTTTAATTACAAAAGTAATATATGTTAATTGTAAATAGGTATACAAGTGGCTTAAGAAAAATTGTTTTTTACATTTTCACTCATCAGAGATATGGCTACTGTGTACGCATACATATTTTAAAAAATTGTTTCATTGTAAAAATAACATTCTGTTTAAATAATAAAAAATAATATAAAAAATAATAAAAAATAAACATTCTGTTTAAATAATAAACTTTCTGTTTAAATATATTCAGGGGCACCTGGGGGGCTCAGTGGTTGAGTATCTGTCTTTGGCTCACATCGTGATCCTGGTGTCCTGGGATCGAGTCTCACATCAAGTACATAGGGAACCTGTTTTTCCCTCTATGTCTCTGCCTCTCTCTCTGTGTCTCTCATGAATAAATATAATCTTTAAAAATGTAAATATATTCATTTCTTATTTATTAAAATAACTTTTAAATACTACGTGATATTACTTATATAAAGTATCTTTTAAAAGTCAAACACAAAGAAATACAGGAGAGTGGTAGTTACCAGGGGCTGGGTATGGGGAAAATTGGAAAATATTAGTCAAAGGGGATACAATCCTCCAGTTAAAAGTTTAACAAGTTCTGGGGATCTAATGTGCAATGTGGTGATTATAGCTAATAATACTGTATTCTATACTTGAAGTTTCTAGGAGATTAGATCTTTATGATTCTCACCATAAAAAAGAAATGGTGCAATGGAGGTGTTAGCTAATGCTATGGTGGTGATCATTTTTCAATGTATCAAATCAACACACTGTATACCTTATATTTACATAATGTTATGCCAATTATATTTCAATGAAGTTGGAGAAAATGGTAACTTCTATTTCTACTAAATACATTTTAAAAATAAAGATTGAAGTACTTAAATATGCACATTTTATATTGTGTACACAAATCTTTCTCCATGAGACCTTTTCATTTCATTTTCATAGGAAAAACAGCCAAGAATCACAGAAGTGTTAAAATAGATTTTTTTTTTAAAGAGGGAAATTGATAAGCAGCCTGAAAGAAGAAAAAAGAAAAAAAAAGAAAGAAAGAAAGAAAGAAGAAAGAAAGAAAGAAAGAAAGAAAGAAAGAAAGAAAGAAAGAAAGAAAGATAAGGTAGTTGATTAAGATAGGTGTCAAAACAATGGTGAAATTAGAACACAATTAAAAATAGATAAAATAAAAATGTTCAGCCGGTAGGTGACTTTTACTTTTAGTCCCCAAAGGTTAGTTTCTGCTATCTACATTTGAAATTTCTAAGCAGAGCAAGGCAGGGCAGGATGAAGGTTCTTTGGTGATACTCTTTCACCAGAGACGATCCTAAACTGATCACAGGAGAGGCCAGTAGCCTGAATCTGAGCAAAGGAGTGTGCACTTGTACATGTGCATATGCTTTGGGGGCTGGAGATGGGGTTGGAATTAGGTTGCAGAGGTAGTACCAACTTGGGTGGCTGTTCTTGTAGTATGGTCAACTCTTTATTTTCCATATCTAGTTCGTTCTCCATTTCTTTAAATTGGCGGCTCCATTTTTTCTAATTTTTCACTCCTATTTTTTTTCTTCTCCTTTATTTTTTTTTAAGATTTTTTGATTTATTTATTCATCAGAGACACACAGAGAGAAGCAGAGACATAGAGGGAGAAGCAGGCTCCCCGCGGTAGCCAGATGCGGAACTCAATCCCAGGAACTTGGGATCAAACCCTGAGCCAAAGACAGATGCTCAACCACTGAGCCATGCAGGCGTCCCTGGGTTAAAGAGGCTTAACAAAAACTTAGGCTTATGGTTTTTGTCTTGAATAAATGAATGACTTGTAATTCCATTACCATGATGAAAAATATTCTGATTTGGGGAAATGGAAATGTTGGTAGGGAGTGGAAATCTGTCATGTGTATTTTAGACATATTAACTTTTGAGACATTTTTAAGACAACCAAGTGAAATATCAAGAAGGTAGATACCTGTTGAAATCTATAGCTTTAGACTAAAATATAAATTTCAGAAGAATCATCATTCCACATTATGTGATAGGAATGCTACAAAATACTGTTTAATGTCAAATCACCGTGTTAAAAATGACATTTCTGAGGGAAATTTGGTGTTTTAAACACCTTGATATCTTTGTTTTAGGAAAGTTGTTTTATATATTGTGGCATTTTAGCATATCTGGTCCCAGCTCACTAAATATTCATCATGACCATCCAGTCTTGTGATAACCAAACATCACTTTTACCTACACTTATGTTCAAGTGCTCCTTAGAAGGGGCGCCCTGCCCACTTCTAATCATTGTGGATTAAACAAAGTCCAAAATGATTCTTCAATACAAGATTTCAAAGGTTTAATATAGTCATGTGTATTGTGAATTACCAAGAGGATGATACATAAATTACATTTCCAAAATATGTTTATCATTGAATACCTATTTTGTGATAGACTTCTAGTGAGTTGTAATCAATAGTATAGGAACCATTGATTTATGGCTGAGAACATGAATCCCTCAATCAGAGATTAAGTTGGTTGTGTAAAGGACCCAGAATGTCTTACTGCTTTATTCTTAGTTTTAAGCTTCTGTGAGATCCTAGAATACTTTTTAAATAACAAAATAATATATTAAATTGTAAAAAAAAATTAGTATGAACTATGTAAGTAAAAAAGAAAAATATCCTATACTCCCCTCCATCCCATCAATCATCTCACACCACAGAGGTAATTCTATGAACAGTTTGAGGTTAATTTTTTCAAATATTTGCAGAATTCCTTCTTAACCTGTATTGAGATCAATCTTTCCACTTGATTTTAAGAGATATGATAGCCTTTAACTTACACATCTGTCAGAATCTATCAACTGTAGGCCTGCTTGACTGACTGTTAAATCAAATGGCCTTAGTTCAGAAAAAGGGTATTTGCCATTGTTAACCCCTTGACAGTAGTAATCAAAAGCTCAGTTTAAAGCAAGAAAATTTATGGTGGATTTTCTAAAAAATACAGTCTCTTTTTCTTGGGGATATTAAATTATGTCTTTTCATTGTCACCCTGAGAAAATCACTTATCTTAATGATAATGATCCCTGTGGTCTAGGCTTACAGAGCTATGCTTTGGCATAACATGGTGCCCCCACTATGATAGAGAGAAATATCCAATAGCATTGTACTTTTGCTTGAAGAATGTCATGGTTATCCACATTAAGATATATCATTTTCTTAGTAGACTAAAAGATTAATTCTTTCTGGACTCCAGAAATAGTTGTGCTTCTCTTACTTGACCAATTCATCTTTTTTTCCCCTTATCTATGACTCTCATAATATGTTTTATGGGGGACTCCTACACGTAAAACAAAATTTTGTTTCAGGTTCCAGAATGCTTAGAATGTATCTACTGATCTAATTCCAAAATGATGAGGCTGTTGTGGCATATTTGCAGTATACTAATTGGAATGTTGATTTTATCTCACTTTCCATTCCTGATTTTATCATGACCTTGCTGCCTCACCTCTTTTGTCTTGCTATTCTGTTGATACACTTTGGTATTTCTTATTTATCTTTAAAAACACCACACATTTTAAAACCTTCTTGAAACAACCTTCACATATATTTGTATACATACATGCATGTGTGTTTTGTCTGGGCTTCATAATCATGAAGAAAATGTTGAGATATTTCTCCCTTGTCTCTTTCTCTTTATGCTCTCAGGATAATTAAGGATTTTTAATTCCAGTATAGTTTTCTGTGAACTTTCAATTTTGTTCAGCTTAGTACAAGCTTTCTGCTATGTAAAAGGTACAAAAAGTAATAATAAGTAATTGAACTACTATTTATAGTCTACTCTTCCATTTGCTGATTTTCATCATCACTTATTCATTTGAATCTCACCTTATTACACTGAAGTAAGTTAGATAATTATTTTTTGGATGAGACTGGAGAGATAAAATGACTCTAAATTAAGTGATTTAAATAGAAATTCATGCAGCTATTCAGATGTTTAAGGCCTGTGTTTAAGGCCCATACAAATATTTCTCTATACTGCAGAAAACGGTAAAAAGTTCTTCAAATTAAAGACGTAAAATGCTTAGTTATTTTTAACACAAGGTGGGATAAAAGTAGCTTAAACATAACACATTGTGTTTTGGGTATTCAAGCTTCATGTTAGAAGAAAGAAGGAAGAATTCATAGAAAAACAAGTATTTGATATGAAACTACATATTTTAACAAGCAGACAGAATAAGAAAAGGTGGTCACAGCAAAGCAATTGCATGATCAAAAATGCAGAGTTAAACATGTGACATTTTTAACATAAAATGATTTACCTACTTCGCCTTATAAGTAGGACACATATAAAAAGTCATATGACTCAAGGCTAAGAAGACAATTGGGATCCTTCTATTATCATGAATGTCAAGCATTGTCTTACTCCTGTTACCAGGCAATTAATTCTGCCTCTGTGTTTGCTTCAGAAATTCTGGAGACACTATAGGAAGGGATCCTAAAAATAACTAAGACAACAAAGGCAATCTCCTGTTTGTGACTGAGAATTATAAAATAATGCTGGTATTTGTTATACTGAACCACCTTCAGGTATTGAAACCAATTCTAAAAGGTGATTCCTCTTTGATGGTGGGACAACTAAGCTCTCACTGTCTTGTTGGTATTTAATAGTCTCAGGACCTTAGAAGTCAACTCAGAAAAGAAAGTCCCAGTGCAGCTTGAATTGGACAATCATTTATTTCCTTGTATTCACAGCAAACAATAGACTTTTCACTGCATTTTTGAGTTATGAGTACTTACACTAAGGCTCTCCTGTAGGAGTATTTGAACTTTCCTCAATTGATAAAGAGGTCCTAAAAACACTTTTGAGTTTCTAGTAAGTAAGCAATTAGACTGCTCATCTCATCTCCATGCTGCTCCCCAAACAAAGGCATAAATGAGAACTGGAAGCGGAGCTTAAATTTAACAAAAGGAAAGGTAGAATCAGGTCCCTCACAATCTCCAGCCTTTTGAGAATTGATCTGTGCCCCCCCCGCCCCGCCCCTGCCGTGATCAAGCTGGCTGCCTCCCTGGGGTATACTCTCATATATTGGCCATAGGTTGGTTTTAGCCAGAAGGAGGCACCAACAAGAGATTAGGATACAAAGGGAAGGAGATGTTGGAGTATATCTTTCTATCCTCCTTCCCTGCTTCAATACTTCTCTGACAGTGGCTATCCCCGCAACGAAACTCCAACTCCATTCCAGCAGCCAATCCTTGATAATGGCTCCGGCTTTCTATGGACTCTGGTCACACTATTTACTTTCTCTTTGGTATCCAGAGGTGCCATTAGTTTCCAGCTGACTCAACTGTGTCCATATTTCTGTAGCTACCTCTTCATTTAAAACTCCTTATTTAAACCATCTGCATGAGTTCTGTTTCTAGTGAGGACTCTAGCTGATACAGGTAGAGTAGTAGAGTTTTGATCATAACTTACTCTCTATCATTTATTTAATTAAAAGTTTAATTTTGTGGATTTGTGTGTATTTTCTTCTAGGGTTTATCTCTCAGAAATAGTTTGAATATATATTTGCAAGTTAGCTGCTAAAAAAATAATACTATTATTTGACCCTCTTTCCTGGGAGACAGGAGGAAATACTATAGGAAAAGTTTACCTAGACAATTGGTTCACCAAGTATGGTCCCAAGCTACCTGCATCAACATCATCTGAGAATAAGTTAAAAAATCAAATTCTCAGGCCTTACTCAAGACTTATTGAATTAACAATGAACTTTTTGAATTTGGCAACAGAGACTTCTTGCAAGAAACACCTATAAACTCAAGAGAAACAGAAGCAAAAATGAATTATTGGGACTTAATCAAGATAAAAAGCTTTTGCACAGCAAAGGAAACAGTCAACAAAACTAAAAGACAACCTACAGAATGGGAGAAGATATTTGCAAATGACAGATCAGATAAAGGGCTAGTTTCCGAGAACTTTAAAGAACTTATCAAACTCAACACCCAAGAAACAAACAATTCAGTCAAGAAATGGGCAGAAGACATGAAAAGACATTTCTCCAAAGAAGACCTACACATGGCCAAGAAGCACATGAAAAAACGCTCCACATACTTGTCATCAGGGAAATACAAATCAAAACCACAATGAGATACCACTTTACACTGGTGAGAATGGCTAAAATTAACAAGACAAGAAACAACAAGTGTTGGCAAGGATGTGGAGAAATGGGAACCCTTTTTTAAATTTTTATTTATTTATTCATGAGAGACACAGAGAGAGAGAGAGACAGAGACAGAGACAGAGAGAGAGGCAGAGACATAGGCAGAGGGAGAAGCAGGCTCCATGCAGGGAGCCCGAGGTGGGACTCAATCTCGGGTCTCCAGGATCAGGGGCCTGTGCTGAAGGTGGCGCTAAACCACTGAGCCACCCAGGCTGCCCAGGGGAACCCTTTCGTACTGTTGGTGGGAATGCAAGTTGGTGCAGCCACTCTGGAAAACAGTGTGGAGTTTCCTCAAGAGGCTAAAAATAGAGCTACCCTATGACCCAGCAATTGCATTACTGGATTTTTGCCCCAAAGATACAGATGTAGTGAAACGAAGAGACACCTGCACTCAGCTATATCCACAATAGCCAAACTGTGGAAGGAGCCACAATGCCCTTTGACAGATGAATGGATAAAGAAGATGTGGTATATATACAATGGAATATTACTCAGCCATTAGAAAGGATGAAGCCTGAGCTGAAGGTAGATGCTGAACCAACTGAGTCAACCAGGCACCCCGGGCTCTTTGTTTATGAAACCTGCCCTCTACCAATATGAAGTAGCCTTCCTCTTACTTCAGTCTCCACCTGCCCTCTGCATCTGGGGGCTGGTTTTTTCTGATTACACCTGGGAAGCTCCCCAGGAGGTTGCAAACCAAGAAGAAACACTGAAGTCAAGATAATCTGTGATTCAAAATGCCTTCTAGGTATCTTTATGCTAAAGTTCCACTACTAGGCTTTTAACAATTAATAAACATAATCTATGTTCTTTCCTTGATCCTGGAAACTAAAAATCTTCAGTATGTCCCTATATGGTGCAATAATATCCAGGCATTATTTAAAACATAAGAGGTTAATTCTAATCTATCTTCTTGGTCTACAAGCCTTTTCTATCAAATTCCTATCTGTTACTCAAAATTTGATACCAATGGGTCTTCACTTCAAAACCTTCCAAGACTTCAAAAGCAAGATAAATCTTTCCTTTTTTTCTGGTATTTTTTTGTGGGATGCTTATGTTCCTTTAGCCACTGCAATATGTTTAGTTTTTATTTCTCTCCTTTTCTTATCTTTATTTTATTTTCTTAGTCTTCACCAGACACTTACTGAGAGTACAAATGATGCCCCAATGTTCCTTGAGTGCTTTTTTTCTAGCCTTATAGAATATAGGTGGGTTAGATATTATTAGCATAGCCTGACCTATCAAAAATATTGTCAATAATTGAAAATGTACATTTAAAATTTACTTATAAGGTAAAGATCTTTGAAGAAACTTATGACATGTAAACAATATAAATAAAGGGTAGGGAATTAATTACAGTATTAAAATGAGATAATGAGTTGTGCAAAAATAGCACACATTTTCTTTTTTTCTATCATTAGACAATTGCTTTAAAACAAATACTATTCTAGAATATAATGTATACATGTAGGAGAATAATGTCAAAATTAATTGAGAAGACAAAATAACATCGACAATATTTATGATTCAGAAATAACCAGTGTTGGGCAGCCCTGGTGGCTCAGTGGTTTAGCACCACCTTCAGCCCAGCGCCTGATCCTGGAGAACCAGGATCGAGTCCCACGTGGGTTTCCCTGCATGGAGCCTGTTTCTCCCTCTGCCTGTGTCTCTGTCTCTCTCTCTCTTTCTCTCTCTGTGTGTCTCTCATGAATAAATAAATAAAATATTTTAAGAAAAGAAATAACGAGTCTTACTTAGGCTACAACATTTATCAAAATTAAATAATATTAGGAAAAAAGAACTATGTGACACAGGAATGAATTTGTGATAAGAGATAAATATTTAAAGGATATATTTGTATGCTTTAATGATTCATTTCATTTACTTGATACTATACAGTATCAAAATGTATCTTTGCTGTAATGTAATCATTTAAAAATAATTGTGTAAACAATCTGTGGTATTTTAAATCCTTACAGAATTTATGTAACTCAAAAGGAAGATTTAATTCCCAGAAAACTGAATAATCTTAAAACAAATAGGGCTAACTTTATCCAAAACAGGAAGTGGTCAAAAAGACTTTGACAGCTCTAGATTTTTAAAAACCTCCGAGAAACATCTAGTTAAACCAAACACCATGAAACTTAGAGGTTTTTTTAAAAATATGAGATGCTTGCCATTTACTATATACATTTAATAGGGATTATCGCTAAATTCCAGTGAGCGATTATTGAATAAGCATTTGCAAAACCTTATTATAAATCAGTAATCAAAAAGAATAAACATTTTGAAAATAAAATGTATTTACTAGCTAAATATTTGTTGTCAAACACATGTCTTTTCTGGTGTTACAGTGGACTCAGTGCATAAACCACTGTTTAGGAGTAAAATGCAAGCCATGTAGGACAAATAGAGTATTCTGGGGCACTGGATTAGAGGAGGAATTTACTCCATGATAATTTATTTGTACTTAAGTTTTTTTTAATAAAAAATTTATTTTTTTATTGGTGTTCAATTTACCAACATACAGAATAATACCCAGTGCTCATCCCGTCAAGTGCCCCCCTCAGTGCCCGTCACCCATTTACTCCCGCCCCCCGCCCTCCTCCCCTTGCACCACCCCTAGTTCGTTTCCCAGAGTTAGGAGTCTTTATGTTCTATCTCCCTTCCTGATATTTCCCACACATTTCTTCTCCCTTCCCTTAAATTCCCTCTCACTATTATTTATATTCCCCAAGTGAATGAGAACATATAATATTTGTCCTTCTCCGATTGACTTACTTCACTCAGCATAATACCCTCCAGTTCCATCCACGTTGAAGCAAATGGTGGGTATTTGTCCTTTCTAATGGCTGAGTACTATTCCATTGTATACATAAACCACATCTTCTTTATCCATTCATCTTTCGATGGACACCGAGGCTCCTTCCACAGTTTGGCTATTGTGGACTTTGCTGCTATAAACATCGGGGTGCAGGTGTCCCGGTGTTTCATTGCATCTGAATCTTTGGGGTAAATCCCCAACAGTGCAATTGCTGGGTCATAGGGCAGGTCTATTTTTAACTTTTTGAGGAACCTCCACACAGTTCTCCAGAGTGGCTGCACCAGTTCACATTCCCACCAACAGTGTAAGAGGGTTCTCTTTTCTCCGCATCCCCTCCAAAATTTGGAGTTTCCTGCCTTGTTAATTTTCCCCATTCTCACTGGTGTGAGGTGGTATCTCATTGTGGTTTTGATTTGTATTTCCCTGATGGCAAGTGATGCAGAGCATTTTCTCATGTGCTTGTTGGCCATGTCTATGTCTTCTTCTGTGAGATTTCTCTTCATGTATTTTGCCCATTTCATGATTGGATTGTATGTTTCTTTGGTGTTGAGTTTAATAAGTTGTTTATAGATTTTGGAAACTAGCCCTTTATCTGATACGTCATTTGCAAATATCTTCTCCCATTCTGTAGGTTGTCTTTTAGTTTTGTTGACTGTATCCTTTGCTGTGCAAAGCTTCTTATCTTGATGAAGTCCCAATACTTCATTTTTGCTTTTGTTTCTTTTGCCTCGTGGATGTATCTTGCAAGAAGCTACTGTGGCTGAGTTCAAAAAGGGTGTTGCCTGTGTTCTCCTCTAGGATTTTGATGGACTCTTGTCTCACATTTAGATCATTCATCCATTTTGAGTTTATCTTTGTGTATGGTGCAAGAGAGTGGTCTAGTTTCGTTCTTCTGCATGTGGATGTCCAATTTTCCCAGCACCATTTATAGAAGAGACTGTCTTTCTTCCAGTGGATAGTCTTTCCTCCTTTATCGAATATCAGTTGACCATAAAGTTCAGGGTCCACTTCTGGGTTCTCTATTCTGTTCCATTGATCTATGTGTCTGTTTTTGTGCCAGTACCACACTGTCTTGATGACCACAGCTTTGTAGTACAACCTGAAATCTGGCATTATCATGCCCCCAGCTATGGTTTTCTTTTTTAAAATTCCCCTGGCTATTCGGGTTCTTTTCTGATTCCACACAAATCTTAAAATAATTTGTTCCAACTCTCTGAAGAAAGTCCATGGTATTTTGATAGGGATTGCATTAAACGTGAAAATTGCCCTGGGTAACATTGACATTTTCACAATATTAATTCTGCCAATCCATGAGCATGGAATATTTTTCCATCTCTTTTGTCTTCCTCAATTTCTTTCAGAAGTGTTCTATAGTTTTTAGGGTATAGATCCTTTACCTCTTTGGTTAGGTTTATTCCTAGGTATCTTATGCTTTTGGGTGCAATTGTAAATGGGATTGACTCCTTAATTTCTCTTTCTTCAGCCTCATTGTTAGTGTATAGAAATGCCATTGATTTCTGGGCATTGATTTTGTATCCTGCCACGCTACCAAATTGTTGTATGAGTTCTAGCAATCTTGGGGTGGAGGCTTTTGGGTTTTCTATGTAGAGTATCATGTCATCGGTGAAAAGGGAGAGTTTGACTTCTTCTTTGCCAATTTGAATGCCTTTAATGTCTTTTTGTTGTCTAATTGCTGAGGCTAGGACTTCCAGTACTATGTTGAATAGCAGTGGTGACAGTGGACATCCCTGCCTTGCTCCTGATCTTAGGGGAAAGGCTCCCAGTGCTTCCCCATTGAGAAGGATATTTGCTGTGGGCTTTTCGTAGATGGCTTTAATGTAGAGGAATGTTCCCTCTATCCCTACACTCTGAAGAGTTTTGATCAAGAATGGATGCTGTATTTTGTCAAATGCTTTCTATGCATCTAATGAGAGTATCATATGGTTCTTGGTTTTTCTCTTGCTGATATGATGAATCACATTGATTGTTTTACGAGTATTGAACCAGCCTTGTGCCCCGGGGATAAATCCTACTTGGTCATGGTGAATAATTTTCTTAATGTACTGTTGGATCCTATTGGCTAGTAACTTGTTGAGAATTTTTGCATCCATGTTCATCAGGGATATTGGTCTGTAATTCTCCTTTTTGGTGGGGTCTTTGTCTGGTTTTGGAATTAAGGTGATGCTGGCCTCATAGAACGAATTTGGAAGTACTCCATCTCTTTCTATCTTTCCAAACAGCTTTAGTAGAATAGGTATGGTTTCTTCTTTAAACGTTTGATAGAATTCCCCTGGGAAGCCATCTGGCCCTGGACTCTTATGTCTTGGGAGGTTTTTGATGACTGCTTCAATTTCCTCCCTGGTTATTGGCCTGTTCAGGTTTTCTATTTCTTCCTGTTCCAGTTTTGGTAGTTTGTGGCTTTCCAGGAATGTGTCCATTTCTTCTAGATTGCCTAATTTATTGGCATATAGCTGTTCATAATATGTTTTTAAAATCGTTTGTATTTCCTTGGTGTTGGTAGTGATCTCTCCTTTCTCATTCATGATTTTATTAATTTGAGTCTTCTCTCTCTTCTTTTTAATAAGGCTGGCTAATGGTTTATCTATCTTATTAATTCTTTCAAAGAACCAACTCCTAGTTTTGTTGATCTTTTCCTCAGTTCTTCTGGTCTCGATTTTGTTGAGTTCTGCTCGAATCTTTAACTCTCTTCTTCTGCTGGGTGGAGAATCTATTTGATGTTTTTCTCTAGCTCCTTTATGTGTAAGGTTAGCTTTTGTATTTGAGTTCTTTCCAGTTTTTGAATGGATGCTTGTATTGCGATGTATTTCCCCCTCAGGACTACTTTTGCTGCATCCCAAAGATTTTGAACAGTTGTATCTTCATTCTCATTAGTTTCCATGAATCTTTTTAATTCTTCCTTAATTTCCTGGTTGACCCTTTCACCCTTTAACAGGATGGTCCTTAACCTCCACGTGTTTGAGGTCCTTCCAAACTTCTTCTTGTGATTTAGTTCTAATTTCAAGGCATTATAGTCTGAGAATATGCAGGGGACGATCCCAATCTTCTGGTATCGGTTCAGACCCGATTTGTGACCCAGTATGTGGTCCTTTCTGGAGAAAGTTCCATGTGCACTTGAGAAGAATGTGTATTCAGTTGAGTTTGGATGTAAAGTTCTGTAGATATCTGTGAAATCCATCTGGTCCAGTGTATCATTTAAAGCTCTCGTTTCTTTGGAGATGTTGTACTAAGAAGACCTATCTAGTATAGAAAGAGCTAGATTGAAGTCACCAAGTATAAGTGTACTATTATCTTATCTTATCTTATTATTATACTTATCAAAGTGAAGTATTTCTTCACTTTGGTTATTAATTGATTTAAATATTTGGGAGCTCCCACATTCAGGGCATATATATTGATGATTGTTAAGTCCTCTTGTTGGATAGATCCTTTAAGTATGATATAGTGTCCCTCTTCAACTCTCACTACAGTCTTCGGGGTAAATTTTAGTTTATCTGATATAAGGATGGCTACCCCTGCTTTCTTTTGAGGACCATTTGAATGGTAAATGGTTCTCCAACCTTTTATCTTTAGGCTGTAGGTGTCCTTCTGTTTAAAATGAGTCTCTTGTAGACAGCAAATAGATGGGTCCTGCTTTTTTATCCAGTCTGAAACCCTGCACCTTTTGATGGGGTCATTAAGCCCGTTCACATTCAAAGTTACTATTGAAAGATATGAGTTTTGTGTCATCATGATATCTATTCAGTCCTTGTTTTTGTGGATTGTTCCACTGAACTTCTTCTTAAAGGGGAATTTTAAGAGTCCCCCTTAAAATTTCTTGCAGAGCTGGTTTGCAGGTCACATATTCTTTCAGTTCCTGCCTGTCTTGGAAGCTCTTTATCTCTCCTTCCATTTTGTGTTTGTTTGTTTGTTTGTTTTAAATTTTTATTTATTTATGATAGTCACAGAGAGATAGAGAGAGGCAGAGACACAGGCAGAGGGAGAAGCAGGCTCCATGCACCGGGAGCCCGACGTGGGATTCGATCCCGGGTCTCCAGGATCGCGCCCTGGGCCAAAGGCAGGCGCCAAACCGCTGCGCCACCCAAGGATCCCTCTCCTTCCATTTTGAATGAGAGCCTAGCTGGATAAAGTATTCTTGGTTGCATGTTTTTCTCATTTAGGACCCTGAATATATCCTGCCAGCCCTTTCTGGCCTGCCAGGTCTCTGTGGAGAGGTCTGCTGTTACCCTAATATTCCTCCCCATAAAAGTCAGGGATTTCTTGTCTCTTGCTGCTTAAGGATCTTCTCTTTATCTTTGGAATTTGCAAGCTTAACTATCAGATGTCGAGGTGTTGAACGGTTTTTATTGATTTTAGGGGGGGATCTCTCTATTTCCTGGATCGGAATGCCTGTTTCCGTTCCCAGATTAGGAAAGTTTTCAGCTATGATTTGTTCAAATACATATTCTGGCCCTCTGTCCCTTTCTGCGCCCTAGGGAACCCCAATTAAACATAGGTTTTTCTTCCTCAGGCTGTCGTTTATTTCCCTTAATCTATCTTCATGGTCTTTTAATTGTTTGTGTCTTTTTTCCTCAGTTTCCCTCTTTGCCATCAACTTGTCTTCTATGTCACTCACTCGTTCTTCCACCTCGTTAACCCTCATCGTTAGGAACTCTAGTTTGGATTGCATCTCATTCAATTGATTTTTAATTTCTGCCTGATTAGATCTAAATTCTGCAGTTATGAAGTCTCTTGAGTCCTTTACGCTTTTTTCTAGAGCCACCAGTAGCTGTATAATAGTGCTTCTGAATTGGCTTTCTGACACTGAATTGTAATCCAGATTTTGTAACTCTGTAGGAGAGAGGACTGTTTCTGATTCTTTCTTTTGGGTGAGGTTTTCCTTCTAGGCATTTTGCTCAGTGCAGAGTGGTCAAAAACAAGTTGTATTGGGAAAAGGAGCAAAAGAGAGGAGAGAAAGAAGGAAAGAAAAGAGAAAAAGAAAAAAAGAAAGAACGGAAAAAAGGGTGGGGGAAGCAAACAGAAATCAAAAAGCAAAAAAAACAAAAAACAAACAAACAAACAAAAAAACACGGGAGTACCTTCTGATTCTGTATACTTTAAGTCCCTTGACTTCCCCTGGAACTTGTCCTTCTAGCTGGTCTTCTGGGGGAGGGGCCTGCTGTGCTGATTCTCAGGTGTCAGCACTTGGGGGAGCTGCTCTGCCCCTGCCTGGTGCAGGGCTCAGTGGGGGTTGTTCGCCCCGTGAGGCCCCGGGAGGAAGCCACAGTGGCGGGGGCAGCTCTAGAGCCCTGGAGTCAGCTCCCACAGTAGCTCCGGGGCTCTCCGTCTGCAGGGCCTGGAGGCTCCGGGGCGGGGCCGCTGATCTGCTCAGCTCCAGGCAGGAGCATCCTTGCTGTCCTGGGCCCTCCCGGCCTCTGCCTGTCCCGGGGGAGGCCGGATCCTGGGCTGTGTCCCGGCGCCCTGTGCTCCGGGGCCTGCGCTGTTGGATTCGCTCCCGCCCCGCAGCCCCCTCCGCGGAGCCGCCGCCCGAGCCCCTCCGAGCTGCTCCGGGTCCCGCCGAGCGCTGCAGCCCTTAGGGAGCTCGGCGCACTCTCCGGGGCGCAGTTCCTCTGTTACTGTCCCAGGGAGCCCGAGGGCATCCCCGCCTTTCTGGGGATCCTGCTCCAATTCCCCGGGAGCCCCTTTCCGCCCGGGAAGGTTGGTGCAGCTCCTGCTCCTCCGGGACGGGGCTCTCCTGTCCTGGGGACACTCGCCCCGGCCTCAGCCCGGCTCCTCGCGGGGCCCCTCCCCCTTGGAGGCCTTTTGTTTCTTTATTTCTTTTTTCCCCGTCTTCCTACCTGGATAGAAGCGCGAACTCTTCTCACTGTAGCATTCCAGCTGTTCTCTCTTTAAATCTCAGGCCGAATTCGTAGATTTTCAGGATGATTTGAAGTTTATCTAGGTAATTTGGTGGGGACAGGTGACTTGGGGACCCTACTCTTCTGCCATCTTGCCCCTCCCTCCAGTACTTGTTTTTACATAAAATTAATCAATTTATGACAAAGTCAAGCTCATCCAGGCAGTGACATCTGCAATATCCAACTTATTTTGTATACTGTCTATAAAAGATTACAATAATAAATTAAATAAAAGAGATCTGCACCTTCTTTTTTCATAGAAACATATATTTCTCATCTTGTCCATCTCATCTTTGTCCAAAAACAAAGACACATATTTATGAGATGGCTGACTAGTGGACACTCAGAAACTAACTAAACTTTCTTAGAAAAGAAGGTATCACCTTGATTAAACAATTCTTATAAACAACTGTCTTAGACACAAAGAAAACAGAAATATGTCTAGCAGAATAATGAGTAATCATAGGGTAGACTTTCAGGATGGAATCGTGGCTTATCATACAGCTTTCACACTTTACAGAAGAAGAAAAAATGCCTCAGAGGGGTAAATGTGCTCCAAATATTCCTATTCTTTTATTTTCCCCCCAGGGAAGCTGGAAGTGAGGTTTTTGTAAATTTTCCACTTTTTAACATACCCAACATAGACCAAAGACTATTAGTTTGGACAACAGGACTTTTGCAAATCCTTCCTACTTTGGTTCTCATTTACTAAGTCTGCTGATCCCCTTTCTTTTTTAGGTTCAGTAGGTCACTTCCTTCCACAGAAATGAATAACCAAGGATATCTTTCATGAGTTCTCCGCCACAACTCTCTAAGCCCCCAGAGTGGCATTCACTCTCCCTTGCTACCTCTCTAGCACTGTGCTCTCCAACAGCCACATGAAGTTATTTAAATTTAAATTAATTACAATACAACAAGATACAAAATATGGGTAATAATACCAACATTTCTAGTGCTCAGTAGCTATATGTGGCTGTGGCTCCACTACTGGATGGTGGAGGTCAAGAATATTTCCACCATTGCCAAATATTCAATTGGACGGTATTGGTATCTCAGTTCTTCAACTAATTATAACTTCTTTATATTCTCTTAATATATTGGTAATGTGCCTTTAATGTTTGTTTGTTTTTTAATTCACAGACTTCAATTCCTTGTTCTATCATTTTCTGTCTGTTGCCAGCACATGGCTTTGCATACTTATTGGCTTATATATTTAGTGTTCAAAAAATCAGGTAGGAATAATAATTATTATTATACTACTTATGACTTTCATATTATTTTTTACTTGATGGATTTAATGGCCAAGAAGTATTAAGTGCAGGAATATAGTCATTCTTATAGAAGACAGTAAGTAAATCTTTATAAAACAATATTTTAGTGATACAAATGTTTGCACATTATTAGCGATGTGAATTCAATGTCTAGTTTTTCTGTGGTGTGTGAAACAAACAAGGAGCCACAGACCTATAGCCTTAAATAGAACTTACTGTGTATAATTATATTAACTGATTTATTAATTAATTATAATAGGTACAATTATTATTTTATTTTATAAAATAGGAAACCAAAGCAAACAAATTAAATTAATTTACGTAAGGTTATACAACTATTAAATAGCAGGTTGAAATGTTCTGACTCTGCCTTTTTTGATTATTAGTTTGTTACTTTGGACAAGCCATGCATTCCCTTAAAGCTACACATACATTTTTAAAATGTAGAGAGTAACTTAGATGATTAAGAGCCTTAGAACATACCACTAGCATGTAACAAATAAGAAATAGAGATCCCTTTCCTCTTGCTTCTCAAAGTATGTGAGCGGCTTATCTTTAATATCTAATATTTTACTTGTTTCAAAATAATGTTTTAGTCTCTTGGAGTGTAGTTTTGCCTTCGGTATATGATTTTCTTAAGTATCTTTGGCACTTTTAAAATTTTTTATGTAAAAAAGCCCTGTATGATAAATAATTTACTAAAATTAGTGAGATGGATCAATAAAATTCTAAGCTAATAATTACTTTTTGAGAGTACAAATATGAATCTAATAATAGGAAAACTAGAACTAACAGATTCATGGCCCTGTCATTTGCTTTATGCTGTGAAGAGGATGGCTGTATATTCCTTTTCCTGACCTTGCTTTGAATGTGTTTCCAGTGCATTTACATAGGATTTTACTCCAGTTCATATACTAAAGTTAATTATGGAATTAACCATGTGACTATAACTTCTTTAGCAGAGCTTCTAGTACTGGCTTAATTCTTCTCCTGCATTTTTATTTTTTGTGGGGTTTTTTGTGCCTATAATTGCCTTGAATGTAGTATTAATATGTATTAAAGTTTCTAAGTAATGTTTCTGCTGCACTGTGATGAGAATGCAAAAGCATTCCCTCTGGTTATAGCTGCATCTGTCTCAAACCAACAATCTAATTTTTTCAGATCCACGGGGAACCATGCTCATTATATTCACCAGGTTTAGGGCTTCAAGCATTAATTTTTTTCTGGACACATGAATAATCAGCAAACTGTTAACAAGCACCAAAGAAACAAGTAGATTACTTTTGTGTATTAGTGGAAGATTATGTGACCCAATAAGACTGTATTGCTAATATTCATGCTCCTTTTTGTTCAAATTGTTGCTTACTGAGCTTGGAAAGTATTACATATTACTGTGTTCAGATGGCAAAACTATTCTATTTTTGTTAGTAAATAATGTGTGGTGTAATGTCATTAGGACACATCCTTTGAGTTATTTTTACCCCAGTAGCAAAGTGTGCTAATCTAGCAATACCTTCCTCCCTGCAACTTTAAGAAAAGTACCTCATGCTTTAATATCAAAAGTATAAGACTATTATTAAATTGTAGATATATAAACATGGAAGTTGAATGTTTTTGTTAGTTATTACAAATATAAAATATGTCCAATTACCATTACAGTGTTTACTCTAAAAAATCAATAGTTTATGCATCTGAATTTTTACATGTATAGTTTCTTTTACTCGCCCTTCTCTTTTCTGTCTTCATGTTCTAACTAGAATGAATAGAATGATAAAGACTGGAATATATTCAGCAAGATAACTTAGATGTTCAAGCTACACCTGATGATGCATTTGTTTCGGCTTCTCCACAATTTTGGTTTGTATGCAGTTGTGACGTATCTGTTAACTGTTCTTGCTGGGGCGCCATAATCTCAGCTTTGCTCCTCAGAGAAAAGTGACTGTAGCTCATATTATTCCAATCCA
Source organism: Vulpes lagopus (assembly GCF_018345385.1). Lineage (NCBI taxonomy): Eukaryota > Metazoa > Chordata > Mammalia > Carnivora > Canidae > Vulpes > Vulpes lagopus. The sequence continues at coordinate 89,923,225 of NC_054829.1, read as the reverse complement.
GAATTCATAGGGCAATGTGTCCCATTTAACTGGATGTGCACCTTAATCCACTAGCAGTGGCTAAATGAGAATGGTGTGTTTGGAGAGGAGAAGCAGAAGCGGTATAAAAGCTATAACATTACCATGTAAGCTCATCCCACCTTCAAGGTAAAGAAGGGGGATATGCCCAGGATAGGCACCTCAAACTATATATATCATACCCATAAAAGATATTTCACTTCATCAGGTTTGCAGAAATGAATCCTTTCAAACAGATATACAAACATACCTCGTTATATTGTTCTTTACTTCACTGCACCTCACAGGTATTGCATTTTTTACAAATGAAAAGTCTCTGGCAACCCTGCATCAAGCAAGGCTATCAGTTCTATATTTCCAACAGCATTTGCTCACTTCATGTCTCTGTGTCACATTTCAGGATTTCTTGCAGTTTCAAAATTTTTGTTATTACTATATCTGTTGTGGTCATCTGTGATCAGTGATCTTTCATGTTGCCTTTGTAATTATTTGGATCCTACAAACTGCACCCATATAAAACGATGAACTTAGCTGATAAGTGATGTGTGCTAACCACTGCAGCGACTGTTCCTATCTCTCTTCTTCCCCTCAAACCTCCCTATTCTTTGAGTCACAACACAATTGGAATTAGGGCAATTAATAGCCCTACAGTGGCCTTGATGTGGTCTTGCAGTCTTTCACTTTAAATCAAAAGCAAAATGGTTGACCTGGCTGAAAAACGCACATGGAAAGCTGACATAGGCAAAAAGCTATGCCTCTTGCACCAAAGAACTAAGTTATGAACACAAAAGTAAAATTTTTAAAGGAAATTAAAAGTACCCCATCAGAGAACACATGTGTGATAAGAAAGTGAAAGTCTTGTTGCTAGTATGGAGAAACTTTAAGTAGTTGGGATAAAAGAACAAACCAGCCACAACATTCCCTTAAGCTAAATCCTGATCCAGAGCAAGGCCCTAGTTCTCTTCAATTCTATGAACCTAAAGAGGTGAGGAAGCTATAGAAAAAATGTTTGAAGCTAACAGAAGTTGGTAATGAGGTTTAAGCAAAGAAGCCACCTCCATAACATCAAAGTGCAAGGTGAAGTAGCAAGTGCTGCAGCAACTTATCTGAAGATCTAGCTAAAATAATTAGTGAAAGTGGTTACACTAAACAATAGATTTTCAATGTAGATGATCCAGCTTTATCTTGGAAGAAGAAGCCATCTTGGACTTTAATAGCTAGAGAAGAGAGGTCACTGCCTGCCTTCAAAGCTTCAGAGGACAGTCTGACTTTCTTATTAGCAGCTAACACAGCTGATGACTTTAAGTTGAAGCCAATGCTCATTCCAAAAATCAAATGGCTTTTAAATATTGGCTAAATAAACTTTTCTTGTGCTCCAAAAATGGAACAACAAAGCCTCAATGGTGGCACATCTATTAACAACATGGTTTACTGAATATTTCAAGCCCACTGTTGAGAACTAATGCTTGGCAAGGAAAAAGATCCCTTTCAAAATATGACTGCTCATTGACAATGGCCTGATCACCTAGGAATTCTGATGGAGATGTACATGAAGAATAATGTTGTTTTCATGCCTGCTAATACAACATCCATTCTGCAGACCATGAATCAAAGAGTAATTTCCACTTTCAAGTCTTGTTATTTAAAAAAATTATTTCATAAGGCTATAGCTACCATAGATAGCTATATCTATCTATGATGGATATGGACAAATCCACTGAAAACCTTCTGGAAAGTATTCTTCACCCTTTATGCCATTAAAGACATTAATCTTTTATAGAGAGGTGTAAAAATATCAACATTAACAGGCATTTGGAAGAAGTAGATTTCAACCCTTATGGATTGAGAGCTCCAAGACTTCAGTAGAGGAAGCATCTGAAAATGTGGAAATAGCATGAGAACAAGAGTTAGAAGTGGAGTGGTGCCTGAAAATGTAACTGAATTGCTGCAATATCATGACAAAATTTTAATGGTTAAGGGGTTTCTTCTTATGGATGAGCAAATAAAGCAGTTTCTTAAGATGGGATTTACTCCAGGTGAAGATTTTGTGAAGATTGCCAAATGACAAAAAAGGATTTGGAATATTACATACACTTAGTTGATGAAGCAGCAGCAGGGCTTAAGAGGATTGACTCGAATTTTGAAAGAAGTTCCACTATGGGTAAAGTGTTATCAAACAGCATGGCATGCTCCAAAGCAGTCATTTGTGAAAGGAAGAGTCTATCAATGCGCCAAAATTCATTGATGTCTTCTTTTAAAAAATTGCTATAGCCATGCCTACCTTCACCAATCAGTCAGTAGCCATCAATATTAAGGCAAAACTCTACACCAGAAAAAAAAAAATCAAGCTAGCTGGCTAGCTAGATAACTAGCTCATTATAAGCTCAGATGATAGTTAGCATTTTCTAGGAATTAAATATTTTTAATTAAGTTATGTGCATTATTTTTTAAGACATAATGCTATTGCACACTAAATAGACTACAGTATGATGTGAATATAACTTATACATGCACTGCAAAACTGAAAAAATCATTTAGTTCACTTAATTGTGATATTTGCTTTATTGCAGTGGTCTGGAACTGAATTCATGATATCTCCAAGATGTGTCTGTACTGTCTTTACCAATCTACTAGTAATTAGAGCAAAAAAACATTTAAACCTCTCTCTCTCTCTCTCTCTCTCTCTCTCTCTCTATATATATATATATATATATATATATATATATATATATATATGACCTATGATGGTATCTTGGAGACAATTTCTATTTTCTTAATGAAGAAAGTTGAGAATTAACTAAGCTAATTAACTAGGCTCACTAAGTCATTACTTTTTGGATTATCTTCCTTGGTTCCTCATTTAGGGTTATAGATTTAGCAAATAAAAATTGAGGACACCCAGTTAAGGCTGAATTTAAGATAAATGTTCTTTTAGTATAAATAAATTTCATGCAATACTTGGGATATACTTGCACTAAAAATTATTTTTTGTCAATCAGAAATACCAATTTAATGAAGCATTGTCTATTTTATCTAATCTTAGCACAATTTACAGGAATAATTACTACTAGAATTTGTTTAGATATTTCTCTTCTAGAAATAAACTAAGAGAAAATGATCTCTCAGTTATAATTTTGTTTTAGAGACTGACCGAGTATACAGTATTTTAAATTTAATTTAAAACTATAATTAGCCCACCAGCTTCATAACAACCCTGGACTTTTCCTGGCACAGTGAAGGCCTCTAGTTTTCATCCTTAATGCCTAATAAGCCATATCTTTTATTAATACATTTCAGCTAATGATGTGCAAAAACATGGCTTCTTCCTTTAAACAAGATTGTTTAAATCTGCTTAATAGCTTTTTAAACTTTACACGAAGCTATTAACTCAGGAAGTACTTACAGAGTAACTGCTAAAATGGTACATAGTGAGGTTTAATTGAAGAATAATCAAATCGGTTCAATCTAGTATTCTTTGTGTGTACAGCCTAAGATTTTATTTTCCTGTCATAGAGGGAAAAAAAAAAGTCTTTAAGGATTTGGAACAGCCCAGGATTTAAACTGCATTTCTAATCACATATTTCAAAGTTAGTTTGCTACAATGATGATCCATTAGACCATGAATATCACTAGGATAACAAGAAAATAGTTTCAAGGAATGTTACAAACTCACTGGCACAGTGAAAAGCACAGTAAAGGTAATTTTTTTTAATGACATAAAACATGATTTTCGATTTAAGCTCTTCTAAAGCTTTAGTTCATTAAGGTCAAATACTTGAGCTTACTTTCTCTTTCTTCAGTAAGGAGAAACAACAGCAGGAGACTGAACAATGGACATGGTGCTGGGTCAGAGTTAGAAGTGAGGGGAGACTACAGGGAAATAGATAGAAAAAGGAGTGATGGCAAAATTTATGACGACCTATAATTTTATATGTATGTATTGTAAAGTATCAAGTAAATTTAAGATGTCACGTACATCCCATTTACCAAATAATTCCCTAAGAAATGCATGCTTATGTAACAAGTCCCTAATCTGTAAACATTCTAAAATGAATCTCATATATTAATTTGTATATATGCTTAAACAATCTATAAGAGATGCTTGCTTGCTTATTCAACAATTCCATAAACTATCTAATCTGTAAAGGCCCTAAAAAGCAGAATGTGTTTGGTTTTCCAAGACCAGTTAACACAAGTGTAAAAAAGTATATCATTAAAAGTCGAAGCACAGACTTGGATTGAAATTGCCCCAGCAAAGGATGCTGTCACAGTTGTTATTCTGATTGTTCCTATCTCTTCCCCTAGCTTTATCCTCAATGAAACCATCCTGCGTTCCTAGAAAAACAGAAGCAGGCAAACAATCCAAATCAAAACCAAACACGCATGCACGTGTGTGTGTACATACAGACATGCACGCATGCAGTAAAACTAAAAACTTGAAGGAACTGAACTAATACAGTAAGCTGCCAGCAGCAGAAAATATAGAGTTTGGGGTCCATTGTAGCAAAAGTAAGACAGGACAGTTGGAGAAGAGTTCTCATTTTTATGTAAGAGTACTGGGTGTTTCTGTTATTAATAATTACATCTGAATTATGTGCCTGCTGTTTTTGGCACAGTCTGCTAGCTCTTGCAGAGGAGAGAAGTTTCAGAGAGGTTCAGCTTTGCCACAGAAGTACCAGCCAGGATTGACAGGACATCTGACTGGCATCAGTCCCAGGGCAGCAGCATTAACGGAATAGATAAGCATTTCATAGCAATTCTTGTCTTTCCAGGGTTTCTGAGGCCTCGGCATCTAATGTCATCTCAGAGTGTCAGAGCTGAAACCCAAAGATGAATGAAGTGGAAATGAAAAATATCACACGTATTTCTAAGCATATATGACATTCTTTCAGAAACAAGAAGATGAAGGATGCCTGGGTGGCTCAGTGATTGAGCGTCTGCCTTCAGCTCAGGTCATGATCCCAGGGTTCTGGGATCGAGTCCTACAGAGGGTTACCCACAAGGAGCCGGCTTCTCCCTCTGCCTATGTCTCTGCCTCTCTCTCTCTCTCTCTCTCTCTGTGTCTCTCATGAATAAATAAATAAAATCTTTTAAAAATAGAAATAAGAATATGACTTTAAAAAGCTGAAGATTCCCTAAGAGATACGAAGGGACAGATAAAGGAATACTGTTTCTTTAACTATTATTCTATCTTTATATATTTTTTAACTTCCAGGCTGGACACCATAGGAAACACAAATGATATGAGACAAACTAGTTTTAAAAAATATTTGTGTCTATCAGAAGACGGCTATAAGATTTCCAAATACACATGTTCCTGCAAAGGCATTTTATAAAACTGTAACGGCTGGATAGCAACATTTCATCTTAAAATTTCTATTTACTCTTAAATTCATAAATATATAATATTTAATGTACTTATATATTAATATAAAATATTTCTTCATAAAATATTGCACTGACAAAAATACAATTGTGCTCTTCTATGTGAGCTTCCTTATAAGACTGTGTAAGTTAGATAAAAGAGTACTAAAAATAAAAAAATTAATAATAATAAAATAATAAATTCTATTTTCAACAAGTTTGCATTATGTCTCCAACTGTACATAGAAATAGAAATAAGTACAACTCATATAATTTGGATATATTACCCTTATTTTGGATAACAGAATTTAAATATGTCAAGTATATAATTTCTTATTTTTACCTTGAGGGTTGATTAAGGTTGATCATCACTGAACAACACTTAAGAAACCTCCTTTGTGCAAATTTTCCTTTAATTTCTCACTTGACTTCTTATTTACAACTTAAATAAATCTGATTCTCAGATGGTCTATAGTGAAGAATAATTTATTAAAAACTTCAATCTGTCAAATGCCAGTGTTTAGGAAAACACAATATAAATCAATTCTAGAAATAAAATTGAAAGCAAAAACATACAAAATAGAAGCCTCTCTTTTTTTGTTAGATTTGACATAAAATTACTCCATCAAGTATCTATAAATGTTTGTACTACTTTTTAACTTCTATATTTACTTCATACTAGCAATATATACTTTGTGGATCACACTTTGAGAAGCATTGAGAAGCATTGGATTAAATGAAGCAATATATATGGATTTTGAGAGTTCTCACAATTACAAGATATAGAAAAATGTAACCATTTGAAATAACTCTTAATTCTATATGTTGTGTTTCTCTTTGTATCTGTGTGTATGTTCACACATATTAACTGAAAACAAAAGAATCATTCATGTGAGATCTTTAAAAATCCAGTCAACTTTGAAGTGCCTTACAGAATACTGTCACTGCTCCTACCACTTGAGACATTTCATTATATTAACTTTGTGGGTACAATTTAGAAGAGACTTATTGTGGGATGCCAGAGTGGCTCAATGGTTGAGCATCTGTCTTCGGCTCAGGATGTGATCCTGGGGTCTTGGGATCGAGTTCTGCGTTGTGTTCCCTGTAAGGAGTCTGATTCTCCCTCTGCCTATGTCTCTACCTCTCTCTGTGTGTCTCTAATAAATAAATGAAATATTAAGCAAAAAAAAAAAAAAACAAATAGAAGAGACTCATTGTACATCATTTGTTCCTACATCTTTTACACTATGTGGAACATGCTTGATGGTCAACACACAAGGGTTGAGTAACAAACAATCCAAATAAAATTCATTTAGATAAGAGGAAATTATAAATTGTCTCTATTAAAAAAGAGGCAAAATTTTTTTTGAATAAAAAGGGAAGACCCATCTTATTTGTCACAAAAATATGTCCAATGAACAATTAGATTGCAAATATACATGTTGCATTGTAAACTAGTAGTTATTTTTTATTTAGTTACTGTCTAAAGATCAGTTTGAAGTGTTTATTATTTATATAATTAGTCTAAGACTGGTAATTGTATTTTCTGTCATTTCTAATAGTGTCTGCATAAAAATGATCTGTAGGAATTTTTTTTTGCTTTTAATCATATGTACTTATTGAAAATAGATTTTCATGCCTTGTACAGTATGTGCTGTGAATTCTCTTCTAACACTGACTTATAAGTCACTGAGGAAGAAGGGAAGAAAGGAAAAGAAAAAAAGCAAAGAGAGAGATTTCCAGAAGAATATGACAAGAAAATTAAAAATTGCTTAATGAATTTATTTTTTTAAGATCTTATTTATTTATTCATGAGAGACACAGAGACAGAGAGAGAGAGAGGCAGAGACACAGGCAGAGGGATAAACAGGCTCCATGCAGGGAGCCCAATGTGGGACTCAATCCCAGGTCTCCAGGATTACGCCCTGGGCTCTGCTAAACCACTGAGCCACCTGGGCTGCCCTGCTTAATTAGTTTAAAAGCAAATCTTGCCAAATTCTTTCTTATTCATATGTATATTTAATTTCAAAGGTCAGTTATTTCTTACAAATCTTAATGGAGAGATATTACCTGTAGGAACATTTAAGACATTAACTTCAAAGTATTTAATTTTTTAAAACCATATAAAAGAATGTAGCAAAAAGTTTATTTTATTCATCAACAGGAGTGGTTTAATCTTTCTATATGATATAGTATATAATAGATCACATTTTTAAAATATTTATTCATTTGAGAGAGAATGTGAGAGTGGGAGGAGGGGGAAGGGGAGAAGAAGGAGAGAGTCTCAGCAGATTCCCCACTGACTAGGAAACCCGACCTGGGGCTCGATTTCATGACCCCTAACATCATAACCTGAGCCAAAATCAAGTCAGATCCTTAACTGGCTGAGCCACCCAGGCACCACTAGATCACATTTCTATAAACCTCAAGGTATTTGAGTTTCAGTTTCCAAGTGGAATGAGATAAAAAAAAAATAGACAAAACAGAAACAAAATATAATCACTTTAAGGTACTTTTTTTTCCTAATGACAAATTTGGAAATAGACCTGATCTAAAACCAGATATATTTGGTTATATATACAAACTCCAAATTTCCTAGTATTTTCTTGCTCTTGTAACACTGCCAAGGTATATACTTTCAATGAGTCACATGTTTATTGAAATTACTTAGGAAACAGTTATCAAAGCCTATATATCCTTCAAGAAATAAGTACATACAACTTTGCAAGGTTTGTGGGTCTATACCAATACCCATGCTATTAAGGTTATATTACTTCTAGTTTTATATGAAAATTTGAATTTGAATTCCAAGCACACATAAAACCCTATCTTAAGTAAGCATCAACTTTCAAAGTGATTTTTTTTCTGGTAAGTTTTAATCTTGACTTTCTTATTCCTTTTTTTTTTTTTTTTGCCTCAAAGAGATTGTAGGCACATTATATTTTTCATCTTTGATAAATACTAGCTCTGTAAACTTCTCTTCAATTAAAATTGATGCCAAATTCTACTTTTGAAAGCTATCACCAGTTTGAAATTATATATATATGTAGATATAGATAGATGATAGATAGATAGATGATAGATTCTTTATTCTTTGAAAACAATTAGGTAAATGTACCATATTTGTTCCATAATTGGAGAGCAAGCTTAAAGAAATAGCAGTGTGTAATGACAAAGATTTACTTATTTACTTATGGGCAAAACCATTATGCTGTCTAAAGTACTCTGCCATGTATTATGCTCTAAGGATCCCATCTATCAATGACTTCAGTGGCATTTCAGGAGGGATTTTCATGTAAATCACTTCTAAAGTCCATGTAATAATGCCTCTTCTGAGTGAGTTACGTAACGTTACTATACATCATTATTGATTACTCTCTGGCTGTAAGCAACAGATGCAAATCTGCTTATGAAAAAGAAGAAAGGCTAGGTGTGTACATGATTACATATAACTAGAGGCACAGGTTTGCCTTATTTGTCCTTCAACGATCATGTGGACTTTCAAAAACCAGTACAAACCTGATAATATTGCCTTTCCATTCTCTTGACATTATCAAATTTTGCAGCCACTAAGGCAAACTCCAATGAGGAATTCTCATTTTAGTAAGCTAAAATCATTTGTGTTTTTAAACTCAATAAGCCATGATCATGTCTTTTGTAGTGGAAATTTAAGTGGTAACAAAAATAAATTTTAAATAGTTTTACATAAATCCCATGAGTATTAAGTCTGGAATCTGAAAGTAACCAATGTAGAGCATCTTACATAAGAGACTCAGACTGAAATACATATTTTATAAATCAGTTTACAAATCAATTTATTTATAGAGGCAAAAGAATCTTATCCTAAAAATGGAAATGAATATTAAAATGAAGCTTCATAAAATGTCATATTTCATAAACTGAAATGTTGAATAGTAAACACAGAATATCCATTATCATATCATTTATGAACTTACACCATACTATTAATTTACTAACAAAAATTTACTGAGAGGGTCTACCAGACAGTGTACTTTCTAAGGGAGATGAGAGAATTAGATGTGATCTTCTAACACAGAGTAGTAGAGAAGAGAAAGAGTTAATTAAACAGTCAAATAAGCCATCACAATAATATGGGGTGAAAATAATCTTAGGGTAAGTATAGTATGCTATATGAACACATGGTATGGCATACAGCAAAGTCTCAGAATCAAGATCTCCTGAAGCAGCATTTAAATTTACAAATGTAGGGTAAGGATTGGTCCACACAGCATTAAAGCCTAGAGGTAATGTACTGGGCAAAGGTAGGGGGAGCATTAGAAAAGATCAGAGGCCTGAAGCACTATGGTATTAAACTTATAGGAATAAACAAAAATGATAGAGCAACAGTTTAGCATACTATACAGATATGGCAAGAAATGAAGCCAAAGAAGTGGGCAAATGCCAGATTATAAAGGGTTTGATAACATTATTAAAGAGAAAGTTTCGTATCCTAAGGATAATGGAAAGTCATTAAGGATTTAAAATTGGGAAATAATCTTTCCAAATGTATGTTTTAGTAAGATGACTCCATCTATCAGGGAGGTTGGAGAATGGCATCAAGATTGAAGATAAAGAGATAATTTAAGAGACTGCTCGTCCAAATGAGAGATAAAGATGATCTGTGTGTTTAGATATAAATTCAATAATATTTGATAAGTTATTTGAAACAGGGAATGAGAACAATAGCTTTCTGGCTCTACTGGTATCATTTATTAAGAAAGGAAATACTAGAGAGAGTCTTGTTTTCCTTTGAGAAGGATCAGTGTAGTTTAAGATATGCCAAGCGTGAAAAACCAAGTCTGAAGTGTATGGTAGAGTGCCAAGTTAAAGAAATACATGAGATAATGGTGAGAAATATTCACTTGTAACTAAAATCATAGTTGTCAATGGTATTGTCCAGGAAAAAAAAAACACAATTATGTGATAGCTCTATATATTTTAGTTATTAAGATTTTCTAAATAACACTAGTTATTTTATCTCCTTCCCATCTAAACTGAGAATCTGATCAGTAGAGTAATGGATAATGGTTATGAATAATGGTTAAAATGTTCTGGTAACATACTATCAAATTCCTCAATTCTTAGTGACCCCGAACCTTAGGAGACCATAGAACAAAACTTCATGGCTACATGAATCTACCCATGATCAGAATATATTTTTAAAAGATAGAGAAGTTAATAAGTTTAAAAATTAATAAAGCAAGGATGTGGCAAAAAGGAAATATTTATGCACTGTTTACAGGATTGTAAAGTTGTGCAGCCACTATAGAAAACAGTATGGCACTTCTTCAAAAAGTTAAAAATAGGACTACAATATGATATACCAATTCCACTAAGCGGGTATTTATCCAAAGAAAGTGAAAACACTAACTCAAAAAGATATATGCAACCCAATGTTCATTGAAGCATTATGTATAATAGCCAAGAAGTAAAAACATAAAAAATAAGTATACAACCAATGGATGAATGCATTAGGAAATTGTGATGTATACACATACACATACATGCACAAGTGGAATATAATTCAGCCATAAAAAAGAATGAAATCTTGCCATTTGGGACAACATAAATGGATTGCTGAGTGAATTATGCAACGTGAAGGCAGAGAAAGATAAATGCCATACAATCTTTCTTTTATGTGAAATCTAAAAACAAAAACAACTCCCCCCTCAAAACAACAACAACAACAAAGCTCATATATACAAAGAACAGATTGGTGGTTGCCAGAGGCAGGGGGGATGGAGGGATGGGTAAAGTGGGAAAAAAAAGAAAGAAAATGTTAAAGATTCTTTCTACATAGGAAGATTTTTATTTTCCCCATTTTACATTTTACAAGTTCCAAATCATCTATAATAAGCATGTTTCTTTTATAATCTTAAAAAAATAAGAAATGTGTGCATCAAAATTAAAAAATAAAGGCCATAATTGGTGGGGGTGGGAAGCTTAGGATTCTGCTTTTTTATCCTGGAGGCAATGAGTAACCATTTAAAGACTTAGAGTGAGGGTGAGTCATGACCAGAGCTGTGCTTTTAGTAAGATTATTCTGCTATTAGTGTATGAAGGACATTAAGTGTATGAGGAGGAGACAGTGAGGCTTTTGTTTTTATTTTTTGACTATTTGCAGCAGTATGTTTGTGTACTGAAAATTCATCCTAATTTTTAACTGGGAGGTAATTGCTTTTCTTATCATGTGCATTGGTTTTTTGAAATAAGCATCCAGGGCATAGGTTATTGTCCAGAGGAACATAGTTTTAATTTTACAATGAAGAATCTGCAAGAAATTAGAAATTGCTTAATAAAATAACTTTATAGGAGACTTTCAGACACGATTCCTTTCCTTCCTTGTTTCTTCTCTTTTTTAAAAAATATTTTCATTTAAATGAAAAAAAATTGTATTCATTTTACTTTAATAATCACCTAGTAATGGTAGATCAAATAAGATCTACAATATTGAACACCTAAAATGTGGATCTTTCTCGCTTCTTCCTACTTAGCCTCCAGAGCTATTTTCCCTCTCTCCCAGAATTTACTTTGTTAAAGCCCCTGAATCAAACTTATTTTATAAGGATTTGCATTTTTCCAATGGTGGCTTAAGCAAGAATAGTTGTATGAAATTTGAATGCCGTAATATTTTTACATTTTGTTACTTCTATTATTTGTAGTATAAAGAACTGCTACTATTGATTTTTTCAGTAGGGCTGTATAAGGCCTGGGCTTTGACTGGTTTGCACCATTGGTTTCAGTCATTCAACCAATATTTACTCATGATCTACTACGCACTTAGAGTCATGGTGACTCAGCAAAGGATACAGTCAACAAAATTAAGACAACCTTCAGAATGGGAGAAGAATTTGCAAATGAGGTATCAGATAAAGGGCTAGTATCCAAGATCTATAAAGAACTTATTAAACTCAACACCAAAGAAACAAACAATCCAATCATGAAATGGGCAAAAGACATGAAGAGAAATCTCACAGAGGAAGACATGGACATGGCCAACATGCACATGAGAAAATGCTCTGCATCACTTGCCATCAGGGAAATACAAATCAAAACCACAATGAGATACCACCTCACACCAATGAGAATGGGGAAAATTAGCAAGGCAGGAAACCACAAATGTTGGAGAGGATGCGGAGAAAAGGGAACCCTCTTACACTGTTGGTGGGAATGTGAACTGGTGCAGCCACTCTGGAAAACTGTGTGGAGGTTCCTCAAAGAGTTAAAAATAGACCTGCCCTACGACCCAGCAATTGCACTGTTGGGGATTTACCCCAAAGATTCAGATGCAATGAAACGCCGGGACACCTGCACCCCGATGTTTCTAGCAGCAATGTCCACAATAGCTAAACTGTGGAAGGAGCCTCGGTGTCCATCGAAAGATGAATGGAAAAAGAAGATGTGGTTTATGTATACAATGGAATATTCCTCAGCCATTAGAAACGACAAATACTCACCATTTGCTTCAACGTGGATGGAACTGGAGGGTATTATGCTGAGTGAAGTAAGTCAATCGGAGAAGGACAAACAGTGTATGTTCTCATTCATTTGGGGAATATAAATAATAGTGAAAGGGAATATAAGGGAAGGGAGAAGAAATGGGTAGGAAATATCAGAAAGGGAGACAGAACATGAAGACTCCTAACTCTGGGAAACGAACTAGGGGTGGTGGAAGGGGAGGAGGGCGGGGGGTGGGGGTGAATGGGTGACGGGCACTGAGGGGGGCACTTGACGGGATGAGCACTGGGTGTTATTCTGTATGTTGGCAAATTGAACACCAATAAAAAATATATTTATTATTAAAAAAAAAAAAGAATCATGGTGACTCAGACAACAATGGCAGAACTCTCAAGGAGCTTACATTCCAGCAAGGTATGTATTTTGAAAAAAATTAGTAGGGATTCCCGGGTGTCTCAGCGGTTTAGCACCGTCTTCAGCCCAGGGCCTGATCATGAGACCCAGGATCGAGTCCCACGTCGGGCTCACTGCATGGAGCCTGCTTCTCCCTCTGCCTGTGTCTCTGCCTCCCCCCACCCCCTCGCCCGTGTCTCTCATGAGTAAATAAATAAAATACTTAAAATAAATAAATAAATAAATAAATAAATAAATAAATAAATAAATGAAGGAAAGGAGGGGAGAGAAGAAAGAAGAAGGGAAGGAAGTAAGGAAGGAGGAGAGATAGAAGATGGGAGGAGGTAGGAGGGAGGGAGGGAGGGAGCGAAAGGGAGAAAAGAAACGTTAATCACTTGAGGCTGACCTGAGGAGAATGTCTTTTTTCCATTGGATATTTTTTCCTGCTTTCTCAAAGATTAGTTGACCATATACTTGTGGATCCATTTCTGGTTTTCTCTTCTATTGATCTATGTGTCTGTTTTGTGCCAATACCTACTCTCTTGATCACTACAACTTTGTAATATAGCTTGAAGTCCAGAATTGTGATGCCTCCAGCTTTGCTTTCCTTTTTCAAGATTTCTTTGGCTATTTGGGGTCTTTTGTGCTTCCACATAAATTTTAGGAGTGTTTGTTCTAGTTCTGTGAAAAATGCTGGTGGTATTTTGATAGGGATTGCATTAAATGTGCATATTGCTTTGGGTAGCGTAGACATCTTAAGAATATCTGTTTTTGCAATCCATGAGCATAGAATGTTTTTTCATTTCTTTGTGCTATCTTCAAGTTCTTTCATAAGTTTTCTATAGTTTTCAGATTATAAATCTTTACCTCTCTGGTTAGGTTTATTCCTAGGTATCTTACAGGTTTTGGTGCAATTGCAAATGAGATCAATTCCTTGAATTCTCTTCCTGCTGCTTCATTATTGGTGTATAGAAATGCAACAGATTTCTTTATGTTAATTTTGTATATCGGCCATGGAAACTTCTTACTAGACATATCTCTGGAGGCAAGGGAAAAAAAAACAAAAATGAACTATTGGGACTTGATCAGGATAAAAAGCTTCTGCACAGGGAAGAAAACAATCAACAAAACTAAAAGGCAACTATGGAATGGAAGAAATTTTTGCAAATGACATTTCTAATAAAGGTTAGTATCCAAAAGAACTTATATCAATCTCAACACTCAAAAAACAAATAATTCAGTTAAGAAATGGGCAGAAGACATCAATAGATATTTTTCCAAAGAAGACATCCAGATGACTAACAGACACATGGCAAGATGTTCAACATCACTCAGCATCAGGGAAATACAATTGAAAACCACAATGAGATATCACGCTATACCTGTCAGACTGCCTAAAATTAAGGCAAGAAATAACAGATGTTGGTCATGATACTGAGAAATGGGAGCCTTCCTACACTGTTGGTATGCATGCAAACTGGTATAGCCACTCTGGAGAACAGTTTGGAGATTCCTCAAAAAGTTAAAAATAGAACTACCTTATGATCTAGCAATTGCACTACAAGGTATTTATTCAAAGGATACAAAAATACAGATTTGAAAGGGCACATGAGTCCTGCTGTTTATAGCTGCATTATCAACAATAGCCAAACTATGGCAAGAGCCCAAATATCCATCAACTGATTAATGGATAAAGACACACACACACACACACACACACACACACACACACACACACAGGTATATACCATATGATTTCATTCATGTGTGAAATTTAAGAAATAAAACAGATGAACATAGAGGAAGGTGTGAGAGAGAGAGGAGGGGGCAAACCAAGAAACACAGTCTTAATGATAGTGAACAGAGAATTGATAAAGGGAGGTGGGCAGGGGGATTGGCTAGATGGATGATGGGTATTTAGGAGGGCATTTGTTGTGATGAGCACTAGGTGGTGTATATAAATGATGAATCACTAAATTTGACTCCTGAAACTAATACTACACTATATATTAACTAACTAGAAATTAAATAAAAATTTGAAACAAAAAATAAAAGCAAATGAAAGCAGTATTATTGCAAGATTGGAGGGTAATGTAAAATGTCTTTAGTGATGTTTTCTAATCCCTTAACATTTCTCCATTTTATTATCTTTTCTTTCATCTTCCACTAGTATTGTTACAAAACTTGTTCATATTCTTCAGGCTTCTATTTCTTCCTCATTAGGAGGTGGAAGGAAGGAGTCAGATGTCTTAAGAGCTGAACTTACATCTGCTTTCACTGAGAAAACCAGGGCCCTTAGGCATAAACTCCCTCTCGACTACTGACTACTCTCAGCCTCAATAATCTTATCATTCTATTTATTCTTATTACCCCTACCTGAGGTGTCCCTGGGAGGCAGGTACTTTCAGACTTAGACCAACTACTCTGCTCTGAGCTTTGTTCCTTCCTGTCTCTTATAGCCTTTCCTTATCACTTCTCCTGTAGCCAAACCCCTCCCTACTCCTACCTTACTCTTACCACATAAAAATGCTTGAACTACTTGCACTTTAAAAACAAAACCAACTAATTACCTAACTTAAAGCGCATAACAACAAAAATGGCAAAAACATATCTTTCTAAAACCATATCCTCCCACTCTACACTAGCAGGGAGTTACATCATTTGGGACCATTTCTATCTGCATATTCAGCATTTAGGACACTACATTTTATATAACCAAGCAAAAATTTACCTTTCATTTTTAAATAGAATATATGTTATATACTATATGTTACTTACATAATTTCTTTTTTCAGAATATCAACATCATGAGAACTATTGACAATGGTAGGTAATTAAAATAAGCAGAGATTAATATTATTAATTTTATTAAGCCTAGAATGTGCAGTACCTATCATGGCCATAATCATGGCAGAGATCATAGTAAAAATGATAAGGATAATGATGGAATTGATGATGATAATATTGATGATTGTTTAAAGTATGTCTAAAACGTGTAATATATTTAAAATATTCAAGGAATAACTTTTCTGTTGTTTCTCAAGTCAGAAAAAATCATCACATATAATTGTATTAATTCTGCAGACATATTAAGAATGAATTTCAGCATTTTAAAGACATAAAACATTATAAAACTATATACAAGTCATTTCACTGAAATGTTTCGTTAAGTTTTGAAAAAAATTAAATGTATATGTTTAAAACCAAGAGCTATTTAATATCATTCAACATCAAATGAAAATGGAAACACATTAAAACTATGCTTATTAGGCAGCCCAGGTGGTGCAGCGGTTTAGCGCCGCCTGCAGCCTAGGGCGTGATCCTGGAGACCCTGGATTGAGTCCATGTCAGGCTCTCTGCATGGTGCCTGCTTCTCCCTCTGCCTGTGTCTCTGCCTCTCTCTCTTTGTGTGTGTCTCTATGAATAAATAAATAAAAATCTTTAAAATAAAAAAAATATGTTTATTGTTAATATATTTTAATAAATACTTCCTATGACTTAAAGCCAACAGAGCATGTAAATTGCGTGAATATAGAAAGAGGAGTCTTGAAACTTGTTCAGCAATAAATATTCTTAGAAAAATGAACATCAGCAGTTTTAAATGAAATCATAATATGTATTATCAAGTACCAACCCTATACATATTTTTTCATGTTTACAAAAATGCTATTAAACTTAGTCCCTCACATTTTATATTTGACTAGATCTAAGGTTTTTACAGATGTGGAATTTAAAATATTTTAATAGTATAAAGGAGAGCAAATACATGAACTGAACAGGAATCTTTTCAGACACTGAAATATAAGTTTATTCTCTAGTTATTATTGAATAGCCTTTAATACATTTGGTCTAAACTAAAAGGTTATTATGTTTTTGCATTAGTGAAAGCAATCTTTTACATAGCAAATTAACTACTAATATTTGCATGGACTTTATAATAGGCACATATTAATAGAGATTTAAATATTGTATTCTCTCAAACATAAAAGTCAATTTAGGTAATAATAAAGCCACTCTATTAAAATAATACCTGAGAAAAATTAACCCCTACAAAATAAAAGCTTCATTTATATTAAAGATTGATAAAACTATTATAAATTTATACTTTCCAAGCATCTGGTTTATGGATTATTTAGGTCTTTTGTTAAAATTAATTATTTTCCTCCCTTCTTCCTCTTTTCCTCTCTCCCTTCTTTCCTTCCATGTAAATAATTAGGACTCTCATATTCATTCGATTTGATGAACAAAGACAGCAGTTAATCATGTTGCAGATTAGTTAAAACAAATTGGTGAAAAAGAAATATTTGCAAAGCAGTAAATCCAATTAAAAATTTGAATAGGCATTATTTACTTTTCTGATATTATCTGCTTTTAATAATATAATAGCACAGATAGAACTTTTGCTGGTATACAGCCCAACTCATTTGAGGGCAATAGTATTTTTTTTAAATTATAAACTTATGAAACAAACTTATAAATAGGTTTATAATGAAAATATAACTTTCCTGTAATATTATTCTATTCAACTTACATATAGGTAAGTTGAGCTATTTTTTAAAATATTTTATTTATTCATGAGAAACAGAGAGAGAGAGAGAGAGAGACAGAGACAGAGACAGAGACACAGGCAGAAGGAGAAGCAGGCTCCATGCAGGGAACCCCACACGGGACTCGATCCTGCGTCTCCAGGATCACGCCCTGGGCTGAAGGCGGCACTAAACCGCTGTGCCACCTGGGCTGCCCTAAGTTGAGTTCTTAAATAATAAATAGATGTATAGACTAGCATCATTTAATAAATATAGGATGGAAATAAATACAGATTATTAATTCTCCTAAAAACAACAAAAAAAAAACCCCGTTTATTTTGAGCTCAGTCTGCTTGCATTTATATTGTACTTTTCTGTAAAAGGAACACAAAGCTTTGAAAAGTAATTTATCTTCACACTAACCACTGAGATAAACCATGGGTTCAATTTTCTCTAAACTTGAAATTTTCTCTGTCAAATGTTGTCACTCTGCAGTACTACATGACTAGACTATCTCTGGTATGGCAGTCCATATTTTGCAGAAGAAAAAAGAACAAACAAAAAGCAAACAAACAAAAACAAAGTAAGTGATCATCAGCAAAAATATGTCTTTACAGTATTTGGTATTTTTAGCATAAATCAAGCTAAATATTTAACTTCTAATCTCTCATTTAGAATTATGTATCACGTGGATACATAAAAGTATTTTTAAGTCTATGTTTATATTTGTTTTGAATTTGTCAAGACATAACACTCTGGCTTTGTTAAAAAACAATAACAAGAATTTGCATAGTGGAGTGAGGGAGTAAACTACTTCAGGTAAAAATATTGTAAGAACCTCACTTATTCAGTATTTAGAAGAACTAATAACATAAGAAAATGTAAGGTTTACAGAACATAACTTTTATAGAATTTAAAGTTTAAAGAATATAGCAGCTTTTATACCACGTGTCGTGATGAGAGAACTAGTGTGGAAAAGTAGAGGCAGCAAAAGGACTAAGGGTAGTCTTAGGATAGAAGCAATAATAAGTCAGTTATGGCGGGAAAAAAGAGCTGATATCACTTATGTTTTTATTAAACTAACAGAATTAGTCCTGCTAGGTTTTTTAAAATTATTTTTATATGGCAATACTTGGCAATTTTAATCTACATAAAACACAGCTGTAGATTTCTGAGGCTTGAAATAGATGAGCAATACTAAATAATGGGCACCAAAATCCATCTGTGTGCCCAGCGGGTGTAAGAGGTGAAGAAAAGTCCCTAGAAAATTAAAAGCCTGCCAAAGACTTTGTCTTAGGATCTCATTCTCCTAAGTAATAAATGACACCCTGGTTTATATATTCATGAAAGCTATAACATGATGGACTGTTATGGGCTTGGGTTTTAAACTGGCAGCATAGATTTCAGATTGGGGTCATGACCTCTTATTCACAGAATTGTCAGAAAAGAGTTGGAAAAAATAAAGAAGGAAAATAAGGTATGTTACAGGATACATAAGAAGTTTTGGTGAAACAAAATACTTGGAAAAAACAAAGATCAGACCAGAAATAAATGAAATAGAGACTAAAAACAGAAAACAGAAAAGATCAATGAAATAAAGAGATGATTCTTCAAAAAGATAATCAAAATTGACAAGCCTTAAGCTATAAAGAAAGAAGACTCAAATAATAAAATCAGAAATGAAAGAGAAGACATTACAGCTGATACTACAGAAATACAAAAGATCATAAGACTTATGAACAATTATATGCCAACAAATATGACAATGTAGAAGAAATGGGTAAATTCTTAGAAATATACAATCTACCAAGAATTGAATCATGATGAAATAGAAAATCTAAACAAACTAGTTACTAGTAATTGAATCATTACTAAAAACCTCCCAATACACAAAAGCCCAGGACCAGATATCCTCAATGGTGAATTCTACCAAACATTCAAAGAATTAATAACAATCCTTCTCAAACTCTTCCAGAAAATAGAAGAGAAAATGCTTCAAAACTCATTTTACAAGGCCAGCATTACCCTGATACCCAAACCAGGTAAGAATGCAACAGAAGAATGAGGCACCTGAATAATTCAGTCAGTTAAGCAGCTGCCTTTGGCACAGGTCATGATGAGGGGCAAGAAGTGGTCCTAGTGGTGCTAGGATTAAGCCCTTCATTGGGTTCTCTGCTCAGTGGGGAGTCTGTTTCTCCTTCTGCCCCTCACTCTGTGCTCATGCACTCTCTCTCTCTCAAATAAATACATAAAATCTTTTTTTTAAAAATGCAACAAGAAAATAAAATTATAGGCCAGTACCTCTGGTGACCATAAATACAAAAATCCTCAATAAAATATTAGCAAAACAAATTCACAATACATTAAAAGGATCATTCACAATAAATTAATAAGTAAATAAACAAATAAATAAATAAATAAGATTTATTCCAGGGATACAAGGATAATTTAACATCTGCAAAATAATCAATGTGATATAACATATTAACAAAATGAAGGATACAAATCATGTGATCATTTCGATAGATGTAGATAAAGCATTTTTCAAAATTCAACATCCATTTGTGATTAAAAAAAAAACCCTCTTAACAAGTAGGTATAGAGGCAACACACTTCAACATAATAAAGGCCATATATGACAAGCCATAGTTAGCATCATACTCAATGGTATGATTGAAAAGCTTTCAGCTTTTCCTCTAACATCAAGAATAACATAGATGCTTACTCTTGACATCTTTATTTAACATAATATTGTGAGTTTTAGACAGAGAAATTAGGCAGGGGAAAAAAAAAAAGTCATCCATAATGGAAAGAAAAAAGTAAAACTCACTACTTGCAGATGACATTATATTTTATATAGAAAACCCTGAAGACACTATCATAAAAACAACTTTAAAACTAATAAACTCAGTAAAGTTGCAGCATACAAAATAAATATACAAAAATCTGTTACATTATTATACATTAATAACAAAGTAGCAGAAAGAGAAATTATGAAAACAGTCTCATTTACAATTGCATCATTTAGAATAAAATACGTAGGAATAAATTTAACCAAGAAAGTAAAAGACCTGCACACTGAAAATTGTAAGACATTAATAAAATAAATTAAATAAAACACAAATAAATGAAAAGATATTTTGTACTCATGAATTGGAAGAACTAATATTCTTGTTCATAGTACCTAAAACAATTTACAGATTCAATGAAATACCTACCAAAATAGCAATGGCATTTTTCACAGATATAAAAGAAACAATCTTAAAATTTCTATGGAATTACATAAAAATCTAGATACCCAATGTAATCTTAAGAAAGAAGAAAGCTAGAAACATTACATTCCTTGATTTCAAACTATAATACAAACCTATTAAAATCAAATCATTATGGTATTGGCATAAAAACAGACACATAAATCAACAGAACAGAATATAGAGCCCAGAAATAAACCAGTGCATATGTGGTCAATTAATTTGTAACAAAGGAGCCAGGAATATACAAAGGAAAATTGGCAGTTTCTTCAATAAATGGTGCTGGGAAAACTGGCCACATGTGAAAGAATGAAATTGCACCACTATATTACACCACATACAGAAATTACTTGAAATGAATTTAAGACTTGAATGTAAGACCTGAAACCATGTAAGACTTAGAAGAAAACGTAGGTGGTTAAGTTCCTTGGCATAGGTCTTGGCAATGATTTTTTGAATCAGACACTAAAAGCAAAAGCAAAATGAAACAAGTGGGACTACATCAAATAAAAACCTATTGAATGGGAGAAAATATTTTAAATTATATATCTGATAATGGGTTAATATCCAAAATATATAAAGCTCATACAACTCAATAGCAAAATGCCCCAAAAAATCTAATAAAAAATGGGCAGACGATCTGAGTAGACATTTTTCCTGTCCTTAGAAGTGTCAAGGCAATTATTTTGTAGAAAGAAAACTTAACTTTGCTGCCACAAGTTGACACAGAGTGGCTTTCAGAGCTATTTACTTGAAAGGTGGATACAGGTGGACAAGAAATTATTTCCTACAACAATTCCAGAGTTTAAACATACCAAGACGTTAGGTGTAGTATGTTCAGACAGGCTATATAAAGAGGCACCCAGGAAGGACAATACTCTCCCTGTTCAGTAATCACTTCTCTCATGAAATCCTTCTACTTAGTGAAGAACAATATAAATGTGCTCCCATTCACTCTCATCTATGCTAATTCAGAACAAGGGGCTGAGGTCTTGGAGGCCAAGACCTAAGATAATATCTTTGTGACCTTGTTTCATCAACCAGAATAAAGCTGTAAGAACTTAGAAATAATACCCATTAGTGGATAAATAAATTACTCAGAAATACATGAAATGTTAATACCAAAGACAAAGACTTTTTATTCAAGAACAAATCAGGCAATGTTTGAACATTAAATCTAGGAAGGCTAGAAAAGCTCTTATAAATAGAAGTTTTGAGGATTTCAAAACTCCCATTTAAGCTATTTTCATTAAGATATAATAAACATATATACTCATGATTTATTATTATTTTTGCTAAAAAGGTTGTTTTTAAACAGTAGTATAAAGTCAGAGTTGCAACATTATCAAGTTAAAGCTGCAAAATGATTCCTACTTTGTAAATGGAAGAATTGTGTCCATAAAAATATTATGTAAGCTTTATAAAACTCATAGATAAGTGAATAAGGGTATTTTTATAGATATTTAGTTATATAATTAGATTGATTTAAAAAAAAACACCATATTCAGAAATTAGTATTTTTCATACTATCAGAAGAGACTTCTGGTCTGGCATTTATAATTAACTTGAGTGTCACATGTGCAAATACTCTCCAAACATCTTGAGCTTCTATTTTTATGGAAAGAAGGGGGAAAAGATTATTAAACAAAGTTCATCATTATTTTCATTGGAGATTTTATTTATTTATTATTTATTTATTTATTTATTTATTTATTTATTTTTTAAAAGACTTCATTTATTCCTGAGAGAGAGAGAGAGAGAGACAGAGACACAGGCAGAGGTAGAAGTAGGCTCCATGCAGGGAGACTGATGTGGGACTTGATCCCGGGTCTCCAGGATCAGGCCCTGGGCCTAAGGCAGCGCTAAACCGCTGAGCCACCCAGGCTGCCCCCCATTGGAAATTTTTAAAAACTAAAAAGATGTAACTCTTTTTCAGCTGGGAATTAAATTAAACAGAACAAAATAAAAAAACAAAACAGAATAAAAGGATGACCCAGCTTTAGATTAGATGTTTTCATCTTTCCTATAAAAAGGAAATAATCTATTATTATACTCTGGAATTTCTACTAATAAAATATTACCACCATGTAGTTTAAATGGATTTCAAAAATGGATTACATCATCAAAATCATTCTGAATGTTCCCAAAATGTGACCTAACAGAGTGTTTCACTTGATAGTGTCAACAATACTATTCTCCATTAAATCACACCTACACTACACCATTGTCATCACAGTAACTGATATATTTTTTGAGATAATTTTCTGAGGTTAGGAGTACAGTTCTCTAAACATGAAAACTGATCAGACTTCCTCCAACTCAGGATCTTAATCACAGTACCAGCAGTTTTCAAATTTGCAGCAAATTTTAAAATTTGCAATGGTTCAAGCTACATTTATTATTCAATGCAATTTTTAGCAGGGCTCATAATCTCTGTTTCCTGCATTATCATGGAGATCACTAGCATTGGCTATCAGACAATTCAGTAATGTCAAATGCCAACATTTCATAAGAATAATTGGTTTTAGTTAATTAAAATCAATAGAAAAAATAGATTAAGAATTCTGATTCCTGAGACTAATTTTTAGGACAAAATTACAAGGACCAGGGCTTACTATTCTGGTTACATTATTTTTTTAGGATTATTCCACTGTGCCAGGAACAATTGCCCACCATTAAGGTGGTTGCATTTTGCATGTCTCTGAAGCAAATCTCCCTGGAGCTGTGTAGCACACCAGTGTCATCAAATGCAATAACTGTGGGTAACTCTAAAGATACTATAATATATTTATCTACTTCGTAAGTGCTTTCATAATTGTATCTGTAACCGATATTACAAGTAATGTGGATGGCATTTGGTATGGAGAGGCATAAGTAGCTAAAGCCCATGGAAAGAGATTAAAAGTAGAGAAAACAGAGTTCCAGGAAAATATTATTCACTTATCTTCCTTTAGTCATGGTTTGTACTGCCATGAGACAACCAGATGGAATAGTAACTGAGGCTATATAAACATCTTCAAATTTACTAATAATGATGAAAGCATCCTTTAAAGAATTGAAAAATCTGCTCCACAATGCCGCATGGTAACAATGAGCCAAATAATACTTCACTCTCTATTTTATATTTAGACAAAAAAAAAATAATTAAAGCATGTCAAATAGTTCAGGTTGTTGTTCAATTCCACACCATGTCCCCTGTGAAGTCTTGCTCTCTTGACAAAGCTTATATGCCTGATACAGGATTTAGAACTCCATGTTATACTTATTTGGACAGGTGTCTATTTCCATGAATGGAATGCAAATTCTTTTAGGTCACATATGGTCTTTTATTCATCCTAATATGCCCACGAGCTATACTTCTTTAAGAAAATCTAAGAATAAAATAAATATCTGGAGAATTAATAAGGCATAAACTATAGCTGAGGTTTTAAAGGACTTTATAAGTTTCTTTTATTTTTCAATTACTACCAATGAAAGTGATCCTAAGCATTCTTACCAGTGATAATTTTATCCACATATGATTCCAATAGCTATGCATTTCATATTTCTATGAGCAAGTCTCTGGATTTAAGACTTGAGGTAGAGAGTAGAAGAAGATATATTGAATATTTGCCACCACAGAGTTTAAATCACACATGCAGAACAGATATGAAACATCTCAGTGAAATAACATACTTCAAGTTCTATGATATTGGTAGTACAGAATGCTATCAGAACATATAGCATATTCTACAGTAGGAAGGAGTCCCTGAAGTATTTATTTAAAGGCTGAAATGTAGAAAAGAATTTTTTTAAAAAAAGGAAAACAAGGGAGATGGGAAGAATATATTATGCAATACTAAATTATCTGTGGAAGCAAATTCATGACAAGTTGCCTTAAGCTTTCAAAATACAATGTATAAGTAATAACATTGTTCACAAAAACTTATTTATTTTCAAAGACCTAAGAATATATTTTTATGCATTATATACTAATCATTTATATTTTTATAAATTAGATTAATTGGTTTAAAACAAAACATAAATGCTTTTAGAAAAGTATTTATAGGGGTGCCTGGGTGGCTTAGTCAGTGAAGCACCAGACTCTAGATTTTAGCTCATGTCATAATTCTGGGGTCATGAGATGGAGCCATCTACTCAGCTCTCCACTGAGAGTGGAGATGCTTAAGATTCTCTCCCTCTGCCCTCCCCAACCAAACTCATGTGCATGTGCATGTGCACGTGCTCTCTCTCTAAAAAAAAAAAAAAATGAGAGAGAGAAGTATATAACAAATAAGTAAATATAGTTTCACACTTTTTGCTTATGATTTAAAGTAAATTTAGGAAATAAGTTCATGTAAAATGCTTTTGTTTAAAAGACAAAATTTCACCAAAAACCGAATGATTGTTCATCAAAATATCACCTTATGCTTTTGTTATTCAGTATCCAAGATTCTGATTCTGCAATAGGTGAATAATCTGAGTAAATTAAATTATTGTTATCAAAAAAGAATACAATTCTTTTTAATTCATCAGAAATGGTAAAAGTTAATGTGAGACTCAAATGCACTAATTTAGGTTACACTGAATTTTTCCTCTATCATTAGAAATAAGAAAAATAGACTAGTTTCTCTTCTGAATCAAATTTGAGTTTTTCATAGATTTGATCCTTTTATAACATTAACCACTCAAAAGATTTACATTTGTAGAGTTTTCTAGATTAATAATAGAGATCAAATTCATACTTCAAGAAGGCCTTTATATTTTACAAGATTGACAGAATTAGGTCAAAGCCAATTGGGTTATACAGCAAACTAAGTGATCAAAATTTCTCTTATCATATGAACTGTAAGGAATTATCCAGGAATCTCCTAAACCTCCTAATTATTATCAAAGAAAACATTCTAAAACATATATTTTTTAGTGTCAGGACTTTAATAATGTCAGGACAAAAATGAAATCACCTAAATTAGAATGCATTTATATAACTCTTTACTTCAATGGAATTATTACAAATTATATCTAGTTTATTATCTCATCCTCAATGTCATTCTTTTCTGAAGATGTTATTTATTTAAAATATTAAATATTAAATAAATGTTATTTATTTAAAATATTACTTCCAGAAGATCATTCTGATCTTCAAAAAACACTTGAAGTAATTATGTTTAGACCAAGAGAACTAAATCTTATAACATTTATCTTCAATATGCATTAAGAGTGATTCCCAAAGAGTGTTTAAATAGAAAATCTTAAAAAAAAAAAAAGAGTATTTAAGTAGAAGATTTTTTTTAATGGAGTGTTTAAACAGAAAACTAGGGGATCCCTGGGTGGCGCAGTGGTTGGGCGCCTGCCTTTGGCCCAGGGCACGATCCTGGAGACCTGGGATCGAATCCCACGTCAGGCTCCCGGTGCATGGAGCCTGCTTCTCCCTCTGCCTGTGTCTCTGCCTCTCTCTCTCTGTGACTATCATAAATAAATAAAAAAAATTAAAAAAATAAATAAATAAATAAATAAATAAACAGAAAACTAAAGAATATTTTTACCCTTAATAAACAAATATTTAATTGGGAAATTATAGTGAGAATAGTATTTTCAGCTGAATACAAGAACACATCAACAGAAATGCCTCTTCAGAGCTGTATTTTAATATTATATCCTCAGCTTTCATCAGGCACTATTGTAAGAAATATTCAAATGAAAAATCATTTATGTGTTCATTATAAAATTATCCCTTATTATAAAACTATACCCTTTATAAAATTTCCAAGGGAGAAATTTCCTTAAACAGTTTTACAAAAGGGAAATCTTTGCTTCTCTTCAGGAACACAAATACTTCCCTCATTTGGGTAAGAATTATACAAGTTATATTTATACTCCTCACATACATTTATTAGTGTTTGAATGTGCTTGTGTGTGTGTGTAAGATGAACTTCAGGAAGTTAAAATTCACAAAAGATAAATAACTTAACCAACCTCGTTGTCCTTCCAAAAGTTTTATCTTCTATTTCCATTTTATTCACTTAATTGCATATGTTTTCTTTATTGCAAAATATTGGTTTGTACTTGGAAAGGAGTGAATACACAATTATATTGCCACAGAAAATGAAATATAAGTCCTATGATGTTCTTTTAATACAAAGTAGTATTTTTCAGAGGCTCTTACCTCAGAATTCTCTTGTTTTCTAAAGTTAACTATAATTATTTGATTGACAAGGAAAAATAAATTTAAAGAAAATGTATACATAGCCCATATTTTTTGGTAACTGATTAATTCTGACACTAAATCAAAGTGTCCTGTTTCTTATTTAATAAGAGAAATTATATGGTAACTCTAATATGTGGCAAGAAAGGTACAGAAAAATCTAGTAGTTAAAATGCATGTAACTGTACCCAAGAGTAAAGTGATTAATATGTGGGATCTTGCTTATTTTAATGCAGCTATTTATGAATATGATTTGTCAATTATCCTATCCTTAAATAAGTCTTCCTGATTAACCGGAATTAAAATAGAATAGAATAGAATAGAATAGAATAGAATAGAATAGAATAGAATAGAATAGAAAGAAGAAGAAGAATAGAATAGAATAGAATAGAATAGGAAGAAGAAGAATGAATAGAATAGAATAGAATAGAATAGAATAGAAAGAATAGAATAGAATAGAATAGAATAGAATAGAATAGAAGAATAGGTTTTCCTGAAAAGTATAAAGAATAATTTAGTAAGTCACATAAGCTTTATGGGTCATCAAAAAAAAAAAAAACTTTTGCTCTGTAAGAGTCCATGTTGAAGAGGTAAGAAAACAAGCTACAAACTGGAATAAAAAAAACTTGCAAACCACATAGTTCCCTAAGGACTTCTATCTAGAATATATAAAGAAAACTTAAAACTCAACAGCAAAAACCCAGATAATCCAGTAGACACTGGCAAAGGAGTGAATAGACATTTTACCAAAGATTTGCTAATGACAAAGAAACATGTGATAAGATGCTCAATAGTAACCATAAGGGAAATGTAAATTAAAACTACAATGAGATATCCCTGTTACAGCAAGCAGTTAGTTAGGTTTGGAGACCAGCAATGGGAGAAGACCTATCAGGAGGAAAGTTAGCAAACTGACCTGGCAGCATTCCAGAAACTAGGCCACAAGAATCCAGATCAAACCAGATGGGCCCAAACAAAGAAGGCTGGAGACACTGACCAAATAAGGGGAAAAAAAAAAAAAGATGAAACCTTTCTCCCAAAAAATCTGCTTCCTAAATAATAAATATCCCACCTTTTTGTTAACAATTCTTGATAAAAGAAAGACCCAAACTGTGGGCACATCTTTCCCTTGATTTGGCCTGCTCTCACATCTTGAGGGTGCTCTCTCTCATTCTCTCTCTCTCTAACAAACACTTAATTTGTACCACTAAATCACTGTCTAGTCTGTCCTTGAATTCTTTCCTTGGGAAGAGACTAAGATCCTCTGGTTATATCCCTGGGGATGGGCTGGGCATAGGCTTCATAGCTAGGAGGTCTCCCCAGTCCACCTGAAACCATCACCACACACATATCAGTTTTCATAAAACCAAATATGCACTTACCATGTATGGAAGGTGAAATAATGACAACCTGTACTCCCCACCAATAGGAGATAGCTATATCCTAATCCTCAGAACCTGTGAACATGTTATTTTCCTTGGCAGAAGCACTTTGAAGGTGTGACTAAATTAAGGATTCTGAGATGGAAGAGTACACTGGATTATACAGGTGGATCCACTGTGTCCTCACAAGGAAAAGAAAGGGAAAAACAAAACAAAGACAAACAAACAAAAAACCGGGACAAGTCAGAATAGAGGGGGTGAGTGCCTGGGAGAAAGAAATTTGAACACGTTATGCTGCTGTCTTTGAAGATGGAGGAAGGGGCCTTGATCAAGGAAAGTGGACAGCCTTGAATCTGGAAAAGCTGGGAAGTAGATTGTTCTGTAAAGCCTCCAAAAGGAACACAGCTCTAGAGTCACGTTGATTTTAGGCCAGTGAGATTTCTCATGTTCACAACTGAAAGATAACAGATTTTTCACTGTTTAAGCCACCAAACCCTATGGTAGTTTCTTAGAGTAGCAGAAAGAAACTAATATTCCATACAACACAATGATTGTACTCTTGGGGATTTATTCTAGAGAAAGGAAACCAGTGGACACAAAAATTTGTACATAAATTTCACAGAAATTTGATTTATATTTAAAAACTAGAGACAGCCCAAATGTCTTTCCATGAGTGAATGGTTAAACAAACTGGCACAGAAGTACCATGGAATACTACTCTGTAAAAAAGGAACAAAGTATTAATACAGGCAATTTGAATTATTCTTTGGTGGAATATACTGAAGGGGAAATAATCCCATGTATATAATATTTTGAAATGACAAAATTTTAGCATGAAAAATATGTTTGTGTTTTTACTGATGGTTTGGGACAGTAAAGGAAGAGAGGGAGGTTGGCATTAAATCTGGTATTGAGAACTTTGGTAAATCAGCAACAGGATTTCTATTGGTAGAATGATTGAAGTTGTAGTCTAACTGATGAAAGTCATGTAATTCTCCTTTGGCTATTTAATTAGAATCCAAAATAGTCACACTGCCAGTTGTACTGATTAAATCTGTTTTTATTTTCTTCCTGGAGACAAGGTCCTCTGGCACATGCAAATAAGTGGAAAGCCTTCAGAAATAAGAAATAAATTGAAGTATCATCTACTCACCTAAACATTAATGGAGCAGCTGTCTTAGGAAGTTAACATTTAAATTGTATAACCCAGCAAATTTGTTAGATATTCTGAAATGGTTGTAACCAATTCTCTGTAGGAGCTTGTGAAATAGAAAGCTGAAGAGCCCCTGATTAAAAACAGTATTCATTACAAAGATTTATATTTAATGCCTACCTTTCTAAGATACACATCTGCAAAATAGATTTTTTCATATTACCAAGAAATCTTCTATTAGTGCATATGCTCAGTGATTGAAATGACACATGCAGATGAAAATAAAATGCTATTTAACCTTAAACAAATTTCCTTTCATATGTTAATTTATTATTTCTTACTTATAGCATTGTTGGACTTCCTAAAAGATCATTTCAATCACAATGATCTTGATCATGCATCCAAATTCATATTTAGACTCAATAAAATCTCAAAATCTGAACAAATTATATGCAGAAGTAATGCATTATACATGTATATTGTTCTTTAGTCATTTTCACATTTAAAAGAATTAAGAATAAAAAAGAATCAGAAAAATGAAATTTTTAAAAAGCCAGATATAAGAGGTTACAAATCAATTAAGACTCTTTTATGAGTCAGAAAATCTACTACTGGTGAAATGGAGGACACATAGTTTTAATTTGGTTATTTGAATGGCAACACACGAAAATAATACAGTTTTTCTTAATTGTGGTATTATGCTATGCATTTTGGTTTGGGTTCATATTCATAAATAGTAATATAACTTTAAACAATTTTGTAATAATAACTCTGATTATCTTCTAAATGTTGGCTGTGAGTATAAAGTAATCTCAGCTTAATTAGCTAGTTACTTCTATATGCTAAATTAGAGCTATATTACAAAATAAAAACCTTTAAATTACATAGTGAAGAAATCTCCAAACATAATTACCAGAATCTCTACAGGAAGATATAATTACTGTGGGCTAAATTCTTTTTTCAGCTTCATTTTCGCAATTCTCACAGAAGCCAATAGACACAAACTGCATACATATCTAAGGGCTGAATATCAACTTAATGTGAATTCTTCTGGGCAATGTCCAAAAATTAATGGAAGATATATCATGAAAGCTTAAAATAAATATTTCCAACAATGTACAGTGAAACCAATGTTAAGACACCATCCATTCATGTTAGAAGGAAGAATCTGGAATGTTCAATGCTAACCTTGATTTTCTAATCAACTCACACTCTGCCCTTGAAGAACTTACTTAATTAGTCTATGTCTAACTTTATGCTCCTGTAAAATGGAGATAATAAATATTCATTTACCTCATGGGATGTTTGGGGAATTCATGATTGTAAAATGCAAAGAGAGTTGTGGTTAAAAGCTGTGGATCAAAGTGCAGATGGGGAGCATGTCAGATGGTATGCTTCTCTTCTGTGTCTAGAATATTGTGGTAAGCAGCATTGCTTGATAATAATTGTATTTAGAATAACCAGCACAGTCAGAAAATGGAATATGTAAGGATACTGAACAAAATGAAAAAAAAAAACCAACATATTCTGGTGGCAGTAGATGATCTGATTTCTAATCTTACCATGGTGGATTAATAAATCACCACACATGACACACTCAAAGTAATAACAGTTTGAGCAGTAAACATGTATAGCTGGAAAGCATGTGTACAACATATTGGTCAAGACCATGAGCTTTACAGTTACACAGATTTTATACAGATCTGATTTTAGCCTCAGTTCTACTTTCTGTGTGACCTTGAGTAAATAACTTTGCCACACTAGCTGACAAAAGAAGAACAGAATTGAAAATAAATTCATAAGAGATTTGTGAGGATTCATGAAATAATGTATATAAAGCACTTATCAGGGATGCCTGAGTGGCTCTGTGGTTGAGCAATTGCCTTCAGCTCAGGGTGTGATCCCAGGTCCTGGGATCAAATCCCATATACAGCTCCCTGTGAGGAGCCTGCTTCTCCCTCTGCCTATGTTTCTGCCTCTCTCTCTCTATGTCTCCTGTGAATGAATAAATAAAGTCTTTAAATTAATTAATTAATTAATTAATTAATCACTTATCATAATGCTGACCTAAAATAAGTGGTGTTTATAAGTAATTTAATGGATACCTATTATATACCAAATTTATTTTATATACTTACATGTCTCATATCTATGTATAATATACATATATTATACATATAATATGTACACATACATGCCTATATATACATATTATACATATATATTATACATGCATGAGATACAGTAGATATATATATATACATAGGAGATATAGTCATGAACAAGCTTTCAAGGAGTTTACATTCTGAGAAAAAGAATAAGGTGAAAAGCATAATAATTTCTGATGGTGATACATGTTATGAAGCAGATGAAACAGTAATGCTATAGATCATTAGTTATCAATTAGATATGCAAATTGGAATTATTTGGGAAGCTTCTTTAAAATACTGATATTCGGGTTTCTCTTTAGAACAAATAAATCAGTCTCAAGTTTGTGATCCACATGCACTTGATGTAGGATGTGTCATCTATGATGGCAAAAAAAAAGGGAAGAACAATTTGGAGAGAAAGGAAAAAGTTTGGTATTTTCTACACAGAAATTTCTACATTCACATAAAAAATAAAGGAAGGGAGATGACTATATGGTTTGAGATGTTAGAAGAGATACTTAGGTGGGGATATAGATTTTGGAACAAACAGCATATAGCTAGCAGTTGAAGTCATATATTAAGGTGAGATTACCTAAGCAGAATATTTAGAGTGGGAAGACTGAATGTGAAGAGACAGAAGACATACAAGGTGGCTCACATGATGCTCACCTCCTAGTGTTCATGCCTGTGTAGAGTCCCACTCCATTAGAGTGAAAGGAATCCATGACTTGCTTCTAAACAATGAATGGAATTGACATAGTTGTCTACATATGATTATGTCACTATATAAGAATATACCACTCATCTAGCTAGGTTTTTTTCTCCTACTGGCTTTGAAAAAGCAAGTAATCATGTTGGGGAACTTCATGCATGAGCAATTACAACTGATCTCTAGGGGTTTCTGGCTGGCTCTATCAAAGGAGCATGCGACTCTTGATCCCAGGGTCTTGAATTTGAGCCTCATGTTGGGTGTAGAGATTACCTAACTAAATGAACTTAAAATATTTACACACACACACACACACACACACACACACACACACGTGATCTCTAGTTGTTGAAGGCGACTTTCAGCTAACAGCAAGGAACTGAGAACTTCAGCCATGAAACGTCAAGGAATTGAATTCTGCCAACAATCTGAATTTGTAAGTGGATCCTTTCTCAGTTGAGCCTCATATATGACCAGTTTTGATTATCATCTTATTCATAGCCTTGAAAATCTCTAAGAAGAAGACCTAGCTAAGTCATACATGGACTCCTGATCCACAAAAACTATAATAAGCTTATTGTTTTAAGCTACTAAGATAGTTGTAACATCATTACTCAGCAACACATAATGAATACAATGAGTAAGAGGATCATTGAAGGAAAAGGGCAGTATTCCTAGATGTGGAAAGAATACAAGGTAACAGTTATATTGTAATGTATCTATAATTTAAATGAACTATTGGGACTTAAGATAAAAATCTTCTGAACAGCAAAAGAAACAGTCAACAAAACTAAAAGACCACCTACATACAGAATGGGAGAAGATACTTGCAAATGACATATCAGATAAAGGGCTACTATCCAACATCTATAAAGAACTTATGAAACTCAACACCAAAGAAACAAACAATCCAATCATGAAATGGGCAAAAGACATGAACAGAAATTTCACCAAAGAAGACATACACATAGCCAACAAACACATGAGAAAATGCTCCACATCACTTGCAATCAGGGAAATACAAATCAAAACCACAATGAGATACCACTGCACACCTGTGAGAATAGTGAAAATTAATAGACAGGAAACAAGAAATGTTGGAGAGGATGTGGAGAAAGGGGAACCCTCTTGCACTGTTGGAGGGAATGTGAAGTGGTACAGCCACTCTGGAAAACTGTGTGGAGATTCCTCAGAGTTAAAAATGGAGCTACCCTATGACCCAGCAATTGCACTGCTGGAGATTTACCCCAAAGATACAGATGCAGTGAAATGGCAGGATACCTGCACCCCAGTGTTTATAGCAGCAATGTCCACAATAGCTGTGGAAGGAGCCTCGGTGTCCCTCGAAAGATGAATGGGTAAAGATGTTGTTCATGTATACAATGGAATATTACTCAGCTATTAGAAACGACAAATACCCACCATTTGCTTCAACATGGATGGAACTGGAGGGTATTAAGCTGAGTGAAGTAAGTCAATCGGAAAGGCACAATCATTATATGAGTGAAACCATATTCTCTGGAGAATATGAAGAATATAAAAAATAGTGAAAGGGATTAAGGGGGAAAGGAGAGAAAATGAGTGGGAAATATCAGTGAGGGTGACAGAACATGAGAGACTCCTAACTCTGGGAAACGAACAAGGGGTAGTGGAAGGGGAGGTGGGTGGGGAGATGGGGTGACTGGGTTACAGGCACTGAGGGGGGCACTTGATGGGATGAGCACTGGGTGTTATGTTATATGTTGGCAAATTGAACTCCAATAAAAAAATACAAAAAAAAAAGTATCTATAATTTAATTTTAAATTGTATTGTATAGGCAATGTAATATGATACATGAAATCATGCAAAGTAATGCAATTCTGCCTTTTGGTGCATCTATTTTATGTAAATCTAACATGCAAAGTGGTTGTTGACGCGCTGAAAAGACGAAGAGTAATAAGTTCCCCTAGTGAGTGGCACAAATTTCAGGAACTGCTTTTGTATTCACGTTTGTAGAGTTCAATTAAAACTGCTTGCATATGTGGCATAATTTTATCTAAGATTTACTTTTATTATAGCTTCCTTCATGGTGATATCTATCTACTGAAGTGAAACTAAAAGTTGTATGTAATCGGGTTGTTTTAGATTTATTCAAATAGCAGGAGCTTTAAGAAGAGAATGCACTATACTCTGGAGTACAGCAAAGATATCAAGACAAGAACTAACAAGTACCCTTCGGATTTGTCAGTGAAGAGTTCAAAAGGTACTCCACAAACACAGTTTCAATGGGCCAGTGGGCTTCAAAGCCAGATTACAGGTGGAGACAAAAAAATACAAATGAGTGTAGACCACTTGTTCCAGAATCTTAGCTGCAGAACAGAGAGAGTTGGAGAAAAAAAACTAGATTGTGGCATACGGTTCCGTCATAGGTTGAATTACGTCCCCCAAAAGATATGTTCAAGTCCTAACTCCTGGTAGAGATGCATGTGACTTTATTTGGGAATAAGACCTTGCAGATGTAATCGGGTTAGGATGAGGTCATATTATATTAGGGTGGGCGCTAGTCCAAAATGACCAGAAACACAGAAGCACAGGAAAATGGAACACGGGAAAAAATGGAAACAGAGAAGAGAACACCATGTGAAGACAGACACATGAAGACAAAAAAGGAAGACAAAACAGTCATCTGAAGACTGAGGCAGAGATTGGAGTTCTGCTGAAAAGCCAAGGGATGCCCGAGGCTACCGGAAGCTGGAAGAGAGAAGGAAAAATCCTTCCCTAGAGGCTTTAGAAGAAGCATAGCCTTCCAGTGTCTCAGTTTCAGACTTCTAGGCTCCATAACTGTGAGAAGGTAAATTTCTGTGGTTTTAAGCCAGACAGTTTGTGGGTAATTTGTTATGACAACTCTAGGAAACAAATACAAGTTTAAGATTTTATTTATTTTTTTTATTTGAGAGAGAGAGCATGAGAGTGGGAGCACAAGCAGGGGAAGAGGCAGAGGGAAAGAGAAAGGGAAAATCAGACTCTTCTGCTGAGCAGGGAGCCTCATGAGAGGCTCAATCTCAGGACCCCGGGATCATGACCCGAGCTGAAGCAGACACATAACCAGTTGAGCCACCCAGGCACCCCCTAACACAAGTTTAAAAGGAAATAATCTTATGACACAAGTTTCTTAAATATATTCATACTAAGAAGAATCTAAGGCAACAGAGAAGTTAGATTCAAGTAGAAAGGGAAAACTTGAAAGGAGGACTGTCCTGGAAGAAGCAAGAGGACAGGATCAAGAGGACTGTTTGATGTATAATAACTTCCTCACAAAACCATCCGAGTGACTGTTTATAAAGAATGCAAAAAATTTTGTTCCTGAGTGTAGAGTCTGGGAATCTGCAATTGTGATTTGATCAGAGTAAAGTTTAAGAAACACTAATCTATTCACTTATATTTGGAATAAAACAAAACAAAACAAAACAAAAAACCACATCCCCAAGCCCATAAATACAGAGAATAATAGACTGGTAGCTGCCTGAAGGGAGTGGGGTGATATCTATGAAGGGAGTCCATAAGACACAAATTTCTAGTTATAAAATAAATGTCATGGTATAAATAATGTACAGAATGGTAACTATAGTTAGTATACTATATCTAATGACTGAAAATTAGAGAGCACATATTAAAAGTTCTTATTACAAGTACCGAGTAATGTGTAGAATTGTTGCATCACTATATTATACACCTGAAACTAATAGCTAACTATACTGGAATTAAAATAACAAACTTAATAATGTGAAAAAATAGTTCTCATCACAAGAAAAAAATTATGTGTGATAACAGATGTTAACTAGACTTATTGTGGTGGTCATTTTGTAATATATACAATTATTGAATCA
This sequence comes from Vulpes lagopus, assembly GCF_018345385.1. NCBI lineage: Eukaryota > Metazoa > Chordata > Mammalia > Carnivora > Canidae > Vulpes > Vulpes lagopus. The sequence continues at coordinate 89,886,749 of NC_054829.1, read as the reverse complement.
TTAAGTTTTACTTCTGCAACTAATATAATATTGTATGTCAATTATACCTCAATACAAGTAATTTTTTTAGGGATGCCTGGGTGGCTCAGTGGTTGAGCATCTGCCTTTGGCTCAGGGCGTGATCCTAGGGTCCTGGGATCAAGTCCCACATCAGGCTCCCTGCAGCAAGCCTGCTTCTCCCTCTGCCTATTTCTCTGCCTCTCTGTGTGTGTGTGTGTGTGTGTCTGTCATGAATAATTAAAAAAAATCTAAAAAAAAAAAGATTTGGCTGAATTTCTATCAAGTTTAGAACTTTAAAAATATATGTTTTGTTTTTTTTTTTTACGAAAGAAGATGATACACAGTATAGGCAAATTGTGAAAAAAATAGAATTTAAATATTTAAAATAACAGCTCTTAAATATGGGAATGGGAACTAATCCTAGAATTGTATTAGAATTGCAAAACATTAGGAACAAGATTGGGTCCACGAATTATTGGAAATAATTGTCTTTGATCATGTCTTTTTCTGAAGCAGCACAACACAGTTGCAGTGCAGTCACTATCTTAAAATATCTCATTTCTCTTAAATATGACTTCTTATTTTTCTTTCCTGTGTGTCATGATACCTGCTTTATATTTGTTTTCCAAAATGGATTGCTCTTCTGGCCCCAAGTAAAGCTTCTTAATTTATTTCTTTTGTTCTTTCCACAAGCATTACACCAACTAGTATCAGACTCAACTAAGGTCTGTCTTTGATTAATTTCCTTATTGTTCTCCATAAATGCCAAATTCATCTCAAATCTACATATTTAGTAGTGGTAATAGCCCTTCTAACTTTTCCAGTGGCACATAAAAACTGTTCTCAAACACAGTACATTAGAAAGACCTAAGGAGTGTATGGTACTTGTATATACTTTGAGCCCTACCATCCAAGATTCTAATTTAGTATCTGAGTCCAAGAATCTGAACCTGCAGAAAGTACTTCACCTGATGCTGAAGTAGAGCAACCTGGACATGCTTTCAGAAAACTCCCCAATGGGTGAGGAGTATTGACAGCAAGCTCAAAATAACTACAGAGCCTGACAAAGGAGCCAGAAATGTTAATGTAATCTTTGGTAGCATTAAGAGCTATATAATATCCAGATCAAGATAGACATGTTTTTATTTCCTGTAATGGCCAATATGAGCTTGAAATATTGTGTTTGGTTACACACATCGGATTTTAATAAGAATATGTGTTACTGTGTAGTTCATTTTGACCCAGTGAGTGCAATTCATATCATTGATGCCCTTGGGGTAAATAGTTCAGGTCCTTGTCAGGGTGGTGTTCCTATATTTTATAGTTGCAGTTGTTTCCCAGAAACTTAGGAAATATTACACTATACTCTCCATCTGCAAGCACTCTGGTCTACATTGTAGAGCTGCTTAATTTTTAAAAGGACTAATTAATACATTCAATCTGCCATAGGAATAGTGTGACAACTAAGGATCCATTTCATTATGTCCTGCAATCTTTTTTTTTTTTAGTTTTATTAAGGTAGAACTGACATACAAAATTATAAAATAATTACAGTGTACAATGTGATTATTTTATATGTGTATACAATAAAAGGATTCTATCCATCTAGATAATTAATACATCAATCACCTAACATATTTATCCTTTTTTTTTTTTTGGTGGGAACATTTAAATTCTACTCTTCTAGTAATTTTCAACTACACAATGCAGTGTTAACTACATCATCATGTTATAGAGTGGATCCTCAGACATTATTCATCTTATAACTGAAAGTTTGCACTTTTTATCACCCTCTCCCTATTTCCCCTCACCGTTTGTCCTGGAAAACACTTTTCTTCTCTCTGTTTCTGTGAGTTAAGATTTATTTATTTATTTATTTATTATTCCACATATAAGTAAACTACACAGTATTTGTCTTTCTCTATTTGGCTTATTTCACCTAGCATAATGCCCCCACCTTCCTCCATGTTGTCAGAAATGTCAGGATTTCCTTCTTTTTATGCTGAATAATATCCCACTCTATATAGATACCATATTTTCTTGATCCATTCATTGACACTTAGGTTGTTTCCATACCTTGGTTATTGTGAATAACTACTGCTGCAACTATCATGGGAGCAAAGAGATGCTTTGAGATGATGGTTTCATATGTCCCACAATCTTAAAGCCCATTTATACTTCAAGATCTCACTTGGGTCTACAAATCTAGGAACAAGACATTTTCTGGGCATTCCAAGCCACTTAAGGTTCTGAGGAATCAATAATCAACTGCTAGAACAATAAGATTTATGATATTAATGTTTTATATATTCCCAAATTATCTCCCTCCTCACCAATCTTTCTCTATCCCTTTCTTTGCTTTCCCTACCTCCCAATCTCAGCTCTCTCTCTCTTTCCTGGCAAATGGAATATCTACTTTTCCAGTTTAGTGTTTCCAATAAACTAGATAGAGATTAGAATCACCTGGGGAGCTTCTAACACTTCAAACATCCGAGACTCCAACATAGAGATTAAAAACAATTGCCATAAATTTAGAACAGGGTAACATCTCCAATTTTAGTCTTATGCATCTGGAACTGCTAGTGTCTCTTACTACTTCATCTCAAAAGTAATCTCACTCATCTAACTTTAAGACATTATTTCTTCGTTAAAGTTAGTCTTTTACTTTTAGATCAGAAATCTACTCAATAGTTCACAATTCTAAATTCTTACAAACTTCCAGATGGCTTAGTTTCTCCATTTTTTCAAATGTTCTGTCAGAGATAGAGTGCATTTTGAGTGGAGATCTTTTTCTTTTTCTTTAATTTTCCTTTAAAACATTATACCCCAGAGCATTTCATATTTAGATGAAGGACACATAAATGGCAAACATTGACAAATATCCATATTGACTATATTTCCAAGTAATTCAAGCCGTCCCATACTGAGGAGTCCTAGGTTTACTTTTGCTGAAATATTTAAGAGGAAACTGGAAGACAACTGTTAAGAGATTGTGTGTACATGCATACACACACACAAACACTCACCCTACACACACACACTAGTTAGATGATTTCATATTCTCAGAATTTCAGGATCTGCCTGAAAACAGTGAACCTAATTTTTTTTTAAACCTTACCAAAGTGTAGTAACTTTTAAGTTCTGACCTCATGGATTGGTAAATGAAAGCCTTAGCAAATTTATAAAATATGAATTTCGTACTTCATCCCAGTGTTCAATATCTCATTTTCCAACTTAGATATGCTGTGTCTAGCCACAGCTGTTGCTTTGTTTGCTTTCAAGAAAACAAAAACAAAACCATCCTGTTGACTTATACCAAATCTAGGAGTTGAATCTCATTAAGTTCCTTATGTGTTATTATGGCTTCTCATTTCCCATTCTTTTCAAAGCTTAAAATTTGTAGCTAAACTATCAGCTTCAAATGGAAATATGTGAGAGTCGCAATAATGGAAAAGAAACAAATCAAATCTATCATATAATGTTACAAATGCTTACAGTTTACATTTCTTAAAAACAAATATTAAATATAAATATCACTAGTACTCCTCCTATACTACAGTGACATAATTTTAGAAAAATCACTTTTTTATTTTCTTCAATCAGATAAAAATACGATGACTAATATCACGAGTAATTGGTTTCTTATAATCAAAATTCTCTGTTGGCATTGCAGAAAGATAGGACTCCTGAGCAAGGTAAACTGGCAGAAAAAAAGGCAAAAATGTCATTGATCTGTGATATTAGCTAAGAAAATGTCAAGACAAAGATTTCTAAGTTTGTTCTTATTTATTCCAATGTACAAAAGTATGCATTTTATTTTATTTCTTAAGATTTTTATTTATTTATTCATGAGAGACACAGAGAGGGGCAGAGACACAGGCAGAGGGAAAAGCAGGATCCCTGCAGGGAGCCTGATGGGGGGCTGGATCCCAGGACCCCGGGACCATGCCTCCAGCCGAAAGCAGATGCTCAACGACTGAGCCATGCAGGTGCCCCTAAGGTGTGCATTTTAGCTATGATTTTATGCCAGATACCCCTTTTCCTAATATTTCAAATAAAATATTGACTTGGTGTGTCAAAACTATAAAAGTAAGAAAATTTCAAACATTAAAAAATATTAAACCTTACAAAAATCTTGTAAATAAGTTAGACTCTATTTAATAATGATGATTCTGCTGTAGCAATACTTATCAAATTTTCCCTCCAGAGTCTAATTAATAGCAAATGAGAGGTTCCTGGGTGGCTCCATCGGTTGGGCATCTGCCTTCAGCTCAGGTTATAATTCTGAGTCCTAGAGTCCTGGGATAGAGCCCCACCTTGGCTTCCCTGCTCAGCGGGGAGCCTGCTTCTCCCTCTGTCTCTCACTCAGCTTATGCTCTCTCTTTCTCTCAAATAAATAAATAACATTTTTAAAAAATTGCAAAAGAAAATGAATTTGCATCCCCAAAGATCTATGGGACTACTACCACTACTGTGATCCAAGCAAATATAATTTTAAGTCTAATTGTAAATACTCTAAAAATCATGATTTTATGTATTAATAAATACATATTTAATTTAAAAATAATGGGAATTATTTTTATCCTAAATATCTAGCTATTTTATCCTAAATTATCTATTTAATAATCTTGAATCTAATACTTTGATATAAGAAACACATATTTAGTAAGCTGCCCAGTATTTGAAAATCTCAAAATATTGAGGGAAGTTACATTTCAGAGGATTTAATCAGAATTTATAAAATTGAAAATTTTTTAACCAAGTGAAAAGAGGGCTTAGAGTCAAAGTTTATAGGAAAAGGAAGTCTAGAACAGACAAGAGTCACTAAACAAATGTGATGAAGAGTATAAGAGTCTATAAACATTTTTCCAAAGAAGATCTACAAATAGCCATCAGGTATGAAAAGGCATTTGACATCACTATCCATTAGGGAGATGCAAATCAAAACCATAATGAGCAATCACCTGTTGGAATGTTTATCATCAAAAGAAATAATATATGTTGGCAAGGATGTGGAGATCAGGCAAACTTTTGTATTGCTGGTGGGAATGTACTCTTGTACCACCACTATGGAAAAGAGTATGGAGGTTCCTTTTTTTTTTTTTTTTTTTTTTTTTTAGTATGGAGGTTCCTTAAAAAAACTACCTTATGATCCCACAATCCTACTTCTGGAATATATACTCAAAAGAAATGAAAATAAGATCTTGAAGAGATATCTGCACTCCCATGTTTATTGAAGCTATCAAATTAGCAAGATATGGAAATAAGCTAAGTGTCACAGGGTGAATGGATAAAGCAGATGTGATATATATATGTGTGTGTGTGTGTGTGTGTGTGTGTGTATACACACAATGGTATATTAATCAATCACAAGAAAGAAAACATCCTGCCATTTGCAACATCAATGGACTTTAAGGGTATTATACTAAGTGAAATAAGTTAGAGAAAGACAAATACTGTATTAATTGACTTATCACATGGAATCTATAGAAGCCTAACTCATAGAAACAAAGGGTAGAATGATGGCTACCAGAGGTTAGGGTATGGGAGAAATGGGAAGATATTGGTCAGAGGATACAAACTTCTAGTCATAAGATGAATAAGTCCTGTAGATCTCATGTACATGATTATACTTACTAATACTGTATTACTCACTTACAAGATACTAAGAGAGTAGATCTTAACCATTTCCACCACAAAAAAGAAATGGTAATTATTTGACTTGATAGAAATGTTAGCTAATCCTACGACGGTAAACATTTTGCAATATATTTGTATCAAATCAACATCTCATTTAATTTACATTTACACAATGTTTAATGTCAGTTATATCTCACTAAAACTGGAGGGAAAAGAATATGAGTTTATCTTGACTTTTAAGTGAACTATAAAATATTTAAATCAAGAGATTAAAAGATCTAGCCTAAATCTATGAAATGGATGTGGATAAAGAGTAAATTGAAAAGGGATGATACTATTCTGAGCATCAGATAAGAAATAAAAGACAAATCACAAAATTCTACTATGATTTGCAATGCGGATAAACTGTACAAACCATGTCTTGACAGAAAAACTATCTAAAGTTTAAATTATTTTAACACCAGCTTATTCACATATATATTTTACTGGATATAAACACAAACTGATTTAATGGTTAACTCTATAGATAGCATAGGTTCATGTGCTCTAAATATAAGACCATGGACAGTTTTACCAACTCACTCAGCTTACAAATTCTGATCAGTCCTTGCCCAGACCTCATTAACAAGCATCTGTCCTGAAACCATCATGTCTGTTACTTACCCCAACCACACAAACTCTGTATGATTCTTTTTAATTTCCTTCTGCAAAGATGGGAACTAACCCTTACTCACCAAGTTTAATAAATCCAGATGTATATGGACCACAAGTTTTCATGGGGGTCTTAGTATGGTGGCTTTGACAGATGTTTTGTAGTGATATCAAAATTATAAATAAAATTATGCCAATGATTTGTTATTTTTCCCTTGCAATTTGAATTTAGTCACCTTCCTGCATTAATCTGCTCAGGCTGTTATAAGAAAAAGTCACAGATACAGGGGGGCTTAAACAACAGGTATTTATTTTCTTATAGTTCTAGAGGCTAAAAGTCCAAGATTAGGGTGCTAGCATGGTAGAATTCTAGTGAGAACTCTCTTCCTGGCTCTTAGTGTCTTTACAAGGTGCTAATGGAGAGATCTCTGGTATCTCTTCTTCTGAGAATACTAATATTATCAAATCAGGGCCCCACTTATAGGACCTCATTTAACTTTCCTTTCTTACTCCAAATATAGCCACACTTCAAATTAGGGCTTCAATATATGATAATACATTCAGTCCATAACATTCTACCCCTGGCCCCCAAATCCATTACCTTCTGTTGTGTAAAATATATTCATCCTATCCCAACAGCCCCAAAAGTTTGTGTTTGTTTGTTTTAAGATTTTATGTATCCATTCATTAGAGACACACAGAGAGAAGCAGACACAGGCAGAAGGAGAAACAAGCTCCCTGCAAGAAGCCTGATGTGGGACTCCATCCCAGACCCCAGGATCACATCTTGAGTCAAAAGCAAACACTCAACTGCTGAGCCACCCAGGCGTCCTTCCCCAAAAGTTTTAGTTTAATCTAACATCAAAACAAAAGCCTAAAGTCTCATCTATTATCTAAATCAGTTACCAATGAGACTTGAGGTATGGTTTATCCTGAGGCAAAGTTCCTCTCCAGCTGTGAACCTGTGAAACCAGACAAAACATGTGCTTCCAAAATACAACAATAGGACAGGCATAGGACAGACATTCCCATTCCAAATGAAAGAAACTGGAAAGAAGAAAGGGGTGACAGGTCTCAAGTAAGTCTAAACTTAGGGCAAACTCCATTAATCCTAAGGCTCAAAAAAAAAAAAAAAACAACCCATCTTTACAATGCCCTTCAGTCTCCCTTGGATGGCAGCCTTACCCCTATGGCTCCATGTGGAGACCTTGCACATTTAGCGTGGGGCAGGTTACCCCTCGAGCAACGGTCTTTGCCCTTGACCCACAGTAACTGGGTGATAGTATACTGCCACACCAAAAACAGAGGCCCTACTCTTTGAAACTAGCAGGAATCAGCCCTGTCCCTTGGGCAGCTCTTCAGATCTATGAATTGCCTGGGTGTCATTCTTCGTTTTTCTTGAAGGGTGAGATGTTCACAGCCAGATAGCTATGTTGTCAAATCCTGTAGAATCTAAGTCTGATAGCCTTCCTTCATTTTGTTCATCAACTACTCCTTCAATACAAACTGGCAGTTTCTGCTCATATAATCTCATAATCTCTTTATCAAGTGGTAGTCCAGCACACTTTTGGTGTTCTTAGAACTTGCTCTCTAATATATTGCAATATGAAGAAGCTGAGAATTCTCCAAATCTTTAAGTTCTGGTTCCTTTTTGGTGTAAGTTTCTTTCATTTTGTCTCTCTTCTTTTGCATTTTGTGGTAAACACTTCAACATTATGCTTAGAAATCTTTTGAGTTAACTATCCAGTTTCATCATCTTATTTCCTACAAAATACAAGAACAGTTCAGCCAAATTCTTTGACTCTTTATAACATGCATGGATTGTCTTTTCTCTACTGGCAATGATACTTTTGTCATTTCTGAGACATCAGCAGAATGGCCTTTAGCCTCCATATTTCTACCAACACTCCCTTCACAGCAATCTAGGCTATCCTTAGCATGCACCTCAAGACTCCTCTAGCCTCTATCCATTACCCAGTTCTTAAGTTACTACCATATTTTTAGGTACTTGTTAACAGCATTCTGCTTGAACTAATACAACATTCAGTCTGTAACATTTTTCATGTCACACAATGCTAGTCCCTCAATGGCCAGATTTGATGGGTGACTCTGTTTCTAAGATTTTAGGATGTGTTTTAGTCCTTGTGATTTGTTGTCTAACTGGGGACTCCTCTCTCTAGGTCTGATAACCTCCACCTCTTCCTCTATGCTTTCCTTGGCTCTGCAGGCTTCCTTGGTTTAGGGATTCTCTAACAGATCCAGGTGCATAAAATATTTTAACATATGTTCATATATGCACTCTTTCTATGTTTTCTTTAATGTTCTTGTTTTAGAAATAATTGTTTTAAGTTAAATTATAAAGTTGAAGACATAGAGATTTTTAGACTAACTTGTCTGAATTTAGTCTTCTTCTAAAATTGAAATACTTAGAAACATTAGCTTTAAAAGTATATTAAAAAATATTGAGATTAAAACTGGTCAATATAATCCTGGATAAGAAACACCAGTGAAGCAGGATGCCTGGGTGGCTCAGTCGGTTAAACTTTCAACTCTTGGTTTTGGCTCAAGTCATGATCTCAGGGCCCTGAGATCAAGCCCCACAATGGGGTTTGTGTTGGGCATAGAGTCTGCTTTAGATTCTATTTCCTTCTCTCTCTGCCCCTCTCCCTCTCTAAAAACAATAAAACAAAAGAAACACATCAGTGAAGCAATATTCCTCATAAAAGGTGAGAGAAAATGACAAAGAAAGCAGTATCTTAAAAATGTATCAAAACCTGACCTAAAAATTCTCTTTGCCATTAGTGGAAAGAATTAGACAAAGGAAATACCTTCATGATTTAATAAATATTACTTTAGGGAAAATGGCCTGAATACATGCTCTTCAAATTATAAGTATTTAGATATATTTAACATGTCTAAAATTAAACTGGTCAAGTTTTATGAGGTTTTGTTTTGTTTTGTTTTACAAGTATTCTAATCAATTAGATTGATGTATTCAGCTCAACAGTGAAGTTTTGCAGCTATGGAATATCAGAGTGAAAAATAATATTCCCCAGAATGGGACAATTTTCTTTACCTTAAGCTACTCCTGTGGACTCATAAAAATTATCAAATAAAAAATAAATCCTACACTGATTACATTGGTTAATGCTCTAATATATTTGCCATGATAAATATGGCACCTACCAATTTTCTTTTTTTTTTAATTTAAGTTAATTTATTTAGAGAGAGAGTGAGTCACCATGCCAGCAAGTGGGCAGAGGGGCAGAAAGAGAATACGAAGCAGACTCCATGCACAGCGTGGAGCCTGATATGGGGCTCTATCCCCCGACCCTGAGATCATGACCTGAGCCGAAATCAAGAATCAGATGCTCAAATGACTGAGCCACTCAGGTGTCCCATGGCCCCTACCAACTTTCCGTCACTGCTGCTTGGACACATAATTCTTTTTTCTTTTCTGTACATTTTTTTCCTATCAGCATCTTCCTAAAATATAAATGGGTAGGAATTAGCTCCTGGAGGAAAAATTAGTGAGTGATACTTTTCTCATTTAAATATGAATGAATAGCAGGGTAGAGACACATCATTCAGAATAAAGTTGTATTATAAAAAGAAAGGATATTTATTACTAGTACTAATAGTCCGCAGGATGCTCTTTCATTGGCAGAAGATACTTTGGAAGCACTTTTGTGATGGCCGAATACAGAGCTAAGGGCAGTAATAAATATTTAAGGGAGGTCATGTAATATACTGGAGTTAGAGACAGACTTGATTTTGAATTTCACTTCTGCCAGTATTAGCTATGTGGTCTTGGGAAAATGACATAAGCCCTTTGAATCCTTGTTTCCTTATCTTTAAAACAGAGGTACTGAATATAGTGGTTTGCTTTTATTTTGCGTTTTAGTATCCATTTCTGTTTCCTTAATGAGTATACTTTTATATTCCTGTCAATTCCACCCCCATACCCCGATATACACACTAAATCTACATGATTCCAAGTGATCGGACATCCCTCCATTCCAGGAGATACTCATTAGCTTAAATCAGTAATATACCCCACCCTATTATTTACAGCAATTGGTTCAGGATGGGTACATAGTACTCATCTGGAAAAACATTTGCTGACAGTTCTTAGAATGAAGACTTCATACATTTCCAATGTTTTGAAGGTATGAAGTTGTTTTAAGTATAATCACCTTGCAACCAGAGGGGAGAATCTAAAGCTACTCAAAGCCACTACAAGGAACCTATCTAAATAATCGAGAGCTGGGAGATTTATCCTTGACCATGTGTGCCTTGGATGAAGTTATGCCATAACCTCTTTATTGTGTAAGACAATTTTATTTGACTTTTCTATCAATTGCAATAAAGGATTTATGACTAATTATTCCCTTAGGGTTATTGCGAGGATTAAGTGAGATGATATAAGAAGAGCAGTTAATAATACTTGCCACCTAGCACTTTCTCAAGGATACACATCTAAGGATGAATGGCATGTAAATGGGTCAGACAGCAACAAGATTTTAATTGATTTCAATGAACAGTACTTCTTGTCCAGCATGCATTTAATTTTAATTCAAACCAATCAGTACTTATGCAATTATTTATTAACTCAACCAATATTAAGGAATTTATTATGAACAGGTATTGTGCCCAGAACTACTGGTTAAAATAAGAAGTATAATAATGGTTTATTTAGTACTGTAGCTGAAAAAGAAGGAAGAAGAAGAAAGAAAGAAAGAAAGAACGAAGAAAGAAAAGAAAGAAAGAAAGAAAGAAAGAAAGAAAGAAAGAAAGAAAGAAAGAAAAAGACTAGCAAATTTAATTAGCTGTAATCTCCCAAGGAGACACGCATTTAGAGAATCATATAAACAGCATGTGATTATGTGCCAAACTGTGTGATACCCATGCAAATAAGTACCATAGATGATCCACTAAGGAAAAAAGAACAGTAAATTGTAAGATAAAATATACATTGGAGAAAAATACCTGGGTGTTTAATTTTATTTAACTAACATATTAAAGACTACGTATATGATAAAAGAATGTCTAGTAGCTCAAATACACACTCTCTGTTCCCTTGCCTTTAGTGCTTATTCTGTTTTGTGATATTTCTAAGTTATCTCTTGCTTTAAATTCTTTTGGTTATTTCTTTTTGTAAATTCTTTTGGATTGTTAGTCTTGCTTGAATACACTGAAGCCTTGTGATACTAGGGTCCCTGGGGCTCAGTACTATCAGTAAACAGTGTTAAAACAAGACATTTACAGTATTTCTAATAATGAGCAATTCTGAAGAGAGTTCAAGAAAGAATTAGGCAGGAGATCAGAGAATTTCAGTGACAGAAGAGACGTTTGAGGTCATATATTGAGTTTTCTATTCAAGTTACTTACAATGAAGTTCACAAAATTAGCAGCATTATAAAAACGATTTTTGTAGTATGTAAAGAGGAAAACCTAAGATTAGACTATGGAAACTAGAGTTACAGAAACATGTTTTTTAGACAAAGAAAATGATATGTAAATTTTTTAAAAGACATGAGATATCCTCCATAAAAATATGATACCCTAACTGATATTATCTAAGGGCCAAAATGGAATTCAAAAAATCTCTACTTCTTCCTTGCTTTTATTTCAAAATACTCCCAACTATTAAAAGGTTATGGTAGTGATTCATGATAGAATGTGCTTGGGTCTCTGTGCTGGAGGCAGGTGTAGAATGAATATGCATAATGTAAGTCATGCTGCTGACTAGGAAATGAAAGACTGAGGAAAGAGTGGTTGTTTGAGGTCATGGAACACCAGAGGAGATGCACTTAGATGCACTTCTGTGAGTACGAATCGTGTTCTCAGCCTGAGGATGCAAGTAAGTGTGAGTCCATTGGTCTGCTTCTAAGGACTCTGTCCATTTCTAGTTTTTCTATTCTGCTTTGTTTTGTTTTGGCTCTAGGGTCTCAAGACTCGGGAACTTTCATAGAAGTCTTATTAGAGAAGATCACTTCTTGCTCTTTTCAGCATCTTAGGTTCAAAGGAATAACCCTCTTTTCTCCTTTGTGGAAACATCTGTTAGTTGAATTTTACCTTCTTTCTTGATAACAGTTTGTTTACTTCAGGCGCTTTCATTTAAGTATGCTGTTATTTTTCATATTTTGCAGGACTTTTCATGTGTTACGATTTATTTGTTAAAATAAGAAGTGGGGGACTTCCAGGCAAGATGGCAGAATAGGAAGATCCTAAGCTTTCCTTGTCCCACAGATACACCTAGATCACACCCACATCAGTGTAAATAACCCAGAAAACATCCCAAGTACATACAGAAGAGGCCACAGTGAAAATGGTAGAAAGGGCAGAGAAAATGACTGGGAGCCAAACTTATCTGCAAGACTAGGCATGGGAGGCAGATACCCCACAAGCATGGAGAAAGAAGGGCAGACCCTATGCCAGGCACCACAGGCATGAGGAGCCTTCACTGGGAAGATAAATCTCTCTAACATTTGGGTTTGAAAACCAGAGGGGCTTATCTTTGTGAGTTCTTACAATACGTGGAGCTCACCAACTGGAATTTTAAAAATTAGTGGGCTCAGCTCTGGGAAGCTGGTGGGCAACTGGAAACTAAGCTCTCACCCTTAAAAAGATAGCGTAAAAAACAATCCCACTGAGGTACAGCATGGAAGCAACAGTTTGAAAAAGGCCTGGGGTAGGGGTGCCTGGGTGGCTCAGTCAGTTGAACATCTGACTCTTGGTTTTGGCTCAGGTCATGATCTCAGGGTAGTGGGATCAAGCCCTGAGTTGGGCTCTGCACTTAGTGCAGGGTTTGCTTGAGATGCTCATTCTCTCTAAAATAAATGATGTCTTTTTAAAAAGTAGAAACAAAAGAAAGAGTCTTGGAGTATACAAGAAGATTTATTTTATTTTTTTTTTAAATTTTATTTATTTATTTATGATAGAGAGAGAGAGAGAGAGAGAGAGGCACAGACACAGGCAGAGGGAGAAGCAGGCTCCATGCACCGGGAGCCCGATGTGGGATTCGATCCCGGGTCTCCAGGATCGCGCCCTGGGCCAAAGGCAGGCGCTAAACCGCTGCGCCACCCAGGGATCCCTACAAGAAGATTTATTTACTATCTCAGAGCATGCATAGGATGGGCAGGGATCTTTAGGAGACTTCACCAAAACAAAAGAGCTGTCAGATGACATTTCCCTCCTCTAGCCCCAGCCTAGATAAAGGGACACTTGCAGGAAACAGTGCCAACACTCTCCACCCATCTTGCTAACAGCATACCTTGCCCCTGCATTTTCCTGCAGGCCTACACCTTCCAATCCTGCTTTAGTAGTTTTCCAAAGTGGTTACAGGTCCCTGTCCACAGAAGATCGGGAAAACCTTGCAAACACAGTGGGCCCAGGCCCATATTCTGCTGAAGACCTGCCTTAACCACCCACCTTCAGCAGGAATCTGTCCAAAGCACACCACAAGCATGGCATTATACAAGTAGACCTGACAGGTCCCAGCACTAGTCTAAAATGACTCCTGCCCTGAGAAGAAGGGGCAATAACCACACACATCAGCTCCACTGTAGCTCCAGAAGTATCAAAGGGGCAGATATCTGGTCTGACTGCAAGGCCACTAATTCATAAAAACTGCTCAGGGTAAAACACAGAGCACCCTGTGGTTAAGTGCTACCACAGTTCTGGAAAATGCCAGGCTTGACCCAACTCAAGCTCAAAGCAGCCCCAGACTGGCCAACTAACAACAAAAGGACCCAGCCCTGCTCACAACAGACAAACAGAACCTTTGTAGATGACCAAACTGGGCAACACAAGTCAACCAAAATAGTAGGGCACATGCAACACATGTAGGACACTGCTGCAATAGTAGGTTCCAATGATCAGGGACACTGCATTGCATTCTTCATAAGGTCACTACTTTCAAGAGTAGGGGGCAGTGGACTTTCCTAACACACACACACACACACACACACACAAAACAGACACAGAGAGCTAGGCAAAATTAGGAGACAGAGAATATGTCCTCAATGAAAGACATGACAAGATTACAGCAAGAGAGCTAAACAAAATGTAGCTAAGCAATATGCCTGAGAGAAAATTTAAAATAATGGTCAGAAAGATACTGAACTTGAAAAAATAGTGGAAAATCTCAGTGGGTACCTCAACAAAGGAATACAAAACATAAAAACTAAGAAAGAATTCAATGGCTGATACTCAAAAAGAAACTCACTAGGGGTGATAAATAGATAAGAGAGAGAAGAACGGAACAGTGACTTGGAGAACAGAGTAATGGGAAGCCATCAGGCTGAGCAGGTGAGAGGAAAAAAATAATAAAAAATAAGAATCAATTAAGGTAACTCAATGACACTATCACATATAGTAACATTTGCATTATAGGTATCCTAAAACGAGAAAAACGAATAGGGACAGAAAATTTATCTGAAGATATAATAGTTGAAAATTTCCTGAATCTGGGGGAGGAAACAGAAATAGTCACAGAGTCTCACAGATAGATCCCAACAAAATCAATCCAAAAATGGCCCACACAAAGACACTTGGTGACTAAAATGGCAAAAAGTAGAGATAAAAAGAGAATTTTATAAAGCAGCAAGAGAAAAATATATAGTTAGTTACAGGGGAAACATCATAAGGCTATCAGCTGATTTTTCAACAAAACCTTGCAGGGCAGAAGGGAGTGCCATGATAGAGTCAAAATGCTGAAACAAACAAACAAAAATCTGCAGCCAAGAATACTGTACCCAGCAAGGCTATCATTCAAAGCAGAAGGAGATATAGTTTACTTGACAAAAAAGTTAAAGGAATTCAGCACAAAACTAGCCATACAAAAAATGGCAAAAGGGACTCTTTGAGTGGAAAGAAAAGAACATATGTAAGATTAAGAACAGTAGAAAGCACAAAAACAGTAAAAACATATCTATAAAAATCAGTCAAGGGACTCACAAAATTAAAATATGTAAAGTATAAAACCATATATTTAAAACACAGGAGAAGAGCAGTAAAGAATGGGTTCAAACTTAAGTGACCATCAAATTAATATAGACTGCTATATGCAGAAAATGTTATATACAAACCTAATGGTAACTACAAATATGCAAAAAATAAACAGAAAGGAATTCAAATGAATCACTAAAGAGAACCAACTAATCAAGAGAGAAGAGGGGAAGGACCTGTAGCAAAGAACTGCAAAAAACAACCATAAAACAAGAAACAAATTGGCAATAAATATATACCAATTAATAATTACTTTGAATATAAATTGACTAAGCAATCCAATCAAAACACATAGAGTGACAAAATGGATATGAAAACAATATCCATCTAATATACTATCTAATATACTATCTATAAGAGACTTACTTCACACCTAAAGACACGTGCAAATTGAAAGTGAAGGGATAGAGAAACACTCATCATGCAAATGGATGCAAAAAGAAAGCCAAGGTAGCAATACTTACATCAGACAAAATCAAATATAACAAGAGACTAAGAAGGACCCTATATAACCACGAAGAGGACACTCCAACAAGAATATATAACAGTTGTAATATTTATGCACCCAACAGGGGAGCATCTAAGTACATAAAGCAGCTAATAACAAGCATAAACTTGACAAAAAAGTTGGAAAACAAAAAGGAAGTAATTGGTAGTAATACAATAATACTAGGAGACTGTAATGTCCCAATTACATCAATGAATAGATCGTTTAAACAGAAAATCAACAAGAAAACAATGGTTTTCAGTGACACATTGGACCAGATGCATTTAATACATATATTCAGAACCTTCCATCCTAAAATAGAAGAATACATATTCAAGTGCATATGGAACATTCTCCACATAACAGGCCACAAAACAAGTCTCAAAAAATTCAGAGATCAGAGTCATTCCACTCATCTTTTCAGACCAAAACACTATAAAACTAGAAATAGACCACAAGAAAAAAATCCGTATAGAACACAAATGCATAGAGGTTAAATAGTATGGCACTAAACAATAAATGTGTCATAAAGAAACCAAAGATTAACTTAAAAAATATGTAGAGAGAAGTTTAAAAAAATAAAAAACAGTTCAGCATCTTTGGGATGCAGCAAAAGCTGCTGTAAGAGGGAATTTATAGCAATACAGACCTATCGCAAGAAGTAAAAAGCAAGAAATTCTCTAATGATGGATAAAGAAGATGTGGTTTATGTATACAATGGACTATTACTCAGCTATTAGAAACAACAAATACCCACCATTTGCTTCGAGGTGGATGGAACTGGAGGGTATTATGCTGAGTGAAATAAGTCAATCGGAGAAGGACAAACATTATATGGTCTCATTCATTTGGGGAATATAAAAAATAGTGAAAGAGAATAAAGGGTAAAGGAGAAAAAATAAGTGGGAAATATCAGAAAGGGAGACAGAACATGAAAGACTCCTAACTCTGAGAAACGAACTAGGGGTGGTGGAAGGGGAGGTGGGCGGGGGGTGGGGGTGACGGGCACTGAGGTGGGCACTTGATGGGATGAGCACTGGGTGTTATTCTATATGTTGACAAATTGAACACCAATAAAAAATACATTTATAAAAAAAATGAAAACGGAATTTCGAGAATAAATTTCATGGAAACACACACACACACACACACACACACACACACAGAAATTCTCTAATAAACAACTTAACCTTACACCTAAAAGAGCTAGGAAAAGAAGAACCAACAAACCCCATACCACTAGAAAGAAGGAAGTTAGAGCAGAAATAAGTAAAATACAAAAAACAAATACACAAAAACCAATAGAACAGATCAATGAAACCAGGAGCTGGTTCTTTGAAAAGATCAACAAACCTGATAAACCTTCAGCCAGACTCATTAAGAGAGAGAAAAGAGAACTCAAACGAAATAAAAAATGAAAGAGGAGAAATAACTGACACCATAGAAATACAAAGAATTGTAAGAAAATATTATGAAAAGGTATATGCCAACAAATTGAACCACCTAGAATAAATGGGTAAATTCCTAGAAACACAGAATCTCCTAAAACTGAATCAGTAAGAAATGGAAAATTTGAACAGATCAATTACCAGCAATGAAATTGAAACATTAATGAAAAACAGAAAACAAAACAAAAAACCTCCCAACAAACAAAAGTCCGGGACCAGATGGCATCACAGGGCTATTCTACCAAACATTTAAAGAAGAGCTATTACCTTTCTTCTCAAACTATTCCAGAAAAATAGAAGAGAAAGGAAAGCTACCAAATTCATTTTATGAGGCAGCATAATCCTTATCCCAAAATATCTGATAAAGACGCACACAAAAAAAAGAGAACTAAGGTCAATATCAATGATAAACATAGAGAAATAAATAAAGAAATCCTCAAAAAATATTAGGAAACTGAATCCAACAATACTTTTAAAAAATTATTTACCACCATCAAGTGGGATTCATTCCTCAAGTTCAAGAGAGGTTCAGTATCACAAATTAATCAATGTGATATATCAATAAGAAAAAGGATAAAAACCATTCAATCATTTCACTTGATGCAGAAAATGCATCTAAGTACATTATCCATTCATGATAAAAAAAAAAAACCCTCAACAAAGTAGGGATAAAAGAAATATACCTCAACATAATAAAGCCCATATAAGAAGAACCATATATGTAAAACAGTGAACATCATATTCAATGGTAAAAAACTGAGAGCTTAAGGCTAGAAACAAGACAAGAATGTCTCTTTTACCACTTTTATTCAATATAGTACTGGAAGTCCTAGGCACACAAATCACACAAGAAAAAGAAATAAAAGGCAGCCAAACTGGCAAGGGAGAACTAAAACTTTCACTATTTGCAGATGACATGATACTATATACAAAATCCCTAAAGACTCCATCAAAAAACTACTAAAACTGATATATGAATTCAGTAATGTTGCAGGATACAAAATCAATACATAGAATTCTGTTGCATTTCTATACACTAATAATGAAGTAATAGAAAGAGAAATTAAGAAAACAATCCTATTATAACTGAAACAAAAATAAATAAATAAATAAAACACCAGGAGTAAACTTAACCAAGGAAGTGAAAGACCTATATTTTGAAAACTATGAAACACTGATGTAAGAAATTAAATCATGCTCAAGAATTAGGAGAACAAATACTGTTAAAATGTCCATATTACCCAAAGCAAAACCATCTACAAATTAATGCAATCCCTATCAAAATACCAACATCATTTTCACAGAACTAGAACAAATAATACTAAAATTTGTATGGAACCACAAAAGACCCCAAATAACAAAAGTAACCTGGAGGAAGAACGAAGCTGGAGGTATCATAATCCCAAATTTCAAAATATACTGTGAAGTTGCAGTAATCAAGATAGTATGGTAGTGGCACAAAAACAGGCACATAGATCAATAGGACAGAATAGAGAGTCCAGAAGTAAACCCACAATTATGTGACCAGTCAATCTATGCCAAATGAGGCAAGAATATGTAATGGTAAAGACAGTCTCTTCAATAAATGTCCACCCCAAAATTTATACATTGAAGTTGTATTCCCCAGTGTGGTATTTGGAGGTGGGCCTTTTGGAGGTACTTAGATTTAGACGAAGTCATGAGGCTCCATGATAGAATAAGTGTCATTAGAAGAGGAGGAAGAGACAAGAGCTCTTTCTCTTTTCATCATGTGAGGATACAGTAAGAAAGCACCACCTATGAACCAGGAAGAAGGCTCTTCCCAGTTCCAGAATCATGAGAAATAAATGTTTATTGTTTAAGCTATCAAGTTTATGATACCATATTATAGCAGCCTCAGCTAAGGCAAGTATTTTTAAAAAGAAAAGTCTCTGTTTTAAAAAACATGGATTTACATAAAGTCTCTCTAGCCTGTAAGTGCCTAACCTTGGCCCATTCTCAAGAGATATTCAAGATTATGCTAAGGTGAAGAGAAATAGAGACAAGTGTGAGCTCAAATCTACTCTCTTACTTATTAGTTTGAGGACTTTTCTGAGCCTTGGTTAATGTATCATTAAGATACGTTTATAATATCCACAAAATTGAGGGGACTGTGCTATCCCACTGACTTCTGGGATTATTTCTGTTGAGCTTTCTTAAAAGCTCCTTTTTCCTTTATAGCTCAGGTAAATACCCTTTTGAATCTGAGTTCCCCATCAAAAGTAACATCCTTACCAGATGGAGGTAAACTATTATTAATTTAAGTGTTCCTTGAAAATACTCATTGAATACTTGTATGTGACCAGGACTCTTCTGGGTCTTGGGGATTCATCAATAAATAGGAAAAAAAAAAAAAAAAGAACTGTTGCCCTCATCATATTTAAATCATATTTAAATAGTTATTGCCTCTTCTAGCAGCTACCAACTACAATATTATGTGGCTATTTTAAGGATTAAGTTTAATATCTTTGCAATATTGCACCTATAAACCATCAGTGTTGGACTCTATGTAACAACCACAGGTTTTATTTTAGAAAATATTCAGTATATTCATATCTATGTATGAACTGTCTTAATTTGAACTCTTCTACAGGTAGATCCTAAGAAAAGGATTTGAGTACAATTGTTTATTTGGTAAGTTATTTGGGAACTCTAACTCTAACCTTAACCCTAACCCTAACCCTAAATTTCCAAAAATCCACTGCCTGGGGGATTTGGGAAGCTGATAATGGGAAATATCAGAGAATGGAGAAGCGAGACAGGGACCACAAAGAAACATATAAAGGGTACAGGATCAAACCTGTTACCAATCTGGACAGTTGAAGCTTAATTCCACCAGGAAACTCTAGGTGCCAATGCTGACCTGTGTACCTTGGAGTTATTCTGCTTAAGGGGTTAGGGAACTGGGTTATTCACTCACCAGCTTCTGTAAGTAATTGTTTAAGAGCTTCCCCTAGAGGGAATCAGTTCCCTGGCACTTCGCATTTACCTGTAATTCTCTCAGGCAAAGGTGCTGACTGATTTGGAGTTGGATCTACAAGCACAGGAATGGTAACTTACCAAGGGAATATGGACAGTGTATTAGTAGTCTGCACTACGTGAATCTTAGATAATGCTCATTGTAAAGGAAGGAAAACTGATAGAGTATTAGCCCTGTAATACAGATCACAGTCACATCTGCTCTGGAATTCAGAATGAGATTTGACTTCTCATTCTATTTCTTCCAGGCATTTACCCTGGCATACCTTCCTCTAATGCATGTCTCCAGGACTCTCCCTAATTGCTCTTTACATTCCCTCTTCCCTTTCCTGTTTTTGCCCTGCCATATACTCTTCAGCTTATAACCACAATGTCAGTGAAACCATGATAGCTTTACCTCTAAATATTCATATTTTGACCCTTTGTTGCCTTTATCACAACTATCCAGCACTGCAAAAGCATCCTACCTAGTTTCCCTGCTCCCACTTTTGCTCCTCTCATTTACTTTTTGTAAAAAATTCAAAGGGATCTTATAAATCATAAGTCAAATCATATTCTTTTGTTAAATATTTTCTTTTCTTATTATCAAGAATGCACATGGAGCACTCTTCTGCCTCAGAACCTCCACATCTCCTCACTGTTTCTCCAGATATTTACCAGAGCTAGCAACTGGTGGGCTCAGGCCTTTATCGGTACAGTTTAGTTTTAGAACCCAGGTGCTCGGCCTTTCACAATACAGTTACCACACACTCATCAAAGCCTCTTGACCTCCTTCAAGTCAGGGCTCTGATCAAGTATCACCTCTGCAGAAAGGACTTTTATGACCATTTTCTCTAAAATTAGAGCATTTATCGCCATTCTTTATCTCCTTACTAAATTTTATTTTTATTGTACTTTTCATATTATGTATCAATTTATCATTATTATTTCTAATATTTAATTTTACTGCTTGAACATAATCTCCACGTAGGCAGAAGTTTTTATCTGCTTTGCTCATGATTATATCCTCAGCACCTAGAATGATGCTGTATCAGTCAGCATATGTTATGCCTTATTTACAAAAAAAATCTCCAACATTTCATGGCTTAACACAGTAAAAATACCTTTCACTTCATTCTATAGGCAATGTGAATCTGGAGTGCAGCTCCATTCAATATGGCCACTCAGCCACATGAACTAAATGGAGATCCCATTTGCCAGGTCCTCCAGGATCATTTTGACTTTCAAATCTATGAAGAAGTGATAGAAGTCACAACTCTCAGTCAGAATTTGGTAGCCAAATAAGTAACAGAGGGCAGAAAAGTGTAATCTCAAGTGTCTATGTGAATAGCCTTAGTAATTACCACAAATACTTAGCTCTCATTTGATAATAAATATTTGCAGAATGAACAAATAAATAAGCAAGGTGAATAAGCCACACATCTAATGAACAAATTTGGAAACATTTTCCTCAACATCTATTAAGGAATATAGAAAAATAGATTGCATTTAAAATATAAAATGTGAAAAAGAGGGCTACACAAACCAAGAAAAAGATTCTTAACTGTAGAGAACAAACTGGCAGTTAACAGACGGAAATGGGTGAGACAGGTGATGGGGATTACATAGTATACTTATCTACCCTTACCACAATGAGCACTGAGTAATGTATGGAATTGCTGAATTGCACACCTGATACTAATTGTACACCTTAAACTAATATAACATTGTATGTAAACAATACTGGAATTATAATTTTTAAAAGGAATTTCAAAAAGGATGCTACATAAGAGAAAATATATAAAATATGTTAGTAGATATATAAACTTCATGAGAACAAGGCCTTATTTGTTCTATTTATACCTAGCACCTAGCATGCTCAATATATGATAAGCCCTGAGTAAACCTTTGGTGAATGAATAAAACATAGCATAATTTGGTAAATGTACAGGTGTCCAATTTGGCTGTGTTTTCAAAGATACAAATTTTAAATATTTATGTGTATACACACTAATATATACACATATGTAAATAAAACAATTTACAATTATTCATTTCACATTAGGAAGTATAACTTGCTTAGGAATATAGCAAGAATGATATTTGCTTTAGTACCCTTAAAAGTAGTGTGCTGTTTTATTTTCTTCCAGAATACATTCATCATTCTATTTAACATTTAATGTAATCATGGAAACAACCTTGTCTTTGATGTTTATGATATATATATATATATGTATATATATATATATATTTTAAAGAATTTATTTATTTATTTATTTATTTATTTATTTATTTATTTATTTAAGAGAGAGAGAAATAGAGTACAAGCAGGGGGCATGGCAGAGTAAAAGGGAGAAGCAGGCTCCCCACTGAGTAGGGAGCCCTACATGGGGCTCAAACCCACAACCCTGAGATCAAGCTGATCAAGCTGATCAACATCAGCTCAGACGTTTAACCAGCCAGCGAGTCGACCCTATAATATTTAAATCATATTTTGTGACAGCAAAAGTGTCCTTATAAAATGGGAAACAGGATTCAGAGAACTGTTTTTGAAGTGAAATCTTTTAAGAACTGAAGTTTATCATTCAAGCTTTCTAAAGATTATCACATAACTCCTGTCAGTGGCTTCTATACAAATCATGCATATAAAATATGTAAACTTCACATTTCCCCAGAGAATCTAGCTTAACAGAAACAAAAAGAAAAAAATGAATTACAGTTTATAGATCCTTATCACCAAGCTAACTTGGAGATCAAAATTACACATTCTAATTTTTCTTCAATCTAAGGAATTATTATTTTCTCATTGAGAAGCAAGAGCAGAGAGAAAGAATTTCAAGCAGACTCCCTACTAAGCACAGAGCCCTCTGGGCTTGATCTCACAACCCTGAGATCATGACCTGAGCCAAAAATCAAGTGTCGGATGCTTAACCAACTGAGCCACCCAGTCGCCCCTCATCAGTTGTTTTTTTGCTTAAACTATACATTCGTTCTCTTTTCCAATTTATTAATTTTATTATCAACACTTTCTTAATAATGTATGTTATATTTTAATATAAACTAAGATATTAACTCTACCTGCCCAAAACAATGGCAAATATTTTCCTGAGGTTAACTGCCTTTTATATACTTATGCATGTAATACTAAAAATTGAAAATTTTAGAGCAAAATAAACCCATTTCAGAGATAAACTTCTGACTTTTAAAAATAAAATTATCAACACATGGTGAGTTAAATAGAAACTTAAGGTCATAAAATTAATAAATGGCTTACATAAGATCTTTATTCAAAAAAGGAGGAGGAAAAGGAGAAAAAATATTTAACAGTACTTTCTTTTTTAATGCCTCTGAAATAGATATTTTATTTGAATCCTCCTATAGATGGTAAGATCCTATATTAGCTTGCCAGGACTGCCACAACAAAGTACCACAGAGTGGTGGCTTAAATGATACAAACTTATTTTCTAACAGTTCTGGAGGCTAGAAGTCTAAGATCAAGGTCTTGGTTGGTTTGGTTTCCCCTGAGACCTCTTCTCCTTGGCTTCAGATGGACACCTTCTTGCTATGCCCTCACATAACCTTTTCTCTATTCACCTATGTCTTTAGTGTTTCTTCCCCTTCTTATGAGGACAGTAGTCACACTGGATTAGGGCCCACCCTCATTTAAGCAACTTTGTTTAACCTTGATTACCCTTTTAAAAGTCCAGCCTCCAAATAGCATCATGTTCTAAGTTACTGAGAATTAGGATTCCAACATATTAATGGGGAGGAGGGTACAATTCAGTCTATAAAAGATGCAAAAAGTTTTATATATCTATGTCTATAGCTACCCATCGATCATCTATGTATCAACTTCCATAATCACAGACTGAAAATTCTGATATTTAGGAAATCTAGTTTCAGTGTTCTGTTTGATCACATCCTCAGAGATTCAAGATGCTATTCAACAGATCTTTAGGTCAAATGTATTTAATAACTTTAAAGTCAATGTTAGTTTCTACATATGCCTTCAAACAGACCAATTTATGGAAATATGTTGATAAGAGCTTTTCAACAAAATTATATATATCCTATAACAATTACTTACAAAAATACAAAACTACATATTTTAAATGAAAACATCTGATTAGCAATATATTAAAATCTAGTATGATTTGTCATTTTATAAGAAAAGTATTCAGATTTAAAAGATGATTTTTCTTCCTATAAACTCTGGTTGAATTATCATTAATGCTAATAAACTGCCTTCAGTGACTAGTGGAATTTTTCATTATCCAAAAGCAAATAAATGAATTTTAAAATAGCCTATATTAAAAACGTGCACACGCTGTCTACAGTGAATAAGGAAAAACAATCCTGTTAGACCCATAATACCAACTAGAAATTGAAGACCCCGAGATATCTTGCCTTTTGCCATTACTTAATATTTTGTCATCCATAATGTGGCATTACTATATATTGCTTGGTTTAACATTACATATTTCAAATACCTATTACAAAGCCCTACATTTATCCCAGATATAATATGGGTATATTTAGTTGAAAGTATTAGCTACATGGCCCACTAAGCTACATTCTGAGAAGCAAGTTTAAGGGCATATAAATATTCATAATTTTAACATCTCCTTTATTTTACTGTCAAATTAAATTTAGATGAAAAATATCCCTATTTAAATAGTAAGGCAATGAAGTCAAAATAGTATTCTTTCATTGCTTTGTTTAAATAGCACATTAAACACAGAAGTAATAATAAGTTCTTATTCAGGGTTTTGCCTATGATTTGGCAAAAGCTATTTTTTCAGCTTTATAACAAAGAGAAATCAATAATTTTGCCATTTCCTATGTCTCTTACTCATTTATATCTTACTACTGTTTTTTTTTTAATCTTTTATCATGGGAAAATTTTTTTTTTACATTGGCATCATAAATAAGAGGTGGAGGGAATGTTAATGGTGCAGAACACTGAGTGATTTAAAAGGACTAGGGGCTTATTCCACTCTCCACTACTTAGTGGCTATGTTACCATGGACAAATCACTGAACTACTCTAAATCTCAGCTTCTTCTCAAATGCGGACAAAGCCTTTCTCATAGGATTGTGGGAAGTGAATGAAAAACTGCATTAGCACAGGAAAAGTACTCAGTGAACAAGGACTTTAAACAATGTTTTTTTTCCAGAAATGGGATTATATAATCATCATGATTATTGAGTCTTTTATTATTTTATTTATTTTTCCTGTTAGTGCCATCATGTTAATGGAGAAAAAAGATCGAATCAAATTAATTAATTCCAGGACTCAGTTGTCTGCTTTCAATTCAGACAAATTAACTATTTAAGGTAATTCTATATTATATTGATACTAAAGACTTTTATACATATATTAATCTTCTGTAATCACATTTTTCTACAATGTTGAGCAATAATTCAATGAATGTACATGTTTGATTTTTATATTTATGAATGCGAACATTTACCTTACAATTTAAATTAAAAAGTTTAATGTGATTTTGAAGTCAAATTTGTATCATCTATCAATGATCTCTAATTCACTCTTAAGTTACCAGTATTTAAGGTATAAGCATCTTTTATTAATATTAAAATATTCAGTTGAAACATATTTTTGCTTTGGACACATTGTTCCATTTTCTGTAGTTTCATATATATTTATTAACACATTTAATATAAGGATATACATGTACCTATATCCTCCATATGTAAGGGAAAAAGCTGGAAGATGGATCAGATGTCATAATGGTTGATCTCTCTTGGACATTGAATTGAGCCACTGTTGTTTATCTCATGCTATATATGTTTAAGAATGCATATATAAGTAGAAGAAAGGAGCCAGCTAGAAGGTCTACACTGGAATTAAGCAGCATCATTTGACTAGTACTAGTTAGGTAAAGGAGAATCAGAATGTAGCTACTGAGAAAGTAAACTCTAAATAGGGAGATAATGATGCTAGGAAGCAATCTGAACCTCAGAGTTCCAGGAATACAACAGAAATGAGACAAACTAGACCCAGAGACAAGTATTTGTTAAGAAATCTGAGTTTCTTAACGTGTAAACAGAGCTGATAGCATGGAGGGCTGAAAGTCAACAATGACTCCATTTTCCATTGAGGTCACAGGTACTAGGGACAATGTTAGATCCTTAGTGGCTGGCAATGAAGGCGTAGCAATAAGTAGAAGGTATAATTTAGGAAGCAGGTAACAGGGTTCTTAGATGCATGAGCTCAGACCTAGACTGCCTGGATTTCTTTATGTCTATCCCTTAGTTACCTCATCTATAAAATGGGGATAGGGGGATCCCTGGGTGGCTCAGCAGTTTGGCGCCTGCCTTTGGCATGATCCTGGAGTTCTGGAATTGAGTTCCACGTTGAGCTCTCTGCATGGAGCCTGCTTCTCTCTCTGCCTGTGTCTGTGTGTGTGTGTGTGTGTGTGTGTGTGTGTGTCATGAATAAATAAATTAAATCTGTAAAAAAAAAGACAAATAAATAAATAAATAAATAAATAAATAAATAAATAGGGATAGCACTACTATCTCCCTCACAGTATCTGTAAAGCATTTACAGCAGTGTCTTAATTATGTTAAAGTTCTAAATAACTATTTTACAACTTTGTGGAAACCTCTAGGTCCAGCCTTGTCTAATACTAAATAATAGAAACATAGTCTGGCTCTGATATCAAGGAGTCAAGAGTCAGAATTCTAGGTGTGCCTAGCTGGCTCAGTCATAGAGCCTGTGAGTCTTGATCTCAGGATCTTGAATACAAGCCCCATGTTGGGCATGGAGTCTACTTAAAAACAAAACAAAACAAAACAAACAAACAAAAAAAACGGCAGGATTCTAAATATAGTGGCTCTATTACCAAAGACCAAGTGTAGCTTTGACACTGAATCAAAATGAAAGCCCAAGGGTTAGCAGTGAGGAATTAGTTCACGGAAAGATGGCAAAGGAGAAAGACAATATTAGTTCACCTAGACTCGAAGTAGCGGGGTTCAGATCACACAAATCTACTATCTACTTTAGTCTAAAGTAGTTTAAGAGCTAAGGTGTAATTTTAGATTCAGCAGAGGGAATCATTGAACCTAATGTTGGAATCTGGGTAGAACAGAAATGAAGCAACAAATAATGACTGACAAGGTATCAGAAGGGAAATGAGGGATCAAATGTCTATACTATGGGAAAAGGAGAGATGCAAAGGTTAGAAACGAGCTGTCTTATTTTACTATAGTTTTGCTAGGAGTATAATTTTCTTAATAGGTAAATTCATTTCAGAGTAATATTTACTTATCATCTCTGAATTCCTGAACTATGCTTCTCTGTGTTCTGCATATAAAAGCATTAAATGGATCTTTTTAAAAAAGAATGAATTATTAATGAAATAATGTGAATAGACATGCCCTGTGAAATATAATTTCAGGTATTTTTCTGTTTTAATTCACACCATTAAATTATTACAAAGGAAAGCTCTTTCCTTATCTTCAAGGAATGTGATTTAGGCCATTTTTGCTGAGCTGTCGTACTAGAACACAATTCAGGGACAAGCATAGGCAAATCTAATGCTGGAGCAAAAGGTATGGCCAACAGCCTGAGCCAGGTTATTATTGTGAAGTAGACATAACACAGTGGAAATGAGGTCCAGAGTATAAAGGGTCTATATCAAATGTCAAAGTTAAGGTAAAGAGCTCAAATGTCACAGGCTATGATTTAAGGTTATGATGTGGATTGGATGAGGGAATCAAAACTGATTGCTATCAGAAACAGAAAAGCCTGAGACATGGAAGTAAGGTCTATTCCTTCATCTAATCATGGACTATATATTGAAGTCCTAGGTAATGTTGTCTAATTTATCTTTGACATGTTATCCAATCCTATTAAGCCCAGTTTGCTCATAACAAGTGGGGGTACTTACTGTTTTAAATAATTAAAAGGTGTAAAACCTAGAAGTCATTTAGTACAGTGCCTGGCATGAGTACGTTATAAGTAAAAAGGAAAAGTCATGTTTGCCACTTACTAATGGTGTGAACTATGGACAGCTTACCCTCCCTGAATCTCAGTTTCTTTATAAGAATTTACTTGGTGGGGTATTTTAAGTATCAGGGAAAATGGATCCCAACATTTGACCAAGCGCTTGTCATGGAATAAGTGCTGAAGAAATAGAACAATTATCACTGTTAACCTCTGTGTAACCACCTAGAATCTTAAAAGATTTGTGTGTATGTATGTGTGTGTAATGATCACCCTAGGGGATGCTTATCTTAGTTAAGACACAGTACTTATGAACTGGTATATTGGGAATATATGTTTTATAAAATCCACATGTGTGATAGTTTGGATTTTTGTTAATCAAATATTAATTTCCCTCTGCTTCCCATTGGGGGGCAAAATATACTTCCTGTTCCTTGGGTATTGGGGCTTGCTCTGCAACTTGCTTTGGTTAAAAGGATATTATCAAACATGATGCAGTGACTATGCACTTTGACATAGGTATGCCCACTAATAATCTAGTACAAGAAAACTATACCCCGGATGGCTCCAAATCCAAGGAAAATGAGGAAATATAAACAGCCTCAGGCTAGAATCAAATCCAGTAAATCCCAATAGAACCCAACACAGCCAAAGCCAACCCACAGTCCCATGAGCAAAGAAATAAATGCTTTTGGACTTTGGGTTTTGGGAAAGTTTATTATGCAGCATTATTATGGCACAGAGATGAATAAAATGCCTAGCAAATAGACTAATAAAATGTTCATTTATGGGCAGATATGGCATAGTGTATTTCTCAGAATCTCTTTGAGAACCTACTGCGTATCTGATAGAGGCCATCAGGGTTGGTCATTTGGGTCTGAGGTATGTGTTTGTTAAGGTCATGATTAGCAGCAAGGATAGTTAAAAGAAAAGAAGATGAACTTAGGGAACACTATCAGAAAAAAGCAACATAACAATAAACAGACAAAGCATATTTTTTTGACTGTTAAGCATAACTCTAAACAAAGAGCTAAAAAGCTAGCAATTCATATTCCTTAAAAAAGATTTTAGGGGGGATCTCTGGGTGGCTCAGCGGTTTGGCGCCTGCCTTCGGCCCAGGGCATGATCCTGGAGTCCCGGGATCGAGTCCCACTTCGGGCTCCTGGCATGGAGCCTGCTTCTCCCTCTGCCTGTGTCTCTGCCTCTCTCTCTGTATCTCTCATGAATAAATAAATAAAATATTTTTAAAAAATTAAAAAATTAAAAAAGATTTTAGGGAACTGTTTGAAGACATGGCTTCAGAAATACAATATAAATACTGGAAATAAGCAATGAGATTACTGGGCATTCTTTCATTGTAGTGCTGTAATAAAGCATGATACACTCACTTCGTATTGCTGAAGCTATTTTATAATTCAGTAGAAAGAGATGTTAGCTTATAGAATTTACAGTAGAGATGCAAATTTCTGCCTGATGAATAGACAACCCCAGAAATCTTATTCTAACATCTTTGTTGAAACTTTTTTTTTCATATTTCAAGCGTCTTTGTTTTTCTAAAAGATTTTATTTATTTATTCATGAGAGACACACAGAGAAGGCAGAGACATAGGCAGAGGGAGAAGCAGGATCCCTGCAGAAAGCCTGATTTGGGACTTGACCCCAGGACCCCAGAATCACAACCTGAGCCAAAGGCAGACACTCAATCACTGAGCCACCCCGGTGCCCAGAAGCTTTTTACTTTTTTATTTTATTTTATTTATTTATTTATTTTTGAGAGAGAGAGAGAGAGAGGACAGGCAGAGGGAGAGGGAATCTTTTTTTTTTAAGATTTATTTATTTATTTATTTATTTATTTATTTATTTATTTATTTATGATATACAGAGAGAGAAAGAGAGAGAGAGAGGCAGAGACACAGGAGGAGGGAGAAGCAGGCTCCATGCCGGGAGTCCGACGTGGGACTCGATCCTGGGACTCCAGGATCGCGCCCTGGGCCAAAGGCAGGCGCTAAACCGCTGAGCCACCCAGGGATCCCCGGGAGAGGGAATCTTAAGGAGGCTACACCCTCAGCAGAAGCCTGAAAGGGGCTGGATCCCACAACCCTAAGATCATGACCTGAACCAAAATCAAGAATTGGTCACTGAACTGACAGAACCACCCAGGTGCCCCAATTTATGACACTTTTACCATCTCATTGACTATGTAATTAATTACCATGTTGAATAAAATGTTTGATAGATATGTATTTTGTCTTTGTGTGAGAATATGTTTTTAGCTCTTTGAAAATATACTTTAGTAATTTAAACACAAATTGAGACCAAAGGACAGAGGCCTGCCTCTGAGGTTGGCAAGTATGCCATAGCCACCTGATGGCAGAATCCCCTCCCACACAACACATATCCTTCCCAGAACACCAGTGCAGGTAGAAGTGTTTTACTAGAAACTCAAGCAAGGACATGCTAGCTACTGTTCTCAGACAGTAGATCTTACCCAAGTGGTATAGTCACATGAGATATAGTCAATATCTATAGCATTTTTAAGGGTGAAGACCTGTTACTCTGCTGGGTTTTAAAATTTTTTGTCTTTTTTTTTTTTTTTTTTAGCTCTTTGCAGGATTTAGAAGATAGGAAACCCAGCAGAGAGTTGGTTACTTATAAATCTTACCCCAACAAGCTGGCAGAGACTGATAGTTACTTTAATGAGCCGTAACTTTGCCCATGACCGTTTGGATTGTAAATAATAACAGCATTCGGGACAGGAGGAGAAAGATCGTTTCTAATTCAAAGAAAATTCAGAGGTCTTAAACAGTAAACAAATTTGATGCCAACCATAAACACATTTTCAAAATATCTCTAAAAGGGATGTGAGGGCCATCTGGCTGCGACACCTGTCACCCCATTGATCTCCAGGGTTGATTCGGCTAATCTGGCTGTCTAGGGGAATGTCCCCTTCCTCCCTCACCGCTCCATGTGGGTCCCAGCCGAAGCTGCGGGCTCGGTCCAAGAGAAGGACCATCCCCGATAGAGGAGGACCGCTCTCCGGTCAACGGTATATGAGTAGCTGCGGTCCGCTGCTAGAACCTCCAAACAAGCTCTCAAAATATCTCCAAAATTCCACAAAAACGTTCAACAGGTGCCCTCAATTAGGTACTGGAATTTATACGTCCCCTAATTTAGAAGCTCTCTCCAGTAACTGAGAGTGTCTCTTCCTACTGTAATACATTATCCTCTATTTTTCCCAACTGAGCTAATATGACTTTTCAAGCTCCCTGAAGAGGCAAGTTTAAATTAATTTATTATCTTCAGACCCAAGGCAGAGGTCCTAGCCTTTGATCAAGTTGCCCATCAATATATAATGTACTGTTAGGTTGGATGTTACCTAAAAAGGGACACAAAGGAGGCTTCTCCACTAGGGAACATTCATTGTTAGTCAAAAAATCTAAACCCTAACTTTTTGGTTATCTATACCAGTAATTCCTCTCATTGTTCCAAAAAGTTTTGTCATTCCCCATGTTCTCTCATCTCTCTGTCTTTGCTATTTCATGTGCCTGCAATTAACTTTCTCTCTTTTGTTCTCCAGGCAAACTGCTATTCTTTTTTTAGATTTGCCCTCAATTAGAGCTTCATCAGATGGAGTTCTAAATTCATGCTTCCCAGGAAATGCATGCATAAACCAACAGCATAGCACTTCTTATAATGTATGTTATTTACATGTTTCTCTCCACAAGAAACATAATGAAGATTGCTACAAATTAGTATCTGTATGGCCTTTCAGCCAGCTGTACTGGAAGCTAACCCTATCCACAAATACTCCTGCATCAACTATGGCCAGGCCTCTCAGCCCACCATGCTGAGGGTAAGCCCTGTCTGCCCATGTGTCCGTAGTACTCTGAGCTAGTCACTCTAGACACCTGGGATGTGGGCCAGAGCCTCCCAACAGTATACCAACAGCAGTCGCTGGCCAGTCACAACAGAAGGAATCATGTAGCCCACACAGAGGGTACCCCTGTAGTGCCAGGTTGCAGTGACCACAAGTGATTGTGTGAATGGGCTCCATACCTCCTACATCACTACTTTCAAGATCAGGAAACATAGCTAACCTACCTACTACATAAAACCAAACACAAAGAGTCAGATAAAATGAGAAGACAGAAAATATATTCCAAACAAAACAATAATTAAAAAAAAACTCAGAAAAAGAACTAAATAAAACAAAGATAAGCAAGTCACCTGATAAAGAGTTCAAAGAAATGGCCATAAAGATGCTACCCAGACTTGAGAAAAGAGTAGATAAACTTAGTGAAAATTTTAACAAAGAGAAAAAATATAAAAAAGAACTAATGAGAGCTGAAGAATACAACCACTGAAATGAAATATACACTAGAGGGAAACAATAGCAGATTAGAAAATGCAAAAGAATAGATAAGTGATCTGAAAGATATAGTAGTGGAAATCACTCAAGCTGAATAGCAAAAAAAAAAAAAAAGAAAAGTATTTTTAAAAATTTATTCATGAGAGACACAGAGAGAAAGGCAGAGACACAGGCAGAGGGAAAAGCAGGCTCCTTGCAGGGAGCCCGATGCAGGACGCAATCCCTGGACCCAGGATTGATCATGCCCTGAGCCGAAGGCAGATGCTCAACTGTAGAGCCAACCAGGCATTCTGAAAAAAGTATTTTAAAAAATAAGGATAGTTTAAGGGAACTTTGGGACAATATCAAGTATACTACCATTCACATTATAGGTGTTCCAAAAGGAAAAGAGAGATAAAAGGGTAGAAAAGTTATTTGAGGAAATAATAGCTGAAAACTTCCTTAATTGGGGAAGGAAACAACTATTCAGGTCTAGGAATCACAGAGAATCTCACTAAGACACATAATAATAAAAATGTCAAAATTTGGGGCAAGTGGGTGGCTCAGTCAGTTGTTAGGCATCCAACTCTTGGTTTCAGCTCAGGTCATGATATCACTGGTTTAACCATCCAGGTGCCCCAACACACATCCTTTTCAAATGCACATGGAACCTTCTCTAGGATAGATCACATGTTAGGTCCCAAAACAAGTCTCAGTAAATTTAAGATTCAAAATCATTAAGCAGCTTTTCTAATCACAATGATATGAAACTAGAAATTACAATAAAAAAAAAACTAGAAAAATAAAAGCACATGGAGACTAACCAACATGTTACTAACTAGCTAATGGGGTTGATGAAGAAATCAAGAAACAAATTTTAAAAATGCAGAGACAAATGAAAATGGAAACAAAATCTCTGAAACACAGCAAACGCAGTTCTAAAAGAAAAATTTATAGCAATATAGACCTACTTCAAGACAAAAGAAAATCTCAAATAATCTGACCTTACACCTAAAGAAACTATAAAAAGAATTGACAAAGCTCAACATCAATGAAAGGGAAAAAAATAAAGCAAAAATAAATAAAATAGAGACTAGGAAAATAATAGAAAATATCAATGAAAATAAGAGTTGTTCTTCTGAAAATATGTAAAAAGAAATTATAAACCTTCACCTAGATTCGTCAAGAAAATAACAGAAAGGACACAAATATGTAAAACCAGAAATGAAAGAGAAGTTACAACTGATGTTTTGGGAATACAAAGGATTACAAGAGACTACTACTAAAAGTTATATTCCAACAAACAGGACAAATCGTAAGAACTGGATATATTTTTAGAAATATAAACTTTTCTAAAACTGAATAAGGAAGAAATAGGAAATCTGAACAGGTTTATTACCAGTAACAATATTGAATTGATAATCGAAACTAATAACATGAAAAAATGCAGACCAGATGGCTCCCCCCCAAAAAATGAAAGAGAAAGAAATGCTGCCAAATTCATTTTATGAAGCCAGAATTACCAACAAAAGCAAAGACTCCAAAAAAAAAAAATTACAGACCAGTATCCCTGATAAGCATAGATATAATACAATAGCAAAATAATAGCAAATCAAATTCAATAATACATTAAAAAGATCATTTACCATGATCAAGTGAGATTTATTCTAGAGATGCAAGGATATAGCTCAACTCAAAATCCATACATCAAACAATGTGATACACCACATTAACAAAATGAAGGATAAAAATCATATGTTCATCTCAAGAAATGCAGAAAAAGCATTTAATAAAATTCAATATTTATTTATGATAAAAACATTCAATGAAGTAAGTTAAGTAGGAACATGCCTCAACAAAATAAAGGCTACATATGACAATCCCACAGCTAACATCCTAGTCAATGATGAAGAGCTGAAAGCATTTCCTCTGAGATCAGGACACATTTGCCACTTTCATTCAACATCATACTGGAAGTCCTATCCACAGCCATCATACAAGAAAACAAGTGAATATAAAGCATGCAAACTGGTAAAGAAGTTAAGCTATAATTACTCGCAGATGACGTCATATATATGTTTGTGTTTGTGTGTGTGTGTGTATTCCACAAAAAACTATTAGAATAAGTGAATTCAGTAAAGTTGTAGAATATAAAATGAATATACAGAAATTTATCACATTTTCATACATTAATAGAGAATCAGGAGAAAGAGAAATTAAGAACACAATACCACTTACAATGGCATTAAAATAATAAAATACCTAGGAATAAATTTAACCACAGAAGTGACAGACTTGTACACTGTCAACTATAAGACAGTGATGAAATAAATCAAAGATGTCACAAATAAGTGAAGGTATACTGTGCTCATGAATTGGAAGAATATTATTAAAGTGTGCATACTGCCCAAAAAAATCTACAGATTCAATGCATTCTCTCTCAAAATACCAGCAGTTTTCTTTTTATTTTATTTTATTTTATTTTATTTTATTTGTTTGTTTATTTATTTATTTATTTATTTATTTATTTATTTAATTATTTATTTGAGAGAGTGAGAGCACCAGCAGGGGGAGCAGCAGGCAGAGGAAGAGAGAAGAAATCCAGTGTTCAAGACATATTTGTTGAATTAATACTTTATTTATACTTCTGCCTTTTCCTTTTTAAAAAGATTTTATTTATTTATTTGACGGAAAGAGAGAGAGATATATATCATGAGTGATGGTAGGGGCAGAGGCAGAGGGAGTAACAGATCTCCTATTGAGTAGGGAGCACTTTGTGGGGCTTGACCCTAGCACCCTGGGATCATTACTTGAGTTGAAGGCAGATGCAAAAAAAAAAAAAAAAAAAAAAAAAATTTAACTAACTCAGAGAAAGAAAATACCATATGATTTCACTTACACATAGAATCTAAAAAAAATACAGAAAGAAAACAAAACCAAAGAAGCAAACTGAAATAGAGAACAAACTGGTGATTGCCAGAAGGAAGTAGGGTTGGAGGATGGGCAAAATAAGTGAAAGGGATTAAGATGTCCAAATATTCAGTTTTAAAATAAATGATTCACAGGGAAAAATATACACCATAGGGAATATAATCAATAAAAACGTAATAAATTTGATTATCTGATGATAACTATATTGACTGTGGTGAGCATCTCATAGCGTGTATCATTGTTAAATCACTATGTTGTATACCTGAAATC
Source organism: Vulpes lagopus (assembly GCF_018345385.1). Lineage (NCBI taxonomy): Eukaryota > Metazoa > Chordata > Mammalia > Carnivora > Canidae > Vulpes > Vulpes lagopus. The sequence goes on along the minus strand of NC_054829.1, from coordinate 89,851,015 downwards.
AATGTAATATTGTAATATAGTAATATTGTATGTCAGCTATACTTTAATTTAAAAAAAAAGTGAGGCCATCATGAGGACAAGAAGGATAAGGCCTGCTTTTTAAGTTAGAATGACAACTTAAGAACGATTTTATCATTCATTCATTCATTTATTAATTCATTCAAGTTAGTTAACATGGTGTAGTACTGATTTCAGGAGTAAAATTTACATATAACACCTAGTGCTCATCCCAACAAGTGCCCTCTTTAATCCTATCATCCATTTGGCCCATCCCCTGCCCACCTCCCCTCCAGCAACCCTCTATTTGTTCTCTAAACTTAAGTGTTTTTTATGGGTTGCCTCCCTATTTGATCTTATTTCATTTTTCCTTCCCTTTCCCTATATTCATTCATCCATTTTGTTTCTTAAATTCCACATATAAGTGAAATCATATAGTATTTATCTTTCTCTGACTTATTTTGCTTAGCATAATGCACAATACACTCTAGTCCCATCCACATTGTTGTAAATGGCATGATTCCATTCTTTTTGATGACTAATACTGTATTATGTATATTTATATATATTTATAATATATATAAATATATATACATGTATATATATATATATATATATATATATATATATATATACACACCACATCTTCTTTATTCATCAGTTGATAGACATTTGGGCTCTTTCCACAATTTGGCTACTGTTAATAGAGGATTTTTTTTTTTGTTAATAATAAATTTATTTTTTATTGGTGTTCAATTTGCCAACATACAGAATAACACCCAGTGTTCATCCCGTCAAGTGCCCCCCTCAGTGCCCACCACCGAGTCACTCCCACCCCTGGCCCTACTCCCCTTCCACCACCCCTAGTTCGTTTCCCAGAGTTAGGAGTCTTTATGTTCTGTCTCCCTTTCTGATATTTCCTACCCATTTATTCTCCCTTCCCCTCTATTCCCTTTCACTATTATCTATATTCCCCAAATGAATGAGACCATATAATGTTTGTCCTTCTCCGATTGACTTATTTCACTCAGCATAATACCCTCCAGTTCCATCCAATCAAAACAAATGGTGGGTATTTGTCGTTTCTAATGGCTGAGTAATATTCCATTGTATACATAGACCACATCTTCTTTATCCATTCATCTTTCGATGGACACCGAGGCTCCTTCCAGTTTGGCTATTGTGGACATTGCTGCTAGAAACATCGGGGTGCAGGTGTCCTCGCGTTTCATTACATCTGTATCTTTGGGGTAAATCCCCAGCAGTGCAATTGCTGGGTCATAGGGCAGGTCTATTTTTAACTCTTTGAGGGACCTCCACACAGTTTTCCAGAGTGGCTGCACCAGTTCACATTCCCACCAACAGTGTTAAGAGGGTTCCCTTTTCTCCGAATCCTCTCCAATATTTGTGGTTTCCTGCCTTGTTAATTTTCCCCATTCTCACTGGTGTGAGGTGGTATCTCATTGTCATTTCAATTTGTATTTCCCTGATGGCAAGTGATGCAGAGCATTTTCTCATGTGCTTGTTGGCCATGTCTAGGTCTTCCTCTGTGAGATTTCTGTTCATGTCTTTTGCCCATTTCATGATGGGATTGTTTGTTTCTTTTGTGTTGAGTTTAATAAGTTCTTTATAGAACTTGGAAACTAGCCCTTTATCTGATACGTCATTTGCAAATATCTTCTCCCATTCGGTAGGTTGTCTTTTAGTTTTGTTGACTGTGTCCTTGCTGTGCAAAAGCTTCTTATCTTCATGAAGTCCCAATAGTTCATTTTTGCTTTTGTTTCTTTTGCCTTTGTGGATGTATCTTGCAAGAAGTTACTGTGGCCAAGTTCAAAAAGGGTGCTGCCTGTGTTCTACTCTAGGATTTTGATGGAATCTTGTCTCACATTTAGATCTTTCATCCATTTTGAGTTTATCTTTGTGTATGGTGCAAGAGAGTGGTCTAGTTTCATTCTTCTGCATGTGGATGTCCAATTTTCCCAGCACCATTTATTGAAGAGACTGTCTTTCTTCCAATGGATAGTCTTTCCTCTTTTATCGAATATTAGTTGACCATAAAGTTCAGGGTCCACTTCTGGGTTCTCTATTCTGTTCCATTGATCTATGTGTCTGTTTTTGTGCCAGTACCACACAGTCTTGATGACCACAGCTTTGTAGTACAACCTGAAATCTGGCATTGTGATGCCCCCAGCTATGGTTTTCTTTTCTTAAAATTCCCCTGGCTATTCGGGTTCTTTTCTGATTCCACACAAATCTTAAAATAATTTGTTCTAACTCTCTGAAGAAAGTCCATGGTATTTTGATAGGGATTGCATTAAACGTGTAAATTGCCCTGGGTAACATTGACATTTTCACAATATTAATTCTGCCAATCCATGAGAGTAGAATATTTTTCCATTTCTTTGTGTCTTCCTCAATTTCTTTCAGAAGTGTTCTATAGTGTTTAGGGTATGGATCCTTTACCTCTTTGGTTAGGTTTATTCCTAGGTATCTTATGCTTTTGGGTGCAATTGTAAATGGGATTGGCTCCTTAATTTCTCTTTCTTCAGTCTCATTGTTGGTGTATAGAAATGCCACTGACTTCTGGGCATTGATTTTGTATCCTGCCACACTGCCAAATTGCTGTATGAGTTCTAGCAATCTTGGGGTGGAGTCTTTTGGGTTTTCTATGTAGAGTATCATATCATCGGCGAAGAGGGAGAGTTTGACTTCTTCTTTGCCAATTTGAATGCCTTTAATGTCTTTTTGTTGTCTGATTGCTGAGGCTAGGTAATAGAGGATATTATATTTTATACAGTGATGAGATACTGATAGAGTGTTATGTCTTGGGGCAATATCTTCCAGCCACAAACAGCTTCATCCATTAACCTCAATTTGCTACTCAAATATTATTTTTTATGGTACAACAATATAAAAAATTAGGAAGCATTGTGAGTGTTTACTGTTGAGACTTTGATTCAATGTGATTTGGAGTAGCAGGATGTCTGCATTTGTTGGTTTAATTTCCTCCTGTCAATTTGCCTTATTCTATGAGGTAATGCTTGCTTACTGCAATTTCTTAGGGGTGATTTTACAGATCTTGAACCATGGATCAAAATCAACACAAGTGTAGGACACCTGGGTGGCTCAATTGGTTAAGCATTAGACTCTTGGTTTCAGTTCAGGTCATGATCTCAGGGTCATGGAATCGAGCCCTATCAGGCTCTGTGCTTAGTGCAGAGTTTGCTTATCCTTCTGCTCCTCCCCCACTCACTCTCTCTCACAAATAAATAAGATCTTTTTTTTTTCAAATAAACGAAATCTTAAAAAACAAAACAAAACACACAAATGTGATACTCCTGAAAGATGACATCAGTTTTGTGCTTGTAAGCCCTGGCATCCCTTATACATAGGCATGTCAGTTTGTGATCAGCTATTTTCTAAATTCAAGGGTATTGCAATGAAAAAAAGAAATAAACATTAAAATTCTTATCTTCTTTGAGTCTACATCCAAATTGGGGAGAAAGGGAATGAAATACATAAAATACTAACATGTTGGATGGTGACAAGTGTTCATGAGAAAAATTAAGCAAGGAAAGGAGACACCGAATATTAGCTGGATATTTACAGAATTATTTAGTCCATGAAAAACACTAATAGGTGAAGTATTGAGCATGAAGGTATCTGGTGGTAGATAATTCCCAGTAGAAGGATAAGAGAAGCAGGGGCAGCAGACAGGTACACAAAAAAGAAATAAAGACAATGTAATATTATAAAATGGGTATATGTGGAGAAGTCAAAGAGGTTAGAGAAGTGAATGTGGTGGGGGTGGTAAATAAGTCAAACTGTATTAGAACTTTACATTCACTCATTGTGATACTAGAACTCATTGGAGGGGCCCTATGTAGCAGACCTCTAGCTGATCTATTGAGAATAAAGGTGACTTTAAAGTTGGCAGGAAGGAGCACTAGCTACAGTATGATTGTCATGGACACAATACATTTATTTTTTTTTATTGTATCAAACTTGTTCATCTTCACATATTATTTTTAAAATAAATTTCATTCCATTATCATAAAACATACGTGTTCCTTATGGGAAAAAATTTGTAGCCAAAAATTAACAGATAAATCATGTAGTCAGAGAGAGAGAGAGAGAGAGAGAGAGAGAGGCAGAGACACAGGCAGAGGGAGAAGCAGGCTCCATGCAGGAGCCTGATGTGGAACTCGATCCCAGGTCTCCAGCATCATGCCCTGGCCCAAAGGCAGGCACTAAACTGCTGAGCCACCCAGGGATCCCCTAAATTTAGACTTTTGAAAAATACTTAAAACAGAATTCTTATTAGATATCTGTCTGTGAGGGTGTCAAGGTTGTTTCTAGAATGCAGTGTGTATAGGATACTCTGAAGCCTAAAAGGGGCAGGTAGAAGCATATATAAGAACAGTCTGTAATCAAAATTTATTTCCCTAGATACCTTAACTCAAACACTGTCCTGAGAAAATGATGGCCTGAAAAGAGGAGTGTTCAGAGGTAACCCTGGAGAATATAGGCTACTTTGAACTAAGAAACACTCAATTCTGAGTCAGTTGTAAGAAGGGAAAATAGAGAAATGAAGTGTCTAGAAGTATGACATTATGGTGCTTCCCCGGGTGGAAAGTAACACTATGAGAGAAGTAAACAAGTCCTTTTGTTATTTTCCTGAAAAGTGCTATAAAACATCTTAGTTGCCAGTAGACTTCAGTATTAATAACTATCATCTAGAGCAGGGTTTCTCGGCCTTGGCTCTATTGACAAGTAGGGCTGGATATTTCTTTGCTGTGGGAAGCTCTCTTGTGCACTGTGGGGTATTAAGCAGTACCCTTCGGCTCTACCCAGTAGATTATAGTAGTATCTCCCAGTTGTGGTGATCAGAAATATCTCCAGATATCACCCAGTGTCCCTGGGAAGGAAGGGTGGGGAATGTGGTGAGTGGGGAATTGCTTCTAATTGAGTATCACTGCTCTAAATTGGGTAATAAAAAATTAATATGGGTTATCTAGAGATTTCTTTTTCTGGCTCTCCTCCCTTAGTTTGACTTAATATTTTCTTTTCATTCATTTGCTCTGCCACTTTTATAAACGCTTAATAAATGCTTTCACCCTGATTCAACAAAATTGAAATGCCTTTAATCATCTCTGATTGATCTATGCTCCCATGAAAATCTCTTTTACCAGTGAATTTTTCTGAAATGTAACTTAAGTTGTAGTTTTTCTTAATATTCCATGAAAAAGGAACAGTTATATTTTATCCCTACTCATGAGAGTAAAATGAGAAAAGAAAGGGATGTGTGTTTGTGTGTGTGTGTGCCCTAGAGTTATTCTACTATGACTGGAAAAGTTAAACATTAGAGTTTATGTGTAGTAATAACTTCAATATTTCCTCCTTAGAAAATCTAACTTCTACTTGCAATATTAAAAACCAAAATAATGAATTAGAAGCATTCAGAATAAAAATTACAATTACCCATGCTCACTAAAAGCCTCTAAATGTGCCTATAGGAAGCCAGATATCAAATTCTATTTCTCTTTGCAGGATATGCCAAGAGTTAATAAAACGTGGCTTTCTATAACATCTCTTCATTAATATTTACACAATGTATTTCTTACTTTTAAAAATTGTATTTAATTTCTAACAAACCTTGTGAACCTTCTATAGAATGTTGCCAGTAGGTTTTATGAAAAGTTACAGAGAAGAACACTTTACCTCAACTTTCATTTCTTTCTTATTTTATAGAAAGGAATAAAAATACCTAAAAAATGTCCTTTACTTTCTAAAACCTCTACTGAAAAAAAGGGTATGCCCTTCATAGCATTTCCCCCACTTTGGCCCAAAGATCTCTCTTCTCAACAGAATTCCTTGACAAACCGTTTAGTTACCAAGTACTTTTTACAAAAGTAAATTTTAGGGCTGCCTGCGTGGCTCAGTTGGTTAAGAGTCCAACTCTTGATTTCCATTCAGGTCATGATCTCAGCTTCCTGGGATCTGGCACTGAGTTGGGCTCCATGCTCAGTGGGAAGTTTGCTTGTCCCTCTGCTCCTCTTATGCGCGCTCTCTCTCTCAAATAAATAAATACAATCTCAAAAATAAATAAACAAATTGTATTAGCTCTTCTTGAACAAGAGTGCCAGACCAGGGACACCTGGGTGGCTCAGCAGTTAAGCATCTGCCTTTGACTCAGGCCGTGATCCTGGAGTCCCAGGATTGAGTCCCACATCCAGCTCCCTGCATGGACCCTGCTTCTCCCTCTGCCTGTGTCTCTGCCTCTCTCTCTCTCTGTATCTCTCATGAATAAATAAATAAAATCTTAAAAAAAAAAGAATGCCAGACCAGAAGCTAAGTGTTAAGGTCACACTGTGATTTCCTTTTATACTTTACTAAGTAAATAAATCTAGAACTATTGAGAAATGAGACATTAGTTCACTAATCCTTTGAAGGTGGTGAGCCATTATGATTCATGATGTCATTGTTCTTAAGAAATCACACTCAGAGACTTATTAGTAAGATGACATTTATAATTTATCTCATTAATGTGTATCAATCCTGAGTGAAATTTCTGGTTTTATACTCCTTCTAACTCTTACAGTGCCTATCCTTGGTGCAGAGGAGATACCCAACCGATGGTTATTAAATGTAAGTCACTGATAATGAGAGATCTCATACTTGTTTGTGATGAACAATGCTACCCATATTTATGAAACTTGGAAATGTAACATATGGTTCCCTAAGCGAGTAGGGCAGAAGAGAGCGCTGGAGTAACATGTCAGCTCTGTTTCAATCACACATAGGATAAACAAATAAGAGACTCCACGGTGCAATCCTATTGCTTTCAAGAGGACCCTGGAGTCAGCTAAAAGTGGTTATCTCCATCCCCAAGAACCAGACTATGCAGGCAGAAACCTCACTGTTTTTAATTACCACACATGCTTGTTAAAGGGCTATAAATATGCTCCTTGCTCTATGGCTCTACACAAGCTTATACAAAGAACAGAGATGACTTCTACTTTCCCTTTCTGAATCGGATGGCTAGGGCTGTGATAACTTTTTTAAGTTTCTAGATTTGATTACTAGGTTATGATATTAGAATGTAGCACTGTAATTCAGTTTTGTTCATTAAGGTCTTTACCAGCAGATGCAGTTGATAATAAAAATACATGTTAGTCTCCATCAAGTTAAGTTAATCTTGAGGGAAAAAAAAAAGACATTAGCGTGATCACTCAAAAATGTAGATGCACTATGATAAAAGAAAATTCAGATTAACTCAGTCTCTGAGGCATTAATCCAGGGCACACTACAACAAAATGTAATCAAAAGTGTCTATTGTCTTTTGTCCTTTTCATCTTACTTTCTCTTTTTATTAAAATATAGTGTTGGGGCTCTTTCCTGGGTGGCTCAGTCAGTTTAGTGTCTGCCTTTGGCTCAGGTCATGATCTCAGGGTCTGGGATTGAGCCCTGCATCAGGCTCCCTGCTCAGTGGGGAGCCTACTTCCCCCTTCCTCCTTGACCCTCCACCTGCTCATACTCAGGCTCTCTCAAATAAAATCTTTAGAAATAAAATAAAATATAGTGTTAATGGGGATCCTAGCAAATGGTCTTTCAGTGAAACAAAAGCATCATCCCTGCCTTTTTGCAGTTTTCAGATAATCACTCTTCCAACACTGTACCTGTTGGAGAGGGGTGGTGTGATGATAATGGGCTTAGTCCTCTTTATCAGATGAATATGGAGACCACTTAGTACTTCTTGTGAAATCAGGCCAGTTATTTATCTTCTCTAAACCTTCATGTTTTTGTCTGTAGAGTAGGAATAATGACAGGGCCTGCTACTTAGTTGTTATGAGTACTGAATGAGATGAAAATGCATAGAGTGGAAATTACAGCTGCTTTATTTACTGTGTGTACCCAACACCTACACAGGTAACTTGGCGTAGAACATACTCATTACCTATTTTGTCAAATAAATGAACATATGAAATGCATGGCATTTACTTTACTGCATTGTATTGATTTGTTTTCCTGAATACATCACATGAGAACTAAACCTACAACTTCAGGAAGACATTTAACTATCATCTGGGTACTAATTGTGTTGCCTCGGATCCCCTGGAACAATAATTATGACCACATCCTTTTTTCTATTTACCAAAATTTTTTCTGATTTTTTTGTAGTTACCATATTTTTCCAGTCTGAGAATATGATATTCTTTCAAGTTAAAATTTACTTATTTGTGCCCTTATCTCATTCAGTCCTATTTTATGATTGCTTTATTCTTATTAAACTTGAAGTCAGTTTTAAATATTTGATGGGACTAAAAGGGTTAAAACGGGTTCCTATGCAGCATAGTTGCTCATATGAACAGACATAAAATGTGCTCTTTGCATATGGAAATAAAGAATATAGAAAAGTAACAGAGCATATTGAAAAGCACAAATGTACCTGTGTCCGATACTCAAAGGTACTTCATAAGTTAGCATTTCTTCTCTTCCTCTATAAAAATCTGTAATATAATCCTAAAAATCAATTAGCTGATAGAAGGTCTCAAATTACCTGAAATTACCACATCTCACACTAAACATTTTTATTATGGTAATTATAGTAACACTAAAAGGTTTTGACTATACCTATGTATTCTGACAGTTTCTACTCATTTGTGATTGGTTGGTATGTGGTGCCATATGGTTTTATGCCCCACGGATCAATACACTAAAGTTAGTAAACATTTCCTAATACTATAAAAATAATGTCAATTCATGAAAATCGTGATTTCTTAGAAAAGTTTGGGTGACAAATCCAACTCATACTCAACCTAATATTCTAAGTATTTCACCTAATTCTTTTTAAAAAGTTAATATCAAATAAAATGGAGACTTGAGAATTCTCAGAGCAGACAAAACCATTTAAGCCACATAAGCAGAACTAAAATCTATCATATTTAATAAACATGAGTGAAATTTAATCCAAGTTATTTCTTGTAAATGCCTCTCACAATTATAAAAGAAACTGAAGTCACCTTCTTAAAAATGGTATGAAATAATCAATCCCCTGCCATCTGGAAACTCCTACAGTAATAACCAGTCCCTGTAAAAGGTAAACAACTTCCTTTTCACTTTTAAGCCATCCTGTAACTTCATGCTACAGCAGTTTTTGAATTTGGAGGCTTCCAGTGTATATAAACTGCTGTTATATGCACAATAAACTCTTGTTAAATATTGTTTATTGTTTTGGTGGTTTCATTTTGCTTTTTAATGACATTTCTAATGCATAAAAATTGCTTAAGAATGTAAAAATCTATTTTAAAGCTTGGAAAATTAATTATTGACCAACAATGGGAATTAATATATTTTTATAATTTGTGTGGTTAAAATCCTATTACAAGATTTGAAATTGTGACCGCAAAACATATTCTGAAAATACTTCTAGTGTTCACAAATTTTCTTTTCATTCTGTATAAATATTTAAAAAACACAAGAACTCTAACTTAATATATATATACATATATATTGTAATTATATTTAGACTAAAGTGAAAGTAAGTGATAGCTTTGGTAGTGCTAACTACCATAATGACTTCATGAATGTTGACCTATTTGTTCTACTTATAAGGAAAATAGTTTGAATCAATTAGTATACTCAGAATCAGCAAACTAATAATAGGCTGGAAGTTAATAATGCCAAGGATACACTTTATACTCAACAGTATAAAAAATACATTTAGAAAGATAAAGCTTGATTTGCTTACAAATTAAAATTCTAACAGATAATTTTCTTATTAAATAAAAAATGTAAATTGTGAACTGTGGGAATTGAATGTGACCATATTTTTATATCATAAAGGTTGAAAACATAATACATGATTTAGAAGATAATATGAGAAGGCTTTAAAATTAAATTAGAAGGGAGAAAAACTTACATGAAATCTATTTGTTTTGATTGGTACAAATTATTTTTGGATCAAGCATAACATATTGTTTCGGAACAAGAAAGTCGTTTTTGTTCACACATTTAAAATGTTATATTTGTCACTGAAAATCTCTAGAGATATTTACAGAAGAAAAACATGCCTGATGATAAGGTTGTAAGGAGGTAAATGGCTAAAAAATGTTAGAACAACATTGTCACCATGAATTATCCTGACAAGTACAATAATAATACTTAGAAATACATTGTCAAGTAGTCTTGAAAAAATTCTCTAGTATAGATATGGGTATGGTCATTTATTTTTAAAATAAGACTGAGATAACATCAGCAAATCCTGGGCAACTCAGTAGATTGTTGATTTTAAGTAAAATATTTTTATAAAAATAGAAATATTTGAAAAACTAGTAGAGTTACCGAAACATATCTGAAGAATATGGTGTAATATGTTTACATTGTATGTTAAAGATTTAAATAGGGACGCCTGGGTGGCTCAGCAGTTAAGTGCCTGCCTTCTGTGCCCACGGTGTGATCCTGGAGTCCTGGGAATCGAGTCCCACGTTCGGCTCTCTGCATGGAGCCTGCTTCTCTCTCTGCCTGTGTCTCTGCCTCTCTCTCACTATGTCTCTCATGAATAAATCAATTTTAAAAAATCTTTATTTTTTTTTTTAAGATTTTATTTATTTATTCATGAGAGAGAGAGAGAGAGAGAAGCAGAGACACAGGCAGAGGGAGAAGCAGGTTCCATGCAGGGAGCCCGACGTGGGATTCAATCCTGGGTCTCCAGGATCCTGCCCTGGACCAAAGGCAGGCGCCAAACCGCTGAGCCACCCAGGGATCCCCTTAAAAAATCTTTAAAAAAAAGATTGTGATAACATTATGTATACATGACATTTTACTTTTTTATTTTAAAAAAATATTTTATTTCTTCATGAGAGAGAGAGAGAGAGAGAGAGAGAGAGAGAGAGGCAGAGACACAGGCCAAGGGAGAAGCAGGCTCCATGTAGGGAGCCTGACACAGAACCCAATCTCAGGTCTCCAGGATCAGGCCTTGGGCTGAAAGCAGCACGAAACTGCTGAGCCACCCGGGTTCCCAAACGTGACCTTTTAAAGAGAAGGTATTCACTCATAGGCTTACAAACATTTGAATTAGGTTTTTCTCAAAATCGACAGAATCAAAGAATTTTTATGTCAGCATATTTATCAAATGACAACTTTCACATTTTAATTAAAAGCAGATTAATTCAGAAAAAATATGATAGTAGGCATTAGTGCTGTTTGCCCATTTTTCATGTTTTTTTTTTTCACTTCTGGACATATGGTTGTTGGGCCCTCACTACCCCCTTGCCTATAACCATATGACTCATTTTGTTTTGACCAATAAAATGAGTAGTGTTATGTGCCACTTCTGAATGGAAATTTAAGATCTAATGTGCAATTTGTGACTTACTCTCTCTCCCTGAAGGGCTGTGACTAACCTAAAAAAAAAAAAAACCACATTGTTTCACCAATGTGAATGTTATAGGGAGGGCAGTGCCTGCTGGCCAGCAATATATGTATAGCATAAGCAAGCAAGCAATCCATTAATAAATGATGTTAAAGTCACTAAAATTTGGGAACTGTTTTTTCTGCAGCATAACCATGGATTCAGTCTATGTCACTCCATTTGGGGGAACCAATACAGTGTAGTGATTAGGGTGTAAATTCTGGAATCAAGACTGCATGGGTTCGTATCCCAGATTTGTCACCATGTATTTGATATCAATGTGGGAATTTTATGTCAATTTGCTATGCCTTAATTTCCTACTCTGCTAAATGAGACTAGTGATAGAACCTTTTTTGTTTTTAAGATATACGTATATGTGTGTAGATATCCACACACAGCATTGAAAAGTTTACTTAGCATGAAGTAGCCCCTAATATTAGTCATTATTCTTTCCACCTAGAAGAACTATAGTATTTTACATTTGCTTATGATTGTAATACTATGATTATACATAATTATAACTCCAAAAATCAAATGCAAAATCTCTCTTATTAGAATTTTGGTAGTTGTTGTTTTTAGAAGCATCACAGCCCAGAATGAGGAGTATATGCTATCTCCCCATTAAACATAATATTTGATTTATGATATTATTTCTTCTAATTTAAGATTTTAAAAATTTATTTATTCATAGAGACAGAGAGAGAGAGAAAGAGGCAGAGACACAGGCAGAGGGCGAAGCAGGCTCCATGCAGGGAGCCCAATGCGGGACTTGATTCCAGGTTTCCAGGATCAGGCCCTGGGCTGAAGGTGGCGCTAAACTGCTGAGCCACCCGGGCTTCTCTATTTCTTCTAACTTTTAAAAAATATTTTATTTATTTATTTGACAGAGAAAGTGCATAAGCAGGGGGAGGGGCAGAGGGAGAGGGAAAAGCGGACTTCTAGCTTAACAGGGAGCCCAAAGCCACGCTTGATCTCAGGACCCTGGGATCATGACCTAAGCCTAAAGCAGATGCTTAACCAACTGAGCCACCCAGGTACCCCTATTCCTTCTAGTTTTGATAAAGAAGAGTGTAACATGAGGACAATGATACCAGTACTATTAACTCTCATCATTTGGAAAATATTTATTTTACTCTGCTATTAGTATACAGTGTATTCCCAGTGAGAGAAGCATAAGTAGATTTGGCATGAGTAATAGAAATTACTATGGACTAAGATTCTAAAGACTAATACTGCAGTTGGGAGGCATCTTTGCCCCCTTCAGCTTTCCAATCCATGACATGGTTTTCCAACACTTCTGCTCCCCCTGAAAACCACAGTGTTAAAGCCTACTCATATCCAGCTCTCTAAAGTTTAGACACTTGCTCAACCTTACATAACAAAGAATGTGAATGCACCTTCTCTTTAGTATCCTGTCTTAGGCCCATGAGGATTTATATTTCAGTTATGAAAGTAGGCTGGCTTGTCTTTACTCAGTAAAACAAAATAACACAAAACAAAAACCAAAAAAAGAACAAAACAAAAACCCAAATAGCACTTCAGTCTATGCCCGATAAATTGTCTGTCATGACTTTGGACAAGTAAGTAAATTTTTTGAATCCATTTTCTCTTGTTACCTAGGTAAATCTGTAAAGCAAGGAAGTTGAATTAAATTACTTCTAAACACCTCCTATCCCTCCACCATCTTTAAAGAGGGTTGATAAATCCTATAAGACATGTTCTTAATTTTAAAGAGCTAATACCTCAATTGAGGTGATAAGAGTAGCACACATGCAATAACCACAGATAAATTCAAGTATTCCATGAATCACCTACAAGGCTACAGAGAGATGTGCTTTAAAGTACAGGCTCTAGGTCCAGAGGACCTATGCTTAAATGCAACCTAGTAACTTTCTAGTAGTGTGATATGGGCAAGTTACTTAATTTCCCTTTATCTCAGTTTTCTTGCTTCCAAAAGGGTATAAGAGTAGCTAGCTCATAGACTTCTGTAAGGATTAAAATATTAAAATATGTAAAGCCTTTAGAACAGTATTTGACTTACAGTAAGAGCTAAAAATATTAGCCATTATTGAACTACAGAGTGCTTAAAAAAAAGTGGAGTTCAATTATGCCTAGAGAAGCCAGGTAATATGTTGGGGCAGAATGGGGAATATGGAACTTGTTTTCCTCTTCATATGAATGAGCCAGAGAGAAGAAATAGTTCCATTGGTTAAAGGACTGATGTGAGTAAAGGCACTGAGACTTGAGGGTAGAAATTACACAGTCTGTTTGTGAAACAGCAGGAGAACATACAAATCATGCTGCAAATGCTGGATTCAGTTTTTCTTATATGTATTTTCTCTTGGGAATTTTTCTACTGTACTTTTGCTACACACTAAATGGGGGAAACAAAGTATAAGAAGAATAGATGTTTTACAGAAATAAGCCTACATCTATAATATCTTAACCAGGTATTTTATATTCAGTAAAATATATAATAAGGTATATAACTAGAAGAAGAAAACGAAGAAAGCATATACCCTATTCTAATCATTGCTCCAATAGGAGTAATTTTGTATAAATAGTAAATGGAACCAAAGAATAAAACTAAGCAATTTTTTATAATTTTAAACATGATATATGAAGCTAAATAACTGGCTCTTCTCTTATATAGCATATTACAGCATACAACCAGAAAACTTTTTTCAAAGTTATTTTTGGGTTCATTTTTTATTTTTATTTTTTAATATAGCTGATACACAATGTTATCTTTTTAAAAGAATTTTGTTTTTTTATCCAATCATGAAAATTCTTGACTTTCAAAAATCAACAATTCCTGTTTGCCTTAAGTGATAAAATAAAAGGAAACACAAAGATAACCTCCAAGAAAAGCAAAGTAATCTTCTACTTCTTGCCTCAAACTGTTTTGCAACATTCAAAACACAGAAGAGAAACCAAAAATAACTGCAACTTCAGTCCAATAAACTTCTTACAAAGCATTTTTTTTAACAAAGAGAAATGAGAAATCCAGGAGACTGGGTTTACCGTTCCAATAGAGTATCCTCAGGAAATGGTGGAAATGGAATAGGTTGGAAGGAGGAATAAAAGCAACTAACTTTTCTTCAGGGAAAGAGAAGGGAGGTCACTTGTCTGGTCTTATGGACATAAAAACTAGATCTCAAGGAAAATAAACTAATAATACTTGCTAGAAGGAGGGCCCTTAAGTATAGAAATTTTAATAGCTGTCTTTGATTAAGGATTGATTTGAAAAATAAACTTAAAAATCTTTGGATTTATAAACATGCCTCCCTTTGAAATGTCATCAGTGGAATATAAAATGGAGATGTTTCACGGATGAAACATTCTTTCTGTTGTGTAAGTAACCACACAAAACCTCACTTGGAATCTGATCTACTACTCTGGACCAGAGAGTGCTGTTCAGTAGCAAGATGCAAGAGTCCGGAAAGCTGCCCTCAATATCCAAGATCTGTCCATCTTTCGTCTGCGCTGGATTGCCAAAGCCTTTGAAATGATTAATAAAGCTTGAAACTGGGTAAGATCTATGATTTGTGTAATTCTAATTGGAGAATCTGATCCTTTATGTTAAGCTTATCAGATATCAAATATTCTTTTTCATTGAAAACCAACAATAAATTTCTAATGTATAAAATCTGCATGACACTCTACTAGATGCTTTTTATTCCCTTATATCAATATAATTTTAAAAAGTTTTTTAGGTTTCTAAAGCTTACATTCTGGAAACAAAGAATTAGAAAATCAGTATTTAGTATTTGTTTACATATATAAATGTTCACTTGTATTATATTTGCATTACTGAAATGGATAAGGTAGTTTTCAAGAAACTTGTCATTAATTGTCTTATCCTTAAAATTCATGTGGCTACAAATGGCAGTCAGATGGCAGAGGTTTCAAACAAAAGAAATCATAAAATATATAAAAACTGTACTAACATGTAAATTAAACCCTAAATCTACAATGACACAATAACTTCTTAAAACATACACAAACCATGAGGTAAAGAAAATTAAAATTCATGTAGAAAATGTATTGCTAACTGAAATTACTTGTTCTTTCAAGTTTACTCTGCTATCTTTAGTGGAAAAGGGTAGAAATAAATCTCTTCCCAGGTCAGAAATCTTGCCAGTCCTATGAAGAAGAAACTTCCATGAAGAACTTCAGTAGAATTTCACACGTTTATTCAGTATCCATGATCATTATACTCAAAATTTATTAGTATACAAACCTTCCAGATTGCTTATCAAAGTTTAAGTTATTGGCTATTTTTCCTTATGGGGGGGAGAGAATATTTCTTTCATCTCTGGAGTCTTATCTAAAATAAACAAAATGAAAACTAAAAGAAATAAATCTTAAAAAAAAGATCTTACAATGATTTTACCATTGCTGCAATAATTGCTTTCTTTCATTGGAATCCACTCAGCATTCATTCATCATTGATGTTCCCAGGACCCAAGCAGCTCTTCCCTTCTTCCTAAGAAATGCTTATGCAACCTATGAATTGCCTTCATCTTATCAAGATCCTTTTTTTACAAAGATAACTTTAAAATAAGGGGTTCCTCATTTCATATATGCATGTACGTATAATTGAACCATGATATTTATAAATTAAATATCCAATGAATATCTTTCTGACAGTAGAAACAGTCACCAAGAAATAAATATTTTATCATTTGAGCCTCCTGTTCATCAACTGCCTATATGTGTAACAATACATATAGCATCCATAGAGGAAAACAGACAAGCAGAGAAAAGAGTTCACAAAATAGAAGAGAATAAGCCATACACTCAGGATGTTTGATTTGAGGTATACAATAAGGAAGATGCTTACATCTTTGTCTTTCCCCCTTATTTTACAGCCTAGCCTACTCTTCTCCAATACAATTAATGTTATCAACATATCATACAAATTCAGATTATCTAACAGACATCACTTGGAAGGCACAGAACATTCTAACAGTCCTTAATGCTTATTTTTAAAGAAGATTTTATTTTTTTTTATTAATGAGAGACACAGAGAGAGACATAGAGACATAGGCAGATGGAGAAGCAGGCTCCCTGCGGGGAGTCCAATGCACGACTCCCTCCCAGGACCCCAGAATCACATCCTGAGCCAAAGGCAGAAACTCAATCACTGAGCCATCCAGGTGTCCTCTTAATTCTTATTAATAGAAAAAAATAACAGTTCTTCTCAATGGAGCATATATACATTAATCTATCATTGTTTCAACCATAGCCAATGAAATTTGCATATATTTGAAAATATGAGTTAAGTTGCTACAGTTTCAAGTTCCAGCGTATCATAACGGTAATTGCTGTTACCAAAAAAGCACCAAGGTAGAGATTTTCTTTAGAAATAGCAATCATACATATGATGTTAAGAGGTATAAGATGGCAACACAGGAAGACCCTGAACTCACTTTCTCCATCAGCGCACCTATTTATAGAGTAATTCTGCTTGAAGAACTGAAGGCTGACTGAACAGCTTCTGCACAACAAAAGATAGAGAGACCACACAGAGAATGTCAGGAGAGACAAAGACATAGTAGCATAGAAAGTTCCACCTCCAACCCTCTGACATGCAGTGGGGAGGGATATTACTGAGGAGACTGGAGCCAATTCATCTGTCATGGGGCACAGAAAAAAAAATGCCATAGTTTAGAAGAGCAACTAGTATATAAAATATGCAGCTCTACACCTCCACTGAATAAAGGGAGGTTTACATTCCTCTTATACATTGATAGTGTAGATGAGAGCAGGGTCCAGGCATCATACTCAGCCGGCAACTTCAGCAAGACCCAGGCCCCTAGCCCACAATAGCCCCAAACACCCTGGAGCACAAATGGACAGATAAACAAAGGATAGGATAGGATAGGATAGGATAGGATAGGATAGGATAGGATAAAAAAAAAAAAAACCCAGATAGAATATAGAAGAACTAACTCCAGATATATGCCAAATGGAGGGGGTCCTGGTGGAGCTCTCCCTAGGTTGGGGGAGCTGGTGAGCACCATGGTTTATGTTCTCCCTCACCTTGATAGTATGGATAGGAGTATACTCGGGGCACTCTAGCTGGCTTACCACCTCAGTAGGCTCCATGAGCCCTGGGCTCCTGGACCACACTAGCCCCAGCTCTCTGACCAAGGTAGCCCCAGTATGGCAGACATAGGGACACTCTTTTTTAGCACTCAACTGCAGCTCCAGCCATCACACAAAGGTAACACATATGCAAAGTAATGTGGACCACTCCAAGCTTGCACCACTTTAGATCTAGACAGCTTGCTAGGGTTCCCCAGGACCTCCTGGTTCACACCTATTTTGGCTCCAAATGTCTCACTAATGTGTCCACTACACTTAGCACTCTTGGGTACCTCAGCCTGCAATACTTCATCTTCAGTTATCCTACCATGGTTTCCACTGCATGTAGAACCCAGCCCCATCCTGGTCCATGCTTACCTTAGCTTTGGCTGTCCTGACAGAGTATCCTCTACACAGAGATCGCAGAGACTGCCCCATCTCATGCCCATTTCAGCTCTGGCCACAAACCAGGGCAGCCTCAGCACAGAGTGCTCTCCATCTACTCCTTGGAGAGTATCTACTAATATGGATTTGTGGGAAAAGGCTGTATCTGCTAAGAAAACACTGAGTACCTGCTGTGTATAAAGTACTGGGGCCCTAGGATACCATGGTCAGCAAGAGATTATAGTCCTTACTTCATGGAACTTTTAGGCTTGTAGGAAAGACTAATATCACTACATTAAAAAAATGTATTAAAATCTACAAAGGAAAAATCAAAACAAACAAAAAACCCACAATGGTCCAAAGTTTTTGGAATGTAATAAAGGCATTTCTAAGAGGTACATTTTTGGTACTTCAGGCCTATCGAAAAAAATAAGACAAAATTCAAATAAATAATGTGATCTCAAGGGACTAGAAGAAGAAAAAAAAACCCAATAGAAGTGGAAGGAAGGGAATAATAAAGAGCAGAGTAGAAATGAATGAAATAGAGATGAAAGAAAGAAAAAGAAAAGAAAGAAAAGAAAAGAAAAGAAAAGAAAGAAAAGAAAAGAAAAGAAAGAAGATACTAACAGCTGGTTCTTTGGATAAACAAAACAGATAATCATCAAGAAAAAAAGAGAAAGAACTCAATATCAGAAATAAAAAAGAAGTAACAATTGACACCTTTAGAAAGACAAAGGATTTTAAGAGAATACAGTGAAAAGTTATATACCACAAAATTGAGCAAATTAGAAGAAATGGAAAAATCACTAGAAATGCATAATCTTCTAAAACTAAATCAAGAATAAATAGAAACTCTGAAAGGAACTATTACTAGGAATGGAACTGGTCATCAAAAAACTACCAACCAATAAGAGTCTAAGACCAGCTGGATTCACTGGTAAATTCTACCAAGCACTTAAAGAGTCAATAACTATTTCCCTCAAACAATTCCAAAAAATTAGAAGAAGGAAAGCTTTCCAAATACATTTTATGGAATCAGCATACCCTCATACCAAAACCAGACACTACAAAAAATAAATTAAAAATATATTTATAATGGCCAATATCCATAATGACCACAGATACAAAAATCCTCAACAAAATATTGGCAATTCACATTCAACAACACATTAAAAAATTCATTCACCACGATGAAAGAGGGGTTATTTCAGGGATGAACAGATGATTCAATATTTGCAATTCAATTAACAAGATTCATCATATCACCAACATGAGGAATAAAAATCATATGATCTCAGTAGATGTAGAAAAAGCATTAGACATAATTCAACATCCATTCATAATAAAAATCTTTCAATAAAATGGACTTAGAGGAAACACTCGTCAAAATAATGAAAGCCCTATGTAAAAATCACACAGCCAACCTCATACTCAATGGTGAGAAGCTGAGAAATTTTTCTCTATGATCAGAAACAAGACAAGGGTGTCTATTCTTACTATTTTTATTCACATAGTATAGGAAGTCCTAGCCACAGCAAGTAAACAACAAAAAGAACTAAAAGGCATCCACACTGGTAAGGAAAGGTTGAATTGTCACTAGTTGCAGATGATATGATACTATATATACAAAACTATAAAAAACCATGCAAATCAATTCCTAGAAATAATAAATGAAATCAGTAAAGTTGCAGGACACAAAATAAATATACTGAGATCAGCTGTATTTCTGTACACTAACAACAAAGTAAAAGAAAGATAATTTAAGAAAACAATTCCTTTTAGAATTGCACCAGAGAATAAAATGCCTAGAATAAACTTAACCAAGGAGGTGAAATGCCTATACTCTGAAAATTATAAAATACTGATGAAAGCAACTGAAGATCACATTAAAAAAATAAAAATATATACCATTTTCATGGATTGGAAAAAATTAATATTGTTATGATGCCCACATTAACCAAAGCTGTCTTACAGTTCAATGTAATCTAATACCAACAGCATTTTTCACAGAAGTAGAATAATCCTAATATTTATATGAAACCACAAAAAACCTTAAATAGACAAGCCAACCTTGAAAAAGAAGAACACAGCTGGAGGTATCACAATTCCTTATTTCCAGGCATCATACAGCTGTAATAATAAAAACATTATGATACTGGCACTAAAACAGACATATTAAGCAACAGAATAGAGAGCCCAGAAATAAAACCATGCTTATATGGTCAATTAGTCTACAACAAAGGAGGCAAGAACATACGACAGGAAAAATACAGTCTCTTCAATAAATGATGCTGAAAAAACTGGGCAGCTACACGCAAATGAATGCATCATACATGAAAATGAAGAAACTGGACTACTCTTATATCATACCAAAAATAAACTCAAAATGGAGTTAATGGCTGGTTCAGTCTGTAGAACATGCAACTCTTGATCTCGGGGATGTTAATTAGAGCCCCACATTGGGTGTGGATATTATTAAAAATAAAATCCTAAAATAAATCAAATAAACTCAAAATGGATTAAAGCCCTAAATGTGAGATGGGAAAACAGAAAACTCCTAGAAGAAACATAGGTAATAATTTCTTGGACATTAGTCATTCAATAATTTGAATAATTTTTGGATGTATTTCCTCAAGCAAGAGAAACAAAAGCAAAAATGAACTATTGGGACTACATCAAAGTAAAAAGCTTTTGCACAGCAAAAGAAACCATCAACAAAATGAAAAGTAATGTACTTAATGGTAGAAGATTTCATAAATGATACATCCAATAGGAAGTTAAAATCCACACTATATAAAGAACTTAAACAACTCAACACCAAAACCCACAAATAATCTGATTAAAAAACAGGCAGAGGACCTGACATACAGATGGTCAACAGACACATGAAAAAATACCCATCATCATTAATCATCATGGAAATGCAAATCAAAACCACAGTGAGATATTTTCTCATATCTGTCAGATTGGCTAGAATAAAAAAGATAAGAAATAGCAAGTGTTGGTGAGGATGTGGAGGAAGAGGAACTCTTATGCACTGTTGGTGGGAATGTAACTTGATACAGCCTCTATGGAACACAGAGGTTCCTTAAAAAAATTAAAAACTGAAGTTTATACCTGAAACTACTATAACAATATGTTAACCATGCTGAAATTAATTAAATTAAATTAAAAACAGAAATATCTTATGATCCAGTAATTCCACTACTGGATATTTACTCAAAGAAGTGAAAAATATTAATTCAAAAAGACATAGGCATCCCTCTGTTGACCGCAGTATTGTTTATAATAGCCAAGATTCATTAGTGACCTGGTGTCCATCAACAGATACATGGAGAAAGAAGATGTGCTACACACACACACACAGACACACACACACACAAGAATATTACTCAGCCATAAAAAAGAGTGGGATCTTGCTATTTGTGACAACATGGATAGATTTGGAGTGTATTACGGTAAATGAATTAGGTCAGACAAAAAAAGTCAAAAACCATATAATTTCACTCGTATGTGGAATCTAAAAATCAAAACAAATGAATAAACAAAAAGCAGAAATAGACCCATAAATACAGAGAAATAATGTTTACCAGAGAGGTGGGGAGGACAAAATGGGTGAAGGGAAGTGGAAGACACAGTCTTTCAGTTATGGAATGAATAGGTCACCAGTAAAAGGTATAACATAAGGAAATAATAGTATTGTAATAGTATTGTATAGTGACAGATGGTAGCTACAACTGTGGTAAGCATAGAATAACATAGAAAGTTGCTGAATAACAAAGTCTTACATCTGAAACTAATGTAACATTGTGTTATCAACTATACTTCAACAACAACAAAAATATGTTGAGGTAGTACAGAACATTTGGATTTCCTGTGAGGATAAATAGGCACAAAATACAACATTACAAGCATCTTTTTTTGTTAAATTTGGATATTCCCTAGTAATAAATATAGGAAATAAAGTATATTTTGTTGTCCAAACAGCCATTTAAAACAATATCAGATTTAGGAAGTTATGAAAAATGATACCATTTCAAAACCTTTAACAAGTAAGTTAGGTATGTTATAACAAAATCTTATGTGTGTAATAACATACTTACTTTAGCTTCTTCATGAGAAAAAACAAAAACATATCTGTATGTCAAAAATCCAATTGGGAATAAGTTGCCTATATTTTTCAATGTGAATAAATAAAATATTTAACATGCATATATTACAGAGCACGACAAATTAAATTCTCATGGTTTAAACAGTAGATAACATGTGTTAAAAATCATTAAAATATCTAGCAAAAAGTGGCCATAGTTTCCCTTCCATGCACTTCTCTATATTTGAATAAATAATTCTATTAAAAATTATTTCCTTGAAATAATTGAAATAAAAACATATTTCCACATGTTACACATGTTAGAGAAGAATTAGACATTCACACAGGAAAGCTTTATCATCACAATTATCCCTAGACCATCATGCAGATTTCAAAGAAATTCAATCTTTAGTAATATGTAATGTATACACAAGATACAATTATTTATTTATTTATTTATTTATTTATTTATTTATTTTTAGTCAATTTTCTTTTTTTTTTTTTTTTTTGTATTTTTTATTTATGATAGTCACACACAGAGAGAGAGAGAGAGAGGCAGAGACACAGGCAGAGGGAGAAGCAGGCCCCATGCACCGGGAGCCCGACGTGGGACTCGATCCCGGGTCTCCAGGATCGCGCCCTGGGCCAAAGGCAGGCGCCAAACCGCTGCGCCACCCAGGGATCCCGATACAATTATTTATATATGTGTATATGAAATCCAGATTATAATTTGTATGGAGTTTTGCCACTATGCAATCCACCAGTGTTCTGAAATCAGAAAAATGTAACAAAACCTTGACTTTGATGTGGAACCCCTGAGCACAGTCTAGGACTTTGATATTATTATAAAAGTTACATGAACTTGAGAAAGACACTTAATCTCTTTAAATTTCACTGTCTTTATTAGGAAAATAAATATTCTCTTATTTTGAATTAGTGCTGTTAGAATATTTCAGACAAGCACATAGGAATCACAGTAAAACATAGTGTTTCCTGTCATCAGTAAACACTGAAGTTGCATTATTTGCAACTGTCAGATATACTCTGATGCCTATTGTCAAATACTAACCTTGCTTTGGAATATGCTGGAATGCATAGTAATTACAATGGTTCTTGCACATTTTTCTAAAAACGTTAAAAATACCTCCATTATGTTTTTTAAATTCACTTTCAATGTAATCAAATAAATATATTTTTTAATAGTTAAATGATCCAGTTACATAATATATATGTGAGAAAGTCCAAATATATTTCCTCATGAAAGTAAAATAATTAACATGTAAACATGTTCATTGATATATATTTTGCCCAAGTACCACTAAAAAAAAGAAAGAAAGAAGAAGAAAGAAAGAAAGAAAGAAAGAAAGAAAGAAAGAAAGAAAGAAAGAAAAGAAATACTGTGAGAATAGTTTCCAAGAGAACAGCTCTGAAATGTCTCACTGATGTTAAAAAACAATCTTGAAATTGTACCATTTGAGGTAAGTGGTTTTTTTTTTTTTTTTTTGGTCTGTATTGACAAATTTCTGCTACATTGCTCTTAAGAAAAAAAAAATATCTTTCTTTATTGACTTAATCTAGTTGATAGTACAAGTTTTGTTTTTTTATTTATTTTTTGTCTTTGCATCTTAGTCAAAATATCATTAATTGAATTCTTTCTTCTTCTTTAAAAGGATACTGGCCATTCACATAAAAATCTTCACCAGGTGAGTGCTTTATTGTAGGTGATGGAGTTTCTTACCTTATTTACATTTAAAGATTTCAAATATAAAATTAGACATAAAAAGGAAGAGATAAGAATAAGATTACAAAATAAACTATAGAAAACTTAGAGAAACAAAAAAGTTTTGTATCTTAGGTTATAAAAGGATGTATTAAGGGGCAAAGTCAACAAGGACACATACAATGTTTTCATGTAAATAAATATATTTATAATTTTATTTTAACACCATGGTTTAAACCCAGCATTTGATCATTCATATTATATTACATAATGACTCTAATAATTTAAGAAATTTTATAACATACATTTGAATGTTACTACCATTAATTACAATTATTTCATTGCCTATTTGCAAAATATGGAGAACTCTGTAAAACCTGATTCTTCTCAGCTCTGTGACTCTTCTGTTGCCCTTGCACCCTGCCCACAATACTGAATCGTTTCTGAGCTGTGTCCCTTACAATAAACTACAACAATAAACTACAACATTCAGGAGTGCCTTGCTGCTGCCTGGCCATTTAATAATTAAAGTGTGCTATTATAAAAAAGGCAATAAACAGGGATACAAAGAAATCACGCAGTGATGCCAAGTCCAGAAGACAAGCATTCTTTCATGACACATTCAAGAAACTTCCCTCAATATGAGGTCAGTCAGTATCCAATAAACTTTCTTTACATGTTTAGAGATATAAATACAGGTTTTTTACTTTCTATATAGTTAGAATAAGACTTTTATTTATTTCATTTGAAGACATACTGCTTTCATCTTTTGGTCTCAATACAAGAGAAACAGAGAATTTGGTTCTTCAGTAGGAAATGTACCCCTCGGATGGGAGAAATTAGCACTGTTTTCAAACTTACGTAATGTGCACAGAATACATGGTAAAATTAAGTGAAGAGTATTACCAGAGAGACAAAGGATATGGTGGACAAGGTTGAACAAAAAATGTGCACTGCCAAGTGGAATGTTACATTTAGAAATAGCTTGCATATAGAAATAAATTTTAAATAAATCTTTTTGTTGTCACAATACAGTAAGAATAAGGTAGGAATATGATAGTTCAATCTTCAGTTTTTTTGTGCAATTTTTACAAATGCAGAAAGTGTGAAATATTTGGAATGGAAACATTTCTGTATTACATACTCTGAGAAAGAGCTAAAATATGAAATTACGGAAAGTTGATTTTATTCAATATTTGAAATGTCACAGATTGGTGATACATTGCTTATGGTCAAATGATTTAACCTAGGTTGAAATATGTACTGGTTTAAATAAACCTTCAGTGCATGTAGGATTCCACAGGGCCTTGAAAAGAAGAAAACAAAAGTAAATAAATGAATGACATCAAAGTAATGAAATGAAATGAAATTTTATTTCATATGAAGATTTATAACATATAAACACCTAAAAACACAGATCAACAAAAACTTTTATGATTTTCTAAGTCAAAATTCCTATTAAAATTTATTGATATTTATTAGTAATGCTTAAAAGTTTCCAAGATCCAATTAAATACATTTTATGCAAAGTGAAACAAGGAAGATTAATTGGCAAAATTTTATTATTTCCTTTGGTTTCATGACTGGAAAATAAATGTTTTACCTAATTCTCTTTTATGTTTTTCTCAAGAAAATGGCTTAAAGAAATTTAGGTAATTAAGTACTAGGTAGATCTTACATGGCTCTCCTGATATATTTTTAAACCATAATCACCACTCAAGGTCCTAAACACAAAATCCAACATAATTTTACCTGCAGCAATTATAATTATTTTAACCTCTGTACTTCATTATAGTTTTAAGTGACAGAAATCGAAACATTTCATGATCTTTCACCTTCAAAGAAAAAAAAAAGAAATTCTATTGTGCAGACAGTATGTATAAAAAGAAATACATAATCCAAAGAGTATAGATTATGGGCACCTGCCCCTAAGGAAATGTAGAATTTAGTTGGATTTAAATGAATATTAAAAAGATAAGCCATACTACAAGACTGACATATGACATATAGCAATATATATAACTGATGAGAATTCACAGTAACTTACGACTATAGTAAGTTATATAGGATTGATAACTGCGGACATAATTCTACAGAAAGAGAAATCACCCCCAGTTTGGGTAGTCAAATAAAGATATGAAATTGAAGCAAGGTGGGAAAAGAGATACATTACAGGGGAAGGGACATTCCAGATAAAATGCTTAAAAGAAAACAAAACTCTAAACAAAAGAAACAAGAAATAGCAATTTGCATTGGCACAGTTTAAGTGTAAAAAAATGTTTGTGTTTGCAACAGAAATAAGGAATGTAATTTCAGCAGCTATGGTGCTGGCTTGAGTAACGGAAATTTTATCTTTTAAGTCTTAGTGAATGATTACGAGGGAGAGTTTTAAAAGTAAAAACACAACACAGTGTAAAGGGTGTGAGTGTTGTTTTTGTTTTGTAAATTTATCTGTGATGCTATATAGTCTCAATGTGTGGAGCCTGTAAGTAGGAAGACAAGATGAAAACCAAACTGAGGAAGTTTCAAAGCAGCAAGCAATATTGGAAAGTACTATTTTCAAAATTCTGATTTCCCTCATCAAGATGCTGTTTCAAGACAAAACTCCAGCCATTCTCCCAAGGGAAGGTGACCTTGCCCAACACAGTCTTTCTTTTCTTTATCTAAAATTCCCTTTTCCATCACTCCCCCCCATTCAGCCTATAAAAGTCTTCTATTTGTACAGAATAGAATTCTCCAGAATTCCATTCTCTTTTGTAGATAGGATATTGCTTGATTAATGAATCATTGAATAAAGCCAATTAGATCTGCAAATTTACTCTATTGAATTTTGTTTTTTAATATTTGTCTATCTCCTGTTCATTGCTACAGTCTCAGTGCCAGGGATACTGCTTTTTATTTTTATTTTTTAAATGACAGTATAAATGAAAAGGGTGAAATGCCTTGATACAAAAGGAAACAGAATTATAAGTACGTGTCAAACATTGAGTCAGTCATGTATTTGCCAACCAAACATGTTTAAATAAATTAAGAAGTCTGCAGAATCATTAAGACTAGCAAATAAACATTTCAGTACTTGCTCCCCAAATGCTAGCTGAATGAATGTGAAAAGACAGAGGAAATATACTGTTATATATTTTTTTAATTTTTTAAAAAATTTATTTATGATAGTCACAGAGAGAGAGAGAGAGATAGAGAGAGAGAGAGAGAAAGAGAGGCAGAGACACAGGCAGAGGGAGAAGCAGGCTCCATGCACCAGGAGCCCGACATGGGATTCAATCCCCGGGGCCCCAGGATCGTGCCCTGGGCCAAAGGCAGGCGCCAAACAGCTGCGCCACCCAGGGATCCCTATATTTTTGTATTTTATAAACCTGGAGTCCTGTTTTCCAGCATATTTTAATCCTCCTTATATTCATATTTTCAATAAAATTCTAACACATATTTACCTTTCAATATTCTAAAAAAAGTTAGGAAAATGAAGGGAAAAAAGATTTTAATAGGTTGAATATATTCAGAGACACAAATGTTGCGAAAATATGTGATAGCAACATTTCTCTTGTCAGAGAGTTGCCCCAGTACTTCTCCCTCATTTTTAGCGAGTAGAACATGGAGAGGACTGCAAGGAAATACAAAAGCTAAACTAATGAGGATAAATGTTTCCCCGTGACTACACTGTAAGAATAACAAAAACTCGAAAGATACAATTCTTTTTTACGATTAACCACTCTGGATGAATTGTAAATTAAGCAAATCGGTTACAAAATAGATTAATCATCTTGGACATTAAAATATGATGAATTCAATATTGTCAAATTTGAAAAAAAACCCAATATTTAATATTTTAATAATTATATTTAAGAACAAAATATCTTAATACTTTGGTTCCTCAAAAATTTCCAAGTTATTTTATTTTGTATGTATTTTACTTTTATTTTGAAGTCAAATACACTGTACAAACATAATTTTGTATTCATTATAGCAGTGTTGCAGAATTGCTTTTTTAAAATAATTATTTACATTATTATTAAATTAAGTTATTAAATAAAATATATTTCTACATTACAATTACAAATTATTATGAAGGCACATATGTTCACTGCAAAATATGACAAAAAGAGGTAAGTAGAAATAAGGAAATACAATATCCTATGGTATTTGGTAGGAATATGAATATCATATTCCTACCAAATGGAGATGATCACATCAATTTTTGAATATTCATTTTCATTTTTTTAACCAAAATGAAACCATACCATACATTCTGTTTTTGTAAGTTATTAAACTTTCTGCTATTTTTCCTAGTTAATGGCTTCTTATTGTCTATGTCAATAGGTTTCATTGTAATAGTTTTCATTAATCAAATATCATCAAAGCCCTTCAAGCACTACTACTAAATACTACTACTAATGTTGCTACTCAACTGCACAACCCAAGATTTAGTCCTGGACCATGCGTCACAACCGAATGTAATGTCATTTTAAATCTTGACTCTAAGTTTTATTTTATTTTTATCTATTTTTTTAAGTAGACTCCATGCCTAGCGTGGAGCCCAATGTAGGGCTTGAACTCACAATCCTGAGATCAAGACCTGAACTGACATCATGAATTGGATACTTAATGGACTGAGCCACCCAGGCACCCCAAATCTTAATTCTGATTTTTAAAATTGG
This sequence comes from Vulpes lagopus, assembly GCF_018345385.1. Taxonomy (NCBI): domain Eukaryota; kingdom Metazoa; phylum Chordata; class Mammalia; order Carnivora; family Canidae; genus Vulpes; species Vulpes lagopus. The sequence continues at coordinate 89,822,648 of NC_054829.1, read as the reverse complement.
ATTAGCCTCTTCCATTTCTGGAAAACTTCTAAGCATACAGAAAAATAGAAAAACTAGTACCATTAACATCTGCATAGCATAGCTACCACATGGATTCAGTTAATTAAGAGTCTGTTATTATGTCTCTTTAGTCTCTTTAATTAAAACAATTTCCCAATTTTTAATGGCACTTATTTTTTTAAGTGTCAGTTGTGTCAGAATACCACACATTTGGAATTTTTCTGACTGAATTGACTTGTAGTATTGTTTTACATATGACTTGTTGACTTGTAGTATTGTTTTACATATCCATCCTCTCCTGTGTTTCCTGTATATTGAAACTTAGCCCCTTAAGCTTGAATTGCTTCAGGTTAGATGTTTCTAACTTGCTTTAGACTCTCAGTAGGCAGAGCTAGGAAATATTCTATAGTAAATTATGAAATGATATTGATAGTTTCCATTTAAATATTACATTACAGGTTCTTTAACTTTTATTTTCATAATTATATTTCTTTTCTCTACTCTTGCAATACCTTGGGTAACTAGTAACATTTGATTTAAATAGGTGAATCTTATGATATCTATAAATAGCTTCAAAGTTATTGCAATCATATTAATATAATTTTACTGCTGAATCAAGTCTATATTTTTTGTAGTCCTTCTTCTGGGTCCTTATGCTATAGTCAACTAAGGAAGTACAACCAGAGAATGGGACCAAATCACATTAAAACAATTTTTTTCTTGGGGCATCTCGGTGGCTCAGCATTATGGAAATGCTATGTGGTATATGTGAATGTGTATAATCAGGGCAGAGTTCTAGAAATAGCATTGTGAGTAGAGGATAAAACCATATATAATTTTGATTTTTTAAAATTCCCTTTGATAGGGAATTATTCCATATGAAAATGCTGTTTTTTAAAAGTAAAAAAATTAAAAGGTAAAAAATGTTTACAATGTTCGTATGATAGAATGACATCTATCTTTATTTAAGTAAGTAAAAGATATTAGTATTATGAAACTGCCTCAGGTCCTTGAGACAACTTAGTCATCTTTAAACTTTAGCAAATACCCTTAGCTCATATGATTAGCTAACCTTTCTTTGTGTATCTATAGATCATGCATTCTTTCCTAGAAAGAACAGAGCATTCTGAATATTGCAAAACAGAAACCAGACCCCCCTTGCACAACCTCTGAGCATTGGGATAATGTCTGTAGCTGGCACCATGGAGTCTGTGCATAATCAAAAAATGTTACTGACCACTGCCCCGCACCCCTTTACTGATTAACTGCCCTAACCCTCATTAAAAATCCCTAGGCCATGGGCAGCCCCGATGGCCCAGCAGTTTGGCCTTTGGCCTGGGGTATGATCCTGGAGACCCAGGATCGAGTCCTACCTCGGGCTCCCTGCATGGAGCCTGCTTCTCCCTCTGCCTGCGTCTCTGCCTCTCTCTCTCTCTCTCTCTCTCTCTCTCTCTCTCTCTCTCTCTCTCTGTGTCATGAATAAATAAATAAAATCTAAAAAAAAAAAAATCCCTAGGCCAGGCAGAAGCCTTAAAGATGGCCTTTGGACAAAAGTGCTCCCCAGTTGCCCAACCTCCTGAACAAAGCCCATATTTCTCTCCAATTAAGACTCTTGAGTTTTGGCCTTTCTAGAGAAAGGCTTGAGTGAAAAGGAAGGAGCATTTGAGGCAAGCTGATGAGCTTCTGGAGCAGGTAAGTCTATTGGAGTGCCCACTGACACAAGTTTCTCATTTGTGAAGCACCTCGTGCTTTTGTCTCATTGTCCATGCTTTTCCCATTAGGAAGGTGCAGCTTTGAAAAGAAACTAAAAGGGACTTAATAACCACTGATTTACTTGGAATTTGGAACAGATTTGTTTTAGTGTATATGTGTGAGTTGTATTGTGCTAAATTTGTCTATAATGGGGAGTTCCATCTCTGTCCTGCCAAAGAGCCCATTAGGCCGAATTCTCAGTAAGTGGAAGAGATACAACCAGAAACCCATGATTAAAAGTTTTTTTTTTTTTTTTAGGTTTCCTTTTTTTTTTTTTTTTTTTTTTTAATTTTTATTTATTCATGATAGTCACCAGAGAGAGAGAGAGAGAGAGAGGCAGAGACAGAGGGAGAAGCAGGCTCCATGCACCGGGAGCCTGATGTGGGATTCAATCCCGGGTCTCCAGGATCGCGCCCTGGGCCAAAGGCAGGCGCCAAACCGCTGCGCCACCCAGGGATCCCGATTTTTTTTTTTTTTAATTGTAACACTACCTTGCCCTGTATGTTAAGCTCAGAGGAATGATGGCCATTGAATGGCTCTCTTGGAATTTTTCCTCCAATTTGGTTGCCTCCAAATAGGGGGTTTGGGTTTGGCTCTCTTAGCTTGTCTAGGGAGCCATTTGATTCAGTCAGTGAAGCCCCCAACTTCTGGGGAAGAAAAAATGTTCACAGAGGTACTCTGGGCTTCATCTAATCATAGTTTTGTTTCTCTTATGTTCTTTCTGAACTTTTGTCTAGGTAGAGGGGAGAGATACTCTTTCTCTTCCCAAAGAAAAGCCATTAAAACCTATTTTAGGGCCCCTGGATGGCTCAGTCATTAATCTGCTTTCAGCTCAGGGCTTGATCCTGGAGTTCAGGGATCGAGTCCCACATCTGGCTTCCTGAGGGGAACCTGCTTCTCCTTCTCCCTTTGCCTAAGTCTCTGCCTCTCTCTGTGTGTCTCTCACGAATAAATAAATAAAATCTTTAAAAAAAAAAGACATTTTAAATAAATGGTGCAGAGAATTAAAAAGTAATCAGAAAGAAAACAAAAACAAAAACAAAAAACTGTTTTGCAGGAAGAAGTAGGAGATAGAAGGAAATATTAATCCTAATTGTGAATCTGCCTCCAGCCTTTCTGGCAGCACCCTTGGCCTCTGCCTCCACCTTTTCTGCCTTCTGCAGCACAATGGGCATGATTCACACGGCTGGCTCCTATACCATCCTCTGGGCCTTTGGTGCCATTGACTCCTGCTTGGTTTACCCTCACTGTTGAGGAACAAAGAGCTTCCCCCCACCCAAGCTGCTAAACCACTTCCTTATAAGGTTCAAACTGAAGCAGCTCCCAAATCAACATGAAAGGATCCAGGGGCTCCACTGGACTTAAACCACCCATTTCAGATTTCCCCACAGGTAAAAATTCCCAGTGGGAAATAAATTGATTGACTTTTTAGTGGACACAGGTGCAACATACTCAATATTAAGGTTAATGCAAGGTTATTGGTTTAGTTAAAACAGACATATTATTGGAGTTATCAATACTGAATATAATATGCTCTACCTGTATTTATTTAATTATGTTGTATCTGTTGAAGTTTGTCAACAACAACAAAAAATGACTTAAAATGGTTAATTTTCCCTGTCTCATGCAGTTTTCATGGGTAATTGTTAAGAACAAGTAGGTTGAAAAAAGCTTATAGTTTTCAGTTTGTAATCTGAAACTTCAAAGTTTTCCTACATTAAATGATAAATCGGGTTAAATTCAGTTAGAAAACTAAGTATTTTCCAAATAAGAATACTAAAGCATTGATTACTGAACATAGGTTTGTCTGTTTTTGGCTTTCTATTGCAGAGAAACAGGATACTTGGGTCTGCTGCTAAACATGCTTTATTATTGCAGATTGTACTATGGGAAAAAACAACAACCATGTTTCTAAAAATCTGAAAGTCTGAAAATATACTCAAATTGTCAGTCTAAAGAATTCTGGTTTAGCAGAGATGGTTAGTACTTAGTTTTCACTAAAGACTAGGCTTCTAAGAGTAAAAATTCTGATAAATGTAACTGAGATTGCTAGAAATGATAAGGTAAGTAACACTGTAGGCAGGGAAAGTATGATGTGTTTTGATAAAGATATAAAGAATTGGAATACGTTTTTGTTCAGGGAAAAGAAAAGCAAGTAATTTCATCCTAAAATGAGACTGGTTATTTAGAGATCGTAGTCTTAAGACACAATCTGAATGTAAAAAGAAAGTTGTAGAAGGTTTGTGAAGGGAAATCTTTGGGAAAAAAAAAAAATTAGGTATGGTCAGGACTAAGATCGGAATTAATGAGTTTAAAAAGTACACTAGTATAAGATTGAAATTCTGCTTTTCTTTCTGTTAAAAAGATAAAGTTTTCTTAGACTGTTGGTCTGCTCCTTATAAGAAATTGTAAACAAAGTTTGTTTTCTTTTATCTGCCCAGAAAACCAAAATTTCTAAGTTTCATCTTTATCGTGTCTTTGATTATGTAAGACAACTGGAACTTCTCAATATTAAAGGAGCTAATTTTTGCTAGCAACTATATAAACTTCTGCAGAATCTTTTATCACCACTTTGGTTAAATAGATAATTAAGTATTGAATTTTATAATGATCTATAATTCCTATTTAGGCATGTACTTTGTAACTTTTTGAGGTTTTTAACAAACTTCCCAAAGATTTGAATTCTAAATAATTAAATCTTTCTAATGAATTTAAGCTTATTAATTTGGTATATTATTTGGGAAGCACTGTCAAACAAATGATGAAAAGTCTTCAGTTGTATGGGTAAATGATATAACCGTTCCAGAGAATACATGAAATTCCTAAAGTTTTATTATGTCCTTGTATAAGGTCATCAACTTCTAATTACTGAAATGTTGCATGTCACAGAAATAACTGGATTTGTCAACTGCATTATGATGAACTCTCAGCAGATCTTTAACCATGTCCATTTTTTAATCTTTTGCCATTTATAGTTATTGTCCTGCTTTTGCACAATGTGTTTCATCTTCAAGGAAATTCATGAAAAGGACTTTTATAAAATACACATTTCTGATATCTTCAAGATCATAAAACTAAACTGAGTAAGAATTTCTAGAACCAATGGAAAAGCTGCATTCAAACAGAACAAAATTAGTAACATGGACTAAATGAATTGAGGAAGATGATTACAGTTTTTATGACTTGCTGGAAATATTGTTGGCCTTTTAACATTTGTTTTTCTAGATTAAGGAAACTTTCTCTTAAGATATCTATGACTTACAGAATATAATAAAATATTCCTTTGTGAACAAATTTTCTCCCTATCTGAACTCTCCAGAAATCAGAAACTCTCCATGAGCACTCTTTCTTTCATGGCAATTATAATTATTTGAGTGTTTTCTTTCATGTAAGAATATTTTCATATTCTTACAATATTTGTAAGAATAATTATAGTTCAGTAAGAATCTGTTCCCCTTGTTACAAGGGGACACATTGGACACCTTTGGAAAAACATTGGTTATATTACCAAGGCTTTGAATGGAATGTCATATTTGAGAGAGACAAACATGGACTCAGATAAGATCAGACAGCTTTAGGGAAATTTTATGGAGCCAACCTGGAGCATACTCTCTCCATGGCATTAGTTATGGACTTGTGGAAATAGTAGGTGGTCCCATTTTCCTTATGATTCGATAGAGGTTGCACTTGGAGCTGTCCATATTCCCAAACAAGTCTTCTCCCACTTGCCAGTGATTTCTCATAATTAGAATATAGATAAAGCTAGATATGAGGTAAATAGGGCTTCTTGATATTGTTTTTCCCTTGGCCAATTTGTTCTAGGAGCCACCTCTATCAATGTAAAATTATGAGTGGCAGTCTTAGCCAAGCATTCAGCAGCTACCTTTAACCAAATCTGATATGCAGTCACCCACAGATTTGGAAAGTGGTCTGCCAAAACCAAATAGCCCTAGATATCTTGACTGCAGCCCAAAGAGGGACATGTGTTTTCATTAAGACAGAATGTTGCGTATTCACATTACTCAAAGAATGTAACTGAAGTCCTGAAAGATTTAAATAATCAAATCACTGCTACAGATGCCCTAGTTCTAGACCCTTTTAGCAGTTGGTTAACTTCAATTCCTTCCTAATGGAAATATGTCCTATTAAGCATTACTGTATTTCTTGTTTTCTTTCCCTTTGGTTGTTGACTTTTTGCGTCTGTCAAGGAGGAACCTGCACTATTCACACTGGCTTAGAGAAGCCCTTCCTATTCCCTACAGTGGAAATGCCAGAAACAAGATTCTCCCACACTGTAAAAATCTTCCACTCCAAAATCTCTACATCATCCCCAATCAACAGAAAGTAGCTACAGAAGAAGGACCTTTGCTCCTAATCCCATAGATAAGGAATGATAAAACCAACAGTGAGGAATAGAAGCCATCTTGAACCCCTACTAATCTTTAAAATCTAACAAACACCCTTAGTCTATGTGATTAAATAACTTTCCTTTGCATGTTTATAGATCATGCATTTTTTTCATAGAAAGAACAGAGCACTTCTGCACATCACAGAACAGAAACCAGACCACCTTGCACATGCCTCAGGCACTAAGGAACTAGACCCCTTTGTATAACCCCTGAGTTCTGAGATAATGTGTATAACTGGCACCATGAGTCTGCACATAATCAAGAAATGTTATGGACCACTGCACCCCCTTTACTGATTAACTACCCTAAACTCCTTTTAAAAAATCCCTAGGCCAGGCATCTTTTGGCCAGAGATCACCTTCTAAGCAGTTGGCCGGCCTCCTGAATAAAGTTCATATTTCTTTCCTATCTTGAGTTTTGGCTTTTCCAGCAATGACAGGCAGCTAAGCTTGGATTTCAGTAATAATTAGCATAGGCTACTGTCCATTATATTTGAAATGCCAAAATATATATGTTTATGTATATGTGATATATTTATAGATAATGGTTCAATGTTTTTATGTTCATTTTAACGTACTAGAAAATCAAAATGGAGGAAAGCTTTTTAAAGAGAAGAAAATACATATATTCACACCAAGTTAATTATTGTATATTTTTATAATTCGCATTAAGTTCCTTTTAGCTTCATATTTCTTTTTTTTATTTTCTTTATTTTTTTTAGCTTCATATTTCTTATGGCTAAAGGATGAGTCACTGATGCTCCCTCCAAGAAGAAAATCTAATCTTTTCAGACTCAATTAGAGTTTGTAGCAACTTTCCCACAAATTAAAAAAGACTTTAATGGGACATTTTTGGAACAATATTGAGTATTTTTTTGTACTTTAAAAAGTTAAAAAACACTATTTCCAATTCTATATTAGTCTTTTCTTAAGTTTAAAAAATAAATAATTTATCAGTTTTCAGGTTATACTTTGCGATAAAATAGTGAACTTGTTTAGAGTAGTTTTTTTTTTTCTGAAAACTATTCTATATTAGACTGTACCTTAAGTAAATGTTATTTTTGATGGATTAAGTCTAAATCCATAATCAATTTATAAGCACAAAATTCATAAAAATAGTGACAAATCTGAAGTAATTCTGATATGTAAAAAGCTGTAACTTAAGTACTCCGAATTGTAAATTACATTCTTCAGTATAAATTGTCTCCACAATTACACCCTTTGGTATAAATTGTCTTCACAGTAATTCAGCTTTATAAATTTAAGATTCTAATTACCATTTTAACAATGTAGCATCACATGAGTATAATTTCCTGGTACTCTGACTTCACAGAGCATGAGGTTAATGTTATATGTGGCTCTCTTTTAGGAAACTTTCTGTAATGCAGTGTTCTGAAAAGTCGTACAAAGTCAAACATTTATGGAAATGTTTTCTTTAGCTCTCTACACTGTAAGCTATAAAAACAGTTTATGTATTTATTTGGAAACACTAATAATCTAACATTTTAATGCCTTTTCTCTTTGAAATCATTATCCAGTTCTTTAACTGGAAAAAAAAAAGTTAGTGAAAAGCAGAATTTGCCACCCCAAAAATGCCTCTTTGGTTTAAAGATTACCTTACCCTCATTATTTTTAAGAAACTACAAACACAGGAAAAGTTCTGAAACCCAGGTACAAGTTACCCTTTTCTAAGAGACAGTTTCCCTTACATTTATAAGGGAAAATCTCCATGTGTAAGGGTGTGTGCCCCTCTCTATACTAGGAAAAGGAAGATGACCAAATCTCTGGAAACTCATCAGTGGAGAAGACACAGACCTAAACCTGCATAACAACCTTATCCTCATTTACTGTGTTCTTCCCGTAATCTTTCATAACATGCGGAGCCCCAACATCCTTCTTTTGTCTTTAGCTGGGCTTATAAGGTGCTGGCCTGGCCATTTGGGAAAGTACTCAGTTTTCCAGGGTATTTTGCATGTATATAGGAGGTGTATGTGATTAAACTTGTTTTCCTCCTGTTTTACTATAGGGGTGGTTGCAGCCAGGAACCTAGGAGGTTAGAGGAGAAATTATTTTTCCTATACTACAGTTTGGTGACCTCAGTAGGGATCTGTTGAAGTAACTTGCTCTGGAGCCTGCAGATGGAATCCTGGAAAAATGGCAGAAGCTGGCAAAGGATGGCCAGCAATCCTAGGTATCTCTATAGTGTCTGGTCAAAGGAGAAGATTAAAAGAAGATTATCACTTCTTTTCCAAATTTAGATTAACAGGAGAAAATATTCGTGTGAGCTAGGTTCCTTGGGTATAGTGACTTTGGTAAAGATTTTTATGAGTAATCTTGTTTTTTATTGATCCTCTTTTCACCCAGAGATGGGCCATTGTTTTTGCTTGTTTTTGATGTCTTTTGTGTCATTTGTCATAAAAGAACCATAGTCTAAGATGAGGCTTTCTTTTGTCTTATTCTAGGTCATAAGAGTTTGGCTTTGTAACCAGTGAGAACATTCTCTGTTCTCTGTCAGCTGGAAAATGAATGTGTCCACATGCATCTGGCATACAAACCAATAGACTATGGATCCCAGAAGCAGTATTCTCTTTGTCCAACTATGCCATCTCTCAGGGGAGTTTGTTATAAAATATCCTAGTCCATAGGGGTCTTTGTAGTCTCAATTTTCATTGTCTCATTAGTACTGGAAAAGTCCCATGCCAGTAGCATATGCTTGGTGTCACAGATTAGAGAGTCTGTGACTAGAGGCACATTCTCATTCTCATCAGCTGTGACAACACAGGTCTTTGCTTTCCTAGGCTAACTTTGAAGGTAAACTCTCTGGATCTCTTGAGGGCTGCGTCTTTGCACCTTCTTTTGGGATGCTTCTTGAATCCAATGTTCAACCATAAAAACCCTTTATTGATTTGAGCTGCTACTGAGATTATTATAAGAATGCTACTGAGATTCATATAATATACTATTTGTCAATGATTAAATGATGGTTACTTTGAATTAAAAAAATCCTATATTTGAAAAAAAAAATTAGAGTTCTTTTTCTACAGAATTGTCTTACTGGTACCTATGGAAAAACCAAATTGAAAAGAAGACAAAAAACAAAGAAGACAAAAGAAGTATAATGGCTTGCATTATGGATGCCCTTAACAAGATGAAAATATGAAGTTGTCTGTTTTTTAACCTGTACTTTCATAAGCTACTACCAAATTTAGAGAACAGTTAGAAAAAAAATAGTGGACGTTCACAGCCTTATTCACAGGAACTTTGGCAGATGGCTAAGGTTCTTCCTTTCTATGATTATACTGTAGTTAACAGACAAGCTGACTGGTCCCCTGGGGGAGCCCCTCTCCCTTTCACAAACAGATGGGGATTTCTTCCAGCTTCCTACAAATGATCAGGAAATGGATTAGCTAGAGGCCAAAGTTCAGAGGTTGATAGGAACAAAAGCTTTCTCCCCCTTAAGTTTAAGTTGGTCTTCGGTTGAATTGTACACTCAGAAAAAAAGGAGACCATTTGAAGGCCTCTGCTAAATGCTTTATGCATATTATACAGCGGCCTATTGCATTAAGCCCTGAAGCTCCATAACACAGAATCTTTTGAGTTCTTAATGAGAAATCTTCTTCTGCTATAAAGCAAATTGAAAATGTAGTTGGGTGGTTAGGTTAGTCCCCTGATATCATTCAGCTCAACCTCAGTTTTTTTTTTTTTTTTTAAGATTTCATTTATTTATTCATGAGAAGCACAGAAAAAGAGGCAGAGACACAGGCAGAGGAGAAGCAGGCTCCATGCAGAGAGCCCATGTGGGTCTTAGGATCACACATGGGTGGAAGGCAGGCGCTAAACCACTGAGCCACCCCGGTGTCCCTCAACCCCAGTTTTTTGAGAAATTAGAAGTAAATTCCTTTGTCTTGCAAATCTTTGTAAAAACTAGAGGCACAGTTCCAGAAGCGATGCATAATCCATCTCTCCTTTTTTATTAACTCCCTAAACCTCTTCTCAAAATTCATCTCAAAATGCTTGCAGAAGACCAGTACACTGGACAGAACTGTTCTTTGCCTAAGAGAAATCAGGAAAACTTAAACAGCAATTACTTCAGAACACTGATAATAGGCAAATATACCCTCAAATTCCATTCTGGAGAAAATCTGGATACCTCTTGGTAGATTTTTGAGATGTAAATTTCCTACCCATCTTCTCTATGACCTAAGAGTCATTCTTTGAAATGCAAACTTTAGGATGATGTTTCTCATCAGAAGGAGAAAAAAGGAATTATTTGGAAAAGAGTAAATGAAATATCCTGATGTATTCCTCACAAGTATTAGAATAAAAAGCCTTAGCCATCTGAGCAAGAAATACAATTTGGACCCAGCTGTTCTCTTATAAACTAATGAGTTTAGTATCGTACGTGACTCATAGCTAAAATTTTAGACTGAAAGCTGTAAGATCTCTTCTTGAGTCTGCCTTTATGCTTACATGTGTCTATATGTGATGTAAACGCATGACTTTATCTTTTAACCTCTGGATGATATCACTAAAATTGATTTGTAAAAGAGCTCAATTTAAATTGCTTAAAATATGTGCTATATAAATTAAAGTATTTCTAAAACTCAAAAATATAAAAACCAATCCAAATATTTGCTTCAAATTCATGTGATATAGGATGTTTTGCAGTGAATAAAAGCAAAGTGAAGTTTGTTGGTTTAATAAAAATAGACATATACTCAGGGTTGTCAACAAATATAATGCAGACATACCACTTTTATTTTCCCTGATTTTATTAGTCAATAAGTTCATGTTATCTCTGTTACAGAGTTTGTAAGAAAACAACAGGATGATGGTAGACTTTGTCTAAAGTCTCACATAGTTTTTGTGGGTAAACTAAACATAATTGTAGGGATCAAGTGATTTAGGTATTAGTAGAATAAGGGCTCTTAGGTGAACTTTTCAGCAACAGTTATATGTTTACGATATACCTGCTTAAATAGCTTTCCATATCTCTTTGGTAACTTCCACCCTAAGAATTTTGCTGAGTTAAGTTAAATGGTATAAACTTATTGAATATCTAGATCATTTCCAAATAAGATAAAATACTGACCATTAGTTACTAAATATAGGTTTAATCTACTTTTGGCTCCCTGTTACAGAGAAACTAATTATATTCAAGTCTGTTAGTATACATATCTTGTGCCACATTGAAAAACCGTACTTTTAAAGGGGGTACATGTTTCTAGAAATTATGAAATGCATTAACAAATTTACCATTCTAAAGAATACTGGTGTAATATGCAGTTTACAGCTTCTTACTTCTTAGCTTTTGCTATAAATTGCAATTTATGTGGGTTAAGAATCCTAATAAATGTAATTAAAACTACTAGAAATAAGAAGGGAAATAATTTTATATGCAAGAAAATATGCGTTGTTTTTTTTTTTCACTAAAGAAAGGTATGAGGTATGGCATGCAATTTGTTGAAGGAAATGGAAGTAATTTTGTCCTAAAGTTTGTTCCAGAATAGGAAAGGGGAGAATAAAAGTCAAAGTAAATGGATACAGAAAGTTGGGAAGAGAGTAAGAGAGAGAATTTAATCTTGGACCATTAAGCTAGTGATAATTGAATAAATTTATTATAATATTTTGTTTTGGTTTGTTTTAATGGGCTTTAACATTAATAGTGTACCTAGGTAAAAGTACAATTAAATTTTCTCTCCCCTAGAAGGACATCTGTTTTTATGGGCTATTGGTCTGATCTTGATAAAATATAAAGGAAAGACTTTCAGTTTCTTAGCTAATCTTGATTTGGAAAGATGTTGGCTGGGTTCTGCAGCCAAAGGCCAAGAAAGAATTCTTGAGACGTCTTTGGTGCAAAAAGGCAATTTTTTTAAAACACAGGGACAGGACCTGTGGGCAGAAATAGCTGCAGTATTTGTCCCACCATGCAGTAGGGTCATGAGGAGTATCCAATTATATACTTTCAAGTTGGGAGGGGGTTAGGGATAGCATAAGTCTGTAAGGAATTTTGGAAGCAAGGTTTCTAGGACCTTGAGGGGACTACCTATTGTTAGGAAAAGGTCATTTATTACTGGCTAATAAAACCTTAGTCATGAAACCCTCCAGACGTATATCATGTATCGGTGGGTCATATGCTTGGGCGATGACTGCCAACAAGTATCCTGGGGGTAGAGATAAAGGAAGTTCCCAAAGGAATTTTTATTTCAAAGTAGACTTAACCGATCCTGGGAGTCCGGTTAAGACTGCCTTTTGCCCTTAGCAAAGTATCAACATTGAGGCAATTGAGTTCCTAGAGGAAAGTCACTCTGATGGTTTCAAGGATGTGTCAATGGGCTGTAAGTAGTAAGGAAAATTAATTTTTCTTTTGCCTTTGCTTCCCACAACAATCATACTAGAAAGCAAAGAGTTTGTGTTTTCTCAAAATAATTTCCGGTACTTCGTTTGTCTTTATCACATCTTTGATTGCTTAAGAAAAATGAATCTTCTCAGTATTAAAAAGAGCTAAGCTTTGTTCCCAACTATGTGTCCTATGTATCTGTATTGCCTTTAAAAATGTTTGTCGGGGGGCGGGGGGGGGGGGTGGGTAGCCGGGATGGCTCCGCGGTTTAGCGCCACCTTCAGCCCAGGGCGTGATCCTGGAGACCTGGGATCCAGTCCCTCGTGGGGCTCCCTGCATGGAGCCTGCTTCTCCCTCTGCCTGCGTCTCTGCCTCTCTCTCTCTCTCTCTCTCTCTCTCTCGTGAATAAATAAATAAAATCTTTAAAAAAATAAAAAAATAAAAATGTTTGTCACTTTGCTAAATAGATAAAGTATTGTTTCTAAATGATCTGTGATTCTATTTAGTCATGTGCCCAAACTTAATATTTTTTAGAAGATTCATTTATTTGTTTATTCATGAGAGATACAGAGAGAGGGAGAGGGAGAAGCAGGATCCATGCAGGGAGCCTGATGCGGGATTCCACTCCAGGACCCCAAAATCATGACCTGAGCCAAAGATAGACACTCAACCACTATGCCACTCAGGTCCTCCAGAGCTTTTTAATATTTTTGACAAGTTTCCCCAAATCAAATTCTAAATGAAGTCATTTGACCTAGAACTAACTTTGAGATGTTTCAGAGGGTCTTTGGAACATGTTAAAAGAATCATTCTCTCTCCTTGGAAAAAGAGATTTTAAGCTAGTTAGACTTATTTACTATGTTAAATTACATGGGAAGCACTGCCAAATAGATGATGCTAAAATTTCTTAGATTCTATTTGAATGGATATATGTTATTAATATTACAGTTCCAGAAATTGTATGAAATTTCTAGAAATTGGTATATTCTGGTGTAAAGTTTTCATCTGTAATTATAGTTATTGCCTTAAAAAGCATGTCATGGAAATTATCAAATTTCTTTGTCAATTATATTGCAATGAACTCTCATCAGAACCTGAGCCAGAGCTATTTTTAAGTGTTTGTCATTTATTGACAATTTTTGTTTTATTCTGATGCTTTTGAAAAAGTGCTTAATCCTCAAGGATATTCAAGAAAAGGACTCTGACAGGGGTACCTGGGTGGCTCAGTCAGTTAAGTGTCTGCCTTTGGCTCAGGTTATGACCCTGGGGTTCTGGGATCAAATTCCACACCAGGCTCCATATTCAGAGGGCTCCCTGTTCAGTCTGCTTCTCCTCCTACCAATCCCCCTGCTCATGTTCTCTCTTTCTCTAATAAATAAAATCTTAAAAAAAAAAAAAAAAAGAAAAAGGAAGGACTCTGACAGGTACTTTGGAATACAGCTTTCCAATCATTTCAAGACCAGAAAACACTACTGGATAAGAATTTCCAGAACCAATAGAAAACCATGGGGCTGAATAAACTCATGAAACAGAAAATACTTATGACTTTGTTTGAAACATTGTGATTCTTTAATGTTTTTTTTTTTCTAGATTTAAGGAATTTTTTTTCTCTTTTCCATTAAGCTAAGTATGAATTACTGCAATTTGGTATATAGTATGCCTTTGTGAACAAAGATGAAATAATTACTTTTCTCCCTATCTGTTCCCTCTAGTGTTCAAACATTTTAGTGATTATTCTTATTTTTAAGGTGATATATTTATATGCATAAGTTTAAGCAGAATCTGTTCTTAGAATGTGCTTCCACAAACTGGACATATTATATTATTAATGCTTCAACTGGAATGTCATTTTTGAGAATATACATAGAATTAAACATTACCAGACAGCTTCAAGGAACTAAGTTTCACTTTATGGAGCCAATAAAACTCCTTGGAAAAGCAGCATGGTGCCTTGCTTACAGGAATTCCAGCAGTCTTACCAGATAAATAAGAAAGGTCACTTTCTGGAAGGTTCAGAATCCTTAGGATATTTTGGGGACCTCAAGAAGAGAGAAATTAACCCAAATCTCTAGGCACTGCAGGTAAAGTCTGATGGTGAGTTCTTGGCTTGGCTTCTCAGCCTCAATCTAAAATTGATTCTTCTCAGTTCAATCTAAAATTCAGTTTGAAAGTTCTAGTGAAGCAGACCTAAAAAGAACCTGTATGTTCAATCACTATTCTTCCAGCACTTACATAAATATTCAAGTCAGGTTTAGTAAGACTAAACTTATTTTGCAAACAAATTAGTCCCACTGTGATTATTTTTGGTAAAAATTAGGGTGTTATAGAGAAAATTATGTTTTAGTAACGTATCTCTGTGTATATTAGATTCTAGTCCAGTTTATTATCTTAGAAATTTTGTCTTCTACCTATAAATTGGACCAGATCCTGAATTCTAACAATTTCCTCAAATACCTCATTACAACTCTCCAAACTACTTTCCAGTCCCCCCATCCTTCTAATTTGAAATGACCAAGAAAAAAAAAGACTGCCTTTTCCCCAAAGCTCTCCAAACTGAATGTGAACAACTTGATATAAACTTAAGAAAAATAATCACAACAGCTCATACAGAAAACCCTCTGTCCCTGCTGATATGTCAGCCACTCAGAAAGTTCAATTAACACCTGACATCATCACAGATATGATTTGAACCTGACATACAGAAATCTCAATTGGCTGCCCCCTTGTCTCACAACCTGGCTTACAGTTTGTGGTACTTGTTAAACCTTGTTTATCTTTTTCCGTAGAAATACTTCTTATTAAATACCTGATTGCTAGCACAATAAACGACTAATTTTGGGAGCCCATCTAAAAGACCACCTCTTAAAAGGGAATAGTAGTTTAATTGAACTGACCTATTTTCAGGACTCAGACATGGGTTTAATGGAATAATGGAGCCATCTATCAACTCAGGTTCTGGATTGTGAAACTTCTGGGGAAGTTTCAAGGTGAAATTGAAAGGAAGCACAACTTGCCACCCCAAAATCTGCTTCTTTGGCACATCTTGAGCTGGTAAGTTTTAAGGAGCTGCAGACATATGGAAAGCTCTGAAAACCAAGTAGAAGCCACCCTTTTGTAAAGGTCATTTATATTTATAAGAGAAATCTCCATTTGAAAGGGTATCTCCCTTTCTGTACCAAGAAAAGGGGATAACCACAACTCTAGAAACTCTAATCAAGAGAGAAGGCACAGACTCAAATCTGCCTAACAACCTCACTCTCCTTCACTGTGTTCTTCTTGGTAATCTTTCTCAACTGGCCTCTCTGACCCCCAACATCTTTCCTTTGTCTTTACCTGCAGATGGTATTTAAGGTGATGACTTGGGCCATTTCAGGAGTCAACTTAGTTTTCCTAGGTATCTCCTGTGTATATAGGAGGTATACATATTACTAAACTTTTGTTTTTCTCTGGTTAATCTTTCTTTTATTACAGAACTTCTCAGCCAAGAAATTAGAAGGATAGAGGAAAAATTACTCCCTCACCTCATCTCCAGGTTGCCCCACCCCAATACACACACTAGGTATTCTTAAGTTCCAAAGAATGAGTCAAGTGCTTAAGAAACTTTTTGATGGAGCAAGATCATTATGAGGGCTAATGATCTTTATGGATATTATCCTTTTGTGTTGCTAAATGAAGTACAAGTAGGAGGGTTGTCACAGAATAGTAGATCTCACAAGAAAACCAAAGGAGAAAATAAACCAATTAAATCTGATAGCCCAATGAAATAAAAGCTCAACTATGACAAGATAGACTAGCCATCAGGTGGTATAGTGGGGAAAAACAAACAAACAAACAAACAAACAAAAAACCTATAGCCATACCTGTGGTATGGCAAAAATTGTCATTATTATTTCAATTTAGTATATATATAGTTTCATGATTTCTGCATATTGAAAAAGTAATGTTTCTAGAGATTCAAAGTGATTTTTAACTTTAAAAGAAAATATATTAATATTAACTTATGCTAACAAAGTTGGGTAACAAGTAGTTGTATATAAATGATTTAATGCTAAAATACAAATAACCATTTTAAACATTGTATTAGTGTACAGTAGGATTTCTATAAATTCTTAATATATACACACAAAAGTTTATGTGCTGCTGAAGCAAACACTACACACGGAAGTTAATACATTTCCATCTTTTTAAAATACATTTCCATCTTATCCTAACTTCTATAAGTACAAATAGTAAACAAAAGTAGATTGTTTTGTACTTGTATCATGCAGTTGTGTGTGTGTGTGTTCAGAGACTGTGTTTTGATGTGTGTGTGTGTGTGTAGTTTCAATACATTTGTATATATTTGAATAGTAAATTTGCTTTTCCAGATTTTTCTTGATGATAGACCACATCAAAGGAAAGCAATGCCTTCCTTAGATGTGAATTAATATAAATCTACAAAGATATATGTTGACCAAGTACCTGAGCGAAGTCTTAGAACTTAAATAAATTATGTTACCAAATGATCTATCACAATTTCTCACTTAGGAAATGAATGGTACGCCCTGGTCCACTGTCCTGGCAACAGCTCCATCCCAGAGAATAGCAAGGGAGCTGGATAAATCAAAAGCTTAGCTCTTGGCTGGGCTTCCCAACACAGCTGCTGAACAAACTCATCTTAAGAGAAGCCTATAACTCAAGAGATAAGGGTTTGGAACAGAGAAAGGGAAAGATTTATTTTGGGTGCCTGCAGCTAAGGGAGATGGTAGGGTCAAGCCTTAACAATCAGCCTCTCAGCCCACAAATGCAACACCTAGAGTTTTATAAAGAGAGGTTAGAGGGTAGTGCAAGAGATCAGGCAAAGTGCATGTGATCATGGGTAAAGGATCATCTTTTGTTCAGTACATGATCATGGGCAGAAAAAGGGGTATTCTAAGTATTCCATTGCTACTAGGGTTTTTCTGGTCTGACGATCAGAATGTTCCATTCACTATCAGTGCCTCAAGAAAATGCCTGTTGGGTTCTATAGTTAAGCAAAAGGGCTCACTGACAATTATGGTGAATAATTGCAATTATATAATGTATCACAAATAGTCATTGACATATGCCCTTAGAGTATACGTCGTATTTTCTTCCATAGGGTAGTAAAAATTCCTTCAGACAAGACTCCTTGTCATGTAATATCCACTTAGCACACTGGAAAGTCCTAAAAAAAACTTCTAAATTTGTCTAAGAAAACTCTGAGGGATGCCTGGGTGCCTCAGCAGTTGCATGTCTCCTTTCAGCTCAGGGTATGATCTTGGAGTTCCAGGATCCAGTCCCGCATTGGGCTCCCTGGGAGAAGCCTGCTTCTCTGTCTGCGTCTCTGCCTCTCTGTCTCTCATGAATAAATAAATAAAATCTTATATATAAAAAAAGAAAACTCTTAGAAATTTGGTAATTAAATCTAGATTTCCTACAGAGGTGGTGAAATAGGCAGAAGTCAATGTGGGTTGAAAGAAATTTTCTTTTCAACAAGTATCAACTTTTCTCTTTTATCAACACTATCACTAAATCAACACATTTTTCAGCAAATGTGATAATCATTATTACTACTTGAAGGGGGAACAAAAATTTACCACCCAGAATATGCCTTGTTAGCATAAGAATTATCTTGAGCTGAGTATTTTTAAGAAACAGACATAGGTGAAGCTCTGAAAATGGAATACAAATTACTCTTCTATAAAAGAAGCTACATGTATAAGGGAAATCCTCATTTGTAAAGGTGTCTCTCTCTACCAGGAAGAGGACAACTCTCAATCTCTAGAAACTCTTATCAATGGAGAAGTCACAGTCTTAAATCTGCATAACAGCTTTACCCTTGTTTACTATTCTTTTCCTGGCAACCTCCCATAACTAGCCTCTCCTATGCCTCTAACCTCACACCATCATCTTTTGTCTTTAGCTGGAGGTTGTATTTAAGATGGTGACTTGGACCATTTCAGGGAGTTACTCAGTTTTTCTGGGTATCTCCCATCTATAGAGGAGGTATACATGTCACAAAATTTGTTCTTCTCCTGTTTATTACAGGTAAGAGTCAGCCAAGAACCTAGAAGAGTAGAGGGAAAGTTATTTTTCTTCTCTACATAGGCTATATAAAATTTGTATGTCTGTGGCTCTTTTATTGTTTTATTTTGATGAATATTTTTACAATTACAAGAGCTTTTTTTTAACACCCATCCTTGCTATTTTTCCCCAAAGGATTTCAACTATAAATTCTCTTAACAAAAGGACTATCAGTTAAGTAATACTGATTCTGCACAGTCAGAGCTGAAATAAAAACCTGGAGGCATTCCAGGAATGATCTGGCTCCTAGGTAAAAATTCAGGATTTTAGGAGGAAGCATTCAATGCAATATTATGAAGGAAAACTGCATGATGGTACTCATGTTTTAAAATCACTGGTTATCTGAGTTGATTTGCATTTAATGCTTTGTTCTAAAAGGCACAAGGTAGCCATTTTGAAATATTTGTTATGTATAACAAAACGATACAGGATAACATAGAATAACAATATGCACTTTTTTATGCGAGTGAAATAAAACAATGCATACTTATTTGCTATAGATCTTCAGGATTAATGTAATGTAATAGTCTTTTAGTTAACCTATTCATTTATTTTTTCACCAAGTAACTACTGAGTACTTTCCATATTTGTTGGCTTTAGTGGCATACCTCTGATATCCAATGAAGTCTAATTATACATTTAAAGTATCTAAATTCACTCTGCCTGCTGGGAGAAGAGTGGTACAGGAGAGAGGAGGCTGACAAAGTGTATGCAAAATAAAGAGAGAGGAAAGTGAATGCAATTTACATGGTGTGACTGATCAGACCTCACTTTCTTCTCAATGCTTCCCCTAAGTGGAAATGAAAGGAGGAGCCGGAGCAGGCTGTTCCCTCAGGCTGTCTGTGTTCCTCTAGTGTGAGTCTCTTGATGCAGGGGTTCTGATTCTAGGGTATTATGGTACAGAATGCATTTTTTTTTTCATGCCACATGGCCTATAAATGAAACCCACCTTTTTTACCCTGGGCTGCTGCTAAGACAAAGCAATTTGTTCTTATTGACTGAAGGTCTTTGAGGGGTTGTTCAAGGGGCATATCACAAAAGGATTTCTCACGAAATGTGATTTTTACCTCACCACCTTCAAGTCTTACATCTCACCCTGAGATTGCTCTAGATCACCGTTTAAAATTTCCTATCACAGTCTTTTTTTTTTTAAGATTTTATTTATTTATTCATGAGAGATACACAGAGAGAGTGAGAGGCAGAGACACAGGCAGAGGGAGAAGCAGGCTCCATGTAGGGAGCCTGACTGGGACTCAATCCCCGGTCTCCAGGATCAGGCCCTGGGCTGAAGGGAGCGCTAAACTGCTGAGCCACCCAGGCTCACAGTCTTTCTTGACCCTTAGCCCTACACTCACAATTATCCTTTCACTGTGTTATTTTTCCTATCTATATTGTACTTAGCACCTTCTAACATATTATACTTTACTTATATTTATTATTTATTATAAGTATGCTGTCAAAAAATGCAGGCTTCATGAGGGAATATTTGTGGTTTCATTAAAAGATGTATCCCAAGTACCTAGAACAGAGCCTGGCTTTCATGGGGCACTTAATAATACTTGTTAAAAAAATGCATGTATAGATTTTCAAAAATGATACCCTTAAAACTTTACCACTGAATAAGCTGTGATTCTTCCACTAAGTATTAATAAGTACCTATGGCAGATGATCATATTTCTTGTGTTTTTAATTGATGTTTTTGTCTGAAAGTTATCCTTAATGTAACATGAAAAACTGTAGCTTAAAAGAAAACCTGGAATATATCAGTTTTTAAACTTGATTTTTCAAGTTTATGAGAACAAACAGAAATACTTGATATAAGTAAATATAAATAAATGAAGTATGTGAGGAGAAAGCACTCATCCGCTAAATGCTGGGGCACACTGACATGATCAAAAGTGCTGAATTTATGAAAAAATAACTGCAATGAATAGATCCAAAATAGATAGCTTTAACAAACTATGGCTTAATAGCAACTGGATGAAAAAGCCTAATTGATAATTATTCAATTCTTACAATTAGGTTTAATCCATAGGCTGACATAATATAGTCACATAACACAAAATACTCTCTTGCTCTGATAGCTAATAAAACAATTATGGTAAAACTAATCATTCTTACTCCTTACTGATGAACTATTCTCATATTGTTAGAATTCCCTGGACACTATTAACTGTATCAGGAGGGTCTCCAAAATTAAATCTAAGAAAAGTAGCATAGACTGAGAATACACGGACAACTGCATTGAGTTTTCCTTCCAAATGTGTATTCATAATGCAGCTAATATTATTTTTCTAGCATGTAAGTAGAAAACTTCATTTATAAAGCAAATCCCACACATTTAACCTGTGTTAAAATGTTTGAAAAATATATACTGGTATGATCATACTTCTCTAAACTGAGTTATGCTTCACTCACACATGACTCAGACAAAATATATGTGTGATGCCCAATTCAGTCAGTTTTAAATAGCCAAATGAAAACCATTAATAATATTAAGAGTAACAGTGGTTAATAATATTTTATGAAATACCTGATAACATCAAAACTCTTAAAGAAATATGAACAAAAAATTTGCAAGTTCAAAGCTAATAAACACTTCTTTTTTTTTTTTTAAATTTTTATTTATTTATGATAGTCACATAGAGAGAGAGAGAGAGGCAGAGACACAGGCAGAGGGAGAAGCAGGCTCCATGCACCGGGAGCCCGACATGGGATTTGATCCTGGGTCTCCAGGATCGCGCCCTCGGCCAAAGGCAGGCGCCAAACCGCTGCGCCACTGAGGGATCCCTAATAAACACTTCTTATTAAATATTAAATATGTGTATAAAATATATGCTAATTAAGGGAAGACTCCTCTAGAGTCCCTGTGATTGTTCTTAGTCAAGTTCAGGCCTAATTGAAAAGAAAATTTATACTTAAAGTAAATCAGCTACATTTAAAATGATAAGCTTCTGTTGTTTTTTTTTTTTTTTTAATCTTCTGTTGAACATCAAAAAGAAGTAAAAAAAAAAAAAATCCAAAAACCTCTCCATATAGATGCCAAATTTTAAAAAGTACCTGAATTTTTGCCCTGTTAGTACATAAGATCTTCACTGCATTTGCTTATTCATTTCCAATTATTTAAACCAAAAATTTTATTTCCAGAGGCTCCAACTATAATGATATTTATAGATAGTATAAATTCTATGATGAAGCATTTATTTATACAGTTGATGTAATCAGAAAAATCTCTACTTTTTAGTGTAATCCTGCAATTGGCAACATTGCTACTTGACTGTATCTAGTTTTAACAACACAATGACACCTAAGAAATTATTCTTTAATCTTTTAATAAACTAAGTCAGTGTAGACAGAAGAAGGTGAAAGCGGTTAAATTAGCATTGATTATTGAAGACACATTCATCATTTATTTAACAATCTCTCTCATTATCACAAGAGCTATTTTGTTTATAGGTCCTTGCTGAGATACTCTGTTTTTACTTTTAAAAATTATTGTCTTTTGCATTAGAAATCAAAGCACTCTGTACAGTAACATTAGTTTCAAGTTTCCTGATAAATCTGTTATATAGAAGTTTATTGTATGAATCTTTGAACTTATTCACTGTAGTGGATTTTCAGAAATTTATTTTAATAGTTTTCATTATAATTAAAGTCTTTCAAGAGTTCTACTTCCCATTTTAAGCGAAATGTTTAGTAACAACTATCTTTCCAAGAAAATTATACTAAAAGATACTGATAGTCTCTTTTATTCTGACATTTATATAGAAACATGATCCATACTGATCTATAAAAAACAATTTGTGACTAATACTGACAGCTTTAGAAAATAAGCAAGAGAGTATAAGAATCATTGATAATGTACAAGATTTTTCATATTTTCTCTGGCAAACACTATCACAAATTGTTAAGTAGATATAGCATATATGTGAATATATATTTATGAAAAAAAACAAAATGTCAGACTATTTCCTGAGAAAATTGTGAACAAATATTATAAGTCAAAGGATAATTGATTATTCTTATTGCCTAAAAAAGTAAAAAATTAAAAAAAAAAAAAAAAGTAAAAAATTTAGGGATAATGAAAAGTATAGAAAATACATCCCAATCATAGAAAAATACATTGTTGATGAGCCACATATTCCCAAATAGTCACACAGTTTATCACATTTAAAATGCTTTTCTTATTTCTCATTTGCTTTTTAAAAATATTTCCCTACCCAGTGTTTTCCATACAAAATGTCCCAAAGTCTATTAGGACAATTACGTCCAGTTAGTGGTGTGATATTCTATATGCATATCTTTGATAATTCCTTTCTGATTCTGATGATTATATCCTAGAATCTATCACCAGGAAATGTAAAATATGAAAACTTTAGAACAGATTATTATTCTATGTTAACAACTACCTAAATCATACCAGACACTTATACAAAGGGATCCTGAAAGGACTCATTACCAAGAAATTGTTATTCTTAGCCTTAATTCAACTGAGTAAAATACATTAAACTCTCATTGTCAGATGTGAAGAGAAGATAGGAACAAAAAAGTTTTAATAAGAATTAACTATGTTCATGGCTCTATTTTAAATTTTTATTTACGTATTTAAAGAACTATCTAGATTTGATATAACAAATCTCATAGAAATAAGAACATCATGGGTCATAGAGAGGCAAATACACGATACTGTTTAGTTATTTCCCCACAGGTACCATTCGTCTCTTAGCAACTATTTCTCACTTGCAGTCAATAATATTGCTAGAGATTTCACATTCTATCCTTATATTCAGTCCTTTAGAAATTTGGTGTTGGGGTGCTTAGGTGCTCAGTCAGTTAAGCATCTGCCTTCGGCTCAGGTCATGAACTCAGGGTCCTGAGATGGAGTCCCATATCAGGCTCCATGCTCAGCGGGGAGCCTGCTTCTCTCTCTCTGCCTCTTGCCCTGATCATGCTTTCTTTCTCTCACTCTCTCTCAAATAAATAAATAAAATCTTTAAAAAAAAAAAGAAATTTGGAGCTGAGTCTCCCAAACATCATTTCCTTATTGAGTAAATTGGGATATTTGAGTCCCAATATGTGTTTTCCTCTTTCCTTATTTAAGAATATATTACTTTTTAATAACTAGGCTTCCACAAAGAGCATGTGGTACTGAACAAATAACTTCACTTTTGTGGAACTTATTTAACTTTTAATTTTCTTATGTTGGAATACGATTTAATGGAAACTATTAATTTATCAGTCTTATTGGATAACTGGCTTGCAGATTTAAAAAGACATAGGTAATTATTTGTAAAATACATACTGAGCTTATAACCTAGGTACTGATAAACAAATAATATATATAAACAATTTTTTAAGACTTTATTTATTCATGAGAGACAGAGAGAGAGAGTGAGAGAGAGAGAGAGAGAGAGAGAGAGAGGCAGAGACACAGGCAGAGGGAGAAGCAGGCTCCATGAAGGGAGCCGGATGTGGGACTTGATCCTGGGTCTCCAGGATCATGCCCTGAGCCAAAGGCTGCGCTAAACCGCTGAGCCACCCGGGCTGCCCCCCAAAAAAATTAAACAAAAAATACTCCTTCAAAAGAGATAAACATTAAAATACTTGCGGTAAATCCTCTTTGAACTTAGAAGTCATTTCTATTTTAAAATATGAAACATTAGCACTACTTAGATCATATATAACATTGGTTTTCAGGCAAGAAGTACTGCAGTCACGATATTGATATCTAGAATATTTAGATACCTATAATAAACATCTTAAAACGAATGTAACAAAACCTCGGAAGTATAGCTTTTAATGTATTTTAATTAAAATAGAATACATATAAATAGCTGAAAACAAGTTGTGCTAAAATTCAAACCTTAGTTTACTTCCTAATAGAGACAAGTAGATTTATGTTGAATATAACACTATAATTTGCAAGATGATACAAAAGTAACAATCATATTTATGTCATTTAATATAATAAGGACATGCAGATAAGCTTACATTTTACCATTATACACCTTTGTAAAACAACTTAAAATCATCTTTTCTAATCTTATTTGTCAATAAACTGCTAAAAATAATATTATCATTTTTAAAAGAAGAGAGAGCTCTGACAAATGTTAGATGCAGGATAAAAAAAAATTCCTTCATATTTTTATTAAAAGTAAGTTTAAAGTCATGAACTTAGGCAAACTGAAAATCTCATAGCTTCATTTAAGAAAAGATAAGGAATTTATTTCAGTTACCCAAAATCATTCAGTGTTACTAGAAGCAATCTTGTATCAACACATGTTTACAATCCTGTTTTGACAATTCAACAAGTATTTCACACTAAGAAAAAAATGCTAACTTTCAATTAAATTACTTTCTGCAGCCTGCACTGAAGCCCAAAAGCTAAAATAGTATTGTAAATTTCTCTGCAAAGTTGTTTCCTTTTATGTAACAGAATGTAAAAATGATGTGCCTGGCCCTTGTTGATTGTGAACATAACTTTATTAAACTGTTAACAAATAAATTAGTACTTAAAAATAAATTGTTCTGGTATTTTAATATGTATCATCTACATGTCTACAAATTCACCAATTCAAAAGACTATATGAGGAATGCTAGTTTAAAAAAATATATTAAGACATTAGTATGCTAGTCAGTGCCTGTAATTATCTTTTTCACTTCCAGAAGGTATTTGGGGATTATTTAAGAGCAAAAGATGAATGGTGAGCCACTAAATCCTATTAAATCAATGCATGGACACATCAGCAACAGAGGTAAATAAGCTGTGGATGTCTGAATACCAATAAAGAAGATAAAAATGGTTTTATATAGCTACTTACATCATAGCCTAGAAGTTCAGTCTGTGTGGATTTATCTACTCTTGAAGCAAAAGCCTTCTGTAAATGCTGGACTTTTTCCTACAAAATTAAAAAAAAGAAACGACATTGGTAAGTCATATGCTTCTACACTAATATTCACCTCTTATTAAAATTTTTGTACAATTCATGATTATCTGCATGTATACTTTGCTCTGTGTTTTGCATATAAGCTTAAATATTCATAACTCTAATTTTCTAGCCATAAGTACTGCACCTTTGGCATCTTTTAGTACAGAAACTACTGTGACAGAACCACAGAACACTAGAGAGCCAGGATTGTTTAAACCCAAGACCAAATGCTTATACTATGTTTCTTGTTCACTGTTTTTTATTTGCTTTGTTCACTGTTTTGTTTTTATTTGTAAGTTGAATTGATAGGATTTTATTGATTTAGTTTCAGAGCATTTACCTTTAAATCCAAAAAATAATACTACTCAGTGGATTCCATTTAGTTTCTTTTTAATTTGTTTTTTTCTTCTTAATCCTCTCCTCAAATCTACACATTTAGGAATCTATATGAGATTTGACAATGTAACTAATTCTGTTATAACTAGGTAGGGAAGTAATACATGAAGAAAGTTTGGGATTTCCTATCTCAAATACAAACCCCCCCACTTTGGTCTACTATTTTGACTGAGCTTCTGGTTGGGGGCTTCTATTCTGACTCCTAGATGTATGACTTAAAAGAGGATCTTGAGTTTAGTTATCATGAGATGTGTTTACTGCGTGCATGGTACATCTGAAAGTACTAATATGATCATATCTCACCTTGGGATTTTTACTACTATTATCACCCATTTTTAATGAGAATAACATAATTTAGAAAGTATAATATCTTGACAAATTTTCCAAATAAGCTCATGTGATTCTACTAGATTCTGTTTTTACTTTAATTTGCTTTAAAGGCTAATTTGTTTTCTTTTCTTTTGACCACTCAATGAAATAATCACATAATGTTAAAGACAAAAACTGATTTAATTCATCTTTTTTTTTTTTCCAGAAAGAGATGGTGGTCACAAACCTAAGAAGAAAACTTTCCTACCTTCCCCTCTTCTACCTTCCTTCCTATTTCCTATCCCTTCCCATTCCCCTCTTTCTTTTCCTTAATTCTGCCTGAAATTTGCAAGTAATCACAGTTAACAAATTACACACATAATTTAGGTAAACATATTTATATGGTTTATTGAAATACAGAAAAAAACCCTTTATGGACTATTAATGTCTCAGACCTTCTAGCTTCCCTACCATAAAACTACTAATGCTTCTATTCAGACGAAATGGAGATTAGGTAATTCAGAAAGATGTCATGCAAGTGAGGTACGATCTTAACTGTTTGAAAAGGATAAGTGACAATGTGGCCACATTTTGCAAACTCAGTTTAAAATGAGAAGTAACAAGTTGTGTTTATTTAGACTTAGGCTGAGGAAGAGGAGTAAGAAGTAGTAATTAGCTAAGGAAGTGATAAAGTTTGTTATCATTGAAAGGATGTTTAGAAAAAAAAATATTTGTTTCTGAAATAGGTTGGGATAATAAGTATTGGAAAAGTAGGTTTTGTTATAAATCTCTAGATGTACAAATATTGGCACATGAATTAGAGTCTATGCACTAAAGCAAGAGGCAAGGAGGAATAGACAACAAATGCTTCTTCCATTATGCTTTGCTCCCAGTTCTGTTTTCAAGGCCTCACATCCTGAAGATAAGAGTGAGAAGGATTGGTAAACTCTGGTTCATCAGTCTGAATTATAAGACTTAGAAAATTCGAGTCATGATAAACCAAAAAATTCAGACAGCTTCAATAACCAATAGCCTAATCAAGGCAAAACAAGTTCTACATGAAGAATACTTTCAGAATTTTTTTTTTTAAAAAAGGCATTTCTAGGGATCCCTGGGTGGTGCAGCGGTTTGGCGCCTGCCTTTGGCCCAGGGCGTGATCCTGGAGACCCGGGATCGAATTCCACGTCGGGCTTCCAGTGCATGGAGCCTGCTTCTCCCTCAGCCTGTGTCTCTGCCTGTCTCTCTCTCTCTCTCTCTCTCTCTCTCTGTCTCTCTCTCTCTCTCTCTGTGTGACTATCATAAATAAAAAAAAAAAAGCATTTCTATTTTTTTTTTATAAATTTTTATTTATTTATGATAGTCACACACACAGAGAGAGAGAGAGAGAGAGAGAGGCAGAGGGAGAAGCAGGCTCCATGCACCAGGAGCCCGACGTGGGATTCGATCCTGGGTCTCCAGGATCGCGCCCTGGGCCAAAGGCAGGCGCCAAACCGCTGCGCCACCCAGGGATCCCAAAAAAGGCATTTCTAAAGGAATTCATTGCTACTTTCTTTTGGAGGCATTTTCACAACAAGAAATATGTCATATTTAAATTATTTGTTAGCTATGCACTCATAGGTATACCTATGCATATACCCATGCTATATTCAAATGTGGAGAGTAAATTATAAGTTTCTAATAGACTTAGGTGTATATAAAGATTAAATATTTTGTTTGGTGTAACAGTAGGAGGATAATATATGAAAGTTTATGATAAATTTCTGTAACATACAATTAGAAGATTAAAAAAGTCTCCACACCTGTTGGAAGATAATTGCCCATGGGGCTTTGGCATTTCTGCAAGACTAATGGCTATTTATGAATGGATAAATTAAACATGAGATAAAAAGAGTATTGTAATCAAATAGAAACTACATCATAAAATAGCTATTATTAGATGGTGAGCTTGCTAATAATTTGTATTTATATAAAATGAATATATCTTATTTATGCAGGCAAATATATCAGAAAAATAGAAATAAAACATCATCATATACTTTTAGTTTCACACTGTTTAATATAATAAAAGTATTTACTTAAATTGTTGATTTCACTATAGAGAAAGAGACATTTCACCTTCATGATACAAATGTTTCATATTCCTTAACTCAGCCATAATTTTTATTAAATGCATATTATGGATTTTGCTCAGGGTACAAGAGACATAAAAGGGAAAAAAAGAAAAGGTATAGCCCTCCTAATACATAAACTTGTCAAATTACTGAGTTGTAAACCTGAGACTAATGTAATATTGTGTGTCAACTATATTAAAAAAGATCCATCTCAATTAAAAAAAAAAAAAGGATTGCCCCTTTTATGAAAAACTTCCACTGTGAAAGACAGAGATATTAAAAACAATTAGTATCCAATATATAAAAGTAAAGGGAGTACAGAGATGACTGGAGGGATGTGTGTGTGTGTGGGGGGTGCGCTCTTGAGTTGCAGAAGAAACATATAAGAGAGTTAAATAATTGAAATGTAGATGCTTCTGACATCCTAGCTAAGACTAGAAAAATGAATTATTATTATTATTAGCCAAGCTGGAGTAGAAGGGATGAGGATTCTTTCTTAGGCAAGAACATTTGCAAATATTCAGAAGTCAGAGATCCTGACAAAGATATATATAAACATCTACTAGTTCAAACTTGCCTAAGTGGAGACTATGAAAGGGACAAGGAATAACACTATAGTGTTAAATCAAGTCTGTGCCAGAAAGTATAGAATTCCTGTACACATGTGATTTAATGTGTCTTTTTTTTTTTTTTGGTATTTTCCTATGTAAACAAACACTGTAATTTCTTCTTCTAACCTCTCCCAGAGGGATAGAGGAGGACTGAAACAACTTCTGGTAGATAAATTTTATAAATAAATCTATACCTCTGACAAATATCTATTTATTTTTACATTTTCCATTCCAAGCAATGACAGTACCCATATTTCTTAACAAAACAAACCCTTGTGCATTTTTTTTCTCATTTAAGATTAATAAAACCTACGTATGCTTAGAATAAACACAAAGAAAGAAGACTAGCAGATTCTGTAAAAAAAACAACTATATATATATATATGCATATATATGACCAAATTATGGGATGAAAAACAGACATTTCATTATTTATATTTGATATCATTTTACATTTCTGCCTAATCTTGGTCCTGAATATGTGGAGGTTTTAATATTACATAACATCACTATATGAAAAACAAAATAATATATGTGATAGTTTTTCTCAAGTTTCCAAATAATTTTATCTGATGTTAAGAGTAATTTAATAACATCTGTAAAATAAAAGTTAGCTACTATATATAAATGCATATAAACCAAAGAATTATATATACTTTACAAACTTAAGAATACTTATATTCACATTCCCTCTCATTCTGTAATCTTTACTACAACAACTAACAATAATAGATGACACTTAATAGAATGTAGTTACATGCCAAGTACCATATAGCATAATATATGTGGATCTTCTGAGGATCATACAATGTCTGTATCATTGTCCCTTTTTAAAGCAGGAAATTTATACTTAGTAAACTGATATCAGTTGCTGAAGGTCACACAAGCTAGTAAGTGGAACACCAAGATGAAAACCTTCCTTATCTCCAAACCCTGATGTTCTTTCTTTACTTTCTATAAAGATGCATATTATATACCAAATGTATGGTAATACAACTGTTCTTTAGTTCATCCTGTGTATATCCTTCTGCAGAGTCTATTAAGTCATTTTTCTTTGCTTCAAAAACAATTTGAGATTGCTTATGGATGTTTATTTCCTGTAAAATCTGTAATTCCATAGAATGTCCATACTGTAAATAAGCAATGCCAGCAATGCATGTTGGAGTATGAGTTAGGAATAACATGATAAATTAATACAGAGTTATAATACAAAATTGGAAGCAAAATGTGCAAAAGCAAACTGAAATAAAAACTAAATGTTGAAAGGCATGGAATCCTAATGATAGCAATGATATTATCAATCAGTTCAAGCAGAGTAATCTTACAATAATTCAATTTAAGTTGTTAAAAATTTGCTGATGTGTGTGTATTTGTGTTTTATGCACTGGGTAGTCATAGACTCTGTCTCTACAATATATGTTGTCCATAGAAAATGGTTAAGTTCCTAATTTCATTAAAAATTCTTAAATTTAATTTTTAATAATCAAAAACATATAAAATGCCTGAGCATAAAAAATATAACAGGTATCACTGATATATGTAAATTTTTGCACTCTCTTGTGTGCACAGGTAAAGTACCCGTCATTTTTTTTTTTTTTTTTTTTTTTTTTTTAAGTACCCGTCATTTTAAGATGCACTGGAGAAGAGGAAATGTGGCAAAAAATAAGTGGGGGGGCAGGGAGATAAAACCATAAAAAGCTAACTGGCTTTGAAAAGGAAATCTTAAATGACTAAGAGAGTCAAATACTGGCAGTTATTTATCCTTATTTTAGAATATGTTTGTATTTAATTACATTATTAGATATTCTCTTGATTAATAAAATAATTATGAATATTTTAACATCTAGCAGTTTATCTGACATAACCTACTTATACCTTAAATATTAATAACTATTTCATCTACTATAGCTGTTAAAAATTTATGCATGTAAAACTAAGTGCAGTAAAGGTGAAAAGAAAATATTCAATAATCCCAAGAAATTACTCCAATTTATTTTAAATTATAAGTTTAATTACCTACACAGAATATTGTGAATTCAAGATGAAAAGGCAAATGAATTTAAAAAAAGAAAGAACATGAGGGCCTACATGCAGCTTTAGAATCTATAATAAAAAAAGTACTCTTATTAATAAAATTAAGAGGCTGAAATGCAAAATATATGTAATAGTGATTACAGCACTAGTATATGAACGTATACCTTGAGGTTAAAGTGAAACACATGAAAGCATCCATGTTATTTTGCAAATTTTGCACACATACATACAAAGCAATATAAAAAATAGGTATGAATCAGAAAAAAGGAATATCTTAAAAATAAATAAATAAAAGAATACAAAGACTGCCTAAAATAGTATAATCCTGAATTTAGATCTTGGATCATGGATCTACAGATTTAATTAAAGTGTTTCCATAGTACTGAAGTGAGGAGCAAAGCTAACTTCACTCAACGTGGGTCTCGAACTCATGACTGCAAGCAAGATCAAGCGTCACAGACAGTACTGACTTGAGTCCGACAGGTACCTGGAGGAAAACTATCTTTTAAAATTGAAAAGTAGGCCAAACTGTGGAAGGAGCCTCGGTGTCCATCGAAAGATGAATGGATAAAGAAGATGTGGTTTATGTATACAATGGAATATTACTCAGCCATTAGAAATGACAAATACCCACCATTTGTTTCAACGTGGATGGAACTGGAGGGTATTATGCTGAGTGAAATAAGTCAATCCGAGAAGGACAAACATTATATGTTGTCATTCATTTGGGGAATATAATAATAGTGAAAGGGAATAGAAGGGAAGGGAGAAGAAATGTGTGGGAAATATCAGAAAGGGAGACAGAACATAAAGACTCCTAACTCTGGGAAACGAACTAGGGGTGGTGGAAGGGGAGGAGGGCGGGGGTTGGGGTTGAATGGGTGACGGGCACTGAGGGGGGCACTTGACGGGATGAGCAACGGGTGTTATTCTGTATGTTGGCAAATTGAACACCAATAAAAAATAAATTTATTATTAAAAAAAAAAAGTAGGAACACCTGGGTGGCTCAGCAGTTGAGCATCTGCCTTCGGCTCAGGGCATGATCCTGGAGTCCCGGGATAGAGTCCCACATCAGGCTCCCTGCATGAAGCCTTCTTCTCCCTCTGTCTGTCTCTGCCTCTCTCTGTCTCTCATGAATAAAAATAAGTAAAATAAAATAAATAAAATAAAATAAAATAAATTTGAATAAAATAAATTTGAATAAAATAAAATTGAAAAGTAAGGGGTACCTGGCTGGCTCAGTCAGAAGAAAGTGTGACTCTTGATCTCAGGGTCCTGAATTGGAGCCCCATGTAGAGGTTATTTAAATAAAAATTAACATAAAATAAAATGGAAAAGTAATGTAATTCAACACAATAAAATTCACAAAGTGTTCTGAGTCCAGTTTAAACCAAAAATTAAGCAGATCAAAAAGAATTTGATCTTATAATGGACTTCAATGTCAATAATAAAACATTTAAGTACAACAAAAGCAAAAAATTAAAGGGAAAATCATTAGGATTGTTTAATAATACCAAGTCCTAAGATGAGCTCAGAAGTGCAAAGGCTGTATTATAGAGATCACATTGATTATTTTCACCCACCTGTACTAAGAGCATATCACTGAAGGCATCAGTAGAATTAGAAACCTGTACTAAGAGCATATCACTGAAGGCATCAGTAGAATTAGAAACAAGCACAACAGTGACCAAGCAATTCATAACTGCTTACAAAGAACATACAATTTCTTGGAACTATCAAGCCAACATTAAAATATATTAACATCATTTTTTTTTTTACTTTCCATTATGGAAAATTGCTAACATATAACACAAAGGGAGAATAACACAAAGGGTCCCTATGTACTCATTACCCAATTTCACCAACAGATATTGAGATTAAAAAAAAAAGAAGAGTATTAGCTATATATTTAAATAGCTCTATTGGTCAATATTGTCCTTGAGATTAGGTAAGAGATGTTTGCATTACAGTACCCTGCTCTTGCTGTTCTCTCAGCATGTTCTGCCTATGAGGAGGGTATTCTGTGGGGATAAGTACCACAGTCAAAGGTCAGGTTTCCTTTCTGACCATATTCTAGAACCCTGGAATTCACCCTCCAGTTTAGGACATGACCAGGTCCTCCTAAGGGTTGCCCAAGGTGTGGTCATGGGGCAGATACTTGGTGCAGAGCTTGGGTGTTCACTGGGTCAATCACAGGTATACTCATAAAGCCATGAGGGACAGAATGTAGGATAATTGGGTGCTAGGTTAGGCAGGAGTCAGGGCCATGGTGCTACCCAGGATGCTATGGAGTCCACAAAATTATAATTGGAATATAACTTTCCAAGTCATTAGAAAAGCATATTTGTCAAGAAAGGAGGACAGAACATATTATATTCAACAGTTTTTAAATCCTGATTTAGAATTTTAATATTTAGACTTAACATTCTCTGCGTCCCCACATTTATGTTCTTGCCCTGAATCTCACAAATGTTAGCAGCTTTCTTGTTATTATATTCTCTGGGTTTTTTGATCACCACACCTCAGGAAAAACAACTAAGGTTTGAAAAAGTTGCAGAAAAGGGTAAAAGGATAGGGGGCTTATTTTATGTTTATGTTTATACATATTTTTTAAATGGGCCAAAAATAAAAAGCCAAACAGAAGGAGGATATGTTCACTAAATCATTAAAACAAATGTCTAAACAACAAATTTATTTTTATGATACCTAAACTAGGAAACTGACATCCTCCACAACCCACCACTTTAAGACTGCATTGGAAGCAATTTTTTTTTCAAAAAGATTACATATCATTACATAGTGTATTTTAAATTTATGGAGTTCATTACCCATGAGAGATTATGCAAACTGAAAATATTCCCAGATTTAAGAGAGTTTAGGTTACTTCATTTAAGAAGGGGATACATCAAAAATGTAAATTGGGAATTCATATCTCTGGAGATTAAAATTATTGGAGATAGTTGTACCCAGATAATTATATTTAATATCCTAGATGTAAGGCATATGAATTTTTTTCCAACAAGAACCAAATGATGTTTTGCTTCAGTCCTAACAATATTCTTCTCGTTTTCAGATTTTTTTTCAAAAAGCATGTTGTACTATATATAAATTCCAGTGTAGTTTCAGTAATGGTAGATTAAACAAATATATATTTAATTTATTTTATGCATGTTACAGGCTAATTCATTTCTTCTAGTTTAATACCCTTCTCACTAAGGTGGAGCTAATTACAAAGTCCTCATGAAAAGGGGCTTGAAGGAGATGTCTTTGAGTTAGATGACTTTAGAAGCTAGGAACACAAACTTCCTGGGTTAAAAATAATAGGCATTCAGCGACGTATCAGAAAAGTTATGAGAGAAGTTGTGACTGAGAACTACGACCCAGATTGTTTGGGCATGGGCTCTTCACATCCAAGACATATGCTAATTACATTTCTGAAATATATTTTACAATCCTTTCTTTCATATCTAGTATCACTACTCCGGATCCACTATCTAGAGACATGCAAGGAAATGGAGCATAGATGTGCACAGTGACAAAAGCTACCATTCTCTTTTATTCCATTAGCCTCTGTATTGGGTTGACTAGGGTCCTCAAAAATTTGCGTCTACCTGAAACTTGTGAATGTGACCTTATTTGGAAATAGGATCTCTGTAGCTGCAATCCAGTTAAAATGAGGCTATACTGGATCTAGATGAATCATAAATACAATATGACTGGGCACCTGGGTGGCTCAGTTGGTTAAGCATCTGGGATGGAGTCCTAATTGGGCTCCCTGCTTGGTGGGAAGTTTGCTTCTCCTTCTGCCCCCTCCCCCATCATGCTCTCTTTTCTCTCTCTCAAATAATTAAACAAATCTTAAAAAAATACAATATGACTGGTGTCCTTATAAGAAGAAGGATATCTGGACACAGTAACACATTTATAGAAGGGCATATGAAGATAGAAGCAGAGATTAGAGTGATGCATCATCCATAAGTCAAGCTATAAGGACAGCCAGCAACCACCAGGAGCTAGAAGAGGCAATGAAGGACCCTTCCCTAGAGCTTTCAGAGGGAACATGGTCCTGCTGACTGACACCTTGACCCCAGACTTCCTGTCTCTAAAACAGAGAGAAGATAAATTTCTGTTGTTTAAAGTTAGTCAATCTATGGTATTTTGTTACAGCACCCAGGGGAAACTAATAAAGCCTTTTTTTTTTTTTAATGATAGTCACGTACACACACACACACATACACAGAGGCAGAGACGTAGGCAGAGGGAGAAGCAGGCTCCATGCACCGAGCCCGACACGGGATTCGATCCCGGGTCTCCAGGATCGCGCCCTGGGCCAAAGGCAGGCGCCAAACCGCTGCGCCACCCAGGGATCCCCTAATAAAGCCTTTTAACTGGTATTCCTGACTTAACCTTTACTTTCTCCATTCCAAAGTGATTTTCTAATGTAATCCAGATCACATCCTTCTCTTGCTTAAAACCTATTAATGTCCCATTCCAATATGGTAGCCACTTGCCACATGTGGCAAATGGCCACTTGAAATGTGGGTAGTTCAAGCTGAAATGTGTGGTAAATGTAAACACACAATATTTTGAAGACCTAAGTATAAAAAAACCCCTAATATCTCATAGCAACTTTATGTTTATTATATCTTAAATGATACTATTTTGGATGCATTATGTTAAAGAAAATGTATTGAAATATTAAATTACATAAATAACTACAATTTATTGCTTGTTTTTAATTTTTTAAAAATATTTTATTTATTTATTCATGAGAGACACAGAAAGAGAGGTAGAGACACAGCAGAGGGAGAAGCAGACTCCCTGAGAGGAGCCTGATGAGGAACTTGATCCCAGGACCCCAGGATCACAACCTGAGCCAAAGGCAGATGCCCAACCACTGAGCCACCCAAGTGCCCCATTTGTTTTGTATTTCTATCAAAAAGTTCTAGTCTATATGATAAAGAAAGTAAACTTTTATAGTGATATACTGCTCCTGCCCTTCCTGGCTCTTATTCATTATGCTAATTTTATCTCATACCTATCTTCCCCTTGCAGAAATGACTCATACTCATTTTCTTACAGTTGCTTGAGTGGGGCAAGATTTTTTACACTTGAACTTTCAACATGCTATTTTTTTTCCATCTGAAATATTCTTCATATTAAGTGTTACTGCCTTAGGGACACAATCTTTGAAGTAGATTTCTATCTCCAGGTGATTCTCTTTTAATATTTTTACTAAATGTCTCATTTCAACTGCCAGTTGTTTCTTTTGACTGTTTGCCTATATTTTGTTTGTCTTCTGCATTAGCACGTAAGATTCTCACGGCAAGGATCATGCCTAGTTAGAGCCATATCAACTCCACACAACCTAATGTAGTTGTTGGTACAATCTAGGTGTTTGATACTTCTTTGAATAAATGAAGTAGGAGAATGAGAGATGATGCGTGAGGTTTGAGAGGATTCATCAGAGACCAGCTGGAGAAGCTGAAATACTGCAAAAGCATTTGCTATAGGGAATTTAATATTAGTGACATGACAAGTCTAGTAAAACTTCTGGAATTTGTTATGGTATATAAATTTAAGTAGGGACAGCTTGCAAGTGATATATGAACTAAGAGGTTATTCTGGTAATTCTAGGCTGTGCGGAGGAGGAGGAAAAGGAGCAGGAGGAGGAGAGAGGAGGAGAAGGAGGGAAGAGGAAAGAGAGAAGAAGGGGGGAAGGAGGGAGCGGAGGAAGGGGAGAAAGAGGAAAAAGAGGAAGAAGAGGAAGAATTGAAGCAGAGACACTGAAGTGAGAATTAAAGAAATGGTACAAATCCAACATGTGTCTGAGGATTTGGTGCTATAACATCAAGTGAGAAATATTTTCATGAATTGATTAGGATTTTTTTAAAAGATTGATTGACTTGAGAGAGAGAGAGCAAGAGAGTGCAAATGGGGGGAAGGCCAGGGGGGGAGGTAGAGAGAGAATCTCAAGTAGACCCTGCTTAGCTTGGAGTCCAATGCAGGGCTCTATCCCATGATCTATCAGATCATGACCTGAGTCAAAATCATGAGTTGGACACTTAACTGACTGAGCCATCCAAGTGCTACAGAATTTTTTTTTTCCAAGAAAAAGCTTACGTACTCCATCCTCATTCTTGCCTGAATTGTATATTTTGAGTGAGAGATTAATAAGGTGATTCTTCCAGTGAAGATAATTAGGGGAAAAAATAACGAATGTAGAAGTGTCTTCTATAGGAAATAGGGCTCAGGAGAATTTTCTGATACATCAAGTCCCAAACATTCCCTTAATAACATCCTGGTCTATAACATACACCTTCTACTTGTCAGGGGACCCTCCATTCCCTTGGCCCATATTCGCAGAAGGGGGTTTCTAGCAGAAGTCCTACCTCTCACTCACTCCTCTTCATTTATTAACTAGTAGGTGATCTTGGAATAAATAAACATGTTCTATTTCTTAGTAACATGGCCTATCCACAAGATGAAATCTCAGCTTTCCCAGACATAAGTTTACAGACTTTAGTTCAGATAAGAATGTACTAGAAGCTTACATGGCTGCATTTCAATCCAGGTTAGATGACACTATAAGTCAATTTCCCTGAATCTTCTATTTTGCAATTAGTTCTGAATTTAGGAGGATAAAGAAGGATGTTGATTATTGCCACTTTTAGTCTCTAACACACAGAGACATACACAAAATCAATTTGGAAAAATGGAGTTTCAATATAGTTATTAGGGAGTTCTAGCAGAGTCATAGTAGCATTGATCCTAGAACCATAGGACCTTAATTCAACCTTAAAAATTGTTACTACTAAAAACAAACAAAAAAACAAAAGAAGCAAGCCCTGTATCACAGAAACAGGAACTTACCAACAATATTAAAATTGACATCCTGAAAGTATAGAAAAGACTGTTCTAGCTTTTTCTTGCTTGGTATTTTTATTCAGGAAAGTCAGGATAGAATACTCTGCCCATTGTGTCATTATGGTTTAAAAAAAAGACTCCTGTTTTGAAGAAAAGATTCACTTCAGGGGACTGTGAGCATTTTATTTTATGCTATTGATTTAATTTTAATGTATTATAAAGTTTTTTAAACTGAGAAGTGACATAAAAGTCTTCAAGGCAGTCATTCATTAACAACAATATGCTGATGACAGTATCCGGGAAACATAAGCATAAGGGAGACAAGATTAAAATCACTACAGACTTGCAGAATCAGCACAGCATTACAGGTCGACAATCAGCTAGAAAACAATGGTGGTCATGAATCAAACTTGGCCAGACAAATTGTAGACACAGATCAAACTTTACTGGCAAACTCAAGAAATTCTTAGCATTGGAAAATGCATTATCCTTCAAATTTCTTTCAACATACTCATAAAAAGAGATAAATAAATAAATAAATAAATAAATAAATAAATAAATAAATAAAATATAACCCCATAAATGTATATCTAAACTGCAAAATCTAGTAAAACAGAATCTGAAGGTATTATGTATTTAAGGACTTAGTGGCTTTGGATGTCTATTCATCTTTTATAAATAAATTGTAGGCAAAGGCATTTAAAGCTGGGTATAGTGGATTCCAGTTATTTAATGAGTATTTATAATTTATTGATTCCATATATTTAATGAGTATCTATAACTATTAATTCACCCACCAGTAATTATAGTACACTTAACTATACAAATTAAACTATGAACTCACTCTTTTTCTCTGTAATTACAAATCCAGTACAATTTTATTTTAATAGATATTCATTATTTTGTATATTTTATATTTACCAATACAACTATTTCTATGAAATTTTTTGCCAATTTTTCACTAAGAGCCATTTCAGAATCCAACCCCTGAATAAGACACAACTGTGCAAATGGTGCAGTAGCAGGAGCGGTACAGGATCTCTCTTGAGAGGTGTGTATGGAGTGCTAAACATCATCCTCTTTTTACACAGGAAGTGGTAAACAAAACACTTTGTTTTTAAAGATTTTTATTCATTCATGAGACACAGGCAGAGACATAGACAGAGGGAGAAGCAGGCTCCTTACAGGGAAGCCCGATGCAGGAATCGATCCCTAGACCTGGGATCACATCCTGAGCCGAAGGCAGATGCTCAACCACTGAGCTACCCAGGTGTCTCAGTAAAACATTGTTTCCTCGCTGTTTCACTACCCATAGTTCATCGAAAAGATAGGTTTCCAATAAAGAAACATACCAATGGGCATAAAGTTACAAATATTGCTAAATGATATAAAGGGAAACAAGGAGCTCTTAAGAGAGAGAATAGCATGAAAGATACCCTTTAATTATATCTGATGGTAGAATGTGCCTTAGTAAGAAACTTTAACAGCTTAAATATATGGGACAAAGACACAGCCATGCAGTACTAAAAGAATTATTTCAGAAAGGGAATGAATAAAGCTCAGGGAGTTGGGGATGACGGGGAAATGCAGGCATTTGTTCAAGAAACTGAAAAAAGTACAATGTAACCAGAACTTGTGGGCAAGTGACATCTAATATTGGCATCAGATGATTGTAGGTCACCTAAGCATTGACTTTTATATTGAGTTCAGTGGAAACCATAGACATTTTAAGTATGTTTCAATTGTATTTAGCCAATATCATTCTGGCTGCTACATGGAGAAGAAAACAGAGGTAAAGAAGATATGAGAAGATGGTTATTTGGAAGGTAATGAAGTAATCTAGAAGAAATACTTTTGGCAGGAGGGATAGAGTCCTATATATTTTTCAGACTCAAGTAAGAGCTAGATATGAAAGTGAGTAATTTACTTTGTAAGTAAAGGAAAAGGGAAAAGTCAAGAATGACTCCAACTTTCTGTTCTGAGCAAACTGGGAGGAAAGTGGTGGCATTTCTGATATGAGAAGACTGCAGGAGAAGCAGGTTTGATTGGCAATGGGGGTGAATGGGAGAAAAAGCAAAATCATTTGAGAATAAGGGTGAATCAGACATACTGAATATACTAGAAAGGAGATAACTGACAGGCATCTAAGAACATATGTGGCAAGAGGAGTCATATGAAGTAGGTTCCTGAATGCTACAAAAAATGTTAATAACTAAGCTACAAACACCAAGAATCTTTACATGAATGCATTATCTTTCAGATGGTAGCAGACGTCAGTCTTTTCTAACAAGAACTCCTCATTCCTCCCCTGACATATCCATTATTTCCTGGGAACATCATTTTCCTCCACTTTAGCACATTATAGCAAGAGCTTCCAGATAATGCAATATGATCAATCTGTCACAGTTCACTGCTTTACAGGGAGTGGATCCCTTTCCCAACCTGAGCCATCCAGACATCCCTAAAATTATTTTTTGAGAAAGAAGAGAGAGAGAGAGAGAGAGAGAGAGAGAGAGAGAGAGAGAGAGAGAGAGCTCAAGTGGGAGGTGATGAGCAGAGGGATAGGGAGAATCCCAGGAAGGCTCCACACCCATTACAGAGCCCAGTGTGGGACTAGATTTCACAACCCTGAGATCATGTCCTGAGCCAAAATCAAAAGGCAGGCACTTACTGACTGAGCCACCCAGGTGACTCTAAATTTTTCTTTGAATATTTATTTCTTTGAGAGAGAAAGAGAGAAAGGGAGACGGGGGCAGAGAGAGAGAGGGAGAGAGAATCTCCAACAGATTCCCAGCTGATGTGAGGCTGGATCTCACGATCCTGAAATCATGACCTGAGCCAAAATCAAGAGGCAAGCACTTAACCGACTGAGCCACCCAGGCATCCAGAGAATAAAATTAACCAAATAGTTTGGACACACTTATGGATCATGATACATACTGCTAAAGTGTATTCCAAAGATCATAATAAGCAAAATAAATAAATTAAAAAAGACACTAGAAATATATGCACCAATTTTTCAGCAATGCTCCCAGCACTGAATTTCTATTTTGAAAAATGTATTAGCTAGATTATTGAACATAATGCTATTTTAGTTCATATTTGTCTTGTAACAAAGGAGAATAATACAAGAGACGTATGAACTAAATCCATTTTCTGCTTTGTCTATTATATTTATTTCCCTTCATATTGGTTAATAAAATATATTTAGTTTTGAGGATATTCCAAAAGTCCTAATGATTCCAGAACTTAAGGACTGAAGTTTACTTGAATTAATAAAACTATTAATAAAAGCTATGACACAGCCTATCAAATTTATCAAAGATATCATATCTACCTTCATCATTCCTTTTATTAATAAAATCTATGCAACTTATTTGAACATCTATCTCATGTCAAACTGCCTGCTAGACATGTCTACTTGAATAGCTCTCATGTACTAAAATTTCAGCACATTCTAAACAAAACTTGTCATCTTCTAACATTTTTTTTTTCTTTTTGGATTCTCTGTACCAGTAAAAGGTATAATTATCAAATAATCTCCCAATAAAGATTCTACGAGTCACTCTGAATGCTTAGCATCCCAATTTCATTCATCACAAGTCCAAGAAATTATCTTCCTCAATCAACTTCACAGATAACCATTTCTATTTTAACTGTCAGTGTTTAATCCAGGCTCTCATAATTTTTCTCCAGAACCACTGCATAACCTTTAACAGTACTCTCTACCCCCAGCTTTGTTTCACTTATTAAATGTCTGACATTGTAGTGAAACTAATCTTTCTAAAATAAAATCAGACCATGCTTCATTGGTTTCCTACAAATCCAAGGTAAGTTTAAAACTCTTTAGCATCACTTTTCTGGTTCTTCATAATCTGGTCTCTGGATGCATGGTCTACCAATATGCAGGACGCTATAAACTCCAGGAAAAAAAAAAACACAAAACATTAAGCAAAACAAAACAGAAACACAACTTTCGGTTCAAGGAATCTGATAAGTCCTCTAAAGTACCTTTGTTTTTTGGTTCTTGTTTTTTTGTGTGTTTTTTGTTTTTGTTTTTGTTTTTTAAATTTCACTCAAAGTCTGAGTATGTTTACTTCACCTTCTTTGCTTGGCTCAAAATTCTTGGGATTTAAAATGTAAATGATGTTTTGCATCTTTTTGCATCTTTTTGGCTCTATAAAGTGAAACTAATCCGATTCCTGCAATTACAATACAAATGTTTTCACATTTTTTTATCCTTTTGAAAGATCTGAGCAAAGCAAACCTTGCAACTTACTTTATTCTTAGAGAGATTGAGCAAGTTTAGGTTCAGTGCAATGTTACCAATCTGTTGTAAAATAATTTAATACAGAATTTAATGATTAAAAAAGACAGTTTTCACCCCTAAATGTCATTGTTGTATATGGTAACACCTACTAAGTTTGTTATGAAGGACCGTCTACTTTTTGGTTGGTGTTCCAATGCGAAGGAAAGAGTAAAGCCAGGATATTTAAAGAATAACAATAGATAAAACAAATTTATGAAAAATTTTAGGATTATTACATTTTCAACTTTCTTTTAAATACTTATTCCTGCAGTATTGCATATTGGCCCTATTTTTAGTAAAATATCTAAATCAACATGGGAATAAAGTATGCACAGACTATTTATTCCAAGTGTATACACATAGCTCTAGAGCTTTAAAATCTATATTAATCAAAATTCATTAGTCCATTAATTTGAGCCTAATTTAAAAATTGGTAGAGTACAATTTTAACAGAAACACACACAAATTCTATCACATCTGTTTTATTCTGTTTGGGCTGCTATAACAAAACAAAAACCATTGACTGGGTAGCTTATCAATAGTGGCAATTTATTTCTTATAGCTCTGGAGGCTGGGGACTCTAAGGTCAAGGTATCAGCAGATGTGGCATCTGATGAAGGCCAGCACCGGCTTGCTGTATCCTCAGATGGTGGATGGGTCAAGAGACCTCTCGGCGGTCTCTTTTAAAAAGGCACTAATCCTACTCATAAGGGCTCTGCCCTCTTGACCTAATAATTTCCCAAAGGCTCTACCTCTTAATACTATCACCTTGGTGGGTTAGAATTCAATATATAAATTAGTGGAGTGAGGGGGACACAAATATTCAGACATAACAGGATGCCAAAGACTAACAACTCTAAAAAGCTAAGCACCATGTCTAGCACCTAGAAAGCATTTGATAAAAAATAAACATAACCATCACTGGTACTTGTAAGTAGAGAAATGGCCCACTACTACTCAATAATGAATGAAGCATAGGAAGAAAAAAAGGGGAAAATATCAGGAAGGGGAAGGAAATAAATGGTGAAAGAAATGGCAGTAACAAGAGAAGTAGGTGGAGGAGGAAAAGAAAAAAAGAGGAGGTGGGGTGGAAAAAGGGGGCAGGGAGAGATGGAGTCAAAGGACAGTACAGTCAGTTTCTGCGAATAAAGCAAGTTGCTTTTTTAGAGCAGTGAGGGGAATCGATAAAATGAACTAGAGTTTAAATGAGTATTACCTGTCTTACATTATTTGCTGCCTTGGCACTTCCAATACAAGGCCAGGTACTCCTACTGGCAAACATATGACTTTTTTTTTTTCCTTTTGATTGGGCTGCTATTATAGTTTGAAAAATACAAGGTGGTTTAATTCATTCAAATAAGGTGTAGAGATTATTTAGGCTACAAAAGAGGTCATACTTACAGTATTCAATTTTATTCACAAAAGAACAAAATTTTAGATGGGATTTAAGGAGTCTCATCACATATTATCTATTTACTCTAGGTTTTATATTTGTGAGTTATAAATGCATTTAAATATTGCATATGGGCAGCCCGGGTGGCTCGGCGGTTTAGCTCTGCCTTCGGCCTAGAGTGTGATCCTGGAGACCCGGGATCGAGTCCCACGTCAGGCTCTCTTCATGGAGCCTGTTTCTCCCTCTGCCTGTGTCTGTGCCTCTCTCTCTCTGTGTCATTTATGAATAAATAAAATCTTTAAAAAATAAAATAAATAAAATAAATAAAAATTGCATATGAACAGAAATTCTTACAAAGATTTATTAGCTGATGCTTGGCATTTTCACACTCCATTTAAGTACCCTTTCAAAGGAATATTTATAAAGTCAGTATTTAGAATACTTATTTTCATCATAAGTAGAGATTTTCTCATTGTAAAAATAGATTTTCAACTCAACAATAATATTGTCTAGCTGTGAAGTCTCTAGATGTAAATTCATAAAGGCAAATGAAGAAACGTACAAAATTTAAAAGGGCAAAATGAGTTATAGAAAAAAATTGTAAACCACTAAATCAAAAATCTTTATATAAATAACGCATTCTGAATACAGATACAACACTACCATCCACACATACAAAAAAATCATGTGTTCAACAAGATGTCCAAGTTTCAGGAGCTGCTGGTTAGCACTTCTAAAAATAATGCTGAAGACATAATAGGGAGATACAGAATACAAAATCTAAGACCGTCAGCAGTAATAAAAGCAGGATTTTAAATCACTCTGTATGAAGAATGGGAAGCCCACAGTTTAGGGTAGACAGTAGCTGGAAAAAAGAACAATTTAAATTCTCTTTGTCTCTCTTCACTCCACCCTCCCACTTCCT
Organism: Vulpes lagopus; assembly: GCF_018345385.1. NCBI lineage: Eukaryota > Metazoa > Chordata > Mammalia > Carnivora > Canidae > Vulpes > Vulpes lagopus. The sequence continues at coordinate 89,778,179 of NC_054829.1, read as the reverse complement.
TCCCTTTGGACAATCATTACCTATACCTTTTTCTCAAACCACTACTGTGGTTATCTATGTGGGCAAGGTTCTTTCTGCATGAGGTGAAAGTTGTGGGGGCTGACAGTCTGAGCCTTCGGTTCTTTACTTTCCTGGATCCAACCCCTAGAGTTTGTAAAATACAATCTTGAATACTGCCTTCAGAAGTTGGATTTAGGGGTAAAATCCTGTTGGAGTTGTTTCTTGCTTGGAGCTGTAAAATAGAATGATAACTTTGGTTGCTAGTGCCTGAATGCCTCATGCCTACCCTTCATATATACAAATTTTGAACTAGCCTAGATGACAAAGATTATAGTCTGGCATATGGAGCTTCTCCAAGACCAAAGAGCCAATATTCCACAGGTAATACAAAAGCTCACAGGCTAAATGAATTACTAGGACTTCTGAGGAGTGCCGTACCTCAAAGATAGACAATGAACTGGATAAGATAAATGTTTCTAAAGCCTATATGCATAATTAAATTTACATTATATTATTTTAAATTAATACACAAATGAATAATGAGACAGAAGAGAAACTTTATATATGTGACTGGAAGTAATATTCCAGATATTAGTAATACAAGATGAGATAGAGGGAACAGAAGCCATGAGGTATACTGATGTGTTTCTTTTTAAGATGGAAGTATAGTCACTGATACATTCAAGATGGAGAAATTATCTCATATGTTTCTTAAAGTAAAGAAAAACAATAAAATTAGTCTATGTAACTTTCAAAACACCAGAAGACAATTTCATAGAATTTCATTAAAAGAGCACATAAATTATAGGATGAAAAGCATTAAATAAGACAGCAGAATTAAACCCTGGATAAAAACTGAAACAAGATAATATAATAAACTTACCAAATAAAAGACAAAGAAGAAATGAAAATAGGATCCAAAAATTTTTGTAAGCAAAAATAAAAAGACACATAAAGATTGAAAGATTAAAAACATATAACTGATAAATATAAATCCAGAGAAAGGAGCAGCAATCTTAGTTTCTGTTGAGCAAAGCAAACATATAAACAAATTTCTTCTTTGTATGTTTTAAAACTTTATGTGACTTCACCGTGCTTTGTACACATAGTCCTGAAATGATATAGTCAAAGAAGTAGTAGAACAAGAGGTAGCTAGTAAATAAAGATGATAATTCATAATTAAAATTCTTCTGCTAGCGATAATAGTAGGACAATCATGCTTTCTTAACCTCATTATAAAAGAAACTCCACCCTGTGTATCAGTTCTCAACTTCAGATTACATGAGGCCAATAATGATATATATATTTTAGATCATTTTATTTAAAAATCTAAGACTGTGTTAATATGAAAAAACCCCACATACTTTTCATTTCACTTTGCTAGGTGATACACATTAATAAAACAGGTCACATGGAATCAAGTGAAGAAGAGAAAACAGTTTGTCATTACAAGAATGAAGTCCATGTAGCAGTGTAGTATAGATCTTGTAATATTACATGTCTAGGTAGCATTTAAGTTCTTCAAGGATCTGTCAAAATGAAACTTGCCAGATGCCAAACTGAAAGATGAGAACAATATTTGAAATTATTGATAAGCAAAGTAAGAGCGAATATGCTACTAATTTTAAACTACTTTTTTTTCCCAACAAATAAGTCCCCACTCTCAGGTTGAATTCAAGGCACATAATTGTGAATTATAGAAAATGTTAGGCTATGTAGTATTTTTCTTATTTTACTTATTAGGAGAAAAAAACAGTATTTTGAGGTAGCAACATATATTACAGAGGCCCTTTCCCTCATAAATATTTTAGTCTTCAAAAGAATATATTATTCATCTAATTAAAATCACAATTAGAAAAAAAAATAAAATCACAATTAGTCTGTATCAGAGGTGATATTTTTTCCTTAATGCAAGTATTTCCACACATCAGCATTTTTTGAAACTTTGTAAATAAATTCAGAGATTATGTATGTATATATTATGTATTAAAAATACTACAAAGATAGTATTTTTAAAATATGTTTTGATTTGCAAAGTAAATGAAAACATAAAACAGAATCTGTCTTTGACCTTGAAATTTTGTATGTTTGATTAGTCATTTACTAATATGTTTCTCTAAAATAAATGTTAATCTCACATACTACATTAATTTTGTATTTTTAAATGCATGTGTAAGATTACCCAATTCACTTTTTTTTTTATTTTCATTTTTGTTTGAATCTTTTTTTTTTTTATAGTTTCCCTTTTTTCAGTTTTTTTTTTTCCATTTCACTCCAAAACAGACTCCAATTTTTGGTAAGATTTTAAATCTACTTGAGAAATATCTGATTTATAGAAATGTGTTAGTGATTCAAAGATGGCAAGGACCATCCCAAATCTCTATATTATTATTAATATCAATGATATTATTAGATTATATGAAGTAATTACCTTATAGTAACATTTATAACAACATTTACTCTGACTTGCTTGAGGCACAAATTGTGGTACAGTAATTCTTGCAATATTTTTTTTGAGATAATGTGCCATGTGAAACCTAAAAAAAAAAAAAATCAGAATACTGTTGCTTGCAATGTTACATATCTATTATACCTCAATTAAAAAAAGATTATTATTGTTTCAGGTATCCACAAATGTACTCTGAGTTGAAAATGAAGTGCTCCCAGGAAAATAATAGAGTGAGGAAGCTGTTCAGGGAAGTCCATCCAGAAGTCCAACTTCAAGATCTCAGTCAGTGACTGGCTTCATCCTAAAGGAAAACCCTTGGGAAGGAAGTCTCATCTCAAAATTGTTCCTATCCAAAGGCAGGAGAGTTAGTGATATGAAGATGGGGTTTCAATCCTGCCACGCAGATCAGTCAATAATTAAGGCAGGTTTGTTCTACAAGCAAAGTGGCCTTAGATTCCCAAAGCTAAGGATGGCTCACTGACAAGATGACCAGGTGGTGACTGCAGAGGGTAAACATTCATCTGGGTCTCCTGTGCATGCGTGCATGCATGCACTTATATGCATTCAAATGATAAAGGAATCTAAGGGGATATGGGCAGAGTAGTGGCAGCACTTGTTATAGTTTATCTTGAAAAGACTTTAGAAACTCATTCTTGAAGCAAGGTTGGGTGTCTGAAGCTCAGAGAGGTAAAATACATTTCCCAGAATCACAAACCCAGTAAGTGGCAAACAAAAGAACAGAATCCAGATCTTCACTCCTTTATGTCAGGTCATTTTCAATGACCATGCTCTATACTAATAATTTAATCTAATTTTTTAGAAGTTCTACTTTTGTGGATTACTTAGCAGTATTTCTCTAGAGAGTACTTAAAGTCAATTTTGACTTTTTTTTTTATTCTAAAGAGATTAGAAGTTTGCTATTGAGCCAAAACGAAAATATTCTAATCTTTCTTCATGTTGCAATATATACTCTTGACCATTATTAATGAATTTGTTTACATGTCCTTTTTGAGCTAATGTATTTTCATATTCTATTTATGCTATCTCAACTTTGAGTTACTCATTGTAAATAAGGAAGAGCTAATTTTGAGGATTTTTAAAGAAAATTTAAATTATATTTGCACAAATATATATACTTGTGTAGCCCATTGAAATTTATGACACTATGTAATATAAATGATATTTATAATATTAAATATTTCTAACATTTTATGTGTAAAATTGCTAATCAAATGAAAATAAAAATAATTACAAATGGTGACCCTGAAAAGGGGGACTATAGAATTTCTCAATATGGAGTTATAAATATTTACTACTGCTATAGTAATATCAAAAGACTGCTTGAATAAAAAATTGAGAACATCTGTTCTCTCTCTTTAAAAACCATTCGTTTCAAAACCACACTTTTTTCACTTGGAATTCTCAAGTTCCTTTTCAAAGAACTTAATTCAATTTTGAATGAAAAGATATGCAGACACACTAAAGCACTGAGATTACAAATGATTAAGATTACAAATGATTTTTTTCCAATTTAAGTTGTTAAAATAAAAACATTAGAAGTTTTATTTCATTAATTTAAAATAGTACCAGATATCAATACTTGTGGCAAGCAATAGAGATTAATGGTAATATATAAAACAAAACTCTAAGTCAGAACTAAGTCTCCATTGTATTTTCAGAAAATAGAAAGATAGGATTTTTGTTCTGAATTTGTTTTTATTGTCTTATTACTCTTTCTATTCTTGCCCTTTCGAAGTATATTTAAATCAGAAAGCGCACTTGGTATTAAAGTTTAAAGGGTATAATAAATCAGTAACAAAATAATGTGGTGAGTTAGGGATAAAAACTGTTTTCCTCTTTAATTTTTAAATATTACACAAGTAATGTATAGATAGTGGTTTTTCATTGCCATTACAATTGAACTTTTTCAAGGTAACTCTAATACAAGTATTACTTAATACACAGTTGGATAAATTCTTTTCAAAAGAAAAATAAAGAAAATTGTAAATAAGGTTGGCTGTATATTTACTGTCACCAATGTAATTATGTTTCCTCCAGGGTCTGTGACTATAACCCCAATTTACTCTTAGCCAATGTAAAAACCAAATAAGGAGAAATTTAAGTTCTTTCAAAGTTGTTCTCCATTGCCCACACTATATTTCTATTTTTCTTATCATTATAAAATCCAAATGTGGGGATCCCTGGGTGGCACAGCGGTTTGGTGCCTGCCTTTGGCCCAGGGCGCGATCCTGGAGACCCGGGATCCAATCCCACGTCGGACTCCCGGTGCATGGAGCCTGCTTCTTCCTCTGCCTGTGTCTCTGCCCCCCCCCCCCCCCGCCTCTCTCTCTCTGTGTGAATGTCATAAATAAATAAAAAAAATAAATAAATTTAAAAATTAAAAAATAAATAAAAATAAAATCCAAATGTCCCTTTAAAGGTTGTGTTAGTCTCTTGTCATTGTTAAGTCCTAACTGGCATGCCTTTTTTAAATTTTTTCTTCCAGATTAGACTGGATGTCTCTTCTGGATATTGTGAAAATTTGGAACGTTTTAAGAGGTTCCTGAATGTATGAATTAATAATGTTTTTCAGAATAGAGAGAAATGGTACAAAAATGGACTTTAAGCTGGCTTGATCTCTGCAACAAAATGCCAAAGAAGTTAATATTCAATTTACCCAGTAAGAAGAAAGCATTGAGGGGCGCTTGAGTGGCTCATGGGTTGAGCATCTGCCTTTCACTTAGGTCGTGATCCCTGGGGTCCTAGATCAGGTCCCGCATTGGGCTCCCCACAGGGAGCCTACTTCTCCCTCTGCCTGTGTCTCTCATGAATTTGGGGAAAAATGCATTGAAGTCATTCTGCACAACTTCTGGCATATGGTGACAAGATGCACAAGGAATTAGCATCTCCAGAATAGTCAGGCAGGGATGATTCAGAAGCATATAATCTCCCTCTCTTCTCTTACCTCCCCCTTTCTCTCTCTCCCCTTCTTAAGGATGAAAAAAGTGAGTTTTTGTTCCTTGTAGAACCATTATTCTCTATTGGCAGCATCCTCAACAATTACCATTCTTGAGGGCCTACACCTGAGAAGGTCTAGTTCCATCTGGGAGCATCTTCACTATATCCTGCACTGTGTAACCATTTTTCTAAGTTTTCTAAGTTTCATATCCCTCATCATTAAGGGATATTTATTTCTGTGTATGTAACCAACCACCCCTTTCTAACATCCTTAAATACTTTGATTTAATATGTCTATTGGTTTCATTTCTTCTGAATTGTTTCATGGTAGGTGATACTTGTTGGAAATCTATAGGCAGAATCAATAATTCAAATGGAAAATGCTTAGAAATTTCTGACTCTATGTGCAATACAATGAGTCAGTACACCCCTAATTTTCTCTGTTTAAAATTTCAACGGAGCAGGCATAGTAGCTTTTCTTTCTTTTTTGAGTAGGCATAGTACTTTGTAGGACTACTATTTACAATGGTAGCTTCAGTATAAATAAGAGAGCTCTGCAGTACTTCTATCAAGTGACTTTGGGCAGGTTTATAAACCTGTTTGCATCTCTACTTTCTGCAAGTAAAATGAGAATAATCATATGTTGTATCCTATACTTGTTTTGAGGATTCAATGAGAAGAAAACCTAGTACATGATAAATTTTTAATATTATCATTCTTATCAATAATTAGTGGTTATTATCGATCTCAGAGACTATAATTTAGAGATGAAGATCTTCTTACAAATTAACATAAATAGGCAATAGTCTGTATCATTTCCAAAATATCTAAAGTTCTGCCAAACAAAAATTTCTCCCCCAGTGAGGTCTAAAATTCTTCATGGAAACTGACAGGCATTTTTGAGGAGGAGGGAGTTCTCTGAGACTGGTAACTATTGTATTTTGAGAACACGAGGTGAATTTCTCCCACGATAGATCGCACTGAGGCTTACTCAGAAAACTGACACCTGAAAGATGGAATTAAAAGAGATGGAAGAAAGGGAGAGACAGAAAATTAAAAGGAGCCACATCTGCAAGCTAGGAGTTACCATGGGTTATTTTTGCCAGCATCACAATTGTCTTAAGAATAGCTCCAGCTTAGATTCTCAAATGGTTAAGGGAACACCTATCCTTGGATTTTAAATCCCAGTGTTGTTATAATAGCAGCCAGCACTTTTAAAACTGATCTCTTGGGACGCCTGGGTGGCTCAGCGGTGTGGTGCCAGCCTGCGGCCCAGGGCGTGATCCTGGAGACCTGGGATTGAGTCCCATATCGGGCTCCCTGCATGGGGCCTGCTTCTCCCTCTGCCTGTGTCTCTGCCTCTCTCTCTTTCTCTGCATCTCTCATGAATAAATAATAAACAAATAAATAAATAGATCTATCTTAAAAAAAATAAAACTGATAATTCGTCTAGGAAAACTGTCGAGCTCACACGTGAGACCTTGGCTAATGCAGAGGAGCAGAGGTCTTTGGAGAAAAGCAATGGAGAGCTTGGGTCTGGAGGTGAATTTCAAGGCAGCTTGGGTCTGGAGGGAATTTCAAGGCAGCTTGCCCAAAATGATGAACTGACACCAAGATGCAGAGGTATCTATGATTGGATCAAGAAGAGGAAATAAAAGAATCAGGAAGAGAATAAGAATGAAAAGAATAAGGAGAAAGGGATCTATGGTAATGGGTTTTGGTAATGGCAGCTGAATTATCCCTCATTTGGCAGATTTGGACCAACTTGATGATGTGTCTTAGGCATTCAAAAAATTTGGCATTTCATTAAGAGACTTTCTGTCACATGGGAGATTTATGGTCGTAATGCCATGTTTACCACTGGCCATGATTTTTCTTAAATACTATCTACTATCATGGTCCTCCTTTCCTCAACTCCATTATTGTTCTAACCCATTAAATAGTGCCCTTATAGCTAAAAGTGCTTCTTAGGAAGATATTCCATATCTCTCTACAGAACAAATAGAAAAACACCTCCAAATGCGGGATGAATTTGGCAAAATTAAAAGGTTCTGCCAACTAAAATGCCACAAATCCTAAAAGAACTTCTGACAGAGAATCACAGTACTTGTTATACAGAGCAGATTGAAGGCAATATATTTTACCTGGAATATTAATTCTTGAAGTCATTAAGAAATTCTATATTATAAGTAATACATTTTCTGTTACCATCTTGCGGTATTTCTGTAACTTCAATATTATTATCTTTTCAATAGCTCTCAATGTTAACAAATATAACATTATATGTTGTCTAACACATTTTTCTCCCCTTTCAGCAGGTGTTCTTTTCCAGGTTGTTTTGGTGATGATATTATATTAGCAAGAGTACTGCAACCATGTCACGATGCTTTAAAATATAAATGTGATGCAATTTGTGAAAGAGTCTCATGGTCACTAATTTCCTCTGAGGAAAAACAATGATATTATGTGACTGTCTAACTATAATTGTTTGAATGATGTCATTTAAGAAGTGCAACATTATCGTTTAGCTCTTTATTATAATGCAGAACTATACAAAATGAGTTTATGCTTTTAGTATGCTAAGGCATATATTAAAAATTTCAAAGTTCTAGCTCCATTGTAATGGAATTCAAAGGACAAACATCATACAGGACGATATGAATTTTTTCAGTTTTGATTTCACAACTGTATTGTTGAGACATCCTCTATATTTCAAAAACTGTCCTTCTCTGTCTGTCCTTTTCTTCAATCTATGAAATGCTGTAGTCTCTCAATCCAAAAAAAAAAAAAAAAAAAAAAAACCTCCACTGTCTTGAGGCCACTCTAACTCCTTTTCATCTTTTTACCTTCAAGCTCAAGTTTTATAAAGTGTTTCTATTTATTGATTCTGTTCCACACTTTCTAGTTACTCTTTAATAAAAGTTATCAGGAAATATTTTAAGTATATATAAGTGTATTAAAAGTATATATTATAGATTTATTAAGCAGTTTTGTTAAATTTTAAAATATGTTACTGCTTATTTCTTTTTTTTTTTAAGATTTTATTTATTTTATCACGAGAGACACAGAGAGAGAGAGGGAGAGGCAGAGGCACAGGCAGAGGGAGAAGCAGGCTCCTCTCAGGCAGCCCAATGTGGGACTTGATCCTGGGTCTCCAGGATCATGCCCTGGGCCAAAGGCAGCACAAAACCACTGAGCCACCGGGACTGCCCTTTATGCTTATTTTTACTAATAAAATTAAATTGAAGTAGTGAAGTCCTCTGTACAGCTGTCCAATTTGCCTCCTATCTAGAATTGAACACTAACGTAATCTGCTGCTGACTTTCCCTGGATTCTTTTATAATTTTAGTACATATATTTATAGCCATAGACAAAATTTATATAAATTGTATGTATCACGTCTCCCCATGAGTGCTTCCTCTTGCCCCTAAATGGTGTTACTCTTCACTATTCTTTTCCTGACTCATTATACCTTGCTTTCATTTTTCAATAAATAACTCTGAAGGACTTACTATATGTCAAATCCTTTTTGATGTCCTTTGCATAGTTTCAGTACTACCTATGATTTTACAACCTCTAAGACCATTATAGCAATCTCTACCCTAAGCTTCAGACATCTATGTCTATCTGTATTTGGATGTAACTAGTGGAGATCTCTTAGACACTTAAAACATGATGAGCACATCAGCTTCCTCCTTTCCCTTACTGGCTCTGCCTTCTAATATCTGATTATCAGGAATGGCTCCATATGTCACCCATTCACTTTCTATATTACAGAGGTCACCTTTTATATTATTTTCTAATTAGTCACCAATATGATGATTTGAACTCCAAATAATTCCTAAATTCATCTCTTTCTCTCCGATTGTCCTTTGAAGGTCCTTGCCAACTTTCTGTACTATTTGAATCTCTTTATATTTAACTTCACCCTATAGCCTTCAGGTATAATGCACCCAAAAGAAGAAATGGCTTCAAATAGTTTCCATAGCATGAAGCCAAAGCACTTCACCATGACAGGATGACAGAAGACTTTCTGTAACTGGCACCTGCCTCTTTCCCAGTTTCATCTCTGCCACTCTCCACCTCGCACTTCTCTCCATTAACAGTGAGTTATTTTTAGTTCCCCATATATATCTGTCTATTTTAGAACTATATACATTTGCTGTTCATTCTGCCTGAAAAGTCTCTCAGACTCCCTTCACTTGTCTATCTCTTATTCTTTCTTTAGTGATCCTTTATTCGTAGGGTAGGCAAATTCCTTCCCTCATCTTATCATCTTTATGCATCCCAAGTACACTATTCCTGGCATATGGTAGGTGTTCAAATCAATATTAGTGGGAACTGAACTAAATTTAAATGCACTGTCTTTAGTGAACATACATAATTTGGAAATAAAACTAAGTTTTGTGAGTTTCTTTTTCTAATACAAAGCTTGTTGTTTTTCACTTCTGATAAATCATATCATCTCTACTGACATATGGAAATAATTTATAGTTGTTTCTTTTACCTTACTGCTGTCATTGATTATATTGATAGATTTAGTTAAATACACACACATCACTGTCTTTGAATCTAACATGGTATGAAAACAAGAATAGTATTTCCTAAGACCATGAGTTTAGGGGTCAGATTGCAAGGTTTCTAATTCAAACTTCATTACTTACTATATTTGTGTAATAGGAAGGTTACTTTACCTATCAACCATTTATATATGCGTGAAATAATTCCTGATAACTTTTATTAAAGAGTAATTGTGATGGGAAAGTTACTTTACCTCATGGCTCCAATTTTCTCATCAATTTGGGATGATAACAGAAACTACATTATAGAGTTATATCAAGAAGTGAGATTATGTAATCAGCACTTGATAAATATTGCCTATTTGTGTGATTCTCTTTAATTCATGGCTAGGCTTTATTTTCACATACTTCCTTGAGAAATTATGTATCCTATTCTTAAATAAAATTGTTCCATATATGCTGGTGGCTGACTTCATACAGTGAGGGTAGAATTTCAGAATGAACTAGAAAAAGCCATTCAGTGCTTTCCTTGGTATGGAATAAATGAATAAAATAAGAATCATTCATTTTTTTAATGACTAGATAGAGCTTAGTTATTATCGGTCCCTTTAATTCTTTAATTTTTTCAATTTCTTCTCAATTCCTAGTTTGTAAAAGCATTTTACACATACTAGCCCATGTGATTGTCACATCAGCCCTGTGACACAGCAAGTTCAATCACTGTATTACCATTATAAATATAAATATTTGTAAAGTTCAGAAAAATACCGAATATGAAATATTTAAGAGTTTTAATGTATTTAGAATTTCCATGTTCTGCTAAATATCAATTTTTATCAGAAAGTTATGGTTTTATCAGGAAGTTATGGCCTATGGTTTCTGAATGGCTCTATGTATGTGTTGATGTATGAGCAGGTTTATACAGGCAGATGGATTTGTCCATGTTCTTTGGTAAATTTGTATCAGTGACTTTAGCTCATTATTATGACTAGGGATTATACATGACATACTTTCACTCACATTTTGTTTGGCTGTTATATAAAATAAAGGACTGAGAAAGAGAAAATTGTGAGTATATGCAGATACAAATAAATGCAATCATATGTGGAAAAAGCTTTAAATATTGGAATTCATCAACTTTATTGTAACACTGGTAACTAGATTTCTGAATTTCTATTCTTCAAAATTAATCTGTTCCTATCAGTTTAATTCAGTACTTATTTTCTATGCCAAGAACAACTGCATAGAATTTGGGAATTTTTCATTGCAAAAATATGAGTATAAAATACATTTAGGGGAGCCTAGCTGGCTCAGTTGGTAGAATGTGCAACTCTGGATCTTGGGGTTGTGAGTTTCCGTTCCCAGATGGGTGTAGAGATTACTTAAAAAAAAATACACTTAGACATTTAGGTTACTGTTTCCCCAGCAGTGGAGTTGAATTTTGAGGCTGATACAGATAGGGGAAGTGTGGGAAGACAGAGTTGTTCTTAACTTGAAGTGCCATTTTTTTCCCTCTCTTTAATTTGAGGATAATGAAATGGACAAAAAGTATCTCTACACTGGGCGGGGGGGGGGGGTGTGTCTTTCTTTTCTCCCAAGTTTAATAACAAGTTCTTTTTTTTCTGGTTCAGTTTTAACCTTCAACTATGTGTGTATCTAAACTTTGAAAACATCTTTTGATAAACACTGCATTATAGAAATAAAACTGAGGTTGAAAGTGAAATGAGTAAAATATTATACTGATTTATAAATCTTAAGTTTTTAAAATTTAAATGTTTAGAAGCATCTTTTCTTATTGTTTCCAAGAACTTTAAAGGGCTTTCCCTGTTTAAGAATTTTAGAGGTTAAGAAATCATACTTGAACATACTAAGATGACTTAACTATAAAAAACCCAAAACTTGCAGTTCAAAACTCCAATTTGTGTCAATAACTTCAAGCAGAGCACACTTTTCACCTCTATGTCATGAGGCACCTATGCAGGGTGAACCAGAAATGAATTTTTGATCTTGGAAATAACACTATTTTGTTTAGAAAACACAATCTCTGAAACTCAATTTCTTCCATTATAGGCATACATATATGTACATATATATAGACACACATAAACATATACAATTATCTCACTATATATGTATGTATATATATAATATATATGTAAACTTATATATATATGTGTGTGTGTATAAGTTTAGGTTAGAAGGAGGTAATTCACCTCAGTATACATTAACTGGATGCACAGAGGAACGCAGAACTGAAGGGATGAATGATACATGAATCAAAAGAGTTTTACTCTTGCTGTTAAAATAATTTAGAAGACTAAAGCATCCCATAACTTAAATTCCTTAATAACATTTTGTAGATCCACCAATAAAGAAAGATTTTTGGTTGAAAGGACTTAGGATAACTCTAGGAGGAGATGATAATTGAGGTATGTTAAAAGGAAGAGGATTATTTTTAAGTAATGGCTAAGACACACACAATGGCTATATCAGAGTACCTAATAGTATAGTTTAGTGACACATGGATGGGATTGGATTGGGCTCCAAATGTCATAACACGGGAGTTGCACATTAGGGACAACTAATGTTTCTGAACAGAGATGATGATTAGATAGATGCTGAGAACTCAGAGATCTTTTTGGTCCTCACTCAGCTTTAAAATCCTTTAATTTTATGACTAATAAGAAAGTAACTTATTTTTTTTATCGTATGTTGAAATACCATAGTATTAACCTACTAATTATTTTCATGTCTGTTGTTTTACTGATACATAATTTGGGAGACTATTTTCTGATCATAAGTAATGAAGTCATTTTATTTTTTTTAAGTCATTTTATCTTATAAATAATAAGATAATTTTTAACAATAATATTTAGGGGTGCCTGGGTGGCTCAGTGGTTGAGCATCTGCCATTGGCTCAGGTCATGATCCCATGGTCCTGGGATGAGTCCTGGGAGCCCATCAGGCTCCCAGTGAAGAGCCTGCTTCTCCCTCTGCCTATGTTTCTGCCTCTCGTGGATAAATAAATACATAAATCTTTAAAAAACAAAAAGAACAATAATATTTAGAGTCAATTACTATGGGCTACAACAAAAAGAACAATAATATTTAGAGTCAATTACTATGGGCTACAATTACTAATGTACTTAGAGACAACAACTTTAAAATTGGGTTTATGTTGTAATGACTGATAATCTTAATGGTATTATTATCAATCCTCTTAGCTAAAGACTTTTGGAGTGCAAGTAGAATGAGTGAAAAGACAGTTTTTCTAGTCTTTTAATGGGGAAGGGAGGGTTACCTAGGTAGAGGATGAGAGGAAGGACAATCATTCTGGTCTTTTTTTTTTTCTGCTAACTGCCTTCCTTTGCAGATTTAGTGATGTTTTAAGTTTGAAAGAAGCAGCAAGGCCTCACAATGGAATAAGTAAACACCACTCTCAAAACACAATATTCATGATTTTAAAAAATGCTATTGTGAATACTGTCATGAGACTAAGATTTTATAATATTGCTTTCCTTAAGTAAAACACCATTGCAATAGTTACTCTGTTTTCTTTTGTTTGGTTACATTCCATTAAACTATATTCTGCAGGATGCTTTTTAATATGCCCAAAGAAAATTTACAGATGACTAGGCTTCATGTGCATTGACCTTCGCTCTTTTTTTGAATCTGCAGTATGGCTCATTTTAGTCAAGCTGTTGAAACATTTGTGGCATAATGCATCAAATTAAAGCAACCAGCTGTGATGTTTAATTTAAGCAAAAAGTTTATGATCTACAACTACATAATATCTTAGGGAATAATTGATATTGTATGTAACCGCACTATAGTGACATGCAAGACATGTTACAAAATGCCTATAAAATGCCACATATTTTATTGTATTAAGCCATTTGGACTTCAGGTTTAAAAAGAGCACCATCATTTATCCAAAAATGTATATCAGAGGATAAATGAAGAGACTTCAACATCATTCTCTAAATATAGATGAGATATGAAATAATTTATTCTCATGTGTCAAGAGAGAGGTTCTTTGTTTTATCTTCCATTGTTTATAATGAAGTTACTCCATTATTTACAGACATTCTAGAATTTGGAAATGTCATTAACCATGAAGATCAACTCTGTTTATCAAATTTCTCATTGTATGAAAGTGAAGGCATTTAATAACCACCAAAACAAAACAGTATTCATTTATCATCCCCCCACTTTTCTTTGTTTGACATGATGCACAACACAATTGTACAAGTGGCCCAGTTGATACAGGCTGTTCCATGCCATACATCATTAAAGAACTCAAGATGTTGAAAAAGCAGTTTATATATCTATAGCAATAGGCCTAGATATCCAGATCTATTGATACAGATTTTCTTTTTCAGTTGGGCATTGGGTTTTCTAAGTGACTAAACAGGATGAGCGAAGAAGAAAAAACAAAGACATGATAAGTTATTTCCTTAAAAAACAACAACGAAAACAACTGTAAATAATACCTAAAGTCATCTATAAGCATTTATTGAATTTATTTTTATGGCATTTTTAGATAAAGATAGGAATAGGTACTTAATATAGTTCAGTGACTTTCTCAAGGTCTGGGGGTGGGAAGGAGGGTGATGTAGTTGGGAAACGGGAGCAGCTGATAAGATCTAGATCATTTGATGACCTGGCTAAATGCCCCATATACAAGACTAGTATCAAAATAGAAACCCTGTGGTGGAATTTCTTTATAGAAAGAAACACTTCTTCTAGGGTTGAAAGACAAAATATTTTAAAGAATAAGGAAAAAGAGAAACATTTTAAATAAGTTCAGAGGTTTGCTACACAGCCACTAGCTTTATATGCTTATTAAATAAATTTAAATACAAACCCCTGAATGATTTGTGTTTGTAGATAAAAGATTTATGTAATCATATCATAAAAAATATTTTTGTAACTTAAAATATTACGCAAAGCTGTGCCTAGAGATAACTGGAAGTGTATGAAGCAAAAAAAAAAAAAAAAAAAAAAGAAAAGAAAGAAAGAAAAAAAAAGCTTCAACAGCAATTTTAGGTAGAAGGAAACATTATTCAATACCTCTGACGAGGTACACAGTTAATTTTTAGTCGAAAATGGAAGGAAAGCCAAACATGAAGTAATCATTCATTTTTCACTACCCCAGCATTCTTTTTCACCTTGAAAACAGATTAAAGAAGAAAAGTTTGAAAACTAAATTATTTACACAGTTAGTAGCACAGTGCTGTACATAATTGTTTGTTTGCATTTTTGAAAATAGAATAAAACCCATTATTAAATAATGTACCTTGATAAGTTTGAAATATGGGAATAGCCCACTGAGACTCTGACCCATGCCATCTGTTATTATTGAAAGGCACAGAAAATAAGAGAACTGGTATAAGAAGGTGAAGACACTTCAGTTGTTAGTTTAGTATTCGCTGTTTGTTCCTGGATGTTTGCTTTAACAATTCCATTGCCATTTTTTTTTCTTTAAAAATTTACTTACTTATAAGCATACACTTCAGTAGGTATGTTCATTTGGCTTTGATATTTTTAGCACTTCAAGTCATGTGTGCATATTCAACATCATTATTTTTCAAAGAGCATAGTGTCATGCAGGGTCTAATAAAATTTTTAAAGATAATGATCCAAGCACCAGAGTATCAATCATTTACTATTAGAGGTCTGCCTGGATGTTAAAGGCAAATAATTTAAAGGCTTTTGTTGGGTATTAACAAGAAATGAAAATCAGAAACATCGACTGGATACAAGCCTTTAAGGAAATTTGAATTCTAGTTGAGGAACTAGGAAATCACAGCAAATATTTTAACAATAGCTATCTTGTTTTAATTCTTGTCAAAATTTTAGACATTACTAATTATATTACATTGAAGAACCACGATAAGGGTCTAGCTACAAAGCAGTTAACACTCAAGTACTGTTGTTTATAATTTGAATTAATAAATTACTGAACATATATTATACAGAGGATTTATTTAAGTCCTGTGGGAAAAAGAAAAGCATATATAGTCTTTGTACTCTAGTGGCAAAAAGTAAAAGGTAAAAATAAGACATGATACAATAATTATAACTATAGAATCGTGAAATGGTTGATAAAGTACAACAGAAAAATATCAATGGAAGTTATAATATCACTTTCGGTTTTATAGACACAGGATCATACTGATCAAATTTTTCACCTATTGATACAACATAAAACCACAGACATTGATAAACGGTAATTTGATTATTTTTCTTAATGAAGATAATTCTCAGAATCCATCTGAAAGTATATGTATATTCTACATTAATATAAGATTTCAGCCATTTCCAAATGGAGTGACATGCTCAGTTAAGCCTCTTTACCCATCCTGTAATATCATCATGAAAATCTAAGTTTAAAAAATTTGCTAGGACTAACTTTCTATTGTTTGCTATTAATCTATCATATGAAGTTTCATATTTTTATTTGCTCATTAACACTCAAAACATACACTTTACTTTCCGATAAAGACAAACATGTATTTCATTGCTAGAAGTAGTCTAGTGTTAGTTCTGCCAAAATATTTCCTTGAGTTTAGAAAAGGCTGTAGGATACAATAATTTACATGTGCCTTGTAGCCTTTCATCTAGAAGACTTGAGGAAACTATTTGTTGAAATATTGATATCATGCATACTTTTATAAATTTAAGGCTACTTTTAAGAAAAATTAAAGGGTTACTATACTTTCATATCATTTCTAAAGCAGATTAGTCTTAGTTTCCTCAACCATAAAATGGTACCAGTAGTAGTTTACAAAACTGTTTTAAAAATTACATTTTTACATACATTAGAGAATTTTAGGATTATGGTTGGTACATGATAAAACTGCAATAAATATTAGCTACTATAAATACTGTTGCTTTGATTGCCATTCTCCAAAGTAACTGTAACTGTCAGTTCCCTTCTTAGGAATTATATTATAAAGTGCAGAATATTATTTCACTCAAACACTTGGAAAAGCTTTTCATATGCCTGCAAAATAACTTTTTAAGAAAATATATGTACATACATCTATCTATATATGTGTACTTCACACACATATATGCACACATAGACAACACTTGTCATTGCATAAATGACCTTATTATAATCTGTATTCTAAAAATGAGATCAACTAGAATTATGTCATTTTAAACTTTATATTTTACATTTTGGACTTGAGTTAACATTATATTTTTCACCTCTCTTTATTTCTTAACTGCACAAAAGTACAAGTAAATTTTTTCAAAATACTTACCTAAATTAATGATGGCAAATGTTTAATTCTATTTCTGAAGCATCATATAAATACGCACTTGCAAAAGAAACTCAATAAACAAATTGACTTCTTTTAATTTTTTTCAATACTATTTCAATAGAAATATATTTGCTTTGGCATTACAACATCAACTATTTCTAATTTTCATGTTCCTTCCCAGCCTAAGGAAACAAAATACTCATTGGTATATACTTTTAAGCTTAAACAATAATTATCATTGATAATAAATGACACATATTGAGAATTAACAACATGCATCAACTCAATGACATGGTGCATATTATTACCACCATTTTTCACATGTGATTCAGAGAATTTAAGTAATATACCAGAGTTAGCCTACTAGTAATGCCCAGGCCAGGATTCAAACTGAGATCTATTTGGATCCAGCTATCTGGAAGCAGTGCTGTGTACCACTATGGTAATCTTTGTTGTACATCCTACCCAAACTTTCCCAGAAAAGAGCAACTGAAAAATAGCACCTTGCTAACTAACTGAAATGTGAACAAATCGCCTAAAAATATCTGATAGTTACATCTGTTAGAAATTGAATATAAAGATTAATCTTGGAAATTTAAAGAATCGCAATATATGACTAAAATATAAAATATGAATAAAACTTGGAAATCTCTTTAGTTTTCAAAAATTAAGGTAATTAATTTTAATTAGTCATTTAGAATACAAACTTTTTGCATTCCTATGAGTTATTGTAAGAAAATCCATATTTAATAAGTTTATTAAATTAAGTTAAATATTTATAACCCTTTAAAGATTATTAACTGTATACTTAATTCATCTTTTTTTTTATTCTCAGTTGTCGAGCTGTTGTTTTAAGAGTGCATAGAAATGTGTGTGGCAGAGTTAATACTGCTAAGATATTCTGAGGTTTGGTTATGAATTGCCTGTTAGGTCTCACATGTTGGCAATAGTAAGCCATCAAAAGTCTTCTGGATGGGGTATAGGATACTGAACAGAATACAGTGGAAGAGGAATGGCGTATGGGTGTAATGAACCCAGCTGATTAAATGTTTTAAGTGACAAAAAGGTGGAAGTGAGAGTAAACTGTGATTAGTTCTATGGCATCTTAAGAAATTGCATGCCCACAGCCTTTTCATCTATTAGGAAATTTCTTTTGCTCTAGATTCACCTTATAGCCCAACATTCAAGCCTAAATTTGATTGTTTTTTTTTTTTTTTTAAGATTTAAGTTATTTTATTTTTTTAAATTTTTATTTATTGATGATAGTCACACACACAGAGAGAGAGAGGCAGAGACATAGGCAGAAGGAGAAGCAGGCTCCATGCACGGGAGCCTGACGTTGGGATTCCATCCCAGGTCTCCAGGATCGCGCCCTGGGTCAAAGGCAGGCGCTAAACCGCTGCGCCACCCAGGGATCCCTAAATTTGATTTTTTTAAACAGGAAAAATAAAAGGTATTTATAAAGGTGGTAGGGGATTGATAATTAGCTTGCAAATTTTGGGTACGGATTTTGATAAATGCTTTTAAAAAAAATCTCACTGCTCTTCTATGTTAATTTTCATTCATATGCAGATAACTTGTTTTGGTATTAGGTATTAGGTATACCTTATTTGGTATTATGTGGTATCACATAAGGTCACCTTATGTGACTATAAGGACCTTTTGGTAATATAAGATTAATGCTTCTTTGCTTTTGTTATTTGCTTCATTACTTCAACTTCTAACTCATTTATAACATGCTCAAATATTTTCTCAAAGCAAATTAGTCACATTAGTAAGTAATTTCTAATTATCTGTAGTTTTATAAGGATAGCAGCACCAGCCATTGGCAAGGAGAAGGGGAAAGGCTAAAGGAGAAAGAAGGGGAAAGTAATAACTTAAGTCATGTGTACAGAGGGGAGATTAGAAAATAAAGAATGAGAAGATCAAGTTGTGCTGTTGTTATTGTTAATTGCCCCTTGGAAATTTAATTAAATATATGACCTACAGTGTCTTTTGTACTGAAATGATTATGAGAGCTGTACAGAGAGACAAAATAAGGAGGAGGGTATGGTGCTAGAAAGAGAGAACATAAATCACTCTATTACTGATGAACCATATGTCTACTAGCTGTCTAGATTAGTGTATGAGATACCAAGTCTTCACAAGGCTGTTTTCATAACCAACAGCAAATTGCCAGCAAAGGTATCAGATATATCAGAGCCTGACGGGACACACTTTAAAAATCTCCTCAGATACGTCATGTTTGTTCAGCTGTTGTAGTCACATGACTTCCTACCATCTAATTAGTATGAATTAATGGTCAATTCGAGTGAAATTGTCTTTTCACTGCTCAAAAGGTCAGCTCTGATAAAATAAAACTACGTCAAATTGAAATAACCTTAAAGAAAATTCTAAAGAGACTTTTTGATATAATCTTCTCATTTTCTATCCTTAATCATAACTACAGCAAAAGCAGTTGGTTCCTTCAGAAGGCATTAGAAGGCAAAGTCTAGCTTATTCCTGTCAGGATACTTCTATGTCCTTCAGCAACTGAGTTGTCTGTATTACAGGTAGTATATCTATAAAGTAACATTACCTTTTCATGATTTCACAAAGAATATATTGGATTCATCAAAATGATAAATTATTGCTTAGATTAAAAATTAAAGGGCAGCCCGGGTAGCTCAGTGGTTTAGCACCACCTTTAGCCCAGGGTGTGATCCTGGAGACCTGGGATGGGTTCTAGGTCGGGCTCCCTGCATGGAGCCTGCTTCTCCCTCTGCCTGTGTCTCTGCTTCTCTCTCCCTCTGTCTCTCATGAATAAATAAATTTAAAAAATCTAAAAAAATAAAAAATAAATAAGATATAATTAAAATAAAAGAAAACAAAAACAAAACCCAAGGGTTACAACTTTGAAATGTTTTGAGGCATATGAAAAATGTATCTCTTCATATTTAGTAGCCAAAATATTTAGGTTTCTAGCCCAGGTCATAGAAGTGCCATTAATTACAAGTCTTCTTTGACATAGTCTATGATAAGATGCTGGTGATACCTGTACCCAATAAGAATATTGGACATGCCATAAATATCTGATGAGCTATAGACTGGGCCAAGCATCTATCGGGCCAGATATTGTGCCTTGGTTTTGAGAACATCAATGATTAGGAAAGAAAGATCACTGTTCTCATAGATTTTCAGGAAATCTATAGATCTATTATTAACTTGGAATTCGTGAAAAAAATTAATATAGGGAAACCTCACTAAAGTGGACTAGGGAGACCAGAAGGGGGAGCTCTCACACTGTACCACTTGAAGTCAATTACAGAAAGACCTGTCAATTATAGACCAGAAAGAATGATCAACAGGAAAGAATCATCAGTCACAGGCCTCAACAGGATGTACACAGCATCCCTACAAGAAACTGACTACCCATCAACTCAGCTGATGACAGATTGTCCATTACCCTGAACTCCTGCTTCTCTTCAATATACTTCCCTTCAAAGCAATCCCTTCCAACCTTTTTCCTCGTTCTCCATAAAATTATGTTCTTCTCCTTTTTTGTCACACCAGCCTATGTTTTTCCTATAGCTTGTTTGTCCCAAAATGCCATTCCCTGCTATTCCTAAATAAACCCACTTCCGCTGGTAAAATAACTGAAGGTCAACAAACCCAAATCAAACTTTTTCTCATAGGTATTGCTGAATAAACAATCTGTTTATGACAGAGGCAGAAAGAAAAAGTACTGAGCACTAAGTTCTGGAGACAGAAGGGCAGCACTAAGCAAGCACACTGAAATCAAAGCTAAGAAGTAAATATGGCAAAAAAAAAATAGCAGTTTGTGAAAAATTACAGGAGGAAGCAAGCATGCTGGTCAAAACATTAGTGGGGTGAAATAGAAGCAAATTCACAAGGAGAAAATGGGGACTCAGGCCCCTGATACGAGAAAGTGATACCCAGCACAGATCATTGTGGTAGAGAAAAACTCATTAAAAGATAATATGCAGAAGGGGACAAGACAGGAAGTCTGGTCCAGAGGATATTCTCCTGGTCATCTAAATGCTGAAGGGCATTCACTGATGCTTTAATGACAAAGTATTATTCCGTGTAACCACAATTCTGATACTCAGAATAAAATGTATGTATCAAGCAAAATGTATGTATTAAGTTTCAGGAAATGAAGACTGAAAAACGTGTTTCAGTCCTCCATTCCTCCCACCCCTTTTTCTTTTTCATTCCTTCTTTCTTTTTTGCTGATTGGTATGTTACAATCTTCAAATGAATAGCACTACTGTGGATAGTCACAGCAGCTAACATCAAGCAGAAATTATAATTATACTGAATTGTTAAGAATGCATAAGTAAAAAACTTGGTTTGCTGTGGAAAAAAAGAGGAAAAGGGAAGAAAAAACAGCTGTATGATAAGAAAATATATGGCCACATTTATTCTTATATTGGCATTTAATAAGATGCAAAAATATGTGAAAGTATCATCTTTGACATTAAAGAAAGAAAATAATTATTGAACTGGTGAGGCAGAAGGAAATAATTATTTCTGTAAATGACACGTTTAAACATTTTAGGTACATTTCACTGTAGCTCACAAGAATAAAAAGTTGGTAATTTCAGAGAACAATAAAATGAGGGCAATGTTACATCCAGGTATTCCCTACAAGGCAAACATACCCTTATTACTGGAGTATCCCGCTGAGTTTCTATCTTCTAAATCTACAGTTTAACATTAAGTAAAAGGAAGAGAAGGCATATTAATGTGCCTCAATTCCAAACCAGGCTTGTCTGCTGAGGATCAATATGTTGAGAAGTAATTGTGTCTGTCTGGAGCCCAGCTACATAACACAGAAGGAGGTTCATCTCTATCCTGCAACAACAGCTCTTGTTTCCTCATATTACAATTGTCCAATTTCCATCTTAAAGGTAGGAGATAGATTGGGGAAAGCCTCCATGGTTAGAGTAATGTAAAAGTGCCATCATATATCATCTTGAGAGGGTAGGGATGCCTCATGCTTGTAGGACTGGCTAAGAATGCTGCACTGTGACATTCTGTTGTTTAAAAGATTTATAGTCACATAAGGCATCAGAGGGGGCACCAAAACCAGCGGCCATCATTAGATTAATTGTCATTCCTAAAAAGAAATGAATTCAAATTTATTTGGGAAACAGCCAAAATGCCTTACTGAAATGCTTCATTGGAAGGAACGGACTTTCATTTGGGAAGAGGCACCATATGGTATGCTGTTTCTAACTTACATAATTATTAGTCTTGAGGACACAGCAGCAGCCCAGAGACTTTTTAAATACATATGGTAACATGGTCTAATTGATAACATATTTTTATGCTGAGAGCCTCTTGAATTTTTTATACTATCTAAATCCTACTTAACAAAACATTTTATATGGTAATATACTTATAAATTATGTCTAATTGTTCAATTATTTATATTTTTATTATTTTTTTGCTTGTTAGCTTCTGCACTACCTACTCCCAATCTATTCTTCATAAAATCATTATTGTTGACAATAACCTCCCATCACCCTGCCTTTTCTCATCCCACCGATACCACTGTTCTATCAATACTATTCTAACAGGGTAAGAAAAGGGATGGAGCATATTAGGATATCTGTAGTTTCCATCATGGCTTTATAGTAAACAAAGCAAAAGCAATATTACATTTAATATCATTTTCTCTGTTTCCTCATTGACAAAAACTGAGGAATGATAGAATGATTATACATTCTACCTCACATTCTGTGAGGGTCAAATAAGACAAAATATTCAAAAGATGTGCTAGAATGTTAAAAAAAACTCTTATGTTTTATGTTTCTCTCTGATGGCTAAATAATTCGTTCTACCTTCTGACTTCAAAAAAAATTCACTGAAAGTACTAACCATCCTATTTTACTACAATGGTATGTTTTTGAAATACGAAAATTCCAAAGCCTCTTACGTGTGCACATATAAGATTATTTTTTAGCCTAAAATATAACCTTGTTACTTAAATGAGTATTTCTTAGTTGCATGCCTACAGTGCATATCTGCATGGGAACATTAATCATTATACATGATAGTATTGTGTTACCATTTTTGAAACCTATGCATTAGAATCCTAAGCAACAAACCTTTAGCGATTGATTTAAATACACACTACATCCCTCAGTGCTTAGAATTTGGATTTTTGATTTAATTCAAATTTTGTAATTTCTAATATCATTAGTAGGCAATTCTGTAATCAATAAGAAGTCTGAAAGTTCAAAAGATTGCAGTTTTTCTGCTTCTGAAAAATCTAAACTAGTATTTTTCCCAAATATCTCCCCGAAATTATATTCTTTGTTCCTATTTCCTGAATATCCTGACACATATTCCAATTTTAAGACACTTATAATTTTATCAGTGTTTTAAGTTATAATTCATTTATTACAAAATTCACCTTTACGAAGGGCATCATTCAGTTGTTTTTAGGATAGAGTTGTAAACCATCACCACTATGTAATTTCAAAATGTTTTCTCCACCCTGAAGAATCACTGAACCCATCAGCTATCATTCTCATGCCCATTTCCACATCCTCTGAAAATCACTCATCTGTCTGTCTATAGAGGTTTGACTTTCCTGCATATTTCATGTAAGTGGAATAAAATAATATACACCATCTTTTTGCCTTCTTTGTCTGCCTTCTTTCACTTAGCTGTTTTCAAGGTTCATCCATGTTGCAGCATATACCAGTACTTCATTCCTTTTTATGGCTGAACGGCATTTCTCTTATACAGATAAATAGGGAAAGGATGGGACTTTAGGTAGGGAAACAATACAAGCCCCGACTAGGCTCTGAGGGTATTTCAGATATACAGACACTGAGACAGAACAAAAACAGAGATAAAGAAGAAAAACCAGACCCCTGTCCCAACTGCTAGGGTTAAAATGTTTTTATAATTACACTGCAACCACCGAAAATAGAAAATAACCACAGAAAATGATCAGGCCTCCAAAAAAAGTTAAAAACTAACTTCTATAGATCTAGAAAACATATCTATAGATTACAGATGTCACAAGAAACAAAGACCCTCACACAATGTATAAGCATCTTGTCTAATTCCAGACCACTGACCTCACTACTGGTAAGTTTCCTGATAAAGTCCTAATAAAAAGCCAGAGATGAAGAGACCTCACTGACAACCCAGCTGAGACCCCTCTCACTCCTGAGACCTTTTTCTATATCTTTGCTTAATGAAACTCTATCACTTTGTTCACTCTCCTTGTCTGCAAGTTTCATTCTTCAATTCAGTGAGACAAGAACCTTGCTTTCCTGCTTCATGAGTATGTCACATTTGTTTATCTATTCATCAGCCGATTGACAATTGGGTTATTTCCTTTCTGGCTATTGTGGATAATATTGCTATGAACATTTTGGTGATTTATATACCTAAGATATATACCTATACACCTTGAATACATACCTAAGAGTAGATTACTGGCTCAAATGTTAACTTTATATCCTTAACATTCTAAGGAAATGCTCAAGTTTTTCCAAAGAGTTGCACCATTTTAATGATTCTACCAGCAATGTATAAAGAATCGACTTTCTCTACATTCTTGTCAACATTGGTTATTGGACTTCTTTTTTATTATAGCCACCCTAGTGGGTGTCACATGGTATCACTGTGGTTTTGATTTGCACGTCCTTAGTAATTAATGGTGTTGACCATTGTTTTCATGTACCTACTCACTATCTGTAGATCTTTCATTGAGAAATGTATATTCAAATCCTTTGTCCATTTAAAAACTGTGTTGTCTTCAATCCTGAAGGTAAGAATTCTTTATGCATTCTGGATACAAGTCCTTTATCAAATAATTTGCAAATATTTTCGCCCATTCTGTAGGTTGTCTTTTCCACTTTCTCAACAATATGCTTTTAAGCATTAAACTTTTACTTTGATGTGACGTTTCACATTTGCTTGCCTCAAATCTGCTGTAGCATTATTCAAATTTAATACTACTTTTTTACAAATATATTACATTTTTAAATACAAACTACCTTAGCGAAGTCTTACTTATTTAAGGCCTAAACTACTTATGAAATAGATCTGCAATAATAAGGTATATTCACTCATTTTAATAAGGAGAAAGAACCAAAAATAATTCAGAGTACTAATCCCCTAGTTTGTACAGAACCTAAAAAGGCAACATATTGAACTAATACAAATTTACGATTTGTACTGCTGCATTTTAGATTAAGTAATATTTATATTACATAATATGCTAAAGAAAAATGATCTGAGAAGTGTTACAAAGAATAGTTATATGAATCATAGTATCATGAATAAATTTATAACTGAAATTCAATTTTTTTTTAAAGATTTTATTTATTTATTTATTCATGAGAGACACAGAGAGAGGCAGGGACACAGGCAGAGGGAGAAGCAGGCTCCATGCAGGGAGCCCGATGTGGGACTTGATCCTGGGATTCTGGGATCATGACCTGAGCTGAAGGCCGATGCTCAACCACTGAGCCACCCAGGCTTCCCTGAAATTCAAATTTTATGAGAAATACTTTTTTTGGAATAGCAGGAGAAACAATCATATAAAAAAGTGTTTCAAGGAAAATAATTAAATGCAAATTTTGATTATTTACATCAATTAGGAATCCATGAAGGTTATCTTAGTGTATATTGAATGATAAAGATTCACTAGAGGAAAGAGCATTTTCCTCCATAAAGAAAAGGATAAAGATAAGCAATTAATATTTTTAAAATGTGTACTTACACTGTGTTCTATAACATTTTCTTCACAATGTGAAAAGTAAAAAACTATATATACATATATTTTTAAATTACTAAAGTAATACTTTCACACATTTTTCTAAGAGACTGAAATTACATCTGAGAAGATTAAGGAAAAGAGTAAGTAAAATCAGTAGAGTCACAAAAGTTGTGTGCAAGGTTGGAGCTCAATACCCCAGATTTCAAGCTATACTACAATGCTTTGGTAATCAAAACAATATGGTATTGACACAGTAATAGATACACAGATCAATGGAATAGAAAGCCCAGAAATAAACCCATGTTTATATGGTTAATGAATCTATGACAAAGGAGGCAAGAATATACAATGAGGAAAAGACAGTCTCTTCAATAAATGGTACTGGGAAAACTGGACAGCTACATGCAAAAGAATGAAACTGGATTACTTTCTTACACTATTCACAAAAATGCACTCAAAATAGATTAAAGACCTAAATGTAAGTTCTAAAACCATAAAACCCCTAAAAAAACCCATAAGCAATAATATTTTGGACATTCACCTCAGCAACATTTTTCTGGTTATGTCTCCTCAGGCAAGGAAAACAGGAACAAAATAAACTAAATTTGGGCTACATCAAACTAAAAAGCTTTTGCATAGCACAGGACCATCCATTCAACAGAATGAAAAAGCAACCTGCTGAAGGGAGAAGAATGAACAGAAAATCTGAAATTAAGTTAGGAACATGAAGGGGCCCTAAAAACAGAGCCGAGAGGCCTTTGGGAAGGTTGGTCTTGTGAACAACTACATGTGAGTGGTACATGAACTCTAGATCATGCCACAAATTGCCACACCCTGTTACAATTTTCAGAATGAGGCTTACTTCACTGAACTCCAACCTGGCAACTAGCAAGTAACTTATCCTATGCAGACCAATGTTAATTATTTTTGCACATGGCAATCATAATTCTTTCAAAACAACTTACATAAGCCTGTGGT
Organism: Vulpes lagopus; assembly: GCF_018345385.1. Classification (NCBI taxonomy): domain Eukaryota; kingdom Metazoa; phylum Chordata; class Mammalia; order Carnivora; family Canidae; genus Vulpes; species Vulpes lagopus. Next base: position 89,751,248 of record NC_054829.1, on the reverse strand, counting down.
TTTCCTTTATAAGCTCTGTCTTTCTCCCTCCAGGTTGGAACACATTTCAAGTTGCTCCTGAATCTGTGTCTCCCAAATTCAAAGTCCTAAATACTCCAAATACACTTTTGGTTTACTGTGTAGCCTCAGTTCTTTCTTGTTCAACAGAAGATATTTGCAAATGCTATACCCAATAAGGGATTAATATCCAAAATATATAAAGAGCTCTTTCAACCTAACGCCAAAAATAATCCAATTAAAAATGGGCAGAGGACCTGAATAGATATTTTTTTTCCAAAGAAGACATACAATTATTGCAAACAGACACATGAAAAGATGCTCAACATTACTAATCATCAGGGAAATACACATCAAAACCACAATGAGCTATCAGCTCACACCAGTCAGTAATATCAACTGTTGGTGAAGATATGGAGAAAAGGGACCCCTCAAGCACTGTTGGTGGTAACTTAAATTTGTGTAGCCACTATAGGCGAGTGTGGATATTCCTCAAAAATTAAAAACAGAAATATCATGCTATCCAGTAATTGCATCACTGGATATTTCTCTAAAGAAAATGAAAACACCATTTTGAAAAGATATATGCACCCTCAAATTTATTATTTACGATAGCCAAGATATGGAAGCAACCTAATGTTCTTGGATAGATGAATAGAAATATTACTCAGCCAAAAAAAAAAAAGAATTAAATCTTGCCAGTCAAAATAACATAGATGGATCTAGATGGTATTATGCTAAGTGAAATAAATCGGAGAAACACAGATATTTCATGATTACACTTGTATGTAGAGCCTAAATAACAAATGAATAAAACAAACACCACCACCACCACCAAACAGAAATAGACTCATAAACAGAGGAAACAAACTGATGGTTGCCAGAGGGGTAAGGGTAGGGAAATGGGTGAAATAGGTGAATGAGATTAAGAGATATAAACATGAACTTCCAGTTCATGAGGATTAAAGGTACAGCATAGGGAATAGGGTCAATACTGTAATATTTTGTAATAAAAAAACAGTCTGTCAGGGATGATACTCGATCTGGTCCAATATTCTTTGTGCTTTATCATACAATTTTTTCCTGGCTACTGGTCACTTCAGCCACTTCAAACATTAGACTAGCAAAATCAGACACTCACTTTTTATTCTTCTTTTAATTTAAGACATAAATGTCAAGTGGGTGCCACAACTTTGTTAAGATCATGGACACACTCTGAAATTTCTTTTGATCTTTCAGCTATTTCTCAATAGTTGTATGCAATTGCCTTTTACTCACAATCTGATACATTCACTATTTTTCATAGCTCTTCCTCCCTCCCTCCCTCCCTCCCTCCCTCCCTTTCTCCCTTCCTTCATTCCATAGCAGGATAGAAGGATAAGTAAGTGTAGGGGCAGAAACATTTCTTAAAAAAAAAAAAAAATATATATATATATATATATATATACACACACACACACACACACATATATATATACACACACACATTATACATCTAAATTGTATATATATAATATATCAGCTGTATAAATTCTATAGAGTACTTACACAGATAGAATGCAGTAAAATATTTCTTACAGTGATATCAATTTTAGATATCACTATAGATTGCTCAAAGTAAGAAATGCAATTTTTGTGCATTATTTTCCTTTACAGATACCACTTTGGAAATCACTTCACTGTATGAATAACCATTGTATATATTAATAACTGAAATGCCACAAAACAATATTGTTAAATACAAAGCATTAGCTTCCTTAAAATAAATAATTTCACTTTGTGGGAAATGCAAGTTGAAACTACTTATCTTTTTATATACTAATAGTGAATTGAAGGGTCCATATGTACAAATTGTCTTTCAATTTAAATAGTCTTTAGAGTCTGTGTCTGTGTATCTTAAAAATTGAGAAACCCTGGTATGTTTCTGCTATTTTAAATATCCATCTTTATTTCAGGCATTTATGAAAGGCCCTTATCGAGGTGAGTACTTTTAAAAGATTTTTTTTAAATTTATTTATTCATGAGAGACACAGAGAGAGGCAGAGACATAAGCAGAGGGAGAAGCAGACTCCCTGCGGGAAGTCCGATGTAGGGGTCAAACCTAGGACCCAGGATCATGACCTGAGCCAAAGGTAGATAGATGCCCAACCATTGAGCCCCCCAGGAACCCCAAGTATGTTTTTCAGCTTTGTTCAAATCTGTGGATAGCTATGTTCAAGGGGACAACACCCTATAAAGTGTGCTGACATACCATTATTTCCATTTCACAAATGGAAAACGAGGAAAAGAGATATACTGAATTACCTAGAGTCACAAGTTAATAAACTATTATGAGTTAGAAATAGATCTCAACACTCTGTTCTTTGTCTAGAATTCCATCTTATACTGCATTTAGATCTATGATGTTTCTTTTTCTTCATAATTATATTATGTTATAAAACATGGCATGCTACCCTAGAGGAATGGATAAACTTATCAAACATATTTTATTCTCCACAAAATTCATCTTAAATGCCACATGCATTTTTAAAATTTCAAAATCATTTTATATGTTGTTTAAGTGAACCCATCAATGGATATAAGCTATAAGCTAAATATTTTAATATTTAAACATACTTTGAAAAATTAAAAAAAAATATTTTCCAGATGTTAAATTATCTTGTAAAATAGTCTCACAAACTACTAACTGAAGCAAAAACATTTCTAAGTAAACCAAATGCATTAGAAATTTGAATTCGGTATTAGACATCCAAACAAAACATCGTAAGGAAGCTACCAAATGTGTTGAGGTCAATCAGCAAGGAGCTGCATCTTAGAATTAGCAATGGAGAAAAAAAAAAGCAAGAGAGAGAAAATAATCAAATTTAGTTGAATGTGTTCTGAGTTAATATTTTGCACAGGTTATGTACTCTAATTGGAGAAGTAGCTATATAAGTGTCTTAAATGTAGTGATCATGTTTTGTTTCTTCTCTGCATCCACTAAATCATTTGCTGAAAAAATGTTGAGTGAATATTCACATGTCACAGAGAAAGACATGGAAGCAAAATGTAGATAGATATTTAAATACCACAGCTAATAAATGTTGAAGCTTTCATGACTCTAAAAAGATTGCCTTCTCCTTTATACAAATTGCTCCCAATTAGTTATCATTTTAAGATCTAGAGTTAGTAAGTGGACATTTAATTGAAAGTGAAGCCACAGCATAAAGATATTAATCGGCTAATAAACAGCACATATTTCTAAGAAAAAATAATTACTTTTGTAACATTTTGGGGGGAGAAAGCTGGCAAAAAATAATTTTAAGTAAAAATTATTGAATAACCCTATTAATAATTATTATAATAAATAAAAATGCAATAAATATTGTTGACAATGGAAATCCGTTATGAGAAGACTTAATACCCAAACTTGTTTTCCAGACTTTTCCTTTGGCCTTAATTCTTGCTAAAGTAATGGATAAAAACAAAATATTTATGTTTAATAGCTCTACATTTATTGCAGAAGCTACATTTATACCCAAATTTTAAAATTAAAGGCATTAAATTGTTTTGGCAGATACTAGTGGAGTTCCCAAACTCTCTTTTGTCTGTTGTCTTCACTGGGGATGTGGTGAGTGGTACTTTTGATAAGAGGCAAAGTGGTGCTGTGAGATCAAGAGAATGAAAGCAAAAATAAGCATTCTAGAGGTGATAGGAACAGCCCCATAATGAAAATCAATATTTTTTTAAAATTTAAAAAGTTGTGAATGCTCCTTTTCGGCCAGCAAGAGAAGAGGTAAGGTAAGGGGGCTATATTCACCTACATAACAGAATGTGGGAGAAGAAGCATCCTCAGAGACAGTGGGCTTAGAGAACAGGAGAACATTGGGACACCTGGGTGGCTCAGTGGTTGGGCTCCTGCTTTGGGCTCAGGTCGTGATCCTGGGATCCAGGATCGAATCTCGCATCAGGCTCCCTGCGAGGAGCCTGCTTCTCCCTCTGCCTGTGTCTCTGCCTCTCTCTCTCTGTCTCATGAATAAATAAATAAATCTAAAAAAAGGGGGGAGCGAGAACAGGAGAACAAGCTGTCCTTAAGCCACCTGTCAGCCAAGAGAAGTCAGAGGACTGTTCTAGGCTGAAGTATTGTGTAGTGTACTTTAAAAAATATCACTGTAGCTCCTTGGCAGTAGGTAGCACATGCACTCCTAAAATAAAATAGCCAGGTAAACAATAACTTTATACATACAGTGGATAATTGTTTATAAGACATAATCTGAGCGATAATAAAGCAATGGTCACTTGAAATATTCCCTTTTAGAGTTTGAGTGAAGCAAACTTTCCTTCTAGCTCACTACCTTTATTCAGGCTTTACATTCCAAACTCCTGCATTTCAGATTCCCTAACATCCCTTTTGAACATGTTAAGTCAGTTTAGACTACTAACCCAATATGAATCTTCTAACCATGTAACTAAAGTCTATCCTGTCCAAATTAAATCCCAACATATTCAAAGAAGTGTTTCATAGTCATAGTTTGACATAAACTATTTCTGTAGAAATTCGGATCATATCTTGTTCATCTGTGTATCTCCAGCTTCTTGAAGAGCAACTAGAATATACTCAGGAGCTCATGACACATTTGTTAAATTGAAGTAAATACTTCAAACTCAGTGAAGTCTGGAGCTATACTAAATGCTTTTCTGGCCTCCCTTTTGGAAGATAGTGCAGATAGCGAATACTAAAAAAACTACTTCATAGATGGATGGGTTTACTGATTTGTAGAAGTGGAATAAGTGGACTATGTCCTTTCCTTGCCGCAGTTTATGGTTATACCTTTCCTTGGATTTCATAAGTAAATACATTTTTCCTAAGTCAATTTGAATTTGTTTTACCTTGATAACCATAAGAGTCCTACTAATATTGCAAATGATGTTTGTGAAATGTAAAGTACAAAGAGAAATATTATGTATTATTTCTCAAAACTATCCAAAGCATATATAGGCATATTCTTTCAAAAACTAAATTAAAACCATTATGTTCAATTCCCAGTTGGTTTTATTTTAATACATAAGATCTTTAATGAAATATCTTTATAAGCATTAGCTTATTTAGCTAAAACTGTGTTTTTAGATATAAAAGGTAAATCATAAAGAAAGCTCAAGGTGGCCCTTTGAAACAGATCAATAACTTATTGATCAGAAATAATTCATTCTTAGCTTAAATGTTAACTTGGATTTTTATTTATGATTTGTTTACACATATCTTCTCTGATTTTTTTTAGAGTCATTTTTGTTTTGAGTCATTATAGCAGCACTGCCTAGGTTCATTGAGTTTCTTTTCTTTTTCCTAAGATTTTCATTTTCAAGTCTTAACAATGCAGGAAATTATTAGAAAAAAATAACCATCTATGAGAGGTATGGTGTGATAGGAGAATAATCCATTCTATGTATGAGCTTTCATTTTTTGTTACATCCAACAAAAAAAAGTTAGCCAGTTAAGGGTAGAATATGAACACAGGCAGAAGAGGGACCTCAGATTTGGTGGGGTTTTGCTTTGTTTTGTTTTGGTTTGGTTTTGGTAGTTGTTGCTGTTGATTAGATTCTGTATATGATGAAACCTTGGACTTTATATCATATTTTCTATTGCATTATCTCTTGCTCCTGCCTAAAACCACCCAAGAATCATGGTACAACTGCAGGTGTTTGATCTTGAAACAGCTAGGGTCGCTCTCTCAAATCGCTAGCTTTGGGCCAATAACTACATTTGCCAGAATCTGGAGAGAGCTTTAAACCATCACATTTATGAATTTCTCTACATTAAGATTATCAGTTTCTTGTTTATACCTAAAATCTTCGTGGATTATTCTGAAAATTGTACCAAACCAAATTGAAACAAAAACACAATTATTTGTTCATCATAAGGATGTTTTACCAGTCATTAATTAATGATCTCTCAGCTCCAAGTTTACCTTTCATAGCCTGTTGTGTCAAAATCGATTGGGACACAAAATATCCTTTGGCCAGCTAGCATGATGTTAAGCATTATCTACAGAAAGTGGATATGAAGCATGTAGCATTTGTAGCACCATGGCCTCCCCACTGCCCAGTGCCCATAGTGAGTGCATCACAGTCAGCTGCACCCAATGGGCAAGAAGCTTTTCCTAGCAGCCTACTTAGGAAATCTCATAGAACAGTGTCTCCACCATGGTACTACCCAGCACGCTATAAGGTGAAATTCCAGCAAGGACCAGAGGGCAGACTTCCAGTCAATTGTGCAAGGGCAGCATCAAAACGACTTCCCTGCCATTCAGTGACTTATATTTGTGTTCTCTCCCACAGTGTCCAGATTTCAGCTCAGGGGCGGGTACACTCTTCTGTAGCTGCTTTGTCTCAGTCTTAAGAATAGTGGCAGCATGCCTGGGTGGCTCAGTGGTTGAGTTATCTACCTTCTGTGGCTCGAGGTGTGATCCTGGGGTCCAGGATCAAGTCCTGCATTGGGCTCCCCGCAGGGAGCCTGCTTCTCCCTCTGCCTATGTCTCTGCTACTCTGTATGTCTCTCATGAATAAATAAATACAATCTTAAAAAAAAGGAGTAGCGCTATTTTTTATATCTGCTATTTCTATAATTTAGAGTTTTCTACCATATACTAGCTAATCCTGCATTATCAGAATATACTAATACAGTTAACAATTTTTTATACGCACTTCTGTTCAGTCACTGAATGATTTCTACCTATTGACAGGACTATAACTGATTTGTTCTTCAACAAAGGATTTGAGAGAGTTTTTATTTATGTTAAAGGAAAATACATTGCTGAACATTTGGGAGAAAGGAATTGATAACTAAATCAAAGAGAGAGGAATGGTATTAGTGAATAGGAAGGTTGCCACATGGTTATGTACTAAATGCGTTGTACATTTAAACTAGAATTCAAAATTTAAAAAGAAATAATTTCAAGATTCTCAGTGCTCTAAAGTTGATCAGCAATTTAGCTCAATTGGTAAAAGGCATTATCACAAACGTCAAATCAGAAATAAAAGTTCCGTAACTAGTACAAACAATGTAGTACAAGTACATAGATTTTTATGGGCTGAATTGAATTAAAGGGAAAATTCTGACCATTTAGAGGACTGGAGAGACTCCCCTGTATCTCAGGCAATGATTTATAAGTATAATTAACATAACAATTGGAAGAAAAAAAAAGGTCAAGGTGCTCATCCTTGTAAGAACCTAGAATTCTGATTCTGTATTTCCAAGGAAGGGCAGCATCTTGAGGGTTAAAATAGATGCCTGTAGAGTTCCTTTGTGTTTCACCATTGCTACTTACTCCAGAGTTTGCTCCTCTGAGATGTTTCTAAAAGTATTTTCAAATTCCTAAAAGTATACTGAGGAAAAGCCATGCATAGGACCATAAAATATCATGATCTATTAATCAACCATTATCAGGTCTTCTGCTGAGAGTTAGTTCACAGTAGCAAAGATGAGTTGTGAGGAAATCAAAGTAACTAAATAATATTGCACATTAATATGAATAGAATATAAATAGAATAAATTGTTTTAGAAATTTTGAAACATCATCAAACTTAGAGAAAAGGGATTTAGTCCATCGTGTCTTTATGTCTGGGGAAGAAGGAAATTCACTTATATGTTTATACTACATTTTTAAGCTTTTTAAATATGTTCTCCACTGCTAAATCTGTATTTTCTACCCTTAGCTTCCAGCTATAATTTCAATTAAAATGATTTAATATTTAGTGTATCATTATTACATAGGATTGATATATGTTTGCTTCATTGTTGGTATGCACTCAGCTCTTGCGCCGTCAGTTCCTACTACCTAACGCAGTATTTACACTTACGAAATATGCAGTTGTTATTGATTCTCATGACTGTATAAGAGAAACAACAAATGCAGCAAGCATGGAGAACAATTCATAACAATCTGCATTAGGAAAACCTGCGTCTTTTACAATCAGAATGGCAAATGATAATCCCATCATAGGGTGAATGGGTGACGGGCACTGAGGGGGGCACTTGACTGGATGAGCACTGGGTGTTATTCTGTATGTTGGCAAATTGAACACCAATAAAAATAAATTTATTATATAAAAAGAAGATAATCCCATCATAAGTAGATAAGACAATCATATACTAATTTTGAAAATGGACTATTGAGATTTGTATAATTACACACTTTATCAATGAAGATCTTTGAGTAATAACAAAAATAATAATGAGAGAAAATAAAAAAAATCAAAATAAAAACTGTGTATCTGTGGCAGAAACTAAGAACAGCAAACAGATCAAAATATAAAATCTGAAAAATAACTGTGAGAAGATCCAAGAAAACACTAGATGCCCATAGTCTCAGTTTAGTTTGAACAATTTTATATTGTTTTATGGAATTCTCTCTACTTTTTCCCTTTCATCCTTATTTTTTTAAAGCATACATAAGTTAACATTTACAATATGTCAAAATAAAGCTAAAGGAAACACTGACAATAAAGACTGAATCTGGCAAATGTGTATTATTCTGGGCTACAGAAATTTTCCAATATAAAAGATGGACAGCATTCAGTAAGAAAAAATTGAGAAATAAGAGCTGGAAATAATAAAGTCCTTAAAATTTTGGATTTAACACAGACAATCTCACTGGAATGAAAGGGTAGTACAGACAAATATTTTGTGATGAAGGAAAAATTTGCAGCAAGTAGGAAGGGCAAGATTCAGAGGTAGATTTCTGAGATACTAAGTGACAAAGGTCAAGGTCTCCCTCTCAAGAGCAAAGGGACATGTCACATACTGAATCAGGTGCTCCACTAATGACATGACCATACAGTCTACACATACGCTCTCCCAGCATTCCTCACACTGAACTGAAATAATTTAAATACACACACACACACACACACACACACACACACACACACATTTCCCCACAAGACTGTAATGGTTTTGGTCTAGAAATAATATATTCTTTTGACTCCCAGGTTCTGACATAAAGTAATCATTCAGTAAGTACTGAAGAATAATTAATTACTGATTAAGAAAATGAATAAATATCTGTAAAGTCAGTTAAGAAAATGTTAGTAATCACTTAAGTTGTATACTACAAATGTGGGGAAAAGTTTCAACCTTGTTAGAGAAGATTAAACCAAAATAAAACTAATAATCATAGTTTATCAGAATATTATTTAAATGTAAATATAATAAAATTGAGCCAAAATTTTTGTCAAAACAAATTATCTGATATAATATTATTCATGATAAAAGACTCCCTTCTGCATCTACCTGAGAAAAGAGAGTTAATAAACACTTCTTTTGTTGTTGGGATAGAAAATAATTCCTTCATCTCAGGTCTGATCAAAATGAATTACTTCTAAAAATTTTACTTTGCATTTTATACATTACTATTTCTAAAACTTAGGACATCAAAAATATACACACTTGGTAAATTATTCTGGATGGTCTTTTGAAGGCTACTGACTGATCATATGTCAGTCCGTATCTTGACGTAATCTAAATGCCAAAATTAACTTTTGTGATGTACAAGTTTCAACAATGTTAAAACCAATTTCCATTTAAAAAATAATTCTATTTCAAAGATAGCAAATAGATTCTGTGAGGATGGGCGATATACCTAAACTTTCCACACGTTCCATGGGTATAATTGATGTCTTTCTTTAAGTTGAACAAATTCACTCTTTCTGAAAGGGTTTATACACAAATGCACAAACCCCTATTCAGAATGAACACACATCACCTTAAAGCTCTTGGACAATAAAAATGTCTTCTTAAGGTTATCAGAAACAATGATCCAATGATTTTCAGAAGACATTTATATACAAGATGATGAACGAATTCTGTTTTTGTATAATTGAGTCACCTTTCAGTTTGTTGTAAAATAAACTCATGGTGTTCTACTATGATTAGACAAAACTCCTGCCCTTCATTTTTTTCACATTGAAAGCTTATGATCGATAACACTCATAAATAACACCTTTAGATAGACTTATAGAACTACTCTACATTGACAGTAACTATTCTAAATTGTGTATTGCTGCTTAGAAATGTGCTCCAGGGTGAGGAAATAACAGCTTCAAGTCTACTGCCACTATTCCAAGGTTATCTCTAACTCAAGAAATAGGAAAATCTCAGGATGCCAGGGTGGCTCAGTCAGTTAAGCACTGACTGGTGATTTTGGCTCAGGTCGTGATTTCAAGATTGTGGGAGAGAGCCCCATGTGGGGCTCGGTGCTCAGCGGGGAGTCTGCTTGAGATTCTCTCTCCCTCTCCCTCTGTCCCAACCCACCTCTCTCTCTAATAATTAAATCTTAAAAAAAAAAAAAGAAATAGGAAAATCTCTTACTCTCACAGTTGATATAAGAAAGAACATTACACTATAGATATTACAATCCTGTAAAATGAAGAAATACTTCTGTTGCTTAGGAATGAAATTAAACAAATAAAAACCAACCAACGTACTTAATGCTAATACTGAACCCAGGGTTTTGCTATCATCTGGCCCAGGACAGTGTTTACTGCTTATGGTGATTTTAGTCACTGTCATTCCAATTACTTTGTTATATTTAAGAATAAAGAATACACTTTAGTTTTAATGGAAGAAAGAATTCTTTTATTTTAGATGGGCAAAGTAAAACATTTTAACTGAGAACCAATGACTATCATTTTTAGGGTGAAAAAGGTAAACTTGTTAGATTATTTACATTATTTATTGTATAAATAATGTTTTGCTTCAATGCATTTGCTTCATTTATTCAAGAAACATTTATTAAGCACCTACTATGTTTCCAGACATTATCACCCAACCATAGCCAAACCCGGCCTAGAGTCTGTTTTGGTAAATACCATTGAACTGGAACATAGTCACAGCCAGCATTTACATATTGTCTAGAGCTATGTACAAGTCACAGTGGCACTGTTAAGAAACATACTACATGGCCCTAAATATTTACTGCTTGCCAAAAATGTTTGCTGACCCCTTACCTAGAAACTAGGCAGACATTGGTGAATAAAACAAATATCTCTGTTTTCTGGCATTTCCATATTGGCAGAGGTAAGTGGTAGTAACAACAAACATCTAAATAGGTAAATACACTGTATATTAGAAGGTAATGATGCTGTGGAAATAAGAGCAAGATAATGGGAATAGAGCCTATGATGTAGGGGCCAGGCTGCAATTTTTAATAGAGTAGGGGAATTTGAGAAAGTAACATTTGAACAAATTTTTGGACTGAAGATAGTAACCATATGAATTATGGGTTTTGAAAAGGCAGCTGAGGCAAATAACCCAAATAAAGGCACATACTTTGTGTGTTTAAGGATTAATAAGGAGACTGATACAGAAGAATACGTAGAGGAAAATAGTTCTAATAATGAGGATTGTCCTCAATGATACCAACACTTGCTACTGCCAATGATTGTTGTAAAATAGGAATCAATGTTCTAGGTTTAGAAATTATTTTCTAACATTCATGGTTAAGCATAATTTAAGAACTCTGAAGTAGAGTGGTAGTTTAGTAAAATCCAGTTGCTACATCTCTCTCTCCATATACATAATATATTGAAAGGCGATTGGGATAGTGACATACTTTATTAACATATCCTGGAGGACATCTAATATGTAATAATATACGAGGTCCTAGAATGCTTAAAAATTCACAAAATCTTGAAAGGTTTGGCTAGGCTGAGCAGTACTAAACACATAAAATAACATATTTTATATCATTATCTTTAGCTTTAAGAGACTAAGCAAAGCTATTAGACTCATCATGTAGTTAAGCTTTTCCGATGTATTGAAATAATTATTATAAGATGAAAAAAATGGTAAAACATAGATTCTATACTGAGAGGAATATAATGTGTGCCCTTCTGAAATAAATTCATATTGTCAAGAAAACTGAACAGACTTGTTTAAAAAAAATTATACAAGTAGTTTGGCTAGATACAAAGGGCTTAGGGAAAAACTAGCAAAGATGAAGAAAAATATAAATAAGTATGGAAAATATAGTTTTATATTGTGTATAGTGAGAAAAGTTCCACATTACAAAAAATAGTCCTCTAGAAAATACTGTGATGTCATGATAGAAAATAAAGATTATTAAGAATGGATCAAATCTTAAATTTTAAATCATGTTCATGTACAATGGGATATTACTCAGCCATCAGAAAACACAAAAACCCACCATTTGCTTCAATGTGGATGGAACTGGAGGGTATTATGCTGAGTGAAATAAGTCAATCAGAGAAGGACAATTATCATACAGTTTCACTTATACGTGGAATATAAGAAATAGTGAAAGGGATTATAAGGGAAAGGAGGGGAACTGAGTGGGAAAAATTAGAGAGGGAGACAAACCATGAGAGACTTCTAACCCTGGGAAACAAAGGGTTGTGGAAGGGGAAGTTGGTGGCAGGATAGTGTAACTGGGTGACAAGCACTGAGGGGGGCACTTGATGGGATGAGCACTGGGTGTTATACTATATGTTGGCAAATTGAATTTAAGTTTAAAAAATAATATAATTTTTTAAAAAAAGAAAAAATAAATCACGTTCTACAGTATTAAAAGCAAAATGATATAAAAACTCTTCAAAATATGAATGCAGATTATTAATACTCCACCATCTGAAGAATGCTTTAGACAGTCTTAGACAACATTGCTAATAAATGAGTCACGCATTTTACCAATTTTTCCTTTAACTCAGAGAAACTTTAATCCAGCAGATCAAAGAATGTCTGAGAATCTGTAAGCAGCAGATTTCCTGGAATCAGAGGGGGGACCACTGTGCAGAAAATAGCCACACTGTTATAAGCACCCATTTTTTTCATTGATTTATGTAATCTGCACCACAACTCTATGAAATAGATACCATCATTACCTCTAGACTACAGATTAAACTGAAGAAAAAAGATGTTATGTCAAAGATGTTATGCCCATACAAATAATAATTGGTGGGGAATTGGGCCTTAAACTGTCTACTACAGCTCCCAAGGACTCACAATTATAAATCTATGCTGACTTGTTAAGAGATGCCATCTCTTTGAATTTAGGAAGTCTAGAAATAGTCTTCAGATATTCAACCAACCTAAAATCTTATTCTTACTTCAGGATATATTTTTTTGAAGATCTAAGCAATTTCATAGCCTATTAGGCAAAAGCCAACTCATTTACATCTCTTGGGTATTATAAAAATTAATCATATAATTTATTATGAAAACTGTTAACTTCTGAACATGGGAAAAGGCACTATTAATAAAGATGGAATAATGACCTTGTGATCAGGCATATTTTAGGTAACCCAGAACGGAGTCACACTAAATATGGGGGTTCTCTGAATGACCCATATTCTTTGAGCACTAATCTAATAAGAATCCCATCCTTACCCTATCAGCAGGCAGGGGCCCTTGTGTCTCTCTCTTTCCTGTAGGGGCTATTTTCCCCTTGCTATTTCCTACTTCATTTCCTGATGGTTCTCTTTAACACTCAGACACCTTGGACCAGTTCCCGCAGTCTCTTTTTTCTGTACATTCAAAGCACGCTGCATTCGGTAGCCCATTGCTCCTCTTCTTCCCCTTTCAGACTCTAATGCTCACCTAAAATATACTGGTTTCCTATACAATCCAGATACTGGTTCATCCCGGGGCCATCATTTCTGTGCCTACTTTGGTTCTATGTTTCTGTTAGTTTTCTATATATTTATCCAGCAAAGATCAATCTAATTCCACAAGCAAAGAGATGGCTCCACTTAGCCATAGAGCTAATTGAATCAAGAAAGTAGAGTTATGCATATAAGGACAACAACAAAGCACCCCATATCTCTGGTCTAACTTGTTCCTGGCAGAGAAAAATATCTAGAGTTTTAATGATGCTATTAATCTCAGAGTCCTTTTTTATAAACAAGGTAAAATTTGTAATTTTGCTTTCAAAATTCAGTTTGTTTAAGGATGTTTTTAAAAAGACACTGGGGAGAAGAAATAAAGTATATTGACTAACAAATTAGTTCAATGAAGGCTAGGGGGGTCATTACCATTTACTGAGTACTCACTAATGCCAAGCTTTACTTTTTATTGAGGGGAGAAAAGAGAAACTATTAAATAAGCCAACATTCAGAAGAAAGGAAATACAAAACAAAAACAAAAACCAGCAGTCTTTTAGATTAAATACAGGAAGTTCCCATTTGTTAGTCCTGCCCAAATTTTCATTCAGTGGGCAAGTCATAGGAAGGACTTGCCAAGATAAACCATACTCTTTCTACTTAGGAGTCATGGTTATTGTGAAGACAAACGAAAGCCAGACACACTTCTAGAGTACTGGGACAGCCCTCAAAACAGGGATAATACAGCTATTACTTGTTTCATAATAAATATCAATCCAACTTTTAAAATTCCGTGGAGTAGTCAGAAACCTGGGTGAAGGATAAAATTTAGATAATAAGTGTTCTAATACAAAATGCATCCTGATTCAGTCTATGTCAGGAGACACAGTCAGAAATATTTTCTTCTTTAGGCACTGATTTTTTAGTTTTTTTCCCACACCTCCCCCAACCACATTTCTGACTTCTGGTCTTAGGAAGGAGTTAACTAAGTCACAAACATATAATAAAGGTTATTTTTGAGAAGGCATATGGTATTAGCTACAGAGGTTTTTAGACACTGATCTTATCTTCCAAAGTGAAGGAAACGCATCATTTAGTGACAACTAACTCTAGCTGCTGATCTGACTCTGGAATACAGTTAAAATGCTCAAAACGGATAAAGCAGAGACATGGTATTTTAGTGCTGCACGGAATCAGGTAATCCAATTTACATACCAATTACATGGGGGCATGGGTATTATTTGTCAGTTTTGCCTTTTTAAGGTTTTTTGGTTTCTTTGTTTATTGACCCAGATACCATTCCATCAAATGAAAAAAGAATTTACTCTCTGATAAGAAATGCTACAACTGCCATGGAAATTCAGTGTCTTGTGGACAGGGTTGTAACAATTAAAAAAAAAAATTGTGAGTGGCTTTATAGCTTTCATAGATGAAGATGACCCTTTCTGCAATATAATGGCACTTCGTTGATCTGCTTTAAGTTGTACATATAGGCATTGTAGTTAGTGAAGATATAAAATATATGAACTATGGAACATTTTGAATATTGCCATTTTTAAAAAATATTGACATTTTAAATTATTACTTTTAATACTCATAAACCCTTACACCTGAGTTAGCTGAAATTCATAGCTGCCTACTTCAGTTCATCAGATTGCTAGTGGGAAGATATAATCACAAAGCTAGAAAAATGTGAAACACTCCAGGCTAGACATGTTAGGCTAATCATAATGTAGAAAAGTTCTTCAAAGATTTGAGCACACAGCATTTTATAAACAGTATTGCTACCAATTAATTTCTCTAAAATGAAGATTACAGATTTCCCATGGTGAAATTAATGTTGCAGAGTCAACCTCTTTTGTAATAGAAAATGGTTATTTTGTTTCTTAATTCTAAATTAAGATACAACCTTTTTCCTCATTCTTCTCCACCCACATGAATTTTTAATATTAGATGTTTGTGGAACCGATTTAAACTCTTTCTTTCCAATAAAATCAAGGATTATCTCCTCTACTAAATAAGTGATGCTCATTGTAATAGCAGATTTAATAAAATAATAAATCTCAAGATACTAAAGCAGCAGAAATAAAAAGGATACTTTACAGAATAGGTCATATTTTATATGTATTCTATAACAGAATGTAACTATATTACACAACATATAGTATTGCTATACTTTTACAATTTGTTATATTGTATTATATCATTAATTTACTATAATTAATTTCAATTCAAGCCACTAACTCAAAGACCACAGTATTGACTAATGACTTTAAATTTTAAGTAATCATATAATAAAGTTTACAGTGTTCTGTTCTAAGAATGAAAATATTCCATGAGACCTCATTAACTATAAAATTACTCATATTAAGTTTTAATAATATATTAGCTGATACTATTTTCCTATGTAGATATGAATACCCTATATAACATTACTGTGTTGAAATTTAGAAATCCTTAGACAAGTTAGATTGTCTGCCAGGAATTCTAGGAGTAGGTCAGAGAGGGCCATGAAGGGAATAGAGAAGCCAAATAGCAGGGTTTTTTAGTTGAAGAGGCCCAATGGAATGTCTGTTTACCGGAATTACAAACAACTTTTCTGCAGTTTCTGGCATTTGACTAATAATTCTCCATCAGGATGACAGACTCAAAGGTTAGCTTGTTCTAAATTTCTGTTCTGTGTGCTTACTGATCATGTTTCTGTTCATCAGGCAGATAAGGAAATGAGGGGCAATGGGTGAGGAGGGATGAAATTTTGTCAACTGTATGTTGACCTTCTACTCATGGTACCATGCAATTTCCACATATAACAATATCAGAAATCTCACATCAGGTCAGAACAGATGTCTAACCATCTCCCAATGTTGGAAACATGATCAAAATATGAATGTTTCTCCTGAATTTTGAAATATCCTTAAGTCATGTAAGAGTGCACCAGTTTTAAAAGGCAAAATCTCTGTTATTGCATTCTAGGCTTAATTCAGTAAAGTGAAATTGTGAGAAAATTAGGAAACATGCACCATTATGTCCCATACCTTGTGTTGCCTGTAATAAGGCAAACATTTCACAATGGCATATGATTCTCTAGACTCCAGCAAAATTCTCCCAGATGTTCTGCATACAATTAAAACAATCTAGTATAATCTATTTCAACTTGGCAAAATTAAAATAATATTCTAGTTGGATATGTCTCTCTGGGAAAATCCAGTTTTCCTAAGCTGTCATCTTTGATGAGCGTTCCAGGCGTGCTGACAAAGCATTAGATGTTATCAATGATGTATGGAGAAAGAAAAGAAAATCTCTTGCAACTAGATTTAAATAAAATATGCTCAGGGGACAAATCTCATGTATCAACACAAGGATTCTAAGCATATCACTGAGCCGGAATTACAGTCTTGCAGGTGGTCTCATGACTCCAAGGTAATAAATACTTCATACCATAAAAGAGGCCTTAAATGTGAAGTGGCAAATATGTCTAAATTTCATTGCATTTAGAAGTTCAAATATAGGGGGATCCTGGGTGGCTTGGTGGTTGAGTGCCTGCTTTTGGCCCGGGGCATGACCCCGAAGTCCCGGGATAGATCAAGTCCCGCTTCAGGTTCCCTACATGGAGCCTGTTTCTCCCTCTGCCTGTGTCTCTGCCTTTCTCTCTCTCTCTCTCCCTCATGAATAAATAAATAAAATCTCAAAAAAAAAAAGTTCAAATATATAAAGCTGTAATTGCATTAGTTTGGAAAAAAGTAAAATTAAAATACTAAGAAAATAAGTTGGTAGGTACAAATGGAAACAATAGTTTAAAATAAATATCGGAAGCAGTTGGAAAAATGACATACGTTTAATATATACATTCAGCTTTTAATTTGCATTGAAGGTAAACAATCCACTGATACTTTTGAAAAGGAGTTAATTTTTTTCCTCTGCACTGTGTTTAGCCTAGGAATATAACAGTAAAATAAATATTATTCTGAAACTATTAATTCAAGTAGCATCTAACATCAACATGGTGTTTAGTACTAATATTTCATTAAGCTTAGTGAGAACTAACATACTTTGAGAACCCTACATAAAATTCTAAGGACTTAACCATCTTATCATTATCAAGAAATAAATTATTCACTTCCGAGTTTACTCTGGTCATTAATATTCACCCTGTAAATATCAGGAAGGGAAATAGGCATGTGACTTCCATGAGGGCCCAATGACATGGAACCTATAGAGAACCTCCATTAAATTGTGAAAATACGCAAAAATTCATTTAGATTTGCATATGTAGCTTATTGAAAGGTTTATTTCAACTGAGGAATTAGGAATGTATTTTGTCTGCTTAGAATAATATATTCATTTATTCATTTAAAATATTTGAGCACTTATAGCTCATTTACACTATTTTATGCCCTGGCTTTTAATACTGAGTACTGGGTGAAATGTCTTTATAGGGATACACAAATCCCTTACCATCTTTTCTTACTGGCAAGATAAAAGTCCCAGGGAATAGGCATAATGAGCGGGTTATTAGTAATCTCCATACCTTCAAGACTACTTTACATTATCCTTGTGTTAAAAAGAGGGGAACTGGGCAGCCCAGGTGGCTCAGCAGCTTAGCGCCGCCTTCAGCCCAGGGTGTGATCCTGGACACCTGGGATCCAGTCTCACGTCAGGCTCCCTGTGTGGAGCCTGCTTCTCCCTCTGCCTGTGTCTCTGCCTCTCTCTCTCTCTTTGTGTCTCTCATGAATGAATAAATAAATAAAATCTTAAAAAAAAAAAAAAGAAAGAGGAACTAAATAAACCCTTAGGTTATTGGGACAGGCATGCTGACAAAGCATTAAATATTATCAATGATGTATGGAGAAAGAAAAGAAAATCTCTTGCAACTAGATTTAAATAAAATATTTAATTGGGATAAATTAAATATTATTGGGAAAGCACCAAATAAATAATTCTTGTCTTTAAAGCTACAGTAAGTATATAATGTCTTCCTGTTTCCACAGTGATGTAGTATGGATAGGATACATGTACTTCATTTTATAAGCATGGACCTTCCCATTTATACAAAGAAAATCTCTTATTTACAGAAAATAAATTTAGTATATTATTTATGGAAGAAGACTATAAATAAGTTACAATTTCATTGTTCCATAATATTTTGCTCAAGTACACAGCATTTGGTTCTCAAAGGACAAATCTGTAAAGTGTTGGGAAAGACTGGCCTTATTAGAGTCCTTTGAGGTAAATTTTTAGTAGGTAAATGTTTGAGTAAAATTAAAATAGGAATTTTTTTTGCAGATTCTGGAACTGACAAAAGGAATAATGTTTATTTGCCTAATGACAAACATGACATGTTTCCAGAAAGTAATTTTGTTCCTTATAGATCTCTAAAATAGTCCCCTTTGGTAGCCATATTAGTATACGCACTAAGAGAATAATCAGTTAAAAAGAAAAAAGGAATTTGACTCAAAGCAATTAACATATTTAGGTGATATTCTTTTCTAAGAATCAAATTATTACACATGAGTAAACACTGAAGCTTAATTTTTAAAAAATATATTTTGCCCATTTACTATGGCTCAGAAAAAACTATCACAGTGTTTATTATCAAATGTGTATCTATATCTACTATAGCTTTAGCTGAATACATCAACTAAAATGAAGGGCATTCAACTTATTTGTACATGTTTGCAGTAGGGACAGAAAAGTTAAAAAATAAAGTTATTAAAATTTTTGTTTCAAGAAGAGGATTCATTTAACATGCTTATTTTAATATATAATTGAAGAATATTACTAGTAAAAATATTTAGTTAAATATATATTAACTATATATAAACAATAAAATATTACTTATATTTATATAATTACTTTGTATAAGTATAATGTATTTAGACCACAGAATTAGAAAAAATGTTATATAGTAGTTATCTAGTTAAACAAAAATACCTAATGCTTGTTGAAAAAGGAAGTCTTATGATACTATACATAGAAAATCCTGAAGTCTCTACCAAAATATCCATTAGAATAATTAAATTCACTTAAGTTGCAGATACAAAATTAATATAGAAAAATCTGTTGCATTTCTGTATGCTAATAATGGAGTAGCAGAGAGAAATTAAGAAAACAATTTCATTTACAATTGTCCCAAAAGAATAGAATACTTAAGAATATATTTAATGAAGGAGGTGAATGATCTGTACTCTGAAAACTATAAAACACTGATGAAAGAAATTAAAGATGACACAAATGGAAAGATATTCCACACTCATAGGGAAGAACACTGTTAAAATGTCCATGCTACCCATAGCAATCTACAGAGTCAATGTAATCCCTATCAAACTACTAATAGCATTTTTCACAGCACTAGAATAAAACTAAAATTTGAGGAGAACCACAAAAGACCTCAAATAGCCAAAGCAATCCTGAGAAAGAACAACAAAATGGAGGTATGATAATTCCAGATTTGAAGATACATTATAAAACTGTAGTAATCAAAACACTATGGCACTAGAACAAAAAAGACACATAGGTCAATGGAACAGAAAAGAGAGCCCAGAGATAAACCCACAATTATATGAAAAATTAATCTATGAGAAAGGAAGAAAGAATTTACAATGGGGAAAAGACATTCTCTTCAATAAATGGTGCTGGAAAAATTGAATAGCAACATGTAAAAGAATAAAACTAGACCACTTTCAAACACCATGCACAAAAATAAGCTCACCACGAATTAAAGACCTAAATGTGAGACCTGAAACCATAAAAAATCCTAGAAAAGAACACAGGCAGCAATTTCTTTGACATCAGCTGTAGCAACATTTATCTAGAGATGTCTTTTAAGGCAAGGGAAACAAAAGCAAAAATAAACTTGTAGTTAACATAGCACACTGTAGACAGAAGTTGAATCCCTACGTTTTACAACTGAAACTAATACACATTGTATGTCAACTATATTAAATTATTTTTAAGTAAAATAAATTTTTTTTTAATTTTTTTTTTTAAAAGGAGGTCTTGCCCTTTACTGCAATGATGTAACTTTGGGAATTTACTTTGAGAAAATAATTAAATATATAAAATGTGTTTGACATATAATTAAGAAAAAATCACAGTGTAAAATACACAGTCATTATCATTTCAATTATATAAAAAATTTAGAGAAACACATGAATATATCCAAAAGAATTAAGTTGAGGTAGTGGAATAATACATAACACAGTTTTTTCCTCTTCTGCTACTATATAACATTTATTTAAAAAAAAAGATTTCAAAAATCTAGTCTAAAATAAAGTTTACCTAGTATTTAGTCAAGATCATAATTTTATGTAAAAAGTACCTCTACTACGTATGCAAAGAGTAAGACTTCTTTTAGAAGCAGAATCTGCTGTGATATAATGGCAGTTGAGTTCCTAAAGTTTCAAGGATGAACTGAGGTGTTATTCATTCAACTTTAAGTTCAATTACATCAGATGGATGACATTAAACTTGCCATGTATCTGCCTTTTGCAATGTACTAGAGACAACTCAAATTATGGAGCCAATCTTGAGCAGTATAACAGGCATAGTGTCATCTTTCAAGCAGCTTGACTAGTATGCCTAAAACAAATATGCCTATTGTGACAAAGTTCGCGGCAGGAAAAAAAATACATAGACTCTCATCCTTGGAAATTTTGTAATGATGCAGTTTCTTTAAATGATGGATTGCATATAACAAGATAGGCTATGCAGTTCAAGACCTCAAGTGTACAAAGTGACAACTATGAAGAGTGGTGATTTTAATTGAAAAAGTCAGATTAGCTAGAAAGTAACAATCAATAAACAAATATATTTTTGGTTCATCCTATCTGACCTCTCCTCTTCCAAAATTTGGCATCTCTTTCCACATCCAGCTTGAAGAAGTCAATCTTAAGCAAAGGCAGAACCCTAAAAGCATCCCTAAGTCTCTCTTCTGCTGCTCATTAGGTGACAAGAAAGTTCCCTGTTTGCAATTCACTGAGAATGACAACAAAACCCACATAGTTCACAGAGTAGTTAGGAATTTGTAAATGGAATACATGATGAAAAAGTGAATAAAAACTAAAATAAAGAACAATGAGAGGAGGAGCTTATGTGGTTAATACATCAATGATGTTGAAGTTAGATGTGTTTTGCACTGCTGCATTTATTAAAATTCACATCACTTTAAAAGTTATTTAGCGTTGGTTGCTACCAGACCAGTTTGCTCGCAGATCAAGGACAATTGACGAAACTTATGCAATTGAAAGAAAAGAAGGTTGGGGTGGTACAGCTACCTCAAACCCTGGGAGCCTTTAAACGCTGAGTTAAGTTACTCTTGGCCAACTGCTGAATAAACGAAGAGCTGCAGAGTACACTGGGAACTGAGAATCTTATAATGACTATTGTGTTTGGGAATTCTAAGAACTTTAAGGGGTTCCCACCCCAAAACAAACCAGTTTCTTGAACTTCAATAGCTCAGAAAACCCTATAACCCCTGGCTTGGCATGGTCTCTATATTTTTTGCTCCTTTCAGCCTGACATTCCATTCCACCAGTGTGTGCATGCTATAGTGGGAAATCATTTGACTTAAGGAACATTTATAGTGGAGTACTTTTTGCATCTTCATAGGAAACGTATTCAAATTTAATTCACATATGCATAGATTTATTAAATGACATCTTGTAGTTCTGTAACTTTGATCAATTTATTCAACATCAGGAGAAGCAGATTCCACACTGAGTGAGGAGCCCCACAAAGGGCTTGGTCCCATACCCCATTACCATGATGTAGCCAAAAATCAAGCTCTACTATCTGAACTACCCAGGTGTCTCTAGAATATTTTAGATTATAATTTTGACTTTGTCCTTTCTTTATACTTCTATAATTTATTTCAGTTTTTAGTCTTCAGATACTTCAACAGTTCTATTTTCCTCTGCTGTTTTATCTTCATTGTTTGCGGTGGCATCTTGTATTTCAAGTTCCTGTTTCATGTTTCTACCACTAGCTTATTTGGTCTTTAGAGCTCCCTTCATTAAACCATACAAAACCAACACCACTCCTTCCCTCTTTTATTTCAACCTTTTATCTCCCAAATTAAATAATTTAAATAATGTGACATTATTTTGCTTTATCTTCTAAAGGTTTCCTTAACAAATGTTGTAGCTGGAACTAAGATATCAATTTCATTCATTTCTTTGAACACTCACTGAATGTCCACTTGGCTGAATGCTGAGCACAGAAGGATGACAAGGGCCCATCTTTTTTTTTTTTTTTTTAAGATTTTATTTATTCATGAGAAACGCAGAGAGAGAGGGAGGCAGGGACATAAGCAGAGGGTGGAGAAGCAGGCTACATGCAGGGAGCCTGATGTGGACCTCAATCCCAGGACCCTGGAATTACACCCTGAGCCCAGGGCAGATGCTCAACCACTGGGCCACCCAGGCGTCCCAAGGGCCCATCATTAAGGTGTCCATCAATGAGATGAGAAAAGACATCAAATCAAGGTAAAGCCACATTTGAATGTGATAGGGAAACACACAGGAAGTATACGTAAGCCCAAGCTTCCTATTGGAACGATGCTTGTTTAAATTTTGAATTGATGGGGTTCAAGTCAGGCTGACCCAGAATGTGCCACTTTGGCATATGGGTTGTTTGAGGTGAAGGAAATCATGACCTAGCAGTCATGAAGAGCTTTTTAATCTCTTAACTATCTGAAAGAATGTAGATAGAGAGCCTCTACCAGGAAGAGAGCCAGTACCAAAGATAATTATAGCTTATCTCTATATATAATTTTATATAGGTAACGAAAAACTCCTCCACATGACATAGCAAATATCTGTTTACCAAATATGTGCTCTTACATAGCTGTGAATGGTCTTCCAACCCTTTGAAGCCCCAGGCCCTATTGCCTTTTCATTAGCTCATTATGGCATATAAGCCTCTACTGCTGGCCTTTGAGCCTCTACTGCCAATGTAAGGATCCTGAATACAGGAAATTAAATTTGCTTCTTTTTTTTTTTTAAATTTTTTAATTTTATTTATGATAGTCACAGAGAGAGAGAGAGAGAGAGAGAGAGAGAGGCAGAGACACAGGCAGAGGGAGAAGCAGGCTCCATGCACCGGGAGCCCGATGTGGGATTCGATCCCGGGTCTCCAGGATCGCGCCCTGGGCCAAAGACAGGCGCCAAACCGCTGCGCCACCCAGGGATCCCTAAATTTGCTTCTTATTAATCTGTCTTATATCAACCTCATTATTAGGCCAGCCACAGAAACTAGAAGAAGGGAAATGTTTCTCTCTCCTATAGAATCCTCCTTTGTATTCCTTACAGAAATTAAAATAGTCCTAGTTATAGCTCAAATTGCTGGGAATTGAGATGGTGCTAAATTATTAAAAAAACATTTCTAGCCCAGTCATTCATGTTTTATTCATCAAATGAGTAAAATAATTGTCAGAGGATATCAGATAGTTACTGATGTTTGGATTAGTGGGTTTCCTCACTTTTGAGGATTCCCTCAGTCTGTATTTGATGGACTTTGATAGATTCATTGGCAATATGAAATACACATATGTGAATATGTAGACACTGTATTCACATGCATAAGGTAGACAGATATACCTAAGATCATTAAAAAACATGTCTTCTTAGCATTTAGGTTAAATACTTAGAATTTTCTCTTAATCTCTTTATCACTCTGATAATGCTATGTCATGATATTACAAGTGGTTTTTAAAAACCGACTTCTATAGTGTCCTCATTCGGCTCCACGAAGTATCTATGAAAAAGGACGTGCTAACAGAAACGACATTAAATATGCCTGTGATGTGCCTAGTGCGCTGAGGAAAGCCTCTGCACTCATTTCTAAGGCAGTAAGGAGTTGCTTCAGGTGATTGCTCTAATAGAAGTTTTCCCGTTTTATATCATACAACTGGCTGCCCTGACTACCCAAGCCTGGCTGGTAAGCAGGCTCATCAATCAATAAACAAGAGTTATTGTTTTTATTATACTATTTATCTATAGCAAAGGAGAATTGTAGTATCTTATTATGTAAAACTAACCTCAGTGCTTTGTAATTAATAAATTTTGATGTATTGGGGGAAAATATATGTTCGTGTAGTCATATACATATACAGTTGGCTTTGTTGTAAATCCTAACTCTATTACTTATTATGCAGACTTTTTTCTAAAGATTTTATTTATTTATTCATGAGAGACATAGGGATAGGCAGAGGAAGAAGCAGGCTCTGTGCAGGAAGCCTGATGTGGGACTCGATCCCTGGTCTCCAGGATCACACCCTGGGCTGAAGGCGGCGCTAAACCGCTGAGCCACCCGGGCTGCCCTTATTATGCAGACTTGAACAAATCAGTTAATCCCTATGAATATCTGCTTGATTATAGATGAACCAGAAGTAATAGTACATGCTTCTCAATTATAAAAAGTCAAGCAATAATAAACCAAAAGCATTCACCAGAGCATTTGCCAAAGAATTAAAG
Organism: Vulpes lagopus; assembly: GCF_018345385.1. Classification (NCBI taxonomy): domain Eukaryota; kingdom Metazoa; phylum Chordata; class Mammalia; order Carnivora; family Canidae; genus Vulpes; species Vulpes lagopus. The sequence continues at coordinate 89,726,187 of NC_054829.1, read as the reverse complement.
TTCAGTAAATAATGGCTGCTATTAAAATGAACTGTTTATTCCTGTCTCCTCACTTGAATGTTGGCTCCTTAACAGACACTACTCCACTCCATCTTGTTAACCCTTGCTGCGAAGTTCCTAGCTGAGCCTGGCTTTCAAGTGTTTAATCTGTTGTTAAGTAGAACATTATAATGTTTTATATTTATACACCGATCTACACACATATACATAAACGTGCGTGTAAATATACATACAACATATATATTCTTTTGCATATTCACTCCCCCAGTAATTCAAGAACATGATTTGTATCCCCCCACACTTCTAAATTCTAAGTCGTTTCCCTAATTCTGAGTCTTGCCAAAGACTCAGACTTTATGTCTTGTTGACCACTTAAATGGTTTTATTTGGCATGTTACTCTATGCACTGAAATCGTGATTGATATAATAAAAGAAATAATGCAGAGAAAACCCACTCTATTATAGGACATACCTTTATACCTTATAAATGAAAAATACACAAAATATCCAACTTTTATATATGAATTAATTTCTGCCACATGCCTAATTTGGCCACAGTATGGCTGCATGCTGCTTTTATTTTTTTTATTTTTATTTTTTAAAGATATTATTTATTCATGAGAGACACAAAGAGAGAGGCAGAGACACAGGCAGAGGAGAAGCAGGCTCCATGCAGGGAGCACAATGTGAGAATTGATCCTGAGACTCCAGGATCATGCCCTGAGCCAAAGGGAGATGCTTAACCACTGAGTAACCCAGGCATCCCTGCATGCTGCTTTTAAAACATATTTATGTCTTAAAGGTAAAACAACTTCATACTAGCATTTAAATTATACCACAATTATTTCCCTATATCAGTGCCATACCTCAGTATGACAGCACTTCATGATAAAGACTTAAATATGTACTAATGCCAAGGCAAGTGCAATAGAATATTAGATTGTATCTTTTTGTCAGCTCTTCATCAGGGTACTGGAGTGTGTGAGGAACTGGGGCTAATCCCCATTATGTATCATAGGATATTGCCTCATTCACACTGTACATCCATCTCACAGACCTGAGGAGGAATGTAATTACTGCTGTGATAAGCCTTGTCTGGATATGAACAATTAATTCACCTGGGGAAAGAAAAAAAAAGGAAAGTAGCCTGACACTTTAATAATGTTTAAGTATACCTAATCTATTTCTTTTCTGTTCCTAATGTTTCCTAAATATGAAAAAGAAAGAGGATTTGAAAGTACTTACAGCTGTCTGTTCTTATGTAAATCATCCATAGGCCTGTAATATTCTATCTTAAAATGACTGGTATGAAATAATACCCTTAGTTATAATAGAATGTAGAGCAAGTGGGGAATTACTTTTAAGATGAATTCAGGATATGATTTTCATGCAAAAAGAATGTTTCTCTTATCAAGTAGGAATTATTCTGTTATTAAAGCTTCAAGGACATACAATTTTATTCAATTTGAATTCTGAATATGTTTTAAACCAAATCAAAATTATTCTCTTCAGATTCTTGATAAAGTGCTATTTAGCCATATGTATTTCTTAGACTTTTATTTTTAGCTCCCCCTTTATTATGCATAGTAACCTGATTATACATAATGCTTTACTTTTAGTTCTTCAATTGCCTTCAATTTTTCAAAATTCATCAGTTCTACAGGTGCCTTTCATTCAGCTCCATACTTCGCTATTCAAATATTAACAAATGAGCTGAGAGCTTGGCTTACATTTAAATAAAGTAAATGGGATTTTACGAGGCCGGAGAAAAATGATTGTTTATATGTTTACTTGCATTCAAGTATGGATTTTCAATATTTGCTTTCAGTGAAAAAGGTTTAATAATACACAAAAATATATATATATATATATATGAACTTCTCTCATGTGATCTGGTTTTCAAGTTAGTCTTAAATTGTAGGAGAAAGAAATGTTCAAAACTCAGTTATGTACCTACCATAATGGATACCCAGAACAGAGATCATTTTTAAAATCCTATTTCTTAAAGAAAAGCTTACTTTAAATAATCATGACATAAAATGAAATTTAATGATGGCCAGGAAAGAAACACAGCTAGTTAAAAGGTTGCCATACTCATCTTTGCAAATGTGATCATGTCAAAAAGTAGTAAGTTTTAATAAATATATTATTTATTTATTAAGATTCTGCAAAAGGTATACTTAAGCAACTATTAAATCATGCCTTGATGCAACTTTTTGGTTAGTACATTAGTTTTAAGACATTGCAATGAAACATACAATTTAAAATTAAGAAGTTCAGAATTGGCTATTAAAATTCACTAAAATATTTAATGTATGATTTCAGATTTATTTCCCCCTAAAATATATATCTTGCTTTTCTATTTGTTTACGTCTTAAATAAAAATATTCCAAATGATTACATCAAATGACAGAATTGAAGTAACTCGAGATTCATTCTTGCATCTTTATAATAACTGCTTTCATTTATTATTTTGAATTTATTGAATGTTAATATGTGGTACTACAGAGGTTGGAAACACAAATCTAATTTAAAGCTTACTAGATGATTCTGAACTATTAATCTCTATACAGAGTTCTCAACTGGAATTTCTCCCAATTAATCTTCACTTAAAAATACAATGTTTATTTTATTTATTTTCTTAAAATCCTATTTATTTACTCATGAGAGACACACTGAGGCAGAGACATAGGCAGAGGACTAAGCAGGCTCCCTCTGGGGAGCCTAACATGGATCTCAATCCCAGGACCCTGGGATCACAACCTGAGCCAAAGGCAGACAGACACTTAACACCACTGATCCACCCAGGTGCCCCCCAAATACAATGTTTATTAAGAGATGAGTAATAACATGCTAGCAGAAATTTTAAGGTATGTAAAATGTAAACATTATAACCTGAAGTTACTAAATTAGGATTCAGATCCGCAGGAAAACAAACAAAACGGCATGTCTTTCAGGGAGGAGTTTTATAACTGACATTTTTAGAATTGTTGGTCTCTGGTAAATGCAGATGGCTTTTAGTCAGTTTTCTTACCCGTTTAAATGCTTCACAGTCAATGCATCCCCTTACTCTTTAGCTTAGAAACATGTGATGACTAAGGTCAGAATGAAGTAAAAACTATTTGTTACAACTATTAATGTTACGTGGTAAACAAGATTATGAAGGTAAACATAGGAAGTATTTTTATTTGGCTTTACCTTTGTTTTAATGAAGGATGTTTTAAGTATATTTTCACACAATTTGTATGCTTTTTGGCTGAAATCTTATTTTGGGGTTATTCATTTAAACTGACCTTTTAAATAGAAATATGTTTTTAAATAAGTATACTGTAAAAAGTGGTATCTGATGCTTTTTACTCAGATCAGCTACAAAATGAACAAAAGTTTCAAAGGGAAGAGTAAAATGGTACAAATTATAAACATTTAGAATCATAAATTACTGAGAATTCACCTTTTTTAGTGTGGCTATCCACACACATTCATTTTTGATAAAGTAGTAGGCATTTACATTACTGGTAAAACATAATAGTAAACACATAGCATACTGTACTAATCCTAATTAAGGCAATTAAATTTTACTATCGACAGTCGTAGGTCCAACAAAAGTTATTTTTACTTTTAAGTTACTTAGCTTCAACTTCTTCAAAATATTTTGAATCAATCCATTAATAAACGCCAATCCCACTTTCTTCAATTTCTGAAGTCATATAGGGCACACTTTTCATCTATACTGTGAAACCATTTATAAAATTTCTGAAGTCATTTACAAGATTAAAAATAATTTACAAGAAAATACCCCACCAAAACACAAGGCTACATACTTCACCACCAATGTTTATGATAAATCTCTCAGATTTATTTTAGGAACAAGGCGGCAATATTTACCATGTCCCTCAGTTTTATACTAGCAATAAAATCACATTGCAATCTTCAACACGACCTTCACTTAACAGCCAGAGAAAGAATCAAACTTTCTCATAAGTGGGAAAAAATACTTCTCTGCTTTATGTCACGAATAGTCAAAGGTAAACAAAGTTAAAAATAATTTATTTTAAGTAACTTTTATATTGATTCTGATAGAGTATTCTTACTTTAAGCCATTATGTTTAGATTTTTGGTCTAAATCTATACCAATGCATTAAAATCCTGAAGCAAGTTCATAAAATCCCTAAATCTCAGTGCTGGTGGGAGAGTTCTACTTCTAATATTTAAAAAGTTTAAATAAAAAAAAAACACAAAAAAACCACAAAAAGTTAAAATATATTCTATACAATAAGTGCAAACTTATATTTAAATATATATCCAAATATTTAATTATTAAGAAGAAAAGATTTCCTATCATTTCTGACTCTGAAAGTTGGCTCTTTTTCATGCTTTCAGCTAATATCCTTATTAACAAGATGTTGAATAATTCTCATTGAAGTACATGTCACTGTTCTTCATCTCATTTCCTACTCAGAACCAGTAACTCCTAGCAGTCTTTAGCATTAATCTTGTCCAGGTTTTTGGTTTGATTTTTATTCTCAGATATGATTTTTTGTCAATTAGAATCTTACAGAGAATTAGGATATACGAAAACAGTAAAATTATAACCATTATCATTAAGTGGTTGTATTGAAGGAGTAGAATTCCATAAGACCTCTGATATCCTTACTTCCCTTACAGACTAAAGGATTACGTCCCCCCAAATCACATTAAAGTCCTAACCCCCACTGATGTGATGGTATTTGGGGTTGTGGATTTGGAAAGGTGATTACAATTAGATCAAATTAGATCAGGTCTTAAAGATAGGGCCGTATGGTGGGATTAGTGCCCTTATAAGAAGGGTAAAAGACAAGAGCACCCCCCTTCCACCATGGGGGTTAGGTCTTCAACATATTAACTTTTGGGAGGACACAATTCAATCCATAGCAGTATCCTTCATATTTCAAGGTACATGGTGTTCTGTATGGCAGCTCTCGCAGCCTAAAATACCATGCAAAGATTTATTTATGTAATAGCCAAAGAAGCAGCTCATCCATTCTATAGCACTTTTCTTTTACTTCATTCATTTCTTTTACTTCATTCATTTGCTTCATTCATTTACTTCTTTTTACTTCATCCACTAGGTACCAAGAGATAGACAGTCATCCTAGAACTTACAGTTTTATTGGGGACTATACTCTAATAACCCTAAAGCAATGGTTCTCAAATGGGGGAAATTTTGCCCCTGCGGACATTTGGCAATGTGTGGAAGGTACTACTGGATAGAGGATAGAGGAGGGCAGGATACTGCTCAACGTCCTACAAAGCATAGAACTTCCAAAAATATATAAAAAAAAAAAAAAAAAGAACTTCCAAAAATAATCTGGTACCAAATGTCAATAGAGCTGCTGTTAGAAAACCCTGCTCTAAAAATAACCCAAAACTTGCATTTAAAAACCTCTCTTTTGCCCCAACACCATGCTGCCCCAACTACCTTTTCTTTTTCCAATTAACTTCTTAATACTCCTGAAACTGTCAAAGTGAGGCTGAATAAGTAACCAATCATACAAAAAATAAGTTTATTAAGTTGGATATAAATCCTTTCTTGATATAATTACGTCTAAATTTGATTTATAAGGTACATAGATTTCTTATAATAGCAGTGGTCAAGAAATGAAAAACCCATGATAAACAACAGAGAACTAAGCTAGCTCCAACGTATACATCTATTATAACCTATTATAATAGGAAACAACAGCTAAACTGGTTTCTAAAATGTTTCAAAATTTTCAAATTTAGGTATGTAATGTATAAAGATGAAGTTTAATGTCCACCTTGTCAAAATGTCACAAGTTATTTGTTAACAGAATCAAAAGTCCTAAGACTTAATTTTTAATCGATTCCAAGTAGGTTACATTTTTTTTTTTATTTTTATTTATTTACGATAGTCACATAGAGAGAGAAGGAGAGGCAGAGACACAGGGAGAGGGAGAAGCAGGCTCCATGCACCGGGAGCCCGACGTGGGATTCGATCCCGGGTCTCCAGGATTGCGCCCTGGGCCAAAGGCAGGCGCCAAACCGCTGCGCCACCCAGGGATCCCGGTTACATTGTTTTTATGGGGTTGTATCCCTCCTCCATGTTGTAAATCCAGTTTTAATGATGCCTTTTCTTTTTTGTATGCCTCTTCTTCCTTAAATCCCCAAATTACGTACGCACTTTCTTCTTTAGCTTTGGTCCTCTTTAATAAGACCAACTTTGTTTTCAAAAGTTAACATTTTCCTATTTAAATATCAAAAATGATTATGCAAACTACATAGCACAAAAATGGAAATAATACCTTGACTGTTACCCAGGAAATTTTAGAGGCTAATAGTCATTTTGAGTCATTCAAGTTATACAGAAAAAGAAAAACAAAACAAAACAAACTCTTGAATATCATTTTACTATGTCAACAAGAAGACTTTCTTTTTTTTTGGAGGAAGAGGTAGTAAAATGCTTTAAGTATAACTATGTAATATTGGCTTTTGAAGTAATCATTTTCTTTCTCATTTCATTTAAGAAATGAAGGTCTGATGTCGTCTATATGCTGCTATGTTTTAGATCTGATCACAATTAATGTTGAGGGGGGAATATGAATACTTCTGAGTTAATCCTCCAAAAATATGCATTCTCTGAAAAGTGTGGTAGATTTTCTGTTGTGTTAAAATGGATGATTCTATGCAACTTTTAATATCTACATGATTTTTATTCAACTCAGTGATTTTTTTCTCTGCCACATTAACAAAGCTTGATCACATAACATAGTTTTATTAAATATAGAAATGTTTTCCTAGTATAATAAAGAAAATTTATAATAAATCAATTACTTCTTTACATAAAATTATTCCCAGTAATGTAAATCATGTTCCTTTTGTCTATAGTACTATTACTTGCTTAAACACTGGTTTATATGTTTCCTAAAGCACCAATAATATGCTTATGAAGCCAATAATTAGAATCAACTCAATCATAACACAGTCTTCATAAAGTTCAAGTTTCATTAAAAACATTGTCTATTGCCAATAATCAATAAAATATGTTCTAAATTTGTCTGCTATCTCACTAATATGTTAAGAACTCTCAGGAGCTTGATGGTCTATAAAATGTTTTGTCATTTAATTGTATCAAATAATTATGTAATATATCATTGTTAATATAGTCAACTCTGACATCATAAAGAACATTATTAACTAGAATGTGTTTTTTTATCTTAATAATGAGTCAGGTTCTCTTATTCTGTAATTTTTTTTTCATTTTATAGGTATTGTTAGGAACTCTCAAATTAAAATTCCTTTCATTCCTCTCTTTTTCATTTTTATTTTACATATCATTTTTTATTTAACTCAGTAAATTTTATGGCAAACTATTGTTGATATACATATATAAGTTGAAAACACATACTTAGAAAAGTAATGCACACTGCTATTCTTGTTACCTACCAAAATGTTTAAAGATTATAAGTTTAACTTAATACTTTTTTATAACATCACATTTTAAAACACCCTGAAAAAAAAAATAAAACACCCTGAAAACATTAACATTTAATAGTTTGTATGATTTTTATATAATATGGATATTACATAAATAAATCTCATTAAGTTAATATTTTTTGGTAGCTTTGTGAAAAAAGTAAAATCTATTTTTTTTTAAGATTTTTGACAACTTCATAATACATGATTGTATCCCTAGGTAGGGCAGTCTGAGGTTAAATTACACTTTACAAAATAAAATATGGCCTTATCTTTACAATTTTTTTAAAGACTTTTTTAAAAATTTATTCTTGAGAGAGAGAGAGAAGCAGAGACACAGGGGGAGAAGCAGGCTCCATACAAGGAGCCCAACGTGGGACTTGATCCTGGGTCTCCAGGTTCAGGCCCTGGACCGAAGGCGGTGCTGAGCCGCTGAGCCACCCAGGCTGCCCTACAATTTTTTTAAATTAATTAATTTATTGTATTTATTTATTTTTGCCCTACAATTTTTGATAGATACAACTAGAACATGTAACCTTGGTTTAATAATCTGTTTCTAGAATTATACAAAGTTCAATATAGATTATAGACCATTTTATTTTTCAGATTTTCAAATCACCATTACTATAGGACTATAAAATTAATAATGAATCCAGTTGAAGCACTATCAATTTATAAATAATATTACATTCAACAAAGAAGTTGTTGGAGGGTTTACAGCAAATAACCTTGCAAGGAAAGTATACTTGTGGGCCAAGTATTTTTATCACTTACCAGCTCTTCCTGAAGTTGGGAAATGAGTTCATCCCGTTCTTTCAGCTGCAGCTTCAGCAGTGAGCATTCATCTTTCATTATATCCTATAAAAACATCAAAGAGACAGCATAATAGGCTTAGTCCTTTCACTTTGCTCCAGATAAGGAAAGTCAGCTTCTCACAGTGGGAGATAATTGCATAGGATTAATGAAACTGAAATTTTCTCTACAGTGTGATATTTTTCGTAATATATTCTAAGTTTCAAAATAAACAAGCTAATGTATCCAAAGATGTTATTTTACATAATATACACATATATATTTTTCATTTTTTTAATATTTTTAAATTTAAATTCAATTTGCGGACATATAGTATAACACCCAGTGCTCATCATATCATGTGCCCTCCTTAATGCCCATATGTTTTTTTAATCAATCATTTTCTTTTGATATGTTTGTCCATTTTGTTGTCCACAACAGAACTAGTGAATCATCCTAAATTCTTTCCTCCCGTTCTTGTGCATACATAGTGAATAGACAAATGGCTATAGTTTAAAAGAGATAATTTTACCTACCATTTGTTCCCCTGCTATAATTAAATATTAATTCCCAAACCAATTACCATGATACAGTCTTTGTCTTTAATTATGTCTCTTTAATACTTGTTCCTTTCACTATAGCTTTATCTTTGGCCATTTAATCTTCTCAGCAAGTACACTCAGCCACAGCCTCTGTGTACACAATTCATTCATGTCTAGGGCCTATATTACTGTATGCTGGTAACTCTCAGGTACAAATCCTTAATCTAGACTCATCTGTATTCCAAGCTTCAACTCATAAATAAAGTTACTTATTAAGTGTATACTCACATTGTCCTATAGACACTCCAGGGCAACCTTCATCTCATTCATTTCCCTCTACCTAAAAATTCATTTCTACTTCTCATATCTTTCTATTCCTAAAATAAGTAGGAAGCCATCCTGTACTCTCAGGTTTTTTAATTCGCTCTGAATCAAATCTGATACCAAACTCTCTCATTTCTATTTCCTTGATATTTCTTGGACTCCCTCTCTCCATCCTCATTATCTTAACTCTAAGTATTCATTGCTTCTTTCCTGGCTTAATGCAGTTAAGTTTCTAAACTAGTTTTCTCTCTGTCATATTCCCTATCTGCCAGAGGTATTTTCCTATTGGGAATAAATTACATCTCTTCTTATTTAACAGCTAATCACCTCTTTCAGGAAAATAAAGATGGCAATACTCTTCAGCATAGAATATAGCCCCTTTCATTATCTGCTACATATTTCATTTTCAATTTTTTTACAACCTTTGCTCATTCCTATAAAACTGAAACACAAGATGTTTTATGTATCCTTGCTTTACACATATACAGGCCTGGATTATGGTCTTCTACCCACAGTGCCCTTGTTGGCTGAGTAAGATATCCCTGAGAGTAAGGGCATGTTCCATAGCACCTAAATCGTACATCATTTCATGCAGTATTAATATTTCAAGTGTTGTTTGTTCTCCAGCCTCTGTGGACTTCTTTTTTCCCCCCTCCACTTCAGCAGATAGGCTATTTTATTAGCATCAAACACTGTAACTGATGTGCAGGAGCTCAAATCCACAAGATTACCAGGTAAGCAATATAATCATTAGGATTATGATGATTAGGATTATGATGATCCAGGATCACGCCTTGGATGGCTCAGCAGTTGAGCTTCTGCCTTTAGCCCAAGGCATGATCCTGGAGTCCTGGGATCGAGTCCCACATCGGGCTCCCTGCATGGAGCCTGCTTCTTCCTCTGCCTGTGTCTCTTGCCTCTCTCTCTATGTCTCTCATGAATAAATAAATAAAATCTTTAAAAAATTGTCAATTAATTTAAAATGGAAGATTCATTGTATTATGACTAATAGGAACTATTAAAAACATTTGGTTTTCCAAAAAATATGCCCACTTCATACATTTCTCTGATTTTGTTCCTGGGGAACTTTTTCAAGAAGTTCATAATCTCATAATTTTAAATCGGATAGGTGATAATATATCATTTGCATTTACTTATATACTAACCCATTAAATATTTATCGTATGTTATCAGAAGCCAATTTTTTATAAAAGCCTCTATGAATGACTATGCAAATGAATTTTAGTTATCTAGAGTTTCATTTTTAGTTGTTATATATACATGTGTCAATATTCAGAGAAATATTCGTCTAACACAAAATAAGATCCCTTGAACAACATTCTTAGCTGAAAACCAATAGCAATATTCTCTCAATATTTTTACTATGTGGGCAAATTTCTAGGATGTATTTGGCAGGATGATCTCTTGAATTAGAAATCATATTGATGTGTAGAATTAACTGGATTTTAATAGTCTTGATTTTTCAAATCAGATTATTCCATTAACCTGTAGGCTAATGTAACCAATTTAAGCTTGTGCTTAAAGATTTATTTATTTTAGAGAGAGAGAGTGAGGTGGGGAGGGGCAGAGGGAGAGAGTCTTAAGCAAACTCTCTCTTCACTGCAGAGCCTGATGCCGGGCTCAATCTCATGACCCTGAGATTATGACCTGAGCTGAAACTGAGAGTCAGACTAATCTTGTGCTTATTTACATGCATATTGTTCATTAATAGGAAACTATATACTTTAATAATTACATCTTCTTTTTCTCATTCAAGCACAATTTTAGGACTTAAATTCAATTCTATTTTTTAAATTAAATTCTATTATTTCTAAACTCAGTAATTATTTATAAATATGGAACTCATATGGGGTAGATTAAAGATGGCTACAAATCTCTTGCTACTATTTCTACTGAAAGATGGAGGCCAATGCTCTCTCCTTGGATCTAGTCTGGTTTTATTGTTTGACCAATAGGATATCATGGAATTATCTACATGACTTCCAGGACTGGATAAGAAAAGGCCTTTCAGCTTCCACAACTGGTCTCTTAGAATGATCCTTTCAGAAAGTAGAAAAAAATGAGTGGAAATATCAGAAAGGGAGACAGAACATGAGAGACTCCTAACTCTGGGAAACGAACTAGGGGTGGTGGAAGGGGAGGTGGGCGGGGGGTGGGGGTGACTGGGTGACAGGCACTGAGGTGGGCACTTGACGGGATGAGCACTGGGTGTTATTCTATATGTTGGCAAATTGAACACCAATAAAAAAAAATTTATACATATGTATAAAAAGAATGCTCCTTTCTTAGGTTATTCCTTGCAGAAAGAACCCCACAGGCAAGCTGAAAAGTAAAACCACATGCACTTCTTTTGACAGCCCCCTAAGAGCTGTGAAAGGATACCTGGCTTTAATTGCCAGCCATGACAGTGAGCCATCTCACACATCTACCCAGTGGAACTTTTAGGTGATAGAAGCCCACACCGATACCTCACCTTAACTGCCTAACTTGAATTATTCCCAAATTCCTGACCTGCAAAATTGTGAACAAATAAAATTCTTATTTTAAGCCACTGATTTCGGGGTGACTTTTTAGACACTGTAGCACATGTGGACAAACTCCAAATTATTAGAATTAGAATTAGTATAAATTATGACTCATTATAGTCACATAAAATGTATGCAGCTAGTTTTGAAATAAAATATTTTGTGATTTAATTTATGACATATGTGATTTAAGTTATAGTTTAAATAGTGCACTTTTCAAATAGCTGATTTCATGCAAGAAAGGAAGATTTATGTCCTTATTGCATAAATTACTAGAGAATCAGACAAACATATAAAAATAGCTTACAAATTATCTTATTCTTGTACTGTTATTTGATAAATTTGGAAAGTTAGAGCCAGATACCCAGATACTTGGGTAATTTGTTCCAAATTCAGTTAGCTGACTTCAGTCCCATATATTCTATAATTCATTTTTGCCTAGAATTAGAACCAACTCATTGTTTCAGACTTTTATATAAACAGAAATCAAGTGCCCAAAAAGGCAAGTAGAATCTATAAATCATTTTAAAAATGATCTTATGCTAAAATTAGAAACATAGGTTAAAAATCATGTAATTTCTAACTCACATACTTCTACATAATTCTGCAGGTAAAATTATCACCATAATTCTGGACTACTAGTTACAAACATATATCAAAATTGGTATTGAGTCACCATGACTCTATTGATAAACCTCAGGTTTTCTCTCTGGAGGGCTTTACTTTATGATTTATAAGTTATTTTCTCATTCTTGTAAACAAGAGTTTACAAGATTTAAAAAAATGAAAGAAACAACTCTATCAGACAAAACAAGAACAGAGTATTATGAACAAGTGGAAAAAGAAAAGAAAGAAACAGGAATATGGTAGGAGAGAACAGCAGGGCAGAGATTAGAAAACACAGAAATGTATGATAATTGACAGTGCGTTTTTCAGCTCTCCCTAAATAACTGACCTCATATGATTCTTATGTTAACTGAGCTTTAGAGTACTATGCTATCTGCAATACCTGAGTAGCTAGAGAGGTAAAGCTCTATAGGCATATAGTCATCTGAACAGGAGCATAAGAGAAATTGCTTTTCTAATATTGAAAATGAAGTCAATAAAAACACCATTCTAATTATTTAGTTTAAAATAATTGAAAAATTATAAATCGTTTCAACATTAATAATGCTACATGATGAAAAGTTTTCTTTCTACATTGAATTAAACTTGACACAGTGGTATATTGGCTGTATTTTCAAGCAATCAAAGAAGAGACTTTGGATATCAGCATAATCTTTTCATTTGCAAGTGTTACTCTTAAGAAATATTAAGACTTCTTACTGATTTCACTCAAAAGATAATGATAACAATACCTAATATTTGTATAGGGGGCTTTATAATTTGTAAAACAGATGTTATGTGCAGAATTTCTTTTTGCTATCAGAGTATTTCCTGACCAGTTACTGGGAAAAATGGTACACTGCTGGATAAGTAAGGGCTTTAGGCATAAAAATGAAGCAGAAAAGGCAAGAGTAGCAAAGGTCAAACAAAAGGATACCATTAATAATAATACTAAGACCTTTAGGTTGTTTTCATTAGTCTCTCAACAAAATTTGTTGTATTCCTACATTTTTTGGAATTGTTAAGGACATTAACTTCACTGAGAAATCTGCTAGGATTTTAAAACAGTTCCATGAGACTATGGGTTTGTTATTACTAACTTGTTAGAAGCTCTTAGATTTATCAAAGTAAATAAATTAATTACATTAATAAAAAACCTGTATTGCATAACTCTTTTAATGTACTTTATCTTATTTTTTTCTATACAGTAAGTGAACAGAATATGTTAATCTAAGTCATAATCCTTATAAAAATATTTACTCAAAGTTATTACTATTCTGTTATTTGCTTCATCCAATATTTTTTGAAGGGTGCTGGTTAAAAGTAAAATTAAATTTTTTTTTATTTCATTTTCCAAAGCCTTCTTAAAATGACTGTATTCTGTAGGCATAACGATGAAAAATAAGTTTCCAGGGTCATAGAATGAGTTCGTAAGCATGCCAAATTAGTTTTCTGATCTCCTAAATCCTTGGGTTTCATCAAAATCATTATGAACTCCACTTAAGATACAAATGTCTTATAAACTAATCAACAAAGAGCTTCTGAGCAAAGACAATTAACAAATAATAAAGTAGTATTAATTTATATTGTCTCATTAACCTTGCTTGATACAAAATTCTTGGGGAAAAATTATCCTTAAGAGATCTTAAAATTCTCTGATACCAGCACTTTTTTTTCTTCACAGAAGACAGACATAATTGTCATATGATACCTGTATTTTTTAAATAAGGTAAGTGATTGTGACTCTTCCCACAACATTGATTTTATAAGAAAGAAAAATGAAATAGTTAGAAATACCCTATTAAACACTCCTTTCTCTTATGAAGTCATGCTTGCTTGCTTCTCATGTTTTACTTTTATAATTATTATTTTTAAAGTAGGCTTCATGCCCAGTTTGGGGCTCAAACTCATGACCTTGAGATCAAGAGTTGCATGTTCCACCAAATGAGCCAGCCAGGCACCTCTTGCTTTTCATGCTTTAAATAAGAAATAGAGGGCCTTTTATCCTTTAACATCCTGAATGAAGTAAGAGAATTATGTTTGAACATAACTACAAGTTTAGTTTTTGAGAAGGAAAAGTAACCAAAGACAATGAACACATCCCATTCCGTACCCAGAAGTATGTAACACAGTTGTTTTATTTTCATTTTGTTTAAAATGCTATCCTGAACATGTTTTAAGGCCTTGGTTAGAAGCCAGTTAGATCCCCTTCTTGAACAACTAATTAAATCCACATTCCAAATACTTCCCTTATTGGGCCCTCAAATTTTAGGGCCATTATGTACCAGCCCTATCAAAAAAGGTACCAGGCAACTAGGGTCAGCTCCTCTCTGTCCCAGAGCTCTTGAAATTATTCAATTTAACCAATCCCTAGGGAACCTTGGAAATCTAGCTAATCTCATGCAGTTTGCCATACATAAATTACCCCTAGAGCTGGAGTTTGCTGTAAACTCTGTAGCCTGAGAGCAACTTCCCGCATGGCCCTGCTTGGCAGCCGTGTCTCACTGGGAGATTTAAGTAAGAGAGATCTACATTTCATCTGAGTGTCAACGTGTTGCCTCTCTATCCAAAACATTTTTAAATATCATAAAAAAATAGTGCTGGAAGGTCTGGCCACAGGTAGTGGGCACCTTCTGCCATTCCCTGGGACAAGGGAGTTGGGTCAGCTCTTGGGCCCTGGACATTTATGCTGCCTTCAGACAGACAGGAGTGCAGTATGAATAATATTGGGCACTGGTTGGCAATACATATGCATCTTTTGCATAGTAAAGGGAGAATAAAAGCATTCTAGTTTTATATGTTAATAGAGTAAAAACTAGAGAGGAAAGATATCCCTAATTTAGTCGATCCTAAAAAAAGATATGCAGCTTCTGTTTTATAGGGTGTTGAATTGTGACAATAATGAAGAATACAGATTAAATAATGTTTTAGGGTGGTTTTTCAGGGATTCAAGACTAATTGTAGAATTCTGGGGAGAAAAAAAAAGGCAAAAAGTTCAACGCCGCGCTACAAAGGAATCGTGGATAATGTGACTCAATTTAAGCACTGGTTTCAGGCAGTCTGAGAGGTCACAAAATTAAGCTGCAAAAAAGCAATGAATATTAGCTGATGCTACAGATCACAGCTACAAAACATAAACCCGTATTAGACAGTAAGGAAATGAAAAAAGGTCATGCTTTGTTCTTTTTTAGAGCACTAATGGATAGCAACGACATACATAGTGGTGTCTTCAAATACTCATTATATGTATGTTGTAAAGCAGGAGTCTTTTAAGATGGCATATACATGAATTTGGAATAAGTAGCCTTTTCAACTTATGAAATAGATATACTTTTGAATGTCTGCTTATGTAGCAAATGCCTGAATACTGTGCCTAGCTATATAATTAACTTCCATATAAAACAAAATGTTTGGCTTAAATATTCTATAAATTGAAAAGTGCTCAGAAGTTTTAGATTATCATTAAAACACTAAACTATCCTAAAAGCTATTACCTAATAAAGGAGAAAACCCTACAAATCTAGCAATGTTTTCTTGTTACCTATTGCTATCTTTCCTTCAAGAGACAAGATTGCATCTGAATGTTGTGACCTTGCACAAATCAATTACTGATAATAAAAGTACAATTTATTGAAATTCTGAAATAATAAATGTTTTTCATGCATTGTCAGTGGATATTCACATTTTTGCCGGGAGGGTGGTATTAACTACATTTTTTTTAATGTTTTAACAACTTTCTTACACCAAAAAAACTAAAAAAAACAACGACTAAATAAACCCAAGTCTGCATTAACAGAAAACCAGCGAATCTCACTAGCATTCTGCACTACTTTTGGAGAGTTTCAATTTCCCTCATAAAATGGGGATCATGGTATGTATTTTTCCCACAATGATTTACTCACATATATATAAAAGAAACAACCACAATTAGGTATGATAGGCAGAATGTCTAAAAGAGCAATCCCAAATTTGTCCTGCCCTCATCTCCAGAATCTATGAACATATCACTCCGGTGGTTATATTATGTTCTACAGTACAGCTGACCTTAAAATAGGGTGATGATCTGGGTTGGCCTAATCTAGACACATGAGGCAGAAGTCAGGTATATTCCAAGTGTGGTAAGAACTTGACTCACGACTGATATTTTGAGGGTTGAAAGGGCTGTGTGAGATGGGATATCATAAGAAGAACAAGGAAATGGGACCTCAAATCTTCAGTGCCAAGGAAGTGAATTCTTCCAAAATAAGGGATGGGCTGGAAAAACTCTCTGAAGCTCCTAAGGAGGACAACTGGATGGTACCTTAATTTCAGCTTTGTGAGACTCTGATAAAAGACTTATAAGTGTTTTTTTTTTAAGTCATCAAGTTGCATAAACAAATACAAATACATATACAAATACAGAGACTAAGGTCATAGAATTAGAGAAAGTTTTTTTGAGAAAGAAGTATCTAACCAGAATCTCAATGGTCAGAAGAATTAGTAAATAAAGAAAGGGAAGCATTTTCCAAGCAAATATAGGATGATGAGAATTTCTGAAGTAAAGGAAACCATTGTAAGAGCTCAGGGAACAAATATTTTAGTGTAATGGTATGGAGAGGTATACACTGGCAAGAAGACACAATTCAGAACCAAATCATGAAAATCATTTGTGCCACAATAATAAGTTGTTTTATTCAGAAGGCTTTGATGTATCAATAAAGAATTTTAATCCATGGAAGAGTATGATCAGATTTAAATTTACACAGTTTACTGTAGGTAGGATATGGAAGACAGGCTAGATGGGACAAAGACCAAAAGACAAAGAGATAGGGGGCTGGTTTAATGATCTAGTAGTTAAACTAAGACAGGGCTGTGGGAATAGTTTTGCAAGCTATTTAGAAGGTGGGCTCTACCAGATATGGGCAGCATGGGAGGCACAGATGAGAGAGGAAAGGGTCAAGGATGACACGAAGTTGTCTGGAAGATGTATGGGGTAAATGCAAGTGCCACTCATTTTTTGTTGACTCCATTTCCAAACAAGGAGGGATAAGTTAGAAATACAGGGAAAGAACAAATAATTAAGGGAAGGAAATCCTTCAAGTGTTAAGAGATGAGATTCACTACATGGGAGGAGGTATGAGTTTCAAGTAGGCAGAGAAGTATCCATGAACACAAGGAAATGAAATAATCTTCTGTTGATAGTGTTTCAATGATAAAGGATCCTCCTTCTAAACAACTTTAATTATGTAATAGTCTACTAAGGATTGAATATGTTCCCTCAAAATTCATATGCTGAAGTACTAACCCCTAGAACCTCAGAACATGACCTTGTTTGGAAATGGAGTCATTGCAGATGTAATTGGTTAAAATGAGAGTATATTAGAGTAAGCCCTTACTTCAATATGACTGATGCCTATAAAAAGGAGAAATTTGGTCACAGAGAAATGTACATGAGGAAAATACCATGTGAAGATTGGAGTGTGTGTTGTCACAAACCAAGAGGCTACCAGAAGCTAGCTGAGCGACCTGGGGCAAATCGTTCCCTAGCATCTTCAAAGGGAGCACAGTCTTGCTGACACTTTAATCTCAGAATTGAGCTTTCAGAACTGAGACAACACATTTCTGTTGCTTAAGCTACATGGTTGGTGGTACTTTATTATAGCATCCTTAGGAAACCAACACGTAGATGTAGTTTTCAATTGCTACACCTTCTTTCAGATTATATATAAGTAATTGAGTTTATATATAATTTTGCAATAATTAATAAATGAGCAAATAGAAAGAAGTAGAAAAGGATAGAAAAAAGAGAGTACATAAACCATGATCTTTCTCTACCATGTCTCTTACCTTCAAAGTTATCCAAATGCTGATTCTTACTTCTAACATGGGATAATATTAAATAAAATGAGGGGTTATTAGCATATCTAAAAAACTATATATACATATATATATATAGTTTTATTTATTTCTTCAGGCTCTTAACATAAAACACTCTTATCTGCCTATTTAGTCACTACTTGATTCTTGAACAAGTAAGGGGTGTAGATATCTACTTAAGTCTGTATCTGTAGCAGTAGTTTTGCCTTCAGTCACAATCATTTAAGTGAACACAATCACTGTTGTGGACTTTTGTGCAGAATTCGAGGGCAGCCACCACCACACAATTAGGGAGCACCACCACATTTTCGTAACTTGACACAGATCAAAATGATCAAAATGTTTTAGACAAGTTAGTCTCATCAAAGTCAAATTTACTTTGACCACTAATCAGTATGTGAAATTAACAGAGATATCACTGTTCAAATTCCTTTCCATATAATATAAAAATGTAGTAAGAATAATGTTACCTTTAGGCATGGGGGGGTGTAAATAAATGCCCTGATACTCATACCCCATCCTCATTCTATCTGAGTGTTGCTGGTTGAAAAGAAAAAGAAAAGGAAAGAAAAAAGAAGAGATTGAAAAGAAAAAGAAAAGGAAAGAAAAAAAGAAGAGAAAAGAAAAGAAAGGAGAATAGAAAACCTCTGATGATTGACAATTAGTGGCCATACCATAGATATCCATTATTATAAGGTCAAAATATCAAAAGCAACCACAAGTATGCAGTAATTAAAGAATTGTTATTAAATGATGGTAAATCTATCCAACAAAATATGCCACTTTGAGAAAGGCTAATTACAGAGTCTATATGGTAACATGAAAAATATACCTTTAAACTTAAACCTAGTTTTAAATTAAATCTAAATATTTATTCAAAAGTATTTAGCAATCATGTAACCTGCTGAATCTATGGCACATATGGTATACCCTCAGAATAAGTCTATTCAAGTGAAAATATCCCAGGACCAAAAAAAGAAATCCAAAACAATGAGAGATCTTCAGTCACATATCTTGAACATAGTTACTAGAACACATAGTTCACAACAATAACTTTTATTATTATACTATTCTCTTCTATCAGTTTCCCAAAGACACTTCAGCAGTTCTCCTAAGTGTCCTACAGAACTTACTTAGGTACCACGTGTCCTTCTTCCAGCCCAACTTCCCTTCTGATTCTGAATCATAAGAACTCTTGAGAATGTGTCTGATAAGGAACTCCGTCATCAGAGGGTAAAGAGGAAAAGAACTTAAGTAAAGAGCTAAATTATTATTTTTTTTAGACTTTAAAAAAATGTATTTGAGAGAGAATGCATGAGCAAAGGGGAGAACCAGAGGGAGAGGAAGAAGCTGACTCCCTGCTGAGCAGGGAGTCCTACCATGGGACCGGATCCCAGACTCTGTGATCATGACCTGAGCCTGAGCCAAGGCAGACAGTTATTCTGAGCCATAAAAGCACCCCCACACCCAAATTATTTTTAATGAATAGAGAAAAGGCAACTTTAAAAATTACATAAATACCCTCCTCCAGCACCACAAAATTAAAGCTCTGTGAATGTTTACTAGACACTAAAAACATGGAGTAAAAAGAATAAATTATAAGCACCTGCAGGGAAAGAATGGTGTCTTTGAATCCTTTTGATATGAAGTACTCTTTATACAGAAGAAAGCAGTAAGTGTTTTGTTAATTAAACTTAAGAAAGTATACAAGAACTATTCAAAAAGATGTTATTGTAAATCTATTAAAATGGTAAGATTGTAAAGAAAATAAATGGCAACTTATGGAAGTATACAACTTGAACATACAGTTTTAAATGGCATCGGACTGGGATTTATTTAGAAAGCAATATATTTAAAGGTGAATGGTACCTTATTTCTGTCAATAATTGTCAAGTTATTTTGCTTGAACACAGAAATTGTAGTTGTAATTCATGAAGTCTTTATTCTGAACCTGTCACATTGAGAGATTTGCACTTTAATGGTATTATATTATCTTGAAAATAATAGACCTTTCTGTTCACTTTAACTATGGATTTAAATGATTTCTGTTCTTCTATTGCTACTTTAATTTTATCCAGCTGGGCAATGCCTAATGTCATAAGAAGAGAGGCAGTCAAGTCACAGGATTATAACATAATAAGAAGAAAAGAAAAGAACGGAAAGAAAAGAAAAAGGCAAGAAACAGAAAGAAAAGAAAAGCTATGTTTTAAAGGAAGCCAATAGCAAAGTACATGGATAGCAAACTAGATAGGTAGTTTTCAACAATGGGTGAAGGAAGACTTTACCTAAATCATCTAGGGAGTATTTAAAAGATTTACAGTCTTTTCCTCCCCCAGTTTACCTTGTGAGGTTTATGAGACTCAATTGCAGGTGTGAGTTGGAATTCCATCTTTTTTTCATTTTTCTAATCTCACTCTTTGGAACACAGTGCTATTGAAAATCAGTTGAAAAAGGATGATCATTAGAGTATATAAAACAAGCATATGCATTTATGACAACAGGTATAATTTTGCTTCTTATAATCAGTGTTCCATGCATTGGCCCTACATAGCAAACACTTTCCATTACCTAGGATGACGGAGGAAAGGATAAGTTTTCCATGAATTACTCAATTAGGTTTATATAAAATCGTGAGTAGTATGGGAAAGGTTACATATTTATTCACTAATATTCACAATACTGGTAGAAGAAAGAAGCCCTCTAAAGTGTAGTAACTTTTAGCTTATATTTTCTCTATTAGTTCTGGTTTAGTCCTTAAACTGGATTAAGTTTCTACTTTCCTAAGACAAACATAACAACAAACAAAAACTTTGTCTTTCTGACTTTCTCTTCTTTTGATTAAGAGATTTCTGGAAGAGCAACTACACTATAGAATCCATACCCTCATTTGCAAGTTAGCCTTAAATAAATAATTGTCCAAGCTTCTTGCCTCTGAAAACTGGTTTCCACTGCAGTAACTTAATTAAAAGTGCTCTCATCAGTGGTAAGTAAAAACATTTTTTTTAGTCCTCAGCCTGATCTAAGCTTTAGATTTGGCAATACAAAAATCCCTTTTTAAAAATATCTCTTCCTCTTATTGGACTTCTGCACATTTTCTCCTCAGCTACTTTTCGAACTCCTTAATAGATTTCATTTCACTTTGTTCTTTAAAAGTTCATACTTTCCAGGTTTCTATCTGAAGACCTCACCCATTTCCCCTTAAATGTTTTACCTCAACAACTTACTGTATTAGCAATTACCTACAAACTAATGGTTCCAGATTTATTATCAATCTCCTTTCTCTCCTCCCCAGTCTTCTGAAATCTTGTGCCAGATTTCTAACTACTTTCTGGAGATTTGCCCCTTGTTATGTTCCAGGTGTGTCTGACTCAAACTTTCACATCTAAAATCTTCATCCCAGAGGGCAACATATAATTTCTCCTATAATCCTGGTATCAATTAATAACATCACTTCTCCTATAACTTGATCAAGAAACTTGATTCATTCTTGACTTCTTTTATCACAAGTATTTCACTCCATATCTTGCTGGCATGGTTTCTGGTCAGATGTCCGTTGTAATTCTCTCTCTTTTTCTCTCTTGGTAAGATATTTTCTTTCTCTGGTGTTTTTCAAGATCTCTCTATTTTTGGCTGTCTGCAGCTTCAAAATGGTGGGTATAAGTGCAGAGTTTTTATACTTCTTGCTTGGAATTCTCTGAGTTCCACGAATCTGTGGTTTGATAGATTCATTCATTTTGAAAAAAGGTTTTGGCCACAATTTAAACATCCCTTCTGCTCCATTCTCTCTTCTTCTAGTACTTCAATTATGCACATGTTAAGCTTCTAGTATTCCAGTTATGCACAGAGTTCTTAGATATTGCTATTTTGTTTCTATTCCCTTCTTGATTTGTGTTTCATTTGACCTATCTTCAAGCTCACGAATTGCTTCCTTGGCGGTGTCTAATTTACTAATGAGCCAGTCAAAGGAGTTTTTCATTTATGTCAATTTCTAGCATTCATTTTCTTAGAGTTTCCATTTCTCTGCTTACATTGCCCATTTGTTCTTGCATGTTGTTTATTTTCCCCATTAAAGCTCTTAATATACTAACTACAATTATTTTTAATTTCCTCTATGATAATTTTAAAATCTGTGTTTATATGAATTTAGTTCTGTTGCTTACTTTTTCTTATCTTTTTTTCTTGCCTTTCAGCATATCTCGTAATTTGTTAGAAAGCTGGAGGTGGGGCAGCCCAGATGGCTTAGTGGTTTAGTGCTGCCTTCAGCCCAGGTTGTGATCCTGGAGTCCCGGGATTAAGTCTCATGTCAGGCTCCCTGAACAGAGCCTGCTTCTCCCTCTGCCTGTGTCTCTGCCTCTCTCTGTCTCTGTCTCTGTCTCTCATGAATGAATGAATGAATGAATGAATGAATAAATAAATAAATAAATAAAATCATTAAAAAAAAAGCTGGAGGTGATGTATCGAGTAATAATAACTGAAATAAATAGTGTGAGTTTTTGTTAGTTTTGCTAAAAGTTGGGCTGTGTTTAATGTTTGATCTAGCTGTAGGTCCCAGAGGCCTCAGATTCCTTAACTATCCTTTCTTTTGTCTCCTCTGCTGTCTACTCTAAGACCTCCTTATAGAGTCTGTGTCTTGTGTTCTTTCAGCTATAATCCAGTGTACCCTGGAACATTGTTGATGTAATTGTAAGGAGTTGGAGTATATTCTATAATCTTATGATTAAATATCAGTCTTTTAGCAGGCCTGTGTCTCTGGGATGACTGTGATCTTCACAAGGCTTTCTTAACTTTATTCTCCCTTCTCAGGCAAGACAGGAAGAAGGATAGAGAGAGCTAGAATTGGTTAAGTGCCCTTCCCTCTCCTAGGTGTATAAAGTTTTTTGTTTAGAGAGCAGGCCTTTGTTATGGAAAATGTACTGGGCATATTTCAAAGAGTTCTTTATCTGCCTCTCTGCCAAAACACAACAGGAGTTTATATTGGTTCTTCACCATGAGAACCCAGTGGGAATTTGAAAGGTAAGAGACATTCAGGGGTGTGCTCTCTCTTAAAAATGTGGCCCCCAGGAGTTTCATATTGTCAAGCTAGTCTACACATAGCTTCCAGTAATTCATCAAAATTACCATTTAAGTGTTCCTACCTGTGTAGAGCTTTAGTGGCCTCTGTTCCATGTAAATTGATTTTGGTAGTGATTCTCTATATTTGTGGTGTTAATTTGTTCAGTGGCCTTATTTCTTTGCTAAGTCCAAGAAAAGTTGTTGATTTTCAGTTTGTTCAGCTTGTGTTGTTGTTGCAAAAAAGAGAAGTGATGCCTTCCAAGCTCCTTATCTGTTGTAACTGAAACCACAAGTCCCTATCGGTGATTTATCTTCTTACTTTCTAAAACCAACTAACAAATGATCCCTTTTCTGACTTGAAAATTCCTTTAACTCATTCCCTTTCTTCAATTCCCATAACCACTGCCTAATTCAGACCTTTCTACCTGGTTAGAATCCTTTAAATGTCTCAGAATTGCTCTCCTTGCCTTTGTTTCAACACTAAAGGAGAGAACCTTAATTGAGTCATTTATGTATATTTATTTCCTTATTACATATAATCTCTTTGAGGCTAGAAACCATATTTTATCTTTGCACATCACAAATCATCTAGTCCAGTAGCTTTCACAGAGGAAGAGTTCAGTAAATATCAATGAAATGAATGGATAGATGGGCAAATTATCTACTATCCTATGCACTGTTAATGCTTTAGTAGAAAAAAATTAGGCTGAAACTTGAAGTTAAAATTGATTTTTTTCCCTTAGATTAGTCCAGAAATTCTTTAAGAAAAGATATTTTGCCCACAAATGTATTCCATTAATGATGCAAGTAGCTGTCTCCTGGTGGTACTCTAATTACCAATTTAATGAAGGCAGGACAGGAAATGTGCTATATAATCAGTACTCTGGAGAGTATATATATATATATATATATATATATATATATATATATATTCCTGGACAATTCATGCCATATGATCAAGAAAGTATTTATCAGGAAATAATTTTACTGCCGTTCGCAGCGTTAAAGCCATCAAGGAGAATGCTTTATAATAGAAATGTTCTTTCTCTTATTTTTGTTGCCATATCCGGCATTTAACACATTGTTTTGGTTTTCACCATTCTCTTCAATATGATTTTAAGTTTTCTGTAAGGTACATCACAATCATTACTCTATGCTTCATAAGTAAATTGAAATAGAAAATAGAAATAGAAAAAATAAGTGGCTTGCTCAAGGCAAACATAAAAGTTATCAAAAGAGCTAAAACAAAACACTGTCAAATATTTCAATAACAAAACTCATGATTTCATACTTACAGACAATAGTATAGAAAACTGAGAAAAGTGCAGTCATTTTTAGTCTTGGCTAAAGCCAAGATTGCCCAATACATGTAAAGATATTTTTTTAATGAGAACAGAAAAAATTCTGCAAAACCTCTTGTTTTTAGCCTCATAAGGAAATCAAACAGTTTAACTAATTTTATTTTATTTTTAAAAAGATTTTACTTATTTATTGGAGACGAGAGAGAAAGGACAGAGGGAGAGTGAGAGAGAGAAGCAGACTCCCCACTGAGCAGAGAGCTGGATGTGGGGCTTGATCCCAGGATCCTGAGATCATGACTTGAGCTGGAGGCAGATGATAACTGACTGAGCCACCCAGCCTCCCCTAATTTTAATATTCCATATTTTACAGAAAAAATCTTCCAAATTTAACTTCTGCTAAAGTAAGGGAAGACTGCCTACTTAGTTTCATGGGCAATATCTCCATCATTTCATTAGATGTGATTTTACAGAAGACTTATGAATTAGGTGGTATTACTAGGATTTTAAAGGAGACCAGAGTAACTCAGAGAAACCCTGGTAGCCAAGATTCCACAGTCACACATACATTTACAAAGGAGGTTTAGAGACTGCATGTTTGCTGAATGACTGATTTCTGAGTTGAGGTCAATATCTGGTTCTACAGATAATAAACAGTGTTATAAGAAATATTCTCCCAGGACGCCTGGGTGGCTCAGCAGCAGAGCTCTCCCTTTGGCTCAGAGCATAATCCCAGCCCGGGAACAAGTCCCACATTGGGCTCCTTGCATGGAGCCTGCTTTCTCCCTCTGCCTGTGTCTCTGCCTCTCTCTGTGTCTCTCATGAATAAATAAATAAAATATTTTTAAAAAAATACTCTGTTCTAGATTCCAAGAGTTCAAGATTTCTTGAAGATCACACATATTTAGAAATCAGTGGATTTAGGTTATTTTTTAAGGTATGTTAACAAAGTAAAAAGTGAGTAATTCTGTGCAAGGAAACTTCCTGATCATTAGTCTTGCTTCCAGAGCTCCAGAAGTTCAATACTACTCTAGGAGAATCATTTGAATGAATATCAACTTGTAGAAGCCTACTGTCTTTTGACACTTGTCCTTTCAGATGGGAGCTAAGTGGATGGAAAAAGTCCTTCCTCCATGGGCTCCCATTTTCAACTTTTGAATAAATAAAGTCCTGGTGGATAATATGGGCCTCCTTAACTCCTGGTATCCGTTTGGCATTAGTCATGTAAAGTTTTCAGATTTCCCTAGAGCATGTAGCCTCCAAGTACAATAAAAACAAATGACTATATTTGTACTTCTACTATCTCAGGATTTTGCTTATTTTGAGAATCATTAATGAACCTGAAATATTCTCAGAGATCATTTAGATGGGAATCACAAAAGGATAGTGAGGTTTGGCCTTCCTTTTTGGGATTCCTGACCCATGCCTTTTTGGAAAAAAACAAAGATTAGAGAGGCTTGTCCTCCCTGAGTAGTAGACAACATAGACTTCCCAATCCCAACAGGAGACAATGATTAACTAAGTAAGAGGGACTCAGGGGAAGTCAAGTCCTGAGGGCATCTTTATCAATTAGGGTGCTTTTAAGAGTAATAAAAGAGAGCCTTTTAAAAGTAGCTTAAACAGAAAAGATATGTATTATCTCATAAATAAGATAACCAGGGACAGGTGATTCCAGGCTCAGTTAATTCAGCAGCATAGTAACATAATCAAAGACCATGATACTCTCTATGTTAGTTTCATTCATTCTCAAAGGGTAGGCACTAGTTCTTGGGTTTGACCCTTTGCAGTTGTAGGCAGGGCAATACAAATCCAAAAAATGTGCTCTCAGTCAGCTGGATTTAATAGTGGGAAGCATATTTTTCCCTCACAAGTATTATTTTAATCAAAGGCATAATGTTCCCTCTGGCCACACAACCAAGCCAGGGCTTCAGGGGAGTATCAGGCTGCTTTTTTTTTTTTTTTTTTTTTTAAAGCTGGTAGGTTCTATACCAAGGAAGACTGTCTGCATGGGGAGAAAATCAATGAGGTAAGAATTTGACATTGTCAGGCTATATGCCTAGCCTATAGGAAGAGTCTGGCATCAGTTTGCATTCTTATAACTCATTAATTTATTTATTTTTTTATTTTTTAAAGATTTTATCTATCTATTCATGAGGGGGGGGGGAGGGCAGAGACAGGCAGAGGGAGAAGCAGGCTCCATGCAGGGAGCCTGGTGTGGGACTCAATCATGAACTCCAGGATCGTGCCCCAGGCTGAAGGCAGAGCCAAACCGCTGAACCACCCAGGGATCCCATAACTCATTACTCTAAATATCTTTTATTCAGTAGGGTATTTAGAAATAAGAGACTATTAAATGCTAACCATTTGACAAGGATCTGAGAATACAGCAGCCAACAAGATGGAAAAAGAATGCCCATGCCCTTTAGTGCAAGGAACAGAATTATAAAGTATGATAATGTTATGGAAAAGAACTACTAGGTTCTAGAGAAACCCACTTCAGTCTTTTCTGATTAAGTAATGTTTAAGATGAGATCTGAAGGATGATTATAATTTTGTTATGGGAAAAGAAAAATAAAGCATACCTTGACTAGGATAAAAGGAAACACAGAAAGTTCAAGGACATAAAAGATACCTAGTATAGATGAGTATGAAATACAAAGGGACAGAATGGCACTCGATAATGCTGTCCAATCAGCCAAATCATGTGTGCTTCTTATACTTTATATTAAGAACAAGGGGAATGAAGGTTTTCAGACTTTATTTCAAGGGCAAGGGTTTTTAGTAGGGATATAAAATTTAGTAAGGATATTTGCATAAAGCTGGAAGAATGAGGAAATAAAGAGAGGATAAAATTGTAAGAGAGGAAGTGAGGATGACAGGAAGCTACTACAATGCTAGAGGAAAGAGATAATAGCATTTCTGAGTTGCTGGTAGTAGAACTGAATTACAAATTTTGTCCCAAGTCTTCTAAGAAAATGCTCAACTACTGTCTGAAATAGCTTTAACCAGGTATAATGCATCTGATTTAAAAATACATAATTGTAAATTTAAGGCACTGTGGTTTAAGAGTTTTCAAAAGTCAACCAAGAACTTCTAATCTTATACCGAAGAGTAGGAATCTTGAGGAATGCAGAGCTCCCTCTAGCTTATATGTGGTAACCCACATGAAGTTCACTGGTTTCCTTTCAGGAAGAGTGTTCCCTCCCCAAATGTAAGACCGAATATCAGAAACAAAGTACAATCTCTGGGGTGTTGGTTTTGGAAATAAAATGATAGGTTTGTTTTTTAATTTGTTTAGTGTTGGTTTCATTTATTTTTCTACAATAATGTATTTCTAATAATATACTGGCCTTTAATGGAGAATTTGATTACAATAAACTTTGCTTCTTAGATATTTTTACAGCAAGGCTTACAATCATCCAACATGAGATACATATATCCATTCACTCATGCACATCCTACTTTCAAACTAATCTTCTCCAATGTATTTTTCAAATGCTTGAATTGTGTTTCTTTCTATTCAGGAACTTATGAATACAGAGATACAATATACATCTTCTCCCTATCATAGTCTTCCAATTGCCAGTGGCCTGTAAAATACAGATTCAACAAATTAACTTTAGTTAGACCTAAATTTTCTACTTCCTACAGTAGTAACTTCCTAAAGTTACTACTTTAAGCAGCACAGTGTTTAAGATAATATGAGTTATATTGTTATTAGGCAAAAAATGATGCTTATATTTTATAGAAAACTATATGAAAATAGTCTAATAAACGTATTCAACCATGAGACAGTAGACTGTCTTCCTTTTCTCCCCCCCAAGATATTAAACCAACGGAATAAGAAAACATTTAAAGGAAAGGAGAATTATTACTAAAAGAAGCAGTTAACATTTATTTTAATTGTATGTCAGGCATTCTGGATACATTGTTTTATGTGACCCTTACAATAACTCCAAGTTAGGAACTTGTATTTTGTGATTAACCATTGAAAAACTAATGCTTTAAATGTGTAAATAATATATTCAGTCTTCTAGAACTACCCTGTAATAGTATTTGGCCTGTTTGGCTCAAATGTCTTGACATTTCAAAATGCTATGTAATATCTACAATATGCCAAACAATCTTAGGTGTTTTAAACACACTTAATTTAGCTAGTACAGTAATTCTGATGAGTAGATATTAATTTCTATGTTGAAGAGATAAGAAAACTGAAACTCAGAGAGGCTTAAATACATCTTTCAATGTCACACACTTAAGCAGTGGACAAAAATAAGTAATGGAGTTTTCATTTGAACTTATACATTCTGATATCAAAGCAACTGTCCTGGTTCCAAATTATCCAAGATGAATAATAGAAATAATGTCAAATAATCAGGAGAAAACTCAATAAGGGAGAGGGTAGGAAGTGCTGGAAGTGAGGTCTTACAGTCCAACAGATTATGTGTAGATGCAATTTTTAAGTTGTCTGTTTTGCCAGAGATTTACTGATTAATTAATCCATTCATACATTTTCCAATGTATGAGCATATATTTGCCTCTTTGATAATCTCAAACGTACTTTCATCAATCTCAAAGGTAGCCAGCCACCTTCTCAATAATCTTCTTTAGCAAAATCAGTTGCTTGTCATTGTAACCTTTCACTGAGAGATACATCCTGTAGATGGTATCTTAGAGGTCATAGCTCAAGCCTGCTGGCTCTGCTGCATATACATATACATTGCAACGTCTTTGAGGAGCTCAAGGTACAAACAGGCTACATTATGGTACAAGGGTTCCACATAAGCAAATGGGCTGAAAAATTCAAAGTGGAGACAAACTTCTTGCAAGAAAAACTTATCACCTTGTTTGAACCAGTGTTTGCTCATAGCTGTATCCTTATTTTTTTTAAAGATTTATTTATTTATTTATGATAGACATAGAGAGAGAGGCAGAGACACAGGAGGAGGGAGAAGCAGGCTCCATGCCAGGAACCCGACGTGGGAATCGATCCCAGGACTCCGGGGTCGCGCCCTGGGCCAAAGGCAGGCGCTAAACCACTGAGCCACCCAGGGATCCCCCTGTATCCTTATTAAAAGAAGAATATGGTGCTGCTTCTTTTCCTAATAATAAAAATCTCAAAATTTGTAGGAATAAATTCATTCTTCATTGGAAGTTTTAATTTCCCATTCAGGTCAGCATTTTGCCTTTTCATCTGATACATCTTCTTGCTTGTACTGGGTTGTACACAAAACTGTGATCTGTGTGATCAGTTTTCCCGTGGAAACTATTGCAACCCACACATTTTCTGGTCTGAGTTGATCCAAAACCATCTCTATTAAGTCAGGTCTAAATTCTTCCAGTAAAAAAAATAAAAAAAATAAAAAAAAAAATAAATTCTTCCAGTAAATATTCAGCTGTGAGCACTACTTCTAGGTGATAATAATGCAATATTCTTGCACTCTTAGAAGTATAGCTCATGGCCTGTCTTTATCTCTAAACTTAAATGCACAGCATTTAAATCCTTGCATTCTTGGAAAACTCATTCTTAAGGTCCTTCTGCACGTAACTGCTGAATGTACTGAAATATGTGCAAAATTATATCTTCAATATGTAATAATCCTTCCCCTCAGTCAAGTCCGCACTAATGATAAAAAACAAAAACAAAACAAAACAAAAAACCTCAGGCCCTTTCCTTCTGCCAACTAACAAAAGTATTTACCCAGACATTTAAGTTCTGATAACAGACTTCCAAGACCTTCATGCCCATTGAGATGACTGAGATAATGATCAGATTTTGATTTGTATCATTTCTGAAGGTCAGATATGGGGAATGCCATTCACAGATTCCTAGTATCCTTGATGGGTGTTATTTTGTAAAGTTGTTTAAGATGTTCTTGAAAAGGGTGTTCAGGGAATTCTGGCAGTGGGACATTTTTGTTCTCAACTTCAAAAAATAACTTGCTACCAGATTAATCAAGTCTTTTAAAGATTCACACAAATAGCCATTAAGCTGGATGAATAATAAGTAGAGTAGAATTTAAGTAGCTTTTCCCTTATATCAAGGCCTTCTTGGTTTAATCTTCTATAAAATATATTTGTTATGTGTCCCAAATTTGCTGAAAGGGAATATGGGATTCCCTATAGCTTTTCCAACTGAAAGAGTCTTCAGGCTTTGTTTATATCATTCTTCTCAAGTTCTTAATCAACTGCATTCACCCTCTATCATGCAACGCTCATCATCAAACAAGGGGCACAGGAAAAACTGTGCAAACTAGATTACTAGTTTATTATAAAAGGCTACAACTCAGGAACAGCCAGATGGAAAGGTACATGGGAAGAGGCATAGAGGTCTTTCTCTCCAAACCTCTATGTTTTCACCAACCTGGCAGTTTTTGACCTTTCTGAAATTTCTTAATATCCAAGTATTTTAGTTTCCTCACATGAAAAATGAGAAAATATTGCTGTTAAATTTATATAGTTGTTGTAAACATTTAAATGAGTGATGAAGACTAATATGTGTTAATACACGTAAATCATTTAGAAGGACAGTCTGACTTCTAAGCACTCAATAAATATTAGTATTAAGCATTTCATAAATGTTGGATGCTATGATGAGTCATATTTCCTACTAACATTAAAGTATATTACCAAAGTTTATTCCAGGTAGAGCTAGCTCTTAGAGATATGACTAATTAGATCTACTAACCAGAGCAAGTCTTCTTCAAAAGGGCCTTTTTGTTCAAAAGAAAGTCAACTAGAACTATGAAATTTTTCTCAAAATTCTTAATTTCCTATTATCTTTGAGATAACTTTCAAGAAATTCACTTCTCTTAATAAGACATGCTACATTTTTTCTGTTCAGTAAAATAACCCTTGGGTCTTAGAAACTACAAGGAGATCCATCAGTTCTGTCAAGAATATGAGTACTAGAAAAAGACTAAGGACAGATAGCCGAAAACCTATTTCCTTCATTTCAGGAGAATTGAACTGAAATTTAAAAGGGAAATTGTTCTACTTCATACAATATTTAAATTGTTATATTAAAAATTACTTGAGAAGCACCTAGGTGGCTTAGTCATTTGAGTGACTCATTCTTGGTTATGATTTTGGTCCTGAAATCAGTGTGGTGAAATCCAGCCCCAGGATCTCTGTGCCCAGCGTGGAGACAGCTTGGGGTTCTCTTCCTTTCCCTCCCCCTCTGTCCATCATCGCCCTGCTTGCAGGCTTGTGGCCACATGCTCTCTCTCTCTCTCTCTCTCTCTCTCTCTCTCTAATAAATAAATAAAATCTTTAAAAAATTATTTGAAACACATTTTTGACACATTTGGAATACACTTCTCTAGCCTAATCCCCATACCTTACATATGAATATACTGAATTAGATGCTGCATAAATTACTTTCTTAAGACCAAACAGCCAGATAATGGAGGAATCTGTATCAAAAGCCCGGTTCCTGATTTTTGCTCAAGCATAGAACCAAATCATCGTCACATACAGTGGCAACTGGTCACCACAATTGTAGCTGATCCCAGATTGGGAGACATTTTATTCAGGGATAGTTTCACTACATCTATACTTACAAAGGCCAAACATTAAGACATTTCTTTTATAAAAGAAAATACTCTGCACAGAATACCCAACCTCATTTTCTCTAAAAAAACTATGAAATATTAGATAATAATGAATAAGTGAACAATTTTAAATATGTTAATTCCATAAATTAAAATGTGCCTATTTTCAGTTAACCCATTACTAACATTCTGTATCAATTTTAAGATGTACGTATTTATAATTAACTTTGTAAGTAAGAAATTGACATGTGTGTCATAGTAGTGATGAGCTTCAAAGGGAACTGCTACATTTTTAAAACACCAAAATATAATGAAAATAGAATAAACCTCACCTTCCTGAAAAATATGTTTTCTTACTAATCACATTGGTAGTACTGAAACTGTTTCTCCATATGCTATGTTTAACAACCTATCTCTTTGACGGTAAAGTTATCTCCAGAATGATTGGTCTACATTATCAAACTATTGTAACTGAATGGAATAATAATTCTTATGTTGTTTCATTGGGCACCTCACAAATTTGAAGAAGAGTTAACAAAAAATTATTATTATTTCTTGACATTTTGATCAGATACACTAGCTCTCTCTGGAGAGGAAACAGACTGTGTTTTTATCACTTGATCTCAAGCACTCAATCATTTTCATATGATCTCTAGAAAAATTATATGGAGTAGGTTCATTCAATTTTAGTCTTCAAGGTGCTGAAGAGTTACTATTATACAATGCATCATTTTTCTTTTGTTAATTATAGGAGAACTCAAATAGAAAAGGATCTTGCCAATAAGTAATCTGGGCAGAGTTTAGAAGCTATACATTTCATTGAGAGAATTGATCAGCAGTTTATAATTTTTTTAACGTAAGTTCACAAAGTCTTCTTAGATTCTGTAAAAGTTGTACATTTTAAGGCTGAGAATTTTACTCTTACATACAGGCCCCATCAATGGACTTTTTGGAATAAGAGTGGTTGAGATTAATGAGCTTATTATAATTCATTAGAAAGTGGTATGTGGATGACTGCCTACTTTAATTAGTTTTATTACTGTAGGAAATTGTTTCATATGCCAGGCTCATCACCAAGCACGCCTGGAAAACATTAGAGCAGTAATCAGACTTGATATGAGGTACCTTTCATTAGGCAGTATGGCTAATGGCACTTATAATGAACAAGGAGGGTATTAAAAAGACGGACATGACAGCATCTAGCAAAAAGGAATTTATCAGATCAACTATTTTTGTGAAGCAAAATGCAAAGTATAGGACTTCAAAATACCGTTGTGGCATACAGAGTGCAAGATGCATAATTATGGCAAAAGATTTAAGTATCTTAGGCTCATTAATAAATCTCAATACAAATTTTCTATGATTCATATATTATAGAAAATGTTAGTAATCAGATCTTCTAACAAAGTAACCCTTCATATAATATTTCTTAACCATCACCACCTCAAGGAATAATATATCTCTGATTTTGATTAAGTAAAAAACATTGAATCACAATCTGAAAAATGAAAATCCAAATATAAAACATATTTCAGAATAGAGGTAAATGAAAAATTATAAACATATTCCATAGAAACTGGGTTATTTTATAAGTTCAGACTCCTAAAGATATTCCTTTTAAAAATGTTCTTAATAAATTTTTACCTACATTCATAATAAACATTAAAAACATTTCATATTTAAGATTTTGTCCTTATATAAATATTAGAAGTTACATCCCAAGAAACCAACTAGAAAATAAAGGAAATACTATGCACCTCTATAAGATATCATTCCTAAGACACTCATGCCATTCATAACTTACCAAATTTTATTTTACCATATCTTGTTAAGTAGTGTTTAGGAAGCACAATTCTCATTTCACTTATTAGGAAATGAAGATTATTATATTTTTACATATATTGAGATCATGTTGAAGTTTCTTTTTTTCTAAATAGCCTTATTGAGGTTATCATTTATATAAACTATATTTTATCACTGTAAAGTGCATAATTCAGTGACTTTTTAAATATTTCCAGTGTGGCTGCCTCCTAAGATTTCCTTTTTTTTTTTTCATTTGTTTTTATTGAAGTTCGATTTGCCAACATATAGTATAACACCCAATGCTCATCCCATCAAGTGCCCTCCTCAGTGCGCATCACCTGGTTATCCCACCCCCTGCCCACCTCCCCTTCTACAACCCTTTGTTCATTTCCCAGAGTTAGAAGTCTCTCATGGTTTGTCTCTCTCTAATATTTCCCACTCAGTTCCCCTTCTTTCCCTTATAATCCTTTTCACTATTTTGTATATTCCCCGTATGAGTGAAACTATATGATGATTGTCCTTCTTCGATTGACTTATTTTGCTCAGCATAGTACCCTCCAGTTCCATCCACATTGAAGCAAATGGTAGGTATTCATCCTTTCTGATGGCTAATATTCCATTATATATCTCACATCTCTAATACTCCATTAATATATTTCACATCTTCTTTATCCATTCATCTGTTGAAGGACATTGTGGTTCCTTCCACAGTTTTGCTATTGTGAACATTGCTGCTATGAACTTTGGGGTGCAGGTGTCCTGGCATTTCACTACATCTGTATCTTTGGGGTAAATACCCAGTAGTGTAATTCTAAGGTCATAGGGTAGCTCTATTTTTAACTTTTTGAGGAATATTCACACAGTTCTCCAGAGTGGCTGCACCAGTCAGCATTCCCACCAACAGTGCAAGAGGGTTCCCCTTTCTCCAAATCCTCCCCAATATTTGTTGTTTCCTGTCTTGTTAATTTTCCCCATTCTCACTGGTGTGAGGTGGTATCTCATTGTGGTTTTGATTTGTATTTCCCTGATGTCAAGTGATGCGGAACACTTTCTCATGTGCTTGAATGCCATGTGTATGTCTTCTTTGATGAAATTTCTATTCATGTCTTCTGCCCATTTCACGACTGGATTTTTTGTTTCTTGGGTGTTGAGTTTAATAAGTTCTTTATACATGTTGGATACTAGTCCTTTATCTGATATGTCAATTGCAAATATCTTGTCCCATTCTGCAGGTTGTCTTTTAGTTTTGTTAACTGTTTCTTTTTCTGTGCAGAAGCTTTTTATCCTGATGAAGTCCCAATAGTTCATTTTTGCTTTTGTTTCCCTTGCCTCCATAGGTGTATCTTGTAAGAAGTTACTGTGGCCAAGTTCAAAAAGGGTGTTGCCTGTGTTCTCCTAGAGAATTTTGATGGATTCTTGTCTCGCAGTTAGATCTTTCATCCATTTTGAGTTTATCTTTGTGTATGGTGTAAGAGAATAGTCCAGTTTCAGTCTTCTGCACCTGGCTGTCCTATTTTCCCAGCACCATTTATTGAAGAGACCGTCCTTTTTCCAGTGGATAGTCTTTCCTGCTTTGTCGAATATTATTAGTTGACCATAGAGTTGAGGGGCCATATCTGGGTTGTCTATTTTGTTCCATTGACCTATGTGTTTGTTTTTGTGTCAGTACAATACTGTCTTGAAGATCACAGCTTTCTAATACAGCTTGAAATCTGGCATTGTGATGCCCCCGGCTCTGGTTTTCTTTTTCAATATTCTTCAAGCTATTCAGGGTCTTTTCTGATTCTATACAAATCTTAAGATTATTTGTTCCAACTCTGTGAAGAAAGTCCATAGTATTTTTTTAAAGATTTTATTTATTTATTCATGAGAGACACACAGAGAAAGAGAGAGGCAGAGACACAGGCACAGGGAGAAGCAGGCTCAATGCAGGGAGCCCGACGTGGAACTCAATCCTGGGTCTTGATCCCAGGTCTCCAGGATCAGGCCCTGGGCCAAAGGTGGCGCTAAACTGCTGAGCGCCCGGGGCTGCCCTGAAAGCCCATGGTATTTTGATAGGGATTGCACTAAACGTGTAAATTGCCCTGAGTAGCATAGACATTTCCACAATTTTATTCTTCCAATCCATGAGCATGGAATGTTTTTCCATCTCTTTATGTCTTCCTCAATATTTCAGAAGTGTTCTATACTTTTTAGGATATAGATCCTTTACCTCTTTGGTTAGGCTTATTCCTAGGTATCTTATGGTTTGGGGTGCAATTGTAAATGGGATTCATTCCTTAATTTCTCTTTCTTCAGTCTCAATGTTAGCGTATAGAAATTCACTGATTTCTGTACATTGATTTTGTATCCTGCCACATTGCTGAATTGCTCTATGAGTTCTAGCAATCTTGGGGTGGAGTCTTTTGGGTTTTCTATGTACAGTATCATGTCATCTGCAAAGAGGGAGAGTTTGACTTCTTCTTTGCCAATTCAAATGCCTTTTATTTCTTTTTGTTGCCTGATTGCTGAGGCTAGGACTTCTAGTACTATGTGGAATAGCAGTGGTGAGACTGGACATCCCTGTCGTGTTCCTTATCTGAGGGGAAAGGTTCTCAGTTTTTCCCCATTGAGAATGATAATTGCTGTAGGCTTTTCGTAGATGGCTTTTAAGATATTGAGAAATGTTTCCGCTATCCCTACACTCTGAAGAGTTTTAATCAGGAATTGATGTTGTATTTTGTCAAATGCATTCTCTGCATCTATTGAGAGGATCATATGGTTGGTTCTTGTTTTTTCTCTTGTTGATGTGATCTATGCTGTTGACTGTTTTATGAGTGTTGAATCACTCTTTCATCCCGGGGATAAATCCCATTTGGTCATGGTGAATAATCCTCTTAATGTACTGTTGGATCCTATTGGCTAGTACCTTGGTGAGAATTTTTGCATCCATGTTCATCAGGGAGATTGGTCTATAATAATTCTTTTTGATGGAGTCCTTGGTTTTGGAATTAAAGTAATGCTGGTCTCATAAAACGCATTTGGAGGTATTCTGTCCCTTTCTACCCTTTGAAACACCTTTAGTAGAATAGGTTTTGTTTCTTCTTTTAACATTTGATAAAATTCCCCTGGGAAGCCATCTGGCCCTGGACTTCTGTGTCTTGGGAGGTTTTTGATGACTGCTTCAATTTCCTCCCTGGTTATTGGCCTGTTCAGGTTTTCTACTTCTTCCTGTTCCAGTTTTGGTAATTTGTGGTTTCCCAGAAATGCATCCTTTTTTTCTCAGCTGCCTAATTTGTTGGCATATAGCTGCTCACAATACATTTTTAAAACCGTTTGTATTTCCTTGGTATTGGTTGTGATCTCTCCTCTTTTATTTGTGATTTCATTACTTTAGTCTTTTCTTTTTTCTTTATGATAAGGCTGGCTAATGGTTTATCTATCTTACTAATTCTTTCAAAGAATCAATTCCTGTTTTGTTTTTTTTTTTAATCTGTTCATCTTTTAGTAGGATGCTCTTTAACCTCCATGTATTTGTGTTTCTTCCAAATTTCTTCTTGTGATTGAGTCCTAGTTTTAAAGCATTGTGGTCTAAAAATATGCAGGGGACAATCCCAATTTTGCTATCGGTTGAGACCCAATTTGTGATCCAGTATGTGGTCTATTCTGGAGAAAGTTCCATGTGCACTTGAGAAGAATGTATATTCAGTTACATTCGGATGGAAAGTTCTGTATATCTCTGTAAAATCTATTTGGTCCAGTGTATCATTTAAGGCCCTTGTTTCTTTGGTGATGCTCTGCTTAGAATATCTGTCATTTGCTGAAAGTGCCGTGTTGAGATCTCCTACTATTAGTGTATTATTATCTAAGTATGTCTTTATTTTGGTTATTAATTGATTGATATACTTGGCAGCTCCCACATTAGGGGTATAAATATTTATTATTGTTAAGTATTCTTGTGAGATAGACCCCTTAACTATGATATAGTGTCCCTCTTTATCTCTTACTACAGTCTTTGGTGTAAACTTTAATTTATCCGATATAAGGATTGCTACCTCTGCTTTCTTTTGAGGACCATTTGAATGGTAAATGGTTCTCCAATCCTTCACTTTCAGGTTGGACGTGCCTTTAGGTCTAAAATGAGTCTCTGGTAGACAATATATAAATAGGTCTTGCTTTTTTATCCAATCTGATACCCTGCATCTTTTGATAAGATCACTTAGCCCATTCACATTCAGAGTAACTATTGAAAGATATGAATTTACTGTCATCGTATTACCTATTCAGTCCCTGTTTTTGTGGATTGTTTCTTTGGGCTCCCTCTTTCTTTTACAGGGTCCCCCTTAATATTTCTTGCAGATCTGGTTTGGTGGTCACATATTCTTTCAGTTTCTGCCTATCCTGAAAGCTCTTTATTTCTCCTTCTATTCTGAATGACAGCCTTGCTGGATAAAGTATTCTTCGCCTCAAGTCCTTCTCATTTAATACCATGAGTATATCATGCCAGTCCTTTCAGGCCTGCCAGGTATCTGGGAGAGGTCTGCTGTGAATCTGATATTTCTCCCCATATGAGTTAAGAATCTCTTGTGTTGTGCTGCTCTAAGAATTTTCTCTTTATCTTTGAAATTTGCAACTTTCACTATTAAGCGTTGAGATGTTGAATGGTTTTTATTGATTTTGGGGGGTTCCTCTCTACCTCCTAGATCTGAATTCCTGTGTCCTTCCCCAGATTTGGGAAGTTCTCAGTTATGATTTGTTCAAATATACTTTGTGGTTCTCTCTCTGTATCAGCCTTTCCTGGAACCCCAATTATACATAGATTCTTTCTTGCCAAGATATCATTTATTTCCCTTAGCCTTTCCTCATGGGCTCTTAATTGTTTTTCTCTTTTTCCTCAGCTTCCTTCCTTACCATATCAATTCGTATTCTATGTCACTCACTCTCCCACCTCATTAACCCCAGCAGTTAGGACATCCAGTTTGTATTGCATCTCATTTAATCTATTTTTAATTTAGGCCTGATTAGATCTCAATTCTGTAGTAACAAAGTCTCTAGAATCCCTTACGCTTTTTTCCAGAGCCACCAGTAGCTTTATAATTGTACTTTTGAGTTGAATTTCTGACATTGCATTGAAATCCTAATTCTGTAACTCTGTGGCAGAGACTACTGTTTCTTTTTCTTTCTTTTGTGGTGAATTCTTCCCTCTAGTCATTTTGTCCAGTGCAGAATGGCTGTATGAGCGGGCTGAGTCAAAAATTTCAACCATGACCTAGGTAAAATACACCCTAGATGATTCTGAAGAGGTCAGAGATCAGAATATAAAACAAAAAGAAGAACAGGACAAAATAAAAGGAACTCGAAAGAGAAAAACAAATTTTAAAACAAAGTAGTAAAAATAAAAAGCCAAAAACTGTAAAAAATGAAGAGAAAATAAAAAGAAGAAAAGAAACAAAAGTAAAGAGGAAAAGTAAAAGAAAAAAAAAAAGGTGGGTGATGGTATTGGTGAGGAAGTGGTAGTGGAGAGAGAATTTAGTCTACCTGAGGGGTCCTGGAGAGTGATCCTCTTGGTTCTAAGTGTATTAAGTTCTGTATGTTAGAAGATGCTCAGTCCCAAATTTATATAAACCAGCAATACTTGTAGTAAGCCCCAAGATTGACCACCAAAACACAAATGAGATAAAAGAGGGAGCAGAATGGGAAAAAAGAGAGAATATAATCTCACAGAACCAACCAACATGGTATTCCACTTGGTTCTGGGTATATGTTGGTTTTAGAGGGTAGTAACTTCCACCACTGTAAAACAAAACGAGGCACAAAAAACAAAAAACAAAAACCATAATCTCATATATCTACCAAAATTTAATTGAGGGGAATCCAGAGGTGAAAAAATATATCTAAGACATGTAATTGAAAAATATGAAATTCGACAAAGAAAAAACTTAAAAATGAAGAGCTGGTAAAATATTGTAGTTAAGGTGGGGAAAGAGAAAAAATATTGGAAATTTTTAGCCTGACAGAAAAACAAGTTATAATGGGAAAAGGAAAAAAAAGGACCCTCTAATTGTATATACTATTTTCACTCAGTCCTGGAGCTTTGCAGCCCTGCTTGGTCAAGAACTTGCTCTTCCCCTGTCCTTCCAGCTGGTCTTCTGGGGGAGGGACCTGCTGTGCTGATTCTCAGGTGTGTGCATCTGGAGAGATGCCCCCCCCCCACCCCTCGGCAGGTGCCGGGCTCAGTGGGAGCTGTTTACCCCGTGAGGTCCCTGTTCCCTGGCGGCCTGCCCCTCCCAGGCACAGGGTGACACCAGGAGGAACAACACTGGCAGCGGCCAGGTCTCCAGCCCTGGAGTCAGCTCCCCCAAGGACCACCCGCAGCTCCCAGTCCGCACTGACCTAGGTGCTCCCGGGTCGGGGGGCGCTGACCTGCACAGCTTGGGGGCGCCCAGCGACAGAAGGTCCTCGCTGCCCTGGGCCCTCCCCGCCTCCACCTGTCCCGGGGGAGCTCAGGATCCCGGCTGTGTCCCTGGGCGCCCTGGGGTCCGGGGCCTGCACTCCTGGAATTGTGCTCCCGCCCTCGGCTCCCGAAGGCAGCAGGGTGCAGCCCCTCCCCCCGGAGCCCCCGCCTGACCCCGGCTTCTCCCCGAGGCCCCCCGGGCGCTCCAGGCCTTTACCGAGATTGGCCGTGGGGTGTGGGGCGCTCTCCCCCGGGCGCACCTCCTCTGTTAGTGACCCCGGGAGACCGGAGGCCCCACCGCCCTCCTGCGATCCTGTCCGAGGTCCCCGCTGAGCGCCTTTGGGTCGGGGAAGAATCCGGGTGGAGTTAAAGCTCCCGCTTCTCCGGGGCTGGGGTCTCCTGTCCCGAGGCTCTTCCCCTCCCCCGGCCTTAGCCCGGCTCCTCGCGGGGCCCCTCCCCCCTTGTTTCTTTTTAATTTATTTCTTTCTTCCTACCTACCTTCCTAGAAGCGAAAACCCTGCTCTCTGTAGCTTCCGGCTGTTCTCTCTTTAAATCTCAGGTCGAATTCGTAGGTTCAGGATGGTTTGAAAGTTATCCAGGTTAGCTGGTGGGGCCAGGTGAGGCGAGGACCCTACTCCTCCACCACTTGCCCGCCTCCCATGTTGAATTTTCTAACTACCCAATCTAACCTTTACTTTTACGAGTACATTCTTTCAATATTTAGAATTATTCCTCCAAATATGTGAGCTTTTTACTCAAGACATCCTAATTTCTGTTCTGCTATTACAGAAAAGATGTTCTTATAATTTCAGGCAGGGAATTGCAATTTCTGGCCTCTCTTTTAACATATTTTGTTTTTCTGGAAATATTCTAATTTCATTATAGTTCAATGAGCTATCAATTAGCAACAAATGAAGAAAATATCAGAATCTGCTTTTCCATTCAATATAGATAGTATCTATGTCAGATAAAGTCTAACTTTAAAAGCCTTGTGAATAGGTGGAAAGGTATTTAACTGTATCCTACTGTTCTTGAGTAGTCTTGTTAAAACAACAACCAACAAACCTAACCATCATCACTAACAATAACAGACACAACATGCACCTCAGTTCTAAATCTCCGCAAATATTTTTAGTGTCTAAAAAAGCTCGTTGCCTATGGTTTACCAGTAGTTTTCAAAATTACAGTGTAAATATCCTGATTTCTTATTCCATAACATTGATTCAGCATACAAGTATGCCATCTATTGCTTTTATTAAAGTCAAAAAGCATAATAAAATTAAACAACACACATGCTGCAAATTAAGATCACTAGTATTAGAAATGATAGCTATTCTGTATTCATTTAAAAAAGATTACTGTTTTTGGATTATATTCCATTTTGTTTGCAATACATATTACTGATGAGAAAGTATAGTGGATATAAAAACTTTGATGGAAAAAGAACATTTTTCCTTCTGGGTCATAAAACAAAATGATCTTCACAAGAAAAGACACTTAATAGATAAAATCATTTTTTAACACAATAAGAAAAGTCTACTTTTTTTTTAAGAGGAAATCAATTTTAATGGACAAGTCTCCGTAATTCTGCCAGGATGTTCTTAAGATTAGAGAATGATTTGAGGCTTCATTTTACCTGCTATACCACAACTCAAATGTTTGAAAACTACAATAACTTAAGCGTAAGCATAGAAACATTTTTAAGTAAAAAGGCAATCTGGTGATTGATTGATCTGCCACTAATATTAAATATATATATATATATATATATATATATATATATATTCCTTCTCAATTTTATATATAGGTTTATATATATTCCTTCTCTCTATATATCTATCTATCTACCTATCTATCTATCTATATATTTCCTTCTCAATTTTTCTACTGTGAAATATTTTCATTTTGTTCCAGTAGTGAGTGTAAGTTATACCTGACATTTTCTGTAAGAAATTTTGCTTATTAACATACATAAAAGTCATCAATAAATAGTTAAC
Organism: Vulpes lagopus; assembly: GCF_018345385.1. NCBI lineage: Eukaryota > Metazoa > Chordata > Mammalia > Carnivora > Canidae > Vulpes > Vulpes lagopus. The sequence continues at coordinate 89,683,912 of NC_054829.1, read as the reverse complement.
ATATATCTGGTAAGTCACCCATTATCCATTAAAAATTGATCTTAATTTTAATAATGAATAGTAATTGGGATGCCTGGGTGGCTCAGTGGTTTAGTGCCTGCCTTCAGCTCAGGGCGCGATCCCGCAGTCCCGGGATCAAGTCCCATATCAGGTTCCCTGCTTCTCCCTCTGCCTGTGTCTCTGCCTCTTTCTCTTTCTGTGTCTCTCATGAATAAATAAATAAAATCTAAAAAAAAAAAAAGAATGGTAATGAATATGAGGTTTGCTATATGTTTACTCTCACACTTTTCTCTCACATTTTTATGAAATCATCTCAAACTCTAAAAAATAATATATTGATTTAAAACAAAACTCTAATAATAATCCTCATTGTCTCCCTAAAACAAGATCTTCAGCTGCAAGATCTTGAAAAATAATGCTATGAAAATCTCTAAGAAATAATGGAATGTATCTATAATTTAGTATTTTATTTATCTGTTATACCTTTTGAATATCTTTTTTTAATTACAAAAATGTCAGTATTTTTGCTTTAAGACAAAATGTTCTGAGTGAAAAGTTAATGTAGAACTACCTTTTGAGTAGAAGTATATAATTTCTTTTCTTAGTCTGATTGCACCTGGGATTTAGATAAAGATCAAAATTTGGGGGTCCATATAGGGAAAATTTATACTGATTATATTTTTTAGCTCCTGCCAGCTGCCAATGACAGTGACACCTAAGAATCACTCCATGGCAGTATTTTAAGTTACAACACTGTAGAAATAAGAAACCAGAGGATTCATCACACAAAGCTGTGTATAAAAAGAAAAACAAGTAGCATCTGCTGAGGTTCCAAGTGAAACTCAAACTCTATGCCAATATAAGATCTGTAAAATTGACACAAAATTGAAAACCTTCAAATTTACTAAACTACCACTTCCATTGTGGCTCAACACAGAAGATTTGGACTTTCTACATTCAAAATAGTACCTAACTTTATGAAAATGCCAACTTTGTTCTATTTCTTTGTTTCCTTCTTAGATTTTATTTTTTAATATGACTGACACAATATTTCATCAGTTTCAGGTGTAAAACAGTGATTCCACAAGTTTATACATTATGCTGTGCTCATCACTAGTGTAGCTACCATCTGTCATCTATAATATCAGTGTCATTTACTACAGTACTTACGCCTTTTATTCCACTGACTTGTTCACTCCATAATTGGATAGGTGTGTGTCCCATGACCATTTACCCACATTGCCTGTCTCCCCACGTCCCTTCCCTCTGGAGACCATTAGTTTGTTTTCTTTTTTTTTTTTTTTTTTTGTTTTCTGTATTTATAGGTCTGATTGTTTATTTGTCTGTTTTTTTAATTCCACATATGAGTGAAATCATATAGTATTTATCTTTCTCAGTCTGTCTTATGTCATTAGCATAATACACTCTAGGTCCATCCATGTTGTCACAAATGGCAAGGTCTTATGACTGTATAAGACCTTGACTGCATAACATTCCATTATATAAATATAATATGTTATATATATATGATATATATGTATATGTATATGATATAGGATACTTAGGTTGCTTTCATATCTTGGCCATTGTAGATGATGCTACAATAAACATAGGGGTACATCTATCGTTTCAAATTGGTGTTTTGGTTTCTTTGGATAAATAATAGCAGACAAAGGATGATATTAAATAATGATAAAGGGATCAAACCAACAAGATTGATATAATAATCACAACTGCATGAAACTAGAAGAAAATTACAAGAAAAAAAACTGGAAAAAGCACAAATATGCGAAGGCTAAACAACACGATGCTAAACGATCAATAAGTGAACAAAGCAATCAAAGAAGAAATTAAAGCAAACAAACAAACATGGAGACAAATTAAAATGAAAACACAACTGTCTAAAATCTTTGGGACACAAAGAAAGCAGTGCTAAGAGGGAAATATATAGTGATATAGACCTACCTCAAGAAACAAGAAAAAGCTCAAATAAACAATCTAACCTTAAACCTAAAGGAACTAGAAAAAGAAGAACAAACAAAGCCCAAGGTGAGTAGAAGGAAGGAAATAATAAAGATCAGAGCTGAAATAAATGACATAGAGACTAAAAATCAATACAAAAAAAATCAATGATACTGAGAGCTGGTTCTTTGAAAAGATAAACAAAATTGATAAATCCTTAGCCAGATTCAACAGGAAAAAAAGAGAGAGAGAAATAGAGAGAGAGAGAGAGAGAGAGAGAGAGAGAAGGAAAAAGCACTGAAATAAAATCAGAAATGCAAGAGAAGTAACAACTGATACTACAGAAATATAAAGATTTATAAGAGAATACTACAAAAATTATATGCCAACAAATTAGACAACATAGAACTAGAAGGAATACATAAGTTCCTAAAAACATACATTCTTCCAAAACTGAATTAAAAAGAAATAGAAAATCTAAACAAACCTATAACTAGTAATGAAACGAACCGGTCCTCAAAAAACTATGAAAAAACAAAGGTCCAAAACCAGATAGATTCACAGGTGAATTCTACCAAACATTTAAAGAAGAGTTAATACTTATTCTCTATTTCTTTGTGTCTTATTGCCTGACATTTTCTAAAGACAATCATTTTATTTGGTAAAAGGTTTTAACACTATCTCTCTAGTTAGAGGAAAAGAAAGAATAGGATGAACAAATAATGTATTTTTCTGTCAAATCAATCATAAATTTGTATGATGGTATAAATGAGCTAATAATAAAAAAATTAATGAGCTAATAAAAATATTATCATTGAAGAACACCCATTTCAGCATAAAAATTTGTTCACTCAATGTTATTTAAAGGAAAATAAGTGATTATCAAATTAGTAAGAAAAAAACAATTATGTATAACAAATAATTTTTAAAAATTTAAACATTTGGATTAAAAATTTAATAAAACAAGCTAACAGCCTTAGAATAACATATTTTATAAACAAATATCATTAGAAATGAAGAATAGTTTATATCTTAATTATAATGAAGAGATCTTCTCTTAAAGATAAGAATGTTTTTTTTTTTTAAAGATTTATTTATTTATTTATGATAGACAGAGAGAGAGAGAGGCAGAGACACAGGAGGAGGGAGAAGCAGGCTCCATGCTGGGAGCCCGACGTGGGACTCGATCCCGGGACTCCAGGATCGTACCCTGGGCCAAAGGCAGGCGCTAAACTGCTGAGCCACCCAGGGATCCCAGATAAGAATGTTATGGTCCAAATGGTTGTACTCCCTTCAAATTCATATATAGAAGCACTAACCACAGATGTGTTCGTATTTGGAGGTGGAGCCATTTGGAGGTAATTAGTGTTAGATGAGGTCATGAGAGTGAGGCCCTCATAATGACATTAATGTCCTTCTAAGAAGAAGCAGAAGGACGCCTGGGTGGTTCAGGTCATGACCTCAGGTTCCTGGAATGAAGCCCTGCATCCTGCTCTCTGCTCAGTGAGAAGCCTGCTTCTCCCTCTCCCTTGCCTCTCCCCCTGCTTGTGCCCTCTCTAAAGAAGTAAATAAAATCTTAAAAAAAAAAAATAAGCAGAGAAATCAATATACACACACTCCACAAACATATGCTGTGTGTGCACACCCAAGTGTTCTTCACACGTGTGCTCTCTCTCTCCCTCTCTCCCTCCCTTATACCTTCCCTTCTTCCCTCTCTATCTGCCCTGTGATATCCCTTCCCAATGAGAAGGAGACTGTCTGCAAACCAGGAAAAGACCCTCACAAGGAACCAAATTTGCTGGTAACTTGCTTGTGGACTTCTAGCCTCCAAAACTGTGAGAAATAAATATCTGTTATTTAAGCCACACAGTCTGTGGTATTTAGTTAAGTCAGCTAGAGCTAAGATAAAAAACAACAGGGATGAATTAGGATAATTTATGTAAATATTGGCAGCATATAACTACTTTAAAATTATAGCTATATAAAAGGTTGAATAACCAATAATGCATTAAAAATTTCATAACTATGTTTCTGATAGCAAAAGTAGTACCACACACACAAAAATAATTTCTTTGTTTTAGGATAATCATAAAGTCCTGAATAGATTTTTAAAAAAGCAAACTCTTGACTCTAGCTTTTTATTTCTTTTGAAACAAATGAAAAACATCAAAACTGCTATCTCCCTGACTTAAGTGATAGATTTCATTTGCATTATTCAGATTACTTAATTCAGACTTTTAGTAAACTATTGAGCAAAACATTTCATTCGACTATGTCAAAAACTCAATTTCTTTGTCATTGCATGTGGTTATGCCTTTTGAGTGTGTACATGTATAAAAAAGAAATAACCTGTGAGCGAGGAGTGAAACAGTTGAGTATGAGAGAAGAGAGGGCACCAGTGAACTCTCTCTTTGGAAGAGAGGAGCATTAGAGGAGAGAATGAGAGAAAGAAAAGGGAAGAAGTGGCTGCTCCAGTGGATGGTAATCACCAAGCTCACTAAAGGGTACCACATAAGTAATAGTTAATGTAAGGACTATAACTTGAAGGGACGCCTGGGTGGCTCAGTGGTTGAGCGTCTGCCCTGGGCTCAGGGCATGATCCCGGGGTCCTGGGATTGAGTCCCACATCCGGTTTCCCCCAGGGAGCCTGCTTCTCCCTTTGCCTATGTCTCTGCCTCCCTCTGTGTCTCTCATGAATAAATAAATAAAAACTTATTAAAAAAAGGAATATCACTTGAGCATTGAAGTTTTCCCCTAATGTCTGATGGTAATAAGATACTGAAGATACTGCTTGGTAAAGCATTCTTTGAATATATATTATTGTGGAAATATTGATCTAAATGTCCCATGATCCAGTCTAAAAATGGTAATTCTCATATGCCCTGACTTTTCTTCTTTTAATCGCAGTTTTTAACTTTTCACTCCCATATTTGGTAGCAAACATTTATTGAATGCTGTATGTTAATTGTTTGTAGCTATGTAACAAATTAAATGGGAAAAATGTCTGTCATCTTAGGAATCTGGTTATTGCTCAGTTGAGTGCTATGGATTAGGTCTCTTGAGGTTGTAATCAGGATGTAACACAGAACCGAAGTCTTCTCCAGTACAGACTGACTGAAGATAAAAGACCCTTTACCAAGCTCACTCATGTGGGTGCCCTCATAGATGTGCCTCGGGGCATGGAAGTGTCCCCCTGAGCAAGTGGTCCAAGAGAAAGTGAAATAGTGTCTTAGAAAGGTAACCTGTGTATCAATGATCTAATTTATCATATAGCTTTCTAAAAAGCATATTTTTACAGCAATCTAATTAATGATATCCACAAAGACATTTGCAAACCAGCACCCTTTTGAGCTCAGTAAGTTAGGACAATCATTGGTTTAGTTCAGCATCAGCAAATTGGAAATCAACTGATCCCTAGGGAGAAAAGAGGTCATAGACAATTTTCAAAGCAGAAGAACTGACTATTTAAACCTATGGCATTACGTAGGCCACCAAAGAAATGGCAAATTTAAAATTCACATACAATCATATATGATGCCTTCCATTAAAAAAAAAAAAAAGAAGAAGAAAAGAATCAAAAATATTTGTTCTACATTTGCATTTTGTTCTTTCTGGAATTGTGCATGGTTTGGTTCCACTAGGGCTAAATTATTTTCAGATTAGTTTACCATACTGTACCTTAAAAAATATATATATATGATACATCTTTATAAATATATAAATAGGAACATGGAAAAGCAGAGAAATGAATCTGTTGCAGCATACCTTCCTCTAAATGTCCTCCTGTGAAATCAGCCCAGAAAGCTCTATAGAGCAAATATAGTAATGTTAAGATAATGACTATCATATGAACTTTTAACAATTTGCATGATGCCCAGAACAGGTTAGGTAGCTGGACACCATTCTCTAGTCAGATAAACAGCATCAACTTGTTCAGTAGTATAATCACATTCGATAGGTAATTTTTCTTAAGTTGAACTGAGTGCTAAGGCAGTGAAAAATTGCTTTGGCTCTCCTAAACTACACAGGTTGGATCATATCTCATATGAGCTCCAGTGCACAAAACTTAAGGGTATTTAGACCTTATAAATGTTTTATGTCTTTACACTGTCCCTACTTGTGTATCAGTGGAGAGAAACTAAATATGAGTTACTGTCAGAATTTGTGAACACAGAGAAGAAAATCAGAAAAAAAAAATCAACTCCATGAAAATATATGTGTGTATAAAATTGTTTTAATAGTAGGTGACATTTATCACATAATTATAAGGTCATTTTGATTATGATTTGCTTCATCTTCTTTGTATACAACTTATTACATATAGGTAATGGATTCAAATAAATAGATTAATTTTTGCTTGAGCATTCTGATACTTTACCGCTCTTTACTTAGCTGTACCTGGTATTACTTAATGCCCATGATCCTAAAAAATCTGAGTTGTAAATAAAAAATTTGCATAAAGATAAAAATTTGCATAAGGAACATTTTACATGAACTAAGAAAACTAAACAAAACTTTTAGCAAGTTATTTTCATATATGGGTATCCATCTGCATTAGACTCATCTGTTATATTCAAATATGGCTTGAATGTTTAATTGAATTTGATGGATTTCATCTTTGGATTTTTGTTATATGAGTCCCAAATTTTCCAAAAATTGTTATTCTAACAGTTCCATCTAGATTAGTTTATTAAAATTTAATATATGTGTTCCCTTTTCTTCCAATGCCTTCAACAGTCCTGCTATCCCCTTGGCTTCAGCCACCACCTCCCATAGAAAGTCATACAGCCAACAGTTCTGAACTACTTTTTTTGTCCTCAGAGAAATCATATTCACCTCCATATTTCAACCCTCTTTCTACTCAGAATGGTCCTTCCCTATTCCATCACAGTCTGACTTATTCTTAAGAATCCAGCTCAAATATTACCCTCTTGCGAAATCTGGAATCTCCTGGTCTAAATAAGATGCCCCAATTTTGTACTTATTTAAAAATATATTGTAATCCTTACAAAATCTAGCCTCAAATTGTCATTTGGTTTTGTTTTTTCCTCCACTATTCCTCACTAGACTGCAATTTCTTAGAGAAAAGAAATCATGGCTTAATTGAATTTGCAACCCTGATCATAGCGGGATGACTGGCAAAAAGTAAATATTAGAAAGAAAGCAAACAAACAAAAACAATTAATAAACAGGAAAAATCGAAAGAGGGGATGACTCTCCTTCAATCTCTATATCTCAGATCCTAGAAGAGTACAGAGCAATCCCAAACAAGTCTTCAGATATGTTTCTTAATTGCCAAAGTGCTGGAGTGTTCCTTGGGTACAGTATCTGTATATCAGGTGTTCATAGGTCAAGTAAGGTTTAAAGGAAAGTAATATTAGAATGCCCTTTAGGGAAACAAGTAAGAAATTTATCTCTCTCTCTGTTGAAAATTTGCATATGTATGCATTGCTAATAGGTGTATTAGGATTTTATGTAGTAATTAGAATCCTTTAAGGAGACCAAAGGCTATTTAAGAAGCCATTTTTGTTAAAAACAGGTTTCCCAAAGGGCTTGTACAGGTTGTTAAATACTAAGCCAATTTAGGTTTGATATGGCAACACCTCCGAGAACATAGAAGAGAGTTAATTAAGTGAGTTAGTGACCTGTTTGCTAAGAATTATGTTCCTGATAGGAAGAAAACTCCAACAGAGGCATTTTACCGAGACTGTTGCAGTCACATTAAGTTGCCATATTTTTTTCTCTACTTTTCATTTGGGAAAAGAAAGGTTCATAGGTCACCAAAGGGGAATGAGAACAGTGAGATACTTTAGAGAATAAAGAAAAATTATTTTCTATTTACAAAATGATTGGTTGGTTTATTAGGTAATAAGGAATATATATACTGGTTAACAGTACAATGTTTTTATTAAAGTATTTGGAAGTGACACAGTCTAGCAGAAAAGAGACTAAGAACTGACACTAATATGAAAGTTAGAAGTGAACTTTTTAGGAAATAACAGGTTAGGGATTTTCAACTAATTCTTTAGTTGAGAAAAAATTTCACACATGGTATAAATTAAATTACATTTTATTTAAGATCCTTCTTTTAAATTACTTAATATTTTAAGTTATACAGTTAATCTCAGAATTAATATTTTAAATTTTATGCTTTCATTTTAATAAACACTTCAATTCTTACAGACAAAGTATTGTGGTCTACTATTCTGCTTTTCCCTCTGTTTAAATAAGGCTTGCCATTATGCCCCATGTAGCCCTTACTATAGGTACTACCATCATTAAGTGACAAACTGATGTTTCCATAGGCATAAGGCACCTAAGAAAAATTAATTACTATTTTCAGTGTGTTCCATAAATGCAGCTTTATTAGTGATGATGATATTTACATTCAAAGACGAATACTGGTTCTTCTCCATTAGCAGATGAATAGCTTTCTGGATTATAATTCTACTTATATTCTATTAATCAAAGTAAATCCAAAGTAAAAACAAAGATATATACTTTGTTTAGAGATATTATGTCTTGAAACATTTCTCATTTGACTATTAAATAAATGTGTATTAAGTTCAAGTCTGCCCTCATTAATTATTACAATATATCTGTAATGTAAGACTTCACACAAATCCTAAAAGTATGGTGGGTGCTCTGAAAAAGAATCAGGTGGTAGAAGCAGCATATTATAGGAACACGTTATCTGGTGAGCTATGGTAACTTAGTACAATATTGAAATGCCTGTTTTCACCTCATATACTTTTCCTCTTACTCTCATTTTAAGCAAGGAACTGGACTTTTAAAAAAAATATTTTATTTATTTATTCATGAGAGATACAGAGAGAGGCAGAGATGCAGGCAGAGGGAGAAGCAGGCTCCATGCAAGGAGCCTGACATGGGACTTGATCCCAGGTCTCCAGGATCACATCCTGGGCTGAAGGCAGTGCTAAACCACTGGGCCACTGGGGCTGCCCCAGGAACTAGACTTAATTTAAAGAAGAGGGAAATAGAGGCTCTTTATAAAATCCTATGTGAAATAGAGGCTCTTTATAAAATCCTAAATATCCTGAAAGGATAATGCTGAGGATACTAGAGAGTAACAGGAAAGTGAGAAAAAAACTTGAGGGATAGAAAGGAAGTGAGGGGAGAGTCTGACAATAGATAGAGGAGAGTCATATTGGTCTCATGAACAGGGGAGACTTAATTCTTGTTTCTGGCACCACTTCTGAAGGTGGCAAAGACTCAGTGAAGAAGGGCTATCTTGTTCAGTCTTAACCTAAGGGGCTATGTTCTCTAGGCAAAAAAGTTTTTAATCTTTCCCAAGGTGCTGTTGCTTTATCCCTAACTACTCATCAGACTGACATAACTTCAGGTACCCAATAGTTGGAACTAAGCCCCAAGGAAAGTAACAATGCAACCCAGGGAATTCATTGCCAGAGAAAGGAATTAGAAAGGAAACAACCATAACTTGGAGCTTTTTGTCAAAATAAAACTGCTGGAGAAGTAGATGACAATTTGAGTAACAGTAATAAAATTGAAGGAGGCTGAGGCTCAGCTACAGTCTTTCTAGAACTAAATAAACATATTGTAATGGAAAAGTTTGTGTAAGGCAATGGAAAAAGAAGATTTTTTTTCCTCTGCAACCTGATTTAGTGACTAAAGTATCAAGTAAAGGAAATAAAGCATGGAAAGAAAAAAAAAATAAATAAATGAAAGTCACCAGAAAAAAAAAAAAAAGATAAGAGACTTGGAAAATAAATCAAGGAGATATAACTAGTAAATGGTAGAATTTCCAGACTGAAGAAAAGAAGAAATACAAGTGATCATGTAATCACTTAAAAAAATAAGATGAAGAAAAAACTCTGAGCTGAAGAACGACTTATATCTGCAGATAGGAAAAGCTTGCTGAGTTCTAGGCAGGGTGCATGTCTAAGGGATGCATATCTAAGGATTCACATGTTTGATGGAATTATGTATTAAGAGGTTTGCAACATTAATCACCAAATGGGTCAATAAATGTGGTTATCTCAGAATGGAGATATCTTAGATTATTTGACTACTCTTACTATATGCTATTTATTATTCTATTGTTTTTTTATTTGTTTTACAAAAAATATTTCTTATGGCTGCTGTAACAAATTAGCCATAAACTTGATGGACTATTTTTTATTTTCTCATAATTGTATTTGTAATTACACTTAAGATCCACTCAGATAAACTGGGATAATTTCCTCATCTCAAGATCATTAATTACATCACATCTGCAGAGAGTTTTTTTTCAAATAAGATAACATTTACAAGCTGTAATCAGGATCATGATACACCTTTGGGGAGACATTTTTCATTTACTACAATATGTATTTTTATAGTATAAAAATAATAAGGTTACTTTTAGTGTGAAATAACAGGATTTGGGTTTTTACATAGGCATTATTATCAGAGTCATTAAAATTGTTTACAGAGGTGAGAGATATATTCAAATTCTTATTTTTAAATTATACCTACCACTACACTGTAGTGAACTGTTTTTGTTGGAAGTAGGTGTACAAGACTGGTACTAGGTGGACAGGGAAAAGTAGGTATACAAGACTGGTACTAGGTGGACAGGTAGGAGGCTACAACAGTCTTGGATGAACAAAGAAAAGAAAATTATTCAGATGAGGGAAAAGCCACAATTAAATTTCTCATGTAATTAAAGATTATCCCTTAAAACACTAAACATATGTAGGTAGTTTTTGAAATTACTCTCTTTATATTTGTATATCCCCCACCTGAAAGAAAGCAGGGACTAGACTCAAGTTCCTTCACTCTAACAGTCAAATCCAGCGCTCTTGGAAAACCGCAACTCCATGCCTCTTGAGCAGCAAATCGTGTAGGAAACAAGATGCTTACTGACTACAAAGACTGTGGAAGACTGGATCAAACCAGTCTGTGCCAAGGTGGACCCCAGTGCTGACCTTTCATTGACTGTTTCCATCATTTTAATATTAAAATCATACCTAAAGGTGGCAATTAAACATGTTAATTAAACATGTGACATGAGGAAGCATGACCTTTAAGTGCACAGGTGCCAATAAATCCCACCTCTCCATGCTTAGACATCAGCCTTTTTTCCCCTGAAGCCTCTTTGAAGCACACTCCGACCTCTCCTTGGTAGAGTCAGCCTGAGGATTCTTCCTTTGTCTGGTCTCTCTGATGCTTGAGCATCTGTCCCTATAAAAGCTTTGCCTGGGATTCCCCTTTGGCCTCTAGTCAATTTCTACTGCTTAGAGAGTCCAAAGGCCCAGGTCAGGAACACAGTCTTCTAGAAAATTATTTGACTATCACTTGACAATTCTTTTAAATTAAATTTTATTTCTTTGAATTGCCTTTATATGTTTATTGCAGAAAATTGAAATTTTTATTATTTCTCTTCATAAAGAACATACAGTGTTCTTTATTCATATTTTTATCATGCAACAGAGATTTTACATTTTTTCTATAGAGGTCTTGTGCATTCTTTGCCAGGTTAATTCTTTTTTCCTTCTTTTTTAAATTGAAGTACAGGTGACATACAATATGATATTAGTTTCAGATGTACAACATAGTGATTCAAGAATTATATACACTACTCACACATTCATTACTCATCATATTTCGGTAAGTGTAGTTGCCACCTGTCATACAAAATTATTACAATATTATTGACTAGAAAAAAAGCAAACAAATAAAAATGGTATTATTGGCTATATTCCCTATGTTGTAATTTTTATCCCTATGGACTTATTTTATAACTGGAAGTTTGTACTATTTATGTATGTATGTATGTATGTATGTATGTATTTATTTATTCATAAACAATTTTATTTATTTATTTATTTATTTATTTATTTATTTATTTATTTATTCATGAGAGATACAGAGAGAGGCAGAGATGTAGGCAGAGGGAGCAGCAGGCTCCCTTAGAGGAGCCCGATGGGGAACTCGATCCCAGGATCCTGAGATCATGACCTGAGCCAAAGGTAGATGCTCAACCATTGAGTCACCCAGGCATCCCAGAAGTTTATATTTTTTAATACCCTTCATCTGTTTCACCACTCTCCCTTTTCTCTGTCAACTGCTAGTTTGTTCTCTGTAATTATGAATGCATTTCTGTTGGTTTGTTCATTTGTTCTGTTTTAGATTCCACAGATAAGTGAAATCATATGGTACTTGTCCATTTCTTGATTATTCTCAGTCATGTTGGTCAGCCTTCTTTTGAAATGACTGATGCTTTTGCGTCTTCTTTTGGTGTGAGCCATCTCTTCTCACTTTGATTGTTTACAAGAGTTTAAATTTCACTTCCTCACTAATCTGATATTCTTACCAAGACCTAGAAGGAAAACTCAGTGAGCCCACCATTCTAATTCTGCTATTTAATAATGCCCAAAGTCAGGCACTGCTTTTAAGGAAGCTCTGCATTAGATTCCTTTCCAATTCAGTTCTAATTTGGGATAATGTTTATAGATATTGAGTCATAAAAATACCCTTCTTCAGATGCAACAGACAAAATCAGTGCATTATTGTCATTATTGTTGTAAATTACCTTTCTTGAAGATACTGACATTTAGGATAGTGCAATTGTTAGTTGGAAATTATACATACTTGTCTGATAACTAGGAGGCCAGAAGACTGAAAGTAGTAGGTCATAATTATATGTATTCATCGGTTGATACTATTTCTAGTCATAAAATTTGACTTTAGATGGCTAAGACTGTATATTCTTCATCTGTTTATGTAATTACTTGTTAAAAAAATACACATCAGGCACCTATTAAATTCCAAGCAGTGTGATCAGATAAAGATACAAAGATGAAAAAGATAAAATTGCTGGTATCATTGACTGTACAGTATTATTTTATAAACAATGATATATAAAATAAAGAATTAAAATATAATTATATAATTGCTGTCATAGGTCAAGTCATAAGGCTCTACACAACTGTGTAGATGGAGAGTCTGAGTATGTTCAGTCAATAACAACAGCAGCAATTACCACTTATTCAGTGGATTGTGTTTGGGACTTTACATATGCCATTTCAATCTATTTTACAGAATCTTATAAATTATGTATTATTATTTGTCATTTCATGCATTCAGATCCATCCAGGTAATTTTCTTTTTTCCTTGAAGTGTCAGCTTACGCACCACTTTCTTTAGGCTTTTCTGATTTGGAAATTATTTTAAGCACACGCCACCCTTTATTCCCAAGGTTCTCTTTCTTTCTCTGCTATCACACACCATGAGTCTTTGTTTACTGTTTGTATTCACCGAAAAACAGAATGTTTCATGAGGACAGAGACCTTGTCTGCCTTATTTATTTTTATAACCTCACACGCATAACTTATTCATAAGTGAGTGAATACATAAACAAATTTAACAGTCCATAACAAGAAACACAGCAAAGATTCAACCTAGATCTTTTTAGGAAACCTATATTTTTAATCACTATAATATTTTATCCCTTAATGGGATTGAGCATTTCCATTTACTTAGGTTAGATATTTTTCATAAGTTGAAAGTACCTGTTTTTATGAGTTGGCTCTTATCAATAACTTGTTAACAGCAAATCAGACAAAATAACATGCTCAATGTCTTAAATGAATTCAAAATAGTATTATCAGGTTTACTTTTTGTCATTCTTCAAATATTAATAGGTAATATTTTAATTTTATAACTATGATAGTAAATGATAGTAAATGCCATAAAAGAACCAAACTGAGAGGATAAAAATTCAAATCACTAATGAAGAGTGCACTTTTTTTACGACAGGAAAATAGAAATGAACTCATATCTACACCAACCAGATGTCAATGTTAAGATCTTGTTAATAGTAGCATTAATTCACATGTTAAAAGGAATAAAATTATGTATAGTCAGCATTCATATTGTAAGTGAACATAATATCTTAACTTGAGTGTATTCTAAAAATAATTTATTGTTTGAAATTATAGTCACTTTTCAACCCAGAGTGGCATATATTACCTCTTTTACTCATTTGTTCATTATACATCCTGCATGTCTTATTCTAAGTAGCTAATTATGATTGCTTAACAGACTATTTTAAACTTGGCACTTTTTCTTCATCAGAAAACTAAAGAAATCCACATTTATAAAGTTTCTTAGTGAAATATTTATACTCCATCTATAATCTTTTACAATATTAAAAAATTATAATTTTAAAGAAAATTCATGTGGCATTTAGGTAGTTTTAAATCTATTTTAACTATATGAATATACCTTTAAGTCAAACTTCTTATATTTTGTAAATTTTGTGAAATTAATATCTTTGCTCTTGATCTATTTGTTGTTTTCTTTACTTGTGGTTATATGTAATGGTGGTAGAGAGACTGTTGAAAAGAATTAAAGCTTTTCTATATACAGGTAGAGGTTTTCTACTTCTGAATAGATATATGTGTACCTTCATACACATTTAATTCTTTTATATATGTGATATATATATATATATATATATATATATATACACGTTTGTATAAGATATATACACATCTCGAAATCTAGGAATTTAATGTTTTAAAATGCTTATATCCATAGCTGCACTTTCCTCTAAGATGTTTCAGGTATCTATAAATTCAGGTTTTCTGCTTGACTTAAATTTAAAGATAGTATCTGGACATTATGAAAAAAGCAATGATAACTTATTACCATGAGATCAAGTTTACAGAAAAATTATCATTTTTTTTCTGTGAAATCAGCTTATATTAACAGTATTTTGTGCAAATGAAAACATATCACAGGGATTTATAAACTGTGGCACATGCTCTCCTCTGTCCTGAGAAATCTATGGTCTACCCATTGCCCTCTCTTACAGAAGGCTATATATCAGAGTACTTGCCAGTCCTATAGTTGTTTCTGAGAAATTTCTTATTTATAAGATTTGTTTTAGCATATCAGGTCATTCTGTGATGCTAGCCATTGCTGAGTGTTGGTGGGTGGGAGCAGCTTCGAGCCAAGCTGCCCTCGAACAGAAACATGAGGAGAATCTGTTAATGGGGGCACTAACTCTGGCATTTTATACGAGATAGTAACTTGCCAAATCAACACAAATTTCTCTGAACAATGTAAATATCAACCATCTTAAATATTTGGAGAAGAGTAGATAATAGACATTAGATAGCAAAGAAGGATAGTGAAATGAAGACATGATGTGGTAGGAATTATTGTGACAACAAAAGCCGATCCTAAGTAGAAGTTACTGGCTAGAAACAAAGGAAAATTGAGAGAAGTTAAGAAATAGCAGAAGAGAAAAGACAGATAAAGCAAAGCAGTGCAGAAGAGGAGTAAGGAACACGGGGCAGACTAATCTGGTGGCTGCTCAGATATGTGACCATGAGAAACACAGCGAATACTTAAAAAGGAGGCTGATTTTCCAGTTCACTATGAGTTCTCTGCTGGAGTTGCAACAATTTGCAAGAGCTGTGTTCATCTTTTCCCACTCAGAGTTCAGTGACTTGATTTGGGAGCTTGAAATCCGCATGGTAGAACAATGACACCATAGAAACTGGCAAATGCTACAAATCAGTTTGTTGGTTTTTTTTTTTTTTTTAAAGATCTGATTATTACACATTTATCAGCACACCACAGATTCCAGTTATATTGCTTCTGGAACTATTGATTTTCCTCCTTAAATGCCTCTTTTATTTATAAAATAAACTCACTTTTGCTAAGGTAGTTTGAGGTTTTCTGTTTTTTTTTTTTCTCCAACATGCTGAAACAACTTGATGCATTTTTCTAGTTATCCTTTCTATTCAGTGAGATTTATTGAAAGTCTGTTATTGATTAGACATTGTAGACAATACATTATGCACAAATGATTCCGAGATAAATAAGACAACATACTTGCCATCAGATCAATTATAGTCTAATGTAGAAATACATAAGTTATTCTAATTCACTGTCATAGGTACTATAATTAAGCTTATTTTGAAAAGTCCTTTTGAAAGAATAAAGACAAAAAAAAGAAATAGACAATGCCTTGGGAGGAAGTGTTGCTGTCTGAAAATATTACTAAGAGATTTTGATAGTTGTGGACTTTAAGAATGGCTAAGCTTTGGTCATATAGACAGCTTAGGAAAAGGTAAAAGTTGCTCAAATATATACAAAAAAGGATTTAAGAAAAAAGAGAATGGAAGGATGATATAGAATGGTACTAAGTGATCATGACAAAAAATGGAGAAAATTCAGATACCATAGTCTGAAATATCATTAAGTTCTCATTCCCTCCAGTTTATCCCCCTTAACCATCACCATGAGACATGTGAACCACTCTCACTTCACTGTTATTATGTTATTATAACATTTTGTTATTTTATTATTCAACACATAATTATTAACCTTTTGGAAAACAAGGCCTATAGCTTCCTGAGTTTACATCCTTTATAGGCTCCAGTGCAATAATCTATGGTTAAAAGGGTTAAGTATATACCTGTTGACTTGAACATTACAATATAAGATCACAGAACACATGTTGGAAGACACACCTAAAAACCATATTTTGTTTGGCATCAATGGGGGTTCAGGACACACTACCACAAAATATGTCACCATACAGTATTAAATATTTCAAGTTACAAAAAAATTTTAGAAATGACATAGACAGGAAAAATGTTCGTTCTGACCTCTTGAAGTAGGTCATAAAATCCTGCTGTGGGAGGTGCACTTTTCATACCTGGAGGAGGGGTGTATACTTACTTCCAAACAAAAGAGACAGAGAGGAATGTGAACAAACAGGCCCTGCTGTTTCCCCTTTTACTACACTTAATTCATACTCTTTGTCCTATCATATTTTTTCACAGCTTTCCACTCTTGATCAAATCTATAGCATCATAATAAAATTAATATTGTTTATTTTAGGAATAATAAATCAATTTAGGTGCATAGTAGATTTCATAATTACTATCTAAATTGTATTTATTTATTTTTTTTCTAAATTATATTTATGAAATTAAATCTATTTGGATAATTTTGAGAAATTAATACTGATGGATGTATTTGAATATTTGTGTATTGGATAGTAACCATCTTATTTTTTCCCCTAACATAAAAGTTTTAAGTTTTTTATTCTGTAATTAACATGTTTTAAATTACCAAGCAATTTATCCATTAGCATTACAAAGATTAAAAGCACTACATATACACATATTTTTAACTTCACATCTCTATTACTTTGACTACAAAAATATAAATCTCTTTCTCTTGATGGGAGAAAAAGGGACTGGATTTTGATGTAAGAAACAGGGCTATCATATAGCCTCAGTAGTCCTTTCTTCTCATTTGGGGCTTTGCCAACATTTTTCTTTTTTACTGACATTACTCAACATACAATATTAGTGTTAGGTGTGTAACATATGGATTCAACAATCCCATACATAACTCAATATTCACCAAGATAAACGTGATCAACATCTGTCACTATACAATGTTATTGCAATCTTATTGACTATATTCTCCGTATTGTACTTTTCATCTCTGTGATTTATTTTATAATGAAAGTTTGTACCTCTTAGTCTCTTTTATCTATTTTGCCCATTCCCGCACCCATCTCTTCTCTAGTTACCACTAGTTTGCTCTCTGTATTTAAGTATGCTTGTCTTGTTTATCTGTTCTTTTGTTTTCTTAAGGACCCATATATACATTAAATCATATTTGTCTGTGTCTGAAATACTTCATTTAGCATAATACCTGTACATCTACCCATGTTGTCAAAAGGGCAAAATCACATTCTTCTTATGACTGAATAACATTCAATGTGTGTATATGTGTGTATGTGTGCATGTGTATGTTCATTTTACATATATGTTTGTTATATATTATATATTTATATTCCAGTGTGTGTGAGTATGTGTGTGTATGTGTGTGTATCACATTTTTAGCCATTCTTCTATTGAGAGACACCTGGGTTGCTTCCATACCTTGGCTATTATAAACAATGCCGCAATAAACATAAGAGTCATATATGTTTTAAAATTAATGTTTTTGCTTTCTATGTGTAAATACTCAGTGGTGGAATTATTAGATCCATATGATGTTTCTATTTGTAATTTTTTGAGGAAACTCCATATTGTTTTCTGAAGTAGTTGTACTAATATACATTCCCACCAACAGTGTATAAGGGTTCCCTTTTCTCCACATGCTTACCAACACTTGTCATTTCTTGTCTTTCTGATTCTAGCCATTCTGATTGGTGTGAGCTGATGTCTTACTATGTTCTTAATTTGCATTTCCCTGATGATTAGTGATGTTAAGCATCTTTTCACATGCCTGTTGGTCTTCTGTATGTCTTCTTTAGAAACCTGTCTATTCAGATCTGCCCATTTTTAAATCATGTTGCTTGTTTTTTTTAAGTGTTCAGTTGTGTAAGTTCTTTATATACTTTGGATATTAACTCCTTATCAGATAAATAATTTGAAAATATATGTCCTATTCAATAAGTTGTCTTTTTGTTGTTGTTGATGGTTTCCTTTGCTATGCAAAAACTTTTTTTATTTTAGTGCTAGTTCCAATAGCTTATTTTTGCTTTTGTTTTCCTTGCCTCAAGAGACTTACTAATAAAGGTTGCTAAGACCAATGTCTAAGAAATTATTGTCTATATTTTCTTTTAGGAGTTTTATGATTTTAGGTATACAGTTAAGTTTTACTCCATTTTGAGATTATTTTTGTGTATGTGTAAGAATGTTTCATTATTCTGCAAGCAACTGCTCAGTTTTCCCAACACCATTTATTGAAAAGACGGCTTTTTCCTCATTACCATTCTTGTCTCCTTTGTCATCAATTGACCATATACGCTCCCTAACTTACATTTTAAGCCGTATTTAAATGTAGAGAGAAATATCAAGATTTCAGAAAAAATTCCATAGCCCTTTTAATGCTCTCTCTGGCTCAGCTAATCACTGGTAAAACTCAGTGAGCAATGCAGCTGACAGTCTTTGGCCTATGTATCTAGAGTACCCTTTACAATTAGTTTCCTAATTAGCAACTTCATGTGGATTCTTTATCAATTTTTAATCTGGCAGTTTTTTGCTCCCTTGGTTCCATGGATCAAGTGACCAAGATTCTGGAGCACTACCTAGGCTTTATTACTTCTTTTTCAATTCCACTTTTTAAGAGTGAGGAAAAAATAATAACAAACCGTAGTAAATCTTTTCATTAATGGTAATTATTTTTTAAATGATGATAGAGGAAAAAAGTTACCCTTAACTCACTTGTTTTAATCTAAGTTTAAATCTGAATCTGTAACTTTATTTTTAGTTTAAATAATACATTCAAATCAGTGGGAAAAACACATGCAAGCATTCCTTGTGTTCCTTAATTCAACATTTAACCTAATATTCTGCTATACTTTCAAGAAGTACTTAATGAAGTTTAAGAAATACTTTTATTCAATAAGTACTTAAGGAAAACCTAAAATATGCAAGGCACTTTGCTAAATATTTCAGAGGATTTTATATAATATAACTATAACTATATATATATATATATATAGTTGTCCTTTACCAGTTAAAATTTTTGATATAAGAACTGGGAACATAATTTTCATATATTTTTAATTTTTTTGTTAAAGATGTATTTATTTATTTGAGAGAGAGGGAGAGAGAGAGAGAGAGAGTGAGCATGAGTGTGGGAGGAAGGGAAGAGGGAGAGGAGAGACTGACTCCTCAAACACACTCCTCAATGAGAGTGAAGTCTGATGCAGTCACATCCCAGGACCCTGAGATCATGACCTGAGCTTAAACAGAGAGCAGACAGACAATTAACGAATGGAGACCTCCAGCACCCAATCTTTTCAATTTTTATTTTAAAAAGGTAAGAAAATTCATATGTGTGTGTATCAGAAGAATCTCAAAATTTTAAATAGAGGCTATTTGGCACATGACATAAAGTCATGAGTTATAACTGGATAATAATATTACTGTCATAAAACAAATAATGTCATAAAACAAATCTATAGATTGCCCAGAAAATTAGACACTTAAAGATATCATATTAGCTAATATAAGTAACAAAGGCAAAAGAAAAAATTAAATTTTCTTACACTTACAATCCATTGACAAGTCCCTGAGACAGGCAGAATGACCTTGCTCTAAGAACTCAACTGCCTTGATCTTAATCCTTTGCTAAGGGCAAAAGGCAATTTTAGCTTAACATTATCCTGACCTCCAAGATCCTATAAGTCTACTTTAACATACAAAAATTCCTTCATAAACTTCCTTTATCTCTACCTCCCAAAATATATAATAGCAATCATCCTCCATGCACATAGCTCACTATATACATCTGAAGGGTCCCATGACTAATGTTTATTAGACAGTAATAAATGATCTTTTCCTAACAACACCTAGTCCCCTCAAAGTCCTGGAAATCTTGCCTCTAAATTCCTTGGAAACTTAAGCTATCCCTAAACCCCTCCCAACTTGAAAGCATATGATCAATTGTTCCTCATAACTCTAGTACCGCTCTTCTGTCCATGGGTCCTGTCCCCATGCTTTAATAAAGCCACCTTTTGCACTGAAGATGTCTCAAGAATTCATTTTTGACCCTTTGCTCCAAACCTCAACATTTCCCATCATTAGCTAACTTCAATTAAGAAAACTTCAATTAAATTGAAAAACTAAACAAAACAAAACTTAAGTTGATTATTGTGATATATGCTATTCTTTAAGAATCACCCCTAAAAAACATGGATAAATTGGTAAGTTGGTTGTATTTCGGAGAGAGAAGTTGACTATAGAGACAAATGTTATGTCAATACCATTAGATATTAGCCATCTTAATACCATATTAAATACTATTAAATACCATTAGATATTATCTTAATGTATTTTAAAAACTTGATTTTACGTAAAATGAAAATATATTCTGAATAAAATAGGAAATATATTTCAGAAATGCAAATTTCACATTGCATATAATTTAGCCAAAAACCAAATATTGTTGTACACCCCCCCCCCGTGTTTACCTTCAGTAAGGTAACTAATAGCCCTTTTATTTATAAATCACTTTGGGAGGCTCACATTATTGTTTATTTTATTTCATACAAATCGGTTAATGGTGTTTGCATTGCTAATACTTCTCTTTCAAAGTCTGCTGATACTTCAGTTGTGTTTTCTTTCAAATTTAAGTAGGCAATTTGGTCATTTATGTGAGAATCCAGTACTAAATAGAATGTGTTCATTTTTCTTGGTTTTAAGATATCTGTAGAAGTATTGAAGACAGACAAGGCTTCTCCAGCTTTTCAGCATCTGCCAGAATAAGATGCTAATGAAATGAAGATAATAGGTTTGAGTCATTTGAATCTAAATTTAACAAGTATTTACTGACTAACTATTGGGTAAAATATACTGCTAGATGGGAATACAAATTACACAAAGAACACAGTAATGTGTTATATGGGGGTGGGATGTATACTGAAGATATGGAAAAACAAACGTTGCCAATAACTATATTAGCAGTGGAATATGTTCTACAGGAAACGGAGAAATACATTTGAAATAAACTGTTACTCATTCACCAATATCCACTTCCTCTTTTACCTAGGAACACAACCCTGATGTTTTTTTGGGATAGCAGTGTTTCTGTTAGGTAAAAGCTAGGTAGGAGCAAAGGAAGGAATGACCAGAAGCAGAGTCCCAAATTCTTGAGGGGGAAATGATAGAGACAAGAGCTGGAGGAAAGGACGATGGTAAATAGGTTCACATTAAAAGCCAGGGGCACAATATCCTGACCTTGTGGCTTCCAAGACCTTGGGGCTAACAGACCAAGAGCTACAGGTGCAGAACATGCCTTCCCCTCTTCCACCTTTGCCCCAACTAAGCCTTAGACTCATAATGCATTTGCACTGGACTTAGAGCCTCCTCAATCCATGGAGAAAGGCTGCTTATGGTTCAGGTACAAATCTTGGAGGAGCAAAAACTCCCCTTCCCACCCAGTGGGAGGAGTCTCCCAAATGATTGGAAGCAGCCGCCATGAGAGATCAACCCACCATGGATTGCTCCTACCAGTCCGGAGACAGGCCACAAATATCCAATTGCAAAACAACTGAGTGGCTAGTTCCACCTGGGACCCTAAGTGCTCTTCCACCTTGAGTCATTTAACTAAAACTTTTGCTTTAATAAACTGTTTTGTGCTCGCTAGCTTCCTTTTGGTTATCTCTATTCAGTTGTGGATACCCATGTAAATCTCTGGTGGAAATCCAAGGAACAAGACCACCATTCAAACATCGCAGGCTCTCCCACCAGTAACATTTCTAATAAAAAAATTATATTTTGGGATCCCTGGGTGGCGCAGAGGTTTGGCGCCTGCCTTTGGCCCAGGGCGTGATCCTGGAGACCCAGGATCCAGTCCCACGTCGGGCTCCCGGGGCATGGAGCCTGCTTCTCCCTCTGCCTATGTTTCTGCCTCTCTCTCTCTCTATGTGTGACTATCATAAATAAATAAAAATTTTTAAAAAATTATATTTTTCCAGCTTTCTTTTCAGTGAAGTTGGCCAATAACACATAAGCAGAAAGGTTGTATCGTGTTTCCAAAGCGGCTCCTTATTATTAAGCCAATTCAGAATGTCTCTTTTTCCTTCTCATTTCCTCCCTATTATGACCTGAAACACTGTTGTGAAGACACAATGCCACTAGAGTATGAAGTCACCTTTGATACAGTACATAGAGATAAGGAAAGAACAGAATGATATATTAGAAGTCAGGATCCCAAACAATTACTATGAGTAGCCTTATTTACCCCATTTGTGCTGTCACCTCCAGACCTATTTTATGTTTAAGAATAAATACAATAGAATTTAAATCACCATTATTCTATTTTCTCTTTTTTGTTTTGTTTTTGCAGCAGAACACAATTTCTAACTAAAACCAAATACCAAAAATGTTACCAGGATTTTCAAGTCAGAAAAAATTTTGGATGTAGTCAAGGGAAAGAAAGGACACACGAGAGTGTTAAATATCCTCACCAGATGGGTTAAAACACTCATCAGATTAAAACACTCATCTCTTTCTTTTTTCCTTTTTTCTGGACCATAGGTTACATCTTGAATTATACACAATTGTCTGCTTAATTCTAGGTAATATATTGATTGGATGAAGACAAGTAGTAGATTAGAGTAAATTTATGGTCATTCACAGGATGTTTTGGTTAGATAATTCAGTATCATAGAAAATTATGTTATAATGATTTCTGTTCATATAAAACATAATAAACACTCCTCTGCATATCATACAAATATACACACATACACATTTAAGTATATAAGTGTATCATATAAATATATGTATTAAAAGCTCAGCATGGACAATAGAGCTTCTATTTTACTGAACAAAATGGATTTTAAACACCTATATAAAATGCCATGCCAAGTGGTAACAGTTTTGTGCTATGAAAAATAATAAATGCCAGAAAGAAAAACAAAGCAGGAAAGGGGCTGCAATATGAAAGCTGTTTTAGGAAAGGTTGTGGAAGGCTCTTCTGATGAGCCAAAAGAGTTACAGATTCTTAAATTCAATGACAGAATGAGCCATAAGGTAATCTAGAGAATAAAAGATGGAAACAAAAGAAAAAGTTAGTACAACTATCCTGAGGTCAGCATGGCCAAATCAAGAAAAAACATGCAAGAAAAATCAGAGAGGAGATCAGAAAAGCTACTGTGGCCTAAAACATATCAGGCTCAGAGGCCTTGGCAGGTAAAGTTTCCCCAAGGTATGTTTGAGAGGACACCAGTGGAGCATGGTAAGCAGGGGATGACACAATCTATCTTTTATAAAGAAAACTTGGGCTTATGTGGAAAATGGATTATAGGAGAGATGAGAGTGGAAACAGGAAGACCAGTAGGAAGTGATTGTGACTGCCTAAGTGAGAGATGATGATGGTGATGGCAGCATGAGTGGAAGAAATGGATAGATTTGGGATATACCTATATATTTTCAAGACAGAGCTGACTTGCTAATGATGGAATGGGTGTGGGAAGTAATAAGAAGAATCAAGGATGAAATTTTACTCTTTTTCTTTTCTTTCCTTTTTTCTTCCCCTTTCGCCTGGGCAATGAAGGAGTCAAGAAAACTTTTTATTGAAATTGTGAAGGAAATACGGACACTGAGAGAATAGATTTAGGACAGTGACACTTATAAATGGGCTAAGAATAAAAAATTTTGAATCATTTTGTCTAATTGGGGATCCTGGGTAGATATCCAAGTGGAGATAATGAGCAGGCATTTGTGTATATGAGTCTGGAATCAGATCTGGGATATAGGCCAAATGGTTTGGAGACATCAGTTCAGAGATGGTATGAGATCAACCAGGGAGTGAGTGTCTAGAGCAAAGAAAGTCAGCAGAGCAGGGGCCTGTGACCTAAGACAATATAATATTCCATCTTCACATATTAGTATCATTTGAGCTCAATCTCCAAAAGTTTCTTGCCTCAGGTTAAAACTGCCCTTTAATATCTGAAAAATGATTCACTAGGAATCAGAGTATCTTCTTTTAAAAAAAATATATGTATTACTTATGCTGATCCAGATGTAGCTTAATACATTACTTTAGGCTCACATTTATCTAAACCCCTAAAAGCAATCTAGATAAGGTTAGAGGAAACAGATTCCTCTCCTATGAATTCAGAAGATAATAATTTCCTTAAATCCCAAGGTAAAATGAGGAATAAATTACTCCACAGAAACAATGGAGTCAACTGCAACTATAGAAAGAACTAGAGACTATTAGATTTATTTAAAATTATTTTTCATAGTTTATATTAATAGAAATTTTGATAATAAGCTTTTCTATGATACTGAATTATCTAATTAAAAAAACACTTTGAGTGGTTGGTCTTAAAGATACTCTGATCTAGTCCCCGTCTTCAACCCATTAATTCAGGTGACAGACAATTGCATATAGTTCAAGGTGTAATATTAAATATAGCATAGTAGCTTCAAGCATGGGTTTTGAAATCACTCTGGCTCTGCCATTTATTAGAGATGTATTAGAAATATGAAAGACTCTAGACTCAGTTTCTTTTTATGAAAAATGGACTTAAAATACCTCATCTAATTTGTGGAGTTTTCCCTGAGAAAAATATATGTAAACATTTAAAATCTGTCTAGCCCATTAGAAGCACTCAATAAATTAAATCCTGTACTATAATTACCTTTTAGATAAACTATGAGTTTAAAGAGACTTTGTGGTTTAGCAGAGCAACATTCTAAACATAACTTCTGAGCAAATATTTGAGCATGCCCCATTTTAAAATTATACTAGAATTTTTACTGTGTTTATAACTTGTAATGCTGTCTTAAATTTTGTGTTATACTTTTTAATTAAAAAAATACTGGGTTATCTGCCTCATAAATGTTGAAGTCTAAAATATAAATATAGACATTAAATAATGCTTTGTTATTCAGAAAGAGGCATACATGGCTTAAAATGAATTCAACAATAATAAAAAATATATATAACCTCAATTTAGAAAACAGATTACTCAAAATGAATATATTTTTTAAAAATGGCAACACCTAGCAAAAAAATTGAAAATACAATCTCGTAAGTCAATAATCCAATAAGACAAATTCAAATACTTTAACAACTATTTAATATCCTGCTAACGACCATTAATCTTTGTATATATTTTTCATTGGTTCCTTAAATTGCTATTTATATTAATGTTTCTGTATTTTTTTCCCCTCAAGGAGCTCTTGAGAAGAATGTAAACACCATATGTTACATAGTGTTAGGACAAAATTATAATTACTTACTCAAGTCAACAGGTAATTTAAATCTGAGTAAGTATAAAGCTATATTAAAGGCAGCTGCTAACAGTTAAACTGTTTTTCCCACATAAAAATGTATTAAATTATGTAGCTAATAACCTAATTATACAACATGAATATAATGAAAAACAGAATTTTGTGTACATTAATAAATCTCATTCTATATTTGTCACTAAAGCTTTAAAACTAACTTATAAGACTGAAAGTAATGATATTAAACCATGTGGCTTATGGAAATGTGTCTCACTTTTTTATATGTGTACTTTGTACTCATCTCTCAGAATTTTGAACAACCTGTGAATTTTTCTCTACACTTATCTGAGTTTATGTACACATTTTTTAGAACTTCACTGAAGCTTTCATCAAATCTTTGCAAGCACTAAATTGGATAATGTTAAGACAAGTCAGTTCCAGATATTTACCATTATATAGAAATGATTATTCATGAAGTTCTGATTCTTTCCTAATAGATCGCTTTATTAAGACATATTTCAAAGAAAAGATAATTCCAATTTTTTTAAAACTAGCTCTTTCCTTAAGCATTAATGAATATAGTCTGTTACAAAGAAGAAAGTTAAAATTCATGAAGCACTATTTGATTCTGTCAAACTAAGTAAACATAAGCTTTTACCCTTTACCAATATTCACACAAAGTCAAATATTTATTATTTGTTACATTTTATAATCACGTGTGTAGTATTCAGCTTAGTTTTAACACAGATTTCAAGTGCCTAAAAAAATGAATATGAAGGGCAGCTTGGCTGGCTCAGCGGTTTAGCGCCGCCTTCAGCCCAGTGCGTGATCCTGGAGATCCGGGATCGAGTTCCACGTTGGGCTCTCTGCATGGACCCTGCTTCTCCCTCTGCCTGTGTCTCTGCCTCTCTCTCTCTCTCTCTCTCTCTCTCTGTGTGTGTCTCTCATAAATAAATAAATAAATAAATAAATAAATAAATAAATAAATAAATAAATAATAAAATATTAAAAAATGAATATGAAGACTGTCTGTATGGAGATATATATACATATAACTAAATGTGTATATAACTATATATTTTTTTAAACAGAAAATAGAAAACAATAAATTTTTAAGATCCATTGTAAAATATAAACATTTTGAGAGTAGACAGAAAAAAACAAACTGGAAAGCAGACAAGAGACAAGTAATCTGAAACCTGAGCCAGTCATGCACAACCCCATTCCTAAACAACCCTACCATTATTATGGGACCATGGGTACAGCTATATACCTGTGAAAGTGGGAATGAAGATGGATCTGGAAACCAGAGGACTGGTTGTCCTTCCATCCCTAGCAAAAGCTACAAGTTTATTGTCTTTAGAAAGAATATTAGATGGATTAAAGTAACTTCAGGTACAATTTTGTAAGGCATCACCCTACTGAAAACAAGTAGATTAAAATGAATAGACATTTTTCCAAAGAAGACATACAGATAACCAACAGGTTCATGAAAAGCTGCTCAGTATCATTAATCATCAGGGAACTGCAGCTCAAAACCACAATGAGGTATCACATCACACGTGTTAGAATGGCTATTATCAAAAAGATAAAAAAATAACAAATGTTGGTGAGGATGTAAGGAACTCTTGCACACTATTGCTGGGTATGTAAATTGGTATAGCTACTGTGGAAAAGAGTATGGAGTTTCCTAAACAAAATTAAAAACAGAGCTACCATATGATCCAGCAAGTCCACTTCTGGGTATTTATCCCCTCACCCAGATGAAAACACTAAATCAAAAATATATATGCACTTCCATGTTCATTGCAGCAATATTTACAATATCCAAGATACAGAATTAACCAAAGTCCATCAATGGATGAATGGATAAAGAATATATATATATCTTCATATATATAGATATATATATCTATATATATATGTATAAATACATATACGTATTTATGGGGGAGAGACATGTATGTATGTATACACACATGTAATATTATTCAGCCATAAAAAATAATGAAATCTTTCATTCGTGACAACATGGATGGATACCAAGTGTATTATGCTAAATTATGCTAAGTGAAATAAGTTAGACAGAAAAAGGCAAATATTGTATGGTCTCTCTTGTATATGGAAGCTCAAAAAAAAAAAAAAACAAATAAAAACAAAAAATTCCAAAAAACTAATAAGCTCATAGATACAGTGGACAGATGAGTGGTTGCCAGAGGCAGGGGTGATGGGTGAGAAAAATGGGTGAAGGGAGTATAAAGTTTAAAATAAAAGAAAATAATGTATTCAATGTCAAATATTTTTTTAAAAAAGGAACATTAGATAAATTTTATATTCATGATCTCTCCTAACCCTTCTCAGACAACCTTAACCTCCTTAATCATAAAGTACCTCAAATCAGACACACAATGCCAATTCTCAAATTCTCATTTTCTTTCTCTCTTAAAAAAAAATACCTACATTTTGAAATCTGAAAACTCCATGTCCCACTCTCTTTTCCTATTTGTGTTCTTGGTCTGGCAGCATATCCTATCCTTTCCAGGAAGGAATCTTTCCGGGAATCTTTCCTGGAATTTTGTCCCTGTGTACCCAAGAACTAGGTGCTTACCTTCCCAGAAATTTGGTAATTTATCAAATTAAAATTCCTCCTATTTAAACTGGTAAAGCAAATTATATTCTTGAATCTATGAAAACTGACCAATATTCCATGTGGTGTTCGATCCAAAGATGATTCAAAATTATTAGGTCTCTTAATAAAAGAATTTAATAATCTTAGTAGGATTATGATTTCAATAAATGCCAAATCTAAAGAACTGACAGATGCTTTCTTACATCTTTTCTCCCTTCCTTTGCCTTTCCTTCTGTTTCCTTTTTCTCTTCACTTTTCATTTTTTCTCTCCTTTTCTCTGTATTTCTACCTATATTCCTATAGTTTATATAAAACCAACAGTCAGAATCATGTCTAAAATAAAAACACTGTAGACCTTTTGTAGTATAGTAGTTAAAGCCCGTTTTCAGAATTAAAACAAAAAAAAAAACTGAGTTACAGTTCCAGCTGAGCTATTTACCAACACTATGTCCTCAATTCAGGTTCTTAACTGCTCTAAGCTTCGATTTCTTTATTCGTAAGATAACACAATAACCATGTTTACTGAGGATTAATACTCTAAAGAAGTAGACAGCATTCAAGATTTCCACTTTGGAGAAATGAGTCTATATCCTAAAATTTCCAGCATTTGGCAATGAAAAATGTCAGGAAAGGTACTATTTAAAAATGGGGTGCCTGGGTGGCTCAGTCTGTTAACTATCTGTCTTCAACTCAGGTCATGACCCAGGGTCCCAGGACTGAGCCCCACATCAAACTCCCTGCTCAGTGAGGAGCCTGTTTCTCCCTCTCCCTCTGCTGCTCCCCCAGCTTGTGCTTGCTCTCTTT
Organism: Vulpes lagopus; assembly: GCF_018345385.1. NCBI lineage: Eukaryota > Metazoa > Chordata > Mammalia > Carnivora > Canidae > Vulpes > Vulpes lagopus. The sequence continues at coordinate 89,654,758 of NC_054829.1, read as the reverse complement.
GTCAAACAAATAAAGACCTTTAAAAATAATCCAAATAGGCAGTTGGCAGGAATGCAGTTGTCTTTTAGACATTGGTTATCAGAGAAATACCAGCAATGCAGAAGCCACATTTTTCAGGAGACGAGATGAGATCTTGACCAACAAAGGGAATTGAATACTGAATTCCCTAGCATCAAGTTAGTCTCATAATAAATAATCTTTACATAGGATTGGTCCAGCTATATTTAGAGTTGTACAGAAAAAGACGATAAGCTACAGAAAATTTAATAGCCTGATACTACATGTATAGCTTGATAGGCTTTGTTAGGGATTTCAGGTTATCAATGGTCACTTTAATAAAATGATTAACTTTATTTTAATAGGATGAAAGCCTTGAGAAGAAATTTGGTCTTAATTAAATTTTTTTTCATCATTCATTTAATAATTCAATCATTTCATCTATTATTTGTGTATTATACACTAGTTCTATACTAAGCTCTGAAATAGGGAATATAAAGAATAAAACAATGATATTTGCATTTACAAACATCTTCTATTGGAAAATATAGTAAATAAATTAGAATCATGCAGTGTGAGAAAGATTTGACAGGCCACTGATGGTTTTTAAGACGGAATGAAGTAATGAGTCCTGGGAGACCTAGTTCTGATTTCTGACTTCCAGAGCTATAACATACTAAATGTGAGTTATTTTAAGCCATCACATTTGTGGTAACTTGTTATAGCAGCAATATGAAACCAATACGCTAACTACAACTTTTAAAGATATAATCATTAGATAAATATACATGAATGGATCTCTTATATTTTTGATAGTCTAGATAACCTGCAAACTATATTGTTTCAATATGAATATAAGCAGTTTTTATCCTATTTGGGGCATGTACAAATGCAGGTAATCAGTGATACTGGATGATATGAAAATTATTATTTCTTATAATTTATATTTGATTAGTTTCCTTTGATAGTCTAGGGATTGACAAATTTCAAATAAAGTTCAGGACTCATTCTTGGAAATTCAGCTCAAGAAACATTATGAACATTTCTTTTTCTGGCATCTTACTATTTACTCAACTTGCTATGGTCTGATATTTGTGTCCCTCTAAATTTCATATGTTGAAATCCTAACACACTAACTGGATAGTATCAGGAGGCAGGATGTTTGGGAGGTGTTTAGGTCATAAGGCCAGGGTCCTCATGAGTGTAAAGTATTACCTGATTAAAGAGTTCCCAGAGAGCTCACTTGCCCCTTCTACATGTAAGGTTATAGAGAGAAGACAAAAAAGATGGCTGTCTAAGAAGTGGGTCTTCATCAGTCATTAAATCTGCTGGTGATTTGATCCTGGACTTCTCAATCTCCACAACTGTGAGAAATAAATTTTGGTTGTTTATAAGCTTCCTAGTTTGTGGTAATTTGTTAAAGCATCGCAAACAGTGCAAGATACAACTTTTGCTTACTTTTTGTATTTCAATGCCTATAGGAGTAGTCTAAGTTCTTTACAAAACACACAATGGCCTTCACACCAAACAACTTTGTCCTTACCACATAGGAAACACACCACTGAATATTTAGACCCTCATGGCCTAGCTTGGGACCTTAGCTCTTCTCCTTTGGCTCAGATCTCATGACACTTCCCTTTTCTCAATTCCATCTTTATACTTTTGAAATACTTTGCACTTCTCCAGACTGTATCTCTCTACAACAAGCATTATGATTTACTGTAGCTTTCTATAATCAGAATAAAATATTTCCCCCAATACCTTTACATAATCTTTACACATAGCAGGGACTCAATAAATGTTAATTATTGCTCTGAATGACTCACCACATTCAACAATGTAGCACAAATAGTGATAGATGACAAAACCAGTGACACATAATATCGCCAAGTGACTAAGGCCCATAAGAAAGAGCAAGAAAAGAGAAGGAGAGAAATGGCTAATGTTAATAAGAGGATAGACCACTGTCAGCTTTATTCCTGTGGGCATTACTACCAGAAATTATGACCAATCTCTCTTTATCATGGCACAGCAACTGGCATTGCTCCATTTTTCTACTTGGATCTGTTGCCAAAGGTTCTATTGCCTCACAGAGACACTTAAGGGAGAAAAGTGAGCTTAATTCCTCTACCCTTAATTATGCTTTGACAACTCTGTTCAGATTTTTAAAAACTTTCAGGATCAAATACTGCTGCCAAAGTCTTTCTTGTTAGGCAGAGCCGAACTACTCTAAATTAATCTCTATTCTTAATAAGAAATATATGCAGTAAAATTCTAATATAACAGGTTTAGCCAACTTCATAATTGTTTGTCACAACTCCTGACATAAAGACTTCCTATCAGAATTACCAGAGTAAAACAGATTACCTGCAGAAAAGGACATGTCTACTAGAGAGAGAAGCTGACTGTTGATAATATAATGCAGGAACTTAACGCAGACAACTTTCTTAGGTAAGAATCTGACACCAACAGTGCTCAGAATATTCAAATTCTATCCACCTTCACAATTATTTGTATTAGGCTGTTAATTAGAGTCTAATACATCCATCTGGCAATTGTCTACCTTCCGATTTTCTGTGCTATGAACCAGCCACTATTCAAGAGTATAAAAGTAAGTTTCTGTGCAAACACATTGCACTTTTCCTTACCTCTTTGGAATGCATTTTAAAGTGATGTTAATAAATTCCTCTACATTATCTTCACTATAACAAGAGTAAATAGAATTTTCTGATTTTTCATAATTATCCAACTTTAAATTTGTGCCAATATATTTCCTACACAATTACTAGGCATAATAGAATTTATCAAAATTATGTGCGGTGTGAAAACTGCACTGAAGAAATGCTCAATTTGTGACACAAAAACTTCAGAACAGAGTGTTTGCTTATTTTACTTTTTCAATTGTACCTGTCATTATGGCTATTTAATACCTCTGTATCATATAATTAAAACAATGGATGACCAATGTCTTAAAACATTTTATTATTTATATTCTCTAATCTCATGTAGTTAGAGAAAATACAATCATTTCTAAATTATTTGATAGATGATAGAATTCATTGCACTTTATCCATGGACAACTTATTTTACAATTGCAGCTGCACAATGATATCATTCAACTTCTAAAATTTGTTTGTTAAAGAAGTAGACAATTCCAAAATAGAACAGATGAAAGTTACTGCTAGATAAACTAAATTCATGATGAGTCAACTTTTGATAGCTTCTGATATTCACGGTCCATCTCAAATGGACATATTAATAATGAATCATAGTCTTTGAATTGTACCCTGATTGCTAATTTCTTAACTAAGGAAAAATATGTTACAGTACACTTCACGGTTACAAGTCAACTCTGAAGCAATGCTAGAGATTATATTTAAAAACAACGAAGGTGGGTGTTTATGATCCGGAATGTATATGAAATGGTAACATTTAGAGTAAGAAATAAACACTGCATGTGCTATACATGAGATTAGTTGCTTAAATTATCATTGATAATGATGTCATCATCTTAAGTGTTTACCTTCAGCCCATTCTGAATCTGATATCTGCAGTAGATATTAAAAGAGATCTTGTTCTTAGAGGTGTGCACAGCAATGATGGCTGCCTCTTCTATTATTTCATATTAAAGTTTTCTACACGCTGAGGATGAATAGGTGTTGAAGAACACAGCACGGACCACATATTGATTTCAACTGCTTCTAAATAACATTGTCCTGGCATCTTGCTGGCAGATAGAACATATGTTTCACTGAGGTAGATCCCCAAACCAAAGCTGAAGTCATAATGACTCAGCTTCTTAAAAGTTATTTTTTTCAAGAAATATAAAGTTGCTTTTATTTTTCAAGTTTTCAAGAATTTTATTGGCTTTAGGATTTTCCTAGGGTAGTTCAACATTTTGTCTTTATGTGCAAATGAACCCAAAAATAGCTTTCCACATTCTGTACCTGAATTTTACCTATCCTGCCATGTTCTGTGTCTGTAACTCTAAATTCGGGATTTTCCTATAAAATCCCTACTCTTGCAAGTCATGAAAGCCAATCCAAATCTATGTATCTTGTAGTTTTCGGGGGTTCTTTTTAAGTCGGCTGTAGAGAAAGTGGATCCCAGAACTCCATTTTCCAAGGTAACTTTTGACAGATGCTCAAGTAATTCTTGTCTACTAAACATGTCAAAGAGACTCTGACTAGAGAAAGCAGAATACGGCCCAATGTTCTGAAAGAATACTGAAATAAGCTTTGTAACAAAGTCTTCTATAGTACCACTTGTAGAACGCAAAAAATCTAAGGCACCAACCTATGCAACAATAAAAAAACTCAGTGAGATTTAAATTTAAGGAATAAAATGGATGTGTGAGTTGGAGCTGGGGTGAGAGGTATGCCATGATTTTAACATGTATTAATGTGGACAAATTCTATATCTTGCACATGTCTTCCTGAAATCATCTGGACAACGTGTGAGAAGGATCTGGACAGTAACACAAAGCTACTATGCAACATCAAAGTATTTGCTTATTTTTCCCATTATTTTTTTTTTCTCTGAGGCTTAATATGTTTGGGAGATACTGCATATCTTTTAACACAAATTAGACAAAATTTGTTTTGGCTTTAATTTATGTAAAAATAATTTTATTTATCAGAATATAAAATTATGGTTTTTCTTGCTAGTAGAGCATTCATCATATATTAGTAATGCAACCTAAAAAAGTCAAATAATAGGTATACTATTCATTTAAAATTTATTTTGACGACCTAAAGGAAGAAAGTTTGCATAAAAATATACTTGTATAGTATATTTGTATAACCTAATATAGAAAGTATTGTTTGGTAGTTGTTATTTCAATTCAATTTCTATTATTGGTATTTATAATTGGGGATTTAGCAAACTAATTTTTTAAAGCCATAATTCTTTGATATTCTCAACCTAAGATTTTAAGGACTATAAATTAATTCAAATATGGTGACATTTAAGTGAAGTTCCCGAATTTAAGGGAAATTAAAATAGCAGTGGAAAATATATTCAAATAAGTACATTGATGAATATACATAAACATGTAAGGAAATCTATTTCCTTCTACACTCCCTCACACCCAAACTCCTTATATCTGACTGAGAATTTAGTAGAGCTGAACACTGATTAAGAAAAGACTATCACACAGCATTTTTATTCAGTGTAGTTGATTAAAGATTGCTGCAAACTTTTGTCATTCCTCTCTGGAAAACGGTATTGAGTTTCCTCAAGAAGTTTAAAATAGAACTATCCTATGATCCAGCAATAACACTACTAAGTATTTACCCAAAGAATACAAAAACACTAATTTAAAGAAATACATGCATCCCTATGTTTATAGCAGCATTATTTAGCATTATATAGCCAAGATATGGAAATAGCCCGAGTCTATCAATTAATGAATGTATAAAGAAGATGTGATACATATACACAATGTAATATTACTCAGCCACAAGAAAAGAATGAAATCTTGCCATTTACCATGACATGGATGGAGTTAAAGAGTATAATGCTAAGCGAAATAAGCCAGTCAGAGAAAGACTGTAAGATTTCACTCATATGTGGAAATAAAGAAACCAAACAAATGAGCAAAGGGGGAGAGAGAGAGAGAGAGAGAGGGAGAGAGAGAGAGAGAGAGAGAGGAGAAACCGAGAAACATATTCTTAATTATAGAGAACAAACCAATGATTACTAGGGGTGAGGTGAGTGATGGTTGGGTTAAATAGGTGATGTGGATTAAGGAGGTCACTTGTGATGAACACCTGGTGATATATGGAATTGTTGAATCACTGTAACATAACACCATGTTTCCTAACAGGAATTAAAATAATTTCTTTCAGAACTGTGAGAAAATACTTTTATTTTTATTTTATTTTTTTAGCCACCTACCCGTGGTATTTCATTATGGCAGCCCTGGCAAACTAATACGCTATCTGTAGAATGATTTGCTTTCAATGTTGGCCACTGATTGACTTTTGAGAATCTGACTGGTAGCTGGTGCCTTACACTCATATTACACTTTCCATAAATAATAAGAGTGGCTGTTGTATATCTGAAACTAATATAACCGTATGTCAATTATACTTCAATAATTAAAAAAGGTTATAATAAGAGTGGCTCACTGTGCCTAAGCAATTTGTATAAACAATATTGTTAATGCTGAACACTTGACTTCTTTCTAGGAGTTTGGAATTTCTGTCTACTCTAGTTACAACAGCATTCCTCTGAATCTTTGGGTATTGCTAATGGGATTTAATGGGTAGAAGTATCACATACATTGTTGGGAGAAGAGTACATGTGTTCCTTATTACTACATACTGAATTCTGTGAGTCCTTCTAACAAGTATCTGAATGCTGAAGTTATTTCAGGGACCACTAACACTGTGTGACTGCTTAACCAACAGAAAGATGTGGAGGTGAAGCTGTATATATTTACATCTTTTCCATAATTGGCCTGGCAGCTTCCACTTCTTGGAACATCCAAAATGGGGAAGCCAGATTTCTTGTAACAAGCCTAATCACTTCAAGATACTGTGAGAAAATGCTGCCAGGAAATTCAAGCTAGTCCATAAAGGAGTCATCTTGGGTATCTACTCTACTTCAGCCTTCAGATAACTCCATTCTCCACCTACTTCTTACTGTACCCACTTGTAAAACCTCAAATGAGAACTGTCTACATAAGTTTAGTCAACCTAGAGAACCATAAACAGCAATAAGAAATTATTGTTTGGGGCACCTGGATGACACAGTTGGTTAAGCACTCAACTCAGATTGTGATCTCAGAGTTGTGGTATTGAGCCCTTCATAGGGCTCTGTGTTCAGTGTGGAGTCTGCTTAAGATTCTCTCTCTGTTGGGCAGCCCGGGTGGGTCAGCAGTTTAGCGCAGCCTTCAGCACAGGGCCTGATCCTGGAGACCCAGGATCGAGTCCCACATCAGGCTCCCTGCATGGACACTGCTTCTGTCTCTGCTTCTCTCTCTCTCTCTCTCTCTCTGTGTCTCATGAATAAATTAAAAAAAAAGAGTTCTTATGTCTTAAAAAAAAAAAAAATTCTCTCTCTGTCTCCCTCTGCCCCTCCCCATTCCACCCGCTCTCATTTTCTAATAAATAAGTAAATCTAATATATATATATATATATACACACACACATATATATATATATATATATTGTTTTAGGCTGCCAAGTTTTAAAATGCTTTATTACAAAGAAACTGATAACTAAAACAATCATTTTATTTTTAAGTCTTCAAAAATAATTGCTGAAATATACATATTATTAATAATAAATCCCTCTTAAAATTTAGTACTATTAGGAAAACATTTGGGGCCATTTTGCATTTAAACGTATTACATATCATAAACACATTCCTTAAATATAATCAGTGTGATTTTATATTAAAAATTAATCAGCTGTCCTTTGGGGGAAAAATTCCTGCTTATTTCTTCCACTAAGCATAAGGAATCCTGTTCCTGTCCCATTGTTATTGGTCTATTAGAATCCACCTCAAATTATTAATCAAATCTAGCTGCACTTGTATGGTTTTCAGTTATGTGGAAGAAAAATAGATTACCAGAAATTACCATTCCCTGTAAGACTGAATATTAACCGTAGCAAAAGGGACATTATTTGTATTTGTATTTGTATCAAGTACAATAGATTACCAGAAATTACCATTCCCTGTAAGACTGAATATTAACCATAGCAAAAGGGACATTATTTGCCATCTCTCCTTTAGTCTCTCATTACTATTAAGAAAATTAAGCCAAACCAACAAATACTTTATTAATCTCTATATTATGATACACCTACTTATTTGCAACATCAGAAAGATAGCAAAAGAAATAAAAAAGGGGGGGGGGCATAGAGAACATTAAAATCAGGAATAATCTTCAATACTGATCTTTTTTGATATCCCCTATATAATCCATTAAAAAATCCTGCAGATTCATATTTAAAATGTGTCCAAAATCCCACCAATGTTTACCCTCTTAACTTTTACCCTTCCAGTTTAAGCTGCCATCACCTCTCACCTGTAGGAGTCTTATGCCTTTTTCTACTCTTTCTCCAAACTCAGAGTAATACTTTTAAAATAAAGTCTATCTGGGATCCCTGGGTGGCGCAGCGGTTTGGCGCCTGCCTTTGGCCCAGGGCGCGATCCTGGAGACCCGGGATCGAATCCCACATCAGGCTCCCGGTGCATGGAGCCTGCTTCTCCCTCCGCCTGTGTCTCTGCCTCTCTCTCTCTCTCTCTCTGTGACTATCATAAATAAATAAAAAATTAAAAAAATAAATAAATAAAATAAAGTCTATCTATGCCAGTTTATCCCCAAACACTCTAATGGTCTCCCATCTCATGTAAAGCTAGATCTCAAGTCTTTCTTTGGCCTACAAGGCTCTTCATGATCTGGTTTCTCTCTCCCCTGATCTCTTATTACTTGCCCCCTCAATCACTCTGCTCCAGCCACAGGGCACTCTGTTGATTCTGAAATGGCCAAATGCTTTTGCACTTTTTCTCAACCCTCTTCCCATAGATGAGTAGCCCACTCCCCTTTATTCATTATGATCTCTGCTAAAATTTCCCTTAATGAGAATGGCTGTCTTTGGCCATCTGTTTGAAACAATATCATACTTTAGGGTCACTTTCTATCTTCCAAACCCTGATTTATTCTTCATAATAGTGTCTATCATCTCTATCTTGCATATATATTTATTTATTGTCTACCTCTCCTCTCTAGAGCTCAAATAGCATGAAGGCAGGATTTAGTATGGGTTGTTTACATTGAAACACCAGTGCCTAGAATATTATCAAGTACAAACTAATAAACTGATTCACTATGAATGAATGAATGAATGAATGAATGAATGAACAAATGAATGAGTAGATGACACAGTAAAAAAATGAACAAAAATGCAGAATACACCACTTGGGGTTATTTTTGAGACATGAAAAAAGTGATTTCCAGTAATAAGAGAATTAAATTCACTGAATGAGAAACAATAGCAATAAACACTCACACACAAAAAATACTAACTCTATGCAAGGTCTACAACAGATGATGTTGTAGAAATCATACCACTATCTGACTTCTCTCTCCTGGAGTCTCCAAATGCGCTCTTTTCTGTTATACTGTGAGACAAAATGAACTGACAGTGTATACTGATGTCAGAATTAGTATACTGATGTTATATAAAGAACAAAATATCAACAGTGCTTCATTTACAGTGTGTTTTTTTTCCAGTACCTAATGTGACTGAACAATGTTCTTTCAGTGGAGCTTGAGTTTAGGAGGTACCAGCTTGAATCATAGGAAAGGTCTGGGAAATTAAAGAAAACATGCCACAGTGTATTCCTGATAAAAAGATACCATATGTCCTTATCAGATCTATTAATTATGTATTTCTTTTTTTCCAATAATGTTTTATTATATTCACCAGTTTTCCCTTAAGACAGATTCATTGTATTTACTCCTTCTCCCTCATAATTAATGAACATTAATTATATTTCCTACAAGGAATCTGATATATGACCTTATTTGAATACTCAAGGCAGAAAATAAATAGCATGACTTCTAGAAATGAATATTAAATATTCTGTGAAGTAAAGGATTTATGTTTATTCTCACATTGGGAAATAAAGTACAAAGGATTAAGTGGAAATAATTCTGCTTCATGTTATTTATAACATACAGAACCTCTTGCCTTAACTTAGAGTTATCTGTTCTGCAAAACATAATAGTTAATACATATACTGGTACTATGTTGTTATTTGAGGCAATTTCTATTTATTAACTTGCTTAATGTTATAAAAACCCAATGAAGAAGAATTTGCTGCTGTTCCCATTTTATGGATGGGAAAATTATTACACCAAGTAATAGGGTCACAGTCATACAGGTAGAAACTCTCAGAATGATATTTGTCCCCAACTAGGCTAAGATTGCTTCTAATGTTTTCAACCCTTCTGCTTTCTTAAAAATTGATATTGTTTTAAAGCAGAAGTAAGTAATCATCACAGAAACTATACACAAACAAATTTAAAGTATGACGCATCCATATAGTTAATGGTTGATACGTGTGTATTTTCTGGGATTACTATTTTTTTCTATATACTATTTATATAACTGAGAGGAAACTATGTTTGTCACTAAGTTTTGAGTTTAGGCCCTATGATCAAGCAGAATTAGCATCATTCCTTTCCATAATATCCCAGCACTGCATGACAAGATTATTTTTTTTGAGAAATTAATTTATTTATTTCCACCTCTGTCCTTTGCTTCAATAAGGTGGCTCTGTGCTTCTCAAAGTGAGGTTTGTATCAGGTAAGAAAAATCTTCACAGTTCAGATAATTCCTTTCCTCTATTCTATTTCTAAAAAGTACACCGAGAATATTGTTTCCAGGCTCTGGTTGATTAAAGAAGAGAAGAATAATCTCCAAGGGAAACTAAAAAAAAAAGGGGGGGGGGACTTCTTTAGTCTAGACTAAATAGTAATTTCTGAAGGTGAGAAAAAGGAGTCCAAGAACTTTGGATTTCACAAGGAGGGAGACTCCAGAAATATCCCAGAACCACTCTGAGTCAGCTCCTCGGGAAGGTGGCTGGACCTCCAACAGAGTGGCTCCATTTTGGATCTAGGCACTAGATGCCCAATCTCATTAGACATTCCAAGAGCCCTAGTATCACAGAAAAGCAGCATTCAGTGGGCCAGGAAAGGCAATGAGAAAACTACATTTGTTTATATTTAGATCTTGAAAATTGGTGAATGGAGGGTATTCTTTAATGCCTTTGTATACTCTTGAAGTAGGGTGTAAAGAAAAATAGAATTGAATTCATTTCCTGCTGTTGAATTTATCACAAGATAAGGATATAGGGGCAAGGTAGGATAATATCTTTTGCTAATATATCTAATCAAAGAAAAGATGATTTTTGGAGAAAAAGAGACTAAAATCTGGAGATCATGCTTCAATGAAGTGCAAATAAACTTTAAAATAGGGGATAAATATGGTTGACCAAAAGAACATGCCCATAATAAAGTTTATTATTGTGGAGAGGTCAAGAAACAATAAGCCAGCTTCAGCTTCCAGATTGTTAGTTCCAGGAATGGACTAAGGCTACTAATAACTGTGTATGTACAAATAAAAGGATTACTTATGAAAGAACAGTAATATTTGGTGACTCCAAGGCATTAGGTGTGGAATATCTACCTGACTGATCCTAACATAGGGAGAATGGAGGCTGGTTAGATGGGAAGTGATTAGATGGTTGAGAGAAATGAAGGAGAATGGCAGAGGGGAAAAAAGAGTAGCATAGGGTGGAATGGGCACATCAAAGTTAACAATGTCAACTTGTTTCAGTGTTATTCTATAAAAAAGAAACATAAACACTGCCATTAGCAGCCAAACGGTCTATTTTCTCTCTTTTCTTCTCAAACTCACAGATGACTAATCCTGAAATGTTATGATTCTATTATGATTATTTGATAAAATATTATTCCCACGCATGCAAAATTAGTATACCTTGGCCCTTCTGTAATGATGTTGTGGTAAGTAACATACCATTTGTGTAAGTCACTCTGAATGCTTTATTAAAAAAATAGAGATTATACATTTGCCTTTTGTTTGCAAATATGTGTCCATAACAATTGTGAGCCCAATTGTATGAACTTGGAATCCTGGAAAATTCTCAGGGCCAGGAATGTGACTGGGAAGTCTGTGAGTTTATGGTAGTATGTGTATAAAATTGTCCTTCATACATCTTTTTCTATGAAGGGATACACTCAAATGCTTTCATGACCAGGCATGAATGCAATAGGCGATGATGAGAATAGTGGTGAATAAGGACCCTTCCTCCTTATTTACATAACAGCTCCTCATTTACATTTATGAAGTATAGCATGAGTTTTACTTCAGAAATTCAAACTTTAATTTTTGACACTATTAAATACTACTGAGATGTTTCTATATATGATAAAAGTATACATGATATTCCTTTCACAAAAGAAGTAAATTAAGAGGCACTATAACTACAGTGGCTACCAACACTAATATTATATATTATAAGTGCTTAGAAGTTTTAATTTCTTATAAAACCACTTATACACATTAACAGGGGAATAATATTGATCTCTTAGAAGCAGTCACAGAAACTAAAATAATTATATTTATATTAACTTTGTGTCAGCATATTTTGGAATATATCTGACCTTTTCTTTTACCTCCATTAAAAAATACATTAATTTTGAAGGAGTATAGCCATTATCAATATATTAAAAAGAGAAAATGATTTCTAGTAATGCTTTGAGAATTCAATTAAAATCTTGTTAAAGATGTGATTCTTCTGTAAATTTTTTTTTCTTCTGTAAATTTTGTCCCATATACCATAAGATGTTACATGCAGTAACACTAAACTTTGAAGTTTTAGTATTTTCCCCTTTATTGTAGAATAATAAAGACTTCTCAATAAATAACATAATCAAGATACTATTCAGTATTTAATAATTCTCTGATATAAAATAATCTTTTAGCAATTATTATTGTCTATCATTTTTTAAAGATTTATTTATTTTAGAGAGAAAGCATGAGCAGAGGGAGGAGCAAAGAGAGAGGGGGAATTTCCAGCATACTCCTTTGCTGAGCATGGAGCTCAACTTGGGGCTAGATCTCAGGACCCTGAGATCATGACCTGAACTGAAATCACGAGTTGAATGCTTAACTGACTGAGTCACACAGGTGCCCCCTATTTATCATTAAGCAACAAAGCATCTATAATTAGAAGACAAAAGACACACAACGATATTCATAGCTTTCTATTATTCTCATTTTAACAATACAGCAAATTGAATATTTAGAAATCAATACCACCCACTGTTCTAGGTTTAAGCAGTATTAAGTAAGTTATAATCTTCATATGAAAAAGAAAAAACCCACAATAATAAACAATTTTATGATAAAATTCAAAAATCATGAAAATCATAATGAATCCCCAAATGTACTTTTACCTATCTTTAAGCCAAATTAGACTGAAATTATTGCATGTAAGTCATCATCCCAACTTTCCAACTTTTTTTCCCCTGAGATCTTAAGTACTGCCTTTATTTATAATAATTTTAATGAAATTTAAACATCCCTGGTACAAATATAATAAAGCTGATTTATAAGCTTTGGTTTAAAGAGATACATCTAATCTTAAGCAGCAAAACAAGAAAATGACTTCTTACTTGTAATGAGTCTAGTCTCCCAAGCTGAAGAATTCTACAAACCATACTGCTTGAATACTTATTTACATATTTACTTAAATATTTAAAAAATACAACCTGTTTGGGGGGAATGATTCCGTATTTCAGTTTTTATTTTGGCATTATTTGTAAAGATCACATAATTAATTAATTATGAGCTAGAGTCATCAATGAAAATGTAACCAGCTAATGAAAATGTAATCTCTCAATGAGGACTAAATAATTCTTCTTAAATTTATTACTTAAATTAAGATACACAATATATTCGAAAACTCTACTTCATGTGACATCAAACTATTACAAAGAAATTACTATTTCTTACATGCAAGGCAAATGAGGTAGTCTTTTAAAGCATTAACTTCTATTTCAAACTTTACTTTCATTTACCAACCAGAATGACAACAAAACCACAACAAATATTTTACCATTTGAAATTAGTTAATTACATATTAAGCAGCTCACCTTCTCATCTAAACCATGAATTATTTTACGTATTAAAGTACTTAATTATCCTAAAAATACCTTAAAGAATTATTTTTTGTTTATTTTTTACCTTGAAAGGCAATGGCTCTTCAGTAAGAGGACTAACAGGAAGTGAAGTGGTGCTACTTGCCGGGCTCATGTCTGCACTCTGCAACCAAAACACAATTGAATTAAATTGAGATACATTTTGGTAGTTATTTTTATTATTCCTAATTTAGAATCAAATACTTCTTCTTAATATAAAAACAAGCAAATAAAATATGGATGTAGAAAAAGTCATATTATGTCATATACTGAATCATTCCTTATTTAGAAAGAGTTATCTGAATAATTAGTCTAATTATCACTTCTTAGTGTACAATTCAAGTGCATTTTATTAAAGACCATGATCACCTTAATAGTAGGTCAGTATTTAAAATTTTATTTGCTTACTTTAGATTTTTGCTTTTTTTTAAAAGTTATACTGTATCTGTGAGGGTTCACTATGCTATTTCTATGTCTTTCAGACTGATTTTCAAGCACATCTTTAAAGTATTATTGACTTTTATTAGTGAAGATTTAAATAATTATATCCAGCTTTTATTCATTACAAAAGCTGTACCTGCATTAATATAAAATTGCAAAATATTAAATTTTTAAATTCCCATATTCATAGCCTTTGATATTTTATAATCTTTCTTACATTCTGCCAAACAAAACAAAAAGAAATGTAAGAGTAAAGGATTTACACAAAAAGAGAATTACTGGAATGTTGCTAATGCTGTTCTTCTAGTCCTGAAAAAGTATAATCAATTAAAACATTTTATTTTATCTTTTTAATTAAAACATTTTAAATAAGATGATTAGCCTTAAAAAGGAAGAATGGATGAGACGGTTACCATTATTTTTTCTAAAAGCAAGAAAAAATACTAATAATAGGTGGCAACAGAAGTTGTTACTATATCCTTAACTCACTCTCAGAATAATTCTCCCTTTTAAGTAGATAAGCAAATAAAATACTGAAAAGAAAGCACAGCAACATTTTCCAGCTTGGTCAATAATTGTGCCTGCACTGAAATACAGAAAATTTTGCAGTGAAGCTTAAAGCAAAAGAATAGATTAATTTTGATTATGACAAGGGAATAATTAGACCAGTTTGGCTGATCTAAGTGCCCAAAAAGAACACATTCAAAGAATAGATGTTGCAACTGTTATAATTCTTAGAGTCCCTTTCCATTCATGAGATTATTTTCAATTCATTTGATTCAGGTGTACCATAAATTGGACATATTTTAAATATCTTTAAAGCAGAATTATTTCAGCAACATTGCATAACAGCCATAAACAGAGGAACCAACATACCCAGTACAATTTTTATGTAACATGTTCTGCACCTACTTCTGAAATTGATGTAAGGGTGCACATTGACTTAAATTATCTAAAGGAGGAAATTAGGTAAAAACTGCGCAATAAGCTATTGAAGGAAGCAGAAAAACACATAGGCTAGATAATTGAGGTAAATTAGCTACTGACTTAATTTCTAAATTTATTCAGAACTTCTTGTCCATTATCTGGTCAAAATCAGGAAATATTCTGAACTTCCCCTGACTTCCACTATCTGATTATATGACATAATGGAGAAACAAAGGTTTTCTTAGAAGTAAATTTACCACAGGATTCTAAAACTTAAAAAAATGAGTGAAACCTTTTCTCCCCACACTAGAAAAACAAGCTTCCTGAGCTATTTGTTTCATGAGATTTCTTATGTGAAATTAAGAAGGTAATAGAACACAGTTCATGTATAGTTGAATTATCTCATCTTTTTATGGAGAACTGATATTCTGCATAGCATATTAAAGTATCATGCCCTTAAAAATCATATATTCAGGAGACAGATGACATTAAGTTGTGAAAATTTAAAAGCCTGTATCATATTCTTGCAGATGAAGATTTTTGAACTTCCGTAAGAACAGAACCAAGATCAAGCTTCATGGTTAACTTCTTTTAAAGTTGAGATCTCCCACAACTTCCCAGAAATAAATGTGTCATTCTAAGCACTGTTAAAAAGCAGACTCTGAAATTTGCATCATCTAACCTTGATTCTTCGAATGTCATTCTTAAAGAAAACTGTGTTCCAGCTTTAACTTTCAAATCCATCTTATAGTATGACACTTTAATTCTATTGCTCTTAGGGAATTTTGAGAACATGTTTTAAAAAAACAAATTAATCTTATATGACATCCGATATACTGTACTTAATTAGTTATTAAAATGAAAATACATAGCAAAAATAGAAAAACCATATCTTAATTTTTAGCTTATTGTTTTTACATTTGCATTTCAGTGATCCAATTTGCTTACACTTTTTGATATCTGATACTACAGTAAATCCTTCACATATATATTTTATCCATACCTCATACTTTAATTAACTTATCCTTTCATTTAATGATAGCAAATTCAATGTAATTACGTATCTAAATACAGATTAACAAAGTACTTCATAAGTTACGTTTGAAGTTTTTAAAAGCTAACAGTGTATGTTCTTTCACAATTTTCTTCATAAAATATTTGTTAGAGTCATGGCTTCATCTGCTTTTGATATATTTCTGAGGTATGGCCAGTTCTCAATAATTTAGAAGTGACTATCTTTGGAATATAGAATTATTCTGTAAAATAAAATCATCCCAAGAAAAGGAATCTCCTCAATTCACGTAATATGCTTTGACTTTCTAACCCAGTAGCAACTGCACAAGATGTTATTTACAGGTTATAAGAAGTCTATTCTAATTCCAACAAGTGTCTAAAAACCTGATTTTCTGGTTCTAAGTCCAATAGATACCTGCTTCTTTCTAACATTAGGATGACTGAATAATATGAACTTATTATCAAGACATAGAACATTTTCATCAAAATGTTCCCTCATGCTCCTTCGCATTCACATGCCACCCCCTTTCTGGTCCCAGGAAACACTGATATACTGTATCACTATAGATTAGTTTTGCCTTTCTTAGAATTTCAAATAAATGGAAATGTACAATATGAACTCTTTTGTACCCATGACCTCAGCCAGAGGCGGAGACATAACTGACTGAGCTGGCCAGGTGACCTAGGAATGTTGATACTTTGAATGACATATCTTCTTTAAGCTTCTATTCCTTTTATTATTGAAAAATAAAATATGTACTCATTGTAATAGCCTTGACATAGTACTCTGTTTTCTTTTGACTTGAAGAAATGAATTCCTAACTGATTCACAAATCATGTATACTTGATACTATAGATAGATATAAAATTGTCAAGTTAGTCATTTACATAATATTATAATTAAAATTGTTTTGAAATGTTCTTCATAAAATCCATAAATTAGGGAGTTACTTTTTAAAAATGTATTTTATCTTACTATTATTTTTAAGTGATCTGTACCCAATGTGGGGCTCAAATTTATGATCAAGAGTGGCAGCTCTACTGACTGAACCAGCCAGGTGCCCCAGAAGATGTATTTTCCCAATGATTTTCGGAGGAAATATGCTAATTTTATTAAATAAAATATTCCTTATTAATGTCCAATCCCTAGATACGCATTTTTTCTAATAAAGGAACCCTGTCTCCTTGGAAAAATTACTGATTCCAGGGGTGGGGCAAATAATGTATTAGGTGATTCTAGACTATCTTGTTGTTCCAGACATTAAGAAAACGCTTAAAAGGTAAAAAGATGGGTATGCAAAGAGATAAAGAAGCCAATGTGAAAGAGCTCCCAATTGCCATCATTGAAACAATTTGAGCAACAAAATAAATAAACAGTATTGGAGTTATAATTCAAATGATAAAACAAAATTTTAAAATCATCAATTCATATATAAATAAGGAACTGAATAAATACTTGGAGAGAAGAGACAAATCTATCTTACAGAAGAATTTCAAATAATTTATGTAGATACTCCCTCATTCTCATCATGTGAAACTTAAACTTCATCTCCCAATCCCTAGACTGTGTTTTAGTCAGTTAATTCCAAAGAGTAGAGTATGAAATAGGGAATGGTAACTTTACAGTCATCAAACATTACCTCATCAAGTGATCAAGGTAAACACCATGTAGATAGTATGACATAAAATAAGAGGATACTTCACCTCTGTGGTCTTTCTCCCACCTCAGTCTAATTATGAGAAAAATATCAGACAAACTCAAATTGAGGGACACTGCAGAAAATCTAACAAGTAAAAGTCAAGGTCATCAAGGACAAGGGAAATCTGAGGACCAGATCATGTTATTAGAAAAACATGACTAGGGCAGCCCTGGTGGCTCAGTGGTTTAGCACCACCTTCAGCCCAGGGCCTGATCCTGGAGACCCAGGATCGAGTTCCACATCGGGCTCCCTGCATGGAACCTGTGTCTCCCTCTGTCTATGTCTCTGCCTCTCTCTTTCTCTGTGTGTCTCTCATGAATAAATAAATAAAATCTTTAAAAAATGACTAAATATAATGTGATATCCTGTATAAAATCCTGCAATAGCAAAAAGAATATTAGGGAAAACTGGTAACATTTGAATTCATTGCTAAGTTTAGTTAATAATAATGTACTCATATTGGTTCTTAGTTGTGACAAATGTACTCTGCTGAGGTAGGATTAAAAAATAGGGGAAACTAAATGAGGGTTATATGGGCGTTCTCTGTACTACCTCTGCAACTTTTCTATAAATATGAAAGTTTAAAATAAAAAGTTTTTAAAAAAATATTCTTCATTAGCAATATAACCAGGCTTTTTCAGGATTATAACACAAGACTGTCATTGTATTCAGCTTCTAAGCTTTCATTAGGGCTTTTATATCTTCTTTAAAAATGAATTTTGACAGACTATTTTATTGGGATGCATAACAGCTCCACTAAAGAATCTTTAATCTTCTATGAAGAGCTCACTGAAAAGCTGATGCTAAATTGTTTTGCATGCTTTTATGTTCCCTACAGGAATGTTGACGGAAAGCTTCAGCCATACAAAATGATCTATTTGTTTGGGTACTCTTAAGGTGCTTGGTAGAATGAGTTTGCATTATTAATATTTACTGAATGCCATAATTCTATAGAACAGATCCATTAATTATACCTCCCCTGAAAGAATAATTAATGGATCTGTCCTATGGGATTAAAGTTTATTTATAAGAATTTCTTGAAGTGAAACATGATCAATTGGGCTCAAATCTGTTGAGTACATAAACAGGTTTGAGTATAAGCGAAATATTTTTTAAGCCATTAGGGTAAATTGTATAAGGTAATCCTGTAGGTCTAATAAAATTAAATGTTTATCTAAATGTGTTAACTCTAATTTGAGCATGCATTCTTACAGTTATAAAATTAGATTTAAAAAATGCACCACATGTTACAGTATTCTGTTGTTTTAATAATCAATGGTGTTGTTGCTGATAATTTGGATTTCTGTAGTATAAATGGGCTACTTTAACTGAAAATATTTTCCTTTTTCAGAGGTGCCAATTTTCTGTGAAGATTCAGTCATTTATTTGTTCAGTGATCCAGTAAGTATTAAGGACACGTTAGGCTTCCCTGGCCTTAGATTTTAATTTTTACCATGACTCATCTCACTGTTAAGATATTGTTGTCCCAAGGACTGAGTAAGAAAAGGAATGGATAATATCTAATTGTGTCACAAAAAGGCAGTCATTATATATTAGTGGGCATATTCTTGAGAGCTAATTTGTGTCCATCAAGTATATCCTACAAATGGCAATGAACAGATAGCCCGGGGCTCCTCCAGTCCAGGGAGCTGACCAATGAATATCAGGTACACTTCTGTGAGGAACCAAGTTAGCCATGGGGAAGCTGATTCCACTCACTTCATTCCTTAAGTCATATATATTCCTTATTTACTTTTTATTTTTTTGGCAGTAAACCAAAATGAGAGCAACAGTAAATTGAACTTAAGGTCTAAATCAAGACTAACTCTTTATAATTTGTCCAACTTCAACAACCTTATCAATTTGAGTCAGGTCTTTTATTGGTACTATTTTCTCCAAATGAAAATGCAAGTTTTTTCTTTTTTTTCCCTTTGTAATATCTCTTTGTAGGTGATATCTGCTGTTTTTGCCTAAATGTTGTTAGCATCTAATCCATTTTACTATGTTAACAGAATTTGAGTTTCCTTTGGGGAGTGATTTATCCTAAACTTTCAATGCATTTGTTTTGAGTATTGCTGATGCAATATCCTTGAAATAGGTGTGAGCATATAACCAAGGTCTAGCCAAACTATTCTATTGGATAGAAAAAAGCAAGGCACATGAGGCAACTCATTTAACTGAAATGCAGATATGGGAATTGTATTGGAATTTTGAGAAAGAAATGCTCTCACTCAGGTAATGTTGCTAAGGTCATAGAATGAATTTTTATCTGAATTGTCAGAGGCCATCAGGTGGATGGTATATTCCTAGGAACAAATCTAACACAGAGCCAATCCGACAAAGAAGAAAAAGCAATGGAGTCCTAAGTACGTATCTGACATACTGACAAACTAGCTCTACATAGCTAAATAATTTTCACGAAACAGTGTGGCTCACATTTAAGCATCCTTTCTTCTTTTATATATATATAAAGATTTAATATATATATATATATTAAGATTTTATTTATTTATTCATGAGACACAGAGAGAGAGAGAAAGGCAGAGACACAGGCAGAGGGAGAAGCTGGCTCCATGCAGAGAGCCTGACGTGGGACTCAATCCCAGGTCTCCAGGATCACACCCTGGGCCAAAGGCAGCACTAAACCGCTGAGCCACCCGGGCTGCCCTTAAGCATCCTTTGTAAATCAGGAATAAGCACCATGGTTGGGAAGTTACATGCTATAGAATCTAAAATTTGGAACTGGCTGGCACAAGTGGAGTAAAGCATTAGGATACTACTCTATTCAAAGCTGAGAAGTTAGCAATATTTATGTGATAGTAAAGTAATTTATTATTTTCTAAATTTGGGGTGATTCAGTATACATATTTTTAAATTTGGAGCTTTGTAAGATTTAGTAAAAAAAATGCCTATATATAAAATGCTTGTTTACTTATTCTTTTTTAAAATCGTGTGTGTGTGTATATGTATGGATATATATTTATATATATTGGGACACACACAAATATATAGGGAGGTTATATATATTATATATGTACACATGTACATATATACATATGTACATGTATATATACATATGTTTATGTATATATGTACATATATAATGTATACAATTTACTTTTAACTAGATGACACATTTACATAGCCCAAATTACAAATGGTGCAACATCTTTTTCCGGGAAAAAGTCTGTATTATACTCCTAGTCCCCAGCCATCCAGAGGCCTCTAATTTTACCAATTTATTGTATAACCTTCTACAGATCATATATATATATATATATATATATATATATATATATGATAGATTGATAGATACATAAATAGATAAATAGATAATAGAAACACACATTAACATTTATACATTGCAGTTGACCCATGAACAACACAGAGTTAGGGTGCTGACACCTGTGCAGTCAAAAATCTGCACATTATTTTGACTCCATCAAAACTTAATTACTAATAGACTACTGTTGACTAGAAATCTTATGGAATAAAGAGTGATTGACACATATTTTGTATATTACATTATTATATACTGTATTCTTATAATAAAGTAAGCTAGAGAAAAGAATATTAAGAAAATTATAAGAAAAATATATTTACAATAATGTACAGTAAAAAAATCTGCATACATAACTGGTGCCATTCAAACCCATGCTGCTTAAGGGTCAAATGCAAACACACACAGACACCCGTCATTGAGTTTTTCTTCTTTTAACATATAGAATAATATGTTTTACAAACTGTTCTTCAACTTGCTTTTTTGAAATTACTATGTATTTGTATATATTGAGTACCCTAATTCTTTTACATAACTGTATATTATTCCAGTTTATGGGTCTATCACAGTGTAGTGATAGCATACTTTTGGCAAGCTATGGTAAATGTATAAAGAAATACAAATCAATTAGAATCCAAGCACTTTTTTTTTCTTTGAGCCATATTAGAGCTTCACCATCTAAACAAAGTTCTTTTCAGCTCATCATTTAAAAAAAATTAAAATCAAGTACCAAATATAATTACTTTACACCAGACATACTGCAACATAACTGAGGAGAGCAATAGCTAATCTTATTACCAGTATATTTAAACCAGCTTACTATTGTTGATGGTCGTATAGATTACCTCAACAATGATTAAGTGTATTAATTTTATTTTGCTTTTTATTTGCTTCAATTTTAGAAAATTGCAGTGTCTACTCATATCTAAATCCTGGGAGTGCATGGTATTTGAACTTTAAAGTTCCTATATAATTCTCCCAAGTTATTGTACAGATAATGTGAGACTGAATCCCTAGTTTAACCCACTATTTTTTTCCCGGGGAGAGAAGTTTGCTTCCTGACCCATAATCCCTGAAGCTAGATGCAAATCAATTACTGCTGGATCTCCATATGCCTTGGTCTATGAGTTGAGTCTCTATTATTCCTCACTTTGTTCATTTTCTTGAGCATTCTTGGTATTTCTGGCTGTTGCCAACTTCAAATTATGATCTCATTCTATTAACAACATATAATGAATAGTATTGAGAACCTATCACAAACCAGATTTTGTGATGTATATTTAATGAAAACAGTCTCTGTCTGATTCCAATTATTTTAAGTTCTTTAAGGGAGACAAGCAAGTATTAAAAGAATAAACTAGAAAAGGGAATAACTAGACAGATAGATTAGATAGATAAATAGACAGATCGAGACATAATCCAATCACCCAAAGACAATCACCGATAAATCATCTATGTGCTTTTCCCAGTCTTCTTCTGTGCAACGTAATTGATTGAAATTACTGTACATTATCCTAGATTTTGGACCCATATTATATTCTCAAGATTCTTTTCACATCAAATGTTTTCTTTCAATGTGCTTTATGATGAATGCACAAAATTCCACCATATAAGCATAATTTTATTCTTCTTGCCAGGCAGGCTTCTACTTTTAGATGTTTTTTATTTCCATTTTTTTCTTTAAAATTAATGCTGTGATAACATTCTCAAAACAGTTCTGTGATTATATCTTTTAAAATATTTATAGAGTCATAAAGTCTCAGTTAAAGGATATGCATGTATTCTTGGCTATATTTTGCATTTATTATTGAATTTTCCTCCAAGGCTAATGTATTGATATTTACTTCTACTTGAGAAGACTGAGAGTTCTAAATTTATTGTACTTCAAAAGGGAAAGAGAAATATATCAGGTTATTTAATAGACTGGGATTTACCAATTGGTTAGTATTAGGGGAAAATATATTCTTAAATGTCATTTGAATAAACTCTAAATAGATTAAAGTGCTAAATTACCAAAAAGAAAAAAGTACTTGGAGAAAATATAAGTAAACATTATTTACCAATTATCACAGAATGATTAGGACTTTTTAAAACATAAACATATTTAAATCATAAAATCAAAGATTGATATGTGATTATGTTTACTTTTCTTAATAATAAAAAACAACTATAAAGCAAATAAAATATTTGAAAAAGTTAAAGTTTGAGAGAAACACTTGTTTCTCATTGCTCGCATTTCTTTTCATGTAGAAGGAACTCTCCCAGTGTTATATTTTCAGCTTCTCTGAATAGCAAAGAAAGGTTCACTTTTCTTGCTGATAAATTTGGATGGATGAACTCAGCGTGCTTTGCTCAGTTCTTTCCTCTTTCTTTTGTTAGCAGGGTACATGTATTCTGTTCGACAGCTATGCAATAGATTTTGTATTGCTAAGTTTTTAGCAAGGTCTTTAAGTCTCAGATCATAAGAGTTTAGCCTGAAAGGCTGTCTACAGCTTATGGAGGCCATAGGTTAGGAGCTATTTTTATATCCTTGTGAGTCTTCAGTGATGATGTGGGGGATGGATGGGCCTCAGCAAAGCCTCCAGGTCCCAAGAACCTCAGAAGGACAAGGCCACGTGTAGTCTCAGCCAAAACACAAATGCCAAGGTTTCAGGAGTTGTTGTACACTTACGCTGGTTGACCTTAAACTATACAGAACAGCTTGCCATTCGCAGATTAGGCAGGCTTCGTATTGAACTGGAAGGAAAGAAAGTCTTTCCATTCTTGGACTTTTTCAGTGTTGGTAGGTATGACCATGTTGGCAGCTTTTAAGCTGAAAGGCAGTTAAATTCTTGCTACAGAGGGCTAGTGAGCTTCTAGCTTTAAATTCTGAGTGTCAGGCTTAATAGTTAAAGTTGAATATGTTGGAGTGCCTGGTCGCTTAGTCAGTTAAGCATCTGACTTTGGGTCAAGTCATGATCTTGGGGTCCTGAGATTGAGCACTGCAATGGGCTCTGCACTCAGTGGGAAGTCTGCTTGTCCCCCTACCTCCCCTCCCACTTGCGTTCTCTTGCTTTCTCTCAAATTAATAAATAAATAAAGTCTTAAAGAAAAACCCTTAAACTGGATATGTTGCCTGATGTTGACACCTTTTAGAGTGGCCTCCAAAAATATCTGCTTTCTTGTATTTACCCTTTTGCATGAATCCCCTCCCCTTAAGTATGGACTGGACATGGTAACTCACTTACAATGAATAAAACAGGGCAAAAAACTAGATTAATAGAGACTGCAGAAAGGTTAAGTGTGGAAAGTAAAAGACTCCTTAGAAGGTGACTGTAATATGTTGGGAGATGATGGTGGTTTAAATAAGGTTTTTATCAGTGTGACTGGGGACAACTGGATAAGGAGTGTATATATTTTAAAGTGGAATGATCAAATTCCCTAATTTTTTGGATATGGGCTTCAAGAGAAATAGAGGAGTCTGAGGTTATTTCTAAGGTTTTGTCTGAGCAAACAAAAGAATTGCATAGAAATTTATGGGTATAGAAAAAAACTGCATAAATAACATTTGAAGTGAAGGGGGAGCAGACAGGTGACCCTAAAATATGCCACTTTGGCATGTAGATTATGTGAGCTGAAGGCAGTCAAAACTCACTGGACTTGAAAAAACTTTTACCTCTCCCTTAACTCCCCAAAATATTTGAGGGGGGGTGGCCCAGAAAGAGAGTTATTACCAGAGATGACTTTTTGTTGAAGGACCTATCTGTGTGGCAGGGCAAACATTTAATTACCAAACGCCTGCTTTTCTTATTGTCCTGTGAATTACCTTCCTCCCCTTTGAAGCTCAGAGTCCTACTACATTCCTTAGCTCAGAATGACATATAAGCCTCAAGTGACCTATTTGTTCTTGGGTTCCTTCTTTAGGGCTCTGGTACATATAAAATCCAATTTGTGTTTTTCCCGTTAGTCTATCTAATGTCAATTTGAGTATTAGACCAGCCAAAAACCTAGAAAGGAAGTATGGAAACGTGTTCCACTCCTAGAGAGGAGAAAACAATCGACAAATCAGTTTATTCAAGTTAAATTTGAAATTTCAGTTGAACATCATAGTAGAGATATCAGGTAGCACTTGGACACTGTGGAGTAGAGATGTCAGGTAGCACTTGGGTATGCATGGATGGCTGAGATAGGACAGAGAACAAGAACCTGGAAAAAAATGGGTTCAAGGAGCTGACATGCTAAAGCAAACCGACAATTTATATAAATCAGAACGATTTTAGGAGCAATATTGGAAATAGTCTAAATGAGTAAGGATCTATAAACTTCAAAGAATAGAGGAAGGGGTATGATAAGGGTTTAATGAAGATTGCAATAAAGAGTAGGATAGTCTAATGGCATGATCTTCAAGCCATCCAGATAGCTAAGAGACACATGAAAAGATGCTCCATATCACTTGGCATTGGGGAAATATAAATCAAAAAACCACAATGAGATACCACCTCGTATCAGTCAGAATGGCTAAAATAAGCCAGGAAACAACAAATGTTGGTAAGGGTTCGGAGAATGGGGAACCCTCATACACTGTTGGTGGGAATGCAAGCTGGTGCAGCCAGTCTGGAAAACAGAATGGACGTTCCTAAAAAAAGTTGAAAGTAGAGCTACCCTATGACCCAGCAATTACACTACTAGGTATCTACCCTAAAGATACAAATGTAGTGATTCAAAAGGGCACCTGCACCCCAATGCTTATAGAAGCAACATCCACAATAGCCAAACTATGGAAAGAGCCCAGATGTCCATTGACAGATGAATGGATAAAAAAGATGCACCGCATGCATACACACACACAAACACACACACACACAATGGAATACTACTCAGCCACCAAAAAAAAAATAAAAAGGAAGAAATCTTGCCATTTGCAGCTTTGTGGATGGAACTAGATATTTTATGAGCACTGGGTATTATATAAGACTGATGAATCACTGAACTCTACCTCTGAAACTAATAAAATACTATTCGTTAATTAATTGAATTAAAATTAAAAGAAAACAGTGTGTAGGTTCCTCAAAAAGTTAAAAATAGAACTACCCTATGACCCAGCAATTACATTACTAGGTATTTATCCAAAGGATAGAAAAATATGCCCCTGATTTGAAGGGATTGAACTGACTGAACATTGCATCCCGATGTTTATAGCAGCATAATCAACAATAGCCAAATTATGGAAAGTGTCCATCAGTATACAGTATACTGATGAATGAATAAAGAAGACGTAGAGTGTGATAGATAGATGATAGATGATGATAGATAGATAGATAGATAGATAGATAGATAGATAGATAGATGTATATATATATATATATAATCACAAAGAGGACAATTTAAGAGGACTACAATGATATGGCCCTTATCTGTCAAATTGGCCTAGTCTCCTCATACTTTTCATCATGAATTTTACAGTCTTGTATAGGATCCTAGAAATTATTTGCAGAACAGTTAATCACCTGATATGCTCTACTAAAATACTCTTTTTTGGTCCCACTGTAGAGATCTATGGTCCTACACAATAGGTCTATGACACAATCTGGGTATCTGTATATTCAATATGCTTAAAAGGGTTCCTTTCTTCAGATGGTCTACAGACTTACTCTGAGAAACATGGTTGTGCTAACTGGAAGTTAGGGAAACTAAAGGGAAACCTTCAGTTTCCCTCATATAGCCATTGGTCTCATAGCTCCTTGCCCTCATTAAATCTCTTTTCTTACCCCAGAAAGCTCGATTTATTTATTTATTTATTTAAAGATTTTATTTATTCATGAGAGACAGAGAGGGGCAGAGACATAGACAGAGGGAGAAGCAGGCTCCCTACTGGAAGTGTGATGTGGGACTTGGTCCCAGGAACTTGGGATCATGCCCTGAGCCAAAAGCAGATGCTCAATCACTAAGACACCAAGGTGCCCCCCAGAAAACTTCCCTTCACGCAGACAACGTACTTTTCCATCACTGTGCAGCCCTTAACTGCACATTCTTATTTATTTATCAAGCTTAACTCAGCATCATCTCTCTGTTGCAGCTTGGGTATGCCTCTTTTCCTTGGGTGAGATTCAAGCTCCTTGGTTTCAGTGTCAGCTTAGCAAGTTACTAATTATGTGACCTTAGGCAAGTTACATATTCTCTCTAGGCAGTGTTTTCTCTTCTGTAAAATAGAAATAGTAATAGAACCCCCTCTTAAGAGTTGTTGAGAGGAGTAAATGAGGTAAAACTACTAAAAGCAGGGCAGACGCATATAAAGTGCTCAATAAATGCAGGGTTTTAGCTATTATCATGCTATATTGACATTGCTTGTGTCTGTCTGCTGTAATAGCTGCTTAAAGGACAGGTTTATGCATTTTTCATTTTTATATTGCAGAAACTACCAACACTATTCAATTAGAGTTTGTTACACAGTTTATTTTTATGAATTTACTTATTTATAATTTCTGTAAATTTTAATATTTGTGATATCATAAACAAAACATGGGTACATATATTTGTGAATACTGTGACTGGTAGTGCACTTTATTTTCAATTAAAATAAATAAAAAGATGAAATCAATATAATGCTAATCCAACTCTAATGTTTCACAATTTAATATTTCTATAAGTTAAAATTGGTAGTTGGGTATAAACTTTATATTAGGGGAAAGTAGCCAATGAGTTTTTTAAAAGGGCAGTTATTTCAAAAAAGTATAGCGTTTAAATTAATTTAAAAATCATAGTTGAGGGCAGCCCCGGTGGCCCAGCAGTTTAGCGCCGCCTTCGGCCTGGGGTGTGATCCTGGAGACCTGGAGACCTGGGATCGAGTCCCACATCGCGCTCCAGACATTGAACCTGCTTTTCACTCCGCCTGTCTCTTTCTCTTTCTCTCTCTCTCTCTCTCTCTCTCGCTCTGTCATGAATAATAAATAAAATCTTTAAAAAAAATTCATAGTTGAATAAATTTAAGTAATATTTAGGAATTTATGTATTATCCTACATTTGTGTACATCTTTTGTTTAATAAGTTTAAGTAATATTTAGGAATTTATGTACTATCCTACATTTATGTACATCTTTTGTAGGATAGTACATAAATAATCAGTCAACATTATACAATACCAACAGTGCTTGCATCTAACAAAGTATGATAAAAATTCTATACAATAATATAAAGAAAATTATTGAAAAAATAAATATCACTACTAAAATCAAAATATAAATATTTTATTTAATAATACCAGTAAATGAAGTAAAACAAAACATAATAATGTAAAGAGAATATTTATTTTATTTTTTCTACTCAAATTTACAAGCTGTTGAGATTCACCTAAATGAGCTATTGATGATGAGTAAATACAGACAAACCTCACATGGACCTAGATAATCACAACTTATTTTGCCTTTACATTTTCTTCCCATGTAAATAAGAGATTTTGTTCCATTCTTAAACTGCTTTCTAGATTTACTACTTCAAATGATATCTACACACAGAATAAACTAAAGAGAGTAAAATAATAAACTAATAACAGTAAACTAATCCATTTTAGCTTCAAGTTCTAAGAGTCACATAGTGAGTGTCCTACAAATTGAAAGTGTGCAATAAAAGAGATGCTACCAACTTCTAAAGGTTAATAATTTAATTTATAAATTAATTCCCTGTAATATTTTGTTGTACCAGATGCATAACAGCCATACCAAAACCCCAAGAGGAAACTGTGAGAATATGACAGGTCAATTTCACTTATAAGTATGTATGCATGTATCTTAAAGCAGTAGCAAATTGAATCCAGAAATAAACTGTTAGAAAATAATTTGTAAAAAGGTGTAATATTAAATATTATTAAATTCATAATATTAAATATAAACAAGCCAAAAAAATTTAGTGTCACAAGCTGCAAAATTCCTCATTTATGCTAGACCTTTTACTTATGATTGATGAATTTATCAAGTTCACGTTACCAGGGCTTTATTCAAAGCACCCTGTCCTTGAATTTAACATTTTAATTTCTTTTTCAATTATACTTCTTTTAGTTCCCTAATGGTTGCCAAAGTATTTAGAGACCAGAAATTCTGGATTGGCCAAAAAAAAAAAGTGTTTTTCCAGCTTTAGCTTTCTCTCTTTGTTGCCCTCTGAAAGCAAGAGAAGGTAACAATAAAGAATGTGTGTTTTGACAAACTGTAGCTCACCCACATTCAGATTTGGTAGTATAACAAATGATTTAAATTATTTCCAAACATTTTTTCCTCTCCATATATTTGAGGTTTTTAAAAAATGCCAGCTTTTTAAGAATGCAGTGTTTAAATTGGTTTCACAAATTAAAGCGCGTGCGTGCACGCACACATAATGCAGTGAGAGAGTGCTCAATATACAGGCTTAATGGAGCTTTTTTATACTGAAAGGAGTATTTGGCAGAGGTTGCCACATTTAATGAGGCAACTCTGACTCTTTGTTAGATTCAAACAAGGTTTTTAGAGTTAATCCCAGATCTGGAAATTTTCTTGAGGAAATAAAAACCAAACATGAAGCCATTTTCCTTGCTCCCAAAGAAGAGAACATTTTGAACCATTAGGTTTGTCTATGGCATAAAACATTCCACTGGCACTGAAAGCTAGTATGAACAAATGAACAATACTAAAACTTTCTTTCCTACTTTCTATTGACCTTTTCTCTCAATTAAGCAGGGAGAGCTAACCATCATACTGCAGACTAAGTAAATTAGCAGCCTAGCCAACATAAAATGACTACTAACTCAATTTCTATAACTTCCTGAATGTAAAAACTCATGAAAAAGCTCTTGATATAAATAGAATTTTTCTACACAGGAAATCAAGTTGTGCTTTTGGGGTACCTGCGTGGCTCAGTCGGTTAAGCGTCTGTCTTTAGATTGGGTCATGATCTCGGAGTCCTGGGATCGCTTCTCCCTCTGTCTCTCTTCCCACTTATGCTCTCTCTCTCTCTCTCTCAAATAAAAAAAATCTTTTAAAAAATAAGTTGTGCTTTAGTCCATAAAATCTGAAGTTTCCAATTTTGGTACATTAAGTTAAGGGCAATTAACATATGCAAAGAAGTTAGCAAAAATGCTTGTTTATGATAGATGCTCAATAATTATTACTATTTCCACTCAAAAAGGACAATATAGCAAAGTTGGAACCTGTCTGAAAATTTCTGACTGGTCCAGAGTTCTTTACATACCATCATAGCTATTAATCTCTTTCAGATCATTATAATAAATATAAATTCTGAAATCACCATGACACTTTCATTGCCATGAAGGAATTGTTAACAGGGTTTTTAACATTTTTAAAAAACATTTTATTTATTCCTGAGAGACACACAGAGAGAGGCAGAGACACAAGCAGAGGGAGAAGCAGGCTTCCCGCAAGGAGCCTGATGTGGGACTCAATCCGGGATCCTGGGATCATGCCTTGAGCTGAAGGTAGATGCTTAACTGCTGAGCCACACAGGCGCCCCAGGGTTTTTAACATTTTTTTCACATGCCTTCCTCTTATCAATTCAATGAAATTTTCTCTTTCCTGATTCCATCTTGTTAACAAAATTTCTTCCCTGGATGAAATGAAAATCATTTTTTTTACAATTATTTTGCTTTCCTCACAATCTAGGAAATCCAACTCTAATTTGCAGCTGGGAAAGAGTAAATGAGAACATATGATTTTGTGGTAAGAATTATGTTAAACCATTACTAGAAGACATTTCATATCTTGAAAATGGAAATTATAGTTTTAAAATTGTTCTTAAAGTTTTTATCTCATGAGATCTTTGTGAAAATAAAATATTTTACACATATAAAGCTCTTATCTTAGATCTGTAACTGCCACTTAGCAAGCACTCATTAAATGTTCGTTGTCTTTAATGAGAGGATTTAAAAACTCAGGCCACTGTGAAGTAGAATAAGATTCAATGAGTCCAACCTCATCATTAACCTCCTTTCTTGAACTCCAGCTGTACTGACCTTTAACCCTGACTCTGACGTTATGAAACTGTGCCTTTTGTTCTAGGGTAGTATTAGTTTCTTTAATTTCTTTCTACAAATAAAAATAGAAGCATCTTTAGAAAGAATAAAGAGCACGAATAAAAATAAGAAAAACATGGAAATATTGTTGAGAGTCAAGAGGTCACCTACTATATTTGAATGGGAACTTGGCAAAATAAATGATATCTTTTGATTTTGAGCTTAGTTTGATATTGTTGTATTTGATACCACTGGATGTTTGGAGATAAGGGGCTAGCAGAACAGAAAATAATATTGTGATTTATTATTGATAGTGTCAAAGACTGGACATACCTATTGAAGGCTCTGTTACACTTACTTTACTTGTTCATGCCATTGCATTATTCTAATAATATTAGCTTATTTAAATGGTTAATAATGGTCATTTATAAAGTAGCATTCATACTTTACAATTAACAAGTTATTTAACCAACATCGTTATTGAATAAGGCATTTCACATTTTTCAACAAAAAAGATAACTGAGATTCCCATTTCAATGTCAAAATTTCTTTCAAAACTTCTGTGACAGACAGAAATTATCCTAAAATTCATTACATATACTCCTGCCTTATCAATTTGAGTATATTGAACGACAGTTCATTTTAATGTATGATTTAGAAATATCATTATAAATCTCACTTACTCTCCTGTGCTTTGTTATGCTGGGATGTCAGCTTGACTTGCTGCCATTCTGTCAAGTGCCCTTTCATGTTACTGCTGTCATTATGCTTCTAGCAAAACCCCCTCCTAATTTGTTCCTTTTAATGCAGGGTTTTCCAAACCTATTTGACCCTGTGATATCTTTCATATTATAATGCAGAACATAATCAGGAAGTTGAGATAAAATATGCTCTGGGATTAAAGTAGATGCCAAAATTTTATTTGATCATTCAAATGATCCACATTTGATTATCACATTTAACAAAATATTTAGCAATATAACAAAGACATATAAAATTGTAAGTTAAGGCATTTAATGTAGACCAGCTATTGGACAGTTAGTTAGCAAAACTGTTTATGATTCAAAGAAAAACGTTAAACATAATTGTTTAATGCTTCATATAACTTAGCTTTCAACTCTATGATAGGATTTGGAAATGAAAAATGCCTTCTTAAGTCATTTTTTTTCATGAGTACAAGAGCTCTAAATGTGGTATTTTTTTTTTTTTAATTTTTATTTATTTATGATAGTCACAGAATGAGAGAGGCAGAGACACAGGCAGAGGGAGAAGCAGGCTCCATGCACCGGGAGCCCGATGTGGGATTCGATCCCGGGCCTCCAGGATCGCGCCCTGGGCCAAAGGCAGGCGCCAAACCGCTGCGCCACCCAGGGATCCCTAAATGTGGTATTTTTGTATATTGAAAATAAATTGTAAAGTAATAATTATACTAAATTAAAAAATTGTTTAGTTATTTTGTGCTGTATTTAACATTTCACTTAATGTAAGAGTTCTTTGGAACGTGGCTTGAGGAATACTAGTCTAATCTGCGACAGATTTAGGAATAAAATAACTAATACTATTTAAATCGACGGAGTCAAATGTATCTCTAAGAGATGTGTTATATATGTTATATATGTGTGTATAATAAATATATATATATATACCATATATAAATGGTGAAAAAATATGTATCTTCATAGAATAAAGATTTAATAGTAAATTTATTAAAAGAAGTGTTTCTATTTCATTGACAATCTTCAAGTAATATTTCTATATTATAGTTTTTATATTTATTATTAATAGTTGCTATTATCTACTAAGGACTTACCATGTGTCAAGCACTGTACTGAGCATGTATTTAACACTCATAGCAATCATATGAGATATGGATGAGCATTACCTCTATTTTCTAGATGGAGGAATTGAGACTTAGGCTTTGTATATAATCTTTTAGAAGATTTTATTTATTTATTTATGTATTTGGGAGAGATAGAGCATGAGTGGGGAGAGGGACAGAGGGAAAGGGAAGGAGAGAATCTCAAGCAGACTCATGCTAAGCATGGAATCCAAATGGGGCTCAATCTCATGACCCTGAGATTATGACCTGAGCCAAAACCAAGAGCTGGATGCTTAACCAACTGAGCCACCCAGGCACCCCAGGTTATATACATTGTTAAAAGTTACACATCAAGTTAACTGACAAAACTGGAATTAAATGTCTGTCTTCAGAGTTTGAGTACAATTCCTTTAAACAGAAAACAAGAAGCTCCAGATGAAAGTACATAACTTTGTATTCTGGGATCATGGTCTATGTAATATCCTTTTATCAGGAAGTTGGAATTTCAATCCTAAATAGTCCTTAATAAATCCTAAATAAAATAACAGAGAGGAAAACAACACTAAGGAAATGATAAGGTGGTTTCTGGCTGCAGTAGGAGGATGGGATAGGGAAGAGATAACAGATTATGTATGAGGAAAAAATATGGTCTCACTAACCAGGGTGGAAAAAAAAATCTGGAAAAGAAGAGATAAAATGAGGTTAAGAGAAACAGAAGGTGAAACTGAACTTACAGACCTTTAGATCTGTAACCTTAAAAGAAATGTTTAGTAGAGTATTCTCACCTGTAGGAGTTGCTGAACATACCTGAAAGTTTTAAGCACTACCACACTCCCATAGCCCCACTGCCGCCTGTGCTAGCTAACAAGAGTATAAAAGTCTTACTCCTTGGGTAGCCCTGGTGGCTTAGCGGTTTGGCACCGCCTTCAGCCGAGGGCGTGATCCGGGATACCCGGGATCGAGTCCCACGTTGGGCTCCCTGCATGGAGCCTGCTTCTCCCTCTGCCTGTGTCTCTGTCTCGCTCTCTGTGTCTCTAATAAATAAATAAAATCATAAAAAAAAGTCTTACTCCTTTACCTAAAGGCAGGGCAAAGTCTGAAGCATAATTTAACCTCTAGAGCCTCCCCTCATAGGATCAGGCTGAGTCTGGAGCTTCACTGAAATTTCTCTATATCCTAGCTTTTTTGTCTTCCCACCTTGTTTCTCCAACTTCCTTACTGCTTTCTCCCGGGAGCACTTCCCTTATATTCAACACTAATACCGAATCTTAGGCTCAGAGCCTAATTATTGGAACATCCAACCTATGGAACTCCATGAATCTAAGTAGCATGGCTAATTATTTTGACATCCTAGCACCAAAACTTGTCTCTGTCATTGAGCAAAAACCTATAGTACATACACAAAAGATAAAGAAAAATGAATATAAGCATACCACACATGAACAAAAGTCATCAAAGGAAGAGAACAAGATAAGAAAAGAACAAAAAGGAACTATAAAAATAGCCAGAAAACAATGAACAAAATGGCAACCATATATCTATCAAAAATTACTTTAAATGGAAATAGACTAAATTTCCCAATCAAAAGACAAAGAGTGGCCAAATAAAAACAAACATAACAAAAAACAAAACAAAACAAAACAAACCAAGATCCATCTATATGCTGCCTGCTAGAGACTCACTATCAATGTAAGAACACACACAGACTAAAGAAGGGATGGAAAAAAGATGTTCCATCAAAGAAATCAAAAGAAAGCTGAAGTAGCTATACATATATTAGACAAAATCAAGGTGTAAAAAGAGAAAAAGAAAAGATTATATAATGATTAAGAGCTCAATCTAACCAGAATACAGAACATTTGTAAATATTTGTGTACCCAACATAGGAGTACCTATACATATAGCAAATATTAAGTGACCTAAAGGGAAAAATAGACAGCAATATAGTAATATAATAGAAGGGGGGAATGTAACATCCACTTACATCAAGTGGTAGATCATCCAGAGAGAAAATCAGCAAGAAAACATTGGCTTTAAATGACACATTAAGCCAGATGGACTTAATGGATATTTACAGAACATTCATCCCAAAGCAAGAGGATACACAGTCTTCTCAAGAGCATATGGAGCACCTTGCAAGACAGATTGCATGTTAGGTGACAAAATAAATCTTTATAAATTTAAGAGAATTGAAATTATTTCAGCATCTTTTCCTACCACATTGGTATGAAACCTGAAATTAATTCCACAAAGAAAACTGGAAATTTCACAAATATGTGGAGATTAAACATACAACTGAATATACAATGGGTAATAGAAGAAATAAAAAGAGAAGTAAAAAAAAAAAACCTTGAGATAAATGAAAATGGAAAGGTAACATATCAAAATTTTTGGGATGCAACAAAAGCACTTCTAAGAGGAAAGTTCACAGCAATAAATGCCAACCGCAAGAACCAACAGAGCCTAAAAAACCAAACTTTACACTTCAAGGAACTAGAAAAATCATTAAACAAAGCCCAAAGTTAGTAGGAGGAAGGAAATAAGAAATGTTGGAACAAAAATAAATAAAATAGAAACTAAAACGATAGTAGAAAAGATGAGTAAAACTAAGAGGTGGTTCTCTGAAGAGATAAACAAAATGGCCAAACCTTGAGCTAGACCCATGAAGGAATAAACAGTGAAAATTCAAATAAAATCAGAATGAAAGAGGAGAAATTATAAATAATGCCACAGAAACACAAAGGATTGTAAAAGACTACTATAAACAGTTATATGCTAACAAATTAGATAACCTACAAGAAATGGATAACTACAACTAGGAAAATACAACTACCTAGAAGCATACAACTTACCATTCAAGATAAAATAAAAAAATTATTTCTATCAGACCTATTACTACTATGAAGATTGAATCAGTAATCAAAAGTCCCCCAATAAACAAAAGTCAAGGACCAGATTCACTAGGGAATTCTATCAAACCTTAAAGAATAAATACCAATGCTTCTCCAAACTTTTCCAAAAAAATATAAGAGGAGGAAACTCTTCGGCATGTGGATGTCCAATTTTCCCAGCACCATTTATTGAAGAGACTGTCTTTCTTCCAGTGGAAAGTCTTTCCTCCTTTATCGAATATTAGTTGACCATAAAGTTCAGGGTCCACTTCTGGGTTCTCTACTCTGTTCCATTGATCTATGTGTCTGTTTTTGTGCCAGTACCACACTGTCTTGATGACCACAGCTTTGTAGTACAACCTGAAATCTGGCATTATGATGCCCCCAGCTATGGTTTTCTTTTTTAAAATTCCCCTGGCTATTCGGGGTCTTTTCTGATTCCACACAAATCTTAAAATAATTTGTTCTAACTCTCTGAAGAAAGTCCATGGTATTTTGATAGGGATTGCATTAAACGTGAAAATTGCCCTGGGTAACATTGACATTTTCACAATATTAATTCTGCCAATCCATGAGCATGGAATATTTTTCCATCTCTTTGTGTCTTCCTCAATTTCTTTCAGAAGTGTTCTATAGTGTTTAGGGTATAGATCCTTTACCTCTTTGGTTAGGTTTATTCCTAGGTATCTTATGCTTTTCGGTGCAATTGTAAATGGGATTGACTCCTTAATTTCTCTTTCTTCAGTCTCATTGTTAGTGTATAGAAATGCCACTGATTTCTGGGCATTGATTTTGTATCCTGCCACGCTACCAAATTGCTGTATGAGTTCTAGCAATCTTGGGGTGGAGGCTTTTGGGTTTTCTATGTAGAGTATCATGTCATCGGCGAAGAAGGAGAGTTTGACTTCTCTTTCACCATACACAAAGATAAACTCAAAATGGATGAAAGATCTAAATGTGAGACAAGATTCCATCAAAATCCTAGAGGAGAACACAGGCAACACCCTTTTTGAACTCAGCGACAGTAACTTCTTGCAAGATACATCCACGAAGGCAAAAGAAACAAAAGCAAAAATGAACTATTGGGACTTCATCAAGATAAGAAGCTTTTGCACAGCAAAGGATACAATCAACAAAACTAAAAGACAGCCTACAGAATGGGAGAAGATATTTGCAAATGACGTATCAGATAAAGGGCTAGTTTCCAAGATCTATGAAGAACTTATTAAACTCAACACCAAAGAAACAAACAATCCAATCATGAAATGGGCAAAAGACATGAAGAGAAATCTCACAGAGGAAGACATAGACATGGCCAACACGCACAGGAGAAAATGCTCTCCATCACTTGCCATCAGGGAAATACAAATCAAAACCACAATGAGATACCACCTCACACCAGTGAGAATGGGGAACATTAACAAGGCAGGAAACCACAAATGTTGGAGAGGATGAGGAGAAAAGGGAACCCTCTTACACTGTTGGTGGGAATGTGAACTGGTGCAGCCACTCTGGAAAACTGTGTGGAGGTTCCTCAAAGAGTGAAAAATAGACCTTCCCTATGACCCAGCAATTGCACTGTTGGGGATTTACCCCAAAGAGACAGATGCAATGAAACGCCGGGACACCTGCACCCAAGGTTTATAGCAGCAATGTCCACAATAGCCAAACTGTGGAAGGAGCCTCGGTGTCCATTGAAAGATGAATGGATAAAGAAGATGTGGTTTATGTATACAATGGAATATTACTCAGCCATTAGCAACGACAAACACCCACCATTTGCTTCAACGTGGATGGAACTGGAGGGTATTATGCTGAGTGAAGTAAGTCAATCGGAGAAGGACAAACATTATATGTTGTCATTCATTTGGGGAATATAGATAATAGTGAAAGGGAATATAAGGGAAAGGAGAAGAAATGTGTGGGAAATATCAGAAAGGGAGACAGAACATAAAGACACCTAACTCTGGGAAACGAACTAGGGGTGGTGGAAGGGGAGGAGGGCGGGGGATGGGGGTGAATGGGTGACGGGCACTGAGGGCACTTAACGGGATGAGCACTGGGTGTTATTCTGTATGTTGGTAAATTGAACAACAATAAAAAATAAAATAAAATAAAATAAAAAATAAAAATAAATAATAAAAATAATAAAAATTTTAAAAAGAGGAGGAAACCCTTCCAAACTTATTTTATAAAGCCAGCATTATTACCTTAATACCGAAATCAGACTAAGATGCCACAAGAAAGGAAATATGCAGACCATTATTTCTGATGAGCATAGATGCAAAAGTCCTCAGCAAAATATTAGCAATCCAAAATCAACATACAGCAAAAGGATCATACACCATAATCAAGTGGAATTTATTTCAAGGATACAAAAATGGTTCAAAATCTGCAAATCACTCAATATAATATACACCATACTAACAAAATGGAGGGTAAAAATTAATATGATCATCTCAATAGATGTAGAAAAAAAATCTGACCAAGTTCAAAGTCATTTGTACCCAACAGAGAGGGTATAGAAAGAACATACCACAACATGGTAAAGACCATATATGGCAAGCTCACAGTTAATATTATCTTGAATGATAATTCCTCTAAGATTAGAAATAGGACAACAATGTCCACTCTCACCATTTTTATGCAACACAGTATTAAGAGTCCTAGCCAAAGCAGTTAGGCAAGAAAAAGGAAAAAAAGGCATCCAAACTAGAAAGAAAAAAGTAAAACTGCCATTATTTGTGGATGACATTATATTACATACAGAAAATCAAAAAAAAAAAAAAAAAGAAAGAAAGAAAGAAAGAAAGAAAGGAAGGAAGGAAGGAAGGAAGAAAGAAAGAAAGAAAGAAAGAAAGAAAGAAAGAAAGAAAGAAAGAAAATCCTAAAGACTCCACTAAAAACCTGCTACAACTAATAGATTAACTCAGTAAAACAGCAATGAACCAGCTCAAAATCAATACCAAAAATCTGTTGTGTTTCTATACTAATAATGATTTATCAGAAAGAGAAATTTTTAAAAATCCCATTACTATTATCAAAAAGAATAAAATACCTATAAATTCATTTAACCAAGGAGATGAAAGACCTATATATTGAACACTATAAAATATATATATATATATATATATATATATATTTTAAAGATTTTATTTATTTATTCATGAGAGACACAAAAAGAGAGGCAGAGACACAGGCACAGGGAGAAGCAGGCTTCATGCAGGTAGCCCGACGTGGGACTTGATCCCAGGTCTCCAGGATCACGCTCTGGGCCTAAGGCAGTGCTAAACCGCTGAGCCAATCAGGCTGCCCTATATGATCTTAATAAAAGAAATTTTAAAAGACACAGATAAATAGAAAACTGTTCTATGCTCATGGGTTAGAAAATTTTAATTGTTAAAACATCTACACTACCTAAAGCAATCTTCAGATTCTACAGACTCCCTACCAAAATCCCAAAGGCATTTTCCACAGAAACAGAACAACAAAAAAGAATCCTTAAACCCATACAGATCTGTAAAAGACTTTGAATAGCTAAAGCAATCTTGAGAAAGAAAAATAAAGCTGGAGGCCTCATATCCTTTGATTTTGAACTATATTACAAAGTTACAGTAATTACACAGTATGGTATTGACATAAAAACAGATTCATAGGCAAATGGAACAAAATAGGAACTCCCAAATTAAACTCTTGCAAAAATGGTCAGTTAATTTATAACAAAGAAGAATATAAGAATATATTCTTATATTCAAGAATATAAAAAAGAGAAAGGACAGTTTCTTCAATAATATGATGTTGGGGAAAGTGGACAACCAAAAGGAAAAAGAATGAAAAGGACCATTATCTTATAGCATACACAAAAATTAATTAGAAATTAATTCAAAATGGATTAAAGATTTGAACATAAGACCTAAAACCATAAAACTATTAAAAGAAGACAAAGGAGGTAACTTCTTGACACAGGTCTTGGTAATAATTTTTTGCATCTGAAACCGAAAGCAAAAGCAATAAAAGAAAAGATAACCAGATGGGACTATACCAAACTAAAAAGCTTCTTAACAGCAAAGAAAACCATTAATAAAGTGAAAAGGCAGCCTAATAAATGGGAAAATATTCAATAATAATACATATGACAAAGGGTTAATACTCAAAATATATGACAATCTCATACAACTCAATAGCCAAAACCAAAAACAAATCAAAATCTGATTTAAATTGGGCAGAGAATCCAAATAGGCATTTTTTCTAAAGAAGATGTACAGATAACTAATAGGTTCTTGATAATATGTTCTAGATCACTGATCATCATGATACTGCAAATCAAAACCACAAGGAGATGTCATTTCCTATGGGTTAGAGTGGCCATTATCAAAATGACTAGAAATAATAATTGTTGGCAGGGAGAAGCAGAAAAGGGAACCCTTGTGGACTATTAGTGGGAGTGTAAATTGGCACACACACTATAAAAAAAGAGTGGAGTTTCCTCAAAAAATTTAAAAATATTGCTACATGATTCAGCAATTCCACTTCAAGCTATTTTCTGAAGAAAACAAGAACACTAAGTTGAAAAGATATTTGCACACTTCATGTTCACCAAGGCATTATTTACAGTAACTATGATATGGAAACATCCTGATACCATATCTTTCACCAGAAATGAGTTGTCACAAGTAAACTTGTTACTCTAACAATTAGTGATAAAGCAAGGGAAAAGATGACCCATTCCAGTCTTCAAAGTTTAGTGATCAAATGATCCTTCTTGGGTGAAATTGAAGCATTTAACTGAATGTTTGCTCATTTGGGGAACTGACAGAAAAATTTCAGAATTCTGGTGTTCTGGCTACTTCTTGTAACTTTTTGTTAAGCCCTTCAAGAAAGAGTTACACTTGGGCTAACATTTATGTTTGGAAAGCACAGAAGGAATAAAACACAATTCTGCTGAAAGAGAGTCTTCACATGTGGACCACAGTTGACTTAGAGTCTAATAATGTGGAACTTTTGAGGGTTTAAAAAGGCAAACTTTCTACTACAAACTGGGGTAAGCAAACAGACAGTGGGAATGAAGACAAAAGGAAAGCCACTAGCCTCAGACTTCTAGCAAATACCTCCAGTTTAATATTATTCACCTAGTAAAGGAGACAAACTCATCTTCAAAATGTAGATGAAAAGGATAAATTATACATGTGACTTCCTGCCTGAAGCTATTCTTTTGATTTTCCTCATGCTGGAGGCCATTAAATGATTGTGACTGCAGGTTTAGGGGAATGGATGGATATGACTCTGATGTCTATGGCTGGGACTAGACTTCCAGGAAAAATTCCTTGCTGAGACAGCTTACTGGCTAGATTAGCAGGCCATGGAACTGAATGCAAATGACTCAGAAGCCAATTGAATTTTTAAGGGAAATGCATTGCTAAAGTGACCGTAAACCTGATTGAGAGTATATTTCCGTAATTAAACCAATATTCAGCTCACCAAACCCATTCAACAGGAAGTGGATTGTTAAAGCTCTGTAGTTCAAAGGTAAGGCATTAGTCCATATGCCCATCCCCCAAATGCCCACAGTAGATAGGGAGAAGGAAGTTGCCACCATCACCCCCTTTCCTAAACACGGAGCTGTCAGATGTGTAGAACGAGGGATTTAGTCAACGACCAGAATTGTGTATTCACTCTGTCCTTCTAACAGAACATGAACCATGTTATGACTCAGTACCACTGTTTTATTCCCCCCTCCTTTTTTTTTCTTTGTAAAGATTTCATTTATTTATTCATGAGAGACACACACACAGCGAGAGGTAGAGATACAGGCAGAGGGAGAAGCAGGCTCCATGCAGGGAGCCTGACAGGGGACTTGATCCTAGGACTCCAAGATCATGTCCTGGGGCGAAGGCAGGCACTAAACCGTAGAGCCACCCAGGAATCCCCTCCGCTTTTTTTCAAGAAGAGTTTTTATGTTAGTAGTCTTTCTCATTTTCTACTATCAGAAGTTTTCAAACTTAGAGAGTGAAACACTTCTTTTCAGAGAAAAGTTATGAGAGAGTCCATAGAGTCCTATGGACCCTAACTTGTTGTAAAGGACTATATTTAACAGAAATCATGAACTTGAATTTGCTTTAGTAAGTATGAGTCCTCGAATCATCTTGTTTTGGGGAAGGTATAAACATATTTCAGATAGGTATGGCCATTTCTGGAAGTGTCTATGTATAGGAAGAAGATGCATTTGTATGCAGGATAGCTAAACCTGTGGTCTTCAGTGATGTCATTGATTGTCATCCTGATATCCATTACATTCCTAAATGAGTGATAATATTATTCTGCCTTTCAGTATTTTTTGTAGGAATGGGATAATTCTGATTAATCTACTGGAGTCTCGGAGAAAGTTTCTTTAATCTCAAGAATGAAACACAGAGAGTAACAGATTTTTCTTCCTATTAGGATGCAGCTGTGTCTGGAAGTGTAGCTTGGAAATGCTGCTGCCATTATGTTACTAGACTGAAGTTCATACCATCACCAGTGACAAGTTAGAATGTTGGAAAGCACTTGGGCACTAGATGGCATTACTGACACCCTGCCTAAAGGTCATCCTACCTCAGACTACTGTTTGTGGACATGGCTTGAACAGGCTCAAGATGAGGTTTCTGTGACTTGAAGATAAAAAAATTTTACACAGTACAGTAGATTATAAGTGGGTAGAATTGTCTCCAAATTTCAAATACAGGGACACCTGGATGGCTCAGTGGCTGGATGTCTGCCTTTGGCTCAGGGCATGATCCCAGGATCCTGGATGGAGTCCAGCATCGAGCTCTCTGGCGGGAGCCTACTTCTCCTTCTGCCTCTCTCTCTCTCTCTCTCTCTCCCTGTGTGTCTCATGAATAAATAAATCTTTAAAAAAATTTTCAAATACAACTATAAGCACCTATTATTATCTATAAAAGTAATAATATAAATGAATAACTCTATCCTAGCCCATTTTATTGTGTTCTGTTTCCTTGACTCTCAAATTCTATACCAGGAAGCACACATTTATAAAAAATAATAAAGAAACATAACTTAAAATATACAGTGTAAAGAAATCACAACCACAATTTTTTTTCTAGCTCTAAGAATTTATAAACTTAATCATAGGCTTAAACAATAAGAACAAAAATAATGGACAGAATGCTATTTTGTAAAGTGGTAAACCATTGCAAGCACCATGTTAGTTATACACATTTTTGAAGTATCACAATTTGTTCTTCAAAAGAGATTTATAATCTCATTTTGGAAACAAGAAAATAAAAGCTCAGTAAAGTTAAGGAAAACAAATTTCAAACCTTCTTTCTAGACACAATACATTTTCTTGAAGAAAATTATTATATCCGAAAATAAAATGAAGCAACATAAATATGTCCTGTGCTACACAAAATTGTAGTAACTATGATCACTACTTTTCTAATTTGGCAATGTTATAAGACTTTATTTTAAATTTTAGAAGATAATGTGAAGCCGTTAATTCAAAACATAATTACCGAATCAACTGAACTCAGAGAATTCTTTTGAGTCCAAACAAAACAAAACATGACAGGTTTGAGGCTTTGGGAAAGCATCTTTGGTATAATTGCTATCAACCACTGAAGGTTTAAAAATATGCTAGAGATAAAGACTGAAACAAGATAGCAATTATTTTGTTCTATCCACTCTTTCTCTCAAAAAAAAAAAAAAACTTATAAGACAATTTCGGATACTTTAACATATAATTGTTCATTAATTTATTACCTAAGACATTACATTTTAAATTAATTTTAACAAAACCTAAAAAATTAGCATTATATTTTTAAAAATTTAGCAAAACTTCTCTACTTTAAGGATATTTTTTCTTAATTCAAATGTATTTTAGTTTCCTCTAATAGTTTAAAAAATACAATCATAATTGACCATTACATTAAAAAAATATCTAAGTGCATATTTTTGGTAAATAAAAAGTGTTGATTCCAAAGAAATGTAATTAGAGCTTATCTATTTTAAAACCATTTCCAGGGATCCTTGGGTGGCACAGCGGTTTGGCGCCTGCCTTTGGCCCAGGGCGCCATCCTGGAGACCCGGGATCGAATCCCACATCAGGCTCCCGGTGCATGGAGCCTGCTTCTCCCTCTGCCTGTGTCTCTGCCTCTCTCTCTCTCTCTGTATGACTATCATAAATAAATAAAAATTAAAAAAAAAAACAACAAACCATTTCCATTGTACAAACTGTTAATTTTCCCTGCAATTTTTTTTTCAAAATGAGATTATTTAGGAACTGGTCAAATTTTTTAAATCATAATTTAAAATTACTCAGGTAAGTGAAAATCAATCCACATTTTTGATACGTATTAAAAAACTATGATGTATAGAGAGGTGTAGAAAATATGGATTAACCAAGAATAATATATATGATGGCCATTACGCAATGCAGTGATTTATTGTGACTGTATGTTAAAAAATGACATAAGAAGGTTTATAATTTACTGTCAAAGTACTAAAAAATGAAAATACTTACAAAATTTAATGATTAAAATTAATTCTGAATTTAGAAGTATTTAGTACTTAATAAAACAAGATTGTAAAGTGACACTCAGTATTCACCAGGTTCTGAGTATTTACAAAAACTGCTAAATATATTCAAGACAAAATGAACCCTTGGATATCAGTAGACCTCACTGGTGGCT
The DNA here is from genome assembly GCF_018345385.1 of Vulpes lagopus. Classification (NCBI taxonomy): domain Eukaryota; kingdom Metazoa; phylum Chordata; class Mammalia; order Carnivora; family Canidae; genus Vulpes; species Vulpes lagopus. The sequence continues at coordinate 89,610,287 of NC_054829.1, read as the reverse complement.
CACCACTTGTCTTATTCCCCTAGGTTAGGCAAGGCTTTGGGACAAGTTCTGGCTGCAGGGCAATTAACTGAAAATAAGTATGCGTCTTCTAGGACAAAGTTCTGAAAAACAGGCATGAGTTCACCAAATATTGCTTTCTGTTGGTGTGGTGACCAACAGGATGCAGCTATACATGCATATATGCAGATATCTAGTGCCTTCCATAGTCTGGGATCCTGAATGACTTCTGGAACAGAGCCTTGGCTACGTAACTGCCATTTAACAAAAGCAAGATATAAACTTTTGTTAGATTAAACCGCTGGAATTTTGTAATGATCTGCTACTGACACATAATTAGCAGATCCTAACATAAATCTTTTGGAGAAACAATTTTCTACAATGTTATATACAGGAAAAGGAGTGCATATTTACCAATCCATGTTATCCTATATCTGGTAAAAAAGCACCTGCTGTCATTTTACACACAAAACAAAGTTGTTGTTGTTGTTTTAAGACTTGAGAGGATATAATTAAGCTGATGATAAATTTTAAGTCTAGTGACTGTTTTTTTAGTATAGGCACAATTTATGATGAAATTAATATAAATAGGATTATTAGCATTTAAAATGAAAATTTAGATTTGTTTCTAAAGCTATTCTAGGAAGCATTATATATATTAATACATAATTATACATATGTATATGTATAATATTATTTCATATATATATATATATATATATATATATATATATATATGTGTTCTCCAAAATGATTTACCTACCCCAAGTTTGCTGAATCAGAATAAGAATAGAATAGTTGCAAGCCGCCTAACACCCACACTGGGACATCAAAAAGACAGGAAGCTTGCTTTACACTTGCTCAACAGCTTTTAACACTGGTAGTTTCGTTAAATATAAAACTTAAATAATTTATTTTTATTCAGTCTAGTATGAATCCTAGTGGACAGGTAGAGAATTACTTTCGTTTTCTTTTTTTTTAAGATCTTATTTATTCATGAGAGAGAGAGAGAGAGGCAGAGACACAGGCAGAGGGAGAATCAGGCTCCATGCAGGGAGCCGGAAGTGGGACTTGATCCCGGGACTAAAGGATCTCGCCCTGGACCAAAGGCAGGTGCTAAACTGCTGAGCCACCCAGGGATCCCTTACTTTCGTTTTCTTAAGGCAATACTTAAAAATCATGAACATTTTGAGATCTCCTCCCCTTATTTTCCAAGATAGGAATGCCAGAAAAAATTTTCTAAGAATTCATTGTTTTCCTGAGTTCTGTGAAGTTTGTGCAATTTTCACTTCTTAATTCATTCCAAGGTGAATAATGTGCTAACATGTGAGACAGAATATAAATATACATATTATAAGGTATTGCATTATTTTCTAACATAAGTCTTTAAACACATTAATATCAAAATATGTCATCAGAAGCAGGAAAAGTTGGCCTAACTATAATATACACTAATATTCAAAATCATAAAATTGAGTTCATGATAATTAAACTAAAAAAGGACTAATACGATTTATTTTTCCTTTTTTGTCTTCCTAATTTTATTTATTTATGTAAGTATAATTGATACATTATTATTAGTTTCAAGTATGCAACATAATAATTTTTTTTTAGGACTTTTTATTTATTTATTCATGATAGACACAGAACGAGAGAGAGGGGCAGAGACACAGAGAGGGAGAAGCAGGCTCCATGCTGGGAGCCCGACGCGGGACTCGATCCCGGGACTCCAGGATCACGCCTGGACCAAAGGCAGGCGCCAAACAGCTGAGTCACCCAGGGATCCCCTAATAATTTTAAAAATTCTATGACTTCTCATATCCTGTGAATCTATAAAACAAACTTGGTTACAATTAGCTTTACAATAAACATGGACAATATATGATATTATAAAACATTATTTTTTTCTTCTATATTTAGAAAGCACATTCTCAAAATGTGACTTATAAACATGTATTTTGGTTAGAAATTCTTCTAAAAAATATCACCCCTCCCTTTTTTTTTCTTCCTTAAATATTTAAAGCACAGAATGTCGCCAGGTTAAAGTTAGACTTGGACTATAGGTAACAGTTTATATTTGCTGATTTGTTTCGACAATCTCTCTCTCTTTCTCGAAACTCATTTAATTATCATTACAATTCTACAAGGTAAACACTATTAATAATTACCATTTTAAATAAGGAAACTGATAGGAGTTGAAATAGCTTGCTCAAGGTCACACAGACAGTATATGGCAGAGCTGGGATTTGAACCTAGGTAGTTTGGTTTCAGAGATTGTACTTCTTTATTTGTTAAGTATTTGTTACACTTACTAAACTAAACGCTGAAAAATGGCCATAATCACATAAGGCTGGGGTGCCTGGGTGGCTCAGTCAGGTAAGTGCCTGACTTCAGCTCAGGTCATGTTCTTGGGGTCCTGGGATTGAGCCCTGTGTTGAACTCCCTGCTCACTGGGGAGCTTACTTTTCCTCTTCCTCAGCCCTCCCTCCTGCTCCTGCTCTCTCTCAAATAAATAGACAATATCTTTAAAAAAATAATGTAAGACAAAATCATTTTGTTTTTGCAATTGCAAAGAAGAAATTGTTCTTTGCTTTCATCTGAATCAGTGTTCCCTGATGTTTCCTGGGGGTGACTTATGCACATACACAGTAGTTTGTATACAACCTCAAATCCTTATAAAAACCAACCACTATTTACTCACAGACTGCATACTTTTCCTACAAGCTCTAAGGAAAAAAGAGGAACCTGAAGAAGACATGGTCAAAGAGCATCATTCAAGATAGAAAGAATGTGACCTTAAAGTATCTTCCAGTTACCTGTATGTTAAAAATATTAAACAATTAAATGATCCTAATGATATATTTTTAAAAGTCAATTATAATTTTTGTGTGGTAATAAAACCATGCCAGGCCCTCAGCAGTTCCCTAGGTGGTTTCTTCCCACTAGAAGGTTCCTAACTGTTTCCTTTTTCCTACTCTGTCCCTTCCTCTTTTCTTCCTTTTATACTTTGTCTTTATAAGTATAATCTCATCACTCAGTGTCAGATTTGAGAGTTGTCCCTTCATCCTTCTGTAGTCAGGATTTCTATCTCCAACAAGAAGCCTGAAACCCAGATAATGTACAATCTACATTGAGATTTAAAACTATATACTTCTGACATACCAGGAGTCAGAGTAAATGACTCCCCTGGTGTCTAAGAAGCTCTACCATGAGCAGTGTAAGGACAAATAAAAATTAAAACTAAGAAGTTTAATTTCCCCCGTTGAAAATAATAGAAGAAATTTCCCTTCCTTCTATTTTCTTAGAGAATTTACATTTGTAAACATAGAATTGTAAGTACTTTTTCCTGTTGCTGATGTCTATATAAATCTCTTTGTAAGCTAGATAGGCCTTTTGTCAGCTTTGAGACCCAGGGACTTCTTTGTCAGAGACCAAGAAGCCATCTCTTTGAAATGTTAACATCAAGGAACATAGCACCATATGCACCAGTTACCATTGGAGATAGTTGACCAACTTGTTGGGTACCTTTCTCTAGCTACAAAACTACCCCATGCCATAGATGATAAGAGAAGTTTGTTTCTCTCCTGGGTAAAGCCAGTTGGTTAACATAGATGGTCACACCAATTACAAGGTAAATTCAGGATGAACTATGTTTAACAAATATGATACTATAAAGTTTTCTTTATTGGAGGACTAGATATGGTTTATTTTAAACACATGTACATTATGGGTTGTATCCGCTTGACTATATAAAAATTAGATTTCTGTCTTTGTGCTCTCTTTGTGGATTGTCTGTGTTATGTTTCACATCCTGATTTAATGCTTAATAATAAAAGCATTTTCTTTCTCTATTAACTTTGTAGAGAGGATTTCTGAGTTAGGAAAATATTTTATCTTTAATCATATTTTCCCAACAGCAGGGTATATGTGCTGAAGCTAGCAAGGTGTTTTGTGCTCTTTATTGGAAGTCTCAGGAATTCAGTATGGTTTTCAAATTCCGATGATCTAGATCATGGTTTAATTACTTTAAGTTTGGAGATAAATAGCAACTGGATAAATGAGATGTTATTATACATGTCATGTCATAATGTCATGTCGTCAGTACAGCTAAGTGGGCATATATAATTTACAAAGCATTCCACAGAAGTAATATATTTGATAGAGTTAAATTTTTCAGAGAAGTAAGGCTTAAAGTTTTAAGTTAAGAAATATCCACAATATTATTAACAATATAATCATTATTACTTTGCTGAGTACACCTTAAAATATATAAATAGCAAGAGTTGAGTCCTTCTTTGCCCTTCTATAATAGCTGAATATAGTACATTACTTTAATACCTAACCTATCCATAAATATGGATATACTTGAGACTGCTCCCAGATATATTGAATTGAAAAAGCCAATGTAAAAAAACAGTGACCAAAATCATAATTACCAATCACTTAATATGTGACATCAATACTCTTTGGAAGTGTTTTTTTTTTGGGGGGGTGGGGGAAGTGTTTTAATTTATTGACATTAACTATTTTAATAATGTATTTAAAAACACATTTCTTCTCAGATCCTCTGTAAAGGATTTTTACATCCTTTTGAAATCATTAAAAAACATCAGATTCAGCATCTAATACTCTAATGCACTTAAAATATTTTCTTTGTAAAATAATAAATTAGATAAAATAATATAAATAAAATAATAGAATTAATTCTAAAACATATCCAACTCACGTAGCATAAAAATGAGCATATAAGGTTTCAAACCGTCAATTGCACCATTTGAACTAATCCTAAATGGCAATAGGCTAGCATTAGGAAATGGCTTCTTATCTTAAAAACATTTTACTATGCTACAAATTGAGTTGTACAGGGGTAATTCTCCATGGAAGGGTGCTTGGAGGAGAAAGCTAGAAAAGAGTTGGACAGTTTTCCAATAATAGAAGTGACAGCATATTTTTTTCTGCCTGTATACAGGTGACAGTAGATATTTATTGTGACTACTATACCTAGAAAATCATTTGACCTCCTTTGTTTTTAATGACAAATACATTTCTTGACAAATGTATTTCTCAAGAGTATTATGTCTAGAATATCATGGCTCTTTTTTATTAAAGAAAAAATAATCCTTCAGGCAACTTTACTTTTCCTGGATTGGCATTTTTAAATCTACTAAAATCACTTAAAACTGTAACCTATTTTCTTATCAACTGTTGATTCAGCTCCACCGGAACACACAAGCAATAATATAAACTTCTCTAAGGTTAATATTTGGCTTACTAGGTTGCACAACTGAACCAAAATAACATAAAATTATTAAGTTTAGCACAGATCCCCAGTCTGAAAAATTGTTTATCTTGCATGCACCATAATATTTAAATTGTATATAAGTAGCTGAAAAAAAAAAAAACTGTAGAAATGGCCATTAAATAGCTACAGCTAACAGTTACAAATGCTTACAATGGGCCATTTACTCAAAGCTACCCAATGAAACAGTCACTACTGCCATTATTTCCACTTTGTGGCTGAAGAATCTGTGGCACAGAAGAAGTTAAGTAACTTGAGCAAAATTATAAGGTCAAAACTGAAACCCATACACATCAGAACCACAGTTTGAGATTATTTATTCTTAACTTTAGGTGTCGTCACTCATGATACATAACAAATAATGAAGGAGACAAATGACTGGCTTGGATCACACATGCTTTAGACTTCACAGTCCCTAAAATCTGCTTGGTACCAACTCTACCACCACTATTGGAGACTATGAATTCTCAGCTACTGGACTTCATTTGTTGATCCCTTAATAATTACTGAAAGAAATATATCCAGTTTCAAGGGGTCATTAGATTTCTTATCTTATTGGCAAATCTGTAATCACCTCAATTCACTTTCCTTTCACTTCTACTTTCTGCCAATTCTTTCCAATGCTTCCATCCCCATGATGAAATTTGTGTTCTCTCTCGATCCATTCCCAACTGTATTTCTCTCTCAAATTTTCTACTTTATCCATAGAAACACTGGTCCATTGCAAATGAACTCCTCAATGTCATAAACTGTGAGAACACCCAGTTCAGCATCTGACCTGAAACCTGATCTTCTTCCAAGCACTCGGAGGTATCTCTTTTTCAGCACTTACTACGGCTCTCCAGTGCAACTTCCTGATTAACTTCCCCTCCATAGTCTGCAATATTTCTTCAATTTCTGAGGCTCGTGTAGCCCTCTACTTATTCTTGTGTTTATTAACGGGCAACTTCTGGGTTATTGCTCTTCATTTATTGTAGACCTTTCCATTTGACTTCAGTTTTTCTCTCCACTACAACTTTCTTTTTAAATTTTTTTTTAAATTTTTTATTTATTTATGATACTCACAGAGAGAGAGAGAGAGGCAGAGACACAGGCGGAGGGAGAAGCAGGCTCCATGCACCGGGAGCCTGACGTGGGATTCGATCCCGGGTCTCCAGGATCGCACCCTGGGCCAAAGGCAGGCGCCAAACCGCTGCGCCACCCAGGGATCCCCTCTCCACTACAACTTTGTCATCATGTGAGTGACTTCAATGTCCGAATATATTGAAACAACAACCAAGCCACGAAACTCCTTGGTCTCTTTATCTGCAATGAAATTCCTATCTCCTGTGGTAAGCAGCATTTTGGCCCCTGCCCATGGTGCCAAGCCTATGAATGTGCTGAATCACATGGCAAAGGGATTTTGCCAATGCAATTAAAATTACTAATCAGTTGGTCTTACAATAGAAAGATTCTCCTGAATTACCTTGGTCGGCCCACTGCCTTACAGGGCTCTGAGGAGCAGAGGTTTTTTTTTTCCCCCCCAGATAAAAGCAGAAACAAAGATATGGCAGAAAGGGAAGTCAGAGATCTGCAATAGGTAAAAAAGACTTTGTGCACTGTCAGAAGCAGCAGCTTTCAATATGACAAGGAATACGAGAAGCCTTAAGTTGCTGAGAATGGTTTCTGGCTGACAGCCAGCAAGGAAATGGGAACCTCAGCCCTATGGACACAAAGAAATGAAACCTGCCATCAACCTCAAGGAGCTTGGAAATGGATTTCCTCTTCCCATCCTCCTCACCCTCAGAACTTCCAGATAAGAGCCCTGGCTGCTGACATCTTGATTTTTGTCTTGTGAACCCTATATCAGAGGAAACAGACAAACACCCACCCCAAACTTCTGACCTACAGAATTGTAACAGAATAAATGTGTGTTATTTTAAGCTGCTGAGTTTGTGGTAATTTGTTACAGCACCGGTAGAAAACTAATATACTACTGCTTTCTAAACAGCTCAGCTCAATGCCTTTACAATGGTAATTCCCTCTTTCAGAAATACTCTTCTCTCACCCCTAAGTCTCAGCATGTTTCAACCCTCAGAATGCCCCCTTCCCCCTGGACTATAGCTATGTGTCCCAAAGCTGAGAAAATACACAACATACCTAATATTTACAAGTATTTGTTTAATGTTTTTCTTCCCTGTCATTTTGTTACTAGCCATATACTGATTGTAGCCATACTATATATATGCCAACACCTAACAGAGTACTTAAATTTAATAGGCATTCAATAAAATGATATTGGATAATAATTGAATAAAAAGATAAGAGAAATGGAAAAATAAATTCACTGAACATGGATACGAATTTTGCAAGATTTATTTTTAATATAATAATCTCAGCAAAAATCTACTTTGTCATAGCCTAAAATTCAGTAAAAGCATGTTACTTTATGCCAGAAGTGTAATTAATGTGTCAGTTTCTGAGGTAAGTTTGTAAATAGACACATATCAATAATCTAATTGCATAAATTCATGGGATTATTTCATTGTTATTATAATAATATAAACCACATGGTAATATAAAAAGATACAAAATGCAGAGCTAATAAATTCTATCAACAAAATTGCTTTAATGCTTATAGCAAAAAATTTTACTTTTCCATCTGTATACAGTAAGAATTTATGCCATGTTTATATTGTGTCAACACATTCCCAAATTAAAATATAATTTATGATTGAAAGTTTAAAGGAAACACACTGGGATGCCTGGGTGGCTCAGTGGTTGAGCATCTGCCTTCGGCTCAGGGCATGATCCTGGAGTCCTGGGATTGAGTCCTGCATCAGGCTCTGCAGGGAGCCTCCCTGCTTCTGCCTCTCTCTCTATGTCTCTCATGAATAAATAAATAAATCTTTAAAAAAACAAAAGAAACACACTAATCACAAAATTACATCATTACACTTAATTCCATATTGAATTGCTTGCCATCTAGCTGGAAATTTGTAATTAAATGAAGTGTCATCATATTATTTCATTAGTAAGTAACAGAGTACATAGACAACACTGTATTCATTACATATTTCTATTATATTCACAACATTGCTATTTTTAAAGTTAATCCTGTGACTCCTAAAAATTAATCTCAAAAATGAATGTCACAAATTAGTTCTGTGTGTCGAATCCCTTGTAAACTGTGTTTTCATTTTTATTTATATATATTTAATCTCTAAACCAGAAAACCAATTCTTACCTTTAAAATGGTAGTAGTGTACAAGTAACATATTCTTAGACATTAGTTTTGATTTCAAAAAAACTAGAAAATAACATTAGAAATTTTGTACCTGAAATCAGAAGTACTCATTCTTGACATCTGGATATGTGATAATGATAATACATTATTGTTTTATCTTAGTCATACAAATATAATTAATAGCTAAATATCTGATCATCAACACTGTATTGCTAAAGGGGAATAAAATAATTGGTAAGTTATATCTTAAATCTGGCTTATGTATCTTTAAAATATATTAAAATACATATTTCAAAAAAATTTAAAAATAGTGTAATTTAGTACTTTTCAACTTATTCTGAAGATTCAAATCATTGATATTTTAAGGGTTCACCAGGCAATTTTTATGGTGAGCCAGAATACCTGCTATAAATATTTTGGCTTTGGAATCAAGCAGGCATGTGTTCTAATCCAGGTTTTACCGTCTATTGCCTGGGTATTTGACCAAAACATTGAATCCAATTGGACTTCAATTTACTCATGTATAAAGTAAAAACAATGTGACCTACCTTTTCAAAAAACTAAGGATTAAAAAAGAAGAAGAAAAAGTATAGAACGTCCCCAAGTATCTACAAGTTTTGTTTTTCTTTTTTCTCCTCTAGGTTTCAAACAGTAACACACTAATACACTAACACAGTACTGCATCTGTAAAGGCACAGGATATCTATTTGTTTCCTGGTAAAAATCAGAAAATCAATGCAAAATGATTATACTAATACCCTCTTTCATGGAGAACAAAAGCACAAAGCTACTGCCAACCAAGAATCTCAATTTCTGAAATAAATATTCTATTCTTTAAGGTATTAGAATATAATTTTGGTGCCTGAGAATTTCTAAGGAATAATAATAATTATAATACTGACAAAGAAAGAAAGCATGATTAGAAAGAGATAGAGAGCATTTGAGGAAGGAGGAGCAGTAGTGGGAGAGGGAGAGAGATCTCAAGCAGAATCTTTGCTGACTGTGGAGCCCGATGCAGTGTTCTATCTCAGGACCCTGAAATCATGACCTGAGCTGAAACCAAGAGTTGGACGCTTAACCACCTGACCCACCCAGGCATCCCAAAATTTATATTTAATAAAGAACAAAAGGTAGATGCAAAAATTTCTGGGTTTTCATAATTTTCACTAAGATCAATCACAAAGATCACACATGGGACACACTGACATTTTAGGGAATTTTGGAGGTAACCCACAACTTTATCTAATCTGTGCCAGTGTTTAAAAACTATCATTTATCATTGGGAAGTTCTCCTTTCTAGCCAATATATATCATAGCATGCTATAGTTAAGTCCATTTCATTGCATATTGTGTTTTAACTTTCTTTTTTGTTAAATAATCCCTATCGGTTTAATTTTTCCTCATAGTTAGCATTTCCATTGTGTCTTCTATTTTATTCTTCTATTACCATTCTAGTAAATACTCACAAACATATTTGCTAATTCTCCCCCAGAAGCTGCAGAAAAGCAACTGCACAGTGTTGAAACAGGAGGAAAAAGAAAAAGATCTGCAAAACTCGTTCCAATTGGGATTCTTGTGTTTAATAGGATAAAGATATAACTGACTGCCAACGATTCTACAGGCTAAAGCAGCTTTAAAAATCACACAATAAAGGAACAAGGAAAAAAGATAAACTAACCTCATCAAAGGGCATTCTCTAGGTAAGTTACAATTTGTTTAGATTTAAGGGAAGGAAGTGATACAGGAATGAAAGTGGTTATCACTCTAAATAATATGAATGATTTAAAGAGATATACTATATCAGAATCAGGTGAAATGTTGCTTCCTTTATTTTAATCACCATGAGAAGTGGTGTACTTATTTATTCCAAGAAAGTAACAACAATACTTATCCCTATTGAATACTGATGGTCAAGTTTTTATATACATTTCTATTATTTACTCCCCATCTTAAAACTGAAGGTGATTATATTTTTTTACAGATTTTTTTTTAATTTATTCATGAGAGACACAGAGAAAGAAGCAGAGATGTAGGCAGAAGAAGAAGCAGGCTCCGTTCAGGGAGCCTGATGTGGGACTCGATCCCAGGACTCTGGAATCACGCCCCGAGCCAAAGGCAGATGCTTAACCTCTAAACCACCCAGACATCCCTGAGGCAATTATTAATATATTATTTTGCATATCAAAGATTGGAAGGGTGTATTGTATGGATGGAGGTTTCTGTGATTTTTCCTGCATTACTGACCACCCCATACCGACCTGCACACATGCAGGCAAGCTGAAGAATGTTGTTTGTGAGACTTGTGCTGCATAAGTGACCTTAGGAGACTGATTACTTTATATTAGCTGGCCTCCATGTCAGAACTGGTCCTTCTGCACAAATTTTGTCTTGCATCCATCCGCTCTGGCTCCAAGTTGGGCTGGTCCCCCAGAATGGAATCCAGAAGGAAAGGTAAACACATATGGCCCAGGCTACTTGAAAATATAAAGACATGAAAACATAGAAATGCAGTTTGCTCCAAACTGCATGCAAACAAACAAATGTTTAACTTCAGACCCTATAATTTGCCCTATAAACTTGGTCTTTATGGGGATGGTCAGTTGGAAGTCTCACCTGAGAGTACGACACTCCACCCAGCCCTCTCAATAGGGACTGAGGCTGACTGTCTCCAAGGGGCCTCCCCAGCTAATGAGGTTGGATGTTATAAGTACCCGACTGGATGCAACTCTGTCTTATTCTCCTTTCCATTGCTCTCATCTTTGTGTAGATTTGCCTTTTCTTCTTCCTGTTTCTATTAGATTTTTATAAAATTAACAAAGTGTTTTTTTTTTCCCCCTTCAAAAGTGAGAGTTTGGCTGCAGTGAATCTTTTTTTTTTTTTTTTTTTTTTTCAGAATAAAGGGCTGTGAGATTGCAGAATCCTTTAAGGTAGGACTGGACAGCAGCCCATTTGTACAGTGGAACAGGTTGCATCCATCATTTCTACTTTGGCTCAAGATTTTGTGACTCTGCTTTAAAATTCATCTAAAGCTCACTTTAGAAAGAAGTTAGAAATAACAAATATTTATTTTATCATAAATCCTATAAATTTAGGTTAAATATTAGCAAATGCTACTCATATTTTCCTACTTTAACAGGGCCAAAAATATTGGCATGTATCATTTTATGCCTTATATGGCTTGTACGACTTATATGACTACAATGGTAATTAGATAAGACATAATCTTAAGAATAATGTATATCAATTGGGTATGTTCCTCTGGCATATTTTCCTTAATATCTTCAAAAGTTTTAATATTTCTCCACTAAGGATGAAATTGTGATCTGCTAAAATAGCCAATTTATTATGTTAACTAAAAACCATCTGGACCAAATATGTTCACTACATTTCCCCCAACAGTTTATTATGAAAGATATAAAATTTAAGTAAAAGGTTAAAGAATTATATGGTGAATACATACATATATGTGCCTAATTCTACAATTAAGATTCTGTTATGTCTTTTGCATGATATATAAATGAATATGTATATGTACATGTTCATTTCTTTCATTCTATTCAGCTATTAATCCATTTGTTCTCTGATACATTTCAAAGTAAATAATATTTATCAATACATGTTATATATCAGTATACTGAACTATTAAGCACTTCAGACTGCATATCATTAACTAGACTTCATTATCTGCTTACAGTTTTTAAAGTAAAATTTACATACAATGATATATATGTGTCTTAACTTGTATCAAGTGAATAGTTTTTTAGCTTTTCATTAAAAATCGGGACAGCAAAAATAAACAGTTAAAATAATATCATTGGCTTAAAAATAGAAGGACAATTTTTAAAAAGTTCAAAACTATGTGAAGGATAATGGGAATGTACTAGCCATAGAAAAAAGGCTGGCTGAGTAATAAAATTATTTATACAGTGTGAGAAAAAAAATCAGCTAGCTATATGAATCCTACTCATAATTAAAATAATGAAAAAGTTATAATAATAATACATTTTTGAGCTCACAGTAAAAACTTTGGAAGTACTTTAGTACTGGTGGTGGTGGTAATGATGGTTATAATGAAAAATATCACAATTTTTTCAGTGACAAATATGTTCTTTGCGTGTATCTCATTTATTTTATTATTTTTTAAAAATATTCATTTATCTGACAGAGAACAAGGAAGCTGAGCAGCAGAGGGAGAGGAAGATGCATCTCCCTGCTGAGCAGGAAGCCAGGTTCTGGATCATTCCCAGGACCCTGAGATCATGACCTGAGCTGAAGGCAGATGCTCAACCAACTGAGCCACCCAGGTGCCCCACATGTATCTCATTTAATTTTATGAAGTAGTTACATTGTAATCCACAGGCAGAAGAAATAAAAGTTACTTGTTCTGGGTTACCATTTTTAAGTGGTAGAACTGAGGTTCATATTTAGAGTCTTATCTAGAATTGAAACTCAGTGGGCACTAGGAAGAGTATTTCTTTGCTTGATTATTTGTTGGCTTCTATGGTGGGCTGTGCTAACAAGGTAGAAATAAGAAGAGAAAGCTCTCCCAGAAATTCTTTACATTGGAATCAGTTTAGAGACCTGGTGTACTCAACTAGTCCAACCATAACATTAATCCAGGAGTTGGTCTTGTTGTCACCAGAAACTCTGAAAAAAGTCTTATCACGTCTTTCATTATTATGAGAGTCAAACTCACAACAGAAGGATTGTACATACTACCTTTTTCTATATTACTGCACTTCTATATAGAGGCAAGAACATAAGAGGTAAATATCATATTTATATTTGTATGGGTGTTTGTATAAACACACACTCATATACAGACATAAATATAATATACTAAGAACTCTTTAATATGGCTATTTAGTCTCAAATTACTTAATTCTACATAATTACAGATGGTACCATATATTCAAGATTTCTAATTTGTGAAGTGCTGTGAAGAACAAGATTTTGTGGAACCATACTAAATTATAGCCTCATAAAGAAAATATTCACTGTCAGTATATTTAAATATTCATTGCCTCTTTTAATGTGCAACTTTAATTTGAGTTAGCACATCTTTTTTTCAGTTATTCCTGGAGAGGGTTACAGGGAATTATTTACATAAATATGGTGGACAGTGGGAATAACCTGCTGCTAATTCAAGAATATTACTCCAAATTTCAGAAAGAGAAACCCTAGTGGCTTAACAGTAATCTATGCACTAGTCAACTGAGGGTTAAATAATGGCAGACCAGCTACTTAACTCTGTTCACAATTCTGTGACTTAGTTAAAAGTTCAGTGAACAAATATTGTTTTGTTTGAGTTATGTAAATAAGCAGTATAATTTCAAGTTACAAGTAACATTTGTCTCCTGGCATTTCTTTCATTGCTGAACTATTTTTTGTTTTAAAATAATTTTCTAAAAAAAAATAAAAATAAAATAAAATAAAATAATTTTTTGAAAATATGAGAATAGATTTTTGTCTGTAATAAACATGAATATAATGGAACTTGGACATTGAAAGAAACTACCATTAAATGTTTCATACACATGAAAAATAATTGTTTTAAATGTTTTTTATGAAAAATGTAAATCCAAGACCATAAAGCTATTCTCCCAATAGGAACAGAAGAAATAGATATATAACAAACAATTTTAGTTCTTTTTTATCTATCTGTGTTGGATTTGAGCAAAATTGGCAAGTTATATTCCGGAAAGGGCCAGACAGTGAACATGTTAGACTTTATAGGACATAAAGTCTTTGTCACAACTATCCAACTCAGTCTCAAGTCTGTCTTTGTAGCAGGAAAGTAGCCATAGACAATATGTAACCAATTCACTATATCTGTGTTCCAATATAACTTTATTTATCAAAACAGATGACAGTATATTTCCCATAGGTAATAGTTCTCAAACTCCTAGATTACACCAATGCTTCTTTTAAGAAGAACTAGAAAAGTCTGATCAAATAACAAACCTAGTTGGAGACCTCTCAAGGCTACTAAGGTAGCCCTGAAAATTCAATGATCTGAAAACTCAAGATTCCAGTAAAAACACATAAGTCCTGACCAATTAAAAACAAAAACAAAAACTTTTGGCCCCAAATGCTGTCACTTAGATGGAGTTTCCATACTGGGGCTTGATAACCAGTCTAACTGAAGTTTCATAGACACTTAACTACGAGAACAAACTGATGGTTACGATAGTGGAGGGAGTGGGGGAAAGTGGGTTAAATAGATGATAGAAAGCAAGGAGTGCACTTGTGATAAGCACTAGGTATTGAATGTAAGTATGGAATCCGTAAATTGTACACCTGAAACTAATATTGCACCACAGGTTAAATAAATGGAGTTTAAATAAAAACTTAACACACACACACACACACACACACACACACACACACACAATTTCAGTTTCAACCTCCCCCAGAAACATGGCCTTAACCAATCAGTCATGTTTTTTTTCTTCCCATCAGCACCTATGAGTTTGTCATCTGGTTCCTCACCAACTTCCACAGACAAATGAGGTAATCTTTATGATAAGACAACTTTTTTTTTTTTTTCCCTTAGCAAACAGCCACTCTGGAACAATCCTTTTCTTCTGCTAATAACTTTCTTGCCCCTACCTACCACCTATAAAAACCTTTCATTTTATACAACTTCTCAGAGTGCCTTTCTACTTGCTAGGTGGGGGTGCTGATTCATGAGTACTTTAATAAAGTCGATTTGATATTCAAGTTTACTTGATTTAATTTTTTATTTAACAGAAGTAAGTGTGAATTTTGGTGCTCCTTTTATCCTTAGAGTCCGTGGCAATTTAATAGATATTTGGTATCTTTCCTGGTTTTATGGCACTCAGCTCTTAAAACTCTTGAAATCTCCCAAGTGATAAATGTCTTTTTGTATTCCAATGAGATGACTGGTGGTTGAGGGCTTCTAGATAGCCTTGAGGTGAAGGTTAGCTGCCAGTGGAACCACTCCTGTGATTGGAATTTCAGCCCCATACTCCAATCTTGAGGGAAGGAAATGTGGTTGGAAATTGACTTAATCACAAATGGCCAATGATTTAGTCACTCCTACTTAATAAGACCTTTATAAAAAAAAAAGAAGCTAAAGGGATTTGGAGAGTTTCTAGGCCGGTGAACAAATACAGTGCTGTGAAGATGGCATGCCTGGAGAGTTCCACACTCCTTCTCCCATACCTAGCCCTATGCATCCATCTCTTTGGTCTAACTGTTTTGGAGTTGTATCCTTTTATAATAAACCAGCAATACTATAAGTAAACTGTTTTACTCAGTTATATAAGCCATCCTAGCAAATTACCAAACACAAAGAGGAGGCTATGGGAATCACTAATTTACTGCTAGTTAGTCAGAAGCATAGGAACTATCTGGACTTGAGATTGACATATGAAATATGGGTGTCTTGTGGGACTGAGTCCTTAACTTGTGAGATCTGATGCTAACTCCAAGTAGATAGTGGCAGAATCAAATTGAACTCTCAGTTCATGTCTGCAGAGAATTGGAAAATTGGAAGGTCTGGGAAGATCCCCATACATCTAGTGTCGTAAGTATTGAGTGTGGTGGTACTAGAGAGTAGAGAAAGAAGTAGAATTTGTTCTTTAAGGATCACTTGTCAATTTGAAACCAAAATCTGAGGAGTTTAGTAGGAAGCAGTGTCTGAGAATAAGAGATCCTAAGTAAAGTCATCTACAGTGAGACTGCATTAAGAGAACAACACTGGAATTCAGATTGCACAAAAAGAGTTCCTGAAACTCTTGGCTTCCCTTCCACTGGTAACCTCACTAAGTTCCCAATGACTCACAGCCTTCTTAGAATCACTCCAGTCCCTGATTGAATTGAGATGAAGTGCCTAGATCTTAATTACCTGCAAAAGTAAAATCTTTCTGCAAGAAGTTAATAAAATCCAGAGCCTCAAACTACTCCTGTCATTTAATTAAACATTAACAAGTCTATCAGAAGAGAGAACCAAATAAGTAAATAATAAGGAAAAAAGCCAAGTTACATAAACAGATCCAAAGGAGATCCAGACTTAAAACACATGAACTTTAACGTAATTGTAGTTATTATGTTCAAGAAACTACATGACAAGATGGAAAATTTCATCAAAGAATTAAAGATTATGACAAAATGAAATGAACTGAAAGATACAGTAATTAAAATTTAATATCACTAGATGAGGTCAACATTGGATTCAATAGAAAAGATAGGATTAGTGAAGTGAAATATGGACCAAAAGAAAGTATTTAGAATAAAACATGGAGAGGATAAACAATGGCAATACAGATAAAATTTTGAGACATAGTATATGAAGAAACATAAATATTTATATAATTGGAATCCTAAAATTAAAGAAAAAGTGAGAGACATGAGACACAGAAATAATATTTAATCTAGTCATAAGAACAAAGAAAAAATACTACACAAAGGTATAGTGAACTACTAAAAGCCTAAGTAAAAGAAACAGAACATTTGGGGATGCCCGGATGGTTCAGTGGTTGAGCATCTGCCTTTTGCTCAGGACATGATCCCGGAGTCCCGGGATCCAGTCCCACATCAGGCTGCCTGTGGGGAGCCTGCTTCTCCCTCTCCCTGTGTCTCTGCCTCTCTGTGTGTCTCTCATGAATAAATAAATTAGTCTTAAAAAAAAAAAAAGAAACAGAAAATGTGAACATTCCAAAGTTCAGTAACAAGTGAATTCATAAGTGAATTCCAATTCACATTTAAAACTCACGCTTAAAAGAGTTAATTGTTATTCTCTTCCAATTATGCTAAAAAATAGAAGAGGAAGGGAAGCTTCCAAATACATCCTATGAGGACGGCATCACCATGATACTAAAACATTAAAAAAAAAAAAAAGAGAGCAAGAAGAAAGACAAAAGAAAGTCACAGACCAATATCCTTGTTGACTATAGATGCAAAAATCCTAACAAAATAGTGCAAATCACATTAAAAAATGCATTAAAGGATCATTCACCACAATTAAGTGGGATTTATTCTGAGGATCCAAGGATGCTGCAATATTCTCAAATCAACCGATATAATACACCATAAAACAACATGAAGGATAAAAATCATATGATCATCTCAAGATGCAGAAAAAGCACTGGAAAAAAGCCAACATCCATTCAAGATAAAAACACTAAATAAAATAGGTTTATAAAGAATATACCTCAATATAATGAAGCCAATACATGACAAACTCACAGCTAACATCATATTCAATGGGGAAAAGGCAATAAATTTTTCTCTGAAATCAGGTATAAGATAAAGATGTCCACTCCCACTACCTTTATTCAACATAATACTGGAAGTCCCAGCCACAGAAATCAGACAAGAAAAAGTCATAAAACCATCCCAACTGGTAAGGAAGAAATTAAACTCCCTATTTGCAAATGATACTATAAGTAGAAAACTCAAAAAACTTCATCAAAACACTACTGTAACTGATTAATGAATTTGGTAAAGTTGCAGGATACAAAATTAATATATAGCAACTTGCTGTGATTCTATTAAATAACAAAGTAATAAAAAGAGGAGGTAAGAAAAAAATCACATTTATAATTTCACCAAAAAGAATGAAATACCTAGGGGATCCCTGGGTGGCGCAGCGGTTTGGCACCTGCCTTTGGCCCAGGGTGCGATCCTGGAGACCCGGGATCGAATCCCACGTCGGGCTCCCGGTGCATGGAACCTGCTTCTCCCTCTGCCTGTGTCTCTGCCCCTCTCTCTCTCGCTGTGTGACTATCATAAATAAATAAAAAAAATTTTTAAAAAAAGAATGAAATACCTAGGAATAAACTTAAAGAGGTAAAAGACCCACAGTATGAAAGCTTTGAAAGAAAAATGAAGATGGCAGGGAAAAAATGGAAAGACATACCATGTTCACAGATCTAAGTAACTACTATTTCTAAAATGTACATACTACCTAAAGCAATCTAGAGATTCAATGAAATTCCCATAAAAATACTGAAGTATTCTTCACAAAACTAAAAAATAATAATAATCCTAAAATTTGGATAGAACCACAAAAGACCACAAAGAGTCAAAGCAATCTTGAGAAAAAACAAAACTGGAGGTATTGCAATCCCAGATTTCAAGAAATACCACTAAGCTATAATAATCAAAACAGTATAGTACTGGCACAAAAACAGACACACAGATGAGTAGAAAAGAACAGAGAGCCCAGAAATAAACCCACACTTACACGGTCAATTAAACTACAGTAAAAGAGGCAAGAATATATACAATGAGAAACGTATAGTCTCTTAAATAAATAGTGCTGGGAAACTGGATAGCTACTTGCAAAAAAATGAAACTGGAATACTTTCTTAGACCATGCACAAAAATAAACTCAAAATGGATTAAAGACCTAAATATGAAACCTGAAATGGTAAAACTCCTAGAAGAAAACACACAGTAATCTATTTGACATTGGCTTTAGAAACAGTTTTCTACATATGTCTCCTCAGGGAAAAAAAACAAAAACAAAACCAAAACCAAATTATTAGGACTACAGAAAATAAAAAGCTTCTGCACAACAAAGGGAATTACCAAGAAAATAAAAAGGCAACTTACTGCTGGGAAAAGTTCTTTGCCCAAATGATATATCTGACAAGGTATTCATAATCAAAATACATAAAGAACTTATAGAACTCAATACAAAATAATGATAATAATCCAATTAAAAATGGGCATAGGACCTGAATAAACATTTTTCCAGAGAAAAAATTCAAATGGCCAACAGACACATGGAAAAATTCTCAACATCATTAATTGTAAGAAAAATGCAAATCAAAACCACAATGAAATATTACCCTCCACCAGTCAGAATGGCTAGTATCAAAAACATAAGAAATAATAATTGTTGGAGGATGTTCAGGGAACTCACATGCACTATTTTGGGAATATAAATTGGTGCAGCCATGTAGATAACAGTATAGAATTTCCTGAAAAAAAAATAAAAATAGAAATAACTGATGATCCAGTAATTCTACTACGGGGTATTTATACAAAGAAATGGAAAACACTAATTGAAAATGATGTATGGACCCCTGTTTATCGCAGGATGATTTTTAATAGCCAAGATATGTCCATTGATAGATAACTGGATAAAGAATATCGGTATATATATCACAAAGGAATATTACTCAGCCATAAAAAATGTGATCTTGCTATTTGCATGCAACAACATGGATAAACCTAGAAGATATTTTGCTAAGTGAAATAAATTAGAGAACAAAAAATATCATATGATTCACCATATGATTCCATACCATATAGAATCTAAACAAACAAACAAACAAACAAATTCAAATAGAGGATAAATTAACAGTTGACAGAGGAGAGAGATTGTGGGAATGGACAGAATAAGTCACAAAGATGAAAGATAGAACATTGGAAATATAATCAATGATACTGTAATACCGTTCTTTTGTGATAGATGGTAGATGCTTGCAGTGAACATAGCATAACATATAGAGTTTTCAAATCACAATGATGTATACCTGAAACTTATGCAATGTTGCATATTAACTCTACTTCAATTAAAACAAAAAAGAAAAGAAAAAGGAAAAAGAAAGTTTAATAGCAAGAGAAAAGACACATAAGATTTCAAAAACCAGTACTAAAAATCTCACCAGAATGGAAGCCAGAAATAAAACTGGTAAAAATAAAAATAACTGCATTCATAGAATTTTATGTCCATTAAAAATATGGTTAAAAGAATTAAAAAAACAATAAATAAACAAACAAATACGTAAATAAGTAAATAAATAAATAATGGTTAAAATTAAATTGAAATAGGCATTTTACGGGAAAAAAATGAAAAAGAGATAGAGACAGAAAGATTTCATTACCAGGATGGTTATCCTAGAACAATCCTGAGGAAGTGTTCCTCAGGCATGAGGATAATAATCTCAGAAGAATAGAGAAATAGGAATGTATAAATTACAAAGAATTTTGGGTAAATCTTAATAAATATTGAAGTCATGACAATATCTTATATAAATACATCTGTGGAATTAAAACACATCACTAAAATATAATTGAGAGATAAATGAAATCAAAATAAGTGTTTAAGACAATATAAAAACAAAACAATAAAACAGATCAATAAAACTAGGAGCTGGTTCTTTGAAAAGATCAAGAAAATTGATAAAACTTTAGCTAGAGTTTTCAGAAAGAGAGAGAGAGAGAGAGAAGGCTCAAATGAAAGGGGAGAAATAATAACCGATACCACATAAATACAAAGGATTGCAATGTAACATTATGAAAAATATATGCCAACAAATTATACAACCATGAAAAAACAGATTAAATTCCTAGACCTATAACTTACCAAAGCCGATGCACGAAGAAATAGAGAAGTTGAACAGAGTGATGGCAAGCAATGAAATTGCATCAGTAATCAAAACAGTCTCATCAAACAGAAGTCCAGGACCAGATTACTTCACATGTAAATTCTACCAAATGTTTAAAGAAGAGTCAACGCCTATTCTTCTCAAACTATTCTAAAAAAAACAGAAGAGAAAGGAAAACTTCCAATTTTATCCTATGAGGCTAGCATTACTTTCATACCAAAACCAGATAAAGACACCACAAAAAAAGAGAACTACAGGCCAATATCCCTGATGAACATAGATACAAAAATCCTCAACAAAATATTTGCAAACTGAATCCAAGAATATATTTTTAAAAATCATTCCACATGATCAAGTGCAATTTATTCCCAACATTCAAGGGTGATTCAATATTAACAAATCCATCAATCAGATATATTTCATCAATAAGAGAAAGAATAAAAACCATATGATCATTTCAAAAGATGCAGAAAAAGCATGTGATAAAGTACTAGATGCATTCATGATAAAAAACCCTCAACAAAGTAGCTTTAGAAAGAATATACCTCAACATAATAAAGGCCATATATGAAAAACCCACAGCAAACATCATACTCAATAGGGAAAAACTGAGAGCAGGGATGTCTACTCTCATTAGCTTTATGCAACACATTACTGGAAGTCCTAGCCACAGCCATCAGACAAGAAAAAGGAATAAAAGTCATCCAAACTGGTAAGGAAGAAGTAAAACTTTCTATTTACAGATGACATGATACTATATATAGAAAACCCTGAGACTCTTCCAAAGAACTACTAGAACTGATCAGTAAATTCAGTAAGGTTGCAGGATACAAAATCAATATACAAAAAAATCTATTTCACTTTTATACACTAATAATGAAACAGCAGGAAGAGAAATAAATGGACTAGAATAGAAAGCCCAGAAATAAGCCAGGGATGGTATGGTCAATTAATTTTTGAAAAAAAGAGGCAAGGATATGCAATGGAAAAAAGTATCTTCAACAAATGGTGTTGGTAAAAATGGATAGCTACATGGAAAAGAATGGAACTCGACCACTTTCTTACACTATGCCCAAAAAAAGACTCAAAATGGATTAGGGACTTAAATGTGAGACTTGAAACCATAAAAATCCTAGAAGGCAGCACAGGCAGTAAATTCTCTGATATCATCCTTGTAACTTTTTTTCATTACGAAGATGGCTATCCTGGCAAAGTTAAACTATTACAACTCCATCAAAATAAAAAAAAAAAGCTTAGCAGCAAAGGAAATAATCAGCAAAACTAAAAGACAACCTATTAAATGGGAGAAGATACTTGGAAATAACACATCCAATAAAGGGTTAGTATCCAAAATGTTTATATATATATATGTATATATATAATATATATATTTATATATATTTATATATATAAATTATAGATATTTAATATATGTATATATATATATGTATATATATACATATATGTATATTCATATGGCGAAGACATGGACAGACATTTCTCAAAGAAGACATACAGATACCCAACAATCAAATGAAAAGATGCTCAACATCACTGACCATCAGGGAAATGCAAATCAAAACTACAATGAGACATCACCTCACACCTGTCAGAATGGCTAAAATAAAAAACACAAGAAACAATAAGTATTGGTGAGGATGTAAAGAAAAAGGAACCCTCTTGAACTGTTGGTGGGAATGCAAACTGGTACAGCCACTGATAAAGACAGTATGGCGGTACCTCAAAAAATTAAAAATAAGGGTGCCTGGGTAGCTCAGTCAGTTAAGCATCTGCCTTTGGCTTAGGTCATGATCCCAGAGTCCTGGGACTGAGCCCCACATTGGGCTCCCTGCTCAGTGGGGAGTCTGCTTATCCCTCTGTCCCTACCCCTGCTCATGCTGTCTCTCTCAATCTCTCTCTCTCAAATAAATAAATAAAATCTAAATAGCTACTCTATTAATTGTGCTACTGGGCATTTACCAGTAATTGTGCTACTGGGTATTTACTCAAAGAGTAAAAAAAGAATACGTTAAAAGGATATATACACCGTTATGTTTTTTCTAGCATTATTTGCAATAGCCAAATTATGGAAGCAACCCAAGGACCAAAGATTGATGAACAGATAAAGATGATGTGGTGTACACACACACACACACACACACACACACACACACACAGGAATATTACTCAGCCACAAATAAGAATGAAATCTTGTCATTTGCAACAACATGGATGGGACTAGAGAATATAATGCTAAGTGAAATAAGTCAGTCACAGAAAGAGAAGTATCATATGATTTCACTCATCTGTGGAATTTAAGAAACAAAACAAATGAACAAAGAAGAAAAAAGAGAGAGTATATATATAGATATAAACGTTTATATCTATATCTATATCTATATATATATAGATATAGATATAGATATAAACTTATACAACTCAACACCGAAACAACAAATAATCCAATTTAAAATGGGCAGAAGACATGGACAGACATTTCTCAAAGAAGACATACAGATACCCAACAATCAAATGAAAAGATGCTCAACATCACTGACCATCAGGGAAATGCAAATCAAAACTACAATGAGACATCACCTCACACCTGTCAGAATGGCTAAAATAAAAAACACAAGAAACAATAAGTATTGGTGAGGATGTAAAGAAAAAGGAACCCTCTTGAACTGTTGGTGGAATGCAAACTGGTACAGCCACTGATAAAGACAGTATGGCGGTACCTCAAAAAAAATAAGGGTGCCTGGGTAGCTCAGTCAGTTAAGCATCTGCCTTTGGCTTAGGTCATGATCCCAGAGTCCTGGGACTGAGCCCCACATTGGGCTCCCTGCTCAGTGGGGAGTCTGCTTATCCCTCTGTCCCTACCCCTGCTCATGCTGTCTCTCTCAATCTCTCTCTCTCAAATAAATAAATAAAATCTTAAAAAAATAGGCTACTCTATTAATTGTGCTACTGGGCATTTACCAGTAATTGTGCTACTGGGTATTTACTCAAAGAGTAAAAAAAAGAATACGTTAAAAGGATATATACACCGTTATGTTTTTTCTAGCATTATTTGCAATAGCCAAATTATGGAAGCAACCCAAGGACCAAAGATTGATGAACAGATAAAGATGATGTGGTGTACACACACACACACACACACACACACACACACACACACACAGGAATATTACTCAGCCACAAATAAGAATGAAATCTTGTCATTTGCAACAACATGGATGGGACTAGAGAATATAATGCTAAGTGAAATAAGTCAGTCACAGAAAGAGAAGTATCATATGATTTCACTCATCTGTGGAATTTAAGAAACAAAACAAATGAACAAAGAAGAAAAAGAGAGAGAGAGAGAGAGAGACAAACCAAAAGAGACTCTTAACTATAGAGAATAAACAGATGAAGAAACCAGAAGGGAGGTGGATGGGTGGGGATGGGTAAAGTAGGTGATAGAGATTAAGAGTACACTTATCTTGGGCAGCCCTGGTGGCACAGCGGTTTAGCGCTGCCTGCAGCCCAGGGCGTGATCCTGGAGACCTGAGATCAAGTCCCATGTGAGGTTCCCTGCATGGATCCTGCTTCTCCCTCTGCTTGTGTCTCTGCCTCTCTCTCTCTCTCTGTATCTCTCATAAATAAATAAATCTTTTTTTTAAAAAATAAGAGTACACTTATCTTGATGA
The DNA here is from genome assembly GCF_018345385.1 of Vulpes lagopus. NCBI lineage: Eukaryota > Metazoa > Chordata > Mammalia > Carnivora > Canidae > Vulpes > Vulpes lagopus. The sequence continues at coordinate 89,585,705 of NC_054829.1, read as the reverse complement.
GCACTAAGAAATATACTGAATTGTTGCATCATTATATTGTGTACCCAAACTAATATAACACTGTATAGTAATTACACTGGGATGAGAATTTTATTATTTAAAATAAGTATATATAGGGTAGCCCTGGTGGCTCAGCGGTTTAGCACCGCCTTCGGCCCAGGGCCTGATCCTGGAGACCTGGGATCGAGTCCCACGTCAGGCTCACTGCATGGAGCCTGCTTCTCTCTCTGCCTGTGTCTTTGCCTCTCTCTCTCTCTCTCAGGAATAAATAAAATACATTTTTAAAAAAAGAAAAAATAAGTATATAATATCCTAACAATTAATATCCTAATAACTATGAAATAAGTCATATACGTAATCACTTAAATCAAGTTTTCCTGAAGTCAAAGACATGTTGTAATCACTACCATAAATATTAAAAGATGCATTTTAAATAACTATATAACAAGACACTAACAAAAAAGGAAATGAACAGTTAAGAAAATTCAGAGATATAAAAGGAAACGTTGAACAACTGGAACAAATGGGAAAACAAATATTAAGATCATAGATTTCAATTCAAATATTCAAGTAGTTACATTAAGAGAGAAAATACAGACTCAAAAGATTAGGATTTTTAAACCTGGAGTATAAGAAAAAATAGCCAACTATATATTCTGTTTACTAGGGATACAAATATAAGAATACAGAAATAATGAAATTAAAGGGATGAAAAATATATACCAGGAACATACTAACTAGCCAAAACTCATACAGCAATACTAGTATTAGACTACATAGTTCTAACACAGTTTTAATAGAGATAAAAATAAATATGTTATAATTACAAAAGGATGAATCTACCCAATATGATTTCAATATACAGAAAACAAAAGTTGACAGAACAACAAAAGAAATCAGAAGAGTTTTTAATGTAACACCCTCCAAAATTTATAGGATATGCAGAGGAAAATAATTGACAAGGACATAAAAATATTTTATGTGGATGCATTTAAACATTCTAAGTAGTTCTTTAAAGAGTCTGTTTGAAAATATTAATTTTAAAACTCTTGAAATTAAGTCTTTGAGTACCAACATGTCAAACAAGTGAATGTCTTTTTGGGTAGTCAAAACAATTTGAGTGTTATGGAGAATAAAATTAATTGAAGCAAGTTCTTCTCTACCTGGGAAGACAGAATGTTAGTAATGGAAAAGGCTAAGGATATCATATCCATGCATACTTTCTTAGAATATCTTGTGTATTCTGAGGATGTTTACTTTTCCATATTTTTGATTTTCATGAATCTAAGGTATATCATTTTTTAAAAAATGTTTAAGGTTGTCAGATATTATAAAATTAAAAATGCCTGTAGATCAGTGTTTAATCCTATCTTTGTATTTGTCATTTAAATTTTTTATAAATGTCTACATATATGTTTATTTAAGTTATATTTTGGCAACTATTAAGTTTTAGATATTCTTAATACTACCCAAACTAGGACCCAAGAAAATTCTAAACTGAAAACCAAAAAGTAACAGCCCACATCATTAGGACCAATCTGAGAACACAGTAGATTTTGTCAGAAAACTCTAAGTCAGACTAAATCAAATCAGATTTTTCTAGATTTGATCATACTCATCCTTAGAGTTTCACAAATGCACTACAAATATTGGAAAAAGAGACATATGTTTTGTCTTTTTTGGATGGACAAGAAAAAAACAAAGGTGGGAAAAAATAGAATGCTTTTGTTTTAAGATGAAAGAAAAGAGAATAAAAAGTTCCCAAAGTTCTTTTTCACTATGTATCAAAAGCCACAAAAACACTAGACTGCTATTATCATGCCATAAAGCACACCACAAAATGTGCTATAGAAATTTCTTCATAAAATGCATCTTTCATCTCATCAAACCACAACTCTTTAGTTAAAAAGCAGCTGATATGAGAATCCTGTTATAAAACTTTATGATGATTAACTATCCATAACTAAGATAAGCAGAGATTCATTGTACTCTTTATTGAATCTCCTAGATCTGACATGAGAAACACAAAACTAAAATTCAAACAGTTATACTATTCACAAATCACCAGACAAGAGATCAAACACTTTTTTTCCATTGTATTATTAACGCCATCTGCAGGCATAGAAGAGGTTGTATAAAATATCTTATTTTAAAACAAGCAATTGCCATTTCATGTGACCTCTTCACTTATAGAGATGTGTCTACATATTTCAGGGAGCAGAGACATGTAATAATGGATAAATGGTCTTTGAATAAATGAATGGGAAAACTGGGAAGCTATGTAAGCAGATTTTTAAAAATTCACGATGCTATGCAAATGCATATTCATGCATTTTTAGAATGTAGCAATGCATATTTAGAAGCAAGCAATGCGCATTTAGAATGGGAAATACAAATATGTTAATTTAAAATGTTTAATATTTATATATTCAAAAGTATACTAAAAATATAAGAAAAATCTAAAATCACCAAAAATGTAGGAATTATGATATAGCATGTAAGTTTTAAACTATAAAAAAAGTCTTTAAATACTTCAAGTCAATTCAAGTAATAAGGATTCCCATGTTATATTATAGCTTATGAAAAAATAAGCACAAGTTGTTTCACTAGATAAACTACTCTCAATATTAGCAAAATAATTATGGTTAGATAAAGAATCTCAAGGAGTTAACATAATCTGCTTTCAATTTTATGCGATAACACAAATTTAAGAGACCCCACAATTTTCCATGATTCAAACTAATTTTTTTAAAAATTTTCATATTTTCAAATAAATATAAAATTCTACCACTCTATATGTTTTAAAATAAGGAAAAATTATTTGTGAAAAATGGAGCATCAAGATTCTTCAAGTTATACAAAATACAAAATACTGTAGTGACTATATTTACTGGAAATTCAAAATTTAGGTAAAACAATTAAGTATTCCAAAATATTATTCAGGTTTATGAACTGATAAAAATTAATATAAATATTTGACTGACAAAGGTGTCTTCTCACAATTTTAATTTAATTTCTGTTTGTGTCTTTAACACTTATGTTTGTTTCATTAAAAATACTTTGTTGGTTTGCCTTTCCAGGATCAAAACAATAAATTTCCATTGCAAGTGAAAATAACATCAATATAGAAAAAATATGGCAAAGGAAAAGTCCACTATCTCCCTCTATGCACCTATTCCTTCTGAGGCAACCTATAGTAACAGTTTGGTGCATAGCCTTCCTCATATGCCCATGCTTTTACAAACAAAAAAGTATATACGACCATGTAATGATATGTAAACATCTAAAAAAACGTTTTACAAAAAATTCATGACTTTGCAACTTGCTTTTAAGAGAAAATAATCTATTTTCAGTATTTTTTTAAAGCACACAAAAAAAGCTTGCCATAGTTCTGATAATTGGAAATCTAAAGCAAGATAATTTTTTTTAGAAATATGAACGTATTTCCAAAGAAATCTATTTTATAAAAACATGTAGGTTGTTTAGTAAGTATATAGGGCAGCTGAAAGACTTATAATGCACGCAAAGATCACTAACTCTCTACCTTAGAAGTAATAACACACATTTCCATTGAAAAAGTATTGATGAAATTCATAGATGTGTTCTTTCAGTACTATTTCTACAATCATATGAAAAAATCTTATAAAGGATACTACAAAACCACTGAGTCCTGATACTAGTATAAACATGTAGCTACACTATTTTACTACAGAAGTCATCCTGAAACATGAAATCTTTATTTCTAACTATCTTGAATTTGGTTTATTGGATGTGTTTGGTTACAAAGTGAATTTACTTATAAACTTGTAATTTTTTATTTCATTTTAGATTATTTTGAAAAGAAGAACATTTTGTACCTGAACTTTGAAAATAACTGTGGGAGCATGTGGATGGCTCAGTAGATTAAACGTCTGACTCTTTTGTCAGTTCAGGTCATGATCTCAGGGTCCTGAAATGGAGTCCTACTTTGGGCTCTGCACTCAATGTGGAGTCTGCTTGTTCTCTCCCTCCCTCTACTGGTGCTCATTCTCTCTCAAATAAATAAATATAATATTAAACTGTGAAGTTTTATTCAATAAATACAAATAAATTAGCATGCCAAAGTTTCATAGGTACTTAACAGAAGACTGCTGGGCCAGATACACAGGAACTTTATTACTCAGGATACAGCAGGCAGCTTGATCTTAATGTTTCTATCAGTTTCTCTTATCCACCCTGTCCCCCAATTCCCACCCAGACTATGAGAAGCAATCCTGGTGGATGTGGCACACACACTGTACCTAGCTAAAGATTCACAAGTTTAGAAAACTATGATTTCTTTAAAGGTGCTGTTAGCAAACTGCCCAAACTTTGTCCTAGAGAGAAATATTCTTTTATTTTCCTCTGTGTATTTCTCACTGTGTAGAGCATATTAAGGTCAATTTGCAAAATGGTTTGTGTGACTGTTGAGTGTTGGTTTTGCTGCTGGTTTAATAATGTTTAAAATAATTATACAAATTATTTTAATATTCGATCTATGTACATTTATATACATAAATTTAAAATCTTTAATAAAAATCTTAAAGGCAAAAATTTGAAAATGAATCTGGTATAGTTAACCTTATAAAATCCACAAATTAGGATACAATTTTATAAAAATCAATAAGAACTTAATAAATATCTGTGGCATTTCCTCAGTTAAAATTTAAAATAAAAGGAGCACTGGGGTAGCTCAGTGGTTGAGCATCTGCCTTTGGCTCAAGGTGTGATCCCGAGGTTCTGGGATCGAGTCCCACATCAGGCTTCCCACAGGGAGCCTGCTTCTCCTACTCCCTATGTCTCTGTCTCTCTCTCTCTGTGTAACTATCATAAATAAGTAAAAATTTAAAAAAAAACCTAAAAAATTAAAATAAAAAAGATTTAAGACAATTATTTGAACCATAAAGTCATTTCCCCTCTCTTTGATATATATATATGCTCTCTTCATACCCTGAAGAATATTCAGTCAGTGCCCCTCTATCCAGCTGTGCTAGGTGCTCTGGGAAATACAAAGGAAAACAAATATGTGGTCTTTAGATGCCCTGATCTCACCAACAACTAAATTATAGTGCAGCGTGTGGGTAATCAAATGCATGTAAGAGGCAATAAGAACATCATGATAGGTTTACTAAAGAGGTGGAATTTAAGGTTAAGAATTTGTACAGACAAAGTAAGTAGAGAAGGGCATGCCAAGCCTTAGGGAAGAAAATGTGCCAGAGTCTGCACTCTGAAATCAGCATGGCATATCTTGAGAATAATGAAAGGGCACACTGACTAGAGCTGAGCAGAGACATTAACTGGAAATAAGACTGGATAGTCAGATTATGACGAGCCTAGATAAAGGATAATGAGTTGGACTTTATCCTTTATGAATAGGGAATTGCTGGTATTTTTTGAAGAAAAATCGCATGGTGAAATAGAAAAGACTATTAGAGAAAAGAAAGAGGAAAGAAGATATTCTCTCTCTTTTTTTTTTACTATGCACTAAATATTACTGTTCTCACATATTATTACTTACTTCTTCATTCTACTGATGAGGAAACAAATTTGGAGACATTAAAGAAGTTCCCCAAAGGCAACTAGTATGCAAATGTCAGAGATGGGATTCTATCCAAAGTCTGTGTGACTTAATAGCTTATGCTTCTAAGCACTTTGCAATACTGCTTCTTGGTTATGAGACTGCTGTAACATTTCATATATTTAAGGCAATGCAAATTTGGACTAAAGCACTGGCTATAAAAATGAAGAGTAAATGATGAGGTAGAAAAAAGGATTTTAGAGAAAGAAAAGGATTTAGTAAAACACTGGCTAAGGAAAAGGCTATGTCAAAGTGGGGCCCCATTTTAGCTTTCGTATGTAATAAAGTGGCGGTGGAAATCACATATGGATATTTGGGGAAAGAGGATGCTATTAAGAAGTACCATTCATGAGCATGCTGAGTGTGAAGAGGGAGTGACATATGTAAGAAGAGAAATCAGCAGGTGAAAGACTGGCTCGGCTTTCTTCCAATTCACAAATTATCTCCCTCTGTTTACTTCAAATCAGGGTGTTTTATTTTGTTTTGTTTTAAGAATGACTTGTTTCTAATCACAACCTTCCTTTTCTCATCCTTATCTTCATCCAAAATTTCTAGAAGTCTAGAATTCAACTTCCCCTTCATTATCTTAACGTATTCTTTCATTCTTTTTTTTTTAAATCAAAGACTTCATTTTTAATAAAAGGTTTTATGTATGTATGTATGTATGTATTTGAGAGAGAAAGAGAGATCACAAAAGCAGGGCTAGAAACAAGTAGACTTTGTGCAGAGTATGGAGCCTGACAGGTGGCTCCATCTCACCTCCATGAGATCATAACCTAAGCAGTAATCAAGAGTCAGACACCTAACGGAGAACTACCAGGTGCCCCTCAAAGACTTAATTTTTAATTTAGCCCAATAAACTCTTTATTCTCTTTACTTCTGCAAAATATTTGACTATGATAACCTTTTCCTTTTTTGTTGAGGAATATGCTCCTCTTTTTTCCCATTCTTTTGACCCTCTATTTTCACCAAATCTATACCTTTTGTGAGGGATGGAGAGGAGATGCAGCATAGGATAATTATTAAAAACATGAACTCTGAAGCTAAGAGTGCCTTGGATATTTAAACTCCTAGCTTCAAAATACCTAGCGACCCTGTATCTCAGTTTCCTTACCTATGAAATAGAGATGATAAGAAGAATACTGTTATCATAGGGCTGTTAGGAACACTAAATGGGACAGCATTTAGAAATGATTACAAAAATACGTGGCACATTATAAGCACTATAAAAATGTGTTTTTTTAATAACCGCTTCTTTGCATCTTACTTTTGTTCTCTTCTTCAGACCCACTTGATTTTACTATTTTTTCTTAACCTTCCCTAATCTTGCCCACTTCACAAATCACAAAGTGATAATGAATATCAACATTTAAGTATATACTTAAGCAAATAAATTCACAAACATGTAATACTAAACATGGCCTTTTATTCTAACCTCTTCTGTACTGACTCAGTCATATGAATGAGTCACTTGGACAAGCTACCACTACTTCAAATCCAACATAAACCAAATCAAGCTCATGATATTGTCTCCAGAACTAGAATTCTGAACTTCCTCCTTAGTGTTGGGCTACCCTATTTTTTACACATCTCAGGTTTATAATATCAGAATAATCTTCCATGTGTTCCTTCTTCAAACCCTATGCAAAATCTGCTATTATTCCTTTCATTTCAATTTTGATACAGCTCTGAGTTCCCTGTCTTTTCATAAGTGCATACTGACACGGCTTCACACCACACTGGTATTAGCTCACACCTGGGTCAAGCTGAGATGAGCTTCATTCCCCCTAGCAATCTTTAATTCACTCCAGTAAATCCTGCAGATTGGCACTAGATTAATTTCTGAACAGAGCTGCTGATTTTCACCAAATGCTTCTACATTAAAAAATTAGCATAAAATTTAGTTAAACTCTTGGCCATTTTTATGGTGAAACCACATGGAGAGCATTGCCCCTCTCTTATTACCAGTAGAAACCTATCAAGGCTGCTTGCTACATGCATAGGCAAATGTACAATAACAAGCAACTAGTTTCTGCTTTTTGATCAATATTGTGAGTCTAAGTCACTCTTTGGATGGTTCACTATGTACTACTACAATACACAAAGACCTCAGTTTCCCTGTAGAAAATCTGCTTTTGAGGCTCGGTTCCTCCTATTATCGATGTTGTATTTGTCTTCTTGAGCTGCTACAACAAAACGGTGGTTTAAATTTATTTTCTCATAGTCTGGATGCCAGAAGTCCAACATTAAATTGTCAAGAAGTTGAGTTTTTACTGAGACCTTTGTCTTTCACTTTCAAATGACCACTTTCCCTATGTATTTTCACATGAATTTCTCTGTGTCCTGGTCTATGCCCCAATTTCCTCCATGTGGATCATCTCTTAGTATAAGGAACTGATCTTATTGGATTAAGGCCTTATCCTTATGACCTCATTCAACCTTAATAACTCCTTTAAGGTCTTATCTCCAAATATAGTTACATTGGAGGTTAGGACTTCACAGACCCATTTGGGGAGATCTATCTCTTGTACCATGCCTCACACAAATAAAAACTTCAGGCTTTAAATTTGACTTTATTTTCTGAATATAAGAACTCTGTATTTCTCTTTCTTGAAAGCAAACACTGTCTTCCCTCCTTCCTTTCATCTTTCCTTCCTTCTTTCATTTTTTTCATTTTGTGGCCTCAGAGACTGTTATTCAATGAATAATTGTGGAAAAACTGAACAACAGACTGTGACTGTATAAACTGAATCATATATGTTATAGTAAAGAATTTATAAAATAAAATACCATATAATAATTTAATATTTAACCCAAAAATAAATCACAAAGCTCAGTCAATAAAAAAAAAGAAATCATCTCAAGAAATGTAGGCAAAATTAAAATACATATCATACATATCTATATATATATATACATACATACATATATATATATATATAGTGCTGTATTGTGTCTAACTCTGCATTTAGATTTGAACACTGGCATGACGAAGTCATTTATATCAAAATAACACTATCAAAAGCCAAATAACGATGGTTATTACTTATTGATTGATAAGGATATTTTAAAATCTGGGTTTATTACCTTCAACTTCTATACTCCACTACCGAAATTCTTATGACAAATGACTTCAGTATTTTTGAACTTGTCCTAACCAAGTATAAACTAAACTATATCTGGATCTTCCTTTATATCTTCCTACACTGCATACAATCAATGTTACTTTTAAAGAAATGTTTTGCATATATATTAGGGACCTGTCAATATTATTTTTAAATTATTAAAGACAGATCTCATTTTTCACAATGATTTATCATTACTGAATATTCACTACATTTCATTCTTATAACTTACCATTACATACCATATTTTCTGAGAAAAAAGCTATGAGAATTTGTGTTTCAACATTTTTAAATTTTTAGGGCAGAGTATAAAGAGTATTTCTATGAAATAATAACACTTGCTAAATTTATCAATATAGCTCTTTGATGTCTATAATATCCTGCTAAATATGATCAACCTGGGAGTACCTGGCTGGTTAACAGTAGAGCATGAAACTCTTGATCTCAGAGTTGTGAGCTTGAGCCCTGTGTTGGGTGTAAAAATTACTTAAAAATATAATCTTTAAGGGGATCCCTGGGTGGCTCAGCGGTTTAGCGCCTGCCTTTGGCCCAGGGCGCGATCCTGGAGTCCCGGGATCGAGTCCCACATCAGGCTCCCGGCATGGAGTCTGCTTCTCCCTCCTCCTGTCTCTCTGCCCCTCTCTCTCTCTCTGTCTCCCTCTGTCTATCATAAATAAATAAATAAATGATAAATTTTAAAAAATAAAATAAATAAATAAATAAATAAATAAATCTTAAAAAAAAAGTGGGGTTGCTGGGTGGTTCAGTTGGTTGAACATCTGACTCTTGATTTCGGTTCAGGCTATGATCTCACGGTCATGAGATCAAGCCCTGCACTGGGTTCCATGCTCACTGGGGAGTCTGCCTGAGACTCTTTCCTTCTGCCCTTCCCCTTGCTCTCTCCTTCTCTCTCTTTCTTTCTACCCCCACCTCTCTCTTCCTCTCTCTCTCTCTCTAAAATAGATAAATAGAGGTCCCCTGGGGGGCTCAGGCAGTTAAGCATCTCCTTTGGCTTGGTCATGGTCCCAGGGTTCCAGGATAGAGCTCCACATCGGGCTCCCTGCTCAGCGGGGGTCTGCTTCTCTCTCTCCATCTGCCTCTCCCCACAACTGATGTTCTCTCTCTCTCTCTTTCTCAAATAAATAAGTAAAATATTTTTTTAAATAATAAAGTTTTTTTAGATGATCAACTTGGTCATGAATATTTACCTGAGGGGGTTTTAAATAAAGTGCAGATAATAGAACAATACTCTTTTTTTTAAAAAAAGATTTCATTTATTTATTCATGAGAGACACACAGAGAGAGGCAGAGACACAGGCAGAGGGAGAAGCAGGCTCCATGCAGGGAACCCGATGTGGGACTCGATCCCGAGACTTCAGGATCATGCGCTGGGCCAAAGGCAGACGCTCAACTGCTGAACCACCCAGGCATCCCAGAATAATACTCTTTAAACACAAACAGGAATAGAGTCAGTATTCGTGTCCATGCTTCACTCTCAGTAACTATACAGAAAAGTCCCATGGTACTTGTGGAAGGTAGTCAACTTGTCTCACACTGTACATAGTAAAGGCCTCACAGAATTTTATAATCAGGAAAAGAGCTAACTACAATAAACAGCTACAGAAATGGTGTTTTTTAAGAAAAATAATTATCATAATAATAAAAGACGGTAAGTTCTTTTAATTAAAGCTAATGAGTTTATTATCCCATGACTAGGAATTCATTTTGAGGGGGAAGCATGATGAGCTAAGATACCATGGATATGAGAAACACCAATGGAAAAATGCCATGGAAAGATATTGTTTCTCTTGGGCTATAATTAAAAGTGAAAAGGATGTTTGTGGTGGGGTGAGGGAGGAGGTGGAGAGTACAAAATTATCAATCTTCTGTGAAATTATTTTATGAGATTTAAAGTGGAGCCCAGATTACTTCTGCTTTGTGTGGCTATACAAATCAAAAATTCCCTTAAAATAGTAAAGAAAAAAAAAATGTCCTAGTGATAACGCAAAACACAGAGAGAAGTGTGTAATCTACTCCAGGTTTCCCTACCAAAGGTGGAAAGATCAGTGCACAGGAAACAAAAATGAAAGTCGGAGCCAAAACCAGGTAGGAATAGGATATTAACAGAATCTAGTCAAGAAAAGCAGGTAAGAATGACAATAGGATACCAAGAGAGGACTCAGAAGTAAAGACTGTGAATGTAGGGGCACCTGGGTGACTCAATGGTTGAGCATCTGCCTTTGGTGCAGGTTGTAATCCTGGGGTCCTGGGATCAAGTCCCTCATCAGGCTCCTCGCAGGGAGCCTGCTTCTCCCTCTGCCTATGTCTCTGCTTCTCTCTGTGTCTCTCATGAATAAATAAATAATTAAAAAAAAAAAAAAAGAACGTGAATGTAGACATGTGCCCTGATGTGACTTTTCAGTGCATTCCCTTATTTTTTGCAAAGTTGGAGGACTAATAGAGTCAAATCTAATATGACAAGAAGAAAGTAAATAGACGATGACTATATATTTAGAATATTTGCTTTTTGGACCTATTTTTAGGAGCCTTTCCACCCTGCCTCTCAGCCCCAACACATTCAAATACATTCACTCAACAACTCCCAACAGAGAGATACTATGCACATGCACACAAATGTGATTACCCACATATCCCCCCCTCCCCCACACACATCCCTGGCATCCTGGTATCTGTTCCATTCCCCAATATTGCCAATTTTCTCAAATCCACACTTGAATTGTGGGCTATCTTTCAGCAATAAATTCTTACATTTGCTGTATGCACAAAGATGTAGGTGTTATCTATAGGATTTGTGCTCCCAAAATCAATGCCAGCAGTTTCTTGGCCTGTGGTCTCCACAGTTACATGTATCTTCAGCAATATTAAGTGGTTTTTTGACCACTATTAATTATCAAACAAACAGTTTCCTTTTCTGGAGGTTTCTTGAAGGAAAAAAATATGTGTAGGGCTTTGGTAGGTACTAAGCTATTTGCCAGTAAGATGAATAGTCTTGGATGTCAACTTAGTACAGAGGAATGTCCAGAAGAAATAATTCAAGAATACTTACAGGTTGCAATTTTTTCTCCAGTGGCAGTTAAATTTGACTAATCCCTGGCCAAGGAAATCTATAAAGTTCTTAATGTTTTCCAAGAACAGGTAGTAAATGAAGAAGCTTCATAATATTAGAAAATTAACCTTATGTTTCAAAACAGACTTAGGGTTGAAAAACAACAAACATATGTTGGGATGCAGAATTTTCAGCAGATACAGAATTAGCCCATACCTTATCTATAACCAAGAGTCCAAGTCATGCTACATATCCAAAGAGTTAAATGAAACAAAACAACATGCTGACTGTAAACTTTCTGCAAAGCCGTAAGTAATAAATAAATATTATAATTCAGGTAACAGTGGATTAGAATTAAATTTCATCCTACATTACATTATTAAATGGTTTAAATCATATGCAGTAAATCTAGACACAATGCCACCTTGAGGGAAAGCTAAATTGTTTGGGGAAGATGAAGATGGAATTGTGTGTTCGTTGAAACAGAAGCTAAGAAAATCATTTATGTAACAGAATCTCTTGCAAGAAAATCATTTAAAAACAGACTTATATTTCAGCAAACATTTATAAATATTTTTAAAAGCAAATTTTTTTAAAAAACTCAGAATTTGGGGATCCCTGGGTTGCTCAGCAGTTTAGCGCCTGCCTTCGGCCCAGGGCATGATCCTGGAGATGCGGGATCGAATCCCACATCAGGCTCCCTGAATGGAGCCTGCTTCTCCCTCTGCCTGTGTCTCTGCCTCTCTCTCTCTCCCTGTCTCTCATGAATAAATAAATAAAATCTTAAAAAAAAAAAAAAACTCAGAATTTTTGAAAGATTTTTAAATTGAAAACTTGGTACTGTATTTGGATGTATTATTTATTCATTGATATCTGTTCAAAATTTACTATAAAATTGTGCAATTTGATCAGAGATTTAGAAAGGTGAACAAGCAGTATTTAAGAAATCTGTGAGCCACCAAAGTATGTCTGCCACAAATCTGGGGCTTAAGGATTATCCTTCAGCTCTGAAGGATTCAAGAAACAGAAATACCAAAATCAAGGGCCAGTTCTAGAAGAAATAAGAATCATAAATGTGCTATCAAAATGGGAATCCAATTTCAATCTGTTTTGAATTTAGTGCTAGAGTTTAGAATTAGTGCTAGAATAAGTTATTTTAAGATGTTTTAATTAATTAATTAATTAATTAATGAGAGACAGAGAGAGAGGCACAGACATGCGCAGAGGGAGAAGCAAGATCCCTGAGGGAACCTGATGTGGGTCTTGGCCCAGGACCCTGGGATCATGCCCTGGTGGAAGGCAGATGCTCAACCACTAAGCCACCCAGGCATCCCTGTTTGTTTTTTAAAGGAGGGAAGGAGAGGGGAGAGAAGGGAACTAACATTTATTTAGACCTCTCCATTGCCAGACACAATTTAAATCTAATTTTCATAATAAAATTTATAATAATTTTTATCCCCTCATTATATATGAGGAAACCAAATGCTCATAAAAACAGCTGAATAAAATGGAATAAAATAATATTGTTAAATTTCTATAAATCTAAGACTTGAATGCAAGGTTTGCTCAATGACAAATCCATGATATTTATTTCACTGGTGGGCCTCAAACTTTGTAATGATAGTAAAATGATAACTAAGACATATTGAGAATTTCCTATGGGTCCTATACTGTTCAATGCATTTTAAGCAAATTAATACACATAATATTCTCAACAAATCTAAGTGATATGTTAATATTATTATCTCCAGAGTTTAACTGGCCTGGAAACATTCAGCTAATAGGTGAAGCAATGGAATTTAGACTATATATTCTGGTTCCTCAAACCAATGCTCTTAACTACACAATACCTCTTCATGATAATTTAATCATGTCTCTCTGAAGTAGTATGGAATGACAGGCTCAGGACAAAATCCAAATCTGGCCTTCTGCCTATTTTTTGTAAATAAGGTTTTATAGGACTCTAGCTGTGCACATTTGTTTTTATTATATGGCTTCTTTCTTACTACTTATCACTAGGTTGGATTGCAATGCAGACTTTATGGCCAGGAGTATAAATAGAAAAAAGTTAGCTGAACCCTAATTAAGACCATGGATAACAAAACATTTATATGTTTTTGAGGAAAGTGAATCAAATCTTTATTAATAATTAATTATTCATTTTAAATTCCTCATCTTCTTTAATTTACAGAGCTGTCTAATCAAAGAGAACATGACAATGTATTTGTTTTCATACCTAGTTGTCATAAAGATAATTTGAATCATTTTGTTTTTAATAGCTACTCCTCTAAAACATAACAAAAAATAACCTATTTAAAACTATAATATTTGAAGTAGCAAACATCTATATTTCTATTAGCAATTTTTTTCTATTAGTAAATTTACACTAAAATAAAGGCAATAGTTTTCTCAGGTTTTTATTTTCATTAAAGTTAAAATGAAATAATTAAGGGAATGACTGCCCTCCATCTAAATAAGTCACTAGATGCTAAAATACTTAGCTCATTTGTAAAACTTTAAGATTTATATTTTTCCAAGCAATTGTATTATGTTATCTAAATGTGTAACACCATATTTTATATACTCATTGATTAAAAATAGGCATTTTCACTGTAATTAAATAGCCTTTGTTTCTGATTTTCAAACAAAAGCAAAACACAATTTCAGTAAAAATGTGTCTCAGAGGAATACAATTGCAGGCTTTCCACAGCATCATTTGCTTAAGTGGCTCTCTGCTCTCCTCTCTCCCTTCCCCACCAGAAGTGCTGAACACTCAAGAGTATCCCCTGGAGATTCTGCAGGGTGCCATCTGCTGTGTATCTTCTATGTTGCAGCCTGAAATTCTTGATGCCAGATTTAGTCCATCAAATTACAATAGTATGTGAGTTGTATTACAACTGAGACATTAATGCTGGATTCATGAAGAAAAGAGAAAGTTAGACATGCATAGCAAAACCATATTAGTGGATATTTAATTAATTACTGAATACGATTATACACAACCACAGTGTTCAGGTATAATGAGGGTGGCATTTGTTTTTAAACTCTGGGTTGTAGTCTTTTAGGTTTTGTTTGTTTGTTTTTAATAAGAAATAAAAGAGTACTCATGACTAGCAGATAATATAAGTACAAATACCAGGAAAGAATCCATTGCCTGATAAGTGTAACTTTTCTCACCTTGATCTCACTGCCTTTTTATTTTGACATCAAATAAGTATTACAAGATACACTGATCACAAAGCAGTAGCCAACATATTTCTGCAATTTTAACAAGCAGAGAAATACACAGCTAAGTAATGTAGGGGATGGGATTGGTGGACAGGATGTCATTTAGGGTATGAATAATTTGGAAAAACTGTTTCTTTTGGAAAAATTGAGTTTCTTTTTATTCAACATTAAACACATGCAAGAAAATATTATGTGTTTGTAATGATTTTGAAAGAAACACACAAGGAAAGGTACTGCTTGTATAATGATTGATACCTACAAGTCCTCCTTCATCTTCTCCTTAATTCTACACTTTTACCTCTCTCCCACTCACTAACTCTACATAGGTATGTAATCTTACCTTGAATATCATGTTTAACATCTCCATACTTCTTTTTGTGACTTTATTATATATTAGTACTATTAGCATATTAGTGTATGTTATATATATATATATATGAATATACACACAAATATAGTATATATATTCTTTATTAGTATTTGACTTTGCATATTTAATTTAAACTCCATATACTGTATGAATTTATCTGTGATTTGGTTTTTGTGCTCAAAATGCTCTTTGTGTGACAATACTAATACATGAACATTAAACATTCTATTACATGAACATATTATAATCAGGGAGATTAATGCAGTACAAGTACTTTGGAAAAAATATTATTGAGTGATTTTGAACGTTCAGTTAGTTACTCCATTTCTGGAAGAGACCATATTTTCATGGAGAGACTAGCAGCTTGCCCAATGTTAAATGAGAGAACTGATACTAAAATTTGAGAAGTCTGTTCCAATACAGACCAGTATATGTGATAACTATGCTATGTTTTCTGTGCAGTATAATAACCTTAAGTAATATAAGTAACAGTTTTTAAAAGAGAAATAATACTCCAATATGATGGGTACTCATGTAAAATGGACTTTTTTGATCATTCTTAATTAGCCTAATAAAATTTATAATATTTTCCAAAACTAAACATGTCATACTTTAAAATATATATAATTTAATATTATTATATATATAATTATATATCTATATATATATCTGTATATACCTCTTTTACTAGGGGAGAGGGAGAGAGAAAGAGAGAAAATCTTAAGCAGGCTCCATGCCCAGCATGGAGCCAACATGGGGCTCCACTATGAGATCATAATCTAAGTTGAAATCAAGAGTTCGACATTCAACTGACTGAGCCACCCAGGTGCTCCATCTTAAAATACATTTTAAAATTATTTCAGGACATGCATTATTCATTTTCATATCCTTCAAATTCAAATACCAATGCTTCGTAAATAAATGAACCAATAATTTAACAACTGAGAACCAGGTGGAAATGGTTACTATTTCTATTCTAGGCTGTTGTTTTATAAATGAACACTTTGAATAGGCCATTTTATTCACTGAAATTCCTAATGCTTAGGTAATATACTTTTGGAATTAATGGGTTTCCAGGATCCATTACTTATCTTTTCTTGTCATACTTACTTCTCAGCACTATCCCTCAGGTTGGCATTCTTGAAGCCATATTTTCTCTTGGCTTCTTGACAGTATGCTTTTTGTATTCTTCCATCTTATTGGACACTCTTTTTCTTTATTTTCTTATCATCAAATATTGGAGCTTCCTGCTCTGGTTTTAGGTACAAGTTCTCTCTTCCATAGCTTAAACAGAATCTATATAATCTTGAATATTCTATCTATATATGTCTAGCCCTAATCTTTCTGGGTTTGTAGACACAGTAATTTGAATTTCTACTTGACATATGTCCTTACATGTCTAAATAAACACCTCAACCTTAATCTGGCCAAAACAGAGCTCTTCTTTCCTTTCTGTCTCATGCAGGTTACTCCTCTCCTGGTCTTCCTAGTCTCAGGAAGTGGCAAGAACAGGCTGGTTACTCAAATTACAACTGTCAGTTACCCTTGCTTTTCTCTTTCCATTATCACCCAATTCCAAATCACAACAATTATTGTTGGCATTGCTCTCAAATGAAATCACACATGTTTTCCCTTCTCACTGCCTCAACTGCTACCACCAGGGTCTATTACCATTATTTCTTACCTGTAAAATCCTTTCTAAAAATTGACAGAAAATAGAAATTCAATTGACATGTCATAGCTCTTTAGCCAAAGAATATCAATTCAAAGATACTACACCACAACTGAAAGCCCAGAAAACCATAAATGACTATAATACTTCTACCTTTAGTTTCAAATAGTATA
Source organism: Vulpes lagopus (assembly GCF_018345385.1). Taxonomy (NCBI): domain Eukaryota; kingdom Metazoa; phylum Chordata; class Mammalia; order Carnivora; family Canidae; genus Vulpes; species Vulpes lagopus. The sequence continues at coordinate 89,568,474 of NC_054829.1, read as the reverse complement.
ACCTTTATTAACAATGATTAATATTCAATTATTATTCAAGAATACAAATTTTGTCCTACTAAAAAGCATTTACTAGTATAGTTCCAAGTGTTTACGAATTTTCTTATATATGTCACCTGGCTTGACATAGTCATTAATAATCACATAAACAAGATAATTACAGTAGCTCATGTTCATGGATACTTTCTCCATACTCTCACTGTAACGACCTGCTATAAACATTTTGTTTATTGTCCAAATAATCCTATGGGATAATTAGTAAAGTTGCATATGATGAAACAGAGACTCAAAAACCTTAATCAATTTATAGCAGCTATTAAATGGCAGAAGTGAGAACCACCCCAGATCTTGATGATTTCAAACACCAGTGATTTTTACCAATCTAATATACTTCCTCCAGTGGGACTTTGTTAGTGAAATGGGGCTGGAAATAAGGAAATAAGTTTTCTCTGCCTTTTCTAATCTGTCATAGACGGCTGTTAAAAGTTAAGTTACTTAAATAACATAAGAGCCATGGAATTATACTTTCTATCCCTTCTTATGTATTTTCCAGGATCAATTTTATAGCCTCATAGAGCCAGGCCTCATATAAGCAAAACATTCTTATTCAGAAACCTATACATTCTCAGTGAATCAAAGATATGTCATTATCTAAGCCAGAGATTTCACATACTGTATAGAAATAGATACATTGCTTTGTATGAATACTGTGTTATACTGTCTTTTTTAAACTTACATTACTTTAAAATGAGAAGAAAATTAAGTTCTCATAACAATTTGTAAGAATTGAAAATAATGCCCTAAATCCATCTGCATGATAAATGGTCAAACTTTATTTACAGGTCTCACAAAAGGAGGACAGAAACTCCACAAAATGGAAGCATTGACAATGGAGCTATCAGTTATGTGATGATATTCCATGTGTTGTCACATTTAGTTTAATTTGATGAACTTTGATAAAAACATAAGCCTATGTAACAACTATGCCAATCCAGATTGTAACCATTTTTTATACCATAGAAGTTTATTTATTAGATGTAGAGTTATCCCTTTTTTTTAATTTTTAGTTTTTAAGTTTTACTTTTTTTTTTTTTGATGTAGAGTTATTCTGAAATATAGAAAGGTTATGCTGCAGAATACCTAGTTCAGCCAAACAAAAGGTGTCCTGTTGAAGGTTTTAGGGTATGTCTCACAGACCCACTCAACCAAACAATTAAAATCTTAAAGGGGTTGTTTGTCAGCTACTTCAAGTTAAAGGACTTATTTTGAAGACATGTGGCTTTTGTCTAATGGAATGTCTACTGGAATGGATTCCAGGACTTATTTTGGAGACATGTGGCTTTTGTCTAATGAATGTCTACTGGAATGGATTCTTATTTCTAATAAGAATCACAAGAAATCTAAAAATAATTGAATAAAATTTTATTCATAGAAACATTCTGCAATTTGGATTTAAAGGGACAGAAACAGTGCAAAATGAAAATTGATCTCTGGAAATCAACATCAAGAGCACACATAAGAATGGGATAACTATTCAGAAGCAAACATTTGCTAATTTTATATATATATATTAAGGAGAAGAAAAGAAAAGAAAAGAAAAGAAAAGAAAAGAAAAGAAAGAAAAGAATGAAAGAAAGAAAGAAAGAAAGAAACAGACAGACTTGGAGGACAAACCAAGAATACAGAGGGCAGAACTAAAAACCATGAAGAATCATTCCCAGGCTGTAAGTCTGAAACAAGAAACTGCTAACCTATGCATTAGTTCCTAAGTCTTGAAGTGGAGAACTGAATTGTGTTGCTATACTTAAGCCTTATCTACAACTCCCATGTTTTACATCATGAGATTCTGATGCTGTAATAAAATGATACTTTGGGTGGCCTTGGGAGGGGTAAGTGTACTTTGCACTGTGAGGGAAGCATCACTGGGGGCCAAAAGGTATAGCAGCTTGGACAGCAGAGACCACAAAGTTTTTCATCTCCTGGTACCCACACCTTTGTATAGTGCCCTCACACAATAATAACAAGGCTGGCTTTTATTTCCAATAAATTTCACAAAAGTGATGACATGTTACTTCCGAGACTAAATTATAAAATGACTGCTAATTTTGTATCACTCTCTTTTTCTTGGATTGTACACTCTTGGGAATCCACTTGCTATATTGCCTACACGGTGAGAAACTGAAGCTCTGGCTATCAGTAGTGTAGAACTGAGTTCTCCGAAAAACAGCATATGAATGAGGTAGGAAGTGAATCTTCAAAAACAGTCAAACTTCCATATGACTGCAGCCATGTCTGACATTTTGAGTGCAACCTCATGAGAAGCCTTCAGACAGAATGGGTAGATAAGCTGCTCTCAAAATCCTGACCACAGAAACCATAACGAACATTTGTTGTTTTCAGGCACTACATAATTTTCTGGGGAGCAATACATACTTTTATTGCACTTTTAATTTTGTATCCTTGAACCAGGCTAAAATCATGTTTTATTATTCCTACTAGGTTCATTATTAACTTTTTCATAGATTTCCTAGAAATGTAAATATAAACAACTATATAATCTACTGATAGAAGTAGTTTTATATTTTCTCTCTAATATTAAAGTTTTTAATGCTTTTTCTTGCTTTATATCTAGCTAGGGCTTTAAAACAAAGTTCATTAAAAGTGTTGAGAGTGGACACCCTTACCTTGCTAATAATATTAAGGAGAAGCTTAGTTTCATATCATTAAATATGAATACTAACTGTAGGAATAGAAGTTCCTTTCTACTAGTAGTGTGTTGAGAGGTTTTATTTTTTATCCATAAACTGATGTTCAATTTTTTCAAATGTGCTTTCTTCATGTATTTAAATAATCACATGCTTTTTCTTTCTTTTAGCTCATTAATGTGGTGAATCACATTGATTAGTTTTAGAATGTTAAACAAAACTTGTACTCTTGTAATAAAACCAACTAAGTCATTGTATATTTGTATGTTGCTCAATTTTATTTAAAAATTTTTAAAAGACCTTCACATCTAAATTTATAAAGGGAATTTTTCTGTTATTTCCTTTTACTTGTAAAGATTTTCCCAGATTTTTATAATAGGTTTATACGGCCATATCTAACAGGCTAAGATATGTATTCCTGTATTTCCTGATTTTTTTTTCTATAATGTTAGTCTTAAGTTTTCTTAAATACTTGATAAAATTCAGCATTGAAGCTCCTGGGCTTAGATTTTTCTTTCTTAATAATAGTATCTATTTCTTTAATATAAATTGGAATATGCAGACTTTTATTTTCTTACTGTGTCACTTTGAGAAGTTAGATTTTTTCAAGAGATTTGTGCTTTTCATCTATATTGTTACATTTATTGTCATACTGTTGTTAAGAGTATTCCCTCGTTTTCCTTCCAGTGTCTTTAGGATTTGTACTGATTATTCCTGCCTTTACTCATTGATGAGATTGGTGTTACTTGTTTTTTCTTTGTTGTTCTTCTTTTATTCTTCTACAGTCTATTTCTTTTAACCTCTCAAAAAAATTTGGGTTTCATAAATTTTCTATTCCTATTATCTCTTTTCAATGTTATTAATTTTGTTCTTCATGTTTCTGTTACTTCATGTTCAATTTGTCTTTTTTTCTGGGTTCTTAAAGAAGAAACTTAGATCATCAATTATCACACTTTTTTCCTTTAAGTATAGACTTTTAAAACTATAAATTTTCTTCTAAACATGATTTCAATTATATACCACAAGTTTTGGATTATCATATTATGTTATCATCATCATTATCATCTCACTTGAAACACTAAAATTCCCCTCAAGGTTTTTACATTGATCCATTAGATATATAGATATTTGTTGTTCAATTTCCAATATTTAATGTTTCTCTAGCTATATTATCATTCCTGACTCCTAATTTAATTCCATTGTTCTCAATATATAGATATATGTACAATGTCTAAACTTGAAATTTATTGAGATTTTTTTTATGACCCAGCATATACTCTGTCTTGGTGATGTTCCATATGGACTGTATAATTCTATTATTAATTGCAATAGTCCATGAATGTCAATGAGATTAAAGAAATTGGTAATTTTCAAATCTCCTGAAACTTTTCCGATTTTATCAATTCTTAACAGAGTTAAAATCAACTATGATGTGAATTTGTCTATTTCTTCATTTAGTCCTGCCAGATTTTGCACCATATATTTACAAGCTACATAAACAGGCCATCCACATGTATAATTATGGTTTCCTGATGAACTGACTCTTTTATCAGTTTGAAATATAGGACTTTGATTGGGGTAATACGTCTTATATTTGTATCTATCTGACAGTACAACCATTCATTTTCTGGTGTTTGCAGTTATAATGGCACATCTTTTCCCAAGTTTTACTTTATTTTTTTTTCTTTTTTTTTTTTTTCCAAGTTTTACTTTAAACACATTTTTTAAGCAAGCACAAACAAACAAACATAAAGCAGAGAAAAGAAACTTGTGATTTTAGTATTTTTAAAAGAGAAATACAAAAAGAAGTTTAATTATTTGACTGCTATCGACATTTACATGGGTAATTACTTGCTTTGGGTAAAATTCCTTACTTTAAGATTGTCCACTATTGCTTTTCCTGTCTATAATTATCTATTACTGGAGTTAGTATTCTATAGGCTTTTCATTTGCTCTTGAAATGTGTTGATAGCAAATATGTCAGTGATAAATTCGTTGGAATCATTTTATTGAAATGTGCTTAACCCTCCCCCCAAAAACAAAAAAAGCCCAAAACTCTTAAATGCCCATTGAATAATGAATGGTGAAGTTAAAAGCACTCCAAATCACCATATACTTGTTAAGCATATTTAAAATTTAAAAATAAGAAAAATACCTTTGAAATGTTCCATTATTATTTTTGGAGATAATAAAATTAAATAGTTTGAGCTATTAGGTTGTTGAGAAAAGAAAAATGAAAATAGGTAAGAACACTTTAGTTAATTACAAACTTAAATATTTATGGCTTTGTAAATTATATTGATTCTCAAATAAATTCTTCTCTGATTTTCACTAATCTAGCTTTATTATGAGAACAGACTCCTCTCAGGACATTAACTTCTTGTTTTATATGTTTAACATTTATCTAACTTTTCCCCCTTTCTTTTTTTCCTTTTTTTTTTCCCTTTGATGTCTCATGATTCAGGAAATTTGCTAGGTAGATTCTCAGATCTTATTTGTTAAATATAAACTAAAAAAGGCATAGGTAATAGTAGGAGATTATAAGCAATCTTAGATAAATATTTTTATTAGCTGTTATCTTTCTAGAAATTATACTACTCATCTCACCTGAAATCTCTTCCCAGTAGACTTCTTGATTAGTTACTACAGGATGAACAAATTTCATAAGAGAGTGACAAAAAGAGAACAGAGCAAACTAAAAGGGAAGAGAACAGAAACTTTCTCTGTAAATATTAAACATTTTCTTCTTATACACTTGATAGAATTATGTGGAATAAATTAACAAAAGAGAAAGTAAAAAATGACATAGTTTTCCCCCTTGCTACATTTTTTTATCACTAGGCTGAAGAATAAAATAACAATAAAATTTCTAAGGGTTCAAGTCAGTCTTTTTTTTTTAATAAAGGAGTTAATGTTTGGATTTGTTTGGAACATGCATGTGCATTTTAATAATAGAAACTAATCTTCAAAAGGGGGACAAAATTAAAAGTGTGAGATTCCATTCAAATTATCCACATTTAACCCGCCTCAAAATTAAAATTTAAGGCATCAACAGAGCACCACTGGGAAAAATCTCAAATAGGAGCATTTTTTACTGGGATATATTCAATTCAATTCATCAACTCCTTTTTAATTTAAAACTCAAATAATTGAAATCTTCTTCAGTTAAAAACTAATCTGTATATAAAAGTAGGACTACTATGCATCATAAAAAATAATTAAAATAGGAATAATTGTTCTGTATTAAAACAGGTATTATTAAAGACAAGTAATTAGTATTAAGCTCTAATTAAGTAATGAAATATATATTGCCTTTTGAAAGTTCCTGGCTTAGAGAACATTTTTTATAAATTTATTTATTTAAGTAATCTCTACATTTAACTCAAATTCACAACACTGAGATCAAGGGATCCCTGGGTGGCTCAACAGTTTAGTGCCTGCCTTTGGCCTAGGGTGTGATCCTGGAGTCCTGGGATCGAGTCCCATGTCAGGCTCCCTGCATGGAACCTGCTTCTCCCTCTGCCTGTGTCTCTGCCTCTCTCTCTCTCTCTCTCTGTGTCTCTCATAAATAAATAAATAAAATCTTTAAAACAAAACAAAAAAAAACCAACACAGATCAAGAGTGCATGTACTACCGACTGAGCCAGGGGCCTAGAGAATATTTAAATAAACAATTTTCTTTAAAGGCATCTATTAAAAAGACAACTATAACAGTTGTCTATGCTAATCATATCATAATATTGCTTTTCTTGTTGACAATAAAGAATAACACCCCCGCTCTCTGAATGGGCTTAACGAACATGTAAACATTGCTCATTATTCAACAGCTTTAAAAACCAATTCTCTTCAGTTTCTTCAAATATTCTTTAATGAATATAAACAAATGGAAGTATAAAAACAAGCTCAATATATTCAGAACACTGACTCTATAGTGAATATCACTGAATGTTTTTAAATTATAAAATTAAATACCCTTTGACATTCTCTGCCAGTTTTTCCTACTTTCCTTTTACTTGTTGATTTTTTAATTAAAACTCAGACCAAGGGAGAGTTAGAAAGTTCTAGCTGAGTAGTTGGACATTATAGACTTTGAGATTAATATCTTTTAAAACAACAAATGTTATTAAGCTTGCTTTGTTCAAAGAGATTCAGGCTGCATGGTAAGTCAGAGGTCAGGGAGCTTTGACAAGTGCAGCAAAACACTTATGTTGTCAGTATGGAAACCACACAGTCATACATACAGTGTGCTCTTAAATATTTAACAGGCTTACCAAAAATTAAAAGCTCTAATTTAAAGTGTTTGTCAATTTCTGTGGCATAGTATTCCCACGTGGCTGATTTCAAGCTACCAAAATGACATAAATGAACCTAATATTGGAAAATATGCACAAGAGCTCTTACAGAGTATTTCCACATATAGATCCAATAGATATAAATAATTAATAGAATATAGTAAAATAAATAGAAAATAATGGGTTTTGACTATTGGTTACCCTACTAAAATATAATGTGCTCCATTATAAATGCATATAATTTAATTTTTATGCCTGTCCTTAACTGGCCCCTTATAAAATTCCTGAAATTCTAACAGTGATCAAATATAAAAGCACTACTCCTGCACACGTCTCTGTACAGATTCTAGACACAAAACCACTCAACAATATAAAGTGGTATGGAATGCAGATATCTTATCCAGTTTTACTTTAACAGCTGAGAAGAACACTAGACCAAAGGCCCCCAAAAGTCTCTGGTATCATTTCTCTTAAATTCCCTTCTCTCTTCTTAATTCCATTTCTGGCCTCTAGTGGTAGCTGCTAGCAGTATTATTACCTAAGTGTTTGAAAAGCTAATTATTAGTGATCATCTTTGTAAAGGAGCCATACTACTACTCATTCTAAATAGTTATATTTTTCTCTTCTCACATTATTTATTATTGACTCCTATCAATTAATACAAATCAATTGAACAATAATGGGATATAGTAAAAACTCACTAACTTTGGAGTCAGAAATCTCAGGCTGTTGTCTTGAATTCACACCTAGTAGAGGAAAGTCATTTAAAATTTCTGACCTCTCACTTTACATGTTTGAAACAATATTAATATGTATATAGTTTATAGAAATCCCCCAAAAAACAGTATTGGCATTATAAAAATAAATCCATAACATACTTAAAATCCTAAAAAAATAGCTGATTACTGGGCATAAAGAGGAAATAATCCATTACGCATTTTCCTAACTAATTCATCATCTGAGCACAGACTATAGGAGGGCAACTGTATTCAGTGAGCAAAAATCAGTCAGACATTCAGATTAGATTTTTCTAGACTGATTATTACTGGGACAAACGACTACATTACTTTTATGGTATATAAAATAAGCCTCAGTATTATTAAAATGAAATCTATTTAAGGCACCTGGGTGACTTACTCCATTGGATATCAGACTCTTAATTTTGGCTCAGGTCATGATCTCAGGGTAAGTGGGAATAACTCCAGAGCCTGGCATGTAGCCTGTTTAGGATTCTCTTTCCTGCACTTGCTGCCCCTCCCCCACCTCTCTTAAAAAAAATGAAGTCATTTAATAGGTCTCTCAGTAGCTTTATAACAACAAATTAACAGCTGATGCCCATTTCTCTTTAACCAACTTTGCCCAGGTTTGGTGTCAATTTATTCTTTCTCAATTCCTTCACAACATCTTAGAATTTCAGAGCTGAAGCGTACCTTATAAAGCAGAGCTCCACATCCTTCATTTGACATATAAGAAAAGCTAAGCTGCAAGAGGATACATGACCCCCTGCCCAAGTATCATGCAGTTAATTACCAACAGAGCAGGACTAACCAGTCAATAGACTCCCTTGTCTACCAGCCCTGAAAGACATTAATCTTACGTAAACCATTACCTCTTGAAGAACTCTCTTCATCTTTAATAATAACGTCTTGACGGCTGTGCAGTCCTGTAACATCAGTCTGAAGGGCAGAGAATCAAGGCCTCCATTTTCTTCCACACCTTGCAGGGGCCAGTCTGCAGATGGACTGCTGGGCATTCGGCTGATATGGGAACACCTGACTTCCTGATCAATGTCTTTTGTTAATTTCAGGGACAGATTCCTAACAAGAAAAAAAAATTACAATATAGCATATTCACAGCAGTATTTTCCAAGCTGTTGATCAATGTCAGGAGTGAGCTAGAAAAAATTCCTTGTGACTGGCATCATTTCCTTTTATTAATCTGAAAATTCTGAGACCCTTCTGTCAAAATTATGAAATTGGTCAATTGTATTTTTAGTATTCAATGATAATCACTATTTTAGAATGTGACTTTTCCCCTTTCTAGAATTTCACTTTTACATGATATCAATGTGCTTATACTTTCTTAAATTAACTCTTAAAATGTTGAAAATCAACAAAAATCACCAAAAAGGAAATTTCATAATTTTTTTCTGAAAATATGTTTAAAAATTCATTTTAAAAAAAGATTAAGAAAGCAAAAATTAAGAAAAAAAATTTAATTATTATTTTAAAGTACTAAAGCAATCAATGGCCATTTTAGGAGTTAAGAAAGACTTGTATACATAAGATTTTATATGAAAATAGTAAAATAAATGGAAGATACATAACTTCATATGTAATTAGTACATTTATCAAATGATCATTAAATTTTTAACATAGTAATGTGAGGAAAAACACACAACACACATATTTATCTTGTTCTACTTGATAATCAACAATTACTTGAAAATATTGCACTTTCAAAATCCTCCAACATGACTCATATTGACAGTATATGTAAAAGAAAAGATACTAATGTTGACAATTTTCAAAATGTGCAGATCAGCAATCTTTTAAAAATCATACCAAAGAGGTGCTTATGAAAATAGTCCCTTTGATTGAGTTTTTCTGAATTTGTTTCCATTTCTCAAAACCAAGGGGCCTATACAATAATGACAACATGATAGCATAGCTCAGGGTATTTATAAAAAATATTTTAGGACTTGTGCTCACTTTTACTGGCTTTTATGTATATTATTTCCTGAATTATATGACAAGGTCACTTAGCAACCTAAATGGAAAAAACATAAAACAGAGTAGACTTGTAACTTGCCATCAAGATTAGGAAAAGATGCCAATAAGAAATATATCCTCAGTTAATCTTACTCAATTCTGATTATTCATAATAGTATAATTAATTTTTTAAACATTATATTTAGTTATTTGAGAGAAGGAGTGAGTGAGAGACAGAGAGAGAGAATGCGTGAACAGGGGAGAAGCAGAGAATCCCAAGCAGACTCTAGACAGAGCTTTAGTCTGGACTCGATCTCCAGACCCATGAAATCATGACCTGAGACAAAATCACAAGTCTGACACTTAACCAACTGATTCACTGACTTACCCCCACAATAGTATAATTAATTTTTAAAGTATTGAATAATTAATAAATAAAAAACACTTTTGGATTACACTAAATTGTTCGCTTATCTTCACAGATACATTCATTGACCATAATTGTCCTTTGAAGTAATAAAATAGTAATTACCGTCTTCATTTTGTATCTATAATAAAATAATAAATAAATGGTAATAGGAGTGCTTGGGTGGCTCAGCCTGCTAAACCACCAGCTCTTGGTTTTGGCTCAGGTCATGAGATTGAGCCCTCAGGCTCTGCACTCAGAGGGGAGTCTGCTTCCTCTCTCCCTCTTCCTCTCCCCCACCCCACTCATGTACTCTCTCCCCCTAAAGTGAATAAATAATCTTAAGAAAAAATAGTAATGGCTAAAAATTTTTGAGAGTTCATTTATAGGCCAAATACTATGCTAACCATTTCATGTGTGTCATTCATTCAAACCTTGAACAAATCCAAGAGGTAAATGTAATAAGCATCTTAATCTTACATGAGGAAATAGGCCCAGATAAATAACTTACCTCAGAGTTAAAAAAGCTAGTAAGAAGTAAACTTGAGATGAACAAACTAGGCACTTTTGTAAGATAGGACTTTATTTTTTTCCCTCATATAATGTAATTATATATAACAATGTTTAGTGCATCCCAGGTAATCTTATAAGGGCTTTTACATGTTAAACCCCTTAATAAAACTCTTTTAGATAGTACTATTATCATCCCCATTACACAGTTAAGGGAGTTTAATATCAGAGAGGTTAAGTCACATGCTTATGGTCACAAAGCAAAGAAGGGACAGAGCTGAGATTCGATGCAGACGGGGGGGGATCCCTGGGTGGCTCAGCGGTTTAGCGCCTGCCTTTGGTCCAGGGCGTGATCCTGGAGCCCAGGGATCGAGTCCCACGTCGGGGTCCCAGCATGGAGCCTGCTTCTCCCTCTGCCTGTGTCTCTGTGCCTCTCTCTCTCTCTCTCTCTCTATCATGAATAAATAAAAAAAAATCTTTAAAAAAATGTGAATGCAGACAGGGCACTCAGCTCTAAACCACTACATGAATGGATCTCATGTGAAAAACAAGCAAATAAGCCAAAAACTAAAACTAATAAACCAAAAAGATACAAATGAAAAACCCTACAATTATACAATAAATCATTTTTATCACTTTTAAAATATACTTTATCTAATATGACATTTATCTTAAATATGCACAACTTGTGAACTATACAATAATTCTTAAAGGTTTCCATTTCATCTTAATGTTTTCTATCCTATTTTCTCGAAGACTGATAATAAAATGGAATATAAAAATTAGATTTCACAGTATGTGTAATACTTTACTTATGATAGAATTTCAAAGATTTAACAGGTTTTAGTTGTGAACTACCTTATGTGAACTACTCTGGCACATAGTAGGCCAATTTGGTAAATAATTGTACAACTGAAGTCGAAAAAATGAATACAATAATAAGTGAATGAATAAAACATATTTTTGTGAAAACCTATGCAATATGTCTCTTGTGTATACATACATTTTTATGCAAGGAGAATTGTTATGCATTGCAGGGCTGCCATCCACAGTTCAAAATTTCCCAGCACTCTTACAATAAAGTAATTAAGCTAATATTTTTATAATTCCTTTTAGTTAGAGTTCTATTTCTTTGAACCTATTTGTCCAATCACAGATCTAAACATCAGTGAAGACTGACAAAACCTTTCAGAAACCACACAGGTGTTAGATCTGTGACTAATTTCAGGAGTTTACTGAGGTTCTGTGGAGTACAGTTTGACATTTACAAATATAAGCATCTCAGTAATTTTCAGATAAGAATGGACTATATACACAAAAATGCATTCAGAAGATAAACTAGCCATTTGTTTTATGCTTCAAAAAACTGAATGTATTTCTAATTCCAATAAGGGAAAATAATGACATATTTTCAACATTACAGAAAACATACATATTGTGTCCAGCAGAGCAACTGTGGCTTAAGTTGCAGAGCTTAAAAGGATACAGTCACTGACCTCAAGAGGCTCACCACAGTTATTAACTTTTTAGTAGGTGATACCAAAAAAATATCAGTTACAGTTGACCCTTGAACAACATGGATTTGAACTGTGTGGATCCACTTATATGTGGACTGTTTTCGATAATTATAGTACAATTTATGTTTTTTCTCTTCTTTGTGACTTTCTTCATAACATTTTATTTTCTCTAGCTTACTTTATTATAAGAATACAGTACGTAATATACATAACATACAAAGTATGTGTCAGTTGACTGTTACTAGTAATGCTTCCATTCAATCCTAGGCCACTAGTTAATTTTGGGGGCAGTAGATAGGTATCCCTGAGTGGCTCAGTGGTTTAGTGCCTGCCTTCGGCCCAGGGTGTGATCCTGGAATCCCGGGATCGAATCTCACATCAGGCTCCTTTCATGGAGCCTGCTTCTCTCTCTGCTTCTCTCTCTCCCTGTCTCTCATGAATAAATAAATAAAATCTTTAAAAAAAAAATTTGAGGGGGGAATAAAGTTACACACAGATTTTTGACTGTTCAGGGTGTCAGTGCCTGTAACCCCTAGGTTGTTCAAGGGTGAACTGTAATTTTCTTTTGTCCATGAAAAATGAATATTTTTACCTCAAAACATTTTACTTCTATGGGAAAAATAGTTGGCTACAAGACCACCATAATTAAAATCATTCTTAATTAGGTTGAGGTAGTTGGTGAAACGGGCCATTAACAGGGTGACTACACAGTAGCACAGGATAGCACAGCCATCCTACTGTATGTTTATGACTATTATATTTCTGATCACTAGGTCCGTAAGGCTTACTACTGTTATATATTTTAAATCTCAATCTTTTTAACAATAGACTTTTACTGGACCAAAGATACCCAAGTGTCTCTGGGCAAATTCACCTAATAAAAAAACAATCTCTGTAGTTGATTAGAAAAAGAGAAAAATCTCTACTATAAAGTCAAAGTTGCCTTTCACACAGACCACCTATAAGGCCAGGAGGATAAAGCTAGGTTCAGGTACTCTCCTGTCCCTGCATTAGCAGGGATCACTGGATAATACAATCTGTGCATTTTGGAACACATAGCCCCCTGCCTGTCAACTCTCTGAATTATTATAGTTTCAGAAAAGTGAACAAATATGCATTCTATCAAAGATGTTACACAGTCCCTTAACTTGGCCAAAAATGCAGGGGTTGTGGGGGATATTGAGACTGATACAGTGGTTCATTAATCAGCATAACCAGTATAAACAAACAATGACACTGTAACTCCACCGAACACATTTATATATAGTCCCCCCCTCTGTGTCAACTCCATGGATCTTCAGTAGAATTTTTCAGTAATTTTTACACTTGTCTGTTGCTCATGAATGCTGTCCAAGTCTTTATAATTTAAAATTTAACAATTAGCTTTTCTACAACAAAGGAAGCCATCAGCAAAATGAAAGGGCAGCCTGGTGGATAGGAAATATATTGCAAATGATATAGCTAATAAGGAATTAAAATCAAAATATGTAAAGAACTTATACAACTGAACACCAAAAAAACAAATAATCCAATTAAAAAATGGGCAGAGGACCTTAATAGACTTTTTTTTTTCAAAAAGACATATAGATGACAGACACATGAAAAGATACTTGATATCACTCATCATCAGGGAAATGCAAATCAAACCTCAAGGAGATGTCACCTTACACCTATCAGAATGGCTAAAATCAAAAGGACAAGAAATAATAAATGTTGGCGAGATGTAGAGATAAAGGAATGCTAGTATACTGTCATCAAGGATGTAAATTAGTGCTGCCCCTATAGGTAATAGTATGGTGGTTCCTCATAATATTGAGAAATAGAAATGCCATAGATCCAATATTTCCACTACTGGGTATTTACCTAAATAAAACAAAAACATTAACTTAAAAATATATATGCACTTTGATGTTTATTACAGCATTATTTATAATATCCAAGATATGGAAGCAACCTAAGTGTCCATCAATAGATGAATGGATAAAGTATGTGGTATATGTATATAATGGAATATTATTCAGTAATTAAAAATAATAAGATCTTGCCATTTGTGACAACATGGATATATCTAGGAGGCATTAAGCTAATTGAAAGAAGTCAGATGGAGAAAGATAAATATCATATGATTTTGCTTACATGTGGAATCTTAAAAAATACCAAACAGAAAACTAAAAAAAAAAAAAAAAAAAAAAACCGTAAAAATAGACACTTTAAATATAGAGAACCAGTGGTTGCCTGAGTGGGGGGAAGATCACAGAATGGGTTAAATGGATGAATGGGAGTGGAAGGTAAAGGCTTACAGTTATGAAATGAATAGTAAGTCATGAGGATAAATGGTATAGCATAGGGAATACTGTCAATAGTATTATAATAGCGTTGTATGGTGACAGACAGCAGCCACACCTGTGGTGAGCTTAGCATAATGGATAGAGTTGTCAAATCACTGCTGATATAGTATTGATATACTGATATTAACTAATATAGTATTGTGTGCCAACTATGCTTCAATAATTGATCAGGTAAATAATTTTTTAAAAAAGAAAATTTCACCTCAATAAGAAAGTACTGGACCCTGTGCTCCAGACAAAAAGAGAGAGAAATAAAATTATTTTGATAAGCACAGGAATGAAAATTAAGCTATTCAGATAAAGAGTATATGGAATCATTCTGTTATTATTTCTTACAACTGCACTGAATCTATGATTATCTCAGAATAAAAAAGGTTAATTTAAAAATTACCAACATTTAGATAAAGTTGAATTGAAACTTATGGTCCTTTCTCAGTCTGTAAGAACTACAAAAATAAAGGTTTCGAGTAAGATTAACAGTGCAGCTCATAAACGTTACATTAAATGTATTCTTGAAAGTTTCAATTTAAAAAACTTGAGTTTCAACTGCCACTTTAAACATTTAACTAAAACTACTATAGTGAATTCACTTTGTACTTTTATCAGTAGAATTCTTTGTGTGAATGAATTTTCTACCAGTCTAGTTCAAAAGTTCTGCTGCAATTCTATTTTCAATATGACAAACAACTTTAATAAGAAAATAGATATCTTGACATAAACTTTAGAGTGATTAAAGGATTTTTCCTTACAAGGGAGAAAAAATAAAACATTATTTTCATGATTTTTTTTCTCATTTAGTTATAAGAAGCACTATCATTTTGATAGTGAAAAATTTTCTTTCCATCACATCATTTGAAAACTTCCCAATATAATTGTCCAAATGGCTAAAAAAAATACAAGATCATGTCAGTTGCAAAGGACTGATGCTCTTAGCTCTCTTAGAAGCCATTCCTTATTTAGTGCACTGACACCTTTCATTACGGAGAATGTCTATGGCCATAAGCTATCTCAATGATTTACAATTTATAATGTGGCTATGATTTCTGAAGCAGATTTCCAAGGAACGGAAAGAAAAAGTAATCTCTATTTGCCCACCACAATAAATAAACATGTGCATACAACTGCCTTCCAAAGCTTCATTAAGTAGATCTGCAGAAAATAATAGTTTCTAAAAACTTTACGTTTGGAAGAAAGTGATTTTATTTTATCTGCATTTCAAAAAGCACTGGGTTATTTATGGTAAATTAAATTTTAACTTGAATAATTCTGAGAGAGACACAAAGATACAAATTTATATTAACAGATTGGCATTCCAGAACTAAAAACTGTCTGCTTAAGAAACTAACTACAACAAGGCTATTGTTGATAAATAAGCTATTCTTCTCACATTTCCTTTCAAAATATATTGTTTATTTGAAAGTGTCATTTTGTGTGTGTGTGGGGGGGACCTTATATGTCAAATTGTTTTATGGTTGGATATTTAACTGTATTCCTGGAAGGTATGGAACCATCATTCATCCCTCTGCAGTAGTACAAGTGTAGTGGTTATAAAAACTTTGTAGCACTTTATATTTAAATATAAATTTACATTTGAGAAAGACTTCACTACTACCTGAAGTAATGGGTAGAAAAAAAGCAAGATATGGAGAAACACAAGCTAAAATACAAATATCTTAACATTACCAACAAAGTCCTCCATAATGTAGCAACTGTCTGCCTCAAAATACCTTATTTTATAACAACTGTCTCCTTGTTTTTTAAGCCCCAATTACAGTAGCTTTCATTCAGCTGCTTACCCTTTCACTTTCAGATCTCCTCCTTTAAAAAAAAAAAAAGTTTTATTTACTTATTTCAGAGAGAGAGTGAGCATAGAAGCTTGAGTGGACAAGGAAGGGCAGATGAGAAGCAGACTCCCTGCTGAGCAGGGAAGCCCAATGCAGGATGCAATCCCAGGATCCTGGGATCATGACCTGAACTGAAGGCAGATGCCTAATCAACTGAGCCACCCAGGCATTCCCAGATATCCCTTTAAAATACAACTAAAATACAACACTTCTTAAGGAAACCACCTTCGCATCTATACAAACATACACAGGTTCCTTTTTACTATGCTAAGCCTTCTTTTGCAGCACTTATCACAATGCAGTTAAAACATTAATTTTGAAGAGACCTCTGCTGAACTACACTCCACCTCCTCTTCCAAATATAAAGTAATATTGAATGAATTATAACACACTTATTTTTAAATATATTACAGTGCAGGAGGGAAACACAGAAAATTTTCTAGATGCTAAAAGAGCAAAATTAAACCAGCAATTATTATATGAGTTACCACTGTAGTGATTTAGGATGCTGAACTTGGATGCAATCTGCAAAAACAGAAGCTGCAGTTTTTGTGCCTATGCATATTTAGGGGAGGATCTGCCAGTAACAAAGAAGTCTTATAGTACTAGGATACAAAAGAGTTCCAAACTTAAAAAAAAAAGAAAAGCCCAGATATCAATCTGATCTACTTTTAAAATAATTGCTCACTAGAACAATATTCTTCTTTAAGGAAGACAATAAAATACATAATCCGCAATAAGTAATCCATGATGTCTTGCAAATATTCAAATGAATAGACATGCAAAGAATTAAAAAGTGTGACAAAAACAATTTATAGTCATTATGAGATGACCATTATATGTTGGAATTATCAAAGATTTTAAGCAGCTATTATAACTATGTTCCCAGGCTTAAAAGAAAAAGTTGACATGAATAAATAGATGGTTGATCTCATCAGAGAAATGAAAACTATAAAAAGGGAACCACAATGGAAATTCTAGAATCCATTGATGCAGTTTCTGAAAGGAATGTGTGTGTATGTGTGTGTGTGTGTGTGTGTATGAGATATATAGTTTATATATTCATATATACACATGGCAGACATTGTTGGTTGACTACCTACTATTCATTCACACCTCCTTCCTTCTTCAAAGTAGAAACTAGAAAAAATAAAAACAAAAAACCTCCCCAATTTGTTTAAGTGCTGGCTCTATTATGGCTCCATGAAATGACAGAAAGACTGGTGGGGTTCCTCAAGGAAATACTCCCTCTCTGGTAAAAAGAGACACAGGAAAAGAAAGCCATCTTTCCTTTGGATATTGTTTTGACTTGATGTACTTCTTGAAACAATTGGTGGATTCTGCATAGGAAGAGACTCAGCTGTGAAAAAAACTGAGGAGAAAAAATTAGAGTAGACCTGGCTCCTTGATAATGTCATTTTTTTTTCTTTGAATTAACCAACATTGAATACTAACTACATTTAGGTTTTGTAGGACATGACAACAGATTTTTTGACTATTTAATGAAATTTGAGTTAGGCTTTTTTCTCTTACTTGAAGCTGAAATCATTCTAACTAGTGTAACTGGTAAAGAATATATTCCTAAGAAGATTAAACCTAGAAATGACAGTGAGATCACATTTCACTTTGTAAATTTTTGTTTAATGGCTATATATGGGGCTAGCATGTTCCAAGGAAATAGAACAGTACTTACCTTTCACATTCATTAATGTATCCACCAATTCCATTGTACAATTATATGTAATACTCATATCAATAAATATTTAAATCAATGCTAGAAAAAGCACTGTCTCTAGATATCTAGGTATCTTTAAAAAATGCTGTATTTTATAAATATAAACAGCTGGGTTGGTCACAACACATTAACATAGACTATAATGTCTCTAAGTAAAATTTAATATTAATAATTTAATAACATTAATGATATGTTAAGAAGTTATGCAACTTGCAGGCAACTATCTGGCTTTCAAAGATTGTTCTGTGTCCTTCATCTCTAAAAATATTCGAGATCTGGCAATCTCAGTGTGATAAGTGACAGTCATGAAAGAATAATCTAGAAAATAGTGTCCCCAAACACAAAATCAATTCTTGCTCCGTAGCATGGCATAAAGGCAATACCTAAAATTATTGGCATAATACATAGTGGCTAAGAAACTGTAAAACTTTCAATACTTTCAAAGCTAAAAGAGTAAGAGATAATGACTTTGAGTAAATTTTAGAGCCATAGACCTTTATCAATTTGAGAAACATTAATAAAAGCTACATCAAACTTATCAACCAAATTCTACATGTTCTGTTCTTGAGATGAGTAACAAAAGGCATTGTGATGATCTATACTCAATTTTAGCCAGAAATGTAAGATTTTCTATATGATACAAAATCAAGTATTCCCAAATATCTCGGCAGACCCATTCACACATACATAGAAATGATGTGGTTTACTTTTAAATATGTTAATTCCAGGGCTGGAACTCCAGTCCCTGTGTCATAATTTCATCTGCTGTATGACCCATTTAGCATTTGCAAAACAAACCATGTAGTACAATAACAGAATATATTAAATCTATCTTCTTAAGCTCACCAGCCATAATTTTCCCCAGGATATATGTGACTTTTTAAAATAATATTTTATTTATTTATTCATGAGAGACACACAGAAAGAGAGAGGCAGAGACACAGGCAGAGGGAGAAGTAGACTCCATGCAGGGAGCCTGATGTGGGACTCGATCCCGGGTCTCCAGGATCAGGCTCTGGGCTGAAGGCGGCGCTAAACCACTGCGCCACCTCGGCTGCCCTATGTGACTTTTGATATAGCATGGCTAATTTATATTTCTCCTTTAAGATTGGATTAACTCCACCCCTCTCCTAGGAAATCCTCTTCAATCCTTCCTACTACCACAGACTCTAGAGCTGCCTCTTTTCTTTGCCCATAACACCAAAGAAGGTGGGGACCTTCTTGGGTGATCACTGTATTTCTAAATGCTTTGCATTCAGCAATCTCTCTCCATAGGTATTTATTGAATTAATAAGTATTTGGTGAATGAATTACTTAATATATGGCAATCTTCCATAAATTAAACACATTTGCTAAGAGTTCTACCTATAAGTCCTAAGTAACAGATTTATATATCACAGTTTCCTATGGAGCACTTTTCAGATTTATCTTTGGAACCTTCCCAAGGCAAAACTGGTCAAGGTTGTAAAAATATTGTGGGCCAGTGAATTGGGGTTAAACAGAGACAGAAGAGATTAACATCAAGTAGTATGAAAACACTAACAGTGACAGAAATACTACTAATAAGGAAAACTAGGATGTAATATGAGTATAGACCTCAAGTAGTTGCACAAGGAGAAAGTGTAGGTGGGAACTGTCATGATTTCTGGGTTTAAATGTAACTCCTTCTGATTTCTCAGTGAGATGTTTTCACGCCAAATAAAGTTGTAGTGGGGACACAATTTTTTGAGTGAGGATAATCTCATTTTTAATAGTATAGAAAACAATGCAGCTGCCCACTTATCTTGAAAGTCCTTCCTACTAAATGAAAAGTACATAATTATGCTCCAGCCAATAAGCTGTCCCAGAACTGAAATTCTAAAAATTAAATGTCTTTTGGAATCATGAGTGTACTGGGGATGAGTAATGACCTTCTGCCTGAAGCAAGATTAAGAAAAATTAGAAAGCACCTGAAAAATCAATAAATAGGTTTATTTTCTTTAAATTTATTTTCTTTGAATATCAGTCCTACTTAAGTCTTAAATTATCAATGTTTAAGATCTTTTAATAGTTATGATATTACTAACACATGTGAGCTATAATACAGTTTAATCAAACCTACAGATACCTTTCCATTTGGATTATAAGTCTATAGTCCAGGCTGTTGATGGCTAGTGCAAAAAGCAGTTCCAGTGTGTGAAACTGATATGACTGGGGGCATTTGAAAAGAGCTGGAGCAGCCACTGCAGAGAAACTGCTTTTAGCCATATTTGTTTGCAGTGGTCCAAAACCTTTCGACTGGGTAAAATGGCAATTGTTTCAAGCAATGGCTTGAGAAGTCAGTGGAAGAATGAATATCCTGATCACAAGACTGTAGATTTTCTGAAGATGGAACTGGTACTCAATCGATGTGTAACCGGATTGGTTCAGATTGTTAATGCCCACAGAAAACTGTTTCTTTTCTTCAAATCGTGTAATTGTCCCCTTTCCCTTTACCTCATAAAAGCCCTTGCTCACCCAAAAGCAGGACATTATGCGAGTTACAACTTGAATCCGTGCTCCCCAAATCACAGTTCTTTGATCCCAAATAAAAGCAGATCCTAAATAAACACTTGTTTGCATCTTTTATCTTCAGGTTAACATGTGTATGGTTTCTAGAAATAGCTTGCTCTGCAAACCCGACACTTTAAGAGATTGTTCCTGTGTAATATAACCCTCAAGTATGGGTTTGGGGGTTTAAAAAATACAAAACTTTTATTCTTAAAAATATACTGATGGTCAGATATGTTTAAATCTTTAGAAATTCCTGGTGTAGGGCAGCCTGGGTGGCTCAGTGGTTTAGCGCTGCCTTCGGCCCAGGGCATGATCCTGGAGACCTGGGATCAAGTCCCACGTCGGGCTCCCTGCATGGAGCCTGCATCTCCCTCTGCCTGTGTCTCTGCCTCTTTCTCTCTGTGTGTCTCTCATTAATAAATAAATAAAATCTTTTAAAAAAAAGAAATTCCTGTTGTAGTATTAACATGACAATAAATGAAAAACCCGGGATGCCTGGGTGGCTCAGCAGTTAAGCGTCTGTCTTCAGCTCAGGGCATGATTCCGGAGTCCCTAATGGGGCTCCCTGCATGGAGCCTACTTCTCCCTCTGCCTGTGTTGTGTCTCTGCCTCTGTGTCTCTCATGAATAAATAAATAAAATCTTTAAAAAAATGAAAAATTCTGATAAAGAATCCTCTGACCTTTTCTTCAACCTGTATGTTTTAAGCTCAGTTGAACATTCATACATTCTTTCAATGCATACTTAGCACTCATAATAGCTGTTAATGTCCTAAGAAACTAGGTATGTAAAATATCATACTAAAAATTTCCTAGGAAGATGTTAGAATACCTTATTAAAAATTGTCTCAAAAAAGGTGTGAATTAATTTCAAATCTCAGTGCTAAATGTATAATAATGGACACGATGATTAATAAAAACACACTGTCAACATAAAGCAGCATCAAATGATACTGATTCTAAAAACGTAGTTTTTAGTAAGTAATAATAAACTTAATCATGGATGGGCAAGAAAGATAAAGAATGTCTACCCTTTTTCCCTCTGAAATAGAGAAAGCACTGGGCTTCATATCAATAACAGGCCAGATTATTTGTGTAAGTGAAAAATATATAACATAGTTTATACATAATTATACGTCACAGAACTGTCAAAGTATAAATATCTGTTGCAAGGAACAAACAAAAAATCCTTGAGGCTAGAAAAGAATATGGGCCCAGACCTTGACAGGAATGACATGAAGTGAGGATGCCATAGCTGAAGTGATTCAAATGATTCAGTTTAAAGTAGCTGAATTACCTTTCCATTATTCATCGGCACAGCATCAGCACAGACAAATACTACAATTATACATATAAACATGATATGTGGCTATAAATCACAAGGTAAGATAAGTTAGAAGCAGTAAAATTTTTGAGGTTTCTGTCGATGAATCTTTTCCTAACCCCCGTCTTGAAGACACAGACACTTAGATTGTTGGATTCTATCTTTGGCTCCAATATATTCCTCTTTGAATGTTATCTCAGATTCTTTCTTTCTATGCTGAAGTGTACTTGACATTTAAAACCAGATAACAGTGGTTGCTGGTGGCATAGGATGGTTTCTCTTTTACACAAGCAGCAGAAACAGAGATTGGTATCAATGTCCAATTGCTTTCGAAGCAGAGATGATGATGAAAAAGAAAATACTCGGCCCTTTACTTTAAGCAACTGAAGAAGCACTGATAAAAGAACACCTCCATTTTACTCTTTCCTCCCCAGAGAAAATGATCCATTTAGAAAGAGTAACAGGAAAAAAGATTCCTCAGAAAAAAATGAAGTTCTATTCTAAAACACGCCTTCCCAAAATGACAATGTTAGGTTGTTTTTGTTACTTTTTGATGCCTAAAATAAATAAAACTTGTTTCCCTTAATTATCAGTCCTATTATACCCTAAATTATGTCACCTTTTAAGCTATTTTAATAGTTAATTATTATATTAATAATTTACAGAGGAGGAATCTCAGGTACAGAGACTGGACAGAATGCAAGTAGCAAAATTGTGAAATCCAAAGATTCTTGGGATGCCTGGTCCTGGAGTCCCGGGAGAGAGTCCCACATTGGGCTCCCTGTGGGGAGCCTGCTTTTCCCTGTGCCTGTGTCTCTGCCTCTCTCTCTGTGTCTCTCATGAATAAATGAATAAAAAAAAATATTTAAAAAAAAGGAAAAGAAAAGAAATCCAAAAATTCTGTTTCCAGAGTCCATATCCTAACCCTTTGTCTCCCTAGAGACAGCACCTTGGCAAAAATTCAATGAACTCACTACACCAGACTCTCAGTCATTAATACATTCTGATTGGAAAACATAAACAAATATTTCCTCAGAGTAATAATTATGATTTTTTAAAATTTCCTTTTTCATCTAAAATATTTTTTCAATCTTATTCTTCAATAGTTTCATAGAAGAGTAGGAAATTACAGTAATTTATATTGGGAAATTTAACCTAAAATAATTTGGTTAAAAAAGTCTCTTAGGATCATTGAATTAATGATTTTGGGATATTTAAAGCAGACTATCTATGATCCATGGGAGGTGTGAATGGAGAACTGTTATAAATAAACTATTCATGTTATAAGAGGCAACTTCTGAGAAGCTGGCCATAGTCGACTCAGAATTGATCCTTTTTTTCTCTCTCTCTTCTAATGTAAACATCTGTTGAGTTCTGAACACAAAGAAATTCTCCCCCCTTTTTTTTATAAGAATTACTTTATTTTCCTTTGTGAAAGGCCTTCCTCTCCTCCATGATTGCATGTAGTTTTGATGGGACCGCTTTAAAAGGTCCTCTCTCTCTTGTTCCATGTGGTGATGTGACTTGAGCTTGGCCTATACACGCTGGTTCCCAGAAATATGAATCTTGAGCAACACAGCAGAGGGACAGAAAACCATTGTAACTGACTTACTCTATGGTAGAGACCTAAAGAGCAAATCCATTCATTCCCACAGCCTAGGACCAGATTCATGGTCTTGCATCCTGTCCAGTGACAGCATCTGGCTCTGAGAATGGTCCTACCCTTGGTTTAATGGTCAGCTGTCACCACCTTGAAATTCTCAACAGTTTTTGAAGAAGGAAACTTGCATTTTCATTTTTCACTGGGTCCTGCAAATTATATAGCTGGCCCTGCTATCTCAGTTCCCTAAGATTACCAGGTTTCTGTTCTTTTTGAGAACTGTTTGGCTTTTCCTTAATTCTGTGAGCTACTACATATATAATTCTAATCTATATATAGTGATATATAAATTATAGATATAAAGTATACGTATGTAATTTATATCATATTACATATACTTAAATATTTTTTCCTTAAATGAAAGTGAAAGGTATGTGGGGTGTGTATCAAAGACCCCTGTGTTTTTACTTTCATCAGGCCCAAGACTAAAATGTAAAATGTAATATAGTTTTTCCAATGCCCTCACACCCTTTGGTGCATTCCTGTCATGTCCCTTTTTGTGATCTTCACCAGGTTTGCTTTAGAGCATTACTGCTCCCTGGATATTTAGAATTCATTACTGGGATGCTAGAAGTCAGAGACCATTTACTTTTTCTTAAGTCTTATGTCAAAACACACTGATGTTGTGTCCTGGGCCTCATCACCATGACTCTTCTTAGGTAATTAATCCAACTAATGTGTTGGTAGCTGATAAGGGACTGGTAGAACATTTTTATTTTACCATATTATTTCTTGTTCAGAAGGAATAACTCCACAAACAAAAATTAAGGCATTCTGTCTGCTTAACACAGATATTTTGTGGCTTTCAGTTTTTCAAATCACAGTAAATAAGGAGCCATATATTATGTTAGCAATTTCTCCTGCATTTAGAAGGAAAGATACATACTATTATTTCCTGACACCTTTCACCAAGGAAAATAAAGTGGCTAGAAGTCAGCACTAGAAAATTATATATGCTTTGTTTTTCTGTGGAATTTCACTAAAATGAAGTTGCATATCATAAATATTTTAAATTTTATGTTACAAAACCTACATTTCTTTGCACTGGTAACTTCAATAGATTGACCTTAACTAATCTTCTCTTTTTGTTCATTAGAAAGGTAAAAATGAATGGTTGCTTTCTGTGATTACTTTGTATTTCAAATGATAGATCATTTCTTATTCTCCATGTATATTGTCCTACTTAATTATCGACAGAAACTTTAGTATGTTTCCTACCATTTTTTTTGAAATAAGGTACTCTCCTTTTTCCTTTTTTCTATATCCCCTCTAAAAATTTCCCCATACACTAAAATCCTATCTGGAGATAAACAAAAATTCCATGTGGGTTAAAATATGTTATTTTTTTAAGATTTTATTTACTCATGAGAGAGAGAGAGAGAGAGAGAGAGAGAGGCAGAGACACAGGCAGAGGGAGAAGCAGGCTTCATGCAAGGAGCCCGAAGTGGGACTTGATCCTGGGTCTCCAGGATCAGGCCCTGGGCTGAAGACGGCACTAAACCACTGAGCCACCCAGGCTGCTGTGTATTTTCTGTATTAATACTGTTTTAAAACTTAAGGCATTTTACTTGTAAATAAATTAGTAAATTTAAATCACTATTATTAAGCCAGCAATAGAAATATTTGCCATTGGCTTCTATGTAATTGTAACTGTTATCTAAAACAAAATAAAAGAAAAATTGACAAAGTGAAAATAAAAAAGGAATATATCTAATCTAATACATATTTAATATATATGTAAATTGGCAGTATAAAAACATCCCTATCCACATACATATAAATGAAATACGCCAATCATATAAGAACTGAACTTATATTTTGGAAAAGGTCTGTCTTTGGTTTTATTTTTTTTTATTTTTTTTTTTGTCTTTGGTTTTAAAACACCAGACAGACTAAGCATTGGTGAATGAGTATCTTTCACTCCCGGGATCATTTTATTCTTTCTCTGCAACCAACTGAGATCTGAATAAAACCCACTGATCTTATAGGGATGTTAAAGCATCAAAAGGATAAAGAACTGTGCCTTCAACCTCTGGTTCATGTACAAAAAATAAAAAATTTCCTGATTTATATCACAGCTCCTTCAGATTACAAGAAAAAAACTAGAAGACATTAGTCAATTGGCCAATCATTAAAAAAAGATGACATATCTTCATTTTTTAAGAGTAATTTAATCATTATTGACTGTTTTTGTTTGTTAAAAATACTAATGGATGACATTTTTTGAGATAAATTTTTCTTTATCTTATAGTTGCACAGAATTAAAATTCAGTCTACCATCTCCAGTATACATGCTACCTTTATTTAATTCATATTAATAAACTTGATATTATTTGCCCACATAAGGGGCAACCCCTTTCTTAAAATTAAACAAAGTGTTCAAAATAATTTATTTAAAGATTTATTTATTTAAGAGACTGGGGGAGACTTTGAGGGAGAGGGAGAAAGAGAAATTCTCAAGCAGATTCCCTACTAAGTATGGAAACTCTCTTGAGGCTTGATCAAAGGACCCTGAGATCATGACCTGAGGTGAAATCAAGAGTCAGACACTTAACCAACTAAGCCACCTGGTGCCCCCACAGTTACTTTGATAGACAAAGTAAGTACTCCAAAGTATTGTTTGGAGTCATTACTGGCTTGACTTCCGGGTATTCTTACACTTTTAGAAGCAAATTATCCAAGTAGTACAATAAATAGGATAAAAATATCTCTGTTCTACCAACTGAAGTAGATCAACAGCCTCACTATCAGCATGTCAGCCCTAAACAACAAAAATAATTTATATCCTATTAAATTTATTAATTTATTTATACATATATGATATGTGTAAGCATGGGCTACAGTACTTCTTTATAGTTGTTTGGAAATGTTCTTCCTAAATGTTTAAGATGAAAAGGTTAGACATGACATCAGAAGAACGGCAGAAATTTTGACTGACAGAATGGCAGGTTCCTTGTAATCACAAGATTAGTGTTTCTTGAAATCACATATTTAAATTGATATTCTATAAGAGTAAATATGACGTTTCTTCTGTAAATAATATCTTTTCCAACCAAAATCACAGTGAATATGAATCCTATGTGATTCAAATGAGGAATAAAATAATTTAAAACATAAATTGCATATCTTAAGACCAACGACTCTAAGCCAGTGGTTACTACAGCACAAATCCTATTAAATTGTATTTATGTGGATTTAGTAGTCTCACAGACTATTATTTGTAAATGTTTTCTGAGAGTTCACCTATATAAAGTATCTCTAGGGATCCCTGGGTGGCGCAGCGGTTTGGCGCCTGCCTTTGGCCCAGGGCGCGATCCTGGAGACCCGGGATCGAATCCCACGTCAGGCTCCCGGTGCATGGAGCCTGCTTCTCCCTCTGCCTGTGTCTCTGCCTCTCTCTCTCTCTGTGACTATCATAAATAAATAAAAAAAAAAAAATTAAAAAAAAAAAAAAAGTATCTCTAACATAGCTAGATAGCTAGCTACCTAGGTGTATATACACACACACACACATGCACGCACACACAGATGGAGATATCTGGTATCTAATAGGTATCCTAATTGGGTAATACATGAATGTTGTAGGACATGAGATACCATAAACTGATAAAATGTGCAATAGTTATAAAATAGTTGTGTTAAGTGTCCCTATTGCAATTTGAGGTTTGTCTTTAAATAGAATATTTTATTTCATTTCAGGAACATGTTCTTTTTTCTGTCAGAAGGATAACCATATAGAACTTTTTTTGTTGTTTGTTTTTTGGTGTGTTTTCCTTTTTTTTTTTTTTTTGAGAAAGGAGCTCTGGTTTAGTCATCATATGACGGATTGGAAAATTTCAGATTAGTATTTAAATATAACTGGCATATATTCTTTTTAACAGCATGTCAAAATCATCTTAATTCACTTATGAAGGAAATATATAAACCAATCAGTATCAGTTATAGTAAAGAGAAAATTGAAACAATTCAACTCTTATTAATGCCTAGAGAAAAGTGCATAATCCCATTATAGCCTGATTTCCATCCTCAATATTCTCATTAAACTAGCAAAGTAGTTAGAACACATATCTATGTATAAATATACGAAAGAATAAGAAAATTGATCACACCTCTATTTTGGCTAAGTACAGTACACATCTTAGATGCAGTTATTATAGATAACTACAGGCACCCAGGATTCTGTCTTGGAAGCAGTAGCATCTGAGGCATGTACTGGATGTTAGTATTATCAAAATGAATGAGGTAAAGTGGGACAAAAATCCCATATAATCGAGAACAAAATGAACAAAATCATGGGGTGAGGGTATATAGAGAGATGAGGTTAGAAAGTTAAGATTGGAATGAATCATGGCAGGCCATATACGCCCAGACAAAATTTGCTTGGTTTTAGAGCTAATGAAACACTTTTTAGTTTTATAAAAGAGGAGTCAGGGATTTCATTTATTTTAGGAAGATAACTCTGGAGGTAATAAGAAAAAAAGGCTTGGAGTGATGATGGTTATTTGTGATGATAATATTTCAAACACAACTGATGCAAAAAACACTTTGAAACAGATGAAGCACTTACTAAATATAAGGTATTAAAAGTCAACAGAGAAACATATAACCGGATTTATGTCAAGGTTAACATCATTTCAAATATTAAAGACACTCCTATTATTGCATCTACAACTGGTAAACCTAAAGGTCAGTGCTTTCTAAACTTACCTTCCAGCAAGAATCACCTGAAGTGTTAGTTAAACACATGAATATCAAAGTCTACTGAAGCAGAGTCTTCTGGGTAGGGACCTGGTAAGCTGAATTTTTAACAAGTATTTCAAATAAATTTTAATTGAAGAGAATAAAAGAAATAATGCTGTGTAGATTATGCCTTCTCAACCTTGTTAAATGGAGATTCTGATGCATAAGAATTTGCCGTGGGCCTTCTGGGTTTCTAACAAACTCTCAGGTGATATCAATGCTTCTGATCACATAGCTCACACTTTGGGTAGCTAGGGACTAAATGAGGAGCTTAAATGAGTTACTATCACACATATAGTCTAGCTCTGTCCAATAAGAACACCTAAATGAACGATAAACAAAAAACACAAATACTTCTAGCTCCTAGATCTTGGTTTCTGAAATAATTTTCATACTAAAGAGACTGGCTCCTTGGAAAAGTGGTTGATTCCAGAACAGGACAGTGGAAATACAGCATGAGCCTGAAGAGTTTTGTGGTGCCAGAAAGTAATGTACAAAAGTGGATGGAAGTGTGTCCAAAGGTCACCGAAGCTAACCTAAAAAAGCTCCCAATAACCAAAGCTGAAATAATTTGAGCAAGAAAGTAACAACTTTTGGATTATGCCTACAAACACAATAATTATCATAAAGCCATGCTAACAGAAATAATTGAGTAAATATATAAACAGGTGGAAAGGGACAGGGCTCCCTTAAATTCCAATTTTCCCAATTTCCAATGAGGAAAATAGAAAATCACCAACAAAGCACTATAAAAATAATTGTGGGAGGCAAGATCCACCCATGGATGCTGAAATAGTGGAGGGAAATGTGAAGAGAAATGGGTATGTCCATAGCCTAAAATAAATCCCTCAGGATATAAAAAGAGCACAACAGTGACTTTATAATGAAGAAACTTGAGAGGCAACATCTTAGCCAAATGATCAAGGTTAACATCATCAGTTCTAGACATAGCAACATCATAGTTCATATTAGACTACATTAATTTTGTGTTTTTTGACAAAAAATAATAACGTACATTTAATGAGAAAAAAATGTATCAGACAATTCCAAATTAAAGGATGATCCATGAAATACCTGATCAATCATCCTTAAAAGTATGAAGGCAAAGAAAGACGGAGAAATTGGCACAGAATGGAACTGAGAAGAATAGCAAAACTAAATGTGATGTGAGATCTTGGCTTGGATCATATAACAGAAAAAGGAACAAGCAGAGGTAATGCGAGCAAAGTGTGCAGTATAATTTATATTATATCAATATTAATGTATTCATTTTGGTCATTTTCTGATGGTATGTAAGATATGAATATTAAGGCAATCTGGGTGAAGGACATATGAGAACTCAAATACTATTTCTTTCAATTCTTCTATATGTATATTTTTATTTTTATTAATATATTTTTTAAAGACTCATTTATTTATTTTAGAGAAAGAGAGAGAAAGCATGTGCACATGGGGGTAGGGGCAGAAGGAGAAAATCCTCCCACAGATTCCCCAATAAGCTGAGGCTCTATCTCATGACCCGTGAGATCATGACCTGAGCTGAAATAAAGAGTCGGATGCTTCACTGACTAAGCCAACAAGGCA
The DNA here is from genome assembly GCF_018345385.1 of Vulpes lagopus. Classification (NCBI taxonomy): domain Eukaryota; kingdom Metazoa; phylum Chordata; class Mammalia; order Carnivora; family Canidae; genus Vulpes; species Vulpes lagopus. The sequence continues at coordinate 89,538,568 of NC_054829.1, read as the reverse complement.
CCCCTAAGTATATATTTTTTCAAAATAACGTTACAAAAGCAGTTAAAACTATTCATGTTATTAAAAAATGAATTCCTCAAATGTCTTAGCTTTATAAAATTCTTAAGAAATTAACTATTTATTAATCAGTACATTCAGTTTCATTTACTTCTCTCCCACACTTACAAGTAGTTGTTATCAAAACTGTTAAGTCACTAAAGATGCTTAGAAGTACTATCTCTGAGTAACTGAACCTCATTATCATTGAAATTTGATCCGTTAAAATTCTATGCCTTCAATTAATTAATGATGAAGAAGATTCTCAGTGACAGAAAAAATAACAAATTTTCTTATTTGCTTCATAGGCATGTGAGAATTATTTCATACACTATGGTTATGTTTTCTTTTTTGTTATTTGGGAGAATCATAAGCGTGAATATTACTTTTAAAATTTTATGCAAAAATAAACTACTTTATAATAAAATAGGTGTTTCTAAAGAATAGACAGTAGAGAAGGCCCATCTTAAAAATCTTTCTACAGAAGTAGAAAAATCAGGGATCAAGTAAAATAAAGAGAAAAGGAAAATTGGAAAGGCTATATCATGAGAATACATTTTATATATAACACTATGCATATTAGGAGTTTAATGGGAATACAATGTTGGGGTAGTTTTAAATTATATATGTATCTCATTGTTATTAATATTGACTATTAATAATGTATATTTTATTGATAACAGATTTATTTTTTATCATACTAGGTAGAACTCTAAGATGGCATCTAGGATTCCATCTGTTGGTGTATATGCTCTGTATATTCTCTTCCCTTTAAAGTGTAAATGGAGCCTGTTAATATGATGGAATATCGTGTGATTAATTTGATAATGAGATGTCTCTCATGTGATTATAAAAAAAAAAAAGAGAGAGAAGCCTTTAAAGGAAACTGATTGTCCACATAAAATAAAAATATTTTTTACCAGAATAAAGATGTGTCTTTCTGCCAATAAATTCAGAAAGTCTTAGGGCACCTAGGTGGTTCAGTGGTTTAAGCGGCCAACTCTTGATCTCAGCTCAGGCCTTGATCTTCAAGGTCATGAGTTCAAGCCCCATGTAGATTCCACATTGGGCATGGAGACTACTTAAAAGAAAAAAAGTCTTACCACACCTGTGAGCAAAGGGCCATAATGACTTTAAGGAGTAATATTTAGACAACATACCACCATCTTTAATAGCACCTGCCTGGATTAAAAATGAAGTTTCATTACTGGTCTATATTGTCTTAGAAAAAATATTATAACCAATAAAACATTTCCAATGTTTTCTCTACCTGTGCCTATTTATTCATTTACCAAGTATGTGTTGATTACCTGGGTCTAGTTTGAAAGAATTGTCCTAGGATTCACTGTTAACTGTGTGAAAATTATCACAATAAATACAGCTTTCTAAGTAAATATCTAGTCTCTATAGAGACAGAATTATATGTATGTGTATATATATATAACATATATATGTTAAACATAAACATATACATATATACATGATTTTGTCTCATTAAAATGACATATAATAGAAAAGAATTACATACAACTTGATTCAAGTTGTAATCTAATGTTTTAAGATATATCTGATTCCAAATTTTAATAGTCATGGTCTGTCTTTTGTTGTTTTTTTTCTAGTACTGTAAACATTTTTAAGTGTGTTTTTGTAAGTACATGACATAATACAATTGAAATACATATAGTCCAATGATTAGAATGTTGATGTAAATACATAGAAAAAAAGACTTTAAATTTATGCTGTCCAATAACATTGTCACTAAAACTATGTGGCTATTTAAGTTTCAATTAATTAAAATTAAATAAAATAAAAAATTTAGTTCCTTAGACACACTTGCCATATTTCAAGTAGTTTCCATTTATACACAAAATGTTCCAAAAACTTTTCAAATCAGTATCAGTTTCATATATATTTATATAGAGTTTCTATATGTATACTTACTATACATATATATTTGTAAATACACAGTTGACTCTTGAACAACATGGAATTGAACTCAGGGGTCCACTTATAGATGGAGTTTTTTCAGTAAATACAGTGCAGTACTGTAAATGTTTTTTTCCCCTTATGATTTTCTTAATAACAATTTCTTTTCTCTAGATTATTCTACTGTAAAAATATAGTACATAATACATATAACATGCCAAAATATGTTAATTGTTATTTTTACTACTGGAAAGGCTTCCATTCAACAATAGGCTATTAGTAAGTAAGCTTTTGGGGAGTCAAGTGAAACTCAGATTTTTGACTATTCAGGTGTAGGGGTTAGTTTCCCCAATACCCACGTTGTTCGAAGGTCACTGGAAATGACAAATACAAATATATAACTTATTTCTGAGGTACCATATACTTTTGGAAAATGTTATATTAGTATTACTTACTAAAATGTACAGAATTTCCTTGATCTAAAAAACATTCAATGTGAGCAAAATATTTTATGAATAAAATAATACAGTAAAAACCACCATTCTTTAATTCCTACTCTGTGCTAGACCCTGTACTCTGTACCTTTAATAAATACCTCATTGAATGATCTATATGTACTTCTACATACCTAGGGAGGATCTTAATACTTTTAGACTCCTTGTATTTACATAATGTAGCTATTTCACAGAAAAATGAACAATAAAAACCAAACTTTTTTACCTGGAATAGTTCAGTATGTAATCATAGCCTCATTATTTAAAACACGTAAGACCCAGGAGAGCAATTTAGAGCATAATTATATAAACAAATCTCAGTTTTATTTTACTAAACTATGTTTCACTCAGATTTATTTGCTCTTAAAATGAAAAACAAAAACAAAACAAAAACCAAAAAGCAAAACAAAACTCTAAGACACTTTTATTTACAAAATACTTTATCCATTTCCTTAATGGTATAATTATAGAATCTACAGTAAAAGCTTCAATCTCCATATTTTTATGTTATGAAATGAATATAAAACACCAAAACACTTGCTTTATTCTTTGACATTGAATGTATCTGAGACTTGAGAAGTAAAAAAGAAACACACTATCTTCTTGCAGGGGAACACAAGGAGAGATTCATGTTTTTTCATGCCATATGCATTAGTTAATTGGGATATAGTGTGTGGAAAGGAAAAGTCATGACAATCACAGCAACATTTTAAACGTTAGTTGTAAGGAATTTGATACTAATAGGAATTACAAAAATGGAAGAAATAGGTCATCCTGGGTGGCTTAGCAGTTTAGTGCCTGCCTTCAGCCAAGGGCATGATCCTGGAGTCCCGGGGTTGAGTCCCACATCGAGCTCCCTGCATGGAGCCTGCTTCTCCCTCTGCCTGGGCCTCTGCCTCTCTCTCTGTGTCTCTCATGAATAAATAAATCAAGTATTTTAAAAAATTAATTAATTTTTAAAAATGGAAGAAATAGGGCAGCCCGCTGGCTCAGTGCTTTAGCGCCACCTTCAGCCCAGGGCGCGATCCTGGAGTCCCGGGATGGAGTCCCACGTCGGGCTGCCTGCATGGAGCCTGCTTCTCCCTCTGCCTGTGTCTCTGCCTCTCTCTCTCTGTATCTCTCATGAGTAAATAAATAAAATCTTAAAAAAAAAAAAAAAAAAGGAAGAAATACGTAACAACAAATGAAGTTACGCTGGGACATTCTTTGTCAAAAAAATACAATTCTTCAGATTTGGTCAAGAGTTAATGACTTTAAATTAGTGATCAAGTGAATAATATATTTACAATTCAAAGGCAGATAGATGTGCATACGATATCTTAATAATTCTGTTTGGATAGCCAATCAGATTGAATCTAACCATATTCATCATTTTGAACTTGAATATCAACAAAGAATAGGAGAAATCAGGTCATGTTCCACTTCAGACTTCTGAAGGGCAAGGAAGAAAGAGAAAGTATCATTTACTAAGTAATTGAAAATAAGATATTTTAGGTTTACTTCATTCATATTGTAAATCTTGCAATTTACAGGGGGTGCTGGTGAGTCACTAAAGAGGGTAGGAGAAAGAATCACTGAAAATTTGTCAGCAAATTGCAGACAATGAAATATGAATACTAAAGCAGAAGATTATCATAGCTTTTAAATGAATTTATCAATTAAAATTTTAAGTCTAGATTAAACATTAAATAAGTGGCCATTTAGACTGGCAAGAAATTCCACTGGTATTTCCTGGGATATGTTTTTTTATATAAAAAATATTTTCAAACTAAACAAAAATATGTGGTTTGGTTTGGGCATATGTACCTGTGCACATGTGTGTACATAAAAGCCATCTATTATTTTAAATGTACATTTAATTGCCCATCGTTTTGTTCCTATGAATTTAGTTATTGTCACAATTGATAGCCTAGGGATGGTGCTCATCATATGCCAGTGGGATCCCTCTCATTATTTCTCAACCATAGATGTAGTAAGATATAAGCAAGGATTATGTCCAGTAATTTTCATAATTACCATTATTGTCATCTATATCATTTTTTTAAGTAGGCTCCACACCCAGTGTGGAGCCCAACACAAAGGCTTAAATTCACAACCCTGAGATTAAGACCTGAGCTGAGATCAAGAGTTGGATACTTAAATGACTGAGCCACCCAGGTGCTCCATTATTTCATTTTTAACATTAATCAGCTGTTAACTATGTGACACTTTGCTGAGAGCTTTAAATACATTATCTTATTTAATCCTTACAACAAACCTATGAGCTAAATTCAATTATTAATTCCACTTTATACAAGGTAAAATAGAAATTATTGATTTATCATGTTTAGTGTTTATGGCCTCCCTCCTTCTCTTAAATGTAAGCTCCAAGATAGGAGAGCCATTTGTCTGTTCTTTTCATAATTGCCTAGAACAGCACCTGCTAGATAGTAAGCACTAAAAAAAAAAAAAAAAAAAAAAAAAAAATTCGGACAAATAAAAATTGTTCATTAGTTTATGACCTCTGATGTTCACTAAAACAAATCAAGCAACCTCACTGTGGTTAACTTTCTGTTTATTTCTCAAATAGTTATTAACAATTGGTGTATATGAACCTCTACTGCCCCTGTGCAGGGTCTTTCTTTGCTTTTATCTAATCCTATCTTTATTTATTTTTATTTACCAAGATTCCCAAATAACATGTAAATTTGAAGAAAGTAATGTGAACAATAAACATGTTTAATAGATTTAAAAGTACTTAAGAAAAGTGGGGAGTCAATATTACTAAAAACAGCTTGGGAGTAAGCACTGGATATGGACTCCACCTTGACTTCACTGTGCTTAAGTATTATTTTCTGCTTTGAAATTTGAAGGTTTTAAGTGCAGTTTTTTCTTCAAATTCTGTTATGTTTTGAACTGAAAATTAGTTCAGAAGGAGGAAGAGAACATGTTGAATTTCAAGACCAGTCATTAAGAAGGGGTTAATTACTGGTACCTAATGTAATCTTCATTATGTTGAATTATCCTCCCTCAAAATTTATATTGAAATATTATTTCCCAGAATCTCAGAATATGGCCTTATTCAGGAATTGGGTTTTTGCAGATGTTAGGATCAAGTTAAGAGTGGAGTAGGGTGGGTCCCTACGCCAATATAACTACTATTTTTATAAAAAGGAAAATGTGGACACAAATAGCACATGAGGAGAATGCAAGGTGAAGATGAAGACAAAGAGTTACTACAAGCCAAGAAAGGCCAAAGATGGCCGGCAAACCACCAGGAGCTATTGTAGAAGTAGGGACAGAATCTTCATCATAGCTCTCAGAAGAAACTAACCATGTTGACACCTTAACCTCAGACTTTTAGCATCCAGAACTGTGAGATAATATAATGTTATTTAAATGATCCACATTGTGGAACTTTATTACAGCAGCCCTAACTAATGCATCCTCTTTCCTTAAAGTTTATGATATTCATTGTGTTTAAGAGTGACCAAATCTTATCACTCAGATAAGATTTAGTCTATTAAATATTAAGTACATATCAAAATACACACCAATGTTCAAAACAGTCAATTATTTTCACACTGATTTTTAGTTACTGAGTCAACAAGTAGTGTAAAATAATCTAAGCTTTTGGTTAAAGTGCAGTGACCTTCAGAACATCAGAGGCACCCATAACTGAATGTACAACTAAAACTATATTTAACATCTCCTCTCCCTACAAGATTGATATTAATTCTACTCCGTACCCTTACATTAACATTAATTACTATAATTTGCTGGAATCCTTCATTTCACCAACAACATATAAACAGAAAAGTCATGAAAATATCTTTAGGTCAAATTTTACCTATAACAATATTTATCTGAAAGATGACTATTTGCTGTGTATAAATGCAAAAACTCAGCCTGAATCTGAATGCCAGTGCTGACATTTATGCATTATGACCCGATTTATCTCTGTGAGTGTCACATTAACCCTGATAGCTTGAGATGCCCCAATGTTATTTTAGAGCAGGACAGTACATACACCATTGAACATTATTACCTCTGAGATACATAATAATTTCAGGAAATGAACCATTAAATGAGGTTTTTTATCCACTTTTGCTGCATATCCATGCCATTGATTTTCTATGAAATGATGTATAGTTTAAGAAAAAAAAAGTAATAAAAAGTTATTTATAGACATATTAGAAAAAATAGTTTGTTCATAATCATACAGTGAAAAAGTGAGATACAAACTCCAGTCAATGGAAGTATAATAACTGATAAAATATTACTTCTGGCAAAGGAGAGATAAAGGTATAACTTATTGATAATACACTCTAAGAATATACATTTATTTCTTCTATATTTAAAATTTTTAAAAAATTAGATATTCATCCAGAAATTATACTTACTATCAGAAACAAATTTCTAAGCAAAAAGAAATTATGAGCAAATTATCTACATATTAAAAACTCAAAAATATAGCACCCCTTTATAAGACTCATTAGGGTCAAGAAAATTATCTAAAGAAAAATGTTTCAATGTAATTTAACCATTAAATTTAGCATAATATGTTAATTATAGTTGCATTCAGTTAAGCTATTAGAAATATATTGCTAAGATTATATTGTAGTAACCAAGTTAAATATTTTTCTTATTTCAATAGTTTGGAGAAAAAAAAAACACCCCACAAAACTTGCACCAAATTTTTGGCCAGTTTAAACATACTGGCACTAACAAGTTGAGAAAATTCTAAAAGTGCACTTATATCTTCAGCAAGAGGTAAAAGGATATACATTTTATTCTAATACCAATGCCACTAGCACATCACCAAGATTTTCAAGGTGTTCTTGATTTCCTATCTCATTTATATTAGGGTAAGACAGAAAAAGATGCAGTAAAGTGCTACCAGCCAATTTTCCTTATTACAAAAGGAAAAAAAAACAAGTAAATAAATTATATTTTAGGCTGATATTATAGCCTGTATACACATTCTACTCCAGTCTATATTTTTTTTATTTTCAAATGTTTTTCCATTTTCTTCTCAGCTTGTTTTGGTTTGTGAAGAGATGGATATATTGGATTAATACACATCTCTGAAGAGTTAGACTTATCAACTTTAGTAGTCCATACTTGCACCATCGGACATATGGTTTATAGCAGCATTCACACTTTTGCATCTGTTGCACAGGGTACAACATGTGCTGGCCCTGAACTCTATATTCTTGACCCTCTCACTCCAGGATCACAGGCACAGAGAATTATTGCTCCTAAACACACTGCATATGCTATCTCTAATTCTCACAACTACCTTGCCAACTTTGAATGATTAGATCTGTTTTACAGATGATGGACCTAAAATTCAGAAAGCTTGACTGAATTGCTCAGAAATCTAACAGATAGTGAATGGTGGAGATGGAACTCAAAGTTTAATTTAAATTCAAGTATTTGTACCTCCAGGGTCTGCGTTCTTTCCAATATACACAGGCAGCCTTGAAGAGTAAAATGGTAGTAAAAACATAAGGCTCAACGATGTTTATCAGGAAGGAAGATGTCTGTGGAATACAGAAACAAACCAAACCAAACCAAACCAAAACACAACACAACAACAACAAAAAAAAAAACCCATAAGATTTGTAATCTTTCACAGCTGTTTTTGAATCTCATCCCTACCATTTTTAAATGCATGATCTTCAACAAGTTACTTGGCTGCTAAGTCTCAATAGCTCATCAGGGAGGATGATGAGAAAAATATACATGTTCACAGAATTAGAATGACAATTAAATTGAAAAGCCATGTGAAAGCTGCTGGCATAATGTTTATCAGAGAAGACCATCATTTATTTCTTTTTCCTCTTCAATTAAGTTAAGGGATTGACGTTAGATATTAGGTTGTTAATAAAATGTCAAAGGGCCACAATACTTCCCTCTCATTGCCTCAGTCACACCCAAAGGCACTGAATCAATGCCCAGGAAGGAGAGACCTGGGTACTAGCTTCTGCTCCTAAATCATCTGCAAACAGGCTTTTCTGTCCTCCATTCTCCTGTGGTTACTCCCTGGAAAGCAATTGCTTTTGGAGAGTAATTTGGTACCATCCATCAAAATGTAAGATAGGCACACACTGTGAGCCATTCCGTTTCTAGGAATCAATCCAATGGAGATCCTTTTACATGTGCCAAAAGGGAGATGTACAAAGTTATTTACTGAAGTATTGTTTGTTAGATAAAATTATTAGAAATTACATTAATAAAGACTTTGATGGATTATTTGCTGTCAATTCAGCATCACCTTCCTTCATCTAGACTCCCTCCAATGATACAGGGGAAGAGCCTAAGAGCTAACCTTCCCCAACTCCCAGAGTGCAGGAAGGTTGTGCCAATGAAAATCACTTGAATGAGATTTGGGATGTGAAAGAGTAAGATAAGCCATTATTCTCTGGCGCTGCTGAGGACAGACACAAGGGCATTGGCAGCAGCAGGCTGACGACTTGGGAGTTTTGCCAACAGCTTTCAGGCATCCTTCTGAGAATTAAATACTTCTATACTATAGGCAGCACAGATTTATCTGCAGCATCAGCTCACCTGCTCTGCCTGCACTTCCAGATATCCTGATAGTGAAATCTGGGGCCTCTCTAATATTTGTCGTCCTCACACTTCTGATCATTGCATAAGCCTCTTATTTCTTATACTAAATCCTTTCTTACTTAAAATGCTGAGTGGTTTCTGTTTTCTGACAGAACTCTGACTGATACATGTATATTTGAGGAGATAATTCGCTGAGTCTGCCATTGCTGCATAACTTCTGAACAAAGAGCACTGACAACTTTGGTCAAGAATGTTTGCAAAGCTACTCCAGGGCAGGAAATAGATTTGCATACATTCCTGGGTAATAAACCTGGAGTCTCATCTTCCACCCAGAGGCATTCCAGAATAACAGAGTGAATGTCTCCCTCTGGACTAAAGGACAGGTTAGATTCCTGACCAGGTTAATAAAGATATTTCTGAAGGTACTGTGCTGAGTTTGGGAAGATGGTGGAGTAGGAGGACCTTAAGCTATTTCTGTCCAATGTTTACAACTCGATATCACTCACATGGTGTAAATAAACCTGAGAGTGACCCCTCGGCTAGCAGAACAAACTCCACAAGTAAATGTAGAGAAGCTGCATCTGAGAAGTTAGGAAGGGCAGAGATGTGGTTCTGAGCTGCCCGCAGGAGGGAAAAAGCTGTGGGTGCAAAGACAGAAGATTCCCTTGCATGAGGGAGATCACACCAAGAAAACAAATCTCCATAATGTTGGGCTTTGAAAACCAGAAGGGCTGAAGTTCCTGTTTGTATAACCAGTGGAATTTGGAGCCTAAAGCTTTAAAAGGCAGCTGACTCAGCTCTAGGCAAACTGAAAGCGCGAGTGACAGCTTGGGTTCGCACCCTTAAAGAAGACAGCAGCTTTCAGTGTGGCAACATTTCTGTGGCAGTTTGCGCCGATGTCTGGGGGTAAAAAGAAGGGGGATGTGTTTACACGGAATTTTGAATTTCGAATTTTGGAGCCTGCTGGGGGGACTTCTCTGGGAACAAATGAGGTGGCAGGCATCATTTTGCTCCCTTGCTCTCCAGCATAAACACAAGGCCACCTGTGGAAGAAGTACTGTATAGGCCCTTGCTACCTAATATGCTAGTAGTGCTCCTTGCTCACAAGTTCTTTTAAGGACCTACCCACTCCAAGCCTGCTGGCCTCAGCCCTGGGCTCAGAGAAAATCTATTTATTTATAAAGATTTTATTTATTTATTCATGAGAGGCACTGAGAGAGAGAGAGGCAGAGACATAGGCAGAGGGAGAAGCAGGGTCCCTATAGGGAGCCTGATGTGGGACTCGATCCCAGGACCCCGTGATCTCCACCTGAGCCAAAGGCAGACGCTCAACCACTGAGACACCCAGGTACCCCTCAGGGAGAAATTTAATGTCACATGTGTGCACCGTGCCCAGCTGCCACATGCACAACCACTAAGCACCATCATGACATAAAGTGCTCTGCCCAGCTATCACCTTGAACTGTACCCAGTCAGGGAGCTTTGAGGGAGATCCAGCCCAGGAACAGTGGCTCAGCATAAATTTTGCTAACATTATCGCTCTACTCCAAGTTCCCCTTCAGACATGACACACCCTGGGACATGGCCTGCCTGGGTCCCACAAACACCACAGAGAACAAGCACATTCCACAACAGGTGGAGTGTCAGTGCAGAGGACTGGACTGAAAGAAAAGCAAATCAGACACAACAGCAGGGTGCAAGCAACACACAGGACACTCCCCTGAAGTGCCAGGTTCTGGTGACCAGGGACACTGCATTTCAGGGCACTACAGGACTCTTCTTCATAATGCCATGACTTTTAAGAACATAAGACATAGCTGACTTTCCTAACAAACAGAAACAGACATAGACAGATACACAAAATGAGGAGACAGAGGAATATGTCCCAAATGAAAGAACACAGGACAAAATCACAGCAGGAGATGTGAGCAAAACAGAAATAAGTAATATGCCTTACAGAGAAATTAAAGCAATGATCATAAAGATACTCACTGGACTTGAGAAAAGAGTGGAGGACATCAGTGATATCCTTAACAAAGACATACAAAATTACATATTGGATATGAAGAATTCAATGAATGAAACTTAAAATACAATAAGTGGAATACAGAGTAGGCACGGGAAGCAGAGGAATCTATCACTGACAGGATACAGCAATGTGGGATAAAGTAGGGGAATACAGTGATGGGAAGCAATCAGGCTAAACAGATCACAAATACTGCACAATGAGAACAGACTTAGAACTCAGCAACACCATCAAGCAAAATATATTTGTATTATAGGGATCTCAGAAAGAAAAGAGAAAAGGGAGCAGAGAATGTCCTTGAAGAAAGAATAGCTAAAAACTTAAATCTGGGGAGGAAAACAGAGATCCAGATTCAGGAATCACAGAGATCCCCCAATAAATTGAACCCAAGGAGGTTAATATCAAGACATAAAATAAAAATGGAAAAAAATACTGATAAAAAATGTTACAGGTTACAATAGGAAAGAAAACAGTTACATACATAGAAAACCCTGTAAGGCTGTTAGTAGATTTTTCACAGAAAATTTGCAGGCCAGAAGAGAGTGCTATGATATATTCAAAGTGTTGAAAGGGAAAAATCTATATTCAAGAACTCTATCCAGCAAGGGTATATTTCAGAAAAGAAAGATAGTTTCCCAGACAAACAAGAATTAAAAGAACACATGACGAATAAACCAGCCCTTTAAGAAATGTTAAGGGGGACTCTGTGAATGGAAAACAAAAACCATGAGTAAGAAAAAATAGGAGCATAAAAGCAAAATAATAATAAGTTTATCTGCAAAAATCAGTCAAGAGAAACACAAAATAAAAGGAAGCAAAATTTGATACCAAATATCTGAAAAGTGGAGGGGAGAGGAGGAAAGAATGGGTTCAAAATTAAGCAGCCATCAACTTAATATAGACTGCTATACCAGCATAAAATTGAATCAGTAATGAAAAAACTTCCATCAAAAAAATTCCAGGGCCAGATAGCTGCTTAGGTAAATTCTACCAAACATCTAAAGAAGAGTTAATGTCTATTCTTCTCAGACAATCCCAAAAAGTGGAAAAGAGAGGAAAACTTCCTAATTTACCCTATGAAGAGAGCATCACCTGGATACCAAAACAAGATAAAGAAAAGACACACACACACACACACACACACAAAGGAAATATGGGACCAAATTTCTGGCAAAAATCCTCAACAAAATATTAGCAAACCAAATCCAACAATACATTTAAAAAGTATGCACCACAATCAAGTGAGATATATCCCTGAGATGCAAGGATGGTGCAATTATTTACATATCAATGAATGTGACACACCACATCAATAAAAGAAGGGAGGAAATAGTATGATCATTTCAATAGATGCAGTAAAAGGATTTGACAAAGTACAACATTCATTCATGATAAAACCCTCAACAAAGTATGATTAGAGGAACATGCCTCAACATAATAAAGGGCATATATGAAAAAACCCAGTTAACATCCTACTGAATAGTAAAAAACTGAGAGCATTTCCCCTAAGGTCAAGACATGGGTGTCCATTCTCATGCTACTACTTAACATAGTACTGAAATCCTAACCACAGCAATCAGACAAGAGGAAGGAATAAAAGTCATCCAAATTGGTAGAAAAGAAGTAAAACTTTCACTATTTGCAGATCATATGATACAATTTATAGAAAATCCATTGACTACTAGAACTGATAAATTCAGTAAGGTTTCAGGATACAAAATCAATGTACAGAATCCTGTTGCATTTTTATATACTAATAATGAAGCAATAGAAAAATAAGAAAGCAATCCCATTTACAATTGCAACAAAGATAATAGTATGCCTAGGGATAAACTTAACCAAGGAGATAAAAAACCTATACTCTGTAACCTATAAAACATTGATGAAGATACTGAAGACAACACAAACAAGTGGAAAACATTTCATGCTCATGGATTGTAAGAACAAATATTGTTAAAATGCCCATGCTATCCAAAGCAATCTACAGATTTGATGCGATCCCGATCAAAATACCAATAACATTTTCACAAAACTATGACAAATAATCTGAAAATTTCCAGAAGATCTGTAATAGCCAAAGCAATACTGCAAAAGAGAGACAAAGCTAGAGGTATCACAATTCCATATTTCAAGTTATACTACAAAGACGTAGTAATCAAAACAATGTGGTACTGGCATAAAAATGGGCACATATATCAATGTAATAAAAGTCCAGAAAAATACCCACAATTATATGGTCTATTAATCTTTGACAAAGGAGGAAAAGAACATGCGATGGAGGAAAGATAGGCTGTTCAAGAAATGATAATGGAGGAACTACAGAGCAACGTGCAAAACAATTAAACTGGACCATACAGAGATAAACTCAAAATGGATTAAGGACCTAAATGTGAAACCTAGAACTATAAAAGTCCTAGAAGAGTATCCAGGCAGTAATTTCTCTGACACCAGCTTTAGCAACTTTTTTCTAGATATGTCTCCTGAGGTAAGGGAAACAAAATTAAAATAACTAACTAACTAACCAAATAAATAAATAAATTTAACCCCCCCCCCCAAAAAAAAAGATGAAAAAATAAACAAACAAAAAACTATTGGAATTACATCAAATAAAAAGCTTCTGCACAGGAAATAATCCACAACCTAAAAGACAGACTATGAAATAGTAGAAGATATTTGCAAATGACATCTCTGATAAAAGGTTAGTATCCAAAATATATAAAGAACTTACAAAACTTAACACCCCAAAACTAAATAATCTAAATTTTAAAAACGGACAGAATACATGAACAGACATTTCTCCAAAGAAGACATACAGATGGCCAACAGACACATGAAAAGATGTTCATCTTCACTCACCATCAGGGAAATGCAAATCAAAACTACAATGAGACAGCACTTCATACCTGTCAGAATGGCTAAAATCAACAACACAAAAAACAAGAGGTGCTGAAGAGGGTGTGGAGAAAGAGGAACCCTTGTGCATTGTTCACTGGAATATAAATTGGTGCAGCCACTGTGGAAAACAGTATAAAGTTCCTGAAAGAGTTAAAAATGGAATTAGCCTATGATCCAGCAATCACAGGATTGGGCATTTAACCAAAATATGTAAAAACACTAATTCAAAAAAATACATGCACCCACATGTTTATTGCAACATTGTTTAAAACTAGGTAAATTATGGAAGCAGCCCAGGTGTTCATCAATAGGTGAATGGATAAAGAAGATGTGGCATGTGTATGGAATTCGTTATCCTTAAAAAAGAATGAAATCTTGCTATTTTGCATTATATCGTCTAAAAATAGAATAACTTTCATTAAACATAATTATTTTGACATTCATCCATGCTGCAGTATTTATCCATGGTCAATTCATTTTCAGTATTGAGTGGTATTCCATTGTAAGGATAAATACTTAAGACTAGGATTATATGAGAGGAATATATTTAAATATTTAAGAAATAAATAAATAAATAAATAAATAAATAAATAAATAAATAAATTTAAGAAACAGTCAAACTGTTTTTCAAAATGGCTGTACCATTCTACATTCCCAGCAGCATATATGAGATTACCTACTTACCTAGGTAACATTTGTCAGAGAAAGACAAAACCATGTGATATTACTCATATGTGGAATTAAGAAACAAAACAAGCAAAGATAAAAGAGAAATCTAGAAACAAACTTTAAAATATAGAGATCAAGCTGATGGTTACTAGAGGGGAGGTGGGTAGAGAGATGGGTGAAATAGTCGTGATGGGGATTAAAGTTATCATGATGAGCTCTGATAATGTATAGAATTGTTGATTATCATATTGTATACTTGAAACAAAATATTATCCATATTTAATGGATTATTTCCTTATGAACCAAATCCATTAAATATGGCAAACTGGCCTAGCATGCTTGCTGCTTTAAAACTGCTTGGCTACTTGGCAAAATAATAATCATGCATGCATTAAAATTAATCGGATTGATATACTAAGAAATTGGGAGGCTAAGGTAGCTCAAATAAAATACAGATATTATCAAATTAGATCAAGCGGGAAGATTTAACTCCATACCACCTATAAAAACTAACTTCAAATATAAAAACATAAATACATTTTAACAATGATAAAATAGACACTATGCAAACACTAGTGAAAAGAAAAAGAGGATATATTAATACTAGCCAAAGTAGATGTCCGAGCAAGAAATATCACCATATATAAATAAGGATATTTCATATTAATAAAGAAGGCATTATTTAAAAAGGAAAGAAAATTCTAAATATTTTTGTATTCAATAAAAGAATTTCACAATATATAAAGCAAAAGCTGACAGTGTAAATCCATAATTAAAGTCAGAGATTTCAACATCCCTCTCTCAATACCGACAGAAAAAGTAGACATAAATTTAGTAAAAATGTAGAAAATTGGAACAACACAATCAACCAAGTTGACCCACTTGAAATTTATAGACCACTCCATCCAATAATAGTACAATACACATTCTTTTCAAATTCACATAGAAAATTTATCAAGACAGACCATATTAAGGACTACAAAATGAACATTAATATGTTTAAAGGAATTCAAGTGATAGAAAATTTCTGACCAAAATGGAATTAAAATAGAAACTGTAACAGAAAAATCCCAAAATATTGGGAAAATAAATAGCACGCTTTAAAATAACCCATGAGTCAAATGAGAAATCAAAAGAGAAATTAGAAAGAATTGAATTGAAGTAAAAATGGACCATATTAAAATTTATCAGACTTTGCAAAAGCAATACTTAGTTGGAAATTTAGAGCAAAACACATGTATTTTGGAGAGTTAAAAAAAAAAACAAATAAATACATCCAGCTTCCATTTTATACTACTGAAAAAAGAAAAGCAAATGATACTCGATGTAAGTAAAAGAAAAAATGTAGAGGAGACTAAAAATAAATGTAACAAGTTGCAGAGAACAATTAGAGAAAGTAAATATAACCAAATGAAATGGAATATTACTCAATAAAAAAGAAAGATCTTGCTATTTGTGGTAACATGGATCTATCTAGAGGGTATTATGTTAAGTGAAATTAAGACAGAGAAAGACAAATACCATATGATTTCACTCATATATGGTATCTGAAAAACAAAACAAATGAATAAACAGACAAAAAGCAGAATCCTACTTTTAAATACAAAAGGAAACATTGATGATGGCCAGAGGAGAAGGATGGGCAAAATAAGCGAAGGGGAGTGGAAAATAGCTTCCAGTTATAGACTGAATAAGCTACAAGAATAAAAGGCACAGCATAGGATATATAGTCATGATATTTTAATAACATTGTGCAGTGACTGATGGTAGGTACCTTGTGGTGACATCAGCATAATGTATAGAGATGTTGAATCACTATGATGTATTTGTGAAACTGATGTAACATTGTGTGTCAACTATACTAAAAAAAGTATATATTAAAAATAGCAAAATATTTAAACAGATACTGTTCTCAGGGTCATGAGGTTAAGCCCTACCTCAGGTTCTTTGCTCAGCTGGGAGTCTGCTTCTCTCCCTCTGCCCACCTACCCCCACCTCTCTTTCTTTCTCTAAATAAATAAATATTTCATAAAAAAAGATGATACAGAGATGGCAAATAAACAAAGAACAAAATGTTCAACAATAATAAAATGTTAATTAAAACTACAAAGAAATACTTACACACTGATTAGAAAAGCTTCAATTAAAAAGACTGAGCGTATCAAATGTTAACTAGGTAATCTCATATATGCTGGCGGGAATGTAGAATGATACAGCCATTTTGAAAAGCAGTTTGACCATTTCTTAAATATTTACACATATTTCTCTCATATAACCCTAGTCTTAAGTATTTATCCTTTCAAAGGAATACTGCTTAACACTGAAAATGAATGGACTATGGATAAATACTGCAGCATGGATGAATGTCAAAATAATTATGTTGCATGAAAGTTATTCTATCTTTAGAAGATACAATATGCATTCTATAGAAATACATTTTATTTTAGAAAACTCCTGTGTTTGAAATTAGTAATATAGGGACACCTGGGTGGTTCAGTAGTTGAGCCTCCTGCTTTAGGCTGGTGTCGTAATCCCGCAGTCCTGGGATCTAGTCCCATATCAGGCTCCCTATGGGGCCTGCTTCTCCCTCTGCCTCTGTCTCTGCCTCTCTCTCTCTCTGTGTGTGTCTCTCATGAATAAATAAAATCTTAAAAATCAAAAGAGAAATTGGTAACATAAAAGATTGAAATTTTAAGTCAGTTACTAACTAGTCAGGTGAATGACGGGGTGATTGAAAAAAGTCATAAACACTGCAAACTTTTAAATATAAGTTTTTACATGGCCTATGACAAATGACTTATTCTTTTCATTGTCTTTTGTTAATATTATCTGAGGTCCATTATTTAATGTTTGAGCTTTTCACTTATACATTCTTTACTTCAATATCCTTGAAATAGCCTTACTTCAATATCCTTAACGACAATATCCTTAAAGTCATGGTCTTTCCCAAAATTGTTACTTTCTTTGGAATAATATGGTGATAGATTTTAATCATTTAATACAGTATATAAGTGTTTTTCATACTTTCAAGTCTGTCTTTTTTTGTAAAGAAAAACATCTGGTTTAGCAATTAGTAATTATTTCTTATGGTGATATATTCTTGCAATTATCAGTAATCAGAGTATTGAAGCCCTCCTGTTATGTCTTCATATTGATTGCACTTGACTGTCACTAGGAATTTTAAAAGCAGTAAACTGTACAAAAGCTAGTTTATTAAACTGATACTTTAAATTGTTCAAAATCAAGTAGACTCATGATCAGGATGTGTATTAAATCTATATATTGTCAGAATAGAAATAATCTTAAAATTATATTGTTGGTGTTTATCCTATACTTGAAGTCAGTGTATATAATATCTGTATCCTTTATATTTCACATAATATTAGAATCATGCTATTACTCATATTATGTATGAATAAACTAAAAAAATGTAATTACTATCTCAGTTGAAGAATATTCTCTACTACGTATAATTAACATAAATGCCTATCCATATATTTCATATGCTTTAAACTTTTAAATTTTAATTTCTAAATTTGTTTTTATTTTTAATGTACCTATTTTATTTTGATCTTTTAATTCTCAGAATTTGATTTCAAAAAAGAAAATACTTTTTGTTTTCTCATTTAGGTCTACATGCATGTTATTCAAAGGGTGCTCCACAGACCATCAGCATCTCCTGGAAGTATATCAGGAATGTAGATGTTCAGACCCTCATACTGAATCAGAACCCCTGGTCATAGGGTTCAATGATCAGTGATTACCCAAACTCTCCAGGCAATGTGTATGTTATTTATTTTCGTGGTTAAAAAAGAAGACAAAACAAAACAAAAATAAAAAAATTTTAGACAAGTAGCTTTCCATTTAGTAAACAGGCTGTCATAGGCAATTTGTGTGCAAAGTTTGACTTTACATATGACTGTTTAGAAGATTTTCCACTTTTTTTTTAAGATTTTATTTATTTAATCATGAGAGACATACAGAGAGAAAGAGAGAGAGAGAGAGAGACAGAAACAGAGGTAGAGGCACAGGCAGAGGGAGAAGCAGGCTCCATGCAGGGAGCCTGACGTGGGACTTGATCCCGGGTCTCCAGTATCATGCCCTGGGCTGAAGGCAGCGCTAAACCGCTGAGCCACTAGCGCAGCCCTCCACTCTTTTTATATAAAGTTTAAACATAACCCATCCACAAATACATGGGAAATATGCTTTGTCCAATATATCGTGAATAAGTAATAATGTCAGGTTCCTTATTATTTTTCATGAAATCAACGTTTCAAAGAGAAAACACCTAGGCCTGGGTGAGGGACAGGACACAAAGAAAATGTATTTTATTAATCCTAAAAACTGAGGTATTTTGGTGTATTTTACTACAAATTAAGGTCATAATCAAAGAAGGGACTTGATTTCACAATCATGTTCACATTCTTATTTTTTTAAAGATTTTGTTCATTTATTCCTGAGAGACACAAGGAAAGGCAGAGACATAGGCAGAGGGGGGAAGCAAGCTCCCCAATGAGCAGGATGCCTGATGTAGGACTCAATCCCAGGACCCCAAGATCACGACTTGAGCCAAAGGCAGATGCTCAACCATGGAGTCACCCAGGCACCCTCTTATTTACATTCTTAATGCTGACATATGTTTACACTTACTTTATTCCTTGGTGAAATTATTTCAATTATTTCTGAGAAGCCCAAACCAGGAATGCTAACTTTTTTTTTTTTTAAGATTTTATGTATGTATGTATGTATGTATTTGAGAGAGAGAGAGAGAGAGAGAGAGAGCAGGGATAGTAGCAGAGGAAGAGTGAGAGGAAAAGGATCTCAAGCAGACTCTGCCCTCAGCATGGAGCCCAACATGGGGCTCTATCTCATGACCCTGAGATCAAGAGTTGTGTGGAAACCAAGAGTTGGATGCTTAATCTACTGAGCCACCCAGGCACCCCTACGGAATACTGACTTCTTTTTTTTTTTTAAAGACTTTATTTATTTATTCATGAGAGACAGAGAGACAGAGAGAGAGAGAGGCAGAGACACAGGCAGAGGGAGAAGCAGGCTCCATGCAGGGAGCTCGATCCCAGGTCTCTAGGATCAGGCCCTGGGCTGAGGGTGGCGCTAAACCGCTGAGCCACCCGGGCTGCCCGGAATACTGACTTTTTAAGACCAATTAATTTCAAAGATATAAAAAATATCATAAGGTTAACATAGAATTCCTTC
Organism: Vulpes lagopus; assembly: GCF_018345385.1. NCBI lineage: Eukaryota > Metazoa > Chordata > Mammalia > Carnivora > Canidae > Vulpes > Vulpes lagopus. Next base: position 89,518,753 of record NC_054829.1, on the reverse strand, counting down.
TAGTATTTAGATGAAGTATTTTATAAATATATTCAATCTCACTTGAGTTAATATAACTATTAATATTAAAGTATTTCCAGTGACTATAATCATTTTCAAATACTGTGTTCCTTATTCCCAATTTACTTTCAGCATAAAAAAGTCAGCTGTTAAAATGACTGCTTGAGCTGACAATTTTTTTTTGCCTTTCCTTAAAATCCACTATAGGTTTTAATTTCATTCACATCTGAAAAATTCCAAACAAGATATTCTAAACTTCTGAAACTTCATTCTGAACTGAATTCTATCATATTAAAAATTATATAATCAGAATAAGTGGATGGGATCAGGTTTATTTAAAGAATTTATAACAGAAGAATAACATTATGGATAAAAGGTCTAATACAAATGTCTTGTGATTAATTCTCTGATAAGTAACTAAAAACAATTTGACATAGATAGATGAAATTAAATAATTAATCATCAGAATTTCAGTGTACCACTTTAAGGAATAAAAATACATGACTTATGATTTTAAAATATGAGCACATATGATTGGCACATTACCAATAAAATTGAGGTTATTTAAATTCTAAATGCTCCCCTCAGAAAATATTTTATTTTCAAGACAGCTAATAACATAATTGTTATGGCTGGATATCTAATATACTTAAAACAACGTTTTGATTTTGACAGGTCATTTGTCTCCTGTATGTTTAACCTTGGACATGAAAGTCATCTCATTCTGTGGAACTACAGGCTCTAGTTCTTAAGCATCACTATTATTTTTTTTTAATTTTATTTATTTATTTAAGGGAGAGAGAGAGTACATAAGAATAAGGCAAGGGGTGGAGGAAGAAGTAGACTCCTCGCTGAATAGGGAGCCCGACTCAGGGCTTATTCCTGGGACTCCAAGATCATGACCTTAGCTGAAGGTAGATGTTTACCTGAGTCACCCAGGTGCCCTGAGCACCATTATTCTGATTCAACTTATTATGTTATATATTATTTCCAAATATCATAACATAAACAAAAGCAGATTATTTTGTTAAATTTTTTGTATAATCAAAACAGTGTTTGAAAAGATAAATAGCAATGGTGAAATTTTTCCAGACTCTACTAATACTTTATTTGATATTTTCATTATTTTTAGGCAGATTTCTTTTTTTAAAAAATTTTATTTATTTATTCATGAGAGACAGAGAGAGAGAGAGGCAGAGACACAGGCAGAGGGAGAAGCAGGCTCCATGCAGGGAGCCTGACGTGGGACTCGATCCCAGGTCTCCAGGATCACACCCCGGCTGAAGGTGGCGCTAAACCGCTGAGCCACCAAGGCTCCTCAGATTTCTAAAATAAAGTTTGTCATTTCATATTCTCCTGGTAAAACCTTACATATTATCTCACAAGGTATAAGTGAAAACATGAACACTTCAGTGAAACATTTCAATTTAATTTCTTTGTTATGTAAAGGCAAAACTAAAGAAAGTCAGTGTAGATGGGGAAACACATTTTACCTTTCTTCCATGCCTTTCTTACAAAAATAACTCCTTTCTCAATTTATTCAGTCCTCTGAGACTGTCTGCCATAGTGGTAGAAGGTGATCAGGATGTTTAATAACATCACCCTATCCATTCCTTTCATGTAGTAATTGGTCAAAGGATAGGCACTAGAATTAAATGGCTAGTTAAAGGGATTCCTGGGTGGCATAGTGGTTTGGCGCCTGCCTTTGGCCCAGGGCGCGATCCTGGAGACCCGGGATCGAGTCCCACGTCGGGCTCCCGGTGCATGGAGCCTGCTTCTCCCTCTGCCTATGTCTCTGCCTCTCTCTCTCTGTGTGACTATCATAAATAAATAAAAATTTAAAAAAATAAATGGCTAGTTAAATCCTTTCATAAATATTTATATAAGTAACTTTGGAGAGAAGGCCAAGCTTCTAATTAAATCATGACTGAAAAAAAGCAAAGTTTGGCTTTAAGAAAAGCCATAGTTTTCTCTTACATGGAGAAAGCCTATCTGAGAACCTGAGCCAACATATGGAGACAAACAGTAGAGTTAGAGACAGAATCACATCACTAAAGCCATCTCATATTCTTTACTTGTGAGTTAAAAGAGTCAATGAAAACACTTTTTTTTTCTTAAGCTAGCCTGAGGTGTTTTGTTTTTTGTTTTTATTTTTTAAATGGAAACCTAGAAAACCTGCCAACTGGATGTCAATAGACACATTCCCAAAGAAGAAGTTCCAAAGGTTTTATTTAAATTTGTATTGTAGGGGTGTCTGGGTGGCTCAGTTGGTTAAACATCTACCTTTGGCTTATGTCAGGATCCAGGGTCCTGGGATCTGTGTCCTGAGATGGAGCCCCACATCAGACTCCTTGCTCAGCAGGGAGTCTGCTTCTCCCTCTCCCTTGGCCTGTTGCTCCTCCTGCTTGTGCTCTCTCTCTCTGACAAATAAATAAATAAAATCTTTAAAAAAATTTAGATTGTAAAGACGTTTCTTCCTCTAAAGCAAAGCCATTTAAAAATAATAACAATTATATTTAATTAGCATATAAATCTAAATTTATGTATTTGACAAAATATTTCCTGAGTCTTTACTATTATGCTGAACACTAAGCCACACTCATGCACCTGTAAAGTTTTTGGGTATCCTTGTAAACATTTTTGAAGCTGTTCAATGAACACAGAAATACTCAGAAAATAAATGAACAAATACTATTGACCCAAATTCTAATACCACTCTTTAAGGTCTATATTATAATCATATTTTGTAGCTTGATTCCTAGGGACACAATGTGTGAGTTTAAATTCAATATTTTCTTCATAGAGTAAAATACTCTATAATATATGCAATTCTGATAGGTAACATAATACAATTGGCTAAGTCATAATGGAGCCATCCTAGTAATCTGGTATATTTCGAACTAAGGATAATATGAACAAGTCTAAAACGTAGCCAGAAATCTACTCTTTCCACTATATTTCCTGATTTTTTATAGGAACTTTCTAGTTTAAATAGTGTATAATAATATTTTTTAGAACACTGAAATAGGCTACACAATATGTTATAAAGATAAAAAAAAACTTTGACTATATTTCTTTACAGCTTGTCATTATTGGATACTTGATGAATAATAGCAGAAACATGCAGGGTTTTACATGATGAACTCAGGAATAGCAATACTGTAATTTTAATTAAAGTAAGAATAGATCAATATTTTAATTTTCATAATGTGATATATCTGAAAGTTTTCAGAATTTAACAAATATGTCAATTTCTACTATATTATTAGTGCTGTGTTTTTCTTTAGATTTTTTTATAAAGCTATTAAAATCTAAGTCTTCAAATAAAGTATCTGTCATATTTTAAATAATGTCTTAATTACCATCATTACCTTATTCTTGGTACATGGAACTCCTTTTCAATTTAACACATCTATAGATTAAAAAAAGAAGAAATACAAACACACACATGCCACTGAGGACAGTAATGCATATACTATCTTTTAATTTTCAACATGTGATAGAAAACATAGTAAAGGAACTTTTTAAAAAAGATTATATTTACTTGAGAGAGAGAGAGAGCACAAGTAGGGGGGAGAGGTAGAGAGAGAAGCAGGGAGCCTGAGCAGGGCTCCATCTTAGGACCCTGGGATAAAGGTAGAAGCTGTAACCAACTGAGTCACTCAGGTGCCCCATAGTAAAGAAACTCTTAAGCAAATGCAGGAATCCTGAAGATAAGTAAAGTCTTAAACTAAACCTTAGAATTAATGTTTATTAAATACCAACAGTGTGTAAGGTGCTATTTTAGTAGTATGAATATATACACCCATTGTAATCTTCGCCCTTTAGATATTACAACTTAAGGAGGTAAATGATAAATGCTAGTGGCAGTTTGGATAATAGTAATTAGGGTGTTTCAGAGCAATTACCTTTAGAAATTTAGAAAGAGAGCAATCACATTTGTTTTTGTCTATGGATTGAAAAGGAGAATTAAATAAGAACACAGCACTTTATTCTGAACCTTGAAGACTCATTATTGACACCTGGAGAAAAATAGATTACAAAAAACTCCTGACCCAATTAAATGTTAATACTCCATTCATTAGGGAGTTATTGAAATTTTTTGCTTAACAAAGCAATACAAAGCAATACAAATGAAGGTGTGTTCTAAAATGAGTAACCTGGCTACAGAAAAGGGAATAAATTTTAAAAAAAGAAAGAAAGAAAAGGGAATAAATATGTAAAGCAAAAGATGCCAGTTACGAGGTTATTGCTAGAGATCAGATGTGAGACAAAAGGCCTGATATTAAGTAGTGGTAGTATGAATGAATATAAAGGAATGAAGATGACAGCCACTGTGAAAGTGAATCAAAATCACTTGGATTGGAACAATTCAGTCATTTTACCTGAAAAACCTGGCAAAATGATTCCCAAGTGTTGAGTCTGGATCAAAGATAAAAGAATCCAGTAAAAACCAAATGTGAAAAAGATAGGAAAAAAGTAATCAGGAAGGAAGATAAAAAATAAGGTAGGAAAGGACAAGCCTAGAATTGGACAGATTATTCTCAACAAGAAAGGTTTATCCCAGAGTTAGAAGCAAAGCAAATGTGAAAAAGAAACATGAAAAATATAAAGAAACATATTTGAAGTGATGAGAAGAAAATTTTGAACTACTTTCTATTGGATAACCTCAAAATTTATAGTAAAGTAGAAAATTAAGTCATTTTCTGGAGGTGTAGTACTATACTAGGATTAGTACTATACTAGGATTATTCTCCTTGATCTCATCATCTATTCTTCCTCACTCAATAATTGCAACAAATCTTTCATACTAAATTCCCACTCTGACTTCTATTTTAGTTGTAATAAATGCTTTCCTAGTCTACTCAACTGAATACTTTCTCCCCTTGACTTTCATATCTCTGTACATTGCTACTGTTTTGCACACTGTTCTTATATCTTAGTGACTGGCATATTTGCCTTATCATACCAATCCTTAGTAGATTACAATCTACATCAAGACTAAAGACTGTTTTCTAGTTCAATAGTATTAGAATACAATGATAAAGTTTCTCATTTGTAGGCCAGTCATTTCTTTCTAAGACTCATACCCAACTGACTCCAATACCTCATTCTGAATTTGATTGCAACTCAGAAAAGCATCATATTTCTTTTTGGATATTTTTCTTTACATTTATATGTTTATGTATCAAAAAATTTTACAATGTCCTTAAGATTAAATTTTCTGTTATCACATATGTTCATCCTTTGTTAATCCTTTATAATAGGTAGACTACATGTAAAAATGAGTGTCTAAATATCTATTTGATTTGGGACGCCTGGGTCACTCAGCGGTTGAGCAACTGACTTCAGCTCAGGTTGTGATCCAGAGTCCTGGGATTAAGTCCTGCATTGGGCTCCTTGCAGGGAGCCTGCTTCTCCGTCTGCCTATGTCTCTGCCTTTCTCTCTTGTCTCTCATGAATAAATAAATAAATATTTTTTTAAAAATCTATTTGATTTAATGTATTCAGAACTATTAAAAAATAATTATGAATAGCAGAAAAGTTCTCTTAAAAATTTTTAAAAAGTTCCCTTTTCATGTACTATATTATTCATAAATTTCACAAACATTTTTTTAAATATTTACTATGCAACAGCCAGTGAATTAGGAATAAAGGATGTATCTTTCTTTTAAGGAACTTAATCCTATAAGAAGAGAGAGAAAAAAGCAATATGATTTGGCATTATAAATTCGCTCTTAATTAATTCAGTTCAAGCTCACAAAATTATAACCTTAAGTTAAACTTTTATAAATTTCTTGTGATTTTCTGTCCACAAGCAATAAATGAAAAAATTCAATATTTGTCATTTTTAACAAAAAATTCTAATTAGGTATTGCTAATCACCCCATGTTTTATTATTAATTAGAAAATTATTAACAAATATACTCTAAAATAATTAAAATCTTAAAGTATTATGTGGTAAAGAAACAGGTTTATTTTTAGGTACTATTAATAAGTGATATTTTAGAATATCTAACACATTTGTGTATAAAATTCTAGAGCATGGTTTTATTGTAAGAAAACATGTATAAATTTTACTTCTTTAAAATATTTACTATTTTGTTCCAGATTGAAGGTTATGAAATTGAAAAAACAAAAATCCTTTTTCAAAGTAGAAAATTACTTGGAGAATGAATCTTAAAACCTAAGGCACTTAAGTTCTCAACAGCAGAATTTTATTTCAAAGTCTAAAAGATTTTTTTTTTTCTTTCCAGAGAGAGGGAGAGAATGTGAGTGGCTGGGGAGGGGAGACGGAGAAGGAGAGAAAGAATCTTAAGCAGTGTGGAGCCTAAGGCAGGACTCAATCTCATGACCCTGAGATCATTACCTGAGCCTAAATCAAGAGTTGGACGCTTAACTAAGCCATCCAGACATCCCCAAACTAGAATTTTCTGATGGAATAATTAAAATACATCTATGAAAATACAGGAAATATATGCATTATAGTATGGTAATAGTGTCCATATTAGTATCATTAGCTTTATTCTCACAGAGTACAAAGAAAACTATAATTACCAAAGATTCTAAATATTGTTTTTCTGTTTTCTAAGCAATAGACAATTGACAATAATATTGACTACAAACCATCTGTTTATTAGAATGAATGCTTGAGAATCCATGGTTTTCTACATATTTTTACGTGTTATTCTTCAGTAAAGAACAATCTCAGGAAATAAAATAATACTATTATGATTGCATAAGAAACTGAGAAACTTAGCAGATAAAACCACAGATTGTGGGGGCAGGAACAAATGGCTTGATCAAGGATCCATTACTTAGTAGCTATGTGTCCTGAACAAGTTACATTTATTTAACCATTGACTAGTTTATCCACTCAGCAGACAATTATTAAGCATATACTTTATGTTAGGCATTTGTATTAGTCTTATGTTGTTGTTGTTAACAAATGACCACAGACTTGGTGGCTTAAAATTAAACAAACATAATTTTAGAATTCTGTAATTCGAAGTCTGGCATGGATCTCACAGGGCTGAAATCAAGGTTTTGGCTGGGCTAGGTTCTTTTCTGGTGACTGTAGGGAAGAATCTCTTGCCTTGCCTTTTCCAGCGTCTGGAAGCTCCCTGCATTTCTTGGCTCATGGCCCCTTCCATTTTCAAAATCAGCAATGAAGGTACGAGTCCTCCTCATATTGCTTCATTCGGGCGCTGACTCTTCTTTCACAGCCCTATTCCACTTTTAAGCAACCTTGCAACTGCATCAGGCATAACCAGGTAATCCAGGGTCTCTATCTTAAATTCCTTAAACATAATCACATTCACAATGTCCCTTTTGCTATGTATGGTAACATACTCATAGGTACCAGGGATGAGGATATGGACATCATTTAGGGGCCATTATTCTGCCTATTACACCACTGTAGAAGCAATATTTATATGGTTCCAGGAAAGCTTCTTGATTTCATGAAATTTATCCATAAATAACTTGTGAAATTAATTGTGGAAAATTGTTAGCAATGAAAATGATTCTTCTCTAAGAGCAATGTAAATTTTTACTGTCCACAGCAATCTAGAGTAATGTTATCCATTATAGATGGGATTTCTGTCTAGGAGAGAGAATAACCTTAAATCTTACAGCTATTGCCCTATAGGATATTAAGTAGTTCGGTATCCATTAGGAAACTTATTTCAGTATTCCCTGATGGACTACAAAAATCCCAGCTCATCAAACTCTCCTATAAACCAGTTTTAGCATCTCCTGATTCTCTCATTAATTAATTAGTTGAATAAAACCATTGTTTATTTTATATTTATATGATGGTCAAGTTTCAACTTTTTGAAAATTATACTTTAGCAAATTGGAATGGAACTGTTTTAAAAATTACTATTTACGAATACTTATTTTCTGGGAATTAATATTTCTGATAAATTGGAACATCTATATTAACATCACTCAATGAGTTTTTAAATTTTTTCTCTTTTATAAAATGGGATAATAAAAGAAAATAATTGACATGATGTTTTTATGAGGCTTAAATGAGATAATGTATTTAGTACTGCATCTGACAGAGTTAAGCTTAGAAATAATAGTTATTTTTAACATTAATATTAATACTCAAAATTATAGTTGGAAATTAATATGCTACTGAGATGTATGTAAATATAGCAATAGGGCTGAAAAATCATTGCTTTGACATTAATGTTATTAGTCAAACACCCTTACTGTTACTTTGACTACTATTTCTGAAACATGTTTAAGCTTTATTAGTCAGTACTAAATGGAAGAAAAGTAATTCCACACAGCAACAAAATTCTATATTGATAATATAAGATATACTTTTTAAAATTCAAGTAATAGAATTATTAATTATGGTTCTTTTTTAAAAGGTTTTGTTTATTTATTCATGAGAGACAGAGAGAGGCAGAGACACAGGCAGAGGGGAAAGCAGGCAGGGAGCATGCAGGGAGCCCGACATGGGACTCAATCTGGGGACCCCAGGACCACGCCCTGTGCTGAAGTCAGGCACTAAACCGGAGCTTCCCACCAAAAGAAGTCTTCTCAAAATCTTTTGCAGCAAAGTGGTATTTGAGTTACAGGTGAACAAGATGGCTTGTATTTCTGAGGTTATTACAACACACTGTGCATAATTGGACAGATGTTCTGTGGTGTTTGGTTTCCCTTTCTTCTCTCTCCTGCCTGTTCTGCATGATGGTGGCAGCTCCTTTCTCTCAGGCTGGCAAGCCTGGCTCTCGGCAGTGACATCCTCCCACACCTGGGCACAGGTAGTGGTTGTGCTATGCGCGGCATCATGCTTAATGGCGTGGTCCCTCCCAGCCTTTGGTACGGACTTTCCTTTTTTAAAAAGAGCTCTTGTAAAGAGGCACAATAAATAATTCCACTCAGATGGTCCTTCAGTGGTTCCTAGGCAGGGACAGCTCAGTGATACCCAGTGCCAGGCGGAGCCACCCAGGGATCCCAATTATAGTTCTTAATATAACATTAATTGTTTAGATTTATAAGAATAAGAGAGCATTTTAGAATGTGTTGAAACATGTTTTAGTAAGAAACAAGCATATTTTAAAAGCTTTTCTAGGGGATCCCTGGGTGGCGCAGCGGTTTAGCGCCTGCCTTTGGCCCAGGGCGCGATCCTGGAGACCCGGGATCAAATCCCGCGTCGGGCTCCTGGTGGATGGAGCCTGCTTCTCCCTCTGCCTGTGTCTCTGCCTCTCTCTCTCTCTGTGACTATCATAAATAAATAAAAATTAAAAAAAAAAAGCTTTTCTTGTCATTTTTGTTATTTTGGTTTTTACATCAAGGCAATCCCACTCTGCATTTTACAAAAGTAATTTTATATTAATCAAGTTTCAATTATAATGCTGAACAAATTTGGGTGAGTTTTACTACATAGAGGATTTTGTATTAGTTTAAAGAATCTTTTCACAATCCATTTTATAGTTTATATAAAAATCAAGTTAAAATATGGCTAAATACATATATACTTCATTGTTTGATATATTATTTAATTGTAATTGACTGGATGATTTTTAATTTTATATTGAAATCTGTTATTAAATACTATGTTACATGGCATATTTCCTTGGATAAATTTACATTAACTGTATTAGCTTTTTAATGCTGCAAAACAAGTCACCCCAAATATAGCAACTTAAACACTCATTTTTTTTAGTAACAATTTCATTGGTCAGAAGTCTGTCATATAGCACTTGGGTTCTGCTTGCAGTATTACAAAGATGAAATCAAAGTATTAGCTAGTTCTTTTCTGAAGTTTCTTGAGTAAAAGAAAAAAAAAATCACTCCTAAGCACTGACATGTTCATTCTGTAGGGAGAGTTAAGTTCCTTGCTGAACTTAACGAAGTCAAGCTTCGTTGACTGAAATAACGAAGTCCTCATTTCCTTACTGATTCTCAACTGGAAACAGGCAACTAGAGCCTACTGTCATTCTGCCTCATAATGTCCCTCATCTTTAAGCCAAACAGGAAGGCCAAATCCTTCCCATGCTTGGTATCTCTGAGTTCATCCTTCTCTAACCTTTAGACTAGAAGTTGAAAGTCTTCCATGATTGCATCAAGAGAATCTGAATAAGTGCACTATTTAAAGGTCAAAACATAGGAGAGAGGAAGATGGCAGTGCAGGAGGAAAACCCTAGGTTCACTTTGTCCCAGGAACACAACTAGGTAACTATGATATCATCCTTAATACCGCAGAAATTGACTTGAAGACTAATTGACTCTGGTTCTCTCCACAACCAAAGGGAAAGATAAGGCCACATGGAAGATGACAGGAAGTACAGAGATGTGGTTTAGGGAAGAAACAGACTGTGAGAGCTGTGAAGACGAGGGAATCATGGTTGCAGGGAAGGGTGAGAGAGAAAGAGGAACACAGATGGATGAGCAGAATGTTTCCCAAAATCCACTGGCATGGAAAATGAGCATGGCTGAATTTCATGAGTTCCTGCAAACAACAGGGCTTAAAGCCTGGAGGTTAAAGGTCAGTAGACTTGGATGAGATAGACCTGAAAGTAACTGCCTTGCTCCTGGGAGAAAACAGGTATTCAACCTGGGATAAGACAGCGTGGAAACAGCAATATGAAAAGCATCTGGGACACACAATGGGGGAATTATTTGCTCTTCTCAGAGTGTGTCCCTGAGAGGCAGCATTCATGGAGACACGTCTCCAGAAACAAAGGAGCTAGCCAGCACCATTTCGCTTCTCCACTCCTCAGCATAAACACAGAGCCACCTGGGGGATGTACTGTCTACAATGCCTGCCTAGCTTGCTTACATCAATTCCTACCCTGATGTGTTCCAGTGGAACTTCCCTTCTCAGTCAAGCTTGTCTCAGTCTCAGCTTAGTGGACCCTCCCCATAAAAGACTAGCACAAATCCCTGCCCACACATCTCCTGACAGAGAGTTCTGCAGGGCCTCAGTTGTGGTGGAGGAGGTTTTGACTCATTTCGCAAGCAGACCAGAACACTCCTAGTTAAAACTCACCACATTCAGGCCAGCCAGGGACCAAACACTGCCCACAGCAGGCAAGGAGAGCCTTTTGGTTGACAGAGCAACCAAAACACAACAGCAGAACTCACACAGCAAACACCAGAGATACTCTGAGGCACCAAACCCCAGGCACTACATGACCTCTTCTTCACAAGGCCATTACTCTCATGAGCAGGAGACAAAACTGGCTTTTCTAACACAGAAAAGAAGGCAAGACTTAGATAAAATGCCAATATGGAGGAATTTATCCTCAATGAAAAAAACAAGATAAGGCCATCGCCAGAGATCTGAGTGAAACATATATAGGCAACATGCCTGAAGGAGAATTTAAAGCAACAATCATAAAGATTCTCAATGGGCTTGAGAAAAGAATAGAACACATCAGGAAGACTCTGATATAGGGTCTTATAACAGAGATAAAAGAATTAAAAAGAATCAGAAATGATGAGTGCATTAAATGAGATTAGAAACATACTTGATGCAATGAATAGTAGGCAGAAGCAGAGGAATGAGTTAGTCACCTAGAAGACAAAATAATGGAAGGTAATGAAGCTGAACAAAAGAGAGAACAAACAATTACACAACATGAGAATAGATTTTTTTTTTTTTACTTTATTTGACACAGAGAGAGAGAGAGAGAGAGAGAGCAAGCAGGGGGAGCAGGAAGCAGAGGGACAGGGAGAAGGAGACTCCCCACTGAGCAGGAAGCCTGTCGTGGGGCTCAATCTCAAGACCCAGGAATCATGACATGAGCTGAAGGCAGATGCCTAACCAACTCTCCCACCCAGGTGCCCAAACATGAGAATAGATTTAGGGAACTCAGTAACTCCATCAAATGCATTAACATTCATACTATAGGAGTTCCAGAAGAAGAAGAGAAAGGGGGCAGAAAAATTATTTGGAGAAACAAAAGCTGAAAACTTTCCAATCGGAGGAAGGAAATAGACATCCAGACCCAGGAAGCACAGAGAACTACCATCAAAATAAAAAACACATCCATACCAAGATATACTATAACTAAATTGGCAAAATATAGTGATAAAGAAAAAATCTTATAAAGTGACAAAACAAAAAGGTCCTTAACTTACAGAGAAAAACCCATAGGGCTAGCAAGAGATTTTTTAACTAAAATATGGCAAACCAGAAAGGAGTGGCAAGGATAAATTCAAAGTGCTGAATGAGAAAAATCAGCAGCCAAAAATACTCTATGCAGCAAAGCTATCATTCAGAAGAGAAGCAGAGACAGAGTTTCCCAGACAATCAAAAACTAAAGAAGATCAAGACTACTAAACCAGCTTTGCACAAAATATTAAAGGAGACTCTTTGAGTGGAAATGAGAGACCAGAAATGACAAAAACGAAAAAGGATGAGAGAAAATCTCTAGAAACAATGATGAAACAAGTAAGAAAATGGCAATAAATACATATGTATCAATAATCACTCCAAATGCAAATGGACTTAATGCTCCAATAAAGAGACATAGGGTATTAGAATGAATAAAAAAATAAAATCCATGCTGCCTAGAAGACACTCATTTCAGATCACAAAACACATGCAGATTGAAAATAATAGGATGGAGAAACATTTATCATGCAAATGAATGCCAAAAGAAAGCCAGGATAGCAATACTAAATTTTAAAATAAAGACTATAAAAATAAATAAATAAATAAATAAAAATAAAAATAAAATAAAGACTATAGAGACAAAAAAAAGACACTATACATTGATAAAGGGGACCAAAAAAGTTATAATAATTGTAAATGTATATGCACCCAACAGGGGAGCACCCAAATACATAAAATAATTCAAAACAAATATAAAGGAACTCATTGATAACAATACAATAATAGTAGGGGATTTTAACACCCCACTTATATCAGTAGACAGATCACCTAAACAAAAATCAACAAGGAAACAATGGTTTTGAATTACCATATGGACTTAACAGATATATTCAGAACATTCCACCCTAAAACAGCAAAATCTACATTCTTTTCAAAAGCACATGGGACATTCTCCAGAATAGATCACATATTAGGTCAGAAAACAGGAATCAACAAATAAAAAAAGACTGAAGTAATATCATGCATCTTTTTGGAATACAGTACTATGAAACTAGAAATCAGCCACAAGAAAAAAATCCTAAAAGACCACAAATAATGGAGGTTAAATAATATCCTACTAAACAGTGAATGGGCAACCAGGAAGCCAAAAAAGAAATTAAAAAAAAAAATACATGGAAACAAATAAAAATGAAAACACAGCAGTCAAAAGCCTTTGGGATGTAGGAAAAGTGGTCCTAAGAGGGAAGTATATAGCAATAGAGGCCTATATCAAGAAGCAAGAAAAATCTCAAATAAATCACCTAATGTTACACCTCAAGGACCCAGAAATATTACAACAAATGAAGCCTAACAGCAGCTGAAGGAAATCACAAAGATTAGAACAGAAACTAAAGAAACAAACAAAATAATAGAACAGATCAATGAGACCAAGAGCTGGTTCATTGAAAATATTAATAAAATTGATAAACTTCAGGGTGTCTTGGGGGCTCAGTCAGTTAACTGTCTGCCTTTGGCTCAGATCATGATCCTGAGGTCCTGGTATGGAGCTCCGCATTGGACAACCCTGCTCAGTGTGAAGTCTGTTCCTCCTTCTCCCTCTAATCCTATCCCTGCTTATTCTCTCTCTCTCTCTCTCTCTCTCTCTCTCTCTCTCAAATGAATAAATTAAAAAAAAATGATAGTTTTTTAGTCTCTAGCTAGTACCATCGAGAGAGAGAGAGAGAGAGAACACAAATAATTTAAATCACAAATGGAGAGGAGAACTAATGACCAATACCACAGAAATACAAACAAATATAAGAGAATATTATGGAAAAATATATGCCAACAAATTAGACAGCTGGGAAGAAATGGATAAATTCCTAGAAAAATATAAACTGCCAAGACAAAACAGAAAACTTGAACAGACTGATAACCCATACGAAATTGAGTCACTAATCATAAAACTCTAAACCAACAAAAGTCCAACACTAGATGGCTTTATAGACAAATTCTACAAAATATTTAAAGAAGAGTTAATACATATTCTTCTCAAACTATTCTAAAACATAGAGGAGGAAGGAGAATTTCCAAAGTCATTCTATGAGGCCAGCATTAATTACCCTGATACCAAACCAGATAAAGATACCACTTAATAACAGAATTACAAGCCAATATCCTGATGAATATAGATGCGAACAATAGAATATCAACAAACTGAATTCATCAGTACGATAAAAAAAAATCATGTACTGCAATCAAGTGGAATTGTATTCCTGGGTTGCAAGGGTGGTTCAAAATAGTACTCATACAGGATGCCTGAGTGGCTCAATGGTTGAGCATCTGCCTTTCGCTCAGGTCATGATCCCAAGATTCTGGGATTGAGTCCTGCATCAGGCTTCCCACAGGGAGCCTGCTTCTCCCTCTGACTATGTCTCTCCCCACCCCGTGTGTAAGTGAATAAAATCTTTTTTTTTAAAGATACCTAGGAGTAAACCTATCAAAAAAGTTTAAAGACTTATACTTTGAAAACTATAAAATGCTGATGAAAGAAACCAAAGATGACACAGAAAAGTGTAAAGACTTTCCATGTTCATGGTTTGGAAGACCAAATATTGTTAAAATGCCTATAATACCCCAAACAATCTACACATTTAATGCAATCTCTATCAAGAGACCAACACTATTGTTCATAAAACTAGAACAATCCTAAAATTTTTATGGAATGACAAAAGACCCCAAATAGCCAAAGCCATCTTGGAAATGCAAAGCAAAGCTGGAGGCCTCATAATTCTGGACTTCAAGTTATATTACAAAGCTGTAGTAATGGAAACTGTGTCATACTGGCACAAAAACAGACACAGAGATCAAGGGAAAAGGATAGAAAACCCAGAAACAAACCCATAACTATATAGCCAATCTTCAACAAAGCAGGAAAGAATACCCTATGGAAAAACAACAGTCTATACAACTAATGGTGTTGGGAAAACAGGACAGGAACATGCAAAAGAATGAAACTGGACCACTTTCTTACACCGTACACAAAAATAAATTTGAAATGAATCAAAGACCTAAATGTGAGACCTGAAACCATTAAAATCTTAGTAGAGAGCACAGACAGTAACTTCTTTGACATTGCCTATAGGAACTGCTTTCTAGATATGTCTCCTGAGGCAAGGGGAACAAAAGTAAAAATAAACAATTGAGATTTCATCAAAGGAAAATGCTCCTGCACAGTGAAAGAAACAATCAACAAAACTAAAAAGCAACCTATGGAATGGGAAAGAATATTTGCAAGGTACACATATAATAAAGGGTTAGTATCCAAAATATATAAAGAACTTCTAAAACTCAACACCCAAAACCAAAAAAAAACCCAATTAAAAATGTGCAGAAGTGGAGCTTGGATGGCTCAGTCAGTTGAGTGTCTGACTTTTGGTTTCAACTCAAGTCATGACTTTGGAGTTGTGAGATCGAGCTCCAAGTTAAGACTCTGTGCTCTGCTGGGGAGTCTGCTTTTACACTGCTGTTGGAAATGCAAACGGGAGCAGACACTGTGGGAAACAGTACGAAGGTCCCTCAAGAAGTTAAATAGAACTACTCCATGATCTAGCAATTGTACTACTAGGTATTTGCCCAAAGAATACAAAAATACTAACTCAAAGGAATACATGCACCCTAAGGTTTATGTCAGCGTTATCTACAATAGCCAAATTATGGAAACAGCCAAGTGTCTATCAAATGATAAATGAATGGATAAGGAATATATACTGTGTATACACAAACGTGCACACACACACACACACACACACACACATACTGGAATATTAGCCATAAAAATAAATAAATCTTGCCATTTGCAAGGACAGGGGTAGTGCTAGGGAGTATTATGCTAAGAAAATAAGTCAGTCAGGAAAAACAAAGATCTTATGATTTTACTCATATGTGAAATTTAAGAAACAAAAGAAACAAGCAAAGGGAAAAAATGAGAGACAATCAAGAAATAGTCTCTTAATTATGGAGAACAAATTGAAGATTACCAAAAGGGAGGTGTGTGGAGGATGGGTAAAATGGGTGATGGGGATTAGGAGTGTACTTATTGTGATGAGCACTGGATGCTATATGGAAATGCTGAATCACTATTTTGCACACCTGAAATTAATATTGTACTCTATGTTAACTAACTGGAATTTAAATAAAAACTTAAAAAAGTCAATGACTTAGAATATTAATACAAAATGCCTTTTCCTTATGAATTAGCCTAATTATACACAGTCCTAGGGATTATAATGTATATAGACAGGAGGTAGGAATCTTGGAGACCATCTTAGAATTCTGCATACCAGTAACATTTGGCTTAATTGGGGACACCTGGGTGGCTCAAGAGTTGAGCTTCTGCCATTGGCTCAGGGCCTGATCCTCAAGTTCTGGAATCGGGATTGAGTCCCACAGTCTGTAGGGAGCCTACTTCTCCCTCTGCCTATGTCTCTGCCTTCTCTCTGTCTCTCATAAATAAATAAATAAAATCTTTTAAAAAATTGGCTTAATCGGAATAAATATAATATTGATACATTTTTTCCTCAAGTTGTATGTTTATATTATTGGGCACTGATGATGAAAAGAATATGTTCTAATTAAAAGTAAATGGTTACATATTTCTAAGAGAACATGAGTTACATTTTATTCCTAAGATGTTTTTATTTAACACTTATAAGACTCTGCTATGATATTCATTTTCAAATGTTCACCTTGAATACTTTCGTCCGTGGTTTGCTTTTAACCTCTTGTATTTACCTGAAACTAGAAACAGATGTGCTAGAAAAGCATATGCATGCGCATGTGGGTGCACGCATGCGCAAATACACACACACAAAGTGTTCTCAGTAGATAATTGTGACCTTTGAGATAGAGACAAGCTTAGTTGAAAATCAATACTAAGGATATTTCCCAACAATAAAAAAAAATATTTAAAGGTTCAACCTATCAGTAAAACATGGGTTAACATTTTACCACATGTGATAGAAAGTATATTTTCCTTTATATATCTATAAAAAGGTATTTTGTCCAAATAACATATTTGTGAATCATAAAAATGTGAAAGAATATAATAAACTGAATAAAAAACACCAAGTACAGGAGGTGTAGTAGTTAGGATTAATGGTGAGGCACAAGAAAGAAAAATAAAATCTACTAATCACAGTGAAAAATAAATTCACTATAGACAAAACAATCTAAGAAATAAAAAAGGCAATTAATGAATTAATGAGGATTGTTTAGAAGATTAATTATCAGCATATGAATCTAGGAAATTTAAGAGTTAAAAGTAGTGAATTTGTAATATTAGTCAATTTTTCATAGACTATGCAGAAAGTTGTACTTTGTCTCAAGCATGAATTAACCAAATAATTGGATCAATTTTCCACTTTGCTCTTGATGTCTTAAAGTGTGAACATTACCATCAACATAATAATACTTGAAAGAATAGCTTTAAATATGTATGTCTCCTAGGAACTATTGCCAAAGTTGAGTTACAGTTATCAGATCAGGTGGTTCATAGCAAAGGGAACAGAATGAGGAAAAATCCTGTCATTGAGAGTTTCCCTGACATCTGATGGAAAGGCTCTTCTGTAGAACCTGTGTTCGATTGTATGTTCATATTAATCAACTGGTAAATAATGGTAATTTTAACATTATTTAGCATTTGATGGTTTATAAATTGCTTTTAGAGTCATATTTGCTTTTAGAGTCATATTGTAATTTCAATTTTATACTAATCATGAGGACTAGTAATTGTATTCTCATACTTTACCAACTACTATGCTAATATAGAAACCTAGATTCAACAAATTCCTCTTCTCCCACATTTTTAAGGTAATCTTTGGGATTCCTATATACAGAAAAACAAAACAAAACATAAAACTGCGAAAAACTGCTCGGCTCAGGAAATGTATCAACCATCCTCTATATGGTAATATCCACCCTTCAGATGCTGCCAAAGCATGACTATACACGTGAAAAATCACTGCCACTTCTACCAAAATTTCCCAAAGAATCACTAATTCCCCCAAACACCAAGACTTCACAGTAAGATGAAGCTTTTTTGCCTTTTTAATGAACAAGGAGTTCTCACATAGAAGATCAATTAGTCCCCATGCAAATGTACTTTATGCAGGCGTGCCCTGACCAATTGTCAGGCAAGGCAAACATGCCAAGGCATTTGTAAGTTCCAGGACTGACTGTTTGTTTGTTCATTTTATTTTTTTTTTCAGGGCTGATAGTTTAGATCCAAACCGAGGCATGACTTTCTCTACCTAAACTAAGCCTCATAGGGGTGCCTGGGTGGCTCAGTTGGCCAGGTGTCTGACTCTTGATGTCAGCTCAGGTCTTGATCTCAAGGACCTGAGTTTGGGTCCTGCTTTGATGGATGTGGAGCCTAATTAAACAAACAACAACAACAACAACAACAACAGCAACAAAAAACCTTAAGCTTCCTTACCAAAACTCAACTCAAATAACAGATGAGAAAACTAAGGTGTAAAAAACTTTGGTCACGAAGAGTAAATAAATACTTTGATCAATATCACACTGAGAGCAGGAGGCAGACATGGGACACATATTTTCTGTTATCAAAACCTAAGTTTTTTTTCCCTAAAGGAACTTTCCCCAAAATAATTTGACAATTTTTAAGATTTTATTTATTTACTTGAGAGAGAGAGAAAGAGAGTGTGAGAACATGAGCAGGGGGAGGGGCAGAGGGAGAAGCAGACTCCCGCTGAGCAGGGAGCCCACTCTGACAGGGGCTCCATTTCAGGATTCAGATCACGATCTAGCCAAAGGCAGCTGCTCAGCCAACTGAGCCACCCTGCTGCCTCTTGACAATTCTTTAGGTACTAATTATATGGAACCACATAATACATGTACTTCACACACACCTACTGCATATTTGTTGTTGTTCTTAACAATATCTTTCCTTAATGAACTTGAATCAACTGGAACCAGACCAAACACATCTGAACCAGGTCTTCCCTTACTGTCTCACAATGATACCCATCTTTCAATTTCCCAACGAATGTCCCCCAACAAAAATGAAGCACGAACTGGACTTCTAAAATTCAACTTTTCCTTGAATGAAAGATTAGAATTTATCTTCCACATGTGCTCATACTAAAGTGTTTCAAGAGTTACCTTTAAACATTTTCTTTGTAGGTTAGTACCAATTCATCCATATATTCTAATGATAGAATTAATAGATAGTAATTTTGAGGTGCTACAAATCTATAATATAGATTTTTAGATTAAATTATATATACTACTATGTATTCATTAACCCATTTTTGTTTCGTATTTTTCAGTGTTTGAATTAATCTTTATGGAGAGAAAATATAATGTAATTTATTGTATATGGTATTAAAGCAGATTTTTGCAGGTAAAAATAATTCTAAAATATTTTAGAGATCTTTTTGGTAAAAAGGCATAAATGAAAAGGACTTTCTAGTTAACTCTTTGTGAATGAAGTAAATAATTAATCAGAACTGACTTTTGAATTCTGGATTTCAAGGATTTTGTTAAGCAAAGTATCTTGGGTTTTGTTTTTGGTTTTGGGGGGGTTTTATTTTGTTGTTTTGAGAGAGAGAGAGAAAGTGTGAGTGGGTAGGGAGGGATAGAAGGAGAAGGAGAGAATCTTCAGGAGGCAGGCCCCATGCCCATTTTGGAGCCTGAGGTGGGGCTCAATCTCATGACCCTGAGGTCATAACCTAAGCCAAAATCAAGAGTTGAACACTTAACTGACTGAACCACGTGGGCCCTTCATTTTATTTATTTATTCATTTTTTAGTTTTTTTTCAAGTATGTATGTATGTATGTATGTATTTATTTATTTATTTTCAAGTTTTTATTTAAATTCCAATTAGTTAACATTCAGTGTAATATTAGCTTCAGTAACGTATCCTGTTCTAAATCTTATTTTTTTAAAATCAAATGCATGTTTTAAGTGAAAGAAACATACTTGAACAGTTTTCACCAATAGAGGCTAAAATGTATTATATGCAGTAACAGCAATTTAAACTTTTTTTAGAAAATATCTGTGTTGATCTCATCACTCAAAAAAAAGAAGAAAGAAAGAAAGAAAGAAAGAAAGAAAGAAAGAAAGAAAGAAAGAAAGAAAGAAAGAAAAGAAAAAAGAAAGAAAAGAAAAGAAAAGAAAAGAAAAGAAAAGAAAAAAAGAAAAGAAAAGAAAAGAGAAAAGAAAAGAAAAGAAAAGAAAAGAAAAGAAAAGAAAAGAAAAGAAAAGAAAAGAAAAGAAAGTATATGTGCCTTTGTTCTTGACTATTTTTGAAAAAAAATTCAGCGTAAAGAGTTGAGAAGTTTACTCAGGGGGGTTGTGAAGGAAAGTGTTAACTCAGCAGGTCTGTGTTGTTCAAACCCTGCACATTCCCCATAAAAAGGCATATCTTTAAGACTGGCACCTGGCCAGATCCTGGGAAGTGAATTCTGAGCCCTTAAAATATTCTGTCTGATAAGAGTATTTTTGTCTGCCTGAAGCCTGGGGCTGCATAATACCAGGTTGGTCAGATATTTAAACTAACACGATTCATAGCAAATACTTGTTTTGTGCTCTTGAAGTGGGGGTGGGGGGGTCAGGGAGGTGGTGGTGGAGTCTGAGTGTATGAAGTCAGTCACACAGGCCTATATAGCTAAGTAACTGACCTGCAATAAAAACTCTGGACATGAGGCTTAGGTGAATTTCTCTGGTTGACAACACTTCAAATTTTATACTTCAGGAAATCAATGTACAGAAAGGTTAAATAATGTCCCTCTGGTCACATGGTAAGTAAGAAAAACTGAAACTGATATGAACTAGTTCAGCTCCAGATAGAGTCCATTAACTACATAGGTGGTATCATTTACAATATTCAGTGGCACAATTATGCTTGTGTATTTATATTTACTTATATATTATGAAAAACATATACTTCCACATCCTCTGCATTCTAATAAACGAGAAATGTGAAGTACAAAGAAACCTGATTTTATTTCTATATAAAATTATCTTTTAAAAATGGCTGTGACTTTTTTCTTTGTTTTTATTTTTTATTACTAAGTGTGCATTTTTGCTGTGAACTGACAAAAGAGGAAGAAGACAAAAGACTTGTATAATAATCCAATTTACAGAAACATAAGATTTAACTCATCTTTTTCTTTTTAAATCCTCCATTCTTATGAATGAAGTTACCCTCCAGTACCCACAAAAACTCTTGATTTTCCAAATTGCACAAAAAGTTCAAGTATGGGAGGAAGTGAGTTGGGAAATGAATTACTCTAATACTATCCCTTAATATCTAAGTTTTAGAGATTTACAAAAAGATCTGCCTGTAATTTTTCATTTCTGAAAGCCCATAACTTCCCCAGGTGCTATATATTAATATTTTATAACATTTAGTAATTATGTGTTGCTTTTTAAAATAGCTATGGGACATGAATGCAAGGAGGTATGGATAATCTTTCTGAAAAATTATATATGAGCAGATGGATACCACATGAAGTATATTAATATGTTAATTGTCTAAATGGAAAAGCCTGTCATGCAATTTTGGGCTATTAATGAGATCAAGAAACCCAACTCTGAAACAAAGAAGTGATTGTATGCCATTGGTAAGTAGATTTTTGTCCTTGCCACTCTGTCAATTTTTAGAATTGCTCCCATAGGAAAAAGTAAAATTGTTAGATCAGAAAACAGTAGAGTTGTTACCCCTGCATTGCTTAAAATGACTATGTTCATTGAGAGAATATTAGCAGACCTGTTGGGCCTGCATTAAACACAGGCAAACTAAGCCTTTGAAAATATTGAGTACCTCTATTTCATTATTAAAAATGACAGTCTGAAAAACTTTACATGTATAAAGTTTAATTTTCTGTTTAACACTGAAAATAATAATTACCGAATTTTTCTTTAGTCTTAGATTTTAAGAATATAAAGCATTTTTAGTAGTCAAGATGACCTTAGTCAATTAACTTCCCATTTATTTTTTTTAACTTCCCATTTATTAAACAAATACCTATAGAAAACATAATATTTATAACTTTCATAAGCACTCAAAGTAAATACAAGAGACGATGGTTTGCATTCCCCTATCACTAGTACCAATGTTTTAAATCAATTTACAACCAATGTTGTAAAGCTAGAGTAATACCTGTCTTGCCTACCTCCAGGGTTCCTGTGAATTAGACAATTAATGGAAATCTAGATAGAAGATATGAAATTAGGATTTAATAAATTTTTGTTCAATAAATAGTAATAGGTTCCATTTATTGATAGTCTATGTCAGGAATTTTCTGATACTTGTGGTCAGCAAACAATGCTCCTCCCCTCCCCAAAGATGTCCATATCCCAATACTTGAGACTTGTGAATATATTATGCAACATGACAAAATCAAGTTAAGATTGTCAATGCAATTAAAGTTGTAATCACCTGACCTTGAGATGGGAGATTAATCCTGGATTATCCAGGTGGATCCAATGTAATCCCATGAGTTCTCAAATGTGGAGAAGGGCAAAGAAAGGGCCAAGGTCATGTAACATGACAAGGACTCAATCTGCCTTTGATGGCTTTGAAGATAGAGGGAGAAGGCCATAAGCCAAAAAAATGTAAGTGGCCTCTAGAGGCCAGAAAAGGCAAGGAATGGATTTTTTCCTAAAACTTCCAGAAAAGAGAACAAACTTGTTGACGACATCTTAATCCTAGTCAACCTAACTGGTATTGGTTTAAACCACTAACTTTGTGCTAATTTATTATGGAAGCAATAAAAAAAAAAACTAACACAACAATCTACCTATATTACCTCTTAAGTCTTCAAAATATTTTCTTCACATGTTGTAAAAGGGAGTATCTAGTCTCAGATATTATGTTATTTATAAAACTAACAAGTCTAACCTATATTTTACCAAACTCAAAGTCAATTCTCCATCTACATATCGTTGTACTTCCTTGTTTTGTAAATATTAAGAGTTTTGATAATACACAGCTTCAATGTTAATAAATAGTAACATTGTTATTGACAGCAGTAATATTATTAGAGAAACTGTAAGCTCATTACATAACATTAAAGTGTAGCTTTGCGCAGTGGCAGTATTGTAGCCAATGAGGTTTATCCAAGGCACGATTATTGCTAATTGAAAGTGTAAGTCATGAAATTTCAGATGTATATAGTAAAATGAAAGAAATTGTTAGTTACTATTTCTCATAATAGCATCAAGAAATTTCCATCAAATTTTCCTAAAACAAGTAGAATATTTTAGAAAAACAAAACTCTTCAACTTTTAATCAAGTAGTCCTGGCATATAGGACATTTGTCTTTTTGTTTTCATTTTGTGAAAATGGATAAGTAACATCTTTCAGAGTTTCAGTTTTGTTGCCTTCTCAATGAAAATATGATCAATTAAAGTTTTATTGGGACAATTAAATGAGATTATATATAAAGAGTTCTCTTAGGAGCACCTGGGTTGCTCAGTGGTTGAGCATCTGCCTTTGGCTCAGGTTATGATCCTGGGTTCCTGGGATCGAGTCCTGCATCAGGGTTCTACAGGGAGCCTGTTTTTCCGTCTGCCTACGTCTTTGCCTCTCTCTGTGTGTCTCTCATGAATAAATAAATAAAGCCTTAAAAAAAATTATCTTACAGTAAAAGGCACAGATAAGATTATCAATGACTAGAGGATATTATTTTCTCCAAACTTTGCTCAAATCCATCTAATGATATTTAAGTGACATAGAAAAGAGTTACTATAATAAAGCATAATTTTTTTTAAAAAAATAGGCTTTTTTATTAAATATGAAGAATAGATAAAATGCTGCTGAAGTGATTGCAAAAAATAATTAAAAAGATGCTAGCCTAAAAGGATTAAAAGAAACAAAATAAGATAAAGAAGGAAAAAGGAAAAGCTGATACAGGAGTGGGAACTGATAGCATAGTGGAAGAAGTTATAAATCTAACGTCATGCAGAACAGAATTAACATTAATAAGGGAGCCAAATCAGCCTGCCTACTTCCAGGAAAGAGACTGGACAAATCTCTCCAGAAAAATAAAAATTACATACCGTGCTAAACTATTCATTAATGACACAGTAGATGAAAACATCTCTAAACATATACGGGTTAAAAATGAGAAGGAATATAGTAGTGAATTCAAGAAGAGAAAATACTTGTATTATTCTTTAAGGTGAAAGAGAGAAAAGTAATTAGATTTAAAAAGTTTTATGTAGCATTGAGGGTACATTTGAAGTTCAGATCAGGTATTTATTGCAATGATGTAACTGCATATGTTAACAGAATGTCTGGGCTATTGCTGACAACTGGTGGCTAAATTGAATCACAGAATTTAATAAGAGAGCAGGTAAAAAGTAAAAGAAATAAGGAGAAATTGATGAACCATAGAGCAATAGATAGAGAAAAAGTTAAAGAAGGAAGATAGGTAACAGTTTGGGAAAAAATGGTGCAATCAAGGTTTTTAAATTTTCGATATAAAAATATCTCAAAAGGTTACATAGGATACTTTCAGCTTCTCTCTCCATATTCCTGCTTAAGAAAGGAGCAAAACATTCGTAAACATTGCAAGTTTATGGTATTAGGAGAGGGAAATTACTATATCATATTTTACTTTATAGTTGCAGTTTTGGCAAAATAATTTGTTTAAATTATATCCTCGAAAACACT
This sequence comes from Vulpes lagopus, assembly GCF_018345385.1. Classification (NCBI taxonomy): domain Eukaryota; kingdom Metazoa; phylum Chordata; class Mammalia; order Carnivora; family Canidae; genus Vulpes; species Vulpes lagopus. Next base: position 89,493,982 of record NC_054829.1, on the reverse strand, counting down.
AAAGATGGTATTGTTTTTTGTTTTTTTAAGAGAATGAGAGAAAGCAAGCACAAGCTGGGGTGGGGAGGGGTGGGTGCTCTGGGGAGGAGGCAGAGGGAGAGAGAGAGTCCTAAAATGAGCTTGGAGCCTTATGCATGGCTGGATTTCAAGACCCTGAGATAATAACCGAGGCAGAAATCAGGAGTTGGGAGCTTAAGCAACTGAGTCATTCAGGCGCCCCAATATCGTATTCTATTTTGTTCAAAGATGCTTTACCATCATACCATTTTTAATATATTTAGGTGTTTATAATTCATATATTTATTGAGAATCTTTTATGCAACAGGAATTCTGTTAAATTCTAGTACATAGTAAGAAATAGATATTATTCGTATCCTCATAATGCTTATAACTCCTTACAAATTTAGGAAAACTTTAATTTATTTCTCTGGTTCATATGACATTATATTAAACAATATTTATAGTTTACTGTTTAAAAGTACATTTAATCTATTTCCTGGCTTGTAATTTTGTAGATTTACTATAGTATTATTGAAATTCATAGAGATAATGTTTCATATTAAGTATCTAACACTAAGTCTATTAATAAATCATCATCAACAAGCTAAATAGCTGAAGCATTCATTTTAGATGAACAAGAAATATTGATTTATCAAAATTACTAGCCATTTTGCTTTAGAATATATCAGTACTGATACAGGAGTGAAAATACCAGGTTCGATCAAACTCTGCTCAGGTAAAATATTTCATTTTTGCCTTGTTAAAACAAACAAATAATTATACTTCATTTAGTCCATAGTCTTACATGTGTCAGCAAAAAGAAGATGCTTATTAAGAAGCTTTATAATGGGGGTAATTTCTAAGAGATGCATGAAGACAAGCGAACATGGAACAAAATTTGGTGTCTTTATGAACTATGAATTGATGGGGTATAAACTGTATTTTGGTGCCTAAAGAAATAAAAGCAGCTGCTTTATTTGTTGCTTGCTTATTATGGGTAAATTAATAATCTTAACCAATATAAGTAATATCAAAATAAGTATTAATAGGATATCTTTTAACACTACAATATACCAAAGCAGATCAATATGTTTTACAAATTGTTTACATTTCAGAGAAAGTTAAGAAAGGGCATGAAATTTAACATTTGTTTTTATAGTGTTAAATCAAATATGCCTATAGTTTAAATATTATAAAAATTTTTCTTAGCCTTGCATTTTGTAGTAAATTTATCAATTTTCTTTCCAACTTTAAATATTACCTTTATGTTTATTTATTTAAAAAATGTGTTTGTCTTATTTTAACTTTCATTTTATTTTGAAAGTGAAAAAGCAGATGATTTTTAATAGAATGTATAACATTAAAATATGTTTTACCATTTGTTTTCCTTTTGATTTTTAATTCTGTTTAATATAAAGAATTTCAGAATGACTTTTGTTAAAGTAGGTAGATATTAAACCGACCTAATAAGTGGCAGCCAAGTATGGAACATGTCAGTCATTAGTAATGCCAAATAGTAGCTTCAGGAAAAAACAATGAAGAGTATACCACTTGTGAAACGTATTGTGATTTTTGAATTATTCACAGCAATCCCCGACCCACATGCATGGTGATCATTATCATTAATGCCAGGTTCCAATCTTGTAATAATAAAGTAAAAATAAAATCCTGTAATGAGTTGGATAAATAGGTAAATATTATTTATAAAGGCAGACATGTATACTTATAACTGTGCTCCTATGGTCATAGAAGATTACTTGATGAATTTACTTTAATGGCTACACCACTGAAAATAGCCAAATAACTCAGAGGAAGTCTAGATATCTAAGGGAACCTTTGTAAGACCAGGATTTGGCTCAAAAAAGCCTAGAGGGAAAAATCAATTGCTCTTTCATATTGTATAAGCTGGAAATATAATTCAAAACTAAATTACTGGGCATAAATTATGATTGATATCCACTAGAATAACATGCTTTAATCTCAACTTTATATGTTCAGCCAAGAGGGAGCTATTTGACTTTATAATACTTTACACATCTTTCAGCTAAATTAAAGACACAAACATTAAAGTTAACACTTAAGACATCATGAAGATTTGTGATACTCTCTAGGGCAACATGTAGCCATAAACCAACAAAAGCATCTGTAAATAAGCTGTTTCATTCTCGGACTTAGTCTTGGTGAATGTCTTTTAAAATAATAATTTCAGAAGGCCACTTAGAGTTGTGTGACATAGAAATTACCTGGCAGAGGTGAGGTAGGGGACAGAATGGATCAGAAGATAATGAGAATTGTCCTGTCTTCCTTCTGAACGGATCTACAAAAGGTGAGTTATTACATATTTGTTGTATATTATCTTGTCAAAATCCGTTGACATGGATTTCTAAAATAGATTTTCTGCTATTTTTATAACAGTCTGATAAAAATATAAATGGGAACACTCAGAACAGATTAACACTAACTCAATTAAGATGTTATGATAAAATTAACAACCAATTCCTGATTACATGTTAAGTTACCTACCAATGATTTAAGATAGGCCTAATTTCACTTTTCTTAAGGCTATTTAAACAACCAGAAAAAATTTTAAACATCCAAAGACAAATTAGATTCACAACATTTTCAGTCATTAAATAAGCTATACCATTAAAGAATCACCCTATAAAAAGAATATCAATGTATTTTTTAAAGATTTACTTATTTATTTATTTATTTATTTATTTATTTATTTATTTGAGAGAGAGAGAGAGTTTATACACCCTAGTGATCAGAGGGAGGGGTTAGAGGAAGAAAATCCTCAAGCAGACTCCCCCCTAAACGCAGAGTCAAATGTGGTGCTTGATCCCAGGACCTGGGGATCATGACCTGGGCCAAAATCAAGAGTCAGATGCTTAACAGACTGAGCCACCCAGGTGCCTCAGTGATATAAATATTTTGATAAAGTAGCTGGAAATTTCGAGTAGTATAAATATTATTGTTCAAGATAAGGTATTAAATAATTTAAAACTATATAAGAAAAGCAGTTCACATAATAAGGTGAATATATGATAGATAATTTCAAATAAATCATACATTTAGATTTTAAAATCCCTATAAAGTATCTTTAGGGGCCCGTTCATACAGATCCAGCACATCTTCTTTATAATGAGTTAACAATAACAAGGAGAACAATTCCTGTAACAGAGAATTTAAATGTTAATAAATTGTGCACCTAACCCATCAGGTTTCATTCCTGTCTAGACTGGACAACTGAAAGCCACTTGGTCAAGTCGTAGCATCCATCTTGAGTACTCATTGGGTAATTCTCAGTCCTGTGTCTGGATGGCAATTCCAGTACAGTGACTATAATTCCAGAAATCTCTGATTTTTCATTACCCGTGTCCCCAACCTGATTGAGGCTGTTTAGAGCTTTGAATCTAGAGAATATTTGGGTTCAGGAATACACCCTTGGTTTTCTGGCTTCTTGATCAAGAGTAGATTATCACTTTGTGCTGTTGTGATCTTGCACCGTTTGCACTTTTGCACTTCCCCCCTCTCTTTCCCACAGAATATGCAAAACATAGCCAATCTCTGTTTGAGAATGGAGGTCAAACAAATCACCAATTATACTGTATCCAAAATCTCCTTATGCTAGAGTATAGAGTGTGCCTTTAACTCTAGCAGCGAAAGTGCTGCTACCAGCAGAAAACTTTCAGCCATCAGCCCTTTACAGAACCAGCTGATGGGAGATCCCCAGAGCAGCTAGATCCAATCACTCATTGGTCAAGGTAAGTATATAAAGGCCCAAACCCCCCACCCCAACTTGGGGCATCCTAGCTTCAAAGCACCCCAAAGGGTTAGTTTAAACGTTTGCTAAATGACACTGCATTGTAACTCAACTTCTCCCTCTGCCTACTCCTGTCTTCTTTCCCCTCATTCCATAGATGGTGATCCCCAAATCACTCCCTAATACATAGCTTCTGTGTTATTCACCATCTTAGGGATTAGAACCCATAAAAATATTGTTAAGGTAAGAAGTGATGAATCAAAGGCTGACAGCTAACTTTGTATAGCATTCAATTTGATTTTATTTAGAAATAATGGTATCTAGAAATGTTTAGCTGCCTACAAATCGGAATGTAGAAATCACTGATTTTTGGACAAGCCCAGAGCCCAGAAGACAGTATGAATTAGAGGAAAGGTAGGCAGTGGGCCCAGGCAGACCTGGGCTGAAATCCTGCTTTGCCACCTAATAGCTAGATTTCAAGTAGTCTATAAAATCTCTCAGAGCAGACCTTGCAAACTGGCTATCCTTGGGCTAAATTTGGTTTTGTTTCACCCACATCACAGTTAAAGACATAATTCAATTGCCAGCATCAAGATAGGAATACTTCAGATAAAAAATCACATATCCAGATTCTCTTTAAAAACCAAAAACTGAGTAATGCCTAGCTCCCATAAATACATAAAAACAATCACTATAGCTAAGCAGCACCTTATAATTTATATTAAATCTAATTATATTGTTGAAATTGAGGTTCAATGTCTTCAGAAAATGTCTATAAAATAGATAGTGCTATTTGCTACAGAGTAGTTGTGTCTGACCCTACATTCAACTATAATATTTATTTAAAATTAAATGCTTAAAAAGCATTCTTTTGGGAGGCTAATGAGTACTAGTGATGTCAAAATGCATCTATCAGTCTAATATTCTTAGACAACTAGGAAAAATAAAGGTAAATATGACCAATTTGTTCTACTAATATGATTATTAGTAGGAACATAATCATCTGTTAATACAGTATATTTAAAATATCAAAATTTTCTAACTCTCCATTCTCTAAAACTTCCTGATAACTACAAAATCCTTGCTATATTCCTCAATTACTGTGGTTGTTAGATAATAATAAGGAATTATCAGCAATGGATGAATACCAAATATAAAATAAGTATTTACTGAGTACTTTTAGCTTAGTAATTTTTCTTTTAAAAATCATAGAAAATGGCTCTAGAATAATCTCATAGGCCTTTTATATATCTCCTTGAAATCCTGAAATTGATAAATCTACATTATTGTGTGGGAGCAAGATGCTAGAAGTATAATGAGAAGAAAAAAAATACAAAGCATATATAGCCCATACTTCTAAGTTAGTGGATATGCATCATATGTCTAAAACAAGTTGTTATTGAATGTCAGTATATGTTTTTATTTACATTGGCTGATAAATATGGGATAAATCTGATTAGTCATATAATACAGAAGTTGAAGTAAAAGTGGTAAAGCTTGAAATTTTTTAAAGAATTGTTTCAATTTAAATTTCAATTTGCTACTGTAATTCAAATCAGGGTAATAATTCATAATAAATAACAATTTTGTAAAATGGAATATATTTCATTAGCAGACTGAAAATATTAAGTATAACTGACAGTCTAATGCCTCCAGTAAACTCCAGAATTCCTTGGTATAAAATAAGAATTTCACAATTAAGGAAATAAGTTTTATTTATGTAACCTCATGTTTTAAAAAATGTAGTTTTTACATGTGTGATTTTCTAATTTAAATTGTATACCAGAGTGCTATGTTATTTATATATATTTTTCTCTACCACAGTTCATTATATTCTATTCATATTTATACCTCTAGCACATAGCCTAAAACAACACACAGTAGGCATTACACAAATTCCTCTCATAATGACAGGTTTGTTTTCCTTGCCCTGAATAATATGGTCTTTTGTTTTGACCTATAACTAGTTCATTGAAATTCTTAAATGTATATACACTTATATATGTATACACACACACACACACACACACACACACACACACATAGGTGTATAACTTTCCACTTGATAAACTCGGTTTTTTTCTAAGTTTATACCTTCAGTTTATAACATCTGATTTCTACAATTTAAATTTTCATTGTTCTTGTTCTTCTATGTATATATTTAGTAAATATTTTATTGTGTCAAAGTATAAATTCTCATCATGCTTTCTACTTTTCTTAAAAAGTGAAAGCTGCCCTTTGGCTGGAACTGCCACCTTCCAGTAATTGGCCAGAATTACTACCACAAAGGGAGAGAAACATCTGCTGTACATTCTCTAGGCTTTTAAGAAACATGGAGTCATTCTTTTGGTCACATATATGCAAATATACAAGAAAGATGATTCTGTAGACATCAGGGAATAGACTCTATTCAAAAAGAAATCCAAAATAACAAAAAAACAAAAAACAACAAGAAATGCCCCCCCAAATGTTACCATGGCAAAACCAGCAGACTTTACGTTACTCAGCATGCTACTAGCATTGTTGTAAACAAATGAGTTAAGAGCAAGATTCTTGCCAAGAGAATTAATGTACATATTGAGCAAATTAAGCACTCTAAGAGCAGAGATAGTTTCCTGAAGCCTGTGAAGGAAACTGATCAAAAAAAGAAGGAAGCCAAGAGAAAGGTACTTGAGATCAACAGAAATACCAACCTGCTCCACCCAATTACATTTTGTGAGAACCAAAGGAAAGGAACCTGAGCTGCTGGAACCTATTCCCTAAAAATGCATGGCATGATAGGTATGGAGGGGGAAAAGGCTAGAGTTTTCTACCATTTAGTTAAACTAGGTTATTTGGGGAAGTTTTCACAGTATGTGTATTTTCCTCTGATCTTTAGATGAGTACTTTGTTAAATTTAGCAAAGTACCATTGTTTTGTTTTGTTTTGGTTTTTAAATTTCATCCCTAGGAATTGCTTAACATGCTGGCATATTAGATACTGTTTGTTATAGTTTTCCTGTTTACATTTAATTGCATAGGTGATACTGAAAAGAATGAGTACTGGCTACTGTGCATATTATAAATGTCGATTGGTAGCATACTAAAAAATAAGTTTAGATGTCTAATTTTTATTATAATATAATTTGTTGCCTTAAATTAAATGCTGGTAAGCTATGGTTTCCATTGTGAAATCTAAGATGTGTGATATTCATGGCCTTGAACATAAACAATTTCCTTTTTATTGATCTATATCAGTATACTTTTAAAACAATATCTTGCTTAAGGCAGTGATTATTATTATCAACTGAAGTGAAACGGGACACTAGTCAATTTAATGACTACAAATTTCTTTAGGCAATAGTTAGTATTTAGTATTTGTTTTTTTTTTTTGTTTTGTTTTGTTTTTGTTTTTTTTTTAGTATTTAGTATTTGTAAAAACATTTATTTTTTTTCTGAGTATGCTTGTTATTTTCTTGTATTCAAATCATTCTGACATTTACAAAGATGAAATTAAAACTGAACTGTTATTTGAAACTAGGAAGACTACAGTCTCACAACAAGCACATTCTCATGGGAAGTTAATAACAAATACCAAAATTGCTGGTAAAAATAATGAGCTTTAAATACTTACTTGCAGACAATGAGGAAAGTGGATCCCTGTATATTTTAATACTCTAGAAATTTTAAATACAAATAAAAGTAACTAAATAGTTTAACAGATAAATAGAAGTCATTGGCTGTAAAAACATGTATCTGGATAATTTTAAATTAATCTATAATATGCCTACATATTTTTGATGTTTCACCTGCATTATCTAAAATGAAAACCAACAGAATAAATCTTCTCATGGCAAGTCTCTGGGTTCTATATCTGTATTATGTCAAAATGCCTTCCCATATAAATTATAGTATGTGAAGCTTTAAAGAACGCTTCATACATTTTTCACGTTTGTAAAAGTGAAAAACTCAAGAAGGGAAAAATGGATTTTTTTGGTTAGCATATTTTTGAGCAAAAAATACATTTCAGCAAACTTCCTACTGGGAAAACAGTAATTACTTAAGTTGGCAGCACACATCTGGCATAATAAAGACGGGAATATAAAAGTCCTTGATGTAACCCAAGTGTTTATCAGTTTTTAGAACACTCCTGTTCTTGCCAGATCCAAGGAAATATTTAATTAGGAATTGGCTCTCTTCTCATCTTCACCAACTCAAAGGTGCTGTCCTTTTTACCCTCCTGGGTGCTGAAGAGTTCAGTAGCATAAATAACATCATATTCTACTTCCCAAATACCTCCATTAATAACTAGATAGGATGATAAGTAAAATTCTTTAGCCTTGGGATAAGAAAAGTTAAATCTGCATTCAGTTACAGAAATAAAAGTTCTCCCCAAACACTGGCACGCTTTCAAGAACTTCCATTTGGAAATTCTCCATAATATTTTGGCTTCTGTACTTTTAGGAGAGCTTTTAGCTGGCTGATACATAGCAACGTAATAGCTATAGAATTCCATATGTAAGCTGCTTCCATGTAAAAACCTGCAAAAAATGTAGGTTCTGGATGTGCCCATATATTACTGACATTCCCCAAATCATTATAGTGTTTTTAAATTCCTTAAATATTTTTACTATTTAAGAGTGAAGTGAGACTTTGACAAAGTAATCCAATTTTATTATTTTAAAAATTTAAACAGTGCATACATGGAAAAAATTGAAACTCCCCCTGGAACACTCCACCCTAACTCTCAAGAAGAGATAAGTGGTATAATTTGACTTAATCTTTAATCTTTGTTTCCAAGCTTAAAATTTTACTTTTAATTTCACAATATATCATGGACATCTTTCTATGGTAGTAAATATAAATCTTCCTTATTTGTTTTAATGGAAACACATTATCACACATTTTGGGTATGTCATAATTTATTTGAACAATTATTTATTATTGATATTTGTTCTCTCCAATTTTCTGCTTTTACCTAAAATGCTATGTTGAACTACTATGTATGCAGAAGAGAAGAAACACATTTGGTAATAATATATAGCACACATTGAGCACTTTGGTTTTAAAATGTTTTAAATTGGGATGCCTGAGTGGCTCAGTGGTTCAGTGTCTGCTTCCAGCTCAGGGTGTGATCCCAGGATCGAGGATCGAATCCCACATCAGGTTCCTTGTAGGGAGCCTGCTTCTCCCTCTGCCTATGTCTCTGCCTCTGTGTGTGTGTGTGTCTCATTAATAAAATCTTTTAAAAACATAAAATAAAATGTTTTAGATTATGTTATTTTATTTGATGAGTTGGTGGTGGACATCTCTTTGAGGCAGTAGTTTTGTTATCTTACAGATGAGAAAATGCCCTTCAGAGAGTTTAAATGAATTAAGTAGTAGTTAAGTTTCTATCTGGGAACCCAATCCTTTGCACTATAGAGTAACTTTTTCTTGATTAGATACTCCATTAACAGATATGCAAGTAGGCATAAAGTAAAGATATTGAACTAACACACAGTGATATAGGATTATTTTTTAACCTGTTTGAATGAATGAGGTAACTATTTCCAAAATTTATAATTAAATTGCTCTTCCTTCCTTAGTAAATGTAACTGAGCACTTGTGGGCAGTGGATGATTAGCAAGACACAGTCTCTGTCGCCTTATGGTACTTTGTCAATAGTTCTAATGCCAGATAGCCATAATACATATTTAACTATTAAAAGGAGAACCAGAAAATATACATAACAGAAAACCATAAGTATTTCAGTTATCTTTGCATGTACGCTTTTCTTCTTAAAGTTAGTACTTATTAGCTTCTTTTTGTATTATAAGAATGTTTGAAAGGTACAAAGTTCTGTGATTAGGAACACAATTAAGGGATCCCTGGGTGGCGCAGCGGTTTGGCGCCTGCCTTTGGCCCAGGGCGCGATCCTGGAGACCCGGGATCGAATCCCACGTCGGGCTCCCGGTGCATGGAGCCTGCTTCTCCCTCTGCCTGTGTCTCTGCCTTTCTCTCTCTCTCTGTGACTATCATAAATAAATAAATTCTGTATTTCAATTCAGGTACTTTTGTCTCAATGGTCAATCCTTGTCTCAATGGTCTTCAAACACCAATTTCCTTTTCAATCTTTGAATGCTTACCTGGAACATCATCATGAAGTACTGCCTCCACCCCTAACCCTTAGTGGTATTTTTTTACCACTACAATGAATATATTCATTATTATCATTCAAAAGGGTCTTTTATCTAGGCTGCTCTACCTTGTCTCTTACTTATCTTTCAGCCATATTGGTATGTGGTTTCCAAAATTACTCTATATACACATCCAGTACAGAATCCTATGTGCATACCCTATACACTCCCATCATCTGCCAATACTTTCTTTCATGGCCCCGGTGTATTAAATCTCCATGTGTTTCATGGCCTAACTCAAATTCAAACAGTTCGATGAATACTTTCCTGAAATATCCCAGTTTTATGTCTACCTCAAGCTGAAAGCAATCTCTTTCCTGGAAAACTATTTTATTTCAACTTCTTTTATGGCATTTCTTTCTGTATTCTGTATTGTATTATGATTCCTTCTGTATGTGACAATTCTCCGAACAGACAAAGTTAGTGGAAGGAGAATTTCCAGTTATATTTTCTGATATTACAGACATTTAGTAAACATTTAGAGAATGAAATGTTATATTAAGATGCAGGTAATTGGTCAGTAGATACCATGTCTTGCTAAATCATCATCCAATTAATACTTATTGAATGAAGCATTACAGGCAAAAATGCAGTGAAGGTAACACCAGTGTGCGATCTGTGAACAATCCCCATAGTATGAAACACATAATACACACTATACAATAGATGTTGATACGGGCTATGTTTCATAAAGTGTGCTGCAAAGACTGCTGGATTTGGATCCAGTGTGGGTATTTATTTGGCAAACAAATTTTGGGTTTTACACCAGATAAATTCATCTTGATTCAAAAACGAAGAACACTGCCAAGGCTTCAAATTTGAATCAGTAGCCTCAGAAAACTGCATATTAAAGATTCTGGCTTACTCCCCTCTCCCAAGGATTCTCCTGAACACTACAAAGGGAACACTTATTCAAGGAAAATATACCAGTATATACCTTTAAATTATTTTAAAAGTTGTTGAAAAATATTACTATGACTATATATCTTTTCTAAATCTATTCTGTTTACCATGACGAAATACTAATGGGAACTTCCCAGTAGCCACTATTATGAGAAGTCAAGTCACATTAAGTTGTTACCCTAAAATCCAAGAACCTAGAGTCCAAGAACTTGTGAGAACCATTTACAGTGTTTGGCATTCTGCTTGCTAGCTACTCGCAGTTATCAGTCCCAGGGCCTTCGAGCAGATGCCAAGTTCCATTCTTTGTCATACTTTGAAACTATGAGTGGAAATAGCAGTTCTATGTGTTTTTACCAGGTGGGAGACTTGTGTGTTTGTGCTGTTGTTGTATAGGTTCACAAGTGACAGACATGTAGGCCCTGAAAAATGGGTGGTACATAGATAAGAGGTACTTTAAAGAGTTGATGGAGATAGACTTTAGAGCATGGAATGGAGCACATGGCTGCTAATACCACAGTGCACCTTGCTTTGCCTTTAGCTGCATGAGAATCACTACCAGAGTTTGTCCTATAAGAGATCCAGATCTAGGCCTCTTCAAAGTTCTCTTCACATCCATTCTGAGATGCTTTCTATCCTGCAAATTACACCCTTGAGTGAATGTCCTTGTCTTTTCCTTATTTGCAGAAATATGGGAATGCCCATTACATGCTAAATTGAGCCTTGTTCATTAGTTCATTTGAAGTCATTTTTTTAGATAAAACATCAATTATAAGTTTTCTAGGAAATGCCCTTGTTTATTTGAGGATTCATTTAACAAAGAAGAACTTAACATATTTTTTTTAAATAACAGGCTAGTGAGGTACATCTTTGCCACTGCTTATAAATCAAATGGCATAGAGTGGACCCTTCACAAATCTTTTTCTTCTGAATTAATATCAATTTGTAAAGTCACATGGAATTTAGAATCAAGTCATCTTTTACCTAGAAGTCACCTTTAATTTGGAATCATTCTCTAAGTTAAGATAATGTTTATCAGATATGTACCATAGGGAGAGAACTAGGATATTTTCCTTGCAATGAGTTTATTTTCTGGATGGTTTTTCTATTCAGAATCCAAGTTTCAAAGTTTCTGAAGGTATAAACACAAGCCTGTTTTCATTGTTGCCCTATTTCTCATAAAGGATATATGTTTGAGTTTAATTAGTTCATAAGATAACTCAGGTAGAAGAAATTGGACTATGAGACTAGAAAAAATATCCATAAGAAAATGAAAGAGAAAAGGCAGAAACATGGTCAAGCAACATTATTATTCTTTGGCAATGGCAAAAGAGAACGCTGTTTTCTTTGATATAAATCATGAAGAAATTGGCATTTTATCCTAAAATACAGAATAAATTATCTTATTAGGAACACTTTCAAATAGCATACCAACAATTAAATTATTAAATACATAACATCTATCTTTTGTTAATAAAATGGTGTCATACTGTAGACCTCTACTGGCATTGCTGAACAATAGGAACAGACAAATGTCACCCAAATAAGCCATAAATATCATGAAACTAATTTCTCTAAAACTTATCTCATATGAATTTATTTGCAAATGTATGTTTTATCTTTCTGACCTTTCAAGTATGAAATGTAGATCAAATGTTTTAATAATTCTTCCTACAAATCTATTAAAGCTCATGCTCATTTCTGACAGCCTTAATTAGGCAATATACATATAAAAATGAGGTTTATGAATTAGGCTTCAGAAAGCCTTTTGAAAATTAAATCCAGTGTGCTTCCAGCTAAAAGGGTAAAAATAAAAAGTAGCTTCAAATATTAATCAAAAAACAAAGTAAATCTGAACAAGAATGACTAAGTTGACATAAAGTAGTATATTTACAAACACCCTATAAGTCTCAGAAATTTCAAGTGCCTCAAATAGATGATTCTCATAGTTCGGTGATGCCAGAGAAAGGACAAAATACTGAAAAGTATTGTTTCCACTAAAACCAAACTTTATTCTTTATAGAAAAATATGTACTTATGTACATATTTAATGTCATTTATTTACTAAGTAAAAATATGTAACAAATTTTGTAAAAAATAAAGAACTAAAATGATGTTCCATTAAATTTTCTTGCTTCAACATTAGTTGTTTTTTACATACAACATTAATATACATACAACAATATACTAAGGCAATCTAGGGATACTAAGGCATATCTAAAAAGGAAACAATTGATCCAGACATTATTCAGGGTAGATCCCTGATCTTTGAGTTATAATTAGAAGCCATATCGAAGAAATAATAATGAAATTAGAATGTTGACATCTTCCCCATCTCATCCCTGCTCTAGTTACTGCATTTTATATAAGAATTATAAAAGCACTGTATTACATTGAATTTGGCATCCTTTTGGAGTCAGTGAGCAAAACCCTAGTCTGAGGATGACTTACTCTTCCTTTATAAGCCCAATCATACCCCATAGAAAGGAATACGAATTTAGAAGGGAAGTATTAAGCAGGAGAGAAAATAATCTCTGTGCCTTCACTTTTTTACATCTGGATCTTAAGAAGGCAAACTAGTTCAGCCAGTGCCCATGGGCATTAAAGCTAAGATAGAAGTCTTCCACATGAAAGGCAGCCCTTGAAACTCAGATCTGATGTCACAGGGTGCAAATCATATCTTATAAGAAAACATGTTGGTTGCATGCTGTACTCTGTATTTATTTACCTATTGTTATTCTCCTGTCTAGATTTTGTTGCAGGATTTTGTTACAGCCTTTTATGCATAATGTGTATTTTGAATTTCCCTAGAGGAAAATACTGTTTACAACACTTTCCAAATGTATTTGACAATGAAATTCTTTTTTTAAGGGAGTGATGTTTTAGTAAAAATTGTTTGGAAAAGCTGCCATAGCCTTTAGAAAATCTTAAATGTTCCAGTCTTTACTGGGCTATTCTTTAATGGGCTATTAAAGAAAGGTACCTATGCTTGAGCCAAATACATAGAAAGGAGCATGAGATGCTTCTCCCTCTTGGATCACTGGGAGTATCCAAAGGTTATGGGAGAAGATGTAGCTGAAAATATATGTGCATTCATAGAAATGGAAGGTACTGGGTGACAGAGACATCTGAAGGCAGAGGAGGACCTATCCTCTCCTTTCTAACTATTAGATGTTAGAAGCACAGAGGAGAATGTCACTGTCAAAGACAGGATTGCATTTTAAGGAACACATGAAATTAGCTCCTTAAATTCTAAATCCTAATTATGTTTTGCTAATTCTATATCCATTGATGAATAGCATTGTTTTTATGAAGAAAAAAAGAAACAAATCTCAATAATACCATCTCTTGAAGAGACCAAAGCTATAACCTTTAGCTAATCTGTGATTTATTTTCTCACTGAAAGCCTCAAAAAATTTGCTCAAGCCATGTCTATGTCTAAGAGATGTAAAAGGCCCTCCCAATGAAAGACTTCCTTTATTATAACCACAGAAGTTAAAGCTAAAGTAGAAGTTACTCTAACAGAAGTAGTCGGTTGACCATTTTCTGCAGATGTAAGGAATATAACAAGGAGAAAAGGACTGTAAGTGAATCTGAAGGGCAAGAAATCAGGGAATGGGAATCTGAAAAGGTGAGTTTTAGCAAACAGAAAGCAACATGTGGCATTGGCAGATTGTCCTCCGTGACCATTGGAGTCTGGCAGACTAGTCCACACATCCATGCAGCCAATTTACTCCAGGACTAATTTGTCAGAAATATGTGTATAAGCAGACAGCTCTGGAAAGATGCAGATAGAGATACCTTCCTCATCTCCTAATTGAGATGTGCTTCATTTCCAAGGTACATAGTATGGAATTCAACATTGCCTAAGTTTAACTTTTCCTTTGGTTTCCACAAGGTGATAGAAATGTTTTTGTTTGCGTAAGGTTCTCTGGTCACACTGGATAGTCTAACAATGGGAATCTGGGTAGGAGCTGGCCACAGCAGATGTGATTTAGAGCAGAAGTACTGGGTCACAGAATATCAACTTGCTCTCTAGAAAGGCTGGGTACAAAGCCTGGCCACTTGGGCAATCAATTATCCTTAAGTAAGTAAATCAATTATGCTTAAGTAACTGAGCCTCAGTAAAACTATGAACACCAAGGCTCCTGCATGTCTCCCTAGTTTGACAATCCTCTGCCCATATTGCCATACAGAGTTGCTGGGAAACAACAATGTCTATGACTCCAATGCAAGAGGACAACTAAAAGCTCCCTGCTTGGAATTTTCTTGGACTCTGCCATATGCATCCTTTCCCTTAGCTGATATTATTCTGTATTTCTTCATCACAATAAACAACAGCCTAGAACAGCCAGCTTTCAGTGGATTCTATGAGTCCATGTAGTGTGTTTTCAAAACCAAAGGCTCTTTTGGTGGTACCCAGACTTGTAATTGATGTTAGAAGTAAGGATGGTCTTATGGATTGCTCCCTAACTTTGCAGAGTATAACTAAGAAAATGATTTCTTCAGGACAGAGGATGGGCACTTTTACCAAAAGCTTCCACAAGAGACAGAATCTTCTAAACACAGGGTTCATCCTATGAAATATATCCTTGCTACATGTACAGGCATGGCCTGGCCCTTATTATGCTGTCATGTGAGAATGGCACTTAGGGAACAACACTACAGCGTTACTCTGGATGCAAAATAATACATTATTTTGTCTCTGACCCAGATGTCTCATATCCTTCTGCCAAGATCTATTAAGTCATGACAGGCTAATGAGTTAGCCTGAGCTCAGGATGAAATCTCAAACATTTTCACAGCTTCAGACTTGATAGTTGGGCACTAGTCCTAACCACGTCTAACTGATTATTCATCACACACCTTCAGGAAGATTTATTAACAGACAGACAGACAGACAGACAAACAAACAAACAAAAACATTCTGAGTGTCGTAGTGGCCAGTTTGGAAATAGTTTCAGTTACAGGAGATATTATCTTTAAAATGTAGTGGGGAATCCTACAGCTGGGGTTAAAGAAGTGTATATTAGACAGTCTTGTGAGACACAGAAACATTTCATTCTATGCCTGATAAAGAAATTCATTTTGTATGATGAAGGTCTAGAGAACTTTCGCCACAGACTGTCATGGGGTTTCTGGTAATTTAAGTTCACAGCACCTAGTTGCTGTGTGACATCATGTGCACTCTCTTCAGACTTAATTAAAGAATAAAAAACCAATCACCACAAAGTTTAGAAATGTTTATTTCCATTGGTTGCTAAATTTTCCAAACCTAATTTCCATCTAGAAACACTTATGACTACAATCTAGCACAGTAGGACTGCTTTATAAATTCAGGCTTTAGTGCCCATCTACATATTTATAATCTCTTCCTGTACAGGAAAGATTCATTCTTAAATTGCACCTAACAGTGAAGAGTAAAAACTTAGATACACATCGGTAATATTTTTATAGTAACCCAGTATGTTTGAGGCTGGTTTCTATTCTTACAGGTACCTGGAAGATCACTCTATATATAGTCATTGCAATTTCTATTCAACAACCACTGAGGGGAATGTGAAGAAACGAACAAAATACGAAACACTGAGGACAGCCTGGGTGGCTCAGCAGTTTAGTGCTGCCTTCAGCCCAGCTCGTGATCCTGGAGACCCAGAATCGGGTCCCACATCGGGCTCCCTGTATGGAGCCTGCTTCTCCCTGTGCCTGTGTCTCTGCCCCCCGCCTCTCTCTGTTTCTCATGAATAAATAAATAAAATCTTTTAAAAAAAATGAAACACTAGTAATCGCTTTTGATGCCCTAGTATGAAATCTATTCAGTTCCTAATTCTTCAGGTTGACAGAGATGTATTATCAGCAAATGTCAACCAGGTAAAACATAAGGGTCCCAAATGCAAATATTTCCATGAAATTTTAAAACATAAGCATTTTTGAGATAAATGTGAATATGTACAAGGTATGAGCATATTTTTTTAAATAGCAAACGATTTTAGTAACTTTGTTTTTCTACTCTTTGGACCAATGCCAATGCTAAAAAACAAAGGGGGGGGCTATCTTCAGGGTTTCGAACTTGCTAGAAAAACATATTATCCCAAATTTGATAGGTTTACTGGCTTCATAATATAGTTTAATAAAAATTTCATTTGTGGGACACCTGGATATGTCAGGAGGTTAAGTGTCTGCCTTTAGCTCAGATGATGATCTCAGGGTCCTGGGATAAGCCCTGCATCAGGTTCCCTGCTTATCAGGGAGCCTGCTTCTCCCTCTCCCACTACCCCCTGCTTGTGCTCTCTCTCTCAAATAAATAAATACTTCAAAAAAACACTTCATTTATACTTCTGTGATATTTAAAACTGACTTTAAAAAAATATTGGCAACAACATCTATGCTTGTGTTTTACAGTAAATACTTTAACAGTCTTTTTTAGATTTAGGAATAACCATTGAGCCTCTTATATCTAGCATATACACTTGCAATTCAGTTCTGATTTATAGAGTTTTTACCACAGTTTGCAACAACTGAGAACCCTAAGCGACTAAGACTTATTTGCATCAAAACAACTTTATTATGGTACATGCAGTTTAGCTTGATGGCTTTCTCATTATTGATGCAATTGTTATTCCATAGCAACAACAGAAAAAGAATAACATCTCTGAGACAAAGTAGAATAAGTGCACTTCTCACTCTACTCCTGCTGAGTGAAAACTCTGTTTTCATCTAAACTACAGAATATATCAGTGAACCTAATGGGATTTGACAGTCTATCTTAAATAGTGTCATTAGGTACCAAAGAGAAATCTGAAGCTATATAACCCTTGGTCATTTTGATGACTGTTTTCTTTTTCTTTCAATTTGAACAAATAACTAGAACTCCCCATCAAAAGGCTTTCTTCAATTTTGTGCTTTTTAATTTGGGTTTCTGTCCAGATAGTTCTTTCATTATTAATCAACATTTTAAGTAAATGCTTGCAAAATATGGCTAGTGAGATACTGAGCCATAGAAGAATATCAATAATGAAGTACTATTCCCATACTATTACTTGTAGATTTTGCAACCTAACAAAATCATATAAACCAAAAAGTACATTGAGAAATATCTGATACCCATGTTTGCTTTAAATAAATGGTATTGGATGAAAAACTTAACTATAAGTTTCAGAATATGCATATTAGATAAATAATGTTACTAACTGAATACATAATAAACCATTCCCAGGAAAAATATTTATGGTACTAGGAAAGCACTAAAACATTCACTTAAACCAAAAAAGGGCAGGGCCAATTGTGAAAATAATTTGTATTTTTTAACATGATACTATTTATAAACCAAATATAAAAAATCCCTTGGAGTTAGGGATACTACTAACTACCACCATGTTACAGGTTGATAAACTTATGTTTGTAGCTTTTCAGTAATTTGCTCCAGATCAATTTATAGGATTTGAGATAGGTTTTGAAACTAACCAATCTGAATTTTGACCTAATGTTCCCTAGAATGTCTCAGTATCCAATGAAAAACACAGAGAAAAGCTGATTTTAAGGACAAGAAAGCTGACTCAACCAAAGTTATATTTTAGTACACAGCAGAGAGAGAGGGCACTCTTCACTTCCACTCTCATTCTCAGATGTCCTTGATTTCCTTGTTCTGTTTATGCTGTTTTCCAGCTTCCTTCTTTGACACTCAGCAATTCTAAAGTCCCGTTTTTTCAAGTTAATTTTGTTTCACCCTTTCCATTTCCCTCCTCACTTTCCTAACCACACTTTCACAAGAGAAGTGAATGGCCAATATCTATAATCTGCCATGGTGATAGCGACAGAGATTTTTCTGACCCAAAGAATCAATAAGTGGTGGAATTTCAAGTAATTGGTTTGGTGAAAAGTTGAAGTCCAGGGTGGTGGTAGAGGGTGCAGGGGGAGAGTGTTTCATACCTGCAATCTCTATCATGCATAATCATAATACCTTAATCATGAAACAACACATTTATTGATTGCTAAGTAAAATGTCAGCCTCATTGTTATGCACACATTATGTCAAGTAATTCTTACAACAATCCCATTATATTATATGGGATGTTTGTTGTTTTTGTTTTATATTATGGAAACGATGGCTCCAGATAATTATGTAACTTGTCTGAGGTTCAAGAACTGGGAAGCAGTAGAGTAGGTGTTGGGATCTGGGACTGTCCAAAAGCCCATAAGCTCTGAAAGCTCCTAAACTCTCTGGCATATGTTGGCTATCTCATCTACATTTATAGCTAGAGCCAATAATTAATGCAAATATAGCAATTAAAAATATTTGGGGTTGGCATAAAGGGGATTATAACCACATTGCCATAGTTGGAATGAAGAAATACTGATGCTTACATAATTATATTGTATTGTATTTTTATGTAAACCATTACTTTTCAAAGAGTTTTAAGGAATATTTAAATATTAATTTCCTTAGTTTTGCAATATTATAGATGCACTGCCATAGAGTGAATGAAAAATAATAGAATATTATTAGAATAGAATAACTGTAGCCTGTGAAAATGTCTTCCTTTGGTTTTCTCACCATGCTTCTTCCATGTTATCATGATTTTAACTATATAAAAATGAAATAATTTGCAAGCATGGCTTCTGTTGTGTATTATACCCCTTGAAATTATGCTATTGAATGGGTACACTGACCTTTCTTTGGAGATAAGCTGAACATTAATCTCATTATCCACTCCGTATGAACAACAATGAGACTTTTTCTTTTAGAGGTTAAAAACAAAAACAAACAAAAAAACAGGAAAGAAAAAAAGAAAAATTGGTCTCATTATTTCATGTTCCTACATCATTACAAGATTTATTTGAGGTATTTTGATAAATATGAAAAATAATTGATAAATTGAGGAAATCTTATGAATCCAATTGTTGTGGGTTAAGATCAACCAATCTTATGAATCTGCAAAATGTGTTTTATACTTATGAAGAAAACTACTTCACAATATTATTTGTCTACATTATGTTGGATCTTTCCATTGCTTACCTTTGAATATTTCACTTTTCAAAAACTGTCAATGGAGCAACCCTGCCTACCCAAATCAACTAAATCCAAAATCTTTTTCTGAACATTGTCCAAAGCTATCTATATAGATTAATTCATTCCATCCCTATATATAACCTATCACCAAGAGCTGAAATTGCCCTGTTTTTCACCATTCCCATGCTTTTTGCTGTCTTTCCCTTTTCCTAGAATACAAGAGTCTCTGTCTATAAATGCCTTGGATAGTCTACCTATATTCCAAAATTCAGGTAAATTGCCACTGCTTACATAAACCATATATGGACCTCTATACCATCACCTTTGATTCCCAAAAGATGTGTTTGTACCTTCTTGTGTGTTTTATATATTTCTTTAGTTGGTTGAATGATTGTTAGGGTTATTTCCTTGTGCTCTTTTACAGGTCTCATAATTTCTACAAAACTTTGGGTAAGAAAGAAGTATAACTTATTTTGTATCTATAATACCTAGTTCATTCAACAAATACTTATTTGTCAGGTTCTGTGTGGGTGCAGGAAATGTGTGCAATGGAGATATGGTCTCTACCCACTTAGGGTATGTATTCTAGTAAGGATGAAAATTGAGTTACAGTAAAAATAAATGTATTCTAAAAGTTGTATCAAGAGCTATAGATGAGCAGTACCTGGTTTTATGAGAGTCCCAAATAGGGCATTATATCATGTCATGAAGTCACAAAAGATGTTGCTCTGGAAGTCTGAGTTGATTGCTATTACTTGATTAAGCCATATGTATTGAGAGCCTACTATGTTCTAGACAATGTTCTAGGTCCTTAAGCTAAATTTATGCTTCCTTAGGGTTATAGTCTAGAAAAGGGTTACTTACATAGTTTCATGCCCCTCATCCTTTTATTTTGTAAAGTTTAATGGACCCCTTTTTACATTTATGTTTTTAAATACACAAAACAAAATATCCAGGATTATAAAGGTAAGCCATTATATTATCTAAATATATATCATCTAAAATAGTTTTTGATTTGTGATATAATAATGTTTCTTTATTAACAAATTAAGTTACAAGATCTAGTAGCAGATCTACTAGTTACTAAAATTTAATCCATTAATGAGCTTAAATGACATTTTGAAATATCTTTCACAAGTCTAATATGTTATATAAACATATGTTATAGGTACTTATGACAAAGCCAGAGGCATCATGGATACTGCTAAAGTTTGTTGGCTACATTTAAGGAATGACAAGTTTCAGCTACAAGTTAATGAGAATGTGAATGAATTTTCTTTTTTCCCTGGGCTCAAAGAAGGTCTGATTTGATCTGTGAGTCCCCAAAAGTATGGCACTTCTGGCACCCTGAAGAGGCAGAGAGTAGACAATAAACATGTTAGAGATTTAAGGGAATACAAATTAAACTCCCCTCCACATATACACCAAGTAGGAAGAGGAACTTTCAGACAGCAAAAGCAAGGTGAGGAAAGACTTTGTGGCCAGAAAATGCATGGCACACTTGAGGAAACAAAACCCATGTGACTGCATCACACATTATGAGTGTGAGCACCCTACAAAGTCTAGCTGCAGTGCAAAGTAGAGGAAAGATCATAGGGAGCCTGACAAGACAGTTTAGGATTCTGATCTCTGTACAACAGTGAGCTATTGGAAGATACCGATGTGTCTTCAATGGGTAGGGAGTAGGTTGTAAATGAGAAAAAGATGATATGACTGTATTGCATCTTGCATTTCATTCCATGAAGATCACCATGGTTGTTGTATAGGGAAAAAACTGATAGCAGGCAAGAGTGGATGCTGCTATCCAAGAAAGGAGACTCTTAGAGAGGAGAGATGATGAGACAAGCCTGGTGAAAATGAAAATAGGAAGAAGTGAATTCTAGGATGGAAGGATGAACTTGACATTTTAAGCCAATTTACGTATCCAATCCACAGTGTACTCTACTGAGATAATACATTCCAAGGGTGACTCGCACTAAACCAAAATGAAACAATGACAGCTGGAAGCAAACTGATTAAAACACTGCTCCAGAATCTAAAAATAATCTAAAATTTCCGAGTCTTTAACTCAAATAAAATCTCAAAGGCCAGTCAATAATTTATTGTAATTCTTTTAGCCATTTACCCTTCCCTGAAAAAAAAAATCACAACACTGTATTTTTCTTCCAGTTATTTAATCTCACATCCTTATAAATATTATGTATGATATCTTTAAACTTATTCTTTTGTAATCTTTCATTTCTGTGTTTCTGAGATGTCAAATTTCCTCTAATCTACTGGTGTAGTAGCAAGAGATATTAAATCAAAGTCTGCATTACGTAGCCAAGTTGACTTACTAATTACAATATTTAATTCAGAAAAATTGTAAAAACTTAAGCATCAATATCCAAATACGACAATCAGAGCTTATACTTTTCTAAAATTATTTAAGTTTATGAAATTAAGTGAAAAAATAAAGCTACTAGAGAAATTATGCTGCATTTTGTATTCTTTACGGTCTTTGTCCATGATAGAAATATCCATACAAATAAAATATTTGGCAACTTTGTGGACAGAACAATTTGTTCTGTTTTGTTAATATTTACAAAAATATCAGAAGTCATGGGATCCCTGGGTGGCGCAGCGGTTTGGCGCCTGCCTTTGGCCCAGGGCGCGATCCTGGAGACCCGGGATCGAATCCCACATCAGGCTCCCGGTGCATGGAGCCTGCTTCTCCCTCTGCCTGTGTCTCTGCCTCTCTCTCTCTCTCTGTGACTATCATAAATAAATAAAAATTAAAAAAAAAATATCAGAAGTCAAATAATTGATATAATATATAAATGGAAAAAGTTTAGAAACTAAAAATATTTTATACCTGAGTGGTTCATTCCACAAGGTCCTCATCATCATATTTCACATTAAAATTATTATATCATTTCAATATTTCTAATGAAAAATTAGCTACTCAACAGAGATACTCTAGAGACTTTGTAAGATAAATATTTCAAATATTCCAATTAGAGAACAAGTGAATAATCCATCAATGAATGAATTTGTTTCATAAGCAGGTTAAAATATGATTTTAAATGAGCCAGTAGTTAAGCTGTTTCCAAATACAGTATATGATGCTGCAAAACATGATCTCAATGCTAAAGTAGACAATGTTCTCCAGCTAAAATTTATGAAAGAAACAAATTTGAGCAGTAGCAAATCAAAACATTCAAGCAGTAAAATAATATAACTCTAGTTTTATAAATACGAACTATTATAAAAGACTTGCAGAGTAACTGAGGACTATGATGGCAATGTAGCCACTCATCTTCCACAGTATTCCTCTCAAAGAAGGAAAAAGGAAGAGGAAAATTAAATTTTATGTTCAAAAAATCAGTAAGAGAATTAACTTCTATGTAAGTTCTTCAGGCATGACTTGAAGATAGGGAATGGCAAAACTGCACATTTCTTATGCTACAAACCACTTCCTGCTCATAAGCAAGCAAATGTAGACTGATAAAAACTGTGGGGAAGACAAAATATAGCATGATTTTCAATAATTACCTGAACAACAAACTGCATCCTATATCTGAAAATGTCTCTGCAAATCAGAGCAGGACAATAGGAAATGTTATCAAAGTAGGTACAATTCAAAAGGTCAGATGCCTTTTAAAGGACAGGTGTAATTTAAAAGATGGACATGATTTAAAGACACAGATGCAATTTAAATAGGAACTCTTTGGAAAGCAAAGCCTATTGGAAAGAAAAAAAGATAAAAAATACTCTGGTAATTTGATGATTAAAAAGAAAAGGAAAAGGGTGCTTGGTGGCTCAGTGGGTTAAGCATCTGCCTTCAGCTCAGGTCATGATCCCAGGGTCCTACTATCAATCAAGTCCTGCACTGAGCTCCCTGCTCAGTGGAAAGCCTGCTTCTCCCCCTCTCAGTAGCCCCACTTGTGTTATCGCTGTCAAATAAATAAATAAAATCTTCAAAAAAAAGGGAGGGAAAGAAATTTAGGGTCATGCAAGAAAAAGTGAAAAAATAGGAGGATTCAAAACCTACCTCCATCAAAACAAACAAACACAAATCCTATAAAGCACCTGGATTTGCTGTACTAAGAGAAGAGACAGCTATTAAACTAGGGATATTGTATAAAATCTGTATAGCACAAAGATGAATAAAAGGAAACTGAAGTCTTTACAGAGCCACTGCATAAATTTAGCAAAGTTCCACACATATTGACTGAAGAGAATTCCCTCATGAAGTATTAAATATACTCAAACCGGAGTCTAATTAAGTGTATTAAAAAATACATCTTTAGTCAGAAACTCAGAATTTAAAAGCAAAGTAGAGGGGGGAGGGGCAAGATGGCGGAGGAGTAGGGTCTCCAAAACATCTGTCCTCAACAAATTACCTAGAAAACCATCCAATCATCCTGAAAATCTACGAATTCGGCCTGAGATTTAAAGAGAGACCAGCTGGAACGCCACAGTGAGAAGAGTTCGCGCTTCTATCAAGGTAGGAAGACGGGGAAAAAGAAATAAAGACACAAAAGGCCTCCAAGGGGGAGGGGCCCCGCGAGGAGCCGGGCTGAGGCCGGGGCGAGTGTCCCCAGGACAGGAGAGCCCCGTCCCGGAGGAGCAGGAGCTGCACCAACCTTCCCCGCGGAAAGGGGCTCCCGGGGAATTGGAGCAGGATCCCCAGAAAGGCGGGGATGCCCTCGGGCTCCCTGGGACAGTAACAGAGGAACTGCGCCCCGGAGATGCGCCGAGCTCCCTAAGGGCTGCAGCGCTCGGCGGGACCCGGAGCAGCTCGGAGGGGCTCGGGCGGCGGCTCCGCGGAGGGGGCTGCGGGGCGGGAGCGCGAATCCAACAGCGCAGGCCGCGGAGCACAGGGCGCCGGGACACAGCCCAGGATCCGGCCTCCCCCGGGACAGGCAGAGGCCGGGAGGGCCCAGGACAGCAAGGACGCTCCTGCCTGGAACTGAGCAGATCAGCGGCCCCGCCCCGGAGCCCCCAGGCCCTGCAGACGGAGAGCCCCGGAGCTACTGCGGGGGCTGGATCCAGGGTCCCAGAGCTGCCCCCGCCACTGTGGCTTCCTCCCGGGGCCTCACGGGGCGAACAACCCCCACTGAGCCCTGCACCAGGCAGGGGCAGAGCAGCTCCCCCAAGTGCTGACACCTGAGAATCAGCACAGCAGGCCCCTCCCCCAGAAGACCAAGGAGACGGACCAGTTCCAAGGGAAGTCAAGGGGCTTAAAGTATACAGAATCAGAAGATACTCCCCCGTGTTTTTTCTTTTTTTTTTTTTTTTTTTTTTTTGTTTTTGTTTTGTTTTGTTTTGTGCTTTTTTTTTCTCTCTCTTTTTTCTTGATTTCTGATTGGTTCCCCCACCCCCCCTTTTTTTTCTTTTTTCTCCTTTCTTTCTTTTTCTTTCTTTTTCTTCTCTTTCCCCCCCTTTTTTTTTCTTCTTTCTCTTTTTTCTTTTTCTCTTTTCTTTCCTTCTCTCTCTTTTTCTCCTTTTCCCAATACAACTTGTTTTTGGCCACTCTGCACTGAGCAAAATGACTAGAAGGAAAACCTCACCTCAAAAAAAAGAATCAGAAACAGCCCACTCTCCCACAGAGTTACAAAATATGGATTACAATTCAATGTCAGAAAGCCAATTCAGAAGCACTATTTTACAGCTACTTGTGGCTCTAGAAAAAACCATAAAGGACTCAAGAGACTTCATGACTGCAGAATTTAGATCCAATCAGGCAGAAATTAAAAATCAATTAAATGAGATGCAATCCAAGCTAGAAGTCCTAACGACGAGGCTTGACGAGGTGGAAGAACGAGTGAGTGACATAGAAGACAAGTTGATGGCAAAGAGGGAAATTGAGGAAAAAAGAGACAAGCAATTAAAAGATCATGAGGATAGATTAAGGGAAATAAATCACAGCCTAAGGAAGAAAAACCTACGTTTAATTGGGGTTCCCAAGGGCGCAGAAAGGGACAGAGGTCCAGAATATGTATTTGAACAAATCGTAGCTGAAAACTTTCCTAACCTGGGAAGGGAAACAGGCATTCAGATCCAGGAAATAGAGAGATCCCCCCCTAAAATCAACAAAAACCGTTCAACACCTCGACATTTAATAGTGAAGCTTGCAAACTCCAAAGATAAGGAGAAGATCCTTAAAGCAGCAAGAGAAAAAAAAGTCCCTGACTTTTATGGGGAGGAATATTAGGGTAACAGCAGACCTCTCCACAGAGACCAGACAGGCCAGAAAGGGCTGGCAGGATATTTTCAGGGTCCTAAATGAGAAGAACATGCAACCAAGAATACTTTACCCAGCAAGGCTTTCATTCAAAATGGAAGGAGAGATAAAGAGCTTCCAAGACAGGCAGGAACTGAAAGAATATGTAACCTCCAAACCAGCTCTGCAAGAAATTTTAAGAGGGACTCTTAAAATTCCCCTTTAAGAATAAGTTCAGTGGAACAATCCACAAAAACAAGGACTGAATAGATATGATGACACTAAACTCATATCTATCAATAGTAACTCTGAACGTGAATGGGCTTAATGACCCCATCAAAAGGCGCAGGGTTTCAGACTGGATAAAAAAGCAGGACCCATCTATTTGCTGTCTACAAGAGACTCATTTTAGACAGAAGGACACCTACAACCTGAAAATAAAAGGTTGGAGAACCATTTACCATTCAAATGGTCCTCAAAAGAAAGCAGGGGTTGCCATCCTTATATCAGATAAATTAAAATTTACCCCGAAGACTATAGTGAGAGATGAAGAGGGACACTATCTCATACTCAAAGGATCTATCCAACAAGAGGACTTAACAATCCTCAATATATATGCCCCGAATGTGGGAGCTGCCAAATATTTAAACCAATTAATAACCAAACTCAAGAAATACCTTGATAATAATACACTTATACTTGGTGACTTCAATCTAGCTCTTTCTACCCTGGATAGGTCTTCTAAGCACAACATCTCCAAAGAAACGAGAGCTTTAAATGATACACTGGACCAGATGGATTTCACAGATATCTACAGAACTCTACATCCAAACTCAACTGAATACACATTCTTCTCAAGTGCACATGGAACTTTCTCCAGAATAGACCACATACTGGGTCACAAATCGGGTCTGAACCGATACCAAAAGATCGGGATAGTCCCCTGTATATTCTCAGACCATAATGCCTTGAAATTAGAACTTAATCACAACAAGAAGTATGGAAGGACCACAAACACGTGGAGGTTAAGGACCATCCTGCTAAAAGATGAAAATGTCAACCAGGAAATTAAGGAAGAATTAAAAAGATTCATGGAAACTAATGAGAATGAAGATACAACCGTTCAAAATCTTTGGGATGCAGCAAAAGCAGTCCTGAGGGGGAAATACATCGCAATACAAGCATCCATTCAAAAACTGGAAAGATCTCAAATTCAAAAGCTCACCTTACACATAAAGGAACTAGAGAAAAAGCAACAAATAGACCCCACCCCCAGCAGAAGAAGACAGTTAATTAAAATTCGAGCAGAACTCAATGATATCGAGACCAAAAGAACTGTGGAACAGATCAACAGAACCAGGAGTTGGTTCTTTGAAAGAATTAATAAGATAGATAAACCATTAGCCAACCTTATTAAAAAGAAGAGAGAGAAGACTCAAATTAATAAAATCATGAATGAGAAAGGAGAGATCACTACCAACACCAAGGAAATACAAACGATTTTAAAAACATATTATGAACAGCTGTACGCCAATAAATTAGGAAATCTAGAAGAAATGGATGCATTCCTGGAAAGCCACAAACTACCAAAACTGGAGCAGGAAGAAATAGAAAACCTGAACAGGCCAATAACCAGGGAGGAAATTGAAGCAGTCATCAAAAACCTCCCAAGACACAAGAGTCCAGGGCCAGATGGCTTCCCAGGGGAATTCTATCAAACGTTTAAAGAAGAAATCATACCTATTCTACTAAAGCTGTTTGGAAAGATAGAAAGAGATGGAGTACTTCCAAATTCGTTCTATGAGGCCAGCATCACCTTAATTCCGAAACCAGACAAAGACCCCACCAAAAAGGAGAATTACAGACCAATATCCCTGATGAACATGGATGCAAAAATTCTCAACAAGATACTAGCCAATAGGATCCAACAACACATTAAGAAAATTATTCACCATGACCAAGTAGGATTTATCCCCGGGACACAAGGCTGGTTCAACACTCGTAAAACCATCAATGTGATTCATCATATCAGCAAGAGAAAAACCAAGAACCATATGATACTCTCATTAGATGCAGAGAAAGCATTTGACAAAATACAGCATGCATTCCTGATCAAAACCCTTCAGAGTGTTGGGATAGAGGGAACTTTCCTCGACATCTTAAAAGCCATCTACGAAAAGCCCACAGCAAATATCATTCTCAATGGGGAAGCACTGGGAGCCTTTCCCCTAAGATCAGGAACAAGACAGGGATGTCCACTCTCACCACTGCTGTTCAACATAGTTCTGGAAGTCCTCGCCTCAGCAATCAGACAACAAAAAGACATTAAAGGCATTCAAATTGGCAAAGAAGAAGTCAAACTCTCCCTCTTCGCCGATGACATGATACTCTACATAGAAAACCCAAAAGCCTCCACCCCAAGATTGCTAGAACTCATACAGCAATTTGGTAGCGTGGCAGGATACAAAATCAATGCCCAGAAATCAATGGCATTTCTATACACTAACAATGAGACTGAAGAAAGAGAAATTAAGGAGTCAGTCCCATTTACAATTGCACCCAAAAGCATAAGATACCTAGGAATAAACCTAACCAAAGAGGTAAAAGATCTATACCCTAAAAACTATAGAACACTTCTGAAAGAAATTGAGGAAGACACAAAGAGATGGAAAAATATTCCATGCTCATGGATTGGCAGAATTAATATTGTAAAAATGTCAATGTTACCCAGGGCAATTTATACATTTAATGCAATCCCTATCAAAATACCATGGACTTTCTTCAGAGAGTTAGAACAAATTATTTTAAGATTTGTGTGGAATCAGAAAAGACCCCGAATAGCCAGGGGAATTTTAAAAAAGAAAACCATAGCTGGGGGCATCACAATGCCAGATTTCAGGTTGTACTACAAAGCTGTGGTCATCAAGACAGTGTGGTACTGGCACAAAAACAGACACATAGATCAATGGAACAGAATAGAGAACCCAGAAGTGGACCCTGAAATGTACGGTCATCTAATATTCGATAAAGGAGGAAAGACTATCCATTGGAAGAAAGACAGTCTCTTCAATAAATGGTGCTGGGAAAATTGGACATCCACATGCAGAAGAATGAAACTGGACCACTCTCTTTCACCATACACAAAGATAAACTCAAAATGGATGAATGATCTAAATGTGAGACAAGAGTCCATCAAAATCCTAGAGGAGAACACAGGCAGCACCCTTTTTGAACTTGGCCACAGTAACTTCTTGCAAGATACATCCACGAAGGCAAAAGAAACAAAAGCAAAAATGAACTATTGGGACTTCATCAAGATAAGAAGCTTTTGCACAGCAAAGGATACAGTCAACAAAACTAAAAGACAACCTACAGAATGGGAGAAGATATTTGCAAATGACATATCAGATAAAGGGCTAGTTTCCAAAATCTATAAAGAACTTATTAAACTCAACACCAAAGAAACAAACAATCCAATCATGAAATGGGCAAAAGACATGAAGAGAAATCTCACAGAGGAAGACATGAACATGGCCAACAAGCACATGAGAAAATGCTCTGCATCACTTGCCATCAGGGAAATACAAATCCAAACCACAATGAGATACCACCTCACACCAGTGAGAATGGGGAAAATTAACAAGGCAGGAAACAACAAATGTTGGAGAGGATGCGGAGAAAA
The DNA here is from genome assembly GCF_018345385.1 of Vulpes lagopus. Taxonomy (NCBI): domain Eukaryota; kingdom Metazoa; phylum Chordata; class Mammalia; order Carnivora; family Canidae; genus Vulpes; species Vulpes lagopus. The sequence goes on along the minus strand of NC_054829.1, from coordinate 89,464,259 downwards.
GGGAACCCTCTTACACTGTTGGTGGGAATGTGAACTGGTGCAGCCACTCTGGAAAACTGTGTGGAGGTTCCTCAAAGAGTTAAAAATAGACCTGCCCTAGGACCCAGCAATTGCACTGTTGGGGATTTACCCCAAAGATTCAGATGCAATGAAACGTCGGGACACCTGCACCCCGATGTTTCTATCAGCAATGGCCACAATAGCCAAACTGTTCAAGGAGCCTCGGTGTCCATCGAAAGATGAATGGATAAAGAAGATGTGGTTTATGTATACAATGGAATATTACTCAGCAATTAGAAACGACAAATACCCACCATTTGCTTCAACGTGGATGGAACTGGAGGGTATTATGCTGAGTGAAATAAGTCAATCGGAGAAGGACAAACAGTGTATGTTCTCATTCATTTGGGGAATATGAATAATAGTGAAAGGGAATATAAAGGAAGGGAAAGAAATGTTGGGAAATATCAGGAAGGGAGACAGAACATAAAGACTCCTAACTCGGGGAAACGAACTAGGGGTGGTGGAAGGGGAGGAGGGCGGGTGTTGGAGGGGAATGGGTGACGGGCACTGAGGTGGACACTTGATGGGATGAGCACTGGGTGTTCTGTATGTTGGTAAATTGAACACCAATAAAAATTAATTAAAAAAAATAATAAAAGCAAAGTAGAAAAATAAATAGATAAATGGGGAAAGAAGTTGATTCATCTCCAGAAAGAAAGAGAAGTAAAAGACAAAACTATCTCTGAAATAGAGAATACATTACAAGATACCCAAAGGAGGGGGAAAAACAAACAAATGAAAATTCACTAAGGTTCATTAAAAACAAACAGGAAAATAACTAAAAGAATGAAAAGGCCATGGGGGGATCCCTGGGTGGCGCAGCAGTTTGGCGCCTGCCTTTGGCCCAGGGCGCGATCCTGGAGACCCGGGATCGAATCCCACGTCGGGCTCCCGGTGCATGGAGCCTGCTTCTCCCTCTGCCTGTGTCTCTGCCTCTCTCTCTGTGACTATCATAAATAAATAAAAATTAAAAAAAAATTAAAAAAAAAAAAGAAAGAAAAGGCCATAAAAAAGTTAAAGGGTCGCAAAGAAGGTAGTGAAAATTGAACATAAGCAAAAAATAATTAATATTTGAATTACCAATATTAATTTATTTGAACTAAATCTAATATGACAGAAAAATTTGATAGGGAAAAAATAAACAAAAAACAAAAGAAATCAGTGGAACAGAATAATTAAAACTAGAAACCAAGAAAGATTTCCAGAGAAAGAAAAAGACCTGAATCAGTACATTGGAAAAACTCACCAGGGAAAATTGACCCAGAATAATTTTGAATATAAAGACAAAATCCTCAATGTCTCCAAGGCAAAAGTGGCAAATAATTTAAAAAGCAAAATAATTAGACAAACACCAGACTTTTCAAAACCATTATATAAAGCAAGGCAACAAACCAAGCAAAAAACTCAATGAATATTGAGGATAGAGAAAAATAGTTTTCAACCAATAGAAATGGGGAATTCTACTCTCGTTGGTCCTCATTAACGGATCCACTACAAATGAATTTGACACAAATCTGATTATAGTAACCATATATAAGGTAGTTAGAATTTTCCTCACTCTAATGCAAAGGGAAACAGTGGTAAGAAAGATTAAAAGAGAAGACTAAATTCAAAGCAGCATCAGTAACAGAACTGGAAATTAACCTACTTCTTCAATTATCAGGTCAGTGTGCTTTCAGTTAAGTTACAGCTTTCTCCTCATTCTAGATTAATCAAGGTCAAGCTAGAGACTCTAGATACACATTGAAGTCAGCAACTGCTACACAAATACCCAGTTGCCTCCAGAGTGTAGTAATCAGAGAGGAAACAATGATAATGAAGGCCTCGTTACAGGATATATACTTAATCCTGCCACTCCTGTTGCAAATAGGCACAGATTCATAATTATCAACCCTCACTACTATAAGATGGGAATTCTAAAGCATTTCTAAAAAAATGGAATATTAATGTCAACATATAGCTCACATGTTGTGGTATATTATGCTAGAATTATATTATAGTCAAGGCAAATATAGTCAAAGCATTTCACTGGAGCTTTCATTTTTTCATCTGTGAAAATGTGATTGATGCCACCTAAAAGGACTCTTATGAAAAAGAAATTAAATTCTCAAGTGAAGCAAAGTGTCTGAATATTAACCATATAATTTACCAGAAGTATTTTTCCCACTGATTAATTTTTGAAAAAGCGTGCTGTCTTCCTGTATCATCTTATACTGTTATCTGTGACTCTTCACATTCATTGAAGCTAAGTTTTCAATATTTATTGAAGTCCTGCCATTTGCTTGGATGTTCCATATATCAATGTATAAATAGAAAAGAGATGTCTCCCCTTATGCTACTTATGTTCTAGCTATGAACCACTGTAAACACAGGTGTGGCAAAGCTGTACATAGCACCCTTGGTTGAGCACTACATGACCTTATTTTGTATTTCTGTGTGCTAATTCATAATCAATATCGTTCTTAAAAATTCTCATGAAAACAAATGATCTTTGCTACCATTAAAGTTTTAAAAATGATCTCTAATGTTCACACACCTACCAAAAAATGAACTAGGCATAAATTATCACAAAGGCTTTTTAGGTTGTTAAGTAAAAATTCCATATATATCATCTGTTCAAATATTATTCATAAAAACACAAATAGTATTTATAATATTAAAATTACCCCTTACTAAGTTACTCAGAATTTAATAGTTAACATTCTTTATTTCCTTCACATCCTTAGTAAGTCTAAGAACATTAGAAAAGTGCTTCTCAACATTTAAAATGCATAAGAATAACTTGAAGATCTTATTAAAATGCAGATTTTTTTAAAGATTTATTTGTTTGTTTGTTTGTTTATTTATGATAGACATAGAGAGAGGCAGAGACACAGGAGGAGGGAGAAGTCCTCCGGGAGCCCATCATGGGACTCAATCCTGGGACTCCAGGATTGCACCCTGGGCCAAAGGCAGGCACTAATCCGCTGAGCCACCCAGGGATCCCCCTAAAATGCAGATTTTGATACAGTAGAGCCTTCCCCATTTTCATCCTCCAAGTGATGAGGATGTTGCTGGCCCCAAGACTACATTTGAGTAGCAAGGCATTAGGGAACACTTAATACAGACACTATATAAATGAGAAGAAATCTAAGCATGTTAAATGGTAATTTTAGTAGGTATCAAATATGATAAAAGTACTCTACAAAAAATTGATAGTTGATTTTATAAATGCCATATTTTTTAAACTTATATTTTTTATATAAGCACACATGTAGAGATGCCTAAAGAAGAAGCCCATGATATTTCCATCTAGTTAATCTGGCCTAGACACAAAAGAAAATTGTATCTCAGATGAGCAGCTAAGCATAAAATTCTTACAATAATGATGTCTGCATTACAGAACAGTTAACATTTTTTCCTTACAGTGAAACCTGATTTGAATCCCTATCCTGACTGGCTTAAAAGTAAGGACTAATGTTAAAACAGCATTGTATCACCGTTTTTTGTTTTTTGTTTTGTATGTCTATGTAAGTATACAAAAGTTAATCATTTTTCATTTTAACCCTCCCACTACTTGCTGAAATTCTTCTTAAAAGTAACAATGAGACCCTTCAATAGAGATTTTTTTAATATAAAGAATAAGCAAATATGGTGATAAAAGCTGCCACATTACCCTAGCTTCAATGCCCAGTGGAGTGGCTATTGTGAGCAGCAAATTATTTTTTAAACTGTATATTTCATCCAATTGTACAATAAACTCAAAGATCCAGTACTGAAGCTATCTATGACCTTTTAGCAACATAAATGCTCCCAGCCTCTTATACAGAAAATAAAAATTAGGTTGTTCTAAATGGTAAATGGACTATTCTTTCTTAAAGCATCCAATATGATATCTAGAACATTCTGTTTCCTGAATTATAAACATTTAGCTAAGTTCCTGAAATATAGTATTCAATAAATGAATGTCATTTTTGAATAAATAAAATAACCAATGTAAAAATTGATAGACAACAATATCCTCAAATACAAGAATCCAGAACCTAATTTGAAAAATAAATACATCAAATGACTTCTATGAGATTATTGGGAAACACAGAAATGAAACAGTATTTGAACCTTCCCAAATCCTCCTATAAAACAGGATGGCAAAACCAAAAGCCTCTGGACATTTACTACAAATTCCAGTTATAAACCATTCTATGAACTCCAAGACACTAATCTCAATTAGTGAAACCACTGGTAGCTACAAAATCTGCATAATTACTCTTAATTATAGGGTTTCCCCCAAAAAAAGTCTCACAGGAATATGTCTTGCATATTCTTATAAGAAACATATGTATATATATATATATATATATACACACACATATATATATGTTCTCTCTATATATATATGTTCTCTCTATATATATATATGTTCTCTCTATATATATTTCTTATAAGAATCGCGATCCTGGAGACCCGGGATCGAATCCCACATCAGGCTCCCGGTGCATGGAGCCTGCTTCTCCCTCCGCCTGTGTCTCTGCCTCTCTCTCTCTCTCTCTGTGACTATCATAAATAAAAAAAAAAAAAAAAAAAAAAAAAAAAGAATATATATATATATTTCTTTTAAAATCAGATTCTAAGTAGTCAGTTTTTTTTTATTTTTTTTATTTTTTTTATTTTTTATTTTTTTTATTTTTTTTTAACACTTGACAATTTTTTTTTAATTTTTATTTATTTATGATAGTCACAGAGAGAGAGAGAGAGAGAGAGAGAGGCAGAGACACAGGCAGAAGGAGAAGCAGGCTCCATGCACCGGGAGCCCGATGTGGGATTCGATCCCGGGTCTCCAGGATCGCGCCCTGGGCCAAAGGCAGGCGCCAAACCGCTGCGCCACCCAGGGATCCCAGTAGTCAGTTTTTTATTGTCTTATTAAAAATTTTTATAGTCTTATTATAACCATGATTTCAATGTAATGTTTTCTGATTCATATGATATACACTGTCGAAAGCATGTATTTATACTGGGCATCCTGACAGAGTCTTTACTTATTTGAGTAAAATTTGATAATATAAAAAAAAAAAAAAAAACAAGGTAGCTGATTTGTGAAAGTCTCAACTAGAAAAATATACATACCTTTGTATGTTTGTATATGAACAGAGTTCAGGCTGGTTTTTCTCAGAATTTTCACTGATACTATTCAAGTACATCACACATCTGGGTATAAAGTAGCTCTCTATTTTTAAGTAACATATTCTCGGCTCCATATCTGCAAGTGCATCTGCACTATACTAACTAAATAAATCAAGCATCTAATTATCCGTTAAATAATTGACATTCAAAGGTACAATGAAGGTATCCCCTTTCTTACTGATTAAAAAAGCTCAATAGTTTGTTGAATGTACTTATAAAATAAATATTTCTATTCAGAACCACACAAATGAAAAAAAGAAATCTGGTCAATATGAGTATCTAATCTCAAAATTACAAAAGTTTAAAAAAAAAAAAAGGAAGAAGGAAACCTGCAATTTGCAGCATATGAAACTCACTAAGGATTTTATTAAGTTCAACAAATAAATCTCCAGGGAAACAAACATTTTTTTTTTAAGATTTTTTAAGTCTCTATAAAGCAAAGCAATTTAACAAATTAACAATGAATGTGTTTATGCGGGAAGAAAAGAATATTTAGAGACTGTCACTTCCTTAATCTGTGTTTTTCATTTTCTACTACAACTCTTTGGAAAAATTAAAAATAATAAAATATAAAACAAAGAAAAGACTACATTTTTGGTAAGATTACAATTCACATAAAACTAATTCACAGATGTCACATGACTAATAAACAATCATGAACTAAAGTGGAACAATTTTCAGCCAATTACTAATTAAGGTAAATTATATACCTCTGTGTTTAAGGATAATCATCTGATTTCAGTAAAATGTTTGCTTTTGAAGCATTTTAATTTTACTTAAGTGTAGGAGCACATATTGGGCCATTTCACTGACAGCAAGGAACACTAACAAATTTGTTAATCTTAGCAGGATTACAGAAAACACCATGAGTAGATAGCTTCTTGATTAAATCCCCTTCTGCATGTCCCTACTGTTACAAATATAATTATAGATATAAGAGATTTTAACTTTTTATACTGTAAGTATGGCTCTGAGAGTTCCCTGCAGATAAAAACTCTTGAATGGCTTAAGGAAAAATACCTTCTACCTGTTCTTCACAGAGCAATGTTTCCTAAAAGAAAAGTGGATTATCAGGTGGTAGTTTTTTAATATTTTGCATACATCTAAAGAGCTGTCTTATTTCTACCGAGTTTTAGGGAAGTTTAATAACATAAAATATACCTAGCATGAATATTATGAGACCATATCTCTCAATAGAAGAGCAGAAGAGTAACTGAGATTTATGTCATCTTACAAAATTGGACATATTTTAACAACATCCATATTTTGCTAAATGTTGTAGCAAAAATAAGCAGTGTGTTCATATTCTTGTCTGTGAAAACTGCTGGATTTTGTATTCTTAATTAAATCATCAAGTTGTTAGAGAAATAAGGGAGTTCTAGTTGTTTCTAGAGAACATCAAAAGTGGGTCACTAATACATTAAAACATAGTGATTACAAAGTCAAATTGCCCCAGAAACACAAACTGTAGCTACATATATGACAGCCTAAGATCCGGCACTTACTAGGCTATAAAATAATTAAAAGAAAGAGGTTTATATGTATTATGTCTGTTTTTCATCATGCCTGAGAATGACTTATATGAGGCATTTACTACATATTAATCTACATGAATAATTTATCACAAATTTTAGAATCAAACAGCAGATGTCTGCTACAATGTCTAGCTGCCCAGTATACAAATCACTATGTTGAGAACAGAAGTACAACACAAGAAGACTATAAAAATCCCTTCTCAACCATTAGCCAATATGAGATCAGGCATGATACAGACACCAGTTTCCATTGCTGACTGTAATGTAAGTAAAACCTTGCCTAAATATTGAAAAAATATGTATAAGAAATGCAAATTTGACATTTTAAAATACTGCCTCAGTATGTAGAAAAGGAGAGGTAGTTAAAATGCATTCAAAAATTTGGATGATAGGAAAATGCAAAATGAAAATTATTTCAGTAGCAAGCTCTCTGAGAATAACTAGATGTGATTGTTTAAATTTCAAAAGATGGACATTTGATTTTATTCTTAAAAACAGAATAATAGTCACTATACCTCGCATTTCCTGAAGTACTTCCTCAACATGTTTAAAATCCCATCTCAACAGTCATTTAACAAAGCAATCGGAAATACAACAACAACAACAACAAAAATTGCAGAGACAAGGTTACCCAATATACCTTTAAAATTCCTCTACTCTATATTTAGAATAAAAGAATTTCATTTCACAACATCTAGATGCATGGATGAAATTTCAAGCAAATTTACTTTCTTAGGTGACTGACAAAAAAAATCAGTGAACAACAGAATATAATGGTTTGCTCAGTAGACATATTTACTTTTAGAGTGGATAGCACGTAGCAGTACTAAATGGCACCTCTTCAAGTAAATTTATTCAACATAAATAAAATTATGAGTTGTTTTAAGTTTCATTGAAACAAATTAATTCCAATCCTGGAAATAGCCATGAGTAACTGAAAAAAAATAATATTTCTAAAACTTTACTGCTAAAGACAAAGTTGAAAAACAAATGGACTCCATCAAAGCATGGCTACAAAAAGTGAAGAATTCTCTTTGTCACTTGAGTAATTGGATCATACTTGTTTGTGTTTTATTTAGATTTTAGATAGTGTAGGCTTTTTTTTTTTTTCTTTTGGTAGGCCATAGAGCAGCAAAGAGAAACTGGTTAGTGTCAATTACTTAATACAAAAAGGTCAAATTATAATTTAATAAGTCAATACTAAAAATCATGAACTACCTTTTAAGTAAGTGAGGGTAGAAGGAAGAGAGAATTATAAAACAGGTCATATAAGTATTTTCTCATCAGCATTTCTATAGTCCTTGTACACCCAAAATGTATATTTTCACATATCAAAAGCCAGTTTAAAAGGATATCCAATGGACTGTGGAATTCTTCTCTACTGCCTGGAAAGAATGTATAAATCAAATCCTGAGAACTGTCACTTTCAGGTTGTTTTGTTATAACTAACTGTTTATAAGTTTCATTATTTTCCTTCTCTGCCAAAGACTGATAAAGATTCACTCTTTAAATCATTATAATTTTCCCCATGCTGTCAGCAAAGAGATTTAATATGGTGATAAAGATATAAATGGAGAATAGTACACGTTCCTGCCAAGACTTGTATATTTTATGTAATGCTTTAAAAACTGTAATAGACTTTCTCTATTTGTACTTAAACAATACCATCAAGTTATGAAGATATGTAATCACCAAACAAAATTTAAAATTCAGAACTTTATGAAAACTAGAATGTAGGATATATCAGATATCAAGAATATATAAATAGAAACCAATTTTATCAAACAAATATTTTATGTTTGTAACAAATTATATACTTTTTGGAAACCATTTTTATCAGTCTAGCTATGGTTTAATTTTAGTTAATATAAGTTCCATTAATACTAAAAGTCCAAACAGCCTTTATTTCTATGGGGGAAGAAACTGTGCTGGTAAGAAATTGTCTACTTATGAAAAAAAATGGCAAATATTATTGCAATTAAAAACAACTAACATTTAATAAGAATTATATATATAAAATATACTGGTATGATATTTCTTTTTTTTTAAGATGTTATTTATTTATTCATGAGAGACAGAGAGAGAGAGAGAGAGAGAGAGAGAGAGGCAGAGAGACACAGGCAGAGGGAGAAGCAGGCTCCATGCAAGGAACCTGACATGATACTCGATCCTGGGTCTCCAGGATCAGTGGCGCTAAACCACTGAGCCACCAGGGCTGCCCTGGTATGATATTCTGTATTAATTGTCCAATTTAATTCACAAAGAGCCTTACAATGTTACTTACAAATTATGGTTGGAGAAACTGAGGCATATATATGGCAGTTGAAAAATTACTTTAGGCCTCAAGCTATTATGTGAGAGTTGTGAGTCAAACTCAGTTGACTTCAAAACCCATGTGGTTTCTTTATTGCTGTTGTTTTTATCCTAAATGATACACCAAGATGAGTTAAGTCAACTATTTTGCCTAGCTAACCAAATCCAAAACAATTAGATCAGAAAGTAACTTAAAAGAAAGAATTTTTGATGTATGTATAGTTTCATGTTGTCTACAAATAATGACAATTTAACTTCTTCTTTATCAATATGGACAGCTTATTTCTTTTCTTGTCTGATGGCAGTGACTAGGGCTTTCAGTATTATGTTGAATAAAAGTGACAAGAGTGGACATCCTTGTCTTATCCTGTCCTTAGAGGGAGTTTTCTCAGTTTTCACCACTGATACGATGTTAGCTTTGAGTTTTTTCACACATGGCCCTTATTATGTTGAGGTATATTCCCTCTAACTCTACCATGAGATGTTGAGAATCTTTACCATGAATGGATGTTGAATCTTGTCAAATGCTTTTTCTGCATCTGTTGAGATAATCATATGATTTTTATCCTTCATTTTGTCAATATGGCATATGGTGTTGACTGATTTACAAATATTGAACCATCCTTGCATCCCTGGAGTAAATGCCACCTGATCATGGTGAATGATCTTTGAAAAGTATTGTTGTATGCAGTTTGATAATATTTTATTGAGGATTTTTGCATGTACGTTCACCAAGGAGATTACATGATTAACCAATCCATAACAAAGGAGGCAAGAATATACAATGGGGAAAAGACAATCTCTTAAATAAATGGTATTGGGAAAACTGGGCACCTACGTGTAAAAGTATGAAATTGGACCACTTTCTAACACCATATGCAAAAAATTACTGGAATTACATCGAATAAAAAGCTTTTGGATAGCAAAGGAAACCATCAACAAAACAAAAAGAAATCTACTGAATGGGAGAAGATATTTATAAATAATATAGCCAATAAGGGGTTCATATCAAAAATATATAAAGAACTTCTACAACTCAACACCAGAAAAAAAACATCTGATTAAAAAATGGGCAGAGGGCAGCCTGGGTGGCTCAATGGTTTAGCGCCTCCTTTAAGCCCAGGGCGTGACCCTGGAGGCCTGGGATGGAGTTCCACCTTGGGCTCCCTGCATGGAGCCTGCTTCTCCCTCTACCTGTGTCTCTGCCTCTCTCTCTCTCTCTCTCTCTCTCTCTCTGTGTGTGTGTACCTCTCATGAATAAATAAATAAAGTATTTTGTAAAAAATGGGCAGAGGCCGTGAATTGACATTTTTCCAAAGAAGAGATGCAGAAGGCCTATAGACACATGAAAAAACATTCAACATCATTAGTCATCACGGAAATGAAAATCACAAGCACAAGATATCACCTTATACCAGTTAGAATGGCTAAATCAAAATGACAAGAAATAACATGTGTTGGTGAGGATAAGGAGGAAAAGGAACCCTTATGCATTGCTGGTGAGAAGGTAAATGGTTACAACCACTGTGGAAAACAGTATGGAGGCTCCTTGAAAGGTTAAAAATTTTAATGCTATATGTACCAATAATTTCACCACTGAGTATTTTCAAGGAAAATGAAAACACTAATTCAAAAAGATGTGTAACTCCTATGTTTATTGTATTATTTATAATAGGCAAGATACAGAAGAAACTTAAATGTCTATCAACAAATGGATAAAGAAAAAGTATATATAATCTTGCTGCACTTCTGTCTTTAACTAAAGTCTTCTGCACATTCTTCTTACAACAACCTAAATTGTGTATTCATTCCAAATTTTACATGCCTACCATTTTCAGATTTTTCATTCCCTCTGTCTCTTAATGATCAAATCATCATTAAATAATATTTACTTTTCATGTTCATGGCACCTATATTATTGCATAGCTAAATATAATTAGATACAGTTTAACACTTTCAGTTAGGATTTCTACTTAATATTTGAAAACATTCATTTGACAGTTTAAAGAAAATAGCTATAGTTTTCTCACTTCTTTAAAGTTATCTGATAGCTGTCTTTAATTAAAAGCATGATATCCCTTTATATAAAGAAAAAGTGCACATAATATAATCTCCATTAACACAGGGAGAAAATGATGCGTATGCTGCTTCCCAAATTCATGCTTTACCTTTTATTTTTAGTTTTGTTTTTTATTTGTGTGTGTGTGTGTGGTTTTTTTGTTTTGTTTTGTATAGCTGACACACAACATTGCATTACTTTCAGGTGTACCACTTAGTGATTTAACAAGTTTATACATTATGCTATGTTCTTCACAAGTGTAGCTACCATCTTTCCCATACATTGCTGTTACAATATTATTGATGCTGTGCCTTTCATTCCCATAACTGTGCCTTTCATTCTTATGCTGTGCCTTTCATTCCCATAACTTATTCATTCCATAACTGGAGGCCTGTATCTCCCACTCTCCTTCACTCATCTTGCCCATCCCCCTACCTTCCTTCCCTCCAGCAACCATCAGTTTATTCTCTATATTTATATATCCGATTCTGCATTTTGTTTTTTTTTATTTGTTTGTTTTGTTTTTTAGATTTCACATATGAGTGAAATCATATGGTATTTGTCCTTCTCAGTATGGCTTAACTAAGTCAGAGGAATAAAAGCCACAGCATAGGGAATATAATGAAACTGCAATAGCACCGTATAGTAACAGATGGTAGCTACACTTGTAGTGAGTAGCACAGCATAACATATAAAGCTGTTGAATCTTTATGTTGTACACATGAAACTAATGAAACCATGTGTCAACATACTAAAATTTTTAAATTTTTTGATTAAATTAGAACATTAAAAAAAGGTTTTTTTAATTTTAACTGTCTAGAATTTTTTTTAAAGATTTTATTTATTTATTTGACAGAGAGAGAGAGAGCACAAGCAAAGCAGGGGAAGTGGTAGGTGGAGGGATAGAGAGAAGCAGGTTCCCTGCTGACCAGGGATGCTGATGTGGGGCTCCATGGAATCATGACCTAAGCCAAAAGCAGATGCTTAACCAACTGAGTCACCAGGTGCCCCTCATTCTAGCATTTTAAATAGGAATATTACCATAGAACTGTTCAGTCGTTTGCACAACTTCATAACCTTTTTTTTTCTTTAAACTTTCCTTTCTGTCACTACAACCAGATAGTCTAATATTGGCAGTTATGATTTGTAGATTTAAAAATGAATAACAAGGGGCACCTGAGTGGCTCAATCATTTAAGCATCCAACTCCTGATTTCAGCTCAGGTCATGATTTTAGGGCCAGGCCCCTGTCAGGCTCCTCACTTGGTGCAGAGTCCACTTGAGACTCTCTCCTCCCCCTCCTCTCCTGCCCCTCTTCCTGCTCATGCATTCTGTCTCTCTCTCAAATAAACGAGGGAGGGGCGAGATGGCAGAAGGGTAGGGTCCCCAAGTCACCTGTCCCCACCAAATTACCTAGATAACCTTCAAATCATCCTGAAAATCTACGAATTCGGCCTGAGATTTAAAGAGAGACCAGCTGGAATGCTACAGTGAGAAGAGTTCGCGCTTCTATCAAGGTAGGGAAACGGGGAAAAAGAAATAAAGAAACAAAAGGCCTCAAGGGGGAGGGGCCCCGCGAGGAGCCGGGCTGAGGCCGGGGCGAGTGTCCCCAGGACAGGAGAGCCCCGTCCCGGAGGAGCAGGAGCTGCACCAACCTTCCCGGGTGGAAAGGGGCCCGCAGGGAGTTAGAGCAGAACCCAGGGGGGCAGGGATGCCCTCGGGCTCCCGGGGACACTAACAGGCACCTGCGCCCCGGGAGAGTACGCCGAGCTCCCCAAGGGCTGCAGCGCTCGGTGGGACCCGGAGCAGCTCGGAGGGGCTCGGGCGGCGGCTCCGCGGAGGAGGCTGCGGGTGGGAGCGCGAATCCAACAGCGCAGGCGCCGGAGCACAGGGCGCGGGGACACAGCCCAGGATCGGCCTGCCCCGGGACAGGCAGAGGCCGGGAGGGCCCAGGACAGCGAGGACGCTCCTGCCCCAGTTGAGCAGATCAGCGGCCCCGCCCCGGAGCCTCCAAGCCCTGCAGACGGAGAGCCCCGGAGCTACTGCGGGAGCTGACTCCAGGGCTGCAGAGCTGGCCCCGCCACTGGGGTTGTTCCTCCCGGGGCCTCACGGGGTGAACAACCCCCACTGAGCCCTGAACCAGGCAGGGGCAGAGCAGCTTGCCCAAGTGCTAACCCTGAAAATCAGCACAGCAGGCCCCTCCTCCAGAAGACCAGCTAGACGGACCAGTTCCAGGGGAAGTCAAGGGACTTAAAGTATACAGAATCAGAAGGTACTCCCCCGTGTTTTTTTCTTTTCTTTTCTTTTCTTTTCTTTTCTTTTCTTTTCTTTTCTTTTCTTTTCTTTTCTTTCTTTTCTTTTCTTTTCTTTCTTTTTTTTTTTTTTTGCTTTTTGATTTATGTTTTCTTCTCTCTCAAATAAACAAAAAAAAAAACAGAAAAACAAATGAAATCTTTAAAAAGAAGAGTAACAAAATTAAAAAACTAAAAGAATTATAGGAACAATAAGAGCATGTGAGGACAAAAAAGGAAGCTGAATTTCATTGGGGTGATTTTCATAGTAGTAAAAAATTTAAGCTTCACACCAAAAAGTAGAAGAATTAGACACAAAGTGTTTGTATTCTGGAAGCTACATCCCACTCTTTATCAGCTAGCTCTGCTCCAGCTGTCTTCCCCTTGGCTAACCACTGAACACTAATATAGCAGCTTGCTGTGGTGAGAATTAAGCCTTATCTCCCTGGAAAACAGGTCTGAAGTTTTCCTTATCAATTGAAAGATTTGTTGTTTCCCTCATTGAAGCTTAATTCTAATCAAGTTCTTAAAATATCTTTACTTTATAAAGAAAGAGTCCCACTTCTAAAGACTTCAGGCAAAAGGATAAAAATTGGTTTATACCCATAATTTTTCCTAGTTTAGGCTCAGACTAAAATGTTCTTCCTCTATTTTCATAAATTAATGTTTGTTTTTTAACCTAGTCCTGTTGAGCTCTTATCATTTGGAACGTTATATATAATGTTTCAAATTGCTAAGTATATCTTAAAAATCTGTCCCATACCTCCAGCTAGATTTTCAACTTCATGAACACGGACCCTGATATTTGAATATTGGCATCTTTAGCTTAACACTGGATACATTATGTATTTGTGATTATAGGTATGTAATGATTATTCCTGGCATTTTATAGTGATTTTTCAGATCTTACTTTTTTCCTAATTATCCTACAAACATTTGGAAAGGCTTTTTAGACTTTTGACATAAAAATTGTCTCATTTCATCTAGATAATGAAACTGACTTGCCCAATGTTAAACTGCTACCGGAAGTAGAACTAAACCTGGAACTTAAAGTTCCTAAATCCCAGAACTTGATAATCTTTCTATTTTACCTCTAAATACCACCAAGAAAGATAAAAGCAATAAAAACACTCTCGAGTCCTATGCTATTTCTGTTAAATTAATACAGTTGTGTGATGAATATATCCATATGTATGTTGTAACATTGATTATATGTCAGAGATGTTGAAATACCATCCTGTATTTGTCAACAAGTTAATTCCAATTATAAGAGGAGGACTAAAAGTATAATAAAAGCTGTTCAACAGAAAGAAAGCATGAACCCAGTTATTTTTAAGTATTGAGTCGCAATAGAACCAGGAACAACTTTAAATTGGTGCTGAATTGTCTACAATATTGCCACCCTTGTTATCAAATTGAGTCTGGTTCTCAGCTGTCAGTTACTAATGCATAAACTTATATCATTTATTCAATTCTTGTTTTCTTAATTAATAAAATGAGTATAAAATGAGTATGAGTTATTTCATAGTACTATTGTTGAACAAATTATTAATTATATGAGTAATTATAAATTATTGGATAAATAATTAAAATCTTTAATAAAGTATCTGGCTTATGATGGCAGTAATGATAGTTAAATTCTGCCATTCTCAACTCCAAACCAATATATTTTGACCTAGAGATCTTTATAATGTCCCTATTCTAATGACCGGTTGGCTACTATCTTGGAGCAGGGATAAAGCTAATGATGAGGGGTGATTATAGGATTGAAAATTAGAATATGTTAAAACAGGCAGCCAATAATATCATAGAGACTATAAACCCACTCCAACTAATAGACTTTATTTAAGGCAGTAATAGAACATAATCATTCAATTCATATTTAAGTGATGTCTACTTTAAATTATATTATGCTGTTATATCACATACAGAAAACATAAAAAATATAATTCCCATAATCAGAAAAGCTATTTTCTTATAAGCGAATATTACAAAAAGAAATTATAACATATGCATTACATTCTATAATGGAGCATAAAATGGGGTGTGAGGAAAGTCTTCACAAAGGGGTGATATTTATGTGGGGTCTTGAAGAATATATAGGAGTTTAGCTGGCATTTAAGAAAGAAGTCTTTCATACAGACAAAAAAGTATAGGGAAAGACTCTGAGATGGCAAGCTCAGAAAATGGGGAGATATTTCTATATACTAGGGCATCCTTGGAGGGGAACAATCATAATTGAGGCTGGAGAGAAAGTTCAAGTCTAGATTTAGAAGTATGGTGGGTTTTAGGCTTGAGAGTATGGTTAGTAGAACCATGTGGAGACAGTTTATCAAAGAATAGCAGAGCCAAACTGGATTTCAGTAGATAAATGATACCTTCATTATCTGTACTGGTTGAGGAAAGTGGCAGGAAGCTCAATTAAGAGACTGATAAATAACATGGGAGGAAAATGATGAATGCATGATCTGAAGCTGTGATACATAAAAGCTCTGATTAGAAGAGAAATTCTGTGTTAGAATCTATAGGAGTTGGTAATTTAAGATGTGGGAATAAGATGTGGGAATAAGAAAGAGGTCTGTATGATAACAAGACTTTTTTAGTTTGGGAGATTGGTTACATGATGATGTTATTTACCATAACTGGGAATAAAGAAGCAAGAAGAAGTGGAGGGAAGTAAGCAAAAATCAGTGCAGGTTTTTAGATGTAGGAAACTGGAATTAAAATTCCGTACCTCGTTGATAGAAAATGGAACCAGATTTTGGAGTTTTCACTAGAGAATTTAAGCCAAAATAATTGATGAAGCAAAAGGAAGAATATTTAGAAAGCTGACAAACACACACACACACACACACACACACAAAAAGAAAAAAAAACAAAAAACCATACATGCGCACACACACACACACACACACACACACAAAGCATTTCATTTTAGACAATAAACATTTAAGGAAGGAAATGGGAAAGGGAGTCAATGAAGAAGACTGAAAAGTAGTAACCAATCAGGTTGGCCTGATGTTCTGAATAGAAGAAAATTTCAAGAAATAGGAAATAATTTCTCTTCAAATGCTATCTTGGCCAACATTCTCTTAGGCTTAAATTAATGACTCCCATTTCAGAAAGGCCCAAAACTCATATGTGAAAAGAAAAATAATACTTGCAAAAGAGAACATAAAAAAATAAGTCTATGTTGGTCCCTCCCCCCAGCCCCCCTACCCCGTGTACTCAAAAAAAGAAAAGACTGTCTGGTCTAAAAAATGAATCCTGCAGTGCTTCTATCTCTAACCTGCAGAGAGGAATGAGTTTCTATTTACTTGCTTTTCATGACTACAATTTAGTTTTATAGTTACCATTTCATTTCCTTTGCTGCAATAAGCAATTCATACATTGTACTCTCCAGTAGACAGTTATGTTTCAGAGAGCTCATCCTGTTCTTGAAGGCAGAAACCTTATAGGTCGTGAAAACAAGAGCAAAAATTAAGGTAAATATGTATTTCTCCATCACACAAATTGTGCTAAATTCCCCTTTTCACTAGACATATTTTATAAACTCTTAATATTCCTGAGTGCTCTTACTAGCAAAGACAAGCATTATCAGAACCATATTCTTCCCACCTGTCCTTTTGTCAGTCTTTCCTTTTTCATTAGTAGTATATTAGGTCTTGATTCTTTTTATTAAAGATGTTTCTTAAGTCTGTTATTGGTATAGGTATATATTTATATGTTAGATATTGATAGCAAAAGTTTGGCAACTATAGAACATTTTTTTTTCTGTTAAAAGAAAAGAGAATCAGAGAAGAAACTGAACTTTTATTTTTCACCTGAGTTAAGTCTTATTAAGTGAAAGGAATTCAATTTCTAGGTTGCTTTTCAGATTTTTAAATGATGACAATGATTATAAATTACTATGCTAAAACTAGCTTTAATGTTTCGTATCCCTCCTCCCCATAAAGTAAAAATCATACATTTTTACTCATCTATTTTAATAAATATTGCCTTTAGACCAGTTGTGTCTTATTCCTTTTGTTACCAAGTGTTAATATATAGTATATAAGTACCACTCATAAAAGAATATGACAAATCTGATCCACCATTAAGGAGAAAGGCTTTCTTTTTATGTTGCTCAAATAAATTTGAGGAATTTCTTATTAATTTATTCATATGTAAGAGGAAACAACTAAATATTAATATTAATTAATTAATATCTAGGATAATAAAAAACAATTTAAAAGTAATAGCATTTATTAAAGGCTAATTTTGTGCCCAGCACTGTTATCACAGGTAAACATAGGTTATCTCATGTGCACGTGTCATTTTCCATCCTTGATTTGCTGTAATAAGCATCATGAAAGTGAAGACCTCTTTTATTTTTTTAGCTATTATCATCAACATCTAGAAGAGCGGCTGGCACATAGAAAGTAGAATGAATGTATAGAAAATGTAAAAGTTATTTCAAAGAGTAACCTCAATCAAAAAAGAAACAAAAAGGAAGAAAGAAAAGAAAATCTACCATAAACTTAAAAATGATAAATGATTTTTAATGATAGAAATGCTTTAACCACAAATCAAAAATATAAACTCTAACCTTACCTCTGGGCAAATATTTCAAAATATAATTCTGCTGCTTACCCTCCCTTAGTACAAATATGTGGTATTTAATGGTAACAAATGGTTCAAATATTGTCTATGTAAACGTGTCTGGCCTAGTATCATAAAATGTGCAAATAGAAAGATATCCTATTTATATTTCCTAATATAAATTTTTAACCTTTATAAGTTTACAATGTAAACAGGATATTAAGAAGGTATAAATGATTTTCACATGACTAGAGTGCAGTATCTAGAACTTCTTGCAGATTTTGGAATATTGAGATTATGAAGAAGTTTTCTATCCTAACACTTCAAATCAAGACAAAATCATGTGTTCATTAATATTCTCTTTTCAGGACTTACTACAGTCACTGTGTTCTTACAAATTGAAAGTTATTTCCTCCTCCCAAGTATAGATGGATGCTTCAGTGGAAGCACTTACAGATCATTATGGACATATATTTGAGTTCATAACAGTTATCTTGTGGTTAATGGACTGATCATGAAAGTACAGTCATTACCAAAGAAGTTTAAAGTGCTATTGTTAACATCCTAATAGAAAATAACAGATTTCATATTTTTATTTGATGAGATTCAAATGTCAAGACTTGTTTTCAACTGTACATTTCAAACACCCACTCTCTAGTATCTGTTAATAAATTACATGTTCAGTTATTAGAGTTGTTGGAAATAAGCACCGAAACTCTTCATAAATGTAGCTTGGGGATTAAATTAATTTTCTTCCGATTAGGTAATAAAACTAAATTTGTGGTAACTGCATGACAAAATCTATTTTAAAGTATGTTTTAGTTGCATTGGTTAGCCCCATTTAAAAGATGGAAAACCATACCATCAGGGAAAACAAGGTTAGTTAATTATAACAGAGGTGATGTATGAATTAAGAGGGGTTTAAAATGACTTCCCTCATTCAATTACCCCCCATTTTTCTATCACTTCTATGAAGATGCTAATTTCATTTTAATAAACATTTAACACTTATGATCAACAACCCTTTGCATCAGTTTTGGAGTGAGGAAAAAATATAGCCAAGTTGACTAATCTGATCATCAGGTCCCCATTCATAGTATTATAATACTTATTCATAAAATTATTGTAATCTAAATGGGACAACTTAGATATTTACCTTTATGTAATAGCTTAGTGCTAGAATATGGATTCCTTTGCTTATGTCCTCTCTAGCATGCCTATTCTAAATGTTCAGATTTTACAACTTAGTTCCGTCCCTTAATATACTCTTCGTTTAAGTTATATCATCATTACATAGCTTTAAGTCTATTTGCAGAGGACCCCCAAAGTTTCGGGAATGGCCAGATTGGTTTAATCTTGTATTTTCAACTTGACACTTCCACGTGAATATTTCATGTCTAAAACTAAATTAATGGTTAATCTCCCTATTAATAAAATAATTATATTATTTTCCCATTCTATTAATAAAATATTTTTTCTTACAGCAGTTCATGACACCAGCATCTGCCCAGTCACGCAAGTCAGATACACAATATATCAGGCACTGGGACAATTTAATTCAACCTATTCACCCAAACTATCATCAACTCCTGTTACTTATACCTTCAAAAAATATCTGCAACCACACTAATTGGAACTACTATGTGTATTACCAAATAACTCTGTTTCTCCTACCCCCATTTCTGCTCTTGCCCCTCCAAAGCCCCCATCTTGCCTATGTATCCATTCTCCCATCTGCAGTCCTCCAACAACCCACTTAAGCAGCCAGAATGATTCTTTTTTCAAATACAGATCTGATCACAACTGTAATATTGTGATTTACAGGAAGAAATATATATTTGGTCTTTGCCCCCATTTCTAGAACAGAGCTCCTAAAACTCTAGGGATTTTTTAAGAGACAAGAGTGGCAACGGCGTCTTTTGAGGTGACCCCTGGAAAGTCCGTAGGTAACCTAAGGATGAGAACTAGTAACCTAAATTTGCCAATGGAGCCAAGTATGTGATTAGAAGATTGGAACCTTTGGTCTTACCACCAGACCTCCAGGGAGGGAAGAGGCTGAAGATTGAGTTCAATGACCAATGACCAATAATTGAGTCAACTGTGCCTATGTAGTATGCCTCCATAAAAACCCAAAAGGATTGGGCTGAGTGCTTCCAGATCAGTGAACACATGGAGATTTCGGGAAAGTGCTGCATTCAGAGAGGGCACAGAGGCTCTACCCCCTTTCCCTATACTTCTCCCTAAGCAACTCTTCCATTTGGCTCTTCCTGATGTATATTCTAATAATAAACTGGTGATCTAATAAGCAAAAAGTTTCTCCAAGTTCTGTGAGCTGCTTTAGCAAATTAATTGAACCCAAAGACAGGTTTACTGGAATCTTTGATTTATAGCTGGTTGGTAAGAAGCACAGATGACATCCTGGGCTTGTAACAGGTATCTGACATGGGGGCAGGGGCAGTCTTGTAGGATTGAGCCCTTAACATGTAGGATATGATGCAATCTACAGGTAGATAGTGTTAGAATTGAGTTGAATTGTAGGAAGTCCAACTGGCATCAGATTTGCTGACTGGTGTATAGAAATCCCCCACTCCCTATGTTAGAAACTGGTGCCAGAACTTTTAACAGTTTCCCATTTCAAAGCAAAAGGTCCTCATTTCAAAGGCTCACCATTTTTCCTGAAATAAGAGACAAATTCCATAACATGAACTAAATACATGGCTTGATCATGTAGTTCCCAATAAATGTAGTAGATATCTATACTCTCTCCTGCTTTTTTACTATGCTTTCTGCTCCCAGAGGCCTAACTGAATAGGAATAATCAGTGGACTCCCATATCCTTTCCTTTGAAAGTATTCAGGCAATGGAGAGCCAGCCCCATTAGTGGTTTGGAAAGCAGGTGATAAAGTGTTATCTAACATTTATTTTCTTTTATTTTTTTCCCCTTTGGGATTGCTTTGTCTGGCTGTATCCCTTGATTGAAGCTCACTGCTTTCATAAGGAGGTCCACCCTACATGATCCTCTCCTTCCCAATTCCAGCAACCTCTGTTTCCCTTTTTGATCGTGGGGTAGTAACAGCTCCACTAATGCTTACCTCAAGTTCTTGCATCATTCCTTAAGTGACCTCTGTATCCAGCCTACACTTTTGCAGCTACTCTCTTTAGAAATAATCTGCCATCGAAATAACCTAAGGTTTAGTGTGCTCTTTCCTGTTTAGAACTAAGTGATACACAAAATAAAAGTACTTTCTTTCTTAATTCCAGGAATCCTGGCTTTCTCATGCACTGTTTCATCTACCTGGAACTCTTTCCTCACTAATCACCTAGATGGCTACTCATTGGGATTCAAGTCTCAGCTTGACCCTATCTACAGTCCATTATAGTATCTCATAACATCTTCCTTTTTATTTTTGGCACTTACAATTTTGCAACTGTATGAGAAAATTATATTTGTATTTTTATCACTGGATTCTAGGCTCTATGAAGGAAGGAACTATTTAAGTTTTATTAACTGGAAACCAGAGTGCTTAGCACTATAGGCACCTATTAAATATTTACTGAAAGAAAAAAATTAATTCAATAATTGTTCTGTTACCACTGTTGATTACAAACTATTTATCAGGGCTGCACTTTATAGAGGCAGTATGTTATGTTATTAAAAGTATAGTTTCGCTCAGCGGTTTAGCACCCCCTTCAGGCCAGGGTGTGATCCTGAAGACCGGGGATTGAGTCCCACATCTGGCTCCCTGCATGGAGCCTGCCTCTCCCTCTGCCTCTCTCTCTCTCTCTCTCTCTCTGTGTGTGTGTGTGTGTGTCTCAAGAATACATAAATAAAATCTTAAAAAAATAAAAATAAATAAAAGTATAGTTTCTGAATCCTGACCCTCTGGGTTTGAATTCTAATTCTGCCATATATATATATATATATATTTTTTTTTTTACCTTAACCAAGTTATTCACCTTTTTTATGCCTTGCCCCCCTTACTTATTAAAAACAAAAACAAAAACAAAACAGAACCTATAACATACACTTGTGAAACTAGAATAAGTTAGCATCTGTAAAGTGCTTAGGTTTATGGTCTAAAATTGTAAACTGTGGTATAAGTATTATTGCAATGATTATTACTATTTTGTATAAACAGTACAGAAGATAAAAGAGACACAATAAAAACTCTAAGAGTTCTCAGCTGAGTGAGAGAAGAAAGGTATATGTAAAAATAATTTTAATCACTAGATCACCAATAGCCACGTCGTGGTCTGATAACACATAAAAATTAAAGGAATAGAGAACTCCCAAAAATATTCCAATGCTTAAAATCACAATGACTCATTGTATGCAACGCATAAAAATAATGGGGCATCACAAATCAGGCCAGGCAATATTTAGAAGATAGAAAATCTAACTATGGTATCATCAAATAATATAATCAACGAGGATTTCTAAATATAACTACATAAACCTCAATTTTAAAAAATTACACTCTGCCTTTTTCTTGTATATATAAATATCATTGCATCAACCTCAAATTTAAAAACATTATACTTTTTGTCTATTTTCTTGTATGGATGTATTGATGACCGGATAAATTAACTATTTATTATATATTAATATAATGTATATATATATATAAGTATATATACATATGCACATTACATACGTTTGAAAGTGTTTTCTAAAGATTTTTGGGTATATTTTGAAGATTCCTGATTTATTCAAATGCTCTTCTATGCCTCTCTGGTTCTTAAACCCGGTAGCCTTGAATGATCTTTATAGCCACTCAATCTCAGTCATACATTTCTGTGGTTATGCACTTTACATTCCTCCATCCAACCAAGATTTATTATTCAGCTTATCCAAATCCATCAGGTAATGTTATAGGTACTAGGAGTATAGCAAGTGGGGAGAGGACCCCCCACCCCAAAAAAAGGAAAGAAAAGAAAAGAAAAACCCATGTCCTAATGGAGCTTGAATTCTAGTGGTGAAAAAATAATATAAAATCATAACCTCATCTTGGATAATAATTGCAATCCACCCAGTACTGCAATTTCAGACATTCCAATCTTCAAACACTCATTATGTGTGAGCCCCAAGTTGCAACAATTTTTCCACCCTGAAGAGACCTACCATCCTTTGAGAAAATCATTTTTTTTTCAGTATTCGCCACCCACTTCTATTCTCTTCATAAATTCCATAGTTCATTATTATATAACTTTATTGCACACATCCTCAATTCCTTGGCCAAACATCACTGGTAAAGTGATATTTCTACTCTATCTTGATTCTTATGCAACTGAATATAATGGGAACACACACACACACAAAACCATGCTGAATAAACCTTTTTAAAATTCATGCTCTCTGATCCCAAGTAAGTTTTTAGTTCTGCCTGGCAACTTTATTTCTCTAGTACCTACTCTCTGCAAATCTCCACAAGCTGTTTTGCTTTTAAACTTTTTAAAAATTAGTTTCTAAACAGTACTGTAGCCCTACCATTTTTCTAAGATGAATTTTAAAATCTATTTTGTAACTGAAAATAGCTACAAATCAAATAATTTCTGGTAAAAATAAATATATGTTATTTGTCTGAAGCAGATAATGGCTTATGTATATACATTGTTTTTGTGACCACTAAGCTTTAAGTATTATTTTTTTCTGTTACATTGACTTGACATCATTAGTATTTTAATCATTTATCAAAATATAAAAATATAATTAGTAATTATCAAATATAAATATATAATTTTATTGAATTCTATAAAGCATAATACATTAAGGCAATTTTAAGGTTTTTTTCTGATTTTGTTTTCTGATTTGTATGTGTATCAATAGATTGGTATTATTGCTAAAAATAGCAGGAGTTAAATATCATTCCTGTTCTTCATTACCTTCTTATAAGTTTTAAGAATAAATAAGTAAATAAGAATAAAAAGAGATTTGTTAGAGGAAGGTCTGTCAGTTTGTTGAACCCCTGGTAATGCCAAAAATCACATAATAATATATCACAAAATGCAATTACTAATTAACAGCTGTTAAATTGATTAGTTCTTTCTTCAATTTTGATAAAAGCAAAAAAAAATCTGGAAATCATCTGATTTGCAAAAGGGCTTATTACTTAGATCTCAGAACTGTTCATTTTCTTAACTCAAATGATAATATTTTCAATTTACTATTTTGGTTTGTGTCCAAGGCTTCTTCACCTGGAAACCATGCAGTATAGTGGATCCAAAAGGGATAGAGGTACATGGTACAGGCAGTGAAAGGAGAGGTGAGAAGGAACACCCCTGGGCAGATCAATTTTGGAGTAAAATGACATAAAAGGATTTTGAAAGTGATTTTTAAAAAATGATTTGCGGGCACTGAGGGGGGCATTTGACGGGATGAGCACTGGGTGTTGTTCTGTATGTTGGCAAATTGAACACCAATAAAAAATAAATTTATTATTAAAAAAAAATAAAAATAATGATTTGCAAAAAAAATAAAAATAAAAATAAATAATAAAAAATAAAAATGATCTGCAACCACATAACTGGAAACTTTACATATGCCTCAGTTTGCAAACCCTGTCCTAAATCACTACATTGGTTTCTTCTTTCTTCTCCAATCCTTCCTTGCTCATCCTCACCCTCAGCGACAATCTTGGTTCCCATTTCACTGAAAAAGTAGACCAAGCAAACAACAACAAAATGCTTCTGCCAACCCCCAAACCGCACATTTACACTTATGAAGCATACATTCCCAGATAGCTGGGGTTTTCATTTTGTTTTGTTCTTTAAGGATTTTACTTATTTATTTGAAAGAGAGAGAGCGAGTACAAGCAGGATGAGAGGCAGAGGGAGAAGGAGAAGCTGACTCCCCACTGAACAGGGAGCCTAATGTGGGGCTCAATTCCAGGATTTTGGGATCACGACTTGAGCTGAAAGCAAGCACTTAACCGACTCAGCACCCAGGCATCCCTCATGTAGCTGTTTTTGTCTTTGTCCTAATAACAAGTTGTAGGCTCTTCCATGTTAGAGCATCTCCTCTAATGGCAAACCAGATTCCTTCCCCTCTCATCTATTCAAAGAATTCTTATCCCACAAGGTATTTCCTTTCTTTCTTCCATATCATCACTTTCCTCCTTTCGTTTTATTATTTGAAGCAGCAACCAAACATGCTACTGTATTTCTCATCTAAACTACTTCTTTTACCCCAATTCTCCCTCAAGTTACTGCCATATTTTTCTATTTTACTTTACCAAAGAACAAAGGAAAATTCATAAAGTTTCCTATACTCAGAAACTCCCACTTCTCTGGCCCATTCTCTGAGAACTCATTCTAATACCACTTTCATCATCACCATACCATCAAAACTGCTGTTTTTCAAGTGAATAAGGACGTCATGTTCATCTTACTCTACTTCTCAGCAATATTTGACACAACTGATTCCTCTCTTTTGCTAGAAACACCTTCCTGCTTCACTCCCAGAGTGTCACTCTCCTGGTTTTTCTTCTTCTTCATTGGCTACTCCTTCCCAGTCTCTTTGCTGGCTAATCCTCATCTCTTTGAACTCTTCACCGCTGAATGCTTTAGGATTTGGTCTTCAACTCCATTGGCTCCCAGCCTCCCTCCCCTGCATCAACTCATCCTGTCTGTTAGGTCACTGCTGGTCTGAGAGAGCATCCTGCTGCAGAGGGGGCCATGATTCATTGTCTATTCTCCACCAGCACCATCAGGACATACCAATGACCAACAGGTGTGTGAAAAGATGCTAAATACTACTAATTATCAGGGAAATGCAAGTCAAACCAAAATGAGGATCACCTCCCAACTGTTAGAATGGCTATTATCAAAAGACAAGAAATAATAAATGCTGGCAAGGATGTCCAGAAAAGGGAGCCCTTTGTGCATGACTGATGAGAATGCAAATTGGTGCAGCCACTATAGATAGAAAACAGTATGGAGGTTCTTCAAACAATTAAAATAGAACCGGGGATCCCTGGGTGGCTCAGCGGTTTGGCGCCTGCCTTTGGCCCAGGGTGCGGTCCTGAAGTCCTGGGATCGAGTCCCACGTTGGGCTCCCGGCATGGAGCCTGCTTCTCCCTCTGCCTGTGTCTCTGCCTCTCTCTGCCTCTCTATCATGAATAAATAAATAAAATCTTTAAAAAAAATAAAATAGAACCACTATATAATCCAGGAATTCTACTTCGGGGTATTTATTCAAAGAAAACAAAATCACTAACTTGAAAAGATAATATGCACCCCTATAGTCACTGTAACATTATTTTCAGTAGCCAAGACATGCAAACAACCTAAGTGTCCATCAATGGATGAATGGAAAAAGAAATTCTTAGATATAGATATAGATATAGATATAGATTATATAATTCAGCCATAAGAAGAATTGAAATCTTGACATTTGAGACTATATGGAGGGTGGTATGGTAAGTGAAATAACCCATACAGATATAGACAAACAACATGTTATCTCACTTACATGTAGAATCTAAAACATAAATAAACCAATGAATAAGCTCACAGAATAGATTCATAGTTGCCAGAGGTGGGGAATGCAGGGACATGGGTGAACTTTGTATTTTATATTACATAAATTGATTAAAATAATTTTACCCTAGAACTTTAATATATTTTGCTTATTTAAAGACCATTTATTATTTTTACTGATCTCAATCTCATTTCAGGGAAGGGCTAAATAGCAACAAATACCTAAGAGAATGGGAAACTCTAAAGATATTTAATGTATGACATTATCGGTAATGGAATATTTTGCTGCATATCCTAGGATATATGTATTACATTTCATGTATTTTTGCCTGCAGTTGTCCTTTAAGAATCCTTCAATATCACATATTATGTTCCAATGTTAGTGTGCATACCTAAAGGAGAAATGTTCAAATTCTAGCATACTGTGAGATTAATAAACCATGAAAATCTTTGTTACTACAGATGCAGGGCACTAATTGCCTTTAGATACAGATTTAATTTTTATGTCTCATAAAAATTTAGTTATGATTTTTGAGATGGTAAGACAATTGGTAAGACAAAATTGTTTCTATACTCAATGTACATATCAATAGTCATAAAATTAATACTTACATCTAAGAAACATACATTTTAAATATGTAAGTATGTTAATCAACGTTAGGCTTTCCCAGCAGCTATCAGTAATGCAGGTATTATAACTGCCCCCATTACATCTCTAGTCACTATTTTGCTATAATTTAGGATAGAAGTAGAAGGAATAAATGAAGGAGAAAAAAAAAAAACAATCAAGAGATTACTGTGGTAAGAAATCAGTTGCCAGGAAGAAGGCAAAATAAAAAGGGCAATCTCTAAAGTTTTTCTTAATCAAAGGCTTACTCTATGTTTAACAATGGTACTTGACTTGAGGCAAATTAAGTTATACATAGTTATTAAAATAATAAATTTTAAAAAGTTTACAATTGTAATTAGGGAAAAAAATAATTCAGCCCATCATTTTACTCAGTGGAGTTCTCTCACGTCTGGCTTATGTAGCTGAATGACTTGGCAAACTTCAGTTATTTTTAAGTTATTATATATAATTTAAGCTATTATATATAATAATGCATTATTCTCATTATAATTTGATGTTTATCCCTCCACTAAGCCTCTATAGAGACTTAAATTCTCCTGGAATATTATTAATTAACAGAAGAATCTCTGCACTTCATATATCTAAATCCTCCAGAAAGATAATATGGACTAACATTTGACCTTTTGTTTAGAAGTTAGAGGAAACAATTAGCTGACAAGATATATCATTATTATACCTCTTTTCACATACACATGCACACCCATACACTCTTCCACATACATATATGCAAACATGCAATGGCAAAGCTGTGTAACTGCTAAATTCACCTACTATTGGGATTCCTAGCAGAAATTTAATCCTTTGACTTTATTAAACACATATACACACACACATATTTGTGTATATATATATATATGCCCACACATATATGTATACACACATATACATAGCAAAATATTTTAAAATGAGACTTTCTTTAAAAAGCAATACATTAAAATATATACTAATAATCTTTTATTAACATTGTTTAGTAAATATCATGAAATCATACACTTTAGTTATGGAATTTGACAGAAGACTATCAACTGTTAAGTTATTTCTACAGTCAATAAATCTAAGTGTTAAAGTATGTTAAAATCAACTCTATATTTTAAAAATGACAATATTAATTATAATTAAGCTAAATCATCCAGCTATCAGTAACAAAAGTGCAAAATTATCTCCATTACTTCAGATACTATAGTGAATTAATTCATGAGGGAAGCAATCAAGAAATAATTGACAACAGTATCCAATCACCATTCCCTAGATGTCTCCTCAGTACGCTGAAGCTCAAAATAAATAATTTTTGAAAGGAAGATATAAGGAAACATTTAGCATATGCTCCTTTCTTGAAGGAGGGCAGGCCCAAAGAATATATTACAAATAAGTTGAGATATTTCCTATGTAAAGAAAAGATCTAAATAATTTTGAATGTAAGGGAAAGGAAGCTAAACTGAGCAAGATATCATGGTGAGTTTCATCGAGGATGAAAAAAGAATTGTTATAAAAAGAATTGTGTGAGATCTAAAGAAAAAGAAATTCAGAAAAAGAATAACTTCAATTTTAATAAATTCAGATTGCTGAATAACATTTATATAGACCTATAAGACATAGATGAGAAAAGGCAGATAGAATGATGATAGATAGATAGATAGATAGATAGATAGATAGATAGAGGTAGATACACAGACCAAATCTTGTCCTTCCTACAATAAACATTATCAGTCAACTCTTGTATAACTACATTCTTCTACTCACAGCTTGTTCCTTCCATGTCTCAGTATGACCGCTCTTTTGAGAAGCAATTTCACTGTCTTCCCCTATAATAAATTTTCCTTAAATTTTAAAATTTCTTTTCATCCACTACTTTCTTAGCCACCCAATCCAAAAAAACTATTAATGATATTAAACACTAACAATACAAAATGCAACTAAATTTACACATGAATTAACATATAAACCCTAATTTGTTTCTATACAGTCACATTCTATTGACTATTCCATTTATCCTATTATTTATCTTGAAGGTTCTTTTGTTTTGTTTTGTTTTTGCCTATGAAAGTTATTTTATATTCTTATAAAATAAAACTAACCACTTTTTTTTTCTTTTCCTCAAAAAGTTGTCCAATATTGTTTAAAGGGAAAGCACATTTTAAAAGTAGGTTTTCTGTGGAAGCAAAGTGGGAATAACTAAAGATAATCCTAATTAATCATTAAACTTAGCCTTTACATTAGCTCCTGGCTTCCACAGTTAGAGACCCTGAAGACAAATGGCCAGAAAGGGGAGGAGTCATACCTTAATTACTGAAAGATGGTAATAGATAGATCTTTTTTTTTATCCCTTTTTCCTTTGTTTTTGGGTAACAGAAATATGTTGTGATTCTCATTCAGGAAAAATAAACTAAAACTTTCAGAGATCAACAATCACAGGTGGAAATTAGATAAACATTTTTCTTCAAACAATGTTTGTGTAATGCAAAGTCCTCTATCATTCTTATTTGCCCGTGTCTTTCTTTTATGTCTTTTATTCTTTCTTTACTTTTCTATTTTCAAGGGACAAACGAAGGAGTTAAAGGAGTAACAGCACAATTTATGTCTTTTTTTTGTTTCAGCTTTGTTCTAAGCCATTATGTTTTTATTGCTCTGGGATATAGGAAAGAGATAATCACTACTGTTTTAGCGACAGCAAACAGTGTAAAGAACAAAGCTAGTGTGTCCTTTCATGTCTAGGTTGTATTTCTTTTTTTTTTTTTTAGATTTTATTTCTATGTACAAATCCACATCGCTTCATGCTCCATTTAATTCTTCAATTTCCTTGTTAAATGTCAAAATTGTACATAAAATGTAGGCATTCAATCATGAAACTACTTACAGATTTTATTTAAGAGACCAAATAAAAAAAAAACACCTGAAAAGAGTGCATATCAATTAAGCATATACATCTATTTGTTATGAACAAACTCAAATTGTTAATATACAAGCTACAGAAGAGTATCTAATGTCCAAAAGGAGACAACTTGAGTGAAATACACAATACAGAATATAAAGGGTATAAAACAATGGTCATTATTTTTCAATTTTTAAAATTATTCTAAAACTTTATTTAAATTCAATTAATTAACATATAATACTATTGGTTTCAGAGGTAGAGTTCAGTGACTCATCAGTCTTATATAGTGCCCAGTGTTCATTACACCACGTGCCCCCCTTAATGTCCATCACCTAGTTACCCCATCCTCCCACCCCACTTTTTTCAATGTTTTAATTTAAATACTGAGAAATATTTAATTTACCTGAATTAAAGAAAAAAATGAGATATATGTAAGGCAAGCATAAGTGTGCTTAATAAAGCTCTAAAAACACAAATAAGAAAAATAGAAATAGTTTTCATTTTACTTACGTTCTTTCACTGGTATTTTATGACATGAAAAGAATATTGTCTAAACTCTCTTTCCTCTAACCACAAAACAACTAACTAGAATAATACTCTAATAAATGATGTTTCTAATGCTCACTGGCTTCCTTTAGATCAGTGTTATCTTTTCAGGAATGATCACTTTCTGTATATGGATAACCTGAAGATTCATAAAGAACACTAGAAAGTTTAGGAGTTTGCTTTATGTATTCATACACTAATGTAATAAACATGTACTAAACAACTGCATGTGCTAGGTCTGAGCAAAGTATAGAAGGTAGAAATTGAATAAAACAGCACTTTGTTCCTAAAGACACATGCAAGGAAAATTACACAGCAAAGTTTTAAGTGTTATTATGGAGATAAGATCAAAGTGCTGTGGAAGCACAAAAGTAAAGCAATCCTACCCAGAGGGTTAAGAAAGACTAAAAAACACTATATAGAGTCTCAACAAAAAATTTTGAAAGTCTAGAACTTGCATGAAACTCTGTCACCATTTAAGAGAACTAAAACTCAGAGAAATTAAAGAATTTTTGAGGATTTCAATTTTACTTCATTATTTCATGGTGATGAAAACAGCATATACCTTTGGAGTTGTTACTGGAAGGATTTTTTAAAGACTTTATTTATTAATTTGAGAGAGCAGAGAAAGAGAGAGAGAGCACAAGCAGGGCAGAGGGGCAGAGGAGCAAAGGGGGAGAGGCAGAGGGAGGAGCAGGCTCCCAGCTGAACAAGGAGCCACACATGGGGCTGGATCCCAGGACCCTGGGATTATGACCTGAGCCACAGGCAGACACTTAACTGACTGAGCCACCCAGGCGCCCTTACCATGAGGATTTTTAAAAGGCCTATCACTGCTCCTAATGCAAACAAACAAACAAACATTAATTAATTAAAATGACATTCAGCAAACATTAATTATCATCTCTGTATCTTCATTATTCATTATATTCAACATTGGATACCTGCAGCTCAGTTTAAATTGATGATACTAGACTATCAAAACCATGGAATGCATCTTATATTTTTGCCCTTTTTCCACCTCCATATTTAAGAGCTATACACCTATATATATATATATATCATTGTTATACACACACACACACACACACACACATATATACAGCCTCTATCTATAAATCTACATAAACTATTCCAAATCACCACTGGGCTCCTCCATTAACAATTCAATTAAAAATTTTCAAAGTAAAAGCTTGAAGCAAGTGAGATAGATAAGGATAATAGTTGTCAGGGACACTTTATCTGATATAAATGACATAATTTTGCAATAGATAAAGAAGAATACAAATTTTAAAGGATAATGAGTACAAGAAGGGACAAATTACTACAAATTAAGGAAGCCTTCTTTAAAACTAGAAAAGTCTCTGAACAATCTCATGGCATATAGGAGAATGCTCATTAAAATTGCAAAACTTAATGCATAGAAAACCAAAGACTTATTAAATTATGACATTAGTACAAATTCAAAAAATTTCAGAAAGATTCTTGAAATATTTTCTAGTTATCTACACAGAGCTCCATGACTATTACAAGAATATATGAGATTATGGGAGGTCTCCTTCAAAATAAACTGAAATATATTCACATTAACAGGGACAAATTTCATTTGAATAGAAGACAAAAAATTCTTTCATAGTGAAGTATAAAAATTCTATATAACTATTTAATTTTACTATTTATTGAATTGAGAATTGATACAATTTAGAAAACAAATTTATGAAATCTTGGAAGACATAAATACAAATTTCCAGAGGTGTGTGAGAATTTTTTCTCCCTTATAATTGAAGCTCCAAGATACAGAAGTCATGGGGAAAAAAGAATAGACTCATATTTTCAAAACACTAATCTCATATTGAATAAAGACATTAAAATATAGCTCTATGTGAGCACAAAGTAACATTTCTTGTCAATATTTCTTCTAAAAATGTTAGGCTTCATACAACAATTTTAGAATACTGACACAACAATGGAAGAGAATAATTGTATAAAACAACAAAATCTTGAATTTGGAAAGCTATGTACAGCTTTTGTTTCCTATAGGCAATTACATTTTAATCTAAAAATTATTTTACAAAAAGAAATTTGAGGGATGAAAATTATAATTTTTAATAGACTATTAGATCATATTGTGCAGGGTTTAAGAATAAAATTTGATGAGAACTATTATTGCATACTTCTTCTGAGAAGCAAGTAATTCAAATAGTTTATAGTTTTAGCAGAATATTCATTCAGCTTTTCCTATGTGTAAAATGCTATGCTACTTAGAGAATACAGACTTTTAAAAACTCTAAAATTATTAATCTTTAGTTTCTTAGTTTATTTTATGTTATATTTTTATATGTTGTAAAGTATTCTGCTTAAAATATATGCTAGATTCTTGTGTCTGAGACTGTTCAGAATAAGAACTTTTTTAGGATAAATATGAAGTCCTTTCATTGGCTTCTACTAGCAATTATATTATTCAATAGAAAGTTGATAACATTTGATAAATATTTAAGTTTACTTCTATAAAGCTATTTAACTTTATTTTTTAAGTTTGGAGGGCACCTAGCTGGCGTAATAGGTAGAGCGTGCCACTCTTGATCTCAGGGTCATAAGTCTGAGCCACATGTTGGACATAAAGATCATATAGGAAAAAATTAAAATTAATAAGTAAATAAATATAAATAAAAATATTTTAAATTAGTCTATTTTTAAAGTTTGGATAAATTAGTTAAGTATTATTTTGTAAACATAGACAAAAATATAGAACAGAGGGCCACCCATATCTCATTTAAAAGGACCAATAATAAAAAAAAATAATAAAACAAAATAAAAGGACCAATAATATATTTGGAAAAATTTATTCTTAATCATCCTTCCTCTGTTTGCTAGATAGATAGATAGATAGATAGATAGATAGATAGATAGATATTTGGAGCTTTCCCAAAGAACACACTACTGCTTAGAAACTTATGCCAAGCAGGTGTATATCTTGATTTTTTTAAATATTTGCATCTTCCAAAGTCATATTTGGAGCAGTATCTTCCGTTGGCATTTACCCGTTATAAACATAGAGAACAGTATTTCAACTGTCATAAAAACTATTAAAATTATCTACAGGGCAACCTGGTAGTTATCAATAGTTTAAAGCAAAAAGGAAAGAGTGAAGACAAATGACAAGCAGTTATTCTTAAGTCAAAGGATGCAATTTGCTTGCTGAAACAATCCTCTAAATGTGGCAGTAACCCCTGAATTAACATCTCATTTTATATCAAAATATATTAATATTATTAATTACCAAGATCTAGGATTTTTATGTCATTTTAAAGACCAAAAATTTAAATATTCAATAAATAGCTATTTAGCCAACCTTATATTATTATGAATCTTTTCTCTTTCCAAGTGAAATTTCCATGAATATCGAATACACCTATCATCATTAAGAATAAAATGTTTTAGAATTGAACTTTTAATGAGGATCAGAAAAGATACAAAAAAAAATAAATTTCTCCTCAATTTATTTTTTTATGTTACTGTCTGTGAGGAAACAATTATTTTAGTTATCAAAATTTTAAAACTGAAAACACTTCATAAGTTACACACTGTACTTGTTTGCTCCATATATTATTTTCTTAATTGAGCTATAATTGACATATATTAGTATACTGCATAATGATTTGATGTGTATACATATTGTGGAATGATCACCATAATAAATCTAAGTCATCATGTATCACCACACATAGTTACATATATATCCCTTGCTATTTGCCATATTCCACTACTGTCATGATTTTATTTTTTGTTTGTCTGCCCTTAGGAAGATGTTGATATCCTTTACCTGTTTCCCCGTTATTGCCATTATACATATTAAACTTATAAATTCAAAAGCTCTGAAATAATGCAGAACTGTCGTTAATTTGCTATGATTAGTCTGATTTTATTTACTTTTTAGTTTTTAAAGATTTTATTTATGTGTACACTTAGTGTGTGTACTTTGAATATAGTAGGCACTTAAAATACAGTGCCAAAAAAAGAAAAAAGAACAAAAAAACACAGTGTCAAATTAATGTCCTGTAACAAGAGCACACATTCACACTTAATAAGCTCTTAAAATGTGACACTAACACATGTATTTCATAGCTGACTTTATCTTTAGAAACAAGGGCCTATGTATTGATGAAGGATTTCCTAATAATAAATTAGTTCTCAGCTATAGAATCATTAATTCATCACTTGCTGAAAGGCTCATTTTTTAAAAGCCTCTTGAAAACGTAGAGTCATACAAAATGTAAAATGTAAACAATATTTTAAAAATAAAATTTTAGGGCAGCCCCGATGGCTCAACGGTTTAGTGCCACCTTCAGCCCAGGGTGTGATCCTGAAGATCCATGATCGAGTCCCACGTCGGGTTTCCTGCTTCTCCCTCTCCCTGTGTCTCTGCCTCTCTCTCTCTCTCTCTCTGTGTCTGTCATGAATAAATAAATAAAATCTTTAAAAATAAATAAATAAATAAATAAATAAATAAATAAATAAAAATAAAAATAAAATTTTAGGAGAAAAACGATGCCTACTTTCAATGCTTGTCTTGCTTTGTACCTTTAATGACCTGAAATGACATCACTATTACATGTGACTGGAAAACAAAATAAGACTAGTAAAATATTTAAAACTATACATATAAACAATTTTTGTCTATGTAATTATTTTTGTGATGTGAATATGAAGATTTCAGGAATATGATATATGACATCATTGTTTTGTGGAAAACATTAATCTTTTAATATAGAATTGTCTATTTAATATAGAATTGTCCATAGAATAGACAAGACTAGGAATTTTTATCATTCAAATTTATTGAATTTATCAACATTGAAATAATATTAAATCATATAAAATTTTCTTGGAATAATCACATCAAGCCACTGATTTGAAATGAAGGCAGTAGGCTTCATAATTTTCACTTCATACCTATGTTATGTATCAGGTTTTATGAGTATCTTCTTAAAATAAACTTCATAAAAATATTAATATTCTGAATATAAGACCTTTGTAAATGGTGGTATTTCCAGCTTCCGTTTGTTTTTGCTTTTAATATAATCAAAATACACATTAGGACTAAATTATAGCAAGTATGTTAAAACCCATGGCTGGTATATGTGCTAGATAGTATCTATTGTTCACAGACACTATCTCTTTTTTTTTTCTTCCTCCTCACCTTCTCTCTCTATAGCTTTCCCATGAATAGAGTATATTTTCTGACACCACACAGTTTATGCTTATCCATGAGACATGTAGTAACCAGGGGAATGAGGGCAGAAGTGCCAGAATGCTAATTCTCAATTCAGCCTTTAACTGACATTTCATGATTCCAACTCCTCCTCTTAACTGACTACACTCCACCCTAAGAAGCTGATGCCAGAATGCAGAGCTGTGTACACTATACCTGAATTCAACCCTTAGCCAAAGCAAGTTAAGTTGCTTTAGATGATTTCAGAAAACAAAGCAGAACCACAGTCAATCCTAAAACAAATGAGCTTTGAGATGCACGGTGCAGTTGTTTGTTCTGCAACAGTAGTGCAGCAAATCTAACATAGTCATTTTATTTTTCTCTAGCTTTATACTGACGTTATTCTCTAAGTTATTACAACATTACACATGTTTATGGTGTACTGCTTTTAATTTGTTGTGGGGTGCAACAAAGTTTAAAAATTTTTAAATTATGGGATCCCTGGGTGGCGCAGCGGTTTGGCGCCTGCGCGATCCTGGAGACCCGGGATCGAATCCCACATCAGGCTCCTGGTGCATGGAGCCTGCTTCTCCCTCTGCCTGTGTCTCTGCCTCTCTCTCTCTCTCTGTGACTATCATAAATTAAAAAAAATAAAAATAAAAAAAAATAAATAAAAATTTTTAAATTAAGTAAGCATTGAGTAATTTTCATGATTCAACAACCCAGTGTCACAAAAATGCTACAAAAAGTTCTCCAAAATAGTTTGCAAAAGAAAATTGTTTAAGATAACATTAGAAAAAAAGCCTGTCTTTAGAGTCGGTTAGTAGTATGTTTTTATTCTCAGTTATGAGGAGAATGTAATAAACAACTTTTCATGTATCCTATAGATATAGATATATAGATAGATAGATGATTCTTGTTTGCTCTGTGTTTATAGTGTAATATAAGAACTATGCCACAGTTAAATAAAAACAGTCCTGTCTTTGCATGGCACCATGTTAATTGAAATTCTTACATATCAGAACCATGGCCTTACTTCTGCATGGTTCTGTGGTAACTGAAGTTTGCTCAAAGCAAGGGCATGGTTCCAATATGCACAGGTTTCAGGTAACACGGTACCACACAAAATGAGGACTGCTGGCATTGTTGAACATTTTTCAGTTATTAAAAAATAACTACAAAATTACTTTTATTTATAGCATTTAATATTTTTGCATTAGAAATTATAATAAAAGATTCATCTTGTTCTTTCTCCCATTCTGTGTATTTTTTTTTTACTTTTATTTTTTTTTTATTATTTTTTTTTTAATTAACTTTTATTGGTGTTTAATTTACCAACATACAGAAAAACACCCAGTGCTCATCCCGTCAAGTGTCCACCTCAGTGCCCGTCACCCATTCCCCTCCAACACCCGCCCTCCTCCCCTTCCACCACCCCTAGTTCGTTTCCCCGAGTTAGGAGTCTTTATGTTCTGTCTCCCTTCCTGATATTTCCCAACATTTCTTTTCCCTTCCTTTATATTCCCTTTCACTATTATTCATATTCCCCAAATGAATGAGAACATACACTGTTTGTCCTTCTCCGATTGACTTATTTCACTCAGCATAATACCCTCCAGTTCCATCCACGTTGAAGCAAATAGTGGGTATTTGTCGTTTCTAATTGCTGAGTAATATTCCATTGTATACATAAACCACATCTTCTTTATCCATTCATCTTTCGATGGACACCGAGGCTCCTTCCACAGTTTGGCTATTGTGGCCATTGCTGATAGAAACATCGGGGTGCAGGTGTCCCGACGTTTCATTGCATCTGAATCTTTGGGGTAAATCCCCAACAGTGCAATTGCTGGGTCGTAGGGCAGGTCTATTTTTAACTCTTTGAGGAACCTCCACACAGTTTTCCAGAGTGGCTGCACCAGTTCACATTCCCACCAACAGTGTAAGAGGGTTCCCTTTTCTCCGCATCCTCTCCAACATTTGTTGTTTCCTGCCTTGTTAATTTTCCCCATTCTCACTGGTGTGAGGTGGTATCTCATTGTGGTTTTGATTTGTATTTCCCTGATGGCAAGTGATGCAGAGCATTTTCTCATGTGCATGTTGGCCATGTCCATGTCTTCCTCTGAGATTTCTCTTCATGTCTTTGGCCCATTTCATGATTGGATTGTTTGTTTCTTTGGTGTTGAGTTTAATAAGTTCTTTGTAGATTTTGGAAACTAGCCCTTTATCTGATATGTCATTTGCAAATATCTTCTCCCATTCTGTAGGTTGTCTTTTAGTTTTGTTGACTGTATCCTTTGCTGTGCAAAAGCTTCTTATCTTGATGAAGTCCCAATAGTTCATTTTTGCTTTTGTTTCTTTTGCCTTCGTGGATGTATCTTGCAAGAAGTTACTGTGGCCAAGTTCAAAAAGTGTGTTGCCTGTGTTCTCCTCTAGGATTTTGATGGAATCTTGTCTCACATTTAGATCTCTGATCCATTTTGAGTTTATCTTTGTGTATGGTGAAAGAGAGTGGTCGAGTTTCATTCTTCTGCATGTGGATGTCCAATTTTCCCAGCACCATTTATTGAAGAGACTGTCTTTCTTCCAATGGATAGTCTTTCCTCCTTTATCGAATATTAGATGGCCGTACATTTCAGGGTCCACTTCTGGGTTCTCTATTCTGTTCCATTGATCTATGTGTCTGTTTTTGTGCCAGTACCACACTGTCTTGATGACCACAGCTTTGTAATACAACCTGAAATCTGGCATTGTGATGCCCCCAGCTAAGGTTTTCTTTTTTAAAATTCCCCTGGCTATTCGGGGTCTTTTCTGATTCCACACAAATCTTAAAATAATTTGTTCTAACTCTCTGAAGAAAGTCCATGGTATTTTGATAGGGATTGCATTAAACGTATAAATTGCCCTGGGTAACATTGACATTTTTACAATATTAATTCTGCCAATCCATGAGCATGGAATATTTTTCCATCTCTTTGTGTCTTCCTCAATTTCTTTCAGACGTGTTCTATAGTTTTTAGGGTATAGATCTTTTACCTCTTTGGTTAGGTTTATTCCTAGGTATCTTATGCTTTTGGGTGCAATTGTAAATGGGATTGACTCCTTAATTTCTCTTTCTTCAGTCTCATTGTTAGTGTATAGAAATGCCATTGATTTCTGGGCATTGATTTTGTATCCTGCCACGCTACCAAATTGCTGTATGAGTTCTAGCAATCTGGGGGTGGAGGCTTTTGGGTTTTCTATGTAGAGTATCATGTCATCGGCGAAGAGGGAGAGTTTGACTTCTTCTTTGCCAATTTGAATGCCTTTAATGTCTTTTTGTTGTCTGATTGCTGAGGCGAGGACTTCCAGAACTATGTTGAACAGCAGTGGTGAGAGTGGACATCCCTGTCTTGTTCCTGATCTTAGGGGAAAGGCTCCCAGTGCTTCCCCATTGAGAATGATATTTGCTGTGGGCTTTTCGTAGATGGCTTTTAAGATGTCGAGGAAAGTTCCCTCTATCCCAACACTCTGAAGGGTTTTGATCAGGAATGGATGCTGTATTTTGTCAAATGCTTTCTCTGCATCTAATGAGAGTATCATATGGTTCTTGGTTTTTCTCTTGCTGATATGATGAATCACATTGATGGTTTTACGAGTGTTGAACCAGCCTTGTGTCCCAGGGATAAATCCTACTTGGTCATGGTGAATAATTTTCTTAATGTGTTGTTGGATCCTATTGGCTAGTATCTTGTTGAGAATTTTTGCATCCATGTTCATCAGGGATATTGGTCTGTAATTCTCCTTTTTGGTGGGGTCTTTGTCTGGTTTCGGAATTAAGGTGATGCTGGCCTCATAGAACGAATTTGGAAGTACTCCATCTCTTTCTATCTTTCCAAACAGCTTTAGTAGAATAGGTATGATTTCTTCTTTAAACGTTTGATAGAATTCCCCTGGGAAGCCATCTGGCCCTGGACTCTTGTGTCTTGGGAGGTTTTTGATGACTGCTTCAATTTCCTCCCTGGTTATTGGCCTGTTCAGGTTTTCTATTTCTTCCTGCTCCAGTTTTGGTAGTTTGTGGCTTTCCAGGAATGCGTCCATTTCTTCTAGATTTCCTAATTTATTGGCGTACAGCTGTTCATAATATGTTTTTAAAATCGTTTGTATTTCCTTGGTGTTGGTAGTGATGTCCCCTTTCTCATTCATGATTTTATTAATTTGAGTCTTCTCTCTCTTCTTTTTAATAAGGTTGGCTAATGGTTTATCTATCTTATTAATTCTTTCAAAGAACCAACTCCTGGTTCTGTTGATCTGTTCCACAGTTCTTTTGGTCTCGATATCATTGAGTTCTGCTCGAATTTTAATTAACTCTCTTCTTCTGCTGGGGGTGGGGTCTATTTGTTGCTTTTTCTCTAGTTCCTTTATGTGTAATGTGAGCTTTTGAATTTGAGATCTTTCCAGTTTTTGAATGGATGCTTGTATTGCGATGTATTTCCCCCTCAGGACTGCTTTTGCTGCATCCCAAAGATTTTGAACGGTTGTATCTTCATTTTCATTAGTTTCCATGAATCTTTTTAATTCTTCCTTAATTTCCTGGTTGACCTTTTCATCTTTTAGCAGGATGGTCCTTAACCTCCACGTGTTTATGGTCCTTCCATATTTCTTGTTGTGATTAAGTTCTAATTTCAAGGCATTATGGTCTGAGAATATACAGGGGACTATCCCGATCTTTTGGTATCGGTTCAGACCCGATTTGTGACCCAGTATGTGGTCTATTCTGGAGAAAGTTCCATGTGCACTTGAGAAGAATGTGTATTCAGTTGAGTTTGGATGTAAAGTTCTGTAGATATCTGTGAAATCCATCTGGTCCAGTGTATCATTTAAAGCTCTCGTTTCTTTGGAGATGTTGTGCTTAGAAGACCTATCCAGGGTAGAAAGAGCTAGATTGAAGTCACCAAGTATAAGTGTATTATTATCAAGGTATTTCTTGAGTTTGGTTATTAATTGGTTTAAATATTTGGCAGCTCCCACATTCGGGGCATATATATTGAGGAGTGTTAAGTCCTCTTGTTGGATAGATCCTTTGAGTATGAGATAGTGTCCCTCTTCATCTCTCACTATAGTCTTTGGGGTAAATTTTAATTTATCTGATATAAGGATGGCAACCCCTGCTTTCTTTTGAGGACCATTTGAATGGTAAATGGTTCTCCAACCTTTTATTTTCAGGTTGTAGGTGTCCTTCTGTCTAAAATGAGTCTCTTGTAGACAGCAAATAGATGGGTCCTGCTTTTTTATCCAGTCTGAAACCCTGCGCCTTTTGATGGGGTCATTAAGCCCGTTCACATTCAGAGTTACTATTGATAGATATGAGTTTAGTGTCATCATATCTATTCAGTCCTTGTTTTTGTGGATTGTTCCACTGAACTTCTTCTTAAAGGGGAATTTTAAGAGTCCCCCTTAAAATTTCTTGCAGAGCTGGTTTGGAGGTTACATATTCTTTCAGTTCCTGCCTGTCTTGGAAGCTCTTTATCTCTCCTTCCATTTTGAATGAAAGCCTTGCGGGGTAAAGTATTCTTGGTTGCATGCTCTTTTCATTTAGGACCCTGAATATATCCTGCCAGCCCTTTCTGGCCTGCCAGGTCTCTGTGGAGAGGTCTGCTGTTACCCTAATATTCCTCCCCATAAAAGTCAGGGACTTTTTTTCTCTTGCTGCTTTAAGGATCTTCTCCTTATCTTTGGAATTTGCAAGCTTCACTATTAAATGTCGAGGTGTTGAACGGTTTTTGTTGATTTTAGGGGGGGATCTCTCTATTTCCTGGATCTGAATGCCTGTTTCCCTTCCCAGATTCGGAAAGTTTTCAGCTAGGATTTGTTCAAATACATATTCTGGCCCTCTGGCCCTTTCCGCGCCCTCGGGAACCCCAATTAAACGTAGGTTTTTCTTCCTCAGGCTATCATTTATTTCCCTTAATCTATCCTCATGGTCTTTTAATTGCCTGTCTCTTTTTTCCTCAGTTTCCCTCTTTGCCATCAACTTGTCTTCTATGTCACTCACTCGTTCTTCCACCTCGTCAAGCCTCGTCGTTAGGACTTCTAGCTTGGATTGCATCTCATTTAATTGATTTTTAATTTCTGCCTGATTGGATCTAAATTCTGCAGTCATGAAGTCTCTTGAGTCCTTTATGGTTTTTTCTAGAGCCACCAGTAGCTGTAAAATAGTGCTTCTGAATTGGCTTTCTGACATTGAATTGTAATCCATATTTTGTAACTCTGTGGGAGAGTGGGCTGTTTCTGATTCTTTTTTTTGAGGGGTTTTCCTTCTAGTCATTTTGCTCAGTGCAGAGTGGCCAAAAAGAAGTTGTATTGGGAAAAGGAGAAAAAGAGAGAGAAGGAAAGAAAAGAGAAAAAGAAAAAAGAGAAAGAAGAAAAAAATAGGGGAAAAAGAGAAGAAAAAGAAAGAAAAAGAAAGAAAGGAGAAAAAAGAAAAAAGGGGGGGTGGGGGAAGCAATCAGAAATCAAGAAGATAGAAAAAAAAAAAGCACAAAACAAAACAAACAAAAAAAAAAAAAAAAAAACAAAACAAAAAAACAAAAAACAAAAAAAAACCCCACGGGGGAGTATCTTCCGATTCTGTGTAGTTTAAGTCCCTTGATTTCCCTTGGAACTGGTCCGTCTCGCTGGTCTTCTGGGGGAGGGGCCTGCTGTGCTGATTCTCAGGTGTTAGCACTTGGGGGAGCTGCTCTGCCCCTGCCTGGTGCAGGGCTCGGTGGGGGTTGTTCACCCCATGAGGCCCCGGGAGGAAGCCACAGTGGCGGGGGCAGCTCTGGGACCCTGGATCCAGCCCCCGCAGTAGCTCCGGGGCTCTCCTTCTGCAGGGCCTGGGGGCTCCGGGGCGGGGCCGCTGATCTGCTCAGTTCCAGGCAGGAGCGTCCTTGCTGTCCTGGGCCCTCCCGGCCTCTGCCTGTCCCGGGGGAGGCCGGATCCTGGGCTGTGTCCCGGCGCCCTGTGCTCCGGGGCCTGCGCTGTTGGATTCGCGCTCCCGGCGGTGCAGCCCCCTCCGCGGAGCCGCCGCCCGAGCCTCTCCGAGCTGTTCCCGGAGCCGCGCAGCCCCCTCCGCGCGGAGCTTCTTCCTCTGCCCGAGCCGCCGCCGCTGAGCTGTTCCCGGAGCCGCGCAGCCCCCTCCGCGGAGCCGCCGCCCGAGCCCCTCCGAGCTGTTCCCGGAGCCGCGCAGCCCCCTCTGCGCGGAGCTTCTTCCTCCGCCCGAGCCGCCGCCGCTGAGCTGTTCCCGGAGCCGCGCAGCCCCCTCCGCGGAGCCGCCGCCCGAGCCCCTCCGAGCTGTTCCCGGAGCCGCGCCGCCCC
Source organism: Vulpes lagopus (assembly GCF_018345385.1). Taxonomy (NCBI): domain Eukaryota; kingdom Metazoa; phylum Chordata; class Mammalia; order Carnivora; family Canidae; genus Vulpes; species Vulpes lagopus. Next base: position 89,421,181 of record NC_054829.1, on the reverse strand, counting down.
TTCCGCAGAGCTTCTTCCTCCGCCCGAGCCGCCGCCGCTGAGCTGTTCCCGGAGCCCCGCAGCCCCCTCCGCGGAGCCGCCGCCCGAGCCCCTCCGAGCTGTTCCCGGAGCCGCGCAGCCCCCTCCGCGCGGAGCTTCTTCCTCCACCCGAGCCGCCGCCGCTGAGCTGTTCCCGGAGCCCCGCAGCCCCCTCCGCGGAGCCGCCGCCCGAGCCCCTCCGAGCTGCTCCGGGTCCCGCCGAGCGCTGCAGCCCTTAGGGAGCTCGGGGCACTCTCCGGGGCGCAGTTCCTCTGTTACTGTCCCAGGGAGCCCGAGGGCGTCCCCGCCTTTCTGGGGATCCTGCTCCAATTCCCCGGGAGCCCCTTTCCGCGGGGAAGGTCGGTGCAGCTCCTGCTCCTCCGGGACGGGGCTCTCCTGTCCTGGGGACACTCGCCCCGGCCTCAGCCCGGCTCCTCGCGGGGCCCCTCCCCCTTGGAGGCCTTTTGTGTCTTTATTTCTTTTTCCCCGTCTTCCTACCTTGATAGAAGCGCGAACTCTTCTCACTGTGGCGTTCCAGCTGGTCTCTCTTTAAATCTCAGGCCGAATTCGTAGGTTTTCAGGATGATTGGATGGTTTTCTAGGTAATTTGTTGGGGACAGGTGACTTGGGGACCCTACTCCTCCGCCATCTTGCCCCTCCCCCTCCCATTCTGTGTATTTGATTACTTTTACTTTCTTCAAGATTTCTGTAATTTCAATTTATTTCAAGGAAAAAAATTGGTTGAATTAATCATGGTTGATTAAACTTAGTAATGTTTGATTAAATGACCAATACATTCAAATCAAAAGTTAACCAGAGGATCTCATAAGAATTTGGAAGAATGGAAATTAGTCACACCTCAGTTTATGAGTATAAATCAGTTACAAGAAATAGAATCTACTTGCCTCTTATAAATAGAAAAATATAGGAAACACATTGATAAATTTATTGCTTTCAATTCTATTTTAATCTGTGGGTCAGTCCTCCATATGTACACATTTGACTTAAATGTATTACAAACTCATCCATACAAATATTATTGAATGAAATAATTTAAGAATGAATTTTCTACTTTCTGTTTAAAAAAAAAAAAAGATTTTATTTAGTTATTCATGAGAGAAACAGAAAGAGAGAGGCAGAGACACAGGCAGAGAGGAGAAGCAGGCTCAATGCAGGAAGCCCGATGTGGGACTCAATCCCGGGACTCCAGGATCACCTGAGCCAAAGGCAGGCGCTCAACCACTAAGCCACCCAGACGTCCCAAATTTTCTATTTTCTACTTTTTAATAAATCTGTCAGAAGTTCGTTTCTGAACAGAACATATTGATTCTTTAATTCTTTTCAAACTGTCCCTCAATAGCCCTATAACCATCACCATAGAAACTGTGATCATTCTTATAAAGCTGTTTTAATTGTTGTGTCTTCAAGTGGAATATATCATGCTTTCATTGAGTCACTCTGGATCGATGTTATCTAAATTATGTTCCAGCAATATTGCTAAAGTTACATCATGAAATAGATCCCACTTAATCTTTGAGAGGTTTCTGTTTATTCTTAAACTCTGAGCAGATAACAACATTAAGACATTTTTACAAAATATGTTACTTGAATGAACTCTTTTCCTGAGGAAAATAAAAACATAAATCTTAATTAATTTTAATGTCAGACTGTCTTGCAGTAGTCAAAGAAAAAATGGTTTGAATTTTCCCCTCTCCCCACTATTCCACTGCAGGGACCTGATAACTATAGAAATATCTACTTATAACCTAGAACCACAAACTGAGTAACTGTGAGCCTTGAAGTACCATGTCTGGGATCCTCAACCTCTCTATCTGTAAAATGATGATCTCTCCCTTTTAATTAGTGCTATCATTAAAAATAAATGATAATATGGCATAAGTTATAAATTGTTGTTCATTTGTGTTATTATTATTATTATTACATGCTATTTCTGTTTACTTTTTAAAGTACCCATATAAAAATTGTTGGGCATCCTTTGGCTCAAATATAATAAATTCTACAGTAGAGTATTATTTATTTGGGGAGATGATTTATATATTTTGCTGGCATGAAATAATATTGTCATCTGCTATTTCAGGCCCTCCGCTGCCCATAAGAATGAAGTAAGGTAAGTGTCAATGCAGCTGAGCTGCAGTTACCTAGTAGATTGATATATATCCATTTCTAGAGTAAGTAGGCAAAAGTAGCAAGCCTTAATGAGCTAACCAATTTAGGAGATCAGAATCAAGCTGGCGTTAACAGTGGTGTTGTCAGTCTAAGTCAAATTCATAAAGCCTTTGAATTATTCCTTATAATTTTTAAAGCACTGTTATTTAATTATACAACCTTTGGTTAGATTCCTGGGTATTAACCATTTCAACAAGAGGTGACAAGGTGTCAAAACTGTAACTGACTTTTCCAATGTAGAATCCAATTATCTAAAATTGAGTGGGGCTGGTATACTACATTAGTGTTCCTATAAATAGTTACTTCAGATTACAATTGGACCAAGAACCAAGTCATTTAAAATTTTAGAAAATCTGTAGGCAGAGTAATGTTGAAACCAGATTAATATCAGGAACTAGAAATTATGGTGGCAGTTGAAAAAAGTGACAAATGAGAACAAAGATAATCTACAGAAATCAGGTACCCAGACAAGGAGAACCAGGGCCAGAAATCAAGGTAAGGTATACAGGCAGCAACAACACTGTACTAGGAGCTGGAAAATAATATTATTTTAAATATGTAACTATCTAACCCAGAAGACCCATTTCTTGTCTATAACAAGAATGGTTCAGGAATAGGGAGGAGTTGATTAAATGCCAGAATTTTATTTTAATTGTTATTTGAGAAAAGCAGGTAAGATTCAGAGAGGTATCTATCTTGCTCCAGGTCACCTAACTTTTAAGACACAAAATAAGAATTTAGAAGTAAAGTCCAAATTCACAACAATTTCTCACTTTCCCCAAGATTAGCGAAATCTCAATCGATATTACAAGGATGTTGACCCCTAAGAGCTATTTACCACTGCCCTGTGTATTTCCTAAATAATTCTTAAAAAGTACAAATCTTAAAATAGCATACCAGTTCTCTCTACCTTGCAGGTCAAAATAAGAGGATTTTCGCTTATAAGATTGAAATATAAGATCCCGAAATTCATTTTTAACACTTGAGATCATATTCCATTTCTCCATGTGGAAATATTTTCTCTCCATTTTTCCTCAGTATGCTGGTGTTAATGACTCTGTATGATATACTGAAACATGAATCAAGAAAGTACGTTCTTTGAAAGAAATAAAAGTTGAAAAATGGTTTTAGTTATCAGAGAAAACTTAATCATAGATTTGGAAAATTATCTCTCCACATCATTAATTATTAATCCCAGAATCCATAAAGTACAAGGCATTCTCATTATCCTAGTATTTATTGTCCAAGTCTTCATATTTATGATTCTGTATAGTGAAGTAAAATCTGCTATACAACAAAATATTCACAAATGAACTACTTATAAAATTAAACCTTTCTCAATACTCTCTTCCATTCCTAACCCCATTCTCAATACAATGTACTTAAATGATGATTTTTGCATTAATTGAGAATTTTAACAGGCTTTGGGAAGGTCAATAAAATCCTGGTGTATTCTCATGAAAATGAGACTTTAAAACATATTTTTTTTACAATTGAAGTGAGTGATGTCACAGCATGGGGGGGAAACATTCTATTTTGTTCAAAAGACATTACCTTCTCCAAAGTTGTAATTATAACCTAAATGTTGTAAAATATAAGGTAAACGCATTATTTTCTTGTTGTTTCAGTTTACAGCCACTTAAATCTTTTCTTGCTATTTCCTTTAAAATTTTGTCTCCATGTTGACTGGACTCACACTTTCCATCTCCAGAACTTTCTCATCATCCAAGCTGAAGTGGCATACCCATAAAACAGTAATTCCCCGTTCTGTCTTCCTTAGTCCCTGGAACCCATCTTTCCACTCTCTGTCTCAGTGATTTTGACTACTCAAAGCATCTCATGCAAGTAAAAGCTTATAGCATTTGTCCTTTGGTGACTGGCTTATGTCATTTAACATAATGTCTTCAAGGTTCACCCATATTATGTGTCAGCATCTGCTTCCTTTTTAAGGATAAATAATATTCCATTGTAAGTATATACCACATTTTGTTTATCCATTCATCTATCAGTATACATCTGGGTTGCTTCAACCTATCGGCTGTTGTGAGCACTGTTGCTATGAACACAGCATACAAATACTTATTAGAATTCCTTTTTTTTCCTATTATTTTGGGTGTACACACAGAAGTGGAATTGTCAGATCATATGGTTTATTCTACGTTTAATTTTTTGAAGGAAAACATACTGTTTTCTACACCAGCTGCATTACTTTCCCATACTTACTAAAAAGAGTTTCAGATATCATTGCACACACATAATAAAACATTGATGGATTTTGGCATGAAGTGGGGCAGTTTCACAGCTCATCAACATGCCTCCCTATAAAGTAAGGTTATGAGCAGGGCAGAAAACAGAACATACAGAACAGATCCACTTTTCCTTATGACTCTCATGAAAACAGAACATACAGAACAGATCCACTTTTCCTTATGGCTCTCATGAGCTTTTCTTTTAAAGACAGCAAAACCCTAACCTATTCCACAAATTTTTTATCTATAAAACATAGGAATGGTTATTTAGTTTCACATGAACAATTAGTGTACATTTGTTACCATTCTTTCAATTTAATGGCACAGAAGTAATATTTTCACTTAATAAATTTGTGTTTTCAGATTAACTTATCTATTTCATGGGGTGGTCTTGATATTGATTTTGAAAAATCATGCTATTACTCTAAGGTAACAGTGCTGCACATAAATAGGAATATTTATTTGTAACATAAAACACAATAACATTTATAAATTTATTTTTATAAATATTTGCATATTAATGTAAAATTATTCTGAAATATTTTTATAATTTATCATTATTGATATAGAATTATGGGACTTTAGCATGAAATTTTAATTGAAATTTTTAGTGATATTGATATTTTTATTTGGGGACAGGAAGAATGATCAATGCTTAACATCTACACATTTAACAAGCTCAGTAATATCTCTGAACCTTGAAATTGAAACAATTAGTTACTTTTGAGCCAAATTAATATTAAATTTACAAAATATACACAACAGCTATTTTGACAACAGCATTCTTCCTAGGAGCACAAAATGATCACGGACATAAAATACACACAGGAGGAAAATACGAAATAAATCCCCTGAAGAAACTTATATTACAAATGTCTATGAGACTGCAATTTTTTTTGTTTTTGTCTTTAAGATCTTTTAAGTCAAGTAACTCTCATTTATAATGTGAAAGATATATATATATCTTTCTGAAATATATATATATATCTGAAAGATATATATACATATATATATATATATATCATACATTAAGCGCCTCTGCCCTCTTGAAACATAAGTTATTTCTGGCATCAGAGATCATCTACTGTATAAATAGTGGAATGGGGGATCAGTAGAACTAGCACCAAACTTTGTCTTGACTGGTACAAACAAACTTTAGTGAATTGGTCCTGCAACCCAAGAAAATGTCTGAAAACAAATGGTTAAGAGAGCAGTGTGTTCAATATCCCCTGGCATTAATTTAGCTTGCTTTTTTAACTTCCATTTTGTCTCAGTTCAGTTTGTATGGTACCCCAAAAAGTAGTTACAGGTTATTTTCCAAGGCCTGTGGGTTGTCAAAGGCAACATTAGGCTTGACATGTTAGCCTTGTTAAGAAGATAAAATCTATAATAGATGTTATAATATTCTGTTATAATATTCCCCATCCAAGTGATGGGTGAAATAAAATCATTTCCCATATCTTTCTGGGCTCTATGTAGCCTCTAATAATTTACTTTCCCCTCCAGGTTACCTATTGGTATAGTAGAAAATGTGAATAATTAGGATAATACTATTTAGCATGTCAGTCTATGTTGTTATTTTTTCTTCCTGAAATAAGGAGTAAAATATTTCTTTGTGGCCTATTCATCTTATAACCATGAAACTGAACCAAGTATTTAGTTTCAAATTTAAATGGTAGCCACCTCTAATATATGGGGTGAACTCTATATATTAAAAAAAATAAATAAACTGCCCAGTAATTACTGATGTGAAAGATATGGAAAGTACATTAAATTTAAATCATAAGATTGCTCTCTTTAACAGCCAGCTGCTTACCATTATATTTTTTCATATTATCAATGTTCTGAAAGTAAACTTTCATTCAGTTTAAAAAATGCTTTCTAATTTCTTATTTCAATTAAATGATAAAGCATGTGTGCTCACTTCAATTTAATGCAGTAATGTTCAGGTTTTTTGTTTTAACTGACAAGTATATTTCTCTTGAAATATGTGAATTTCAAATGGAAATATATAGGAAGAAAAAAGAGATCTTTTCTCTAGCTTTCCTATTACGCTGTTCTGAGTGAATGATCAAAGCATGTGATTATTTTCGTAGTTATTCATAATGACACAGAAATAATACACTTAGGATAAAAAGTGTATAAACATATCATTGTGAATTTCATTAGTCTAATATTGACTTTTGGCACTTACACACTTAACTTACTCCTTGACATTATTCAATCAGCTTATGATGGGATAAAACAAGAATATTAGAATACACATTGATGCTTTACTAAAACAGGAAAGATGTTTACATTACATCTGGAAAGTTACAGGTTTTAAGGTAGAAAACACCAGAGTTTACAGCTTGAGGTTAACATAATAGACTAGTTTCCAAATGACAAAAATGTTTAAATATAGAATTATAAATTCACTAATATTTAGTTCTTATTGCTTATTTTATCAAATTTTTGAAATTACATAGCACAAAGAAATGTTAAAATGGTAACCTAGAATGTCAAAAAAAAGATTATGGGACTTTATAAAATATTTAGTTTAAATGCATCATTTTCAAAAAAGAGATAGGAATACAGAAATCACATTATTTACTTAAGATAAGACATTTAGGTTATGAAAGACCTAGGGTCATAATCCCACTTTGTATATTTTAGCTTATTTTCTTTCTATTCTATTGTGTGGCTGTTTGTTTAAACTTTAAGATATCAAATCCTTGACACTTTAGAATTTTTCTAAGAACCCACATAAAAAGGGATTACAACTACATTCATTTCGATAAAGTGTAATGAACTACTACTACCAAAAAGTACAACTTGGCATTTTTCAGGGCATGTATCTAAAAATTTGCCACAATCCTAATTGTGCAGAAATCCCAAACGTACAACATGAATTTTCAAACATCTCAGAACAAATTAAAAACAAAACCAAATGGAGATGCCTGGGTGCCTCAGTGGTTAAAGCTTCTGCCTTCAGCTCAGGGCATGATCCCAGTCCAGGGATGGAATCCCATGCATCAGGCTCCCTGTGAGGAACCCGATTCTCCCTCTACCTATCTCTCTGCAGCTCTCTCTCTCTCTCTCTCTGTGTCTCTCATGAATAAATAAATAAATAAAATCTTAAAAACAAAACAAAACAAAACAAAAAACACGAATGAAATGCAAAAACTCCTTCAACTAAAGTAGGGACAAACAAAGCAAACAGCCCTACAGTGAAATTATAACTGCCACAGACTAAAGAAACACATGCAAATATAAATAAAAAGAGCTAATGTATAAACACAGCACCCTTTAAAAATCTCTTACACCTTAGTTTTGTTTAAAAAAAAAATCACAATCCTGTAATTGACTAAGTTATGTCATGTCTTAATTCTTTTAAGCTAAACATAACATTTTAAAATCAAAGACCTTTAAAATACTTTGACTTTAATAATTAATAATAATAGCAAAATGCAGTTGATCTTGTTTGAAAGAGATTCTCTAGACTGGAAGAAATTTTAAATATCACTGGGTCCCATTACATTATAACGTCTAAATCTACTGCATCATTCTTACCAGTTAGTTATAGAAAAATTTCAGTGATAATAAGTCTGCAACATTCATGGACTGTTATAGAACCTATCCTTATATCATAATCTATCTTTATATATATTCCTTATAGGGTCTTTATTATGCCTTTTAGATCCAAGCAGAATCATTAACATGACTTTACTTCTGGTCCAAATTACAAAGAAAATACTAAGCCAACATCTATAAAAAAAAAAAAAAAGTAAAAATCACTCAATAACTAAATATTTAAGAGTATCGAAGTATGTAAATTCCTTTAATAATATTTTGATATGCTATATTATGAGATTTCTTAAAGCATGTGATATTTTAAACGGATACACTGGTTGGGAAAAACGCCTTGTTTTTTTGTTTGTTTCTCCGCCTTAAACTATCTTTCTAAATCCATGTTACTCTTCATTCTTTGACAAAACATGTAATTTAACCTGATTGATATGAACTTTAAAAAGGCATTTCCCAAAGAAATGTTAAAATAAAGCAGCAGCTAACAAAAAAAGTGTTAACCAATAGCCAATAAAATTAATGACACTAAGTAGGGCAGAAGCATTAAAGAACAGTTTTCCTTTCTTTTTGGTTCATTTGTGGAGAAATACATGCACGAAGGAAGAGGAACTGACTGTGATAATCAGCAGTGAAAAGTTTTATTACTTGAGTTCTTCTGCTTATTCTGTAGATTTGCAAATGCTAATCATCTTTTGCATTATTGCTTTATAGTGACATCCTTTCTTTTTTTCCTTTTTTTAGGTTGTAATAGTCTATACAAAGAATTGAGTATGGGGAAAAAAAGAGGAATGACCGCTTATTGTGTCAGGTTCAACATTAGTAATGAAAGCACTTGAAAGGAAATTATACCTTTCTTTTTTAAAGGATTTTAGGATATGTTACTTATTAATCTTTCTGTGCCTTCATTTCCTCAGTTGTAACATAGACATAATATCACATAAGGGAATAATTAAATGAGTTAATCTTTGTAAAGCTAAGAACAGTACATGACTCTTAATTTGAATTATACAAGTGCTGTTGATTTAACAAATACATTATTTTAAACAGTGTACTTATAAATTTAACAAATAATATAAATACCACGAATAAAAGTTTGTGCTAAGGGGGGGCACCTGGGTGGCTCAGTGGTTGAGTGTCTGCCTTTGGCTTAGGTCGTGATCTCAGGGTCCTGGGATTGAGTCCCACATTGGGCCCCCACAGGAAGCCTACTTTTTCCTTCCACCTATGTCTCTGGCTCTCTCTGTGTACCTCACAAATAAATAAAATCATTAAAAAAATGAAAATAAAAATAAGCTGATAATCACATTATGATTAGGTAAACTTTAGGAAATCTCTAAAATCATAAGTTCCATACAACATCATGTATTTTATAGTCCCCCTGCCCTATTCTCATCGCCAACTTTTTCATACAGGATACACTAAATTCAGTGCTTATTATTGTTTTTCTTCCTTGTGCCCACAATTATTACACTGGAATACTGAATACTGAAAACAACCATACAAAGCAGGTGCTACTGTGCTTATGTTTCCTGTGAGAATACTTGACTTCAATAAAATTAGTAAGTTGTACTGTGTTATCTGGCTACTAAGTAGAAATGTGTTAAATTTCAAAGATTTTCATTTTCCCACCAGTCTAATCTCCCCTGGAAGGTAAAAAATGGTAAATTAATATTGAATAGTTTAGCATTTACTTAAAAGGTTGTTAAGTAATCTTTGTTATTATCTACATTATGGAATAAATTCAAATGAAGTATTTCATTTTTCTGAAAACAGAATTTTTCCATGGGATAATGTTAGCAGGTACAGTCGGAAATTGGCACCATGCCTTTTACCTGTGCATAAGAGCTACTTTCACAACAATGGTGATGAGCCCACAGTCTTTCTCAGTGATCTGATAAATTATATTTACAAGGCACTATAAAGAGTACAATGGTACTGTCCTGCACTGGTGAACTGAAACACTTCAGTCATCTCATCAGGCTGCCCCAATTTATCTGAATAATAGCAATCGTGTGTTCAATGTATAAAGAAGGATTGTCAAACCAGATGCAAATATTATAATACGATTTCTTGACTTGACAAATTGCACAAGAGACCAGATATTATGACTCACTAAGGGGCAATAAACAGCTAAAAACTGAAATAACAATACTCAATCAAAGTGAGTGGTTTCTCTGGGGATTTTTATTTTTTTTTATTTGGTACTAAAATCCACCTGTTCTTGACTAACACATAGAGTCTGAAAACAACCTTCCTGAGTCTTTTTTAAAAATTTATTTAATAAACTGTTACTGATGTGACCACATCTTCCAATAAGGTGAACAGATACTATGAAACACAGAAGGATCCTTTCACAAGTAGTATCAATCGATAATACTTAATTCATCAAACACCTAGCCAGTCCCCCTTTCCTTCTCACCCTGGGCTTTTTTTTTTTAAGATTTTATTCATGAGAGACAGAGAGAGAGGGGCAGAGACATAGGCAGAAGGAGAAGCAGACCTCCTGTGGGGATCCTGATGTGAGACTCAATCCCAGGACCCCGGGGATCATGATCTGAGCCAAAGGCAGATGCTCAATCACTGAGCCATCCGGATGCCCCTCGCCCTGGGCTTCTTCCTGCATATTCAGGGTCTCACCAGCCAGAGAGAGAATGCCCCAGTCACCCCTCGAAGCTCTGTCCATTTCTGCCAGTGATCAACTGCTCCTCTGCAGCCTTGCAGGCCATAGGTATTATACCTTGGCAGGGAGAACTCAGGGCTATTTGAGAAGGAATTCCAAGCATGGTGCATAGTGGAGGCACAGGTGCTATTGAATGAGAACTCTTGGTTCTTTGGAATGTGTGCCTTGCAGAAAGAGGAGAGCCAGAGAAAGGACTTAACTCAATTCTCGCAAGTTCAGAGCCCAAGGCAAGTATCTTGACTGCCTAGATCGAAGAGGACTAAGGGACAGATCCAAGTTTTGTGAGGCCTGGAGTTTACAAAATCTGCAGGAGTCTATTTGAAAAGTAATACATAAGTAAGAAGAAAAAGGGAAAAAAAAAATCCCAGGATCCCTTCTAGAGCCTTGTGAAGAGCCCTAGTGCAAGGGAAGGCCCTAAAACATAAGCTTGCTCAGCTGCACAGCCTATGTGCCCCTGTCACCAAGTAAAAGGTGGAGAAGGGTAGTCAGTAGGCCAGAAGAGTTTTAAGGAGATTTTGCTTGTTTTCAGGACCTAGCAGTAGGCAAAAAGTGGTCTCTTCAGATGTCTCCTTCTGGGCCACTCTCAAGGATGGATGGGTGCTCTCTGTCTCCACTTCCTAGATTTCCTGACCCTCCAGATAAGTCACAAAAACTCGAGCTCCCTGACCAACTGTAGGGTTTCAGGAAGGTGTTGCTTTCCCAGTGGAACAGCCTATGTTCACCCTCCAGATTCTGGTCACATCCCAGATTCCGGTCTGCTTCATTTTCCTCAGGCATAAATCAGCCTTTGTGTTCCCAATTGTAGGGAACATAGGTGAAACTCTGAACAATTCTTCTGGAGACCCTTCATTAGGCTTGTGATTAGACAGTTACTCCTCCCAACTCCAAATCCCCTAAAATCTATGGGAGATTCACATTCAGGCAACAGGTCTCTCCACCAGAAATCTCTTCACTTATCTCTTCTTTTTTTTTTTTTTTCACTTTTTTTTTTCACTTATCTCTTCTAACAGCTGTTTCCATCTGGAGCTGGCCAAAATCACAAAACTGGTGCCATTTCTTTTGAAAACTGCATGGGAAGAGGACTATTTTATATTCATAGTAATATCTTGGTATTTATCAAGCCTCAGTTTCAGTTCTTTTTTAATAAATAAAAGTTATTTATTAAAAGTCACAATTGGGATGCCTGGGTAGCTCAATGGTTGAGCATCTGCCTTTGGCTCAGGGTGTGATCCTGAGATCTGGGATCAAGTCCCACATCGGGCTCTGGCAGGGACCCTGCTTCTCCCTCTGCCTGTGTCTCTGCCTCTCTCTGTGTGTCTCTCATAAATAAATAAATAAAATATTTTTTATAAAGTCACAATTTATTAAAAGAGATCCCACAAACTGAAACAAAAATTTGCAGTGCATAAAACAATTCAACTTTGGAAATCACACTATACAAAGAACTTTGCTAAATAAATATAAGAGAAATACAAATCCCCCAATTAAAAAAAATGTACAAAAGACAGGCAATTTATGGAGCAGGAGACACAAATACCCAAGAGACACTTGCAAAGTTGCTCAGTATCATAAGAAATAAGTCAATGTAAATCAAAACCACATGACATGCCGGTTCACACTCATAAGTCTTGTATTATACTTTTGCCTATCTAAGTGTGGGCAAAAGTGTACATAATGAGGACCCTCTTAAAGGATGATTTAGCACTGTCTGTTGAAGTGTAAGATGTATGTGCCTTGCAGCTCTGCCATCCTAACTTCATACCCACTCCAAGAGCCGGTGAATGTTCATAGCAGAACTATTTATAAAGCAAACATTGCAAGCCATGTATACATTCTTTAACAAAAGACTGGATACATTTTGATATATTTCTATAATGGAATATTATACACCAACAAAAATAACTAAACTAGCCCTATAAGCTAAACATTATCACCACACTGCTGGGTAGAGATTTTGCCTTCTGGATCCATAAGGCCCATGTTGGGGAGAAGAGAGACGTACTCTAAATGGTCCCAGGATGAGAACTAGGACTTCTGTGGGAATGATCCAGAGAGGTAGATTTTATGGAGAAGAGTTTTCTACCAGTCCAGGCTGGTGACTGACAGAAAAAAACTGCCCTCCAAGGGAATGAACTACCTGTCATTGAAGGTGTGCAAATAGGGGTTGGGAAACTTCGGCATGGGCAGTAAATCAAGCATTGGGTATGAGTAGTATAAGGGTGAAGCAGCATACAGATCGCCATTATTATTCCCCTGTACACACTTAGAGGTTCTGTGGTTTTGTGATTCAGTGAATTTATAAAGTGTGGTTAAAAAGAACAGAGCTGTGAGTGCTTGGGTGGTACAGTCAGTTAAGCATCGGACTCTTGATTTCAGCTCAGGTCATGATCTCAGGGTGGTGAGATCAAGCCCCATGTGGCCTCTGTACTTTTTTTTTTTAAGATTTTATTTATTTATTCATGAGAATACACAGAGAGGAGAGAGAAGCAGAGACACAGGCAGAGGGAGAAGCAGGCTCCATCCAGGGAGCCCGATGTGGGACTCGATCTCCAGTCTCCAGGATCACACCCCGGGCTGAAGGCAGCGCCAAACCGCTGAGCCACCGGGGCTGCCCAACCTCTGTACTTAAACAGGTGGAGCCTGTTTAAGTCTCTCTCTCCCTCTGCTCCTCTCTCTCCTCCTCCCTCTAAAATAAATAAATAAATAAATCTGAAGAGAGAGAGAGAGAGAGAGAGAGAGAGAGAGAATAGAGCTAAATGAATATCCAAACTGTGATACACCCATCCCATGCCAACACAGCTCCCTAATAAAAGGGCGTTATCATGGCACATACAATGATGTGAATGAATCTCAAAAACATTCTAAATAAGAGGCCTTACACAAAAGATCACAAACTATGTGATTCCATGCCTCAGGTTCTGATTTTTTTAATGAGAGAGATTTAAGGAACCAAGATGGTAGATGAAAGATAGAGACCAAGTATGGTAGGAAAATTATTACTAAAGAATCATAATATTTACATAAGGACCTAAGTAGCATTTACTTATATTTATGTGCATTTTCAGTGAGAATCAGTGAAAATGATTCAGAAAAATTTTTGCAAAGCACATTTATATATACATGTTTCTCATTTATGGAGTGCTATTAATAACACTCAATAGAATTTAAAAGAATATCAAAACTCCCCCTTGACTAAACTATTATGAATTCAAAATACCATGGTAGGATTGTCACAATATTCCATTACTTTATCATAAGCACAATTAGCAATATAGGTATTTCTTCTTTATCCTTACTGTGAGTGCTTGATAGTATACTGTAAGTTTTAGTTTAATAACTTTATGGAATTTGCTGAGGTTCCAGGGTTTATACTGACTCAGTTCTCTTTTCACATTTCATCATCCAATGCCAGGATTGTAGTCCAAGCTACTGTCAGCTATCGCAAATGGCCTCACTAATAGACACTCAACCTGTTCTTGATTAGTGGTCTGCTAGTAAATAGTTAGCCAGCTGTCTGGGGAAGAGAAAAGCCCTGAACTGTAGGCTTTGCCAATTACTAGGGTGTAAATAATACTTCAGCTGATTGCAACCTTCCAATGTGAGATCACGGAGTCTGGAGAAGGAAAGAAAGAGTAAGACACTCGCTCTCCCAAGCTGGCTCTATCACACCACTGCTCCCATGTGTCACCTGCGCTCTGCTTAAAAAAAATATGTTTTGGGCTTGCTTTTATTCCCACCAGGCTTCTATCCATTTTTCCCTGCTCCCAGCCATCACAGAGCATTTGAACAAGCTTTTCTTTGTGCTGGCAAAGTTCCCCTTTGCTTTTTCAGTCAATGAACTAATATCCTTCAGATCTTACCTTGTATCACCTCCTCAGGGAAGTTTTCCCTGACATTCTTGGCTAAGTTGAAGCTCCTTTACTATAAACCCTTATTACATGACATACCTCTAACACTATAGCCATTGTCACATCCACAATCTTTCATTTCTTGTTGTAATTAATCAAATAGCATGTGTCTCCCTGACTACACTCTGAGTTTTTTTGAAAGACAGCTTCTGTAACAACTTTATAGGTAATATTAGAGAGGACTTCAACTTTTCCAAATTTAATATACTTATATTTATTCATTCAGATAAAACTAAATAAAAAGAGATAATAGAACTTTAATTTGTGTCAAGTATTCTCTAAAAATAAAATAGGTTTTACCATTCTTAAAAGATTAAGACATTTGGTACTAAATGATAGCATCTGTGCCCTTTGAGAAGTAGCTCAAAGAACCTTTTTCAGGTCAATGACATTATTACAAGCATTGTTACAAGGAGGCCTTGAAACTTTGCATGAATGACAACATGTATACGTAAGTTTAGTTCTCTATATAAAATAAAATAATCACATGGGAATAAAACAAAAAATAGAATTATATCTCTCTTCCTTTTACCTCTTTACTTATAAGTTGATAATGGCCATAAAATCCCTTTACTTCAGATACCAAGCCATGGTATGCACAAAGTACATGAATTTCAACAAATACATTTCTAATGAAAAAAAAACAAAATAAAATGCATAACCTATTAAGGAAGTACTACTCTTTTAATATCTTCAGAGTTTGAATTTTATATACATCTCATGAAGCACTCATTTTCTCATAACTGTGATTTGAGAAATTTGAGTAACATGCTGAGTGGCTAGATATATGGACATATTTTTAATATTACCATTTTATTTATAAGGCTTCATACTCAAAGCTTTGGTCTCAACATTCTATGTTTATGATCAAATTATTTGAAAATTGTATGGGCCCTTTTTGGATCGTATAGATTTTTCTATTTTTCAAGGAGTTATTCTTTCCATGGTAGTTAGCTACCTATCAGGCTAAAAAATAAAGTAAAATCCATGCCTTTATTTTCCAAGATAGTATGAACTTGATATATATCAACAAGAGAAAAGTTCTGATATTTTTCCACTGCAGAGCTCAGTATGTAGCTTTTCTTCCTAAAAGACTAGCTATTTTCTCCCTATTATTTGCTATTCAGACAAATTTATACTTTATCCCTAATAGGAATTCCTAATTCTTATTTTTTTCCTTGTTGAATGGTGTCGTGTCTAAAAACTGAATACATGACAATTTTTAAAATACAAATATTTCAATCATAAAATGTTTCCTACATTCTAAAGGGATATATCAATACAATGGCATTATTATGGCCAGTATACTAGCTTTATTTTCATAAATTTATATTTTCATAAGTTTCATAAGATTGTATTTTATAAGTTTTTGTAAGCTGGGATCTTGAGTGGTTTTTTTTTTTAATTTTTTTAAAGACACATTTATTCAGCATCATGATCAGACTTTGACATTTAGCAGTCAACACCATGGGTACAAACAAAAAAAAAAAAAATCTATGTTGAAACCCTTTTTTGGAATGCTTTACATTTTCCACAGAACAGAAACTAAAATAACCTGTTATACAATTAGTCACAAATAGAGTCCTAGAGTTTTTTGCCCATACCCATGAGTATTGTCTAAAACATTTCATTAAAGATGTGGTTTATGTATACAATGGAATATTACTTCAGCCATTAGAAACGAAAAATACCCACCATTTGCTTCGACGTGGATGGAACTAGAGGGTATTATGCTGAGTGAAAATAAGTCAATAAGTTAACATTATATGGTCTCATTCATTTGGGGAATATAAAAAATAGTGAAAGGGAATATAGGGGAAAGGAGAAAAATAAATGGGAAATATCAGAACGGGAGACAGAACATGAAAGACTCCTAACTCTGGGAAACGAACTAGGGGTGGTGGAAGGGGAGGTGGGCGGGGGATAGGGGTGACTGGGTGGCGGGTACTGAGGTGGGCATTTGATAGGATGAAAAATGGGTGTTATTCTGTATGTTGACAAATTGAACACCAATAGAAAATAAATTCATTAAAAAATAAAAAATAAAACATTTCTTTATAGCAGCTGGGCCCTGCCACCACTGTGCTTGACTGAGTTCACAAATCTATTGTAACCTGTAGCTTCCCTGTCACTTCTCTGGCCCTCCTCTCCTGTTAAGCTCTGTTTCCTGGTAGTAATTAAAACCCTCTGCCATTGCCATAGCGGCTGCTGCTGCTGCTGGAACCACCACAGCCATCTTAGTTTCGTGGTTTGGCAAAGTATTGGCCTCTACCACCATAGGGGCCAGATATATAAATAAGGCTGACCTAACTTTAGATAATCATATGTCTAACCAAAATCCAGATCTTATATTGATAAATAGCATCTGCTGCTTTTATACTGAGTTTTATTTTTTCAGGTGTGTGTTTTACCTCTTCATCTGGATTATAACATTCTCAAAAATATTGTCATATATATTCTGTCTCCTGTACAATCTTATGTATTCCGAAGCCCATATACTGATGATTTATTACAGTTCTTAGCAAGAGAATTGCTGAGTCCTGAATTACATGACTCTAACAAGTCCTATGTTTCAAAGACACACTGGTTTATGAATTGATCATGTGAAGCCTGTATAATTAAAGGGGAAATTTTACTTAGAGAAACAATTCCATCCTGAATTTAAATAAAATACCAGGTATTTAAAGATACTATCTCAACTTACAACATTCTAATATCTCAGGATTATATTGGCAGATTATTCTATTTCCTAATGGGAAATCCAAAAACACAAAACCAATACCATTTGGTTTGTGAGTTTTGGTAATTTCATCTATAAAAATGTTATATGGATATTTCCCTAATATATTTGTTGTAAAAAGTATAATTTTTAAATATTATTTCCTTTTTATTGTGTTTCAGGCATTTCACTATATGGTACATATGGTAACTTCTGCATCGAAAAGAAAGAGTGGTTAAGAAAGTTTCAAAAACAAAACCCACCCAAGGCCTGAATTCCTAACAACCAAGTTATAGGACCTCTCAACAGCATAGCTAAATCAGAAAATATGAAATAAAATTAAGTGAAAAACATTTGAAACAAGAAGAAAAAGATATGCATAATTGTACTTTAATATCGTATTTCAATGTCTATGGTTTGAATATAATAAAGAATTCTGACTTTTAAAATTAATGGTGATATTACTATGTATGCTAACCATCTCTTGTTTTGACTTCGTAGCATCTACCCCTGACTTCTTTTACCAACGACAGCCGTATTTTAAGTACAGAATCACCCTTCCCCTCTCACCTTCACATTCTGCCCCAGTGTTTGTCCTATAATCTGGTTCTAGTCAATCGAACCATCAAATACTCCTGGACACACAGCAATTGCTTCATGTCAAATGAGCTACACTAGTCAAAGCCAGTGACATCAGGTATCACTTTTTGTTATTTTGATTTTGATTAACTTCATTAGATTTACTGAAAAAGTAAAAATCTGTCCCAGGAGCTGCAGAAAGAAGTAATGTTACCTTTAGAGGACCCTTCTTGAAAACGAAAACTTACAGAGAGGAAAGAAGAGCAAAGAGACGCAGATGGAAAGAATGAGCCCTTATAATACCATTTGAGTACCAGACCCAACTATGCCCGAGGAAACTTCTATCTCTATACTTTTTAATTACATGAACCAATAAGAACCACTACCCTTAATTTTTCTGAAACCAATTTAACCTTGTAGCTTCTCTCATTAGCAAACAAGAGTTTTGAATTAACCACTATGCCTCCGCATTTATCTTGTTCTCTTGCCATATATTCATATCTACCAATTAAATCTCAAAATAGCAGTGTGAGGTATGAAGGGCATTGTAGCTTCCATTTGATACAATGGCCACTCTTTGAATAGCTTCATTAACATCACAATTAACATTATAAAAAAATCTAAAATATTCAATGTATTTGCCTTCCTAGTCAGCTGAAATGGCAATAATATAATAGAGACATTAATTAAGTAATCCATAAGTTATTGAATGTGAGATGTGAAAGAGAAAATATAGGAGATTTTATTTTTTTCTTTTTTTGTAAATAATAAATTTATTTTTTATTGGTGTTCAATTTGCCAACATACAGAATAACACCCAGTGCTCAAACCGTCAAGTGCCCCCTTCAGTGCACTACACCCATTCACACATCCCCCCCGTCCTCCTCCCCTTTCACCACCCCTAGTTCATTTCCCAGAGTTAGGAGTCTTTATGTTCTCTCTCCCTTTCTGATATTTCCTACCCATTTCTTCTCCCTTCCCTTCTATTCCCTATCACCCTTATTCATATTCCCCAAATGAATGCGAACATATAATGTTTGTCCTTCTCCGATTGACTCATTTCACTCAGCATAATACCCTCCAGTTCCATCCACGTTGAAGCAAATGGTGGGTATTTGTCATTTCTAATGGCTGAGTAATATTCCATTGTATACATAAACCACATCTTCTTTATCCATTCATCTATCGATGGATACTGAGGCTCCTTCCACAGCTTGGCTATTGTGGACATTGCTGCTATAAATACTGGAGTACAGGGGTCCCAGTGTTTCATTGCATCTGCATCTTTGGGGTAAATCCCCAACAGTGCAATTGCTGGGTCGTAGGGCAGGTCTATTTTTAACTCTTTGAGGAACCTCCACACAGTTTTCCAGAGTGGCTGCACCAGTTCACATTCCCACCAACAGTGTAAGAGGGTTCCCTTTTTTTTTTTTTTTTTTTAAAAAAAGACACATTTATTCAGCGTCATGATCAGACTATTACATTTAGCAATCAACAGCATGGGTGCAAAAAAAAAAATCTACATTAAAACCCTTTGTTGGAATGCTTTACACTTTCCACAGAACAGAAACTAAAATAACCTGTTATACAATTAGTCACAAATACAGTCCTCGAGTTTTTTGCCCATACACATGAGTATTGTCTAAAACATGTCTTCTTTGTAGCAGCTAGGCCCTGCCACCACTGTGCTTGGCTGAGTTCACAAATCTGTTGTAACCTGTAGCTTCCCTGTCACTTCTCTGGCTCTCCTCTCCTGCTAAACTTTGTTTCCTGGCAGTAATTAAAACCTTCTGCCACTGCCATAGCTGCTGCTGCTGCTGGAACTGCCATAGCCACCTCGGTTTCGTGGTTTGGCAAAGTATTGGCCTCCACCACCATAGGGGCCAGAGCTTCTGCCTCCAAAATTTCCTCCTTTCATGGGTCCAAAATTTGAGGATTGATTGTTGTAATTGCCAAAATCGTTATAGCTTCCGCCACCTCCAAAGTTGCTTCCGTCATTACCAAATCCGTTATAGCCATCCCCACCGCCACCGTATCCACCACCACCTCGACTGCCACCGAAGCCACCTCGACCACTGAAGTTCCCTCCACGACCAAAGTTGTCATTCCCACCAAAACCACCTCCACGAGCACCACCAAAGTTTCCAGAACCACTTCGGCCTCTTTGGCTGGACGAAGCACCAACCATCTCTTGCTTCGATAGGGCTTTCCCTACTTCACAGTTGTGGCCATTCACAGGATGGTATTTTTGAATGACAACCTTGTCTACAGAGTCGTGGTCGTCAAAGGTCACAAAAGCAAAACCTCTCTTTTTGCCACTGCCTGGGTCAGTCATGATCTCAATCACTTCAATTTTCCCATACTGTTCAAAATAATCTCTAAGGTGATGTTCTTCAGTGTCTTCTTTAATGCCACCGACAAAAATCTTTTTCACAGTTAAGTGGGCACCGGGTCTTTGAGAATCCTCTCGGGAGACAGCCCTCTGGTTCCAGGCTCTTCCGTCCACCTTGTGCGGCCCAGCGTTCACGGCCGCGTCCACCTGCTCCACGGTGGCGGACGTGACGAACCCAAAGCCTCTGGAGCGCTTGGTGTTGGGGTCTCTCATTACCACACAGTCCGTAAGCGTCCCCCATTGCTCAAAATGGCTCCTCAGACTCTCATCGGTCGTTTCGAAGCTCAAACCTCCGATGAAGAGCTTCCGCAGCTGCTCGGGCTCTTTGGGAGACTCTGACTTAGACATGACAGCGGTGGGAGGGGAGACTTTAACGATGCTTACTCGGCGGCGTCCAGGGGCAGAAAGCGAGGGTTCCCTTTTCTCCGCATCCTCTCCAACATTTGTGGTTTCCTGCCTTGTTAATTTTCCCCATTCTCACTGGTGTGAGGTGGTATCTCATTGTGGTTTTGATTTGTATTTCCCTGATGGCAAGTGATGCAGAGCATTTTCTCATGTGCATGTTGGCCATGTCTATGTCTTCCTCTGTGAGATTTCTCTTCATGTCTTTTGCCCATTTCATGATTGGATTGTTTGTTTCTTTGGTGTTGAGTTTAAGAAGTTCTTTATAGACCTTGGAAACTAGCCCTTTAACTGATACATCATTTACAAATATCTTCTCCCATTCTGTAGGTTGTCTTTTAGTTTTGTTGACTGTACCCTTTGCTGTGCAAAAGCTTCCTATCTTGGTGAAGTCCAATAGTTCATTTTTGCTATTGTTTCTTTTGCCTTCCTGGATGTATCTTGCAAGAAGTTACTGTGGCCAAGTTCAAAAAGGGTGTTGCCTGTGTTCTCCTCTAGGATTTTGATGGACTTTGTCTCACATTTAGATCTTTCATCCATTTTGAGTTTATCTTTGTGTATGGTGCAAGAGTGGTCCAGCTTCATTCTTCTGCATGTGGATGTCCAATTTTCCCAGCACCATTTATTGAAGAGACTGTCTTTCTTCCAATGGATAGTCTTTCCTCCTTTATCAAATATTAGTTGACCATAAAGTTCAGGGCCCACTTCTGGATTCTCTATTCTGTTCCATTGATCTATGTGTCTGTTTTTGTGCCAGTACCACACTGTCTTGATGACCACAGCTTTGTAGTACAACCTGAAATCTGGCATTGTGATGCCCCCAGCTATGGTTTTCTTTTTTAAAATTCCCCTGGCTATTCAAGGTCTTTCCTGATTCCACACAAATTTTAAAATAATTTGTTCTAACTCTCTGAAGAAAGTCCATGGTATTTTGATAGGGACTGCATTAAACATGTAAATTGCCCTGGGTAACATTGACATTTTCACAATATTAATTTTGCCAATCCATGAGCATGGAATATTTTTCCATCTCTGTGTCTTCCTCAATTTTTTTCAGAAGTGTTCTATAGTTTTTAGGGTATAGATCCTTTACGTCTTTGGTTAGCTTTATTCCTAGGTATCTTATGCTTTTGGGTGCAATTGTAAATGGGATCGACTCCTTAATTTCTCTTTCTTCAGTCTCATTGTTAGTGTATAGAAATGCCACTGACTTCTGGGCATTGATTTTGTTTCCTGCGATGCTACCAAACTGCTGTATGAGTTCTAGCAATCTTGGGGTGGAGGCTTTTGGGTTTTCTATGTAGAGTATCATGTCATCGGCAAAGAGGGAGAATTTGACTTCTTCTTTGCCAATTCGAATGCCTTTAATGTCTTTTTGTTGTCTGATTGCTGAGGCGAGGACTTCCAGTACTATGTTGAATAGCAGTGGTGACAGTGGACATCCCTGTCTTGTTCCTGATCTTAGGGGAAAGGTGCTTCCCCATTGAGAATGATATTTGCTGTGGGCTTTTCGAAAATGGCTTTTAAGATGTCGAGGAATGTTCCCTCTATCCCTACACTCTGAAGAGTTTTGATCAGGAATGGATGCTGTATTTTGTCAAATGCTTTCTCTGCATCTAATGAGAGGATCATAAGGTTCTTGCTTTTTCTCTTGCTGATATGACCAATCACATTGTTTTACGAGTGTTGAATCAGCCTTGTGTCCTGGGGATAAATCCGACTTGGTCATGGTGAATAATTTTCTTAATGTACTGTTGCATCCTATTGGCTAATATCTTGTTGAGAATTTCTGCATCCATGTTCATCAGGGATATTGGTCTATAATTCTCCTTTTTGGTGGGGTCTTTGTTTGGTTTTGGAATTAAGCTGATGCTGGCCTCATAGAATGAATTTGGAAGTACTCCATCTCTTTCAATCTTTCCAAACAGCTTTAGTAGAATAGGTATGGTTTCTTCTTTAAACGTTTGATAGAATTCCCCGGGAAGCCATCTGGCCCTGGACTCTTGTGTCTTGGGAGGTTTTTGATGACTGCTTCAATTTCCTCCCTGGTTATTGACCTGCTCAGGTTTTCTATTTCTTCCTGCTCCAGTTTTGCTAGTTTGTGGCTTTTCAGGAATGCGTCCATTTCTTCTAGATTTCCTAATTTATTGGCGTATAGCTGTTCATAATATGTTTTTAAAATTGTTTGTATTTCTTTGGTGTTGGTAGCGATCTCTCTACTTTCTCATTCATGATTTTATTAATTTGAGTCTTCTCTCTCTTCTTTTTAATCAAGCTGGCTAATGGTTTATCTATCTTATTAATTCTTTCAAAGAACCAACTCCTGATTTTGTTGATCTGTTCCACCATTCTTCTGGTCTCGATTTCATTGAGTTCTGCTCGAATCTTTATTAACTCTATTTTTCTGCTGGGTGTAGGATCTATTTGCTGTTTTTTCTCTAGCACCTTTAGGTGTAAGCTTTTATATTTGAGTTCTTTCCAGTTTTTGGATGGAATCTTGTATTGCGATGTATTTCCCCCTTAGGACTGCTTTTGCTGCATCCCTTAGATTTTGAATGGTTGTATCTTCATTTTCATTAGTTTCCATGAATCTTTTTAATTCTTCCTTAATTTCCTAGTTGGCTCTTTCATCTTTTAGCAGGATGGTCCTTTTTTTTTTTAATTTTTATTTATTTATGATAGTCACACAGAGAGAGAGAGAGAGAGAGGCAGAGACATAGGCAGACGGAGAAGCAGGCTCCATGCACCGGGAGCCCGACGTGGGATTCGATCCTGGGTCTCCAGGATCGCGCCCTGGGGCAAAGGCAGGCGCTAAACCACTGTGCCACCCAGGGATCCCAGCAGGATGGTCCTTAATCTCCACGTGTTTGAACTCCTTCCAAACTTCTTGTTGTGATTTAGTTCTAATTTCAAAGCATTATGGTCTGAGAATATGCAGGGGACGATCCCAATCTTTTGTATCGGTTCAGACCCAATATGTGACCCAGTATCTGGTCTATTCTAGAGAAAGTTCCATGTACACTTGAGAAGAATGTGTATTCAGTTGAGTTTGGATGTAAAGTTCTGTAGATATCTGTGAAGTCCATCTGGTCCAGTGTATCATTTAAAGCTCTTGTTTCTTTGGAGATGTTGTGTTTAGAAGACCTACCGAGTGTAGAAAGCGCTAGATTGAAGTCAACAAGTATAAGTATATTATTATCTAAGTATACCTTAACTTTGGTTATTAATTGATTGATATATTTGGCAGCTCCCACATTCGGAGCATATATATTGATGATTGTTAAGTCCTCTTGTTGGATAGATCCTTTAAGTATGAAATACTGTCCCTCTTCATCTCTCACTACAGTCTTCGGGGTAAATTTTAGTTTATCTGATATAAGGATGGCTACCCCTCCTTTCTTTTGAGGACCATTTGAATGGTCAGTGGTTCTCCAACCTTTTATTTTCAGGCTGTAGGTGTCCTTCTGTCTAAAATGAGTCTCTGGTAGACAGCAAATAGATGGGTCCTGCTTTTTTATCCAGTCTGAGACCCTGCACCTTTTGATTGGGTCATTAAGGCCATTCACGTTCAGAATTACTATTGAAAGATATGAGTTTAGTGTCATCATGATATCTATTCAGTCCTTGTTTTTGTGGATTGTTCCATTGGACTCCTTCTTAAAGGGGAATTTTTAAGAGTCCTCCTTAAAATTTCTTGCAGAGCTGGTTTGGAGTTCACATATTCTTTCAGTTCCTGCCTGTTTTGGAAGCTCGTTATCTCTCCTTCCATTCTGAATGAGAGCCTTGCTGGATAAAGTATTCTTGGTTGCATGTTTTTCTCATTTAGGACTCTGAATATATCCTGCCAGCCCTCTCTGGCCTGCCAGGTCTCTGTGGAGACGTCTGCTGTTACCCCAATACTCCTCCCCATAAAAGTCAGGGATTTCTTGTCTCTTGCTGCTTTAAGGATCTTCTCTTTATCTTTGGAGTTTCCAAGCTTAATTATTAAATGTCGAGGTGTTGAATGGTTTTTATTGATTTTAGGGGGGGATCTCCCTATCTCCTGGATCTGAATGGCTTTTTTCCTTCCCAGATTAGGAACGTTTTCAGCTATGATTTGTTCAAATACATATTCTGGCCCTCTGGCCCTTTTGGCGCCCTCGGGATCCCCAATTAAATGTAGGTTTTTCTTCCTCAGGCTGTCATTTATTTCCCTTAATCTATCCTCATGGTCTTCTAATTGTCAGTTTTTCCTCAGTTTCCCTCTTTGCCATCAACTTGTCTTCGATGCCACTCACTCGTTCTTCTACCTCATTAACCCTCATCATTAGGACTTCTAGTTTGGATTGCATCTCATTCAATTGATTTTTAATTTCTGCCTGATTGGATCTAAATTCTGCAGTCATGAAGTCTTGAGTCCTTTATGCTTTTTTCTAGAGCCACCAGTAGCTGTATAATAGTGCTTCTGAATTGGCTTTCTGACATTGAATTGTAATCCAAATTTTGTAAGTCTGTGGGAGAGAGGACTGTTTCTGATTATTTCCTTTGAGTTGAGGTTTTCCTTCTAGTCATTTTGCTCAGTGCAGAGTGGCCAAAAACAAGTTGTATTGGGAAAAGGAGAAAAAGAGAGGAGAGAAAGAAGGAAAGAAAAGAGAAAAAGAAAAAAAGAAAAAAGGAAGAAAAAAAAGAGAAGGAGAAGAGAAAGAAAAAGAAAGAAAGGGAAAAAAAGGGTGGAGGAACCAAACAGAAATCAAAAAGAAAAAAAACAACAACATCTTCTGATTCTGTATACTGGAAGTCCCTTGACTTCCCCTGGAACTGGTCCATCTAGCTGGTCTTCTGGGGGAGGGGCCTGTTGTGCTGATTTTCAGGTGTTAGCACTTGGGGGAGCTGCTCTGCCCCTGCCTGGTGCAGGGCTCAGTCGGGGGTTGTTCCCCCCCGGGAGGCCCCAGGAGGAAGCCACAGTGGCGGGGCCAGCTCTGCAGCCCTAGAGTCAGCTCCCGCAGTAGCTCCGGGGCTCTCCGTCTGCAGGGCCTGGAGGCTCCGGGGCGGGGCCGCTGATCTGCTCAGCTCGGGGCAGGAGCGTCCTCGCTGTCCTGGGCCCTCCCGGCCTCTGCCTGTCCCGGGGGAGGCCGGATCCTGGGCTGTGTCCCGGCGCCCTGTGCTCCGGGGCCTGCGCTGTTGGATTCGCGCTCCGCCCCGCAGCCCCCTCCGCGGAGCCGCCGCCCGAGCCCCTCCGAGCTGCTCCGGGTCCCGCCGAGCGCTGCAGCCCTTAGGGAGCTCGGCGCACTCTCCCGGGGCGCAGGTGCCTGTTAGTGTCCCCGGGAGCCCGAGGGCATCCCCGCCCTCCTGGGTCCTGCTCTAACTCCCTGCGAGCCCCTTTCCGCGGGGAAGGTTGGTGCAGCTCCTGCTCCTCCGGGACGGGGCTCTCCTGTCCTGGGGACACTCGCCCCAGCCTCAGCCCGGCTCCTCGCGTGGCCCCTCCCCCTTGGAGGCCTTTTGTTTCTTTATTCCTTTTTCCCGTCTCCTATCTGGATAGAAGCGCGAACTCTTCTCACTGTAGCGTTCCAGCTGGTCTCTCTTTAAATCTCAGGCCGAATTCGTAGATTTTCAGGATGATTCAAAGGTTATCTAGGTAATTTGGTGGGGACAGGTGACTTGGGGACCCTACTCTTCCGCCATCTCGCCCCTCCTCTCAGGAGATTTTAAAGAAAAGAAAAACAGGGGCACCTGGGTGGATCAGTCAGTTAAGTGTCTGCCTTTGGCTTAGGTCATAATCCTGCAGTCCAGGGATCAACCCCCACATCAGGCTCCCTGTTCAGTGGTGAGCCTGCTTTTGTCTCTCCTTCTGCCTGTCTCCCTGCTCATGCTATCTCTCTTGCTCACTCTCTCTCTCTCTCTCTCTCAAATAAATAAATAAATATTTTTTTTAAAAAAAAGAAGAGAAGAACAATGGTAGCTTAACATAAACATAGATGTCAGAAGAATCAATGTTTAAGGAGGCTACAGGAATCATTAATTTGGTCTTAGGCATACTCTCATACGGCTCTATCTATCTATAGAAAGAGTGACTAGTGTAAAGTTCTAATTATAAACTATAGTTTATAGTTAAGATTCCAGAAGGATACTTAAACAAGTCAGGTTAGCACCTCTAAAATATTAGACTTGCACTCAGAAAAGCCTTAAAAAGATTAAAAAGAATATATATTCTTCTTTTTCTTTAATATATATATATATATATACTTATATATATATATACTTATATCTGTAAGTCATTGGTAATATTGATAATTGAAGCTATGGGAGGCACAACATAACTAATACTTCTGTGGATTTTTAGATTTTGGGTCCTTTATAAGTTTCACTTCACTTAATACAATGACTATAAAAGGATGTTGATATCACCCCAATTAGCAGATGAAAAAAAGAAAGCACTAAGTGTTTAAGTAAAAGGTCTCCAATTTCCACACACACACACACACACACACACACACATATAGTAGCAGAATTAAGATTCTAACCAACATCTCTCTGACTCAGAAATACAAAAATAATAATAATAACAAAACCTATATGAATAAATGAATGATATTGTTAAGGGAGAATGTTTGATAAGAAAGTAGATTCAATACAGAGGAATATCAGAGTGGATGCAGGGTAACAGAAAAAAAAGATGGGGAGCCAGGTAATAGTTTGCTTTAATATACATCTCAGAATACAGAAGAATAAATATTTATGAAGTAGCTAAAGACTGAAAAAAGGTATTTTTGTGCAAGAAAATAATACTATTCCCAGTTTTAAGCAGAAGCACTAAAAGATAATTAAAAGAATTTAAGATCCTATTTATAAATATATAGGTAGGTAACTTATGTAAACTCATATAGATTACAGAAAATGCACTGAGTTTTCTAATGTTATTCGACTGACATATACAAGATGTAATTTTCCTATTAGACAAAAAACTTGGAACCTAAAAATTAGACTATATAAAGAGCAGCTAAATTGTTTTTACTTTTAAATTGTATTAAAACTGAATTACAATCATTACTTTCTAAATTAGTTAATATCTCTTTTCTCTATAATGAGAATATTAATACTGGCAACTTCATGCTATCAAATACATATATTGGTTCATTTGAATTCAACATTATTGATTGTAACATTAAGGAATTTTCTAATTGATTTCACAAAGAATATCAGATACTATCCAGAGTTCCAGGAAACTCTATCCTCAGGAGCTTATCCAGGAGAAATACCTCAGGATCAAACAAGTATGATACAGTGTAAACCAATGGGGAAAAATAGTAGGTGCTTCAAGGTAGCTACTACCTGTCTCATACGGTGGTCAGCAAGAAATCCATGGCAACACCATACATCACATAGTCTCCAATCTGAGACTTTAGAGTGAGAATGGCATGAGTTTCACTGGAAAATAACAGTAAACTTTCTCTTTTCATTTATGTAATGCATACCTAGAAATATCCTAATTCATCTGATATTTCAGGTTCATGTAGCTTACATTTGTTACCAGGAATTTAATTCTTTGTAAGAAAAAATATATATAATTTATTTGACGTAAGATCAAATCTAAATTTAAGTGAAACTTGATCTGTCTAAATAGCAAAATATATAGAAAGAGTGACTAGTGTAAAGTTCTAATTTCAAGTAATTTACTTAAAATAGTTAAAATAACTTTCATTTCTTATAAGATGCAAACCAACTTTAAGTTAAGAAGCTTATATTAAAAACTGGTCACATTTTAGACAATTAAAGCCAATGACTACAAAATAAGCCATCTAAGAACATTTACATTTTGCATGTAAAATGTTTGTGGTAAAGATAATTGAACACAGTAATGAAAAAAAAAAGCAGTATGGAGATTTGCTCATTGAACTGAGCTTGTTCATCCTCACAGCTAATTCCTGTCCAAAATGATGATGGAATTTTTACTCTACTTTTTCATAGATCCGTGTACAGGTGACATTGTTCATGACGCATTCCACCACCAATTTCCCATCTTCCAACTTTCTTGTTATTGTGCTTTCCTTCCCATCCCATTCCTGATGTTGAACCAATGCGCCGTCTGTGAAGTTGCAGATGTACCCACAATCACAGTGTTACAGTGTTAAATAAAGTGCTTCATGTCCCTAAGATAAGGTAATAGAATGAAACTTGAAGGGTTTATAGTTCAAACACATAAAGGTAGAGGATGCAGAAGCTATTCTTTGAGACAGGAAAGGGTAGATTGATTTTTAAAATATTGTACAAAGTTATTTCTGACCTTGCAATATACTAGTATTAACATATGTATTATAAATCATAATATCTGAGCAATCCAAGTCTCATCAGTTATCTAATTAGTTTTACAAAGTTCTGAAAAAATAAACAAATAACTTACTGTTTAGAAGATTCAGGAAATTTTAGTTCTTCTCTTTTCTTCTTTTCTATTGTTGGTTCCAGAGGAGTGAGAACGACAGCAGCACATGAGACTACAGAGTGGTATGAATCCTCCCGGCAAACTGTTTTATTAAAAAAATTAATTGTAAATGTCAAAATTATTTATTGACTATTCTCACTTTCCCTTTTCCTCTTTTTAAAAAAATTCAGTCAAATGAAAGAGATAATTCAACTAAAACATTAATTATCATAATTATCATCAAATTATCCCGAATTATCATTTTCCACTCTTGTCTTTCCCCTCGCTAGCTGAATGACCCTAGGCAATTTTTTTTTCAAGCCACACAGTGGAAAAGGTGTTGCCAATGCTTTATAGTCCATCATTTAACATCATTAAAGAATAAGTGCATGAATCATATATAATTAAATGAACCTTGGCAAAATGAACGCACCTGTTTAAGCAGCAGCAGCAGCAATAAGCATTACGAGCACCCTAAAATTCCCTGCAGTTCCTCTTCTCAATCACTGCTGTAGCCTCCAAATTTAACTGTTTTTATTACTTGAATAACCATAGATTAGGTTGGCCTATCTCTGACTTTTGTATGAAGGAAATCACACTCTTATGTGTGTGCACTGTTTTATGTATGGCTTATTTCATTCAATATACATTTGTAAGACTCACTCATGTGAAAAAGCACTTTGTTCACTCACAGAGCTGTGCGGCAGTCCCCTGAATGAATATGCTACAATATGTTTATACGTTTTATTGGTAATGGACATTTAGACTGCTCTGGTCTGAGGCTATTCTGAAGTGTCTATAAATATACATGCACTTCTTTTTTTCCTTTGGTGCACCAATAAATTTGCACTGAAAAATATCTAGGAATTGCTATTAAGATGTGTCCAAATGTTTCACCTTCAGCTGGAGTAGATACTGCTAAACAGTTTTCTCAACTTATTGCATTAGTTTTCATTCCCCAAAACAAGAGTTTCAGTGCTGCACATCTATATCAACACTCATGTTTGGCTGGTTTTAAATTTCTAATATTGCACCAATTCTTTATTGCTGTATACAAATTTTAACACAAATTTAACAGTTTAAACAGCACCCCGTTTGTCACTTCATAGTTTTGTACATAAGAAGTCTACTGAGCTCAGTTGAGTTCTCTGATTAGGATCACACAAGACCAGGTTCGCAGCCAGGCCATGCCTTTACCTACAGTATCTGGGGGAAGAATCCACTTTTGATTTCATTGAGGTACTTAGCAAAATTTAGTTTCTTGGAGTAGTAGTAATCATGTCTCCTTTTCCGTGCTGGCTATTGGTCAGTGACTACTCTGAGCTACTAGAAGTTCCTCACAGGTTGGTGGCCAAGGGCCTGTTTATCTCAGCAATGAAGAACATCCTTCACAGTGAAACCCTCTCATGCTTCAAATTTTTTTCTCACACTCTGGTATCTTTGGCTGCTAATAACTGGGGGAAAAAAATCTCTGCTTTTAAAGGCTTCATTAAATTAGGTTAGGCCCATACAGATGATCTCCTTTTTGATCAGCTCAAAGTCAACTGATCAGTAATCTTAACTACATCTACAAAGTCCCTTTTGCCATGAAACATAACATAATTACAGTAGTGATGTTCTATCTCCCCAGTGGAAAAAATTATACAAGGTTTAGATTCATGTGTCAGCTTAGAATTCTGCCTACCACAGCTATTCCTATAAGCATACAGTGGCATCACACTGGGGCTTTAATTTGATTTACTGATAACTAATAAAATAATTGTAAATTCTTAATTTACATGATTCTGATAAGCACAGATTTTAGTTACAAGGTTCAGTTAAATAACACCAGGAACTCCCCAAAATATGATTCATATTTCAGTCTGCATAGCACATCTACCATGTGTAATTGTATAAATTACAGACTTCTCTAGTAGCCCTTCAATCCACAAATCACTACACAAAATAAGAAATGTGGATCATGATTATTAGTGACTCACACACATTACTTCTTTCAAAGTCTATCAGTGACCGATCACCATGCATCTGCTACTCAGATTAAGCAAAGACCTCAAAGTATATAGTTACATTGCTCCCTTGTTTCTCAGTGATAAACTCATATGACATTTACAAATGTCATTACATTACATTACAAATGGAATCTCTATGGAAGGAATTTGACAGTGAAAATA
The DNA here is from genome assembly GCF_018345385.1 of Vulpes lagopus. Classification (NCBI taxonomy): domain Eukaryota; kingdom Metazoa; phylum Chordata; class Mammalia; order Carnivora; family Canidae; genus Vulpes; species Vulpes lagopus. The sequence goes on along the minus strand of NC_054829.1, from coordinate 89,389,914 downwards.
AAAATTAGCAAAGAAATGAACACTGCTAGCAATGTAAGTGATATTTGGATTGATTATAAATGAAAGGTCAGTAATTGCTATCTAAGTGCTCATTTCAAGAACTAGGAGGTGAACAATAAATTAACCCCCTCCCCAATACAGAAAAAGGAAAACACTAAAGGTGATAGCCATATTAATGAAAGAGAAGGCAAAAATACAATTAAGGTCATGCAAGTCATCCAAGAAGCATGGGACTGTGATCTCAAAGTGAAAGAAGCATAAGAAAAGACCTCAAGGTTCTTCATGTTTTCCCTAAAAATATTTGCTAAATTACTAATCTGCTCAAGGCTGCAGTCTGAGATATAAAACAGATGACCACTAGAAGCAGAGCTGAATTTAAAGCAATCATGTGGCACTCAAGAGACAAACATTAGTGTCTAGTATGTGTCAAAGGGAGGGAGGGATCTGGTTTCTTCTTTGTCCAATGCCATCAAACAGATTTTTGTTTCTTCTTCTTTTTGTTTTATTTAATTTTCTCTACTTATTCTTGGCATGAACTTTGAGTCTCTATCAAACAAATCCATCATAGTTGGGAGGAAAAAACTCTATTATATTTTAAATTTCTACTGTTGCCTTAAGTGCTGCTAGTGAAGAAATAGACTAAGAATTATATTATTATTTCATTCCTCTGGGATACCACTCATATATTCAACAAATATTTAGTAAACTAACTGATATGTTCCAAGAAATATGTTTAACAGTAGTATTCTACTGTGGGCAAGAAAGAAATAGCCCCCTCCTCTCCAGTTTTCAGTAAAGCTTCAATTTCTTCTTTTAGAAATATTTCTCAAGTGATAGAGCCGTAAGCTTCCTACCAGATTAAGTAAAAGCATTTATCTAGATCTCTATGAGGAGAAATAAGGTTATCTTTAAAAAAGAAAAGAGAGAAGTGAGCAGGAAAAAGGCTGTAGGTGAACAAGAAAACAATTTCAAAAATAGGGAGCATTTGTTTACTGAGGGTAATATTAGTATCAATACTTAATTTTTATTATCTAGAGGATAGAACAAGTGGCATTGCTCTCAAAGATACTAATGTTAAAAAACAAAGGATAACTAACTCAATACAAAATAAGCTTCATTAATTTTTACATAATGAAAGTAATAATCAATACACCGATCTAAAGATACATGGTAAGGAGCTCCATGTAAATGACAGAACTCTTACATTTAGCTGCCATTAAGTTACACTCAAGTTTTAACACTTTAAATTTTATTTACCACAAAATACAATAATTAGGGTAATAAGTGCAAGTTAGGCAAATAAGTAGAGAAATTTTAACTTCAAAATAAGTGAATAGAGAAAATATTTGTAAATGATATATCCAGTAAGGGGTTAGTACCCAAAATATGTAAAGAATTTATACAAACTCAATGCCAAAAAAGCAATCCAGTTTATTTATTTATTCATGAGAGAGACACACAGAGAGAGAAAGAGAGGCAGAGACACAGGCAGAGTGAGAAGCAGGTTCCATGCAGGGAGCCTGATGTGGGACTCGATCCCAGGACTCGCAATCCAGTTTAAAAATGAGCAGAGGAACTGAAAAGACATTTTTCCAAAGAAGACATACCAGATGACCAAAAGACATATGAAAAGATGTTCAACATCACTAATTATCAGGGATATCACCCAAACCAATCAGAATGGCCACTATCAAAAAGACAAGAAATAACAAGTGTTAGTGAGCATGTGGAGAAAAGGGAACCCTCATGCACTGTTGGTAGAAACATAAATTGGTACAACCACTGTGGAAAACAGTATAGTGATTCCCAAAAAAAATATCAAAACTGAAATACTATATGATACAACAATTCTACTACTGGGTATTTAATCAAAGCAAAAGAAATACTCCAAAAAGATATATGCACACCTATTGCAGCAAAATTTATTTTTTAAACATTTACTTATTTTAGAGACAGAGAGTGCACAAGTAGGGGCAGCAATAGAAGGACAAAAAGAATCCTAAGCAGACTCCCAGCTGAGCAGGGAGCCTGACATGGGACTGGACCTCATGACCCAGAGATCATGACCTGAGTCAAAATGAAGAGCTGGACACTTAACTGACTGAGCCACCTAATTGCCCCTGCAGCATTATTTATGATAGCCAAGACACTGAATCAACACAAGTATCAATCATTAGATAAATGGAGAAAAAAAGATGTGAAATATGCACACATATACACACATACACACACACTTGCACATTCAGTGGTATGCTACTCAGCTATAAAACAATGAGATTTCGCCATGTGGGACAACACAGATGGAATTATGATTTAATCAGATTAATTATTATGCTAAATGAAATAAGTTAAAGATAAAAACCATATGATTTCACTTATATCTGGAATCTAACCAAACAAACAAGCAAAAACAAAAAGAACAAACAAGAAGTAAAACAGACTCATAAATACAGAGAACTGGTGGTTGCCAAAGGGTAAGTGGGTGGGAGATGGGCAAAATAGGCAAAAAAGATGAAGAAGTACAAACTTCCAATTATAAAATAAATAAGTGGTGGAGATGAAAAGTACAGCAGAGGGAATATGGTTAATATTATGATAAAGTTATATGGTGAAAGACATTGTATGGATAATGTGTGGTGATCACTGAGTAATGTATAGAATTGAAGAATCATTATGTTACATGCCTGAAACTAATATAATATTGTATGTCAATTATTTTTCAATATTTTTAAAATCAGCTAAGGTATAAAAAAAGTGAATGGAATAATAAAAGGGAAGTACAGATTTTTCAAAACAATGAATACACCTTGGCTATCCTTCATTCTGAGGTAGAAAGAAAAGAAATAAACCTTAGCAACAAGTCACTGAGAAGAGAATTTCTGGGAATCAATATGTAATGGATATTTATGTGATCATTATATTCTGACAAAACAAAATATATTCTTCCATACTAAAGTCCATACTAAAAAGTAAATCAGAAACATATCACAATGGTCATGATCATGAGGTGAACTACTCTGTATAATGAGTTAGTATGTAAGTTGTTGGATATTATTTCCATATTTTACCATGTCACAAATGCATAAATTAATTTTGAACAATGATATGATTATAACTGACCAAAGGAGAAAACATTATATTTGCCATTAAAATAAACCTAATGATATAGATTAAAAGGAAATTTCAAGTTTAAAAAAAATTCTCCAAAGTTAGTGGGGTTTACACATTTGTCTTTCAAGGAAAAATCATAATTTTTTGTTGCCCTAGAACATTTTACAAAAGAGTATGGATGTCAGGGGAAATGAGGAAATCTATACTTTAAAATGACATTTATTTAATAGCCCTGACAAAACACTTTACAAATTCCTAGTTAGTTCACAAAAACTTCAAATATTTCTGACACGAATGTTACATTATTGGTAGATTTTGAAAGCAAATTACACTATAAGATTAATGGAAATAAAGTGAGAATCATAATTGTCTGCCAATGTAAGTTTTTACCATACTTCTTCATTAATAAGGCAACAAATACCTTTTTAAACATGTTAGGAAAACAAAAACACAATGCACTCTTTTCATAGGGCAGTATCGTTCTTGTTTGTTCACATTTGAAAGATTAATTAGAAAAATTTTTAAAAAGTTAGATCATTTAATATGGTTTGCTAATTATATTGAACTTTGTGAAATAAAAATGCAACCTCTTCTCATTATCAACGCAGATTGCTTATATACTACACCATACTAAAGGTGAATATATAAAAATTAAAATTTGGGTTATATGACAACAGACAATTCCACCTTCTTCTTTATCCAATAAAGTATTTACCAAACTTTCTATAGTGTTACTTTTCTTTTATAAACAGAAAAAATAAAACAAAAATTAAAGTATAGTCATAAAAACAGAGGAGATAAACAGATGTGTGGTCAAAACAATGGGATTTTTTGTAATTCCTTCAGGCAAACAATATTTATGATTTAATCAGATTAAATTAAATTTCATTTTCTGAATGCTTCTCATTTCCCTAAAGGAAAAACAAAAATCACTTTTTCAGGAGGTATTGTAAGTGACTGATTCAGTAAATTGTTCTCAAATTGTTAAACGGATCATTCTCATTTCATGGATTCCCTTCAAATTAATGCATTTTCTTTTTTTTTAATAAATTAATTTTTATTGGTGTTCAATTTACCAACATACAGAATAACACCCAGTGCTCATCCCGTCAAGTGTCCCCCTCAGTGCCCGTCACCCATTCACCCCCACCCCTCGCCCTCCTCCCCTTCCACCACCCCTAGTTCGTTTCCCAGAGTTAGGAGTCTTTATGTTCTGTCTCCCTTCCTGATATTTCCCACACATTTCTTCTCCCTTCCCTTATATTCCCTTTCACTATTATTTATATTCCCCAAATGAATGAGAACATACACTGTTTGTCCTTCTCCGATTGACTTACTGCACTCAGCATAATAAATACCCTCCAGTTCCATCCACGTTGAAGCAAATGGTGGGTATTTGTCGTTTCTAATGGCTGAGTAATATTCCATTGTATACATAAACTACATCTTCTTTATCCATTCATCTTTCGATGGACACCGAGGCTCCTTCCACAGTTTGGCTATTGTGGACATTGCTGCTAGAAACATCGGGGTGCGGGTGTCCCGGCGTTTCATTGCATCTGAATCTTTGGGGTAAATCCCCAACAGTGCAATTGCTGGGTCGTAGGGCAGGTCTATTTTTAACTCTTTGAGGAACCTCCACACAGTTTTCCAGAGTGGCTGCACCACAAATTAAGGCATTTTCATACTACTAGGGGCTTTTAATTTTTAATCTAAGTGATTAAACCACCAAGGCAAGTTTAGATACTATAAAATTGTAGGAATCCTGGTTTGAGGTAGAATGATTTCTGTACTTTCCAAATTGCATCAAAAGCAAATGGTTCACTATTCAGACTGAACTCTCATGACAGGAAAAACTGGCTTTACAAGAAAGCAGAGAGTGAAACAAAGCCCCAGTTTTGATTGCTCACATTATGTCACTGTACTCATAGAGTTTTAATCATGTATGGAAAAATTATTCACTTCTAAATTTTAAAAAAAAGTTAAATTTATGGAACAGATAATTATTTCATAATACAACTTAAAAGGGGCACCTGGATGGTTCAATGACTGAGCATCTGCCATTGGCTTGTGATCCTGGGGTCCTGGGATCTAGTCCCTCATTAGGCTCCCCACATAGATTCTGCTTTTGCCTATGTCTCTCCCTCTCTCTCTGTGCATAAAATATTTAATAATAATACAACTTTAAAAATATGAGCTATGTCAAGGCATCACATGTTCAAGTAAGTTTCCAGCATCCATGAGTTCAAAAATCCATGTATTTTCTACTCTAACTTCCAACCAACGATGCAGATAATAATTTGAGCCACCAACCTATAAATTCATATGCAAAATTTGTTCTTCTGTGAAAAGAATCTTTGTTTAATTGTATTGCATGAACCGCAGAGAATTCCATCATAAGCTTCTGTTCCTTGGAACTGAAAGCCAAGCTGACTAAAAATTTAAGTCCCATTTCTTTCTAGACAGATGGACTCTTTTTGTCAAGATTAGGGTCACTAATAGGGACATTCTGAAAGGGTTTCACAGAAAACTGCTGCAACTGCATGTAGAAACAGTCAGTTGTCACAACCACCAGTTAATGAAAACATTGACTCAGTGTGCAGCCCCAGTGGCTCAGGGGTCTAGTGCCGCCTTCAGACCAGGGCGTGATCCTGGAGACCTGGGATCAAATCCTGCATCAGGCTCCCTGCATAGAGCCTGCATCTCCCACTCAATGCCTGTGTCTCTGCCTCTGTGTGTGTGTGTGTGTGTGTCCTGAATAAATAAGTAAAATCTTAAATAAATAAATAAATAAATAATGACTTGGACATAAGAAGCTGACGTTTGATTATGGGTTATACACATAGAAGTAGTTTTAGAATAAGAGAAGGTGTTTGAAAGTCACAAGAACTACTTAAGCTTAGATTTGGTTCTAAACACTACTCTCATTTATTCCCAGGTAGTTACAAGTACATGAACACCCAAAAGGATCAAAATTCCTGGGACCTCTGCATCAGGCATCTGCAAATCTTGTGGCAGAGTGGAAATCATTTCTAGGTTTAAAATTGGGTAGTCTCACTTTGTCATGTAACTTTTTACTATACCACAGAAAATAAGCTATTATATGAAATGATCTCCATTATTAACTGTATTTTACAAAATGTTTCTTTCAGACTTCTAATAAACTGAGGTGCAAGACCTAAATATTGAAATTGTGTTACTTTTTCCCCGGTTTGATATATCAAAATTATTTCATTTAATTACTGAACTTCTATCTTTGTTTGGTCTTTTAATTTTAAAAAATCAATTTTAAAACACTAGGAAAGCAACATATTTTCAAATGTTCCCCCAAACGCCAAAGATTTAAGAGAGACATTTTTGTTCAAAATTAGAACATAAAAATTACTGAATATGTCTACAGCATAATTAACTTGTAAGCATCATGCATAACTATGTTTGAAGTCACTGCTCCAATTCACCAGAATAATTTACTACCAATGAGCAAATTGTAAGTGTAAAAGAAAGAATTTGTTTTTCACTTTCCCCTTTCCTGTCAGGATAGCCAGCGTCCATGTATTTACCACAGAACAACTCAATGATAAAGCTTAACCTCATAAAAGAGTAATATTTCCTTAACAAATGCTTAAATATAATTACGTAGTAGGCATAATTTTCTGTCCTAACTATGCACTTATAGTGACAGTATCATCCTTACTTCTCAGAAAAATTCTATAGGGTAAGTACTATTTTTATCCCTATTTTACAGGGTTCAAGGTCAGGCAGCTTGGAGTAGCAAAGCTAGAATTTAATCAATTTGTCTGTACCCATGCTACTGACAATACATCTTGTTGACCCTTACTTAAATATAATGTATCAAGTGTTCTGAAGAGCAAGAGTTTATCTTTTTCAATTATACTTCTCTTCAATAATATTCCTAATATATAAATTCTTTATCCTAAGAAAACTGTGTAATCATTAGGCAATTTGCCTCAGAACATTGCACAGCTTTGACTCATACAATGCTTGGAGTTGCACACTCTGTACCTCAAAATGATTTACTATGACTACTTTCTGATGACTCCTCAGAATGAGTGTCAAGTGTCAGAATGAAACCCATACATACACACATTTATCTCTGGCAAAAGAAGATACATAATTTAGGAAAATATTATTTTTTCAAATTTATTTGGAATCAATTGCTGTTGAATTTCTTGCCCAGCACTGTTACAGGTCCTTAAGATGTATCAATGAATATAAATGACAAAAATACATATTTTTGTGAAATGTATACATTCCAACGGAATAGATTCTCAGACCAAATTTACTTTTCTTCATAGTTTTTCTCATCACTAAAATATGAATAATAATATCTTCTTGGGCTGTTATGAGGACTAAATGAATTACTGCATGTAAAATGCTAATGATAATGCTGGAATAAAGGTAAGAAGTTTTAAAATGTTAGCTAATATTATTTATAACCATTTTTTATATTTTTGATACACTCAATTCCAGTTATTCAATCAAACACTAATCTAAATGTGCTGTGAACATACTTTGTAGATATGATTACATTCTATTACAGTTGACTTTAAGTAAGGGAGATTGTTGTATATCATCTGGTTGGGCCTGATTCAATCAGTTGAAAGCCTTAAAAGTAGTTGAGGCTTCTTAATGAAGACAAAAGGCTGCCCATGTCAAAGTCCCAGCCTGCCTTTCCTTATCTAATCAGTCCTCACAATAACATAAAGTCTCCCTGGTTGATAAATATACCAGTCTATTGGTGAGGATGGAGAGAAAGGGGAACTCTTACACTGTTGGGAATGCAAACTGGTGTAGCCACTGTGGAGAACAGTAGAGAGGTTCCTCAAAACGTTAAAAATAGAACTACCTTATGATCCAGTAACTTCACTGCTAGATATTTACCCAAAGGATACAAAACTGCTGATTTGAAAGGGCTTATGCACCCCAATGTTTATAGTAGCATTATCAACAGTAGCCAAATTATGGAAAGAGCCTAAATGTGTAGAATGGAATCTTGTCATTTGCAACCACATGGATGGACCTAGAGGGTATAATGTTAAGCAAATTAAGTCAAAGAAAGACAGATACCATACACCAAATACCATATAATTTCACTCATATGTGGAATTTAAGAAAAAAAACAGATGAACATAAGGGGGAAAAAAAGAGAGACAAATCATAAAACAGACTCTTAATTGTAGAGAACAATCTGAGAGTTGCTGGAGGAGAAGTGAGCAGGGGGATGGGCTGAATAAGTAATGGATACTAAGGAGTGCACTTGTTGTGATGAGCACTGAGTGTTGTACATAAGTGATGAATCAATAATTCTACTCCCGGAACTAATATATGCTGTATATTAATTAAATGGAAGTTAGTTACATAAAAAACTTGAAAGTAGGGACTCCTGGGTGGCTCAGCGGTTGAGTTTCTGCCTTTGGCTCAGGGCATGATCCCAGGGTCCTGGCATCGAATCCCACATCAGGCTCCCTGCATGGAGCCTGCTTTTCCCTCTGCCTGTGGCTCTGCCTCTCTGTGTCTCTCATGATTAATAAACAAAATCTTTAAAAAAAAAAAACAACTTGAAAATAATACATACACACACAAATAAGTCAACAATGAAATTTAGGTATTACATACTAGTTTTAGCGAATCTCTAAATACTTTTTTTTTTTAACTAACATCCTTAATCCAGTGCTTATAAAAGGCTTTTCTGATGAAATAATATTAGTCCATAATTGAATGAGGAACTGAAAGGAAGCAGATAAAATACATGTCATTGCATCATGACTACAAATAAACACACATTGAGCGAAGGAGGCACACATAGGTATTCCATTAGTGGCATTCACTAAACCATACCGTGTCCAGGCACTGTGATATGTACTAGACTGATGAAAAGAAAAGACAAAGTATTTGCCATGAATGTAACTTAGTGCAGTAAGGAAATAATACCATATAAAAAGTACTATCGAAGAAGCCAGCAAGGTAAGGTAATCAACACAACTGGAAGAGCAGAACCATCACTCTCTTGTTCACTCTGTTTCTTAGCACAGTGCTGGGCACAAGGGAGGAACTCAATAAATCATTGCCTAATGAATGAGAGATTGAAGAAAAGTGAATTGAGGCACTGAGGAAAAGAAAAGACACTAGCCAAGCATGCGAAACAGTATGCTAAAAGGCAATTAGATATATGAAAATGCCATACATCTTGAGAAATTCAAATGATCAGTGTGGCTGGGCCTAGAGGAAACACAAGGAGTTGAAGAAAGGAGATACAGGTTTTACTAACACCTTAAGTACCTTCTAAGCAATGCTAAAACACTAGTATTTAATTTTGAAGTTAATGAAGATCTGCTATCAGTCATTTAATAAAGAAGCAACATGATCAGCTTTATATTTTATGCACATAGCTTGGCAACATATAAGTACAGGAGTGAGATCCAGCAAGATCACTGGCAATACTGCTGAGATACATGAAGTGAGAAATGGTGAGGGCTTCCTGTCAGTGTGAGTAGCGGGACAGGGAAAGGAAGGAACAGAGTAAGAGTGCAGATCATTCAGAAATATGAACACTTCTATTTCAAACATATACAGTCTATAGTTAATTGCCTTCTTTATTAAAATGAAACACAATTCTTGGTAGATTACAGTAACAGTAAATTAAGTAAAAGTAATAAGTAAAGTAAATAAAAGTATGTATAGATGAGAAAGAACTGGCAAATGCATGAAGCAAAGACATTAAATTAATTAGAAGTAATTTAAATAATAAGTTATATTTTTAAAAAAAGATGCGCAACCATATTACATAAGCATAATATCATCTTTGGTATCTTTTTTAAATTTATTTTTATTTTTTAAGACTTTATTTATTTGAGAAGGAGACAGAGAAACAGAGGGAGAGCATGAGCAGAGAGAGGGGCACAGAGATAGGAGAAGCAGGCTCCCCACTGAGCAGGGAGCCCTATGTGCGGCCAGATCCCAGGACCCTGAGATCATGACCTGAGTTGAAGGCAGATGCTTAACTGACTGAGGCACCCATGTGCCCCTTCAGTATCTCTTTTTTTAAAGATGTGAAAGAATTGCATAGAAATAGTTAATACCCTTAAGTTAAAGCTAATTAGAGTAAAAATATAGAAATAAACATGACAGGGGCAGCCCGGCTGGCACAGCGGTTTAACGCCGCCTGCAGCCCAGGGCATTCACTAAACCTGGATCGAGTCCCACGTCAGGCTCTCTGCATGGAGCCTGCTTCTCCCTCTGCCTGTGTCTCTGCCTCTCTCTCTCTCTGCATCTCTATGAATAAATAAATAAAATCTTTAAAAAAAAAAAAAGAAAGAAACCTAACAATAATTATAATCCTGGAAATGGCGAACAAAACTATATAATGTAAAGAACAATATTAAATTTAGGCAGGCTTGTCTCACATAATCCAAATTCTGGTACTTTTGTGTACCAATAGTAACCTTTCACCTTTTGACACATGTTTGGACAGTTATTAAGTTTATTATAAAATTCTGTTCCTTGAATTTGTGTTTTTAGCCAATTTAATACCATTTCTTGCCTCAGTTTTTGAACAGTTCTTTTCACAAGTATTTATATTACACAAATATTTTCTAAAACAAAACTGAAACTTGACCTATGATAGGGAAAAATAAAACTATGTGAATTCAGTTTTCAAGGTTGCCTATTTATTATAATGCAAACACGGGAATGTTTGCAGCAGGCAACAATGTACCCTTGGTACATCAAATTTAAGCTGAAATAGCCAATGGTTTTCTTGAAATTTGAACAGGAAACAAGCATTTATAAATACCTCCAGACCACAGAATAAGAAATTTATGGGCAAAGTGTTATTTTATTTTAATAAATAGAAAAATATTATCTGATAATGTGTGCCCCCCCCCCCAATTCATATATTGAACACCTAACCCTACTACTTTAAAATGTGATTACATTTGTAGATAAACTCTTTAAGGAAGTAACTAAGTTAAAATAAAGTCATCATGGTGAGCCCTAATCCAATATGACTGGTGTCTTATAAGAAGAAAATATTGGAGGGTCCCTGGGTGGCTCAGCGGTTTGGCGCCTGCCTTTGGCCCAGAGCACAATCCTGGAGTCCCGGGATCGAGTCCCACGTCAGGCTCCTGGCATGGAGCCTGCTTCTCCCTCCTCCTGTGTCTCTGCCTCTCTCTCTCTATGTCTATCATAAATAAATAAATCTTAAAAAAAAAAAGAAGAAAATATTGGAACACAGACACAAACTGAGAGAAGATCTTGTGTAGACATAGAGGAATGTCTTCAAATTCAGAAGAAGTCAACCCTGCAGATACCTTGAACCTCAACTTCTAGCCTCCAGACTATGAAATATAAATTTTTGTTGTTTAAGCCATTCGGTTTGTGGCACTTTGTTATGGCAGCCTAAGCAAAGTAATACAATGGCTACCTTAGGAAAAGGGCCAAAGAATTACTTTCACAATGTTAATAATTAAATAAAAATATCGATATTTAAATAAAAGGATCATAGAGTTTCAGTTTGAACTTCAACCTAAACAATGAGTCTATATTGCTACTAATATACTCTTCCATTTCAAAATCTCTGACAGATGTCCACTTAGGCTATTCAGCTCACACTTCAATAATTCTAGTTATGGGAAGTTTATCATACCTTGTCATTCTGGTTGCCTTCTTCCACTTGTGGTCTAGAATGTATAATACATATATTATATATTATATACATATGTAATATATATACTACATATATACATATTATACACAGACACAAGAATATAGAGAGAACATCAGGAGGAATAGAGTCATAACTATTATTCCTTTCTACCAACTTATGTAATAAAAACATGATCAGCACTTTTTCATGTGCACAGCCACCATTCAGCATATAGGACCCTAGTTACATGTTTTCTAGGCTTCCATAGAAGGCTTCCATAGAATAGTAGCACTCTAGGTTTATAAAGTATATCATCAATAGCATATATTCCAGACATAATATTAGAATGACATAATCATTGTGGCCTACTGCTTGTGAGTAGTAATTCAAGTAGAAGGTATGTATTTTGTTCATTAAACTTTCCATGTTAAAATTTGCAGAATTGTTAATACCCATTGTGGCAGACTATATTTTCCAAAGATGGTCACATAAATATATATTTCATCCTGCTCGTTTTTGATATTCTGGTTGAGTGGTGAGATCTTAATTCTCTTCCTCTGAAACTGTATGACTTTTGTGACTGCCTTGCCTAAAAGAATGTGGTAGAATCAATGCAATGTAATTTTTAAGACTACATCATAGAGGCACTATGCCTTTCGTCTGGCTCTCTTGGGACACTTTCTGCTGGAACCCAGCCACTGTGTTGTGAGGAAGCCAAGTCTACACAGATATCCTGGCTGACAAGCCCATCAAGTCCTTCACTTGACAGCCATTAACAACCACTCAATATGAGTGAAAGTATTTTGTATTCTAGAGAAGGCATAAACATCACAAAACAAAGGAAAACTTGTTTGCTACACCCTGGCTGAACTTCTGACCCACAAAAATCATGCAAGACAAATGACGTTTGCCATTTTAAGCCATTATGGTTTAGGAAAATTTGTTACACAGCAATAAATAAACAAAACACTCGTAAAGAGCATTTGTAACTAATTGGAAAAATAGATTTTGATGCCTCTTGGGCAGGTTTTCATTAAAATTGTTACCTAAATGATACAAAAAAAAAAAAATTCTTGACATTAAGTGCCACAAAAATTTGCTTACATCTTACATGTGTGAGTAATTTGAGTGACAACTGCAGTTAACTGATATTTAAAATTCTCATTCAGGGGTCCCTGGGTGGCGCAGCGGTTTGGCGCCTGCCTTTGGCCCAGGGCGCGATCCTGGAGACCCGGGATCGAATCCCACATCGGGCTCCCGGTGCATGGAGCCTGCTTCTCCCTCTGCCTGTGTCTCTGCCTCTCTCTCTCTCTCTGTGACTATCATAAATAAATAAAAAATTTAAAAAAAAAATTTCAAATTCTCATTCAGCTCAATACTATGGAAGTAAAAAATAATACATACACAGCAAAGTGTAAATATATACATATATACACATATGTATTCAATTCAACTAGAGGAAAAAAAAAGTCCGGTAAATATGCTGACTTTCCCACTTAGGGTTCACATATTAAGCTTGGAAAGAGCCCTGAAGCTATCCTTGGAGCAAGTTTGCCACAGCAAGAACAGACAAATAAGTAACTCCTCTGCCACTCAAAACAACACATTATGAAATTTCCAAGAGTAAGATGAAATCATAGTTGTTATCCTTTCTATGAAAATATGCACAAGACCTGTATTATTTAAATAAAGTCTAACCTAAAATTTATGTAATCTGGTATCTTAGACCCTAAAACCCGGAAAAGAAATCTTAAAGGGAGGAGAAATGATACAGTAGAATATAGAGAATTTACAAAGCATTCCATCTGGGCAATAGGCAATGTCCTTAGGGTAAGGGTAGTTAAAATGCATTTTATTGTTATTCTTTCTATATAACATTAATGCATTGTTAAGAAACAAATTCCACTTGGATTTGTCAATGAAGCAAGAAAAATACCACTGATAAATTAACATCAACATCTTTTAAAAGAAACATTTTAAAACTTGTGGCATAAGAATTATTCCATTAATTATGTATTTTGAATATAATTTTCTTATAGATGTTGACATTTATTAGACAAAAAATATATAACTTACATGTGTGTCAGCTTTTATGATCATCTCACATTTCTTATCCTATCAAAGGAGATGCTTTGCCTTCGGTACTTTGTCAGGGGTTTGGTTGTTTGTTTTTAATACCGATGATTATTGCATATAACACAATGCAAACCACAGCAATAGTTCAAGTTTTAATTTTAATCTGCATGGAATTATAATCTAATACAAATTAAAATAGCTATTGAATAACTAGTCATTTTGTATATTTATCCCATGTAATTTACCTAAATATACAATGCAATTTATTAAAATAAAAACAACTTATTAACTCCATACTTGGGCCAACCATATTCTAAGCTCTGAAGATGTAATAGAGAACAAAACAGAAAAAAACCTGTCCCTTCAAGGGATTATTGTCATTTGATTTAAACTCTGTCAGAAGAGTAATGGTTGGACTACTTGGTTCGAGTAAGAGGAAATATTCTAGGTAATTTCTTTTTCTTTTCTTCTTGTCTTCTTTTTTTTTCTTTTCTTTTTTCCCCCTCCCTTCTCCTTTACTTTCCCTTTCCTTCCATTCCCTTTCCAGAAAGAGCTCTGTAAATCTCTCTCACATCTTTTGGTTCTTAAGTTTTGAACTAGGTTGAATATCATCAATTATTACACACATAATATCAACTAGTTATTGAATAAGCAGGCTCTTCATCTAATAGCTATATCATTCTATCTTTTCTCTATATGTCTCTTTTTACTTCAAGCATAATATATTCAATGGTATCATATAACAAATAAATCTCCTTCTCTCCTCATTCACACCCTTCTATGTCCTTCTCCAGTCCTTCCTCCACTCCCCTTCCTCTCTCCTCTCCCTTTTCTCTGCTCTTCTTTCGCAATACCTTTTTGGGTGACCAGAATAAAAGAATAAGTATTATATGAATTATTAATCTTTGTTGAAAAAATTACATTAGATATATGAAGACTCTCTCCCAAGTTAGGAGACATAATTGATTTAGTCTTTAGTTAAGTAGTACTCTGGTTCCTTAATGGGCTCCACTTTGCAAAAGTATAAGGAGTAATATAATCTACATAATGTTCATCCTCACTTTTAAGAAATTAAATAAATTATTCAATTATCCCCTTTAAAAAATCCCACTCTTCAGAATTGTACATATGAATTACAAATCACAAATGTGTAAGGTACATAATTTCAATGGATGACTTAAATAACACAAAGAATATACTGCAGTTAATGATTTTAGGCTGCTCACCTCTTGCTATCATTATTGCCCAGAGAAAAAGAAAAGTCTTCCCTTTGCCTTCTCCTAGTTCTTCTTCATATGAAGTAATTGTTTAATTTTAGGAATCTGTTTATTCTATATCTAAATTTCCACTTAGAAGAGACAGTGACCTTTTCAACTAGTTTGAGTATGATTTAGTTCGAGGGAAAGGAGGTAGAGATAGTCCAACTTCAATTTATGTTATCAGTAAGGCTCTCAGTCAACTGAATACTATCAGTAGTTAAGTTTTGGAGGAGTTAAAAGTCATACTCAGTTTTTCAACTTCAGTGGCACTAACCCCTCTGTTGTTCAAGGATCAACTGTATACTACTAGTTCAATGAGTAAAACAAAAGGCTCTAGAAACACATAAATAAATCAAGATATATAGCAGCATTCTATGCTTTCAACCAAATGTGACAAGTTACTTTTATGCCCCAATATTCCCATAAGATCACCAGGCATTCTAATAGGGAAAAGGAAGGAAACAATAACAGCAATTTGAAAGTTCTCTTAATTTCCTCTGGGTCTCTCCCTAAATAATTAGTTAGGTGAAAGGATCTAATTTTTCCTAGTTTACTATTAAATCTCTTAGTTCTGAAGAATCACTTTCTTTGTTACAACAAAGCCCAAGAGCCTGACTGGATGAATGTAAGTTATTTCTACATTTTACATCACTATGTACACATCTAAATAATACCAAGCAGATTCCAGGGTGAAACGAAAATTCCCAGTCCACAAGATCTTCAGATAACCACTGCTATCACAAACTTTCCTTTATGTATTCATTAAAATATCATTTCTGAAAGGCTGCTGATCTCTGCCTAGAGAAAGTATCACACTTTGAGAAGCTCTTTTAGTATGACTAGTTAATAGTCAAATATTTTGAAGTGAGAAATAATTTGTACAGATGCATGAATAATTTTTCATCCTTTTGATAAGGTAGTTTTCAAATATTATGTTTAAATAAAATTTTTAATATTCAAATTTATATTCTTAATATATATTTCTTTCTTAGATTATCAACACTACATTTGTGGTAACATAAAGTATGAATATGTCAGTATCAGAAAATACCATTAATAATACTGACTCAATCTGCTATTATGGATCATGACATCACAGTAAGGGCAGCTTTGTCATATACTATGGGGAGTACAAATATTAGCAAACAGAAGCAAAAATTAGTGTCCTTATTAAATAATGGATGATAAAGATATTAAAGGAATTTGATAGATGTGACTTTTTTGATAAGTTGGCAAAAACCTAAAATAGCTATGAGAAAAAAAATGCCAGCTTTGTAGAATTCTTACAGAGGTAGCCCAGGGTCAATGTTTCAAATGGCTACACTTTAGCTTCACCCTCACTTATCTTCTCCTTTCTTTGTCATGCTGAAAAAGAACAAATGGCAGCTAGACATTATTAAAGCATGAAGAATGCTCTCTCTGACCATAGTACTAAATTTTGTCAGAGATTGATTCTGGCTTTTAGGGATCTTTTGATTATCTGATCAGATTTAAAAATTTATACTTGGTGGAAATATGTCTTGTTACTAAAAATATTGCTGGTCCTCCTGACTGCTCTCATCTTTTTTTTGTGTGACTATATAAAGGTTAATACATAAAGCAGAGAACAGACATAAGTTCAACAGGACTGACATTTGAACCAGCCCAGAGAACTAACAAAATATCTTGTTTAATCAACAGCTGAATAGGATAGGATTTGCTTTGGCACCTCTCAGAAACATATGAGAACTTTCCCTGACTTGTCTTGTTTTCTGCATGACAGTTTAGTTCCAGATATGTCTAATCTCCAAATGCTCATTCCTTAGAGAGTAAATATTTCTTGTGTTTGCTATTAGACACAGCCAAATATTATGTTCAAGAGTATAGATACAAGATACAAAAAAATACCTAGACCAACCATTGCCAGATCCTCACAGATCTCTTAAATGCATTCTCGAAATAAGTCTAATTTGAGTGTTATCTTTCTAAATGGAATAATTTTGACACAGATCATTGCTATGGATTCAATAATTGTGCCACCTCTCCCCAATTCATAAGTTGAAGCTCTAATCACCAATGTGATTACATTTGAAGATGAAATCTTGGAGAGGTAATTAAGTTCAGATGAGGTCATGAGTGTGGGATTAATGCACGCGTAGAAGCAATCAGTACCCTTATAAGAAGAGACACCAGATCTCTCTCTCTCCAGCTCCCTCTTCCTGTCCTTCTCTCTCTCTCCTTCCCTCCTCTTTCTCCCTTTCTTCCTCTCTCACAGCACACAGTTGTATATGTCAGGAAGACTGTTCTCACTAACAACTGTCCATGCTGGCACCCTGATCTTGTAATTCTAGCCTCCAGTGAAAATATAAATTTCTGTTGCTTAAACCACCCAATCTACAGTAGTTTGCTATGGATGCCAGAGCTAAGGCAATAATATAGGTGAATTTGGGGATTCTGCATTATAAATAAAATTGCTTATATAAAAAAGGCTTAAAGCAAAAAGAGCAAAATCCCAAATATTCAATTGTCTGGGGGTATTGTTTGTGTTTTGTTTTTTTCTGGTTTGAGGAAGCATCCAAAAGAAACTCAGATTCCAAAATCACCCTTTTAATGAATTCCCTGGCTAAAGTGAAAAATTTCAAACTCTTTTAGATCCTTCAAAACATAACTTGAACATAACTGCCTTTATCCTATTCTTCCTTCTTCCTATGTTCTATTATTATCTTTTGTTATTTTTCCTAACTTACCTCTCTTTTCTTCTGGCCAGAAGAAAGCCGTCCAAATTAAATTATCTCTTAAAGTTAAAGGTCCTTGAGAATAGGTCAAAAGTCCCTTGTTTTAAGGGACTTGAATTCTCAGCTCTGGTCTCACTATAAACTGAGAGTACAGGCATACCTAATTTTATTGTGCTTTGCAGATACTGTGATTTTAACAAATTGAAAGTTTATGACAACCCTAGGTCAAGCAAGTCTATTGGCACCATTTTCAAGAGATTTTGCTCACTTTGTGTTTCTGTGTCACATTTTGATAATTCTCACAGTATTTTTAACTTTTTCATTATTACTTTATTTGTCATGGAGATCTGTGATCAGTGATTTTTGATATTATTATAATCAGTTGGGGCACCACAAACCATACCCAATATAAAAAAGTAAATTTAACCAATAAATGTTGTGTGTGCTCTGGCTGTTCCAACAACTGGCTATTCCCCTCTCTCTGTCCTTCTTCTTGGGCCTCCCTATTCCTCAAGACACAACAATATTGAAATTAGGTCAACTAATAATCCTACATCGACCTCTAAGTATTCCATGAAAGAAAGTCATGTGTCTCTCACTTTAAATCAAAAGCTACAAATGATTAAGTTTGGTGAGAAAGACATGCTGAAAGCCAAGATAGGCTAAAAGGTAGGCATATTGTGCCAAACAGCCAAGTTTTGAATGCAAAGGAAAAGTTCTACTCTAGTGAAGAGATGAAAGACAAGCAAGCAAAACAGTTTTATTGCTGTTACAGAGAGACTTTTATTGGTCTGGATAGAAGATCAAACCAGATAGAACATTCCCTTAAGCCAATGCCTAATCTGGAGCAAAAACCTAATTCTCTTCAATCCTGTGAAGACTGAGAATGGTCAAGAAGCTATGGAAGATAAGTTGGAAGCTATCAGAGGTTGGTTCATGAGATTTAAGAGAAGAAGCCATCTCCATAATAGAAGATTGCAAGGTGAACCAGCAAGTGTTGACACAGAATCTGTAGCAAGTTATCCAGAAGATTTAGCTAAGATAATTAATGAAGCTGGCTGCACTAAACAACAAATTTCCTTTTTTTAAAGATTTTATTTGTTTATTCATGGGAGACACAGAGAGAGGCAGAGACACAGGCAGAGGGAGAAGCAGGCTCCATGTAGGTAGGGAGCCCGATATGGGACTTCATCCCAGGACTCCGGGATCATGCTCTGAGCCAAGGCAGATGCTCAACCACTGAGCCACCCAGGTGCCCCTAAACAACAGATTTCCAATGTACATGAAACGACCTTCTACTAGAAGAGATGCCATCTACTACCTTCATAGCTAGAGAGGAGAAGTCAATGATTGGCTTCAAAGCTCCAAATGATAGGGGACTCTTTTGTTAGGGGCTAATGTAGCTGGTGACTTAAGGTAAAACCAATGCTCATTTACTATTCTCAAAATCCTAGGGCCCTTAATAATTTTGCTAAATCTACTCTGCGTATACCCCATAAATGGAACAACAAAGATGAAAGCACATGTTACAACATGGCTTCCTGAATATTTTAAGTCCACCATTGAAAACTAATGCTCAGAAAAAAAGATTCCTTTCAAAATATGACTGCTCCTTGACAATGCACCTAGTTACCCAAGAACTCTGATAGAGATGTACAATGAGAATCATGTTGTTTTCATGCCTGCTAACATAACATCCATTCCCCAGCCTATGTATCAAAGAGTTATTTCAACTTTCAAATGTCATTATTTAAGAAATACATTTAACAAGGCTATAGCTGCCATAGATAGTGATTCCTCTAATCGCTCTGGGCAAAGAAAATGGAAAACCTCTGGAAAGGATTCACCATTCTAGGTGCTATTAAGAGTATTCACAGCAGGATGAGCACTGGGTATTATGCTAAATGTTGGCAAATTGAACTCCAGTAAAAAAAAAAAAAAAAAAATTAAAAAGAGCATTCATGGCTCATGGCACAAGGTGAAAATATTAACATGGATAGGAGTTTAGAAGAAGGTAATTTCAATACTCCTGGATGACTTTGAGTAGTTCAAGAATTCAGTGGAGGAAGTACCAGCAGATAGCAAGAGAGCTAGAATCAGAAATAGCAAGAGAACTAGATTCAGCGTGGAGCCTGAAGATGGGACTGGATTACTGGGACCTCATGATAAAACTTGAATGGAGGGATCCCTGGGTGGCGCAGCGGTTTGGCGCCTGCCTTTGGCCCAGGGCGCGATCCTGCAGACCCGGGATCGAATCCCACATCGGGCTCCCGGTGCATGGAGCCTGCTTCTCCCTCTGCCTGTGTCTCTGCCTCTCTGTCTCTCTCTCTGTGACTATCATAAATAAAAAAAAAAAAAAAAATTTATGTAAAAAAAAACTTGAATGGATAAGGAGTCGCTTCTTAAGGATTAGAAAAATAATTAAGGGTTGGGGGTTTGAGATGGAACTTACTGCTTGTGAAGATGCTGTGAAGATTGTTAAAATCACAAGAGATTTAGGATTCTGCATAAATTTGGTTGATAAAGTAGCATCAGATTTGAGAGAATCCAATTTTGAAAAAAGTTTTGTGAAGCTCAACTATTAAACAGCATCACATGCTACAGAAAAGTCACTCATGACAGGAAGACTTAGTATGACAAACTCCATTGTTGTCTTATTTTAAGGAATTGCCACAGTCACCTCAACCACCACCCTGGCCAGCCAGCAACATTGAGGCAAGACCTTCCACTGGCAAAAAGATTACAACTCACTGAAAGTTCAGATGGTGATTAGCATTTTTTAGCAATAAAGCATTTTTTAAATTAAGGTATGTAC
Source organism: Vulpes lagopus (assembly GCF_018345385.1). Classification (NCBI taxonomy): domain Eukaryota; kingdom Metazoa; phylum Chordata; class Mammalia; order Carnivora; family Canidae; genus Vulpes; species Vulpes lagopus. The sequence continues at coordinate 89,369,274 of NC_054829.1, read as the reverse complement.
ATTCTCTTGGACATAATACTATTGACTAAAGTATAGTGTAAACTTTTATATGTACTGGGAACTAAAAAAAATAATTTTACTTGTTTTACTGCAATATTTGCTTCATTGTGGTGGTATGTAACCAAACCACGATATCTCAGAGGTAGGTCTATAAATATTTAAATATTTAAATGTGTAAATATTTCAAAGCCTAGACAGAAGACAAAAATATTCACAGAGAAATTTAAAATAGTTCTAAGGACATAAACCCGTACTCTTGGGTCCCTATCAATTAGTGCATAGGTTAACAATTATCTCAGGAAAATAAAGAAGAATGGGAATAACCAATAGAAAAGATTGAAATTGTCATAAGTCACCTCAAATTGAAAGAAAGGAGAGAGAGAGAGAAAACAAAGAAGAAAGAAGGAAGGAAGGAAGGAAGGAAGGAAGGAAGGAAGGAAGGAAAGAAAGAAAGAAAGAAAGAAAGAAAGAAAGAAAGAAAGAAAGAAAGAAAGAAAGAAAGAAAGAAAGAAAGAGAAAGAAAGAAAGAAAGAAAGAAAGAAAGAAGGAAAGAAAGAAAGAAAGAAAAGAAAGAAAGAAGAAAGAAAGAAAGGAAGAAAGAAAGAAAAGAAAAGAAAGAAAGAAAGAAAGAAAGAAAGAAAGAAAGAAAGAAAGAAAGAAAGAAAGAAGAAAGAAGGAAGATTTAGAAAATTTGTACTGTGGAACAAGACATTTTGGAAACTATTCTCATATTGATTCATCCAAATCTAGCTCAGTAAACAACGAAAGGTAAGTTTGAGGCTTTAGGGATGGACATTATTTTATAGAGTATTCATAAGGAGATCCTGAAGCTGAAGTCACCCTACACTTTTTTAAGTAAATGGCCTTAAAAGCATTAGGAGGTACAGAAGAATAGTCTCTAAAGGGACATTTTCAAAGGGCCTTGAAACAGAGCAGTGTAAGACTCAAAATCAACAGATGTCTCATTCAACACCAATCAATAAGTATCAGGGAGGGATATATGAGAAGCACAATCTTTTGCAAATAAGTTAAAAGAATGTGACAATACATTTAATTATTTAAGAAGGTATTTCCAAGTATATTCTTCTTTCAAGTTCAATTACAATATAATGATGATTATCAAAATGATATGGAAATGAAATCAGAACCACATGTTTACCATCAGGTCTTTTTAAAAAAGTTTTAACATACTATTATCATGTTAAAAATCACAATAATATATTTTTCTTATTTCAAATATGCTTATATTTATCAATTAATTATTTCATTATCTATATTGTGTCAAATAAAAATATATTACCTTCATAATGATTTAGGACCAGACAGCAATGACCAAGTTCTCTGACAGTACAGTAGATAGATGATAAAAGATAGATAGAAGGTAGATAAGTAGACAGATATATAATAGATAAATGCATATTAGGAATCTGTAACTGTCTTCTTTAATAATAGCAATCTTCATTAATGTCAAGGATGTTGATCTATCATGAGATTTCATGTTTCCCTTCAATAAATCTTTGTGCATCTATTTATTGAGCTATCTTCATAATTTTTTACATTACACTTTATGACTTGGCCAGTAAAATAAATTAGTTTCACAAGTATATTATCCAGGTGCATGAATTAGCCCTTCCTTTTCTTTTTTTTTTAAGATTTTATTTATTTACTGACACAGAGAGAGAGGCAGAGACACAGGCAGAGGGAGAGGGAGAAGCAGGCTCCATGCAGGGAGCCCAATGTGGGACTCGATCCTGGTTCTCCAGGATCACACCCCAGCCTGCAGGCTGCCCCTTCCTTTTCTAATGATCACAGCTTTCATTATTGCTCTATTATAGTACTTAACAGTTTCTTTTTTTAAGATTTATTTATTTATTTGTTCCTGATAGACACAGAGAGAGAAAGAGAGGCAGAGACACAGGCAGAGGGAGAAGCAGACTTCACGCTGAGAGCCCGACCGGGACTCAATTCCGGGACTCCAGGATCGTGCCCTGGGCCAAAGGCAGGTGCTAAACCGCTGAGCCACCCAGGGATCCCCAACTTCTCAGTTTTTTCAATGAATTACTTTAACAATATCAGTGCCTAGAATTAATGTTTGGCAGCATAAGAACAAAAGAGAAGCTATAAAATAATGGGTGGCTTAGACTTTAAAAGGATCCTAACTAGTCAAAATGCAATGACCCTTAAAATAAATGATTCCATGTATTGTCTCCCCATCTTAATACAAATGCGTCACTGGTTATATAGCTTTCCCCAAAAGTACTGCTATCTATTCTGTTACCATAACTTTTACATTTCTGAAATTCTGCAGAGATTAAGTTTGGCTTCTAACGAGAAATAAAGATAACTACAACATAAGTAATAACAATGGAAATTAATGACTATAATAATATAGTAGCTAACATTTATTGAATTTTCTGTATAAAATATTGTAATAAACTTTTTAAATGCGCGATTTCCTTTAACTCTCACAATAACTTTCCTGGTAAAATTTTATTATAATTATATTTTTCTTACACAAACGTGTAGATGTAAATAGATTGTTCATACAGTTACTAAGAGGCTAATTTCAGGGCTTTACCCAAGTCTCTCTGATCGCAAGGTCCATGTTTTTATCTTTTGTTGATAAAAATTCAAATCACAATCAGGCAAGTAGAATAAAGATTAATAGACATTAAGTCAAAACTAGCTATTTGATTCTCAAGGATCATTTCATGTATACTAACATAATAATTCCACTTCTGATAATTATGTACCCAAGTGTTCAGCAGTATCATATTTTTTGGATTTAAATCATGTTAGCATATTTGAAATACTATACTAAGACATAAACAAAGAGTTCACTGGCCTCAAAATTCTGAAGTGTGTCACAAATTGAACAACATGAAATGATACTGCTGACCACATTACACGCATTATCTCTAACCTTCCCTACAACCAGTAAATTTGGTTTCATTATCCCCATTTTACAGAAAAGAAAGCAAAATGGATTCAGGGATATAAACCAATTTTCCAAAGACAGCCAGCTAGTAAGTAAAAAGAGAAATTTTAATTTAAATGTTCTGCTTCCCATCTCTGTATTCCTATCTCCTCATATTATCTCTGTCCATTATGAATAATTACCACTCAAGAAATGAACATATATATATGTGTGTGTATAAACACAAATACACATATAAATATAGACATCTTCACATAAATGTGTATGTGTGCTGAATATAAACTATATTTCCAAATCTAACAGAATATAAAAATGAGAACTTCTCTGTTTCTAATTTTAAGTGTTTTTATCATATAAAGTAACATTTTCCTTAATTATAAAGGCCATTATATTATATATGCTAGTATATTATATATGCTAGTATATATATTGCTAATATATAAGGTATGGCTATATATATTATTATATATAAAACCTATTTACTGTTACATAATTTTATAAATATGTATGATACTGTAAGTGTCAAATGAATCAAATTTTTATGGTATAAACATACTAGGTTAGAGTCAGAAAATCTGATTATTATAAATAGATCTGATTCTAATTGTTTATATGACCTTAGGTCTCAATTTCTTCATGAAACGCACTGAAGACTAAAACTTGGATGATTTCTAATTTACTTCTAGCTGTAACCTTGTATTCTGGCTTAGTTTTGTTTCAAAATATGACTGGTATTTAAAAATGTGCCTTGCATTCACAGTAGTCACATCATTAGTAAGCTCAGTGTAATTTTATTTTCTAGTTTGAACCATACTTAGTTTCCTGCTAGAGATTCACACCAACAAATTTATTAGTACCTGTATTTTATTTGGAATGTTGTTAGAATTTTCTTAAAAGGAAACCCAAACTAAGTTTTATAAAAAAAAAAAAAAAAAGACATTTTTGTTTATTTACAATCAATAATGCCACTATCAAGGCATGGCATCTATTTTATATAACTGATAGTGCTAGTATACACAAGTAAAAACATAATCTTGTTTATAAGGACTGCTATAAATATTTGTTATGAGTTTCATCTGAGTTAGTCTTGATCTCTGTCAAGAGTATCTTAATGTAAGTGAAAATATGATTTTCTATTAATCTATCAGATCAGAGATATTGAAGTTTTTTGTTTGGTTTTGTATTTTGACTTAAGCTGGAAACATTATACTTCATTGGAAATTGAACAAAACATTTCAAATTAAATAGACCTACAAAAAATAACATAGCTCTTATATTTGATTAGTCTTATAGCTCCTACACAACGTAATATCTTAATGCAGTATGTATAGATTAAAAATAAAAATCTATACTTTTTAAAGATTTTTATTTATTCATGAGAGATGCAGAGAGAGAAGCAGAGACAATAGGCAGAGGGAGAAGCAGATTCCATGTAGGGAGCCCAATGTAGGAGTAGATCCTGGGACTCCAGGATCACACCCTGGGCTGAAGGCAGGCACTAACCATTGGGAAACCTAAGTGTTCTAAAATCTATGCTTTTTAAAAGAAGCTATAAAGCAGGAATATTCTATATATAAAATGAGTCTCTATCCTTTACTCTCCAGGAGTAGTATTTAACGTTGAATGAAATTTTAAGTAGCATTACCTGAGGCAGCCATATATTACACAGTTGAGGTGAAAAAGTTAACTTAAAATATTGCTATATCAATAATATACATAAATCAATACAAATAAAACAGTTAATTTGCCATCATTCAATGTCTCCACCCTTTCACAAAGATTCAGACATAATTACAAGCCAAAGGAATAGTTTTTATTACCCTAGTGGTAAGTTAGAAAAATACTGCAATCCTATTGTTCCATTACACTTTTATTCAAGAGATAAATATTCCACACAATTTATCAACAGAAGGAGCACTATCGGTATTAATTTGTTTAATTTCTTCCTCAATGAATAATAGTCACAGGATATAAATTTTAAGAGATGAGATCCTTCCACAAAAGCTTTTCTAGGAGAAATGCAACTTATGGTCCCTTTTTCTTATATTTTCATTCCTCTAAGAAGTAAACTAATTTAGAACTCAGTGTCTTAATATTAATATTAATTTACATTTTAAAGTCTCCACTTGTTATTATTAAATGAGCAGAGGCCTACAAAAGCTGGCAGAAAATTGTCTGACAAAAATTTTAGTAAGTTTGGATTTCTTCCTGTTCTTCATAAATATAAATTCACTACTTTCCTTGCCTCTTTACAATAATAAACCTCAGTTAGTGAAGCTGAGTAAGCTGCAGTACTATTTACTTGCTTTGACATTTTTAATGCTGCTTTATGTTAGATTCAAATGTCAAAAATTACTTTTGCTTATACTGAAAGAACACAATTAAATCAAAGAAGAAGAAGAAATGAGAAAACTCATGATCCAGACTGAGACTACTAGAGCACTAGTCACAATCACACAGAGGTCAATGTTAACCACATGGGTGGATAAAAGAAAATAAAAAAATAAAAAAAAGAAAGAGGCAGGAGTTGGGAAGATTCAGTGAAAAAGATAAACTAGTGGGCTGCTAAAATTATATGGACTCCTTTAAACCACAACTTTGATCATAGTGTTCCCCTGTCCAGAAAAATCTTTACCAAATCCCTAAGTACACACAAAATAAAGTCTAAACTCCCTAGTCTGGAATACAAGCTTTCTCAAATCATGTGCCACTAGTTCATCTCCCATCTTCCTTACTCATCACAGCAGACTACTTGCTGTACCCTGAATACCTTTCTTCTCTTTCAAGTATCTGCTCCTTCTCCCAAACTATTCTCTTGACTTTATTTTTTTTTAATTTTTATTTATTTATGATAGTCACAGAGAGAGAGAGAGAGAGAGGCAGAGACACAGGCGGAGGGAGAAGCAGGCTCCATGCACCGGGAGCCTGACGTGGGATTCGATCCCGGGTCTCCAGGATCGCACCCTGGGCCAAAGGCAGGCGCCAAACCGCTGCGCCACCCAGGGATCCCTATTCTCTTGACTTTAATGTGGTACTTCTTTTCCTCTCCTTCTTACCCCAACAAACTCCTCCTTATCCATTAAAACTGAAGTTAAAATATTACCTTATTTAAATTATTCTGTTTTGGTGGGTTTTAGTAGTTGCCATGGTTCATAATGGAGTCACAGCACATTTTAAAGACTTGGAGAGTTTATATTATAGTGAGGCTATGGGGCTGGTGAATATTGTGTCCCCATTTCCCAGTCTAAGAATATCTAGATATAGGAAATGCTTACAAATCCAGCTTGCAGGTAAACATAGAGAAGCATAGAATTATTTAACTACTAGAAGCTAGTAGTAAATAGTTTTACCATTGTCTTGTTTAACCATCTACAATACTGTTTTTATATAAAAATCAAATGTCAAACTTATTTTTGCTTAATTTCTAAAAGCAAAATATAAATGAAGAGAAAGGCATGGGATAGCTCATGCATGATCTGATATCACTAGAGAACAAGATTCTAGGAAAAATAACCTGATAGATATAAAAAAAAAAAAAACTCAGAAGAGAAAACATGCGACAAATAGAAACTAAGAACCTGATTCAAGCATAGTTGTGAATGAAAGTTGTAAATTCAAATAATATAAATCTTTTTTAATTATCAAAGTACAAAAAACTGGGAATAGTTACAATCCTAAAGAAGAGATGGTAAAATAGTTTCTCATACATGACTGTTGGCCTATAATTTTATCTAATTCTCTTGACATACAATTTGCCATTATATGAAAAGAATCAAAATTATGAATATTCTTTCATTCCCAAATTCCATTATCTGCCTTTTCTCATGAAATTAGAGTGCAACTTTATGCAAAACAGTACAAATGAAGATATTATAAAAAGAAATTCTAGAAAACTGTCAAAAGCCCAGCATTAAGAAAATGTCCCAGAAAATTGTTTTTGAGACTATGAGCCTGGTTTTGAATATCAGGGCACCTAACTTGCTATGTAGTCCACTAATTTTCTTCATTAGCTTTAACATATTTAGTAATATTTTAATAAATCATTTAACAACATTAATTGTGTATACTGTGTGTGAGACACAATGCTAAGGTTTGGTACTATGGTTGTTTTTATCTTTCCATAGATAAGAAAATGCTAAAATGTTTAATGTTTTGGTATTACTAAGGGGGTATATTCCAGAGTCCACTGAGTTCAAGAACTATTTGTCTAAAAAGGTAATAATGGGGGCTCTTGCGGGCCTCAATCGGTTAAGTATCTGACTCTTGGTTTCAGCTCATGTCATGATCTCAGGGTCGTGATATCAAGCACCATGTTGGTTGGCCTCTGCATTCAACAGGGAATCTGCAGGAGGACTCCCTCTCCTTCTGCCCCTTCACCTGCACTCTCTCTAACATAAATAAATAAATCAGGAAGAAGAAAGAAGAAAGAAGAAAAGAAGAAAAAAGAAAGAAGAAGAAGAAGACGAAGACGAAGACGAAGAAGAAGAAGAAGAAGAAGAGGAAGAGGAGGAGGAGGAGGAGGCAGAAGAGGAGGAGGAGGAGAGAGGGGAGGAGGAGGGGGAGAAGGAAGAGAAGGAGAAAATGGTCATGCCATCTCCTTGGGCCAATGATGAGCAATTTCATCCCTACTGCCAGACCCTATAGAATTTATCAAGGGATCACATATTTACAGATAGAAGAGATAAGGGCGCCCAAGTTATTAACCCTTGGCAACTGAAAGAATGGACTTAGTAGTTGCTGAGATGAATAAGAGTATGAGCAGATTTGGGGGGGCTAAGGTGTAAAACAATCAGATTTGTTTAGGACATATTTCAGCAGCCTAATAAACATCCAAGTGAAGATCTCAAGTAAATAGTTAACATACGTGTTTAAAGTATAGAACAGATTTATGTGCTAGAGGTAGAAATTTGGGATGTATAAAGCTGTATGAAGCTAGGTGACTGGATGAAATTAATCAAAGGTACAAGTATAAGCAGAATTTTTTACAAGGCTAGGAATGGAGCCTAAAGACGTGCCAAATATTTAAGTAATATGGAGATGAGAAGTACCCAGCAGAGAAGACTTCAAGGTAGACAGAAAAACAGATAAAGGAAACTACTTCCCTGAAAATCAAATGAAAAATTCAAGAAAATAGAAGCAATAACTCAATGCTTAATATGTTAATATTAATATTATTTGTCATTAGAAATATGATTTAGACATATACTCATTTTACTAATAATAGAAAATTGCACTGTGGTCAAGTAAGTAGTTAAGTTCACTGAGTTTGTGTCAGAAGTGGATTTCAAAAAGAGGTGACTGATTTCAGAATCTGAGCAATCAATCCTAAATAGAAAACACAATGGGAGACTATGTCAAACAAAAGTTAAGCCTTCTCTCATTTATTGAAACCAAAAGCATAAATTTTCTTTATAAGAATCTCTGATTAAGACATTGTTATATTTAATAAAAAAGATCCCTACCATAAATATTACATCATTTTTTAAAAAGTTTAATGCCCCAAACATTATATAATTACTCTACCATGTAATAAGCCACATAGTATTCATTCATTTCCTTAAAATGCCATTTTATGTGCCAGAACAAATTTATTCTCTAGTAATATCCACAGTTGTTAGACTCACAGGGAGATCTGAGATCTTCAGAATGAGAAAGCTAAACTGGCATGCAGAAGAATCATCAACAGCCAGTAATGCATCCCAAGGATGCCAGGGGTTTCGGCACTAGTGTCCACCTGCATGTTCCAGGGCTGCAGAGGGTCAAATGGGAAACCACGTATACTCAGCTACCCAATGTTAATTGAAGAATTCACAACAAATTCAGATTTTAGTGGGGAGAAGAAGGGATTTATGAAAGCTTTTATTGAAGTAAAGGCAAACACTCTTTATTTCAATTAGATCATAACCCCTGAGACAAGGCACCCACTGTCAGGTTAGTTTTAACATGGAAAATGGGTAAATATTGAGCAAACATGAGTGTTCCCCTAATAAAAAGCAACAAACCACTACCATTTTATTTCCAGCACACTCTCTGGGTACAGAAAGAATATTTCTACATTTGCATCTTCATCTAATCACCACTAACCTGTTGGGGATTTAAAAACCTCCAACAGGGGCACCAGCATGGCTCAGTGGTTAAGCATCTATCTGACTCTTGGTTTCCGCTCACATTAAGAGCTCAGAATGGTAGGACTAAGCCCGAGGTCTAGCTCCATTCTCAGTGTGGAGTTGGCTTGAGTTGGCTTGAGTTGGCTCTCTCTCCCCCTGCCCCCACCCCTGTTCGCACATACTCTCTTTCTAAAATAAGTAAATAAATAAATCTTAAAAAAATAAAACCCTCAAACACCATGAGAGTGAATAGGAAGCTGACATCGATTTCATTACCTCTTTCTTTCTTTCTCCTTTCTTTCTCTTTTTCTTTCTTTCTTTCTTTCTTTCTTTCTTTCTTTCTTTCTTTCTTTCTTTTCTTTCTTTCTTTCTTCTTTCTTCTTTCTTTCTTTCTCTTTTTTCATGGGGGTGGGGGAGGAAGGAGCAGAGAGAGAATCTTGAGGAGACTCCATGCTCAACACAGAAACCATCAGGGGACTGGAGCTTACAACCCTGAGATCATGACCTGAGCCAAAATCAAGAGTTGGGATGCTTAACTTACTGAGCCACTCAGGCACCCCAAATTACGTTATTATTTCTTAAGCTATCCATAACAGAAGACTTTCTCTCACACTAAAACTCTCCAATGTATCCATTCCTATAAAAGCCAGGCACTTGTGGAGTTTTTCTAGAGATGGATAGAATGCATTCTAAAGATGAGTCTTGTAGCTTTGTTTTATGAATCCTTTCTAACCATATTAATTCCTTTACAGAATTAGTCAGTACAATAACTTTAACTTAGATAACAGCTGAAATTTCAAGTGGAGGACTAATTTTCTTCCCAAACTGAGCTGTTAGTAGAAACCAGTAGCGGAAAAACATAAGTTTTTAACATAAACATCTGTTTTTATATTGTAGTGACAGAACTCATCACCACTGAGTTTTGGGTCCTGTCATCAGATTTTTTCCATGTGAATGCATAGGTAGTTAACTTGAAAGGTTGCTGAAAGGAAGGGTTTTAGTTTGTTGTTGTTTTTATAAACTTCATCAAATGAGTCACTACCATCAATTTATACATTTACTTCAGAGTTGCAGTGTAGAGACTTGCTATCTTACTTTCTTAGGCAATAATGCTTTGCTCGTAACTTTCTTATGCTCTCCAGCTAGTTATATCTACTCAGACATCTATCAGATTCTTATGATTGCATTTCATTTCTTCCTGTTTGTATATTTACTTCATTGGAGAGTAGACTTGATATTTGTGTGAATTCAGATAACAAAGTGTGCACATTCTAGGAAATCATTATTTCCTTTGGGTTATGAAAAGTTCTAAAAAGAAACAAATCATTCATCTCTGTAAACTGAAACTCCTGTGAAATGAAAAACAAGCCATCAGCTTTATCTTTTAAAAAATTCAGTATTTAACCTGAGAAAAATCAGCTCCAAAGGTACTTTCTTTCAATTTCACTTTTTTTTAATGCCAATCCTCCATCCATTACTCTTTCCTACAAAATTTAAGCTATTAAAAGGTGAGCACTTAGGAAATCCTCCTTTCCTTAAGCTAGCATTACAGAGATAAAGTTCAAAGTCCACAAATGTAATTCCTTAAAATTAAAACAAATTCCATGAGTTCTATTTTTTATTTCCACTTATAATCTGCTTTCAAATTTTTCTTCTCCTTTTTCTTCAACAGGAGATAATCATTTCCTTGAACAATTTTATTCAACATAAATTTAGATTTATGCATGTAACAATACATGAAAAATATTATTTCCATTTCTAATGTCTTATAATGTTCACTTGGATTTCCGCTACTGGTGAAACTTGTTTTCATTATCACAGAAGTATTGAAAATATCTTCAAATAATTTACTAGTTCAGGCAATACTGCAAATGTTTTCATAATAAATTTCTCTAAAACCAATGTGCCAGGTACAAAAGATCACCTTGCTATTCATTATTCAGTAATTATACACACACATTTATTATAAGGATAATTAAATCCTCTGAGGGAAAAAGAGTGTGAATACAGAAACATACGAAACACATATCTATTGTAAAAAAAAAAATCTTGAAAAAAAGTTTGTTGTATGGCTTTCACACCTAGTGAACTTTGCTTTACTTCTGAAGCAATGACATTCCAAAAACACTAAGTGGTAAGGCTGCTAAAATATTTAAATATTCAAATCCCGATGAAGCAGTAAGAACTGTCAATAAAATTGGAATTAGCTATGTGATGTATTTTAATTTACATATGCTTTTAAGAGTACTGAGATAATGTGGATTGATTTCCTTTTTGATGAATTTCACTCAGAGTGTGTACTGGAGGTTTGAATGCATACAGACTGCACTCACAAAGGAAGAAATCTCCTTGAAAATGATTTCTGACATTGTCACAAGTGATTTTTTAGCTCCTTCTTACACTTTTCATCTTTTTTGTATGGTTAGGATCATTTTTCCCCTAGTGAAAATACATCAGAAATAGAAATTCAAATGCTAGATATAATCTACTGTGTAAATACTCATTTTCACAATTTATCAGAAATTCATTCAAAGTATAAAATGAGTCCACACTATAACTGCAATCTCATTAATTTTTACAAATAAGAAAGTACAAATTGAAACCCTCTTTAGAAGTATACCAAGTAGAAAGTATAATTAAATGAAAACTACCACAAGTATTTATATTTTTCCTAAAATTTGTTGAGGACTGGTACTGTTTGGAAGACATTTGGCACAAATATTGCATCTACCTTCTTGCCTCATGGATATCTTATTTGATTTTCAAGACATGGTCCAGGAATGCCTGGGTGGCTCAGTGGTTTAGCATCTGCCTTTGGCTCAGGGCATGATCCCCAGATCCTGGGATCAACTCCCACATCGGGCTTTCTGCATGGAGCCTACCTCTTCCTCTGCCTGTGTCGCTGCCTGCCTCTCTGTCTCTTTCATAAATAAAAATAAATAAATATTATTCATATTCCCCAAATGAATGAGAACATAAATTAATTAAAAATTTTTAAAAAAATAAAAAAATAAATAAATAAATAAATAAATAAATAAATAAATAATCTATCTTAACAAAAAAACATGGTCCATAATGACTGGAGATTTCCTTAGTATTTCCTATCACTGGACATTAGAATTGATTATTCCTTCTTTATGCTTTCTGAGAATGCTGTTTGGTTCATTTAATGAATGATTCATTCTCCTGTCTTATCTGTTGGATAATTTTAAGAATTATATATGAGAGTACAGATATTTGCTAAACATATACTGTCTGCTGAAATGATGTGAAATATAAAGCAATAATTCTAAGATGATAAAGTTTATTTTCTCTGACTCCTACTACCTTCATTCTGACTAAAGAATTAAAAATTGAAAACTGATTTACAAGTGATCCAACACACACATAATCATGTCACTTAAATTTTGACAAGTCACATAATCTCTATGAACATAGATGTGTTGATGTCATTTTTATTGTAGGAATAGTTTTCACCCTACAGTTGTTTGAACTGTAAGCCATCTGCTTACGTCATTCAAAATATAATCTGACATAATTCCCTTCTTTAACATCAAGTTACCAAGAACAGTCTGACCCAATTTACACAGTTTTCTGACATATTTTCCAAAACCCAGTTGTTATTTCAAACTCTGTTTCATAAACAGTGTTTTACTACTCTTGGGAATAAAATAAGCTGTAATAGCATCATATTTTCCTGAATTGTAAATATACATACTGTTATTCCCTTAAATTTCATGTTATATACTATTACATATTATATATAGTATATATTTAAGAATAAACATATAAAGATTACAAGAGAAAACTCACATTTTATGCTTACAGAGAGTTTACTAATTCAAATGCTTATTTTCTGATGAACTGTCAACAGACCTATGCCACTAAAACAGCTCTTCATGTAAACCAATGATCTTATGTCCTTAAAATAACATAGGTATTCCATAATGGCGATGTGGTTACATCTTTCTTCATCAAGACTTTATTTCTACCCATAAATCCTCTGAAAGTGAACACTAAACAGTTTTAAAGTAATATTATTTGTTTTTGTTAATAGATCTTATTTTTTAGAATAGTTTTAAACTTACAGAAAAATAAGCAGATAGTACCAAGTTCCTATATCCCCCCATAAAAAATTTACCTTATTTCTAACATCCTATTATAGTACATTTGTTACAATTAATAAAATAATATGGTTACATTATCAACTAAATAATACAGTTTATGCAGAGTCCCTTAGTTTTTACCTAACGTCCTTTTTCTGTTCCAATATATCACATTACATTTAGTTGTTATGTTTCGCTTAGCTTTTCTGGGCGGTGGCAATATTGCAGAACTCCATGTTTTGATGGTTTTGCTGACTTTGAAGATTACTGATCAGGTGTATTGTAGAATTCTTCACCGGAATTTCTCTGAAATTTTTTCTCAGGAGTACCCTGAGATTATGGGTTTTCAGGGAAGATTATGGGGGTAAAGTACCATTTTCATGACCTCATATCAATTGTAGAGTGTTGTTTGTTTTTTTCCCCACACTTAGCATACTGTGCTTTTTTGGAAGGAAGGCATTAATCATAGTCTATACTTAAGGGGAAGAAAGTTATACTCCCCTTCTTTGTATGTATGTACATACATATATCTATATACATCCTTATATACACAGATACATAAGAGTATCTATACAATTTATTTGGAGCAAATGGTAATTTTTAAGAAAGACACTTACTTTCAATAAAAGAAAACAAGAATTTACACAATCAATTTAATCCTGAACATTGATTTATTCTATACTACCTACTATATTTTCAATGTGGCTTTTATTTCTCTAAAGCAATTGGGCAAATGAACACAAGTGCATTATTTTTCTTCATTTAAAAGCACTTTGACAAAATGATAATTCTTTAGGAAATCTCTGATAAATGAAATTTGTTTTGTAAAAGCCATGTATGGTTAAAGAGAAGCATATAAAACATGTTTTCCTCATAAAATATATTTGAAATGCCTCAGGATCTATCACTATTCTTAGAGACTTCCACTCAACATTCTTATGGGTCATTAAATTGTATCTTCATCTTTTTATAAGGATAGTATTTTTTAAGGATAAATCTTTTTTAGCATTATATTTTCATAATAAGTTTACACATTCATTTATTGTTTAATCTTCTTTCCTTCTCCAAGACTTACACACACACACACACACACACACACACACACACTTACTCAACTCTTTCTATTGTAAACAAAAAAGCGCAGAGCATGTCTATGGGAATAGGGTATATGCCTTTCTTTCCTTTACTACAACTTTTAAGTAGATTTTTAAACTATTCATTGAACTCAATGTACAAAATAAAATATTAACTTACAATAGAAATCAGAGTTCAATTTGATTTGATTTAGTTAACCAAAAATTAACTTCTCTGTAAATGTTTCTAAAAGATATTTATCCAGTTTTTTAAAATCCTCCATAACCACAGAATTTTAAATGTATAATTTTTGTTATTAATTCTCAATTTTTCATGAAATAAGCAGTTTTCTGACAGCTTTAGTATTAGGAGAACACTTTAAGTCATATTTAGCATCTGCTAATTTTGCAAATACTAAGCTAAACAGCCCCTACCATTGAACAAGCAGCATTCTCATGCAGACATCCAAGCCTACACTTATTATTAAGCAATCAAATATGTGAGAATAAATTCAAAGGAAGGACCTTTGATGGTCTAAGGAAAGATCATCAAAGGTCCTTTGTGATCAACTGTGTAACGGATAAATAACGTAAACAAGAAGCATCTCCTAAAGTAAATACATATAAGATATGTGTTATAAAATACTTCTCCTAGAAGAATGCATTCTTGGCTGCAAGCTTGGTTCACCACTACCAGTGTGCTTCATTTAAGACATCACTTTACCATACTGGTTTTCACATTTTTTTTCACTTAATTTTTTACTACATGAAGAATAAATATATTTTTTCAACAAAATTCTGTTACTAAATGTATTAAAGAATCCTGTTGTTGGAAAGAAAGAAAGATACGTAATGGAGATGGAGAAAGATGGTAATGTAGATGGAGAAAAAAACAAACAATACAAATTCAACTGTAAAATTCTGTCTAATAAAACAACTGCATTTCACATTATAGGCCAAAGCTTTTGTATTCTTGGAAAGTATATTCATCTCCTGAGAAGTATTGTAAATATAAAGACAGAAAAGAAAAAAAATTAAAGTTAGATTAGCAAATCCATCTGTAACACTTGTTTGATTTAGAACCTATGGACATCAAATCTGCAAACTGTATCAGGAAGGACAAGTCAGTAGTAAAAGATCTAGCTAATAAAGCAAAACCACAGGTATGCCTCTTACAGAAATGAGTTTCTGTTCCTGGTGGCTATAATAAAAGCTAGATTGCAAAATGGGGCTGATTAACACTGCAATCTAATCATTAAGAGTATAGCCTGCTTTATTCTAGAATAACAAAAATCTCATCATGCCTCCAAGCTCAAAATTAGCACACATAAATATATATTACTGAATATAATTAAAATCAAATTTAAAATACACTTGGAATTTTAGATCTACATTTGGTTGTGTGAACTCAAGATCATAGAATTGCTAAAGAAATACCCCTGCTTAAATTTTTGTTTAAATTGTAATCTTCTTTTCACTGAGTGTTTGATGATGTTTCATAAAAAAAATCACTATAGCTTTGAACTACAGCTGTCAGATATAAGATATAACACATATCTTATATGTATAAAAATAATCACTATAGCTTTGAACTACAGCTGTCAGATAAAGTTAACCACAATATTTTTTAAGATTTATTTATTTTTATAGAGAGAAAGAGAGAGAAAATGTGAGAGGGCACGAGGTGGGGAAGGCCAGAGAGAGGGAGAGAGACTCTTAAGAAGGCTCCAGGGATGCCTGGGTGGCTCAGTGGTTGAGCATCTGCCTTTGGCTCAGGGTGTGATTCCACAGTTCTGGGATCAAGTCCCGCATCAGACTTCCTACGGAGAGCCTACGTCTCTCTCTGCCTCTCTCTCTCATGAAAAAATAAATAAAATCTCTCTTAAAAAAAAGAAGACAGCCTCAACACTCAGCATGGAGTGGAGCTCAATCTCATGACCCTTAGATCATAACCTGAACTGAAATCAAGAGTTGGACATTTAACCAACTGAGTAACCAGGCACCTCTAAAGTCGACCACAATTTTTAAAAGATGTCATAAGAGGGCCTCGTAGTACATTATCTAGACTCATACCACTTAACAAAGCTTTCACTTATCTCAATATATTCATTAACTTTATTAAAATACCTATGCAAAAATTAATTGAAATCCTTCTGTCCTATATCCCTATTTTTTGCAAGTTAGATAATATGAGGCCATGTTATTCATGGTTTGAATTTCATTTACAAAGATTACTGGGTTAGAACATATATAAGCTCTCTTCCTTTCTTAAAATAAGATCTTTTAAAAAAATCTTTAACAATTTTTGTCTTAATTTCCAGTGTTAGAGAAAGAATTCTCAGTAAATTAAGTGACTGAACTAGGGAAAATGTTATTAGTTCCTACCAGGGAAAAAATATGAATACAGATTTGGCTACTACTCCCCCGAAATGGTTTTTCACATTAACAAGCCAGCTACTTGTCTGATTAAAAAGAAAGCTGCTTTGATAATCATTTTTAAAGATTTCCACTTAAAGATTATTTTTGTTCTCTGTAAATAGATTACTTCCATGTCCCATAAACACATTTTAAAAGTTTTTTAAGACATTTCATGGAGAAGGTTATTCAGAATAATTTGAAAGCAATTCTGCTAGAAATAGAAGTACAGCAGTATTTAGAAAACCATATTGCTAATTCCCAATTCACAGAACTATCATTGCTGGTTAATGCTTTATGACAAATTTTATTGATATATATCATCAGAGTCATATATTTAAAAATAACAAGTTATCTTTTTATTCAAATATTTATACACTTAGTATTTTATAGCAAATCAAAAACAAAGCCTTATTTTGTTTTAGATCATTTAAAAACACATGAGAAAAAAATAATAACAGGTTTTAAAATTCCATGTATAATACCTAAGTAATCTTTGCTTTTGAAAAACTGGTTTAACCTTATTTTTTAGATATACTTAAATATTTATTTCGTTAATCTCTTTATATTGATTCCTGCTTATGGAATGCCTCCCCACCCCAGCCTTTATTAAATTTCATTTAAGTACAGTTCAAGTACAACCTCTCCTAAAGCTTATCCCACCTACTGCAGCCTGCATAAATATCCCTTCCTCTTGAATATAATATCTTATATTTATTTAGTCCTATCATCATTGCCTAGTATTTCCCCCTTTTTTAATCATGAGCACATATTGACTCTTCAAATAAATCAGGGATTTTCAGACTTTCTTTTAGCAGTCGAACTTTGATAGTTAATAAGAAAGAATATCTCAAGATAAGAAAACAGCAATGAAACAGTACATGGGTGAGTAAGACTGTGGTGCATTCAAATCACTCTCCTAGCATCATTATTTCCTCTTCTGTCAATGCATGCTCTGCTTCCCTGATGTTCTCCAATGTGCCATGTTTTCCTCTAGGAACACTAATTTGCTAAACCATTTCCCCCTACTTACTACATCGAACACCTACTTATCCTTCATGTGAAATCTTAAATGTAACCATCTCAGGAAATTGCCACTCACCATTAAAATTGTTATCCTTCCATGCACACTGCCCTTCTCGTTCTTAACAACCGTTCAAAAGAATTTTCCATTAGACCATAGGCTACATGGCCCCTATTTGCTAACATAATCCTACAGTAGAGAGTATGCCTTCAACAAATATTTGCTGGAAGTCAATCTTAGTATGTTAAAAAAAAAAAAAAAAAGGTGGGGAGTGAGAGTTGAAGCTTGGGAAGCTATAAACCATACTAAAGAAATTGGAATTTATCATGAAGGTGGTGGAGAATATCAAAAGATTTTTAAATCTGTCAGTGACCAAGATTAGGTTGATGTGCTAATATACCTTGTGGGCAATATGAAGAATGGATTAGAAGAAGTAAAATTTAAGAGATTACATAGGAGGCAAGCATTTATAAGGAGACAGACTAGATTAATCCTCTAGCAGCAGTTCTGAGAATCTTGTTGGGAGAATCCTGCTTTATTTAGGGAAATGCTCTGCTAAACCAATTTGAGGGCCTTTAGGCCTGTGAACCAAATGATACCTAGCCCTAAGAGTAGCCTGATGATATGCTTTGCATGAATTAAAGAAAGGAAGAAAAAAAATGGGCCAGAATTTGGAGAAGAATGTGGCTGTAGGAAAGAAATGGAGGATAGTCCAGAAGAGAGAGCAAAAGACTCTTGAATACTCTACATTCTCTCTTGACCAGTGCATTTTCAACTGCTGTGCTCTTACCTGCAGTAGAGGATCATTCCATGTGACTTCAAAATCTGATATGAAGTCAGCCTTAATCATGAAAGTTTTCATTTGATGGAATATTTTTGTGGAATAAGATAAGTGCAAAACTGAAAGAGACCCTGAGTTCTGAATCAAAGCTGGCACTGGGAGAAAAAACGAACATGGCACTAATGTACACTGGAGATAGAGAAAGGAATTTAAAAAAAATAAAAGGGAATTCAAAAATTAACTGTGTCACATAGAGTGGGGATAAATAATGCTGGCCTGAATAAAGGCTAAAACAAGGCACTGTGGAGAGAAAGGTATAGAATTTAAAATAGCTGAAAAGTAACAATCAATTAAAGCTAGTGACAACACTAGGTTTCAAATTTTGTAGTCTGCACGGTTCGTGTCATCCACCAAGAAAAAAAAAATAGACAAGAACAAATCAAGAGGCAGGAAGAATAAGGTTAATCTTGAATCTATTAAATATAAAGCAAATAACTGACATCAGATGACATTGCTAGCAGGCTGTTAAATACACATATCTACATCATGAGAGAGGCTTAAGCTGTAGATAGACTTTGGAGTCAATATTTTTAAGTGATGGTTGAAGTTGACCTCTCAGTTTCACGGTGTGATAAAAATGTAGAATATGATATAAAAGTGTAATCCTTAGTAGTAAAAAATTTCTTTTTCACGGGTAGCATATCTTATATAGAAGAAAAATGGAGATCATAGTAAGTAGGAGTAAGGAAAAATATAAACATATAAATGCATAAAGAAGCACAAAACAATAAAATATGCTATATATTCCATGTAAACAAGTAGATAAGTGTAAGTACTATAGGTAGCACTATAATAAAGATAATAAATGTTTTTTCTTCTCTGCAAATAAGACAACAATATAAAAGCAAACATGATCTGTTAAGTAATCCAATCAGAATTGGGGGTTATTCCGGGTCCTTTAAATAGAGGAGATCTGTCTGAAGTCATAGATACACAGGTTAATATTTTACATCATGGGTCTGTTAGATTCCTTTTTCTCTTATCTACTTCTTTAATTTTTTGAATCTAAGACATCATTGACGGCAAGACACATTTTATGTACCCTTTAAAAGAAAAGCAAAATTGCTATCAATCTAAGATGTAGTGGTAAAAATACCTTCATTATGAACATATCATCAGAGATAATAAGATGGTAATAATATGAATTTTCAAGTCAATGAAATATGTTACTAAAAAGAAGCACTTGATAAAATTGGTGATAACATCCATTTCCACTTTCCTTAGATCATTTTTCCCATTATTTTCCCCCAATAATATGTATTTGAATAATTTTATGATCTATGAATACTATAATTGAGGGAGCAGACCCAAGTTAATATTAATGCCAAAATATCCCTCAAAAAGCCCAGATCTCTCAGGTTCTATGAGCAATGTTTAGTTAGCATGCACAATTTCATAAGAAGACAGTAAAACAGTCTGTACAGCTCTCTTAGTCATCTTTAAATATGGACAAATTATAATGATAAACTGGTTTAATTCATCACTCAGATAATGTTCTTATATATCCTACCATTTTAAGGATATTAAGAGCAAGTTGTACTTGTAAAATAGTTTTAAAATATTTTAGTTTGGGCAAGAGTACCCCTTTCTATTCATTTGAGCCTTAGGCTGAAGACACTTTTGTCTTCTTACCCAAAATATCCTGCCTGAAAACAAAGATATCAGAAAATTAGGTAGTTTGGTTAACAATCCCATATCTGGTTTGGTGGGCTGTTTGGAATGGGGATGGAGTCTATTTTCTTGTTTAATCTGGGCACTCCTGACTACTAACAGTGTGGACAACAAATCCAGAATCTTTCTTTTAGTATTTGTGTCACAGAGTTCAGGTGTGTCATCTCTAGAATCTTAAGTGATGTTACACACTGCCACTCCATTAAATGATCCAGCAATAAAAGGTCACCCAGGAGGAAAAAAACAAGAAAATCTAACTTCCATGGATGATGAGACAATGATGACTTGATATGTGATTGTGACATCTCAAAACAATCATGAAAATCTGGATTGATCATGTCTCTGGTTAAAAATGTTCTATCCTTTTATTTCCCTCAGTGCAGAGATTGAGACCCCAAACAGATGACTGCCTATGTGAACATCACTATACTATTTCATTGTCTTTATTAGAATAACTTAACTATTCAAAATAGCTTTACCATTCATTATAGAAACTTCCCAAAAGGTACATCCATTCTTCAATAGGAAGAATGTTTTTGATGAATATTCATCAACAGGCAGATTATGCCCTAAGAATCATTAAACCTGGGGATCCCTGGGTGGCTCAGTGGCTTAGCACCTGCCTTCCGCCCAGGGCGTGATCCTGGAGTCCGAGGATCGAGTCCGGCGTCAGGCTCCCTTGCATGGAGCCTGCTTCTCCCTCTGCCTGTGTCTCTGCCTTTCTCTCTCTCTGTCTCTCATGAATAAATAAATAAAATCTTAAAAAAAAAAAGAATCATTAAACCTTTCACCTTAAAATCCTTGTCATGCTATACTCCTCAACTACTGTATCATGATTTTTACCCAATCTCAATCAAACCCCTAAATTGAAAAATTTGCCTTAAACCAAATTAAAAAACTTCAATAAATCCTAATTTTTTCTTCCCTTTCCATAAAAGCAATCAATGTTCAGTGGAGGTGGAATGTTTCCCTCACCTCAGTGAGGAATAAATTGAGTAATGTTTTGTCAAATGATTGCAGAGGCAGAATATGAAACTACTTTCACAGTATCACTCAAATCCACTAACTATTTAGACAAATTTTGGTCTTATTTAACCTATCCAAGCATACTAAGATGTCTGGTTGTAGAAAAGGTGGTCTTCGTAAGAATAAGAAATCTCCAATTCCACTGGAAACTTTTGGAAATTTTGATTAATAAGATGGGAATCAGTATATAAATAAAAGGGGCATGATGCTATCGAATACTTAATAAAATGACGCTATTAAAATTTTGTAGCCAACAAATAGAAACTCTGTTATTATTTTTAGTGTGTACAATCACAATTTAATTTGTTGCAAGAGTGTGAACGTTCATTATTATTTCTCTCTTTTCTGCCTCAAGCATTGGAGAAAATTATGTTTCATGTCAGTGGTTATTTTTCTTGTTGGTGCACAATTTTAAATACATAAATATTCTACTTCTTCAGAAGAAAGACCAGCAGTTGCTTTCTTAATTACTTGTTCGTTTTGACAGTGACAGCTGATGTTGTTGGCATTATTCAAGCAATTGTATGAAGATGTCACCACATAATTGTAAGAGGCCATGAAATTTTATATTGAGACACATATTTTCTTTCTAATTGCTACAGGAAAACCATGCTGGATGAAAGAAATATTTTCCTTTGACTGTATCCTCTAATGAACTTGGACCATTGAATGCCCTTTTGCACCAGAGAAGACAGTTTATAACAGTATGAAATGCTACAATAGCAGGTTACAAGTAAATTCTATGACTTCATCAAAATTGTTGTCATTTAATATTAAATTAGGTCAGAATGTGTAAACATTTTTCAGCTACAGTTAATTAGATTTTGAAAACTGTTCCATCTAAAAGCCTCTTTGTAGCCAAAGCAGTTCTCCAAAGTGTAGGAAAGTGTGACAGGCAAAACAGCCAGAGGCACTTTTAAATCCACAAGTACAAATAATTTACTCTGTTGGCAGCTATAATAAAAATAAAATAATTAATTGCAATTATGCCTATAGAGCTAGTCAACTTCTTATCAACAGGCCTGTTTCTAACTTAATGACCTTGAACAAGACCTATAAAACTCTGAATATTCACAGAAAGTAGAAGCAAGAGGGGCTCTACTTCGTAATATCTGATGTGTTCTTTCAGTTGAGGCCAGTCATCTGTTATTTAAGTACCCCATTTAACACAGTGAACTGAATATGGAAAATCACACACCCACGTAGACGTCATATTTTGAACAATAAGTTGATATATCAAAAATGGGAATTAAAACTATCCAATTAATGAATTAGTTGGTTGATAATGAACTGATCAACCAAAAACAAGTAAACAAAAACTACTAAAATATTGAAGTATCTATCCTGAAAATAAGGATTACTAATTGTATAGGCTGTATTTATGTAATATCATGATCCCTACACCCTATCAATAGACCATAAATAAATAATTACTTTTTGGATGATGAGGATTAGCAAACCTTTTCACACAACTCTCTTTATATCTAGTTAGTCATTTGCAAGAACTTGGGGAAGGAATACGGAAAAAATATAAAAATTACATTAAAAACATTATAAAATATATTCAAATTTTTAGACTATGGAATCCTTATGAAATGATACTTTGGGGATAGTAAATGGTTTATGAAGAACAGAGGAATTTTTTGTTTTAACATTTTAAAAGATAAAAAGAAACAATTCAGATAGATATTGTGTGATTATATAGTTGTCCATCTTACCAGAGTATGAAGAATACAAAATTCTTTTCTTGATGATTCAGGGATATAATGTCACTTTTTAAAAATGCAATGAAGTAATAGATTGCAATACAGTTATGCCTTATGACCTACTGAAACAGATGGAGGTGTCTGGTCCTACATTAAATGAACCCATACTGTTATGTTTTATGCCTGTCTACTTTGGAAGCTCTTTGCCTTTCCTCTTGCTTTTTGGCTAATAGTTCTTATTTTTCACCATATTCAGCATGTTTGGTTGAAGCAACATTTTTTCTCCTCTTTTAAGACACTACTATGATTTTTGGTGGCTTTGGAAAATATGTAACTGAATATACTAAAATTGTATGTAAAATTAGAAGCAGTCTAATTAAAATTAGCAGAAGTCTAGAAAGACAGTGAAAAGAACGGTCATTTAACATTAAGATCTGGATTAATATTGGCTTTGTGAACTTCAGTAAGTTTTTAACCACCAAAATATTTGCTTCTTTCACTGTACTTGGGATATATTAACACCTATTTCAGAGTGTTATTGTGATAATTTGATGAGATAACATATTGGAAATCCCTTGTAAACTCTAAAACTGAATACAAATGTATGACAGGGTTACTATCATCATTATCAGAACAAGATTGCCATCTTATGGACACCAAGCATATAACAGGTCCTCTAACCTCTAAAGCAGAAATGAAAAGAATAGCACCAGCAATTTTCATATTAAAAAATAAAACATTAAAAATACATAAATGGTATTCTTGCTTCCTACCAGTTCTCCAAATTAATCTGTAAAATCTTTCTAAATCACATGAATAAAAACAAAAATAATAAGAAAATGTGAAAAAAAAAAAAAAAAGAATAGCACTAGCAGATGAAACTCATGCATGAAAGGACGGCTAATGTCAAAATTGCATCCTCACTACAGTATCACCCCAAAAGTGTATTTGGAGAAAACATTTCACACCTTCATTATAACTTCTCTTTCTAAAAACTAAACATCATTGAGAGCTTTGTATAGTGAAAAGAGTAGGTAGGCATCAAGTCACAACAGTATAATTTTAACCCTAGTTCTCTCACTAACTAGGTCTGTAAACTTGGATCAAAAACAATTCTCTTCTGGGTCTCTATTCCTTCATCTATGAGGTGAAAATAGCAATATGTTCTAGAGAATTGTTATAATTTAAAGTGATGATCCAAAGAGTTTAGAAATTATAGCTTAAAATACCAGAGCAAAACAAGAAGCAGCTAAGTGCCTAAACCAATGCTTGATACAACACTGTTACTTCAGTAACTGCATGTAAGTTAATTTCAGCTTCTTTCATGGAGTAAAAGGCAAATCTATATAAGTGATACCTATAATTAGAAAAGTTAATAAAGAAAGTCAGTTTGTTTGTTTTTTTTATAAGATGGGGGCAGAGTAGGAGGACTCAGGACTCATCTAGTCCCAGGACCACAATTAGATAACTATGAAATCATCCTAAATACCCCAGAAATCAATCTGAAGACTGAAAGAACAAATTCCACAACTAAAGAGAGAAAAGAGGCCATAGGGAAGAAGGTAGGAAGCATGGAGATGTGGTTTAGGTGAGAAACAGATGGTGGGTGCTGCAGAGAGGAGGGAGCTGTGGCCATATAGAAGGGTGAGATAAGAAGCAACACACAGGGTGTAGGCACAAGGAGAATATTTCCCAAAAGCCATTGGTTTGGAAAACGAGAGGCACTAAATTTCTTGAGTTCTTGCAAACAGCAAGACTTAAAGCCTGGAGTTTTAAAGGTCAGCAGGCTTGGCTGGAAGAGAGCCTCAGGGGGAACCGCCCTGCTTCTGGAGAGAAGGCAGGCAAAAAACCCAGGGCAGACAGTGAAGAATACCTGGAACACACAGGTGGGAGATTATTCACTCTTCGCAGTGGGTGTCCATGAGAAGCAGCATTCACAGAGATGCCTCTTTGGGAACAAAGGAGCTGGCCAGCACTATTTTCCTCCCCCAGCCTTCACAGCATAAACACAGAACCACCTGAGGGAAGCAGTGCAGCACCAGCACTGGCTGCCTAACTTGCTTATACCAAGCCTCAGCTCCCTGTAGTCCCAAGGGATGGCCCTTCTCAGTCAAACTTACCTCAGTCCCAGCATGGTGGTTTTCTTCTCCAGAAGAGCAGCACAAACCCCTGCCCACACCATCACCCTGACTGGAGAGTTCTACAAGACCTCAGTTCTGGTGGAATTGGTATCAGGTCTCATTTCACAAGCAAACCGGAGCACACCTAGTTAAAACTCATCACATTCAGGCCAGGGCCCAAGCATGGCCCATAGTAGGCAAGGAGAGCCTCTAAAGACAGCCTCTGAAGAACAGAGGAGCCAAAACACAACAGCAGAAGGCTGGCAGCACGCACTGGAGATAGTCCCTGAAACACCAAGCACTGGGCACTACATGACCTCTTCTTCACAAGGCCATTTTTTTCAGGAGCA
Organism: Vulpes lagopus; assembly: GCF_018345385.1. Classification (NCBI taxonomy): domain Eukaryota; kingdom Metazoa; phylum Chordata; class Mammalia; order Carnivora; family Canidae; genus Vulpes; species Vulpes lagopus. Next base: position 89,343,897 of record NC_054829.1, on the reverse strand, counting down.
GGAGACATAACTGGCTTTTCTAATATAGAAACAAGGCTGAGAAAAAAAATTAAAAAAAAAAGAAGGCTGAGACTTAGACAAAATGCCAAGATGGAGGAATCTGTCCTCAGTGAAAGAACAAGATAAGCCCATGGCCACAGAGGTAAGAAAAACAAATATAAGTAGAATGCATGATGGAAATTTTAAAGCAACAATTATGATACTCACTAGGAACATCTGGGTGGCTCAGCGGTTGAGCGTCTGCCTCTGGCTCAGGACGCGATCCCAGTCCAAGTATTGAGTCCCACATTGGGTTGCCTGCAAGGAGCCTGCTTCTCCCTTTGCCTATGTCTCTGCCTTTCTCTATGTGTCTTTAAATAAATAAATAAATAAATAAATAAATAAATAAATAAATAAAATCTTTTAAAAGGGGGATACTCACTGGGCTTGAGAAAAGAAGTCATCATAGAGACCCATATCACAGAAATAAAAGAGTTAAAAAAGAACAAATCAGAGATGAATAAAGCAATAAATGAGATTGGAAACAGGCTTGAGTTCAATGAATACAAGGCTAGAATAAGCAGAGGAACAAATTAGTTACCAGACAAAATTATGGAAAACACTTTTCTTTAGAAAAGAGAGAAAGAACTATGCAACATGAGAATAGACTTAGGGAATTCAGTGACTTAATCAAATATAATAACATTCATATTATAAGAAGTCCCAGAAGAAGAAGCAAGAGAAAAGATGCCAGAAAAATCATTTGGAGAAGTAATGGCTGACAGCCTCCCTAATCTGGGGAAGGAAGCAGATATCCGCACCCTCCATCAAAATCAACAAAAGTAGGCCAACACCTGTTTTGTCCTCCATCAAAATTTACAAAACCAGGACCAAGACACACTGTAATTTAATTTGCAAATTATAGTAATAAAGAAAAACCTTAAAAGCAACATAACAAAAGAAATCCTTAACTTACAAGGAAAAACCCACAAGGTTAGCTGGAGATTTCTCAACAGAAACTTGGCAAACAAGAAGAAAATGCCATGGTACATTCAAAGTGCTAAATGGGAAAAATCGACATCCAAGAATATCATGTCCAGAAAGGTTACCATTCAGAATAGAGGGACAGATAGTTTCCAGACAAACAAAAATTAAAGGAGTTTATATGACCACTAAACCAGCCCTGCAATAAGTATTAAAGGAGACTTTTTGAGTGCAAAATAGAGACCAAAAGTGACAAAAACAAGAAAGGATCAGAGAAAATCTTCAGAAACAATAACAAAACAAGTAAGAAAAGGCAATAAGTATGCATCTATCAATTCTTACTTTGAATGTAAATGGACTAAATGCTCCAATCAAAAGATACCAGGGGTCAGAATGGATTTAAAAAAAAACAAAAAAACAAACACAAGACCACTCTATATACCATCTACAAGAGACTCATTTCAGAACTAAGACCTCTACAATTTGAAAGTGAGAGGGTAGAGAAACATGAAGCAAATGGATGTCAAAAAAAAAAAAAAAAAAAGCCAGAGTGGCAACACTTATATTGGACAAACTAGACTTTTTTGTTCTTATATTGTTTTTTATCCTACTTTGGTACTAGGGTAATAATGACCTCATAGAATGATTTTTAATACATTTCCTCTATTCCATTATTTGTATAGTTGTGATAATAGATTGTCATTATTTTTTAAATGTTTGGTAAAATTCACCAATAAAACCATACAGTCTTGGGCTTTTCTGTGCTGGTTGAATTTTAATTACTAATTCAACTTGCATTCTTGTTATTGGTCTAAGAAGATTTCCTGTTTCTTGAAATCAAGATACATGATTGAATCTTGGTAACTTGTGCATTTTTTGGAATTATCTGTTTTTTTTTTTTTTTATCTAAGTTACCAGATTTGTTATATATAATTGTTCATAGTAATCTGTTATCACACTATGTTTTTCTGTGGTATCTGTTGTACTGTATTCTTTTCCATCTATTATTTTGGTTTTTGAGTTTTCTTGCTTTCTTTTCTTAATTAATGTAATTAAAGCATTGCTATTTTTTTTAAACTGGTCATAGCTTTCAGTGTTATTATTTATTCTGGTCTCTATTTTATTTATTTCTATTTTTTTGTAATTTCCTTTCTCTACTAAATTTCAGATAAGGAATTTCTTTTTATTTAAATTTTTTTTTCAAATAAGGAATTTCAGATAGAAAAATTGCTTTTTCTATTTCCTGTGGGGTAATGTTTATTTTAACTTTTGTTTCTTAATACAAGCACTGTTTAGGGATCCCTGAGTGGCGCAGCGGTTTGGCGCCTGCCTTTGGCCCAGGGCGCGATCCTGGAGACCCGGGATCGAATCCCACATCAGGCTCCCGGTGCATGGAGCCTGCTTCTCCCTCTGCCTGTGTCTCTGCCTCTCTCTCTCTCTCTCTCTCTGTATGACTATCATAAATAAATAAAAATTAAAAAAAAATATTAAGCCCTTTTAAAAAAAAAAAATACAAGCACTGTTTATTTTAACTTTTGTTTCTTAATACAAGCACTTATAGCATAAATTTCACTCTAACATCTACTTTTGCTGCATCTTATAGGTTTTAGAATATTGTGTTTTCTTTTTTTGTTTTGATACATATTTTGATTTTATTTGTCTCATTGCTTGTGCAGCAGTGCATTAATATTTACATGTTAAGTACTTAATATTTACATTATAGAAAAATGTGATATATCCATAAGATGAATAGTAATAAGATCATAAAGAAAGAATGAAGTACTTCTATTTATGCTACAACATGAATAAGTCTTGAAAACATTATGCTCAGCAAAGGAAGCCCACTACAGAAGACCAATATAGTATGATTCTGTTGATATAAAATGCCAGAAGAGGCAAACCTGTACAGATTGAAAGTGGCTTTGTGATTGCCTCAGGTTGGCAGTGTGGTGAATGATGAGTCCCTGCTAATGGGTACAGCTTCTTTTTGGCATGACAAAAATGTTCTAACCTTATATTGTGATGATACAGACACAATCCTGCAAATATATTAATAACCACTGAGTTGTATAACTTAAATATGTGAATTATATGGTACATGACCTATATTCTCAATATTTTTTATTTCAAAAAAAAAGTAGGAAGCTACAAAGGAAATGAAAAAAATATCTCAAATCAAATTAAATACTTTGGGGGAATGTTCAGAAAAAAGAGCCACTTTTTTTGTAAAAAAAAAAAAAAAGCTTCTGTGTACTTGTGTTTTTAAAACTATATATCAATTATTAGCCAAAGAATCAAAATTATTAACACAGTCTTCAGAATTAGAAAAACATTGGGCCCAGATAAGACATCTACTGCCTGTAGTCTTTTACGACTCAAAGTTTCAATTTTCTCAAATGTGGAAGAATTATTTACCTCATTGAATTGGCACACAGACTCAATAAATGTTATTTATTATTCTTTTATTATTTTATTTAATGCTATAATTGTATAAGTTTGGAAATTCATGATAACCACAAAATTAATTGCATGTGCTGTAGTATTCTACACTTAAAATTTGAGAAATACTTTACTTGAAAATGTGGTTGAGAACTTCCACTAATAGACTGGGAAAAAAAAATCACCCAAATCAGCAAGATTGGGTTCCTATTAATCCTCAGGAACATCATATTTTTCATGTATATTGTAAAAAATATTATTAGCTACAGTTATTAAAAATATTGTATGCCAGACATGATATAGACATTCTACTACACTTTAAGGTATTATTCTTCACAACAAACTTATGTGGTAGATACATTTATTGCTCCTGTTTTCAGATGAAAAAAGGAAAACTGAGACTAGATAATTTGCTCAAGTTTACAAAGCTTGTTGGTACCTGAGATTTGTCCTACTCCAGAGTCCAGATTTGTAGCTATTATGTTATACTTCCAAAATGAAGTGTCACACAGCTTTATACAATCACATTGAAGATAGCTTATACATATTTTTTCTGACCCAGACATATCAAAGCTTGTAAAAACTTATAGTTAATTTTTATAATTTTGCCTGTGTGAATGTTGTTGCAATTTGTACATTACCATTCATATTAACAAAGCCACTAGGGTTTCATCTCAGCTCTGCTGTGCTATTATCCATTAAAAATTAATAACAAAAATTACCTCCTTAATTAATAGGCACAGGAGGAGTTCCTAATTCACTGCAGAATTTTATATTGCTTGTTCATCAAACTCAAAATAATTTGCAACTACCTAATTAATTCCTAATTGATATCATTGAGCCATTTCTTCTCCATTTGCATCTGGACATATACCAAGAGATACTGCCCTAGGTGTTTTTATATGTAACATCCAAAATAACTAACAAAACAACATAAAATTTTTTCACTCAATCATCAAAATGACCACTGCATTATTTTTATCAAACAGTGATAAATAAGGAAATTATATTTTCAATTGAGTAACTCATCTGCAAATTACAAAGGTCAAATTTAATACAAAGTAACAATCTGGTTTTCTCTCTAAACATTAATGATTTGGATTAATAAGTTTTAAAGTAGTTAAAATGGGAAATGTATTATTTCTCTTAGAATTACTATTTTAAAAATGTATTTTAGACACATGACTAATATCTGGGAAAAAATGTTTCCATGCATTTAAATGCATTAGTTTTAACACAAAGAAATGTACCACCTGTTATAAGCAAAGTGTCTTAATTAATTTTTGAATAATTACTACTAACAAAACATCACTTATTTTTTTTAAAGATTTATTTTACAGAGAGAGAGCATGAGCAAGTGGGGAAGGAGCAGAGGGAGAGTGAGAGGGAAAGATGATCTTCAGCAGACTCCCTGCTAAGTTTGAAGCTGAAGGGGAGGCTCAGTCTCAAGACCCTGAAATCATGACCTGAGCAGAAATCAAGAGTCCGATGCTTAACCAACTGAGCCCACCCAGGTCCCCCTAACAAAACATCACCTAAACTGATACACAGAATTTAGATTATAAAAAGTAAAATTATAAAGCATGTTTTAAAAAAATATATAATCATGATGAAGCATTAAGAAATTAAGGACTATACAAAATACCAATGGTTGGACAAACTCTATGACAAGGAATTTAAGATGTCAAGATAGTCAACTTGTCCTGGGCTCCTATTTTATTTTAGGCAACTATGAAAGCCACTTTATACATAAATATGTCACCTATTTAGATAGGATGATATTCTGAGATAATTTTATTATCATTTTACAAATGAAAAAAAATTACATAAAAAAATTGGGTCACCTGCCCAAGGTCACTGTGGTAGAGCTGGAATGCTAACGTGGATATGTCTGTCTCCAAAGTGCCTATTCTCTTTTGTTATTAATTTGTCATTTCTTTACTTAGAATGGATTTTTAAGATGCAATTTCCTCTCCAAGAGTTATTGTGAGCATTAACTTGAGACAGCTTAGGAAAAAAGCATAGCTCATTACTGGCATTTAGTTTTCCTTTCCATCAACTTAGATATCCAGCTACTGCTTGCTAAAACTGATGCACCACCAACTCCTAGTAGCCAAGAAAAGAACTGGAACAATGGCATTTTAATGAATATGTTCCAAACAGATAACACCAAAATGTGTTTTAATTTTATTTAATTATTTATGATGCTTCACTGTCAAATTAGTCACGTGCATATTTCCCAACATTATTTGAATACTACAGTCTAAATAGAAATGTGACTTGGAAAAGAAAAAGAAAGAAATGTGACTTGGTTCTACTTTACTGTGGAAAAGAACAGCTAAAGATTAAAAGTTCTGAAACCAAAACTCAAATCCTTCTTCTTTTTTTTAACAAACACTACGCACTGTCCAATATTTAACTGGCATTATGATAACAACTATTTGTAGATTTATCTAATTTAGTCACATAAGGGTAACAGTTTGCAAAACAGTTCATTTTGGAGGACTCGTCAGGAAGTAACATTGCTTAACATCAAACATTCTATTGGGCTTTATGGCAATTACCTTAAAGGAAGGTGAGGAAAATGATTGACAACATCTACTTCAAATATTTTCAATGTTAAAATTACCTGAGGAATGTTAATATATATAAGGAACTGAATTTTATTTTTGGATTAAGCAAGATCCTCATAAAATTCCTAGCTTTTTCTATACTAATCCTGTATTTAAAACATGATAGATTCAATTATACAATGAAAATATTATCCATAAAACTAATTTAAGCATTAATTCAAGAAAAATATGATTAAAGACATCTGGAAGGCTTATCCATAGGATTTGGAAAGATAAAATTTTTTGTGATACACAGAATTTGCAAAGATAAAATTATATAATGCTAAGATCAAAGTAAATTATTCAGAATAGTTGCTTTTATTTTTTTCTCCCCCAGATAAATCTCCTTTTGAGAACTCAGTTCATACGCCTTTCCCTCATTGAAATTATCCTTTCTTACAGTATTAATGATAATACTAATATCCACTTACTGCACTATAAAACAAATATTTCATTTGTGCTATTATTTGTGCTACCTCTCTCTAGAAAGAGAATGTGTTAATTTAGGACTCCATAGGATAAATTTATATATTAAAAGGATTTGTGGAACTTTACTTAAATTGTCCACTGCACTGGTCAAAACCAAACTTTTTAAAACCTAACTGAAAACTTACAAATCGTTTTTAAATGAAAATACAGATAGCAAAGAATGAAAAAAAAAATTAAATGATGTCCAAAAGAATTATGACCAAGATAATGAACTGCATCTTTACCAAGTTAGGTATAGTCATAGGCGCAAAATTTTCAACAAATGATGAAATACCTAGACATACATCCAAATGTGCAAGTATGTGGGCATTTCTATAACAAAGACCTTGAGCCACAGAATTCAAATTGTTTTTTTCTGTTTTGTTTGCACTATTCTGATATTTTAATTGCATGGTTGATATACTTTAGCTCATATTCCTTATACTGCAAGTAGCATATCAACTAACAATGATTCGTATCATATAAATATTAACTCTATCACTTCCTATGCATTCTATTTCCATTAGAATGTCTCTTTGTATGTTAAATCACTCAATGTGAACACTGTTCAATGTACACATGTTGCAAAAAATGTGAGGAAATATATTTAAATTCATAGTTTCAAACTCTGTATAGCAAAATATATCTCCTAATTCTTTGATTTTCCTATAGAAAAAACCAAAATGATTAAACTTTATTATTTCTTGTTTTATTTTTAAATCCATTTTATTCCATTTATACATGGCTTAACATTTCTAGCTATGCTTTAAATAAAATCACATTAATATAGAGCAATTGAGCATCTACTTTATGCAAATTAGCACAGTAAAAAGGACAGCAGAAATTCTACATTTCCTTTACATGATTATTTTTCCAGTCTTTGCAAATTTAACCATTAATAATTATATCTTAAACTGAATAAAATTTATACATGTCACACATGACAATTACTAGAAATACCTGACTAAATATTTTCAAAGTAAAAATACTTCTCTTTTACAAAAATCACCTTGGCCATTGTATTAAGCCTTAGTATAAATTGCTATAAATCTTTGCCTTATAAGACTCTAGAACCAAAAAATGAAATGTTTACCCTAACAAATTTTTTTAAACCCCCAATGATTTTTGGTAATGTAAGTAATAGAATTTAATAATATCATTATTTTAGTTTTCAGACTTTTGAAAATCACTTTTATTTAAATCATCATTTTAAAATGATTAGCATTAATGAGCTTTTTATCAATATCAATTATTAATAATGAGCTTCTTATATTCTGAAAAGAACTTTAATTATGTTGCTTAATAAAAATATAAATTACATAAAACCTATTCAACCAAAAATTTTTCTTTTTGAGCTAATATGCATAAACAGATAGTTGTAGCTTTTTCAAACCCTATAATGTGTCAACCAAAGTGAAACAGGTTTTCAAAGACATTTTATTAAGTATCATTATACAAATCCTAAATCACTCTAAGGACTATTTCATTTATCAAAATTGTACTTCAAGTATGCAAAGTGATATCATTCACATTATGAAGAATTTGGTTAACACAGTTGATTCAAAAAGTATTTCAGTTTTGGCTTCAAACCAATCTATATACTTTCTGAAGTAGACTCAGGAGATTAACAGTTTTTAGTATATCTTCTTTTCCTTTAGAATAAACTAATGAAGTACACAGCACCCGTTATTTTATAAAAAAATGAAGTTAATGTTTTAAAACATTTGTTTTTGTTCCCAGGCATATTTGAGCCAAGTCTTTATATTTTTAAGTCACTCTTTGCTTTTCATCATGATCGCCTACCAAGCATTAACTGAGATTGCTACATTATTTATCATTCTTTTAATTAATATTTGGTTTTATTTTTATTGTGAAAATATTTTAAAATGCAAAAAACAGAGAAAATATTACAATTAATGCTTGAACCTTTCACCCCAAATACCTATTACCCAGCTTTGATAATTTCCAATGATTTTCTAATTTTGTTTCAACTATTCCCTCTTCCATATTTGCTGGTAAAGTAAACCTCATGTATCATATTCCTTCAACCACATGACTCTCTCTAAAGTATTCTTTAAAAAAAAATATTCAATACCCAACAAAATAAATAATTCTGCAATAATTTAGTCATTTCTCAAATTTCTGCTTGAACCAGAAATATATTTTTACAGTGTTCTAAGTTTTTCAATAAGTATGACAACAAAGATGTCACACTACATTTGCTTCTTTTAATCTACAACAGCCCTTCCCTCTTTTTATCATGCCATTTATTTGTTTAAGAAACCAAACCATTATCCTTTAAAATTCTTCACATTCTATATTTGGTTACTGGATTCCCTCTCTGCTCAACCCAATATTTCCTATAAAATCAAAATCTAATCAAGATAATTGAACAGAAAAAAATATAATTGAATAGATTTAAGTATTTGTGGGCAGAAGTGGTGGTGCTGTGTACTTCTCTAGGCATTGTATTAAGAGGGAAAAACGTCTACTTGTTACAATTTTAGTGATGTAAATGACCAGTGGATTTAGGTATTGTCATTCTAATCCAAAATTACAAAGTTCTCCATCAACAACATACCCTTACAACCACGCCATGCATATACAGACATCTTCATTATCCTTTTAATGATTGCTTAATATATATACCATTGCATATTTAATAAATATACTATTGAAGAAGATTCCAGGTGTTTCCAATATTTTGTTATTATAAATATTTTGCAAAGAAGTTATTTGTGCACCTTATTTTGTATATTTCCAGTGTTTTATGATTAACCTTCTAGAAGTTGGATAGTTGAATATAAAAGTAAAATGGATGTATAGTTTTGCTAAGTACTGACAAATTTACCTCCACAAGGATGTACATTCTACTATATCAAATTCTTCTAAGATAAATACACATGAACGACAAAATGGTATAATGTATCTATCTGTATAAAAGTGAGAAAAATCTTCCATTTTTAAAAGACTATCTATCAAATCAACTGCATGAAGAATGCTTTAAGAAATGATTATCCTAAATTTGTTTTCAACCAGAAAAAATTTAACATAGCTTCTTTTGATATTAGCCTACAATACAAAGTAATAAAATATAAACATTGTAAAATGTAAAACATAAACATTGCCTTCTTTTGACAATTTGTAATGTGATATTATCTATAATATAAAAATGCTGCCTAAACAAAAAATCATTATAAAATATTAGAACTGGAAATAACTTTAGAGATTATGTCTAATTCTTAAAAGTTAAAAATATGGACACTAAAATCCAACAGATTGATTTTCTCAAATATATGCTCTAAGACGAAGATTTTAAAGTTCCAGTTTAATATTTTTTGAAAAACAGAGAAAGAGAGTGGCAAGGGGGAAGGCAGAGTGAGAAGAAGAGAATCTTAACCAGACTCGACACCCACAGTGGAGCCTGATGCAGGCCTTGACCCACAATCCTGAGATCATGACCAGAGCCAAAATCAAAGAGTCAGACACTTAACCAACTGAGCCACCCAGACACCCTAATATTGTTTCTAATTTAATTTGGAAATGACTATACTAAAGGTGTTATAAGCAAAAGAAAAAACAAAAGGTAAGTAACAGCTTCTCTTTGTACCCAAATATCTAAATAAGAATAAACAATTAATCCCTATAATCTACTTTAATAGGAGTAATTTTGGCATTTAAAGATATGACAGATTCATGCTTTAATATAATTAAGCTATTACAAATATAATGGGCTTCCTTCGTAATTCATTTAACAAGAATTTATTTATCTCATGCCATAACTATGTGTTTATGAGTTTGTATTTGTGGTTATTATTGGCAATTATTAATTTTGAGGACAACCTTATTGCATAAAATTAATCTATGTGTTTTCATTGAAGCAGCTAAGATTTTGAAGAGTAAACCTTGATCTACAAAAACTCCATTCAGTTAAATAAAATAAATGAAAAATGGGATTGTAATTGGTTTTTTTCTCCCTCAAAAGGAGAAAATATTAACTTTTCCATTAAGTATTAAATGGCAAATTCCTTCCTTGAAGTTTCTTTATAGTTTTTTTTTCCTATTTTACAATTGTCTAGCAAATGGATTTATATTTCCATAATAGATTTTAAGATCACCAGAATCATATTTCAAAGGTACCTAGCATGTTATACACAAACTGGAGATGGAAAAGACTGAATGTATCCTATACAATATGAAGTTTATCAATGAAAGCTTAGTGACCAGGATCAGAGTTTTATGACCTGGCACATTTATTTAACACATACCCGAAGGATGAAGATTCTGTTCCTCTAAAAATTCTAGATCAAGCATTAGATCATCTTCATCCAGTTCACAAGATCCCAAATTATTCAAAACATCCTGAAGAAAAAGTAAAATCAATAGTTAGAGGTGAGAAACCACTGAGAAATTGAGGAAATATACACATACAGAGACCATGAAGCAAAAAAAGAACTCAAAATTATAAACGAAAAGTTTTAGCTGAATCACTTGACTCTCCCATGGGCTTTAACATTATCTACCCAATAAAAAATTCCAAAAATTATTCTAAAAATCTTAACTCTCACTAAAATGGCTAAAAAGGATACAAAGTTTGTGTTTTTTTTTTTCAAATGTACAGAAGTCTGTGAGCTAAAACTTCATTTTTTTTTTATATTTACCTTTCAGACCTGGACAACATTCTTCTGATACATTTATAGAATTCCCAAATAAATTTTGTATACAGTGCCAACTGTGAGATATTCATTTAGACCATACTTGAAAGTGAAAATCCAGTTACCATTTCCCAATCAATTGCTTAACATTAGGAAGGATGAACAGAAGAAATAAATATCAATTAGATTAAAAATTAATTATTGACTTTCATAATGCTATACACATCAGAGGTAGATTACATTCTTCTCTTCCCTTCTCTTCCTTTCTTTCACAGAGCAAATAGGAAAATAAACCAGAAGGATATATTGAGAAGTCTTAAGGAGAAACAATAATATGCAGAGGTAGGAATTACTGAGGGAGGAATAAGGTCCTAATTTGTGTATTTGTGTTTATAGATAATGGTGACTATATGTTTTTAAAAAGTATGAACTTAACAGAGACTAGATTGAAATAACAGAAGTACACATTTTGTACAGATGTACATATTGCTACATGTACATGATGCTACATGTAGTAAATTACACTATACTGTAGACCATTTTTCCCATTGATGTGAATGTTATCATAATTTATGTTTAAAGAATTAAATATTCATTAAGGGAAGCCCAATGATATTGTCAAATAGAAAATGAACAGCTTAGTTCTAGAGATTGAAAGTAAGGACACTATGACTTTTAAATAAATTATTCTCACTGTAAAAAAGAATTACCCCTTGAGGCAAGATGGCAGAAGAGTAGGGGTCCTCATTTCAGCTGGTCTCCCAAATTTAGCTAGGTAACTTTCAAACCATCCTAAATACCTACGAATTCAACTTGAGATGTAAAGAAAGAACAGCTGTGATTGTTTCTTACAAGGTAGGAGTATGGAGAAGAGAAATAGAGGGGACATATCAGAAGATAAACTTCAGAGGGAGCCTTAGTAAGGCATCTGCAGCAGGGCAGTTACAGCACTAGGGGCAATACAATTGGATCCTTTGGAAACCTGCTCCTCAGAGTCTTCCCTGCCTGGAAAGTGGTCAGTGGTGAAATAGAGCAAAATTGTAGGAGGAGAGTGTAATATCAATATTCCCAGAGACACTGAAAAAGCATGGGTGCCAAGAGAAAACTCAACTTATTCCATATACCATAAAATGTCCTCAGATCAGGAGACCAATGCCATCCTAGGTCCTGGTAAATGACAGGAATGCAGCAACCCTCCCAAAGCATCTGGCAGAGGCAGAGTGGGTGCACACTCCAGCGGGTGAATGCAGGAGATCCAGCATCGGAGAGAAATGGGCTGTCCTCCATTCCCTCCTGGAGAGGCGGAGCCAGTGAGCACACAAGACAGTGAAAGCTCTCCCTCCACCCAGTGCCCTTCAAATTGAATGAATCAGTGTCCCCCTGCCTGCCACCAGGAGGATTGGAACCAGTGCGCACTAAGAGACTGCAGTTTAGTATACACTGGGAGGTCTTGGTTCCAGCACTGGAATCTGGCCATTGCCATTTTTTTTCTTTCTCCTTTCACTCTGGAGAGGTGTGGCCTCGAGGGAACAAAGGCCTCACAGGGCAAAGAGCTTACACTGAGCCCAGCCAACTAGCAAGGGGCAAGGCATCTCTACTCAGGCACAAACACTTGAGAATCAGCACAGCAGGCCCCTCCCCCAGAAGATCAGCTGTTAGAACATAAGAACAGCAAGTTCACTGACAAAGCAGCACTGGAAAGCTCCAGGATAAAGGGAAAATAGTATAGACAACATGAGGCTTTTTCCTTATGATTCACTTATCTTTCAGGTTAAAAATTTCCAATATCCTCTCTTTCTTCCTGACTAATCTACAATATTTTATCATATCTTCATTTTTCAGTTTTTTTTTTCCTTTTGGACTTTCATATTTTTACAATTATATGTCATAGATATATTTGGCATTTTTGGCTTCCTTTCAATGTATTCATTTTAATTTTTATAGATATAAAAGTTTGGTGTGTATGCTTTGTTTTATAATTTTGGAATTTAGTACCTTCTAACATATAGACCAAACTACACTCAGAGCCAAGTAGCACAAAGTGTTGATCCACTCCATGAGATTATATTATCTCTTCTTACCATTCCACCCCCTCTTCTGTCTTCTTGATTTTGTTGTTGTTGCTGCTTCCCTATATGTTTTGCTTTTTTATATAAATTTGGAATTTAGTACCTTCCAACACACAGACCAAAATACCCTCAGAAGCAAGAGGATCACTTCCTTGGTTCACTCTATGAGACTATATTCTCGCCGCACCCACACCACTCCCTTCCCACCTTTTTAAAATTTTTACTATTTTTTTTAATTTGACTTTCACATTCATGGTCTCTTTCTCCTTTTACTTTTATTTTCTGGTCACTGATCTACTCAGAATTGTCTAGGGAGTATTTTACTTGGGTCATGGCGGATATTTTTTACCGCCATGTATTCAATCATACAGCCTTTCTGAACCAGACAAAATGACTAGAAGGAAGAATTTTTTTAGGAAACAAGGGTGCCTTTTTAATTGCAATCAAGGGATCCCTGGGTGGCGCAGCAGTTTGGCGCCTGCCTTTGGCCCAGGGCGCGATCCTGGAGACCCGGGATCGAGTCCCACGTCGGGCTCCCGATGCATGGAGCCTGCTTCTCCCTCTGCCTGTGTCTCTGCCTCTCTCTCTCACTGTGTGCCTATCATAAATAAATTAAAAATAAATAAAAAAAATAATTGCAATCAAATATGCCGTCTGAAGTGAGCGTGCTCCCCGAGCCCGGCCCAGGGGCCGCACATGGCCCAGAGCAGATGGTGGCCTCACCACACGTGGGGGCCGGGGCACGGCTGCTGGGCTTAGCCCTGCTGTGTCACTGAGCCACTGTCTCCCCTGCAGGTGGCCCAGCCTCCGGTGCCCAGGACAGGGGAGGAGGGGCGGAGGGTGAGGTGTGAGCGCTCACACCTTCGCACATGCATGACTCTCCCAATGTTCGTGTTTGTTCTCCTTGGCTAAAATAGTCAGATAGCACTGTGAAGCCACTGCCGGGCTGGTGGGGGCAGCCCAGCGGCGCCGCCTAATTCTGTATCTGGAACAGGAAGAGCCGAAGGTTGATGTGATATGCTGTGTACAAAAGACTCATTTTAGACCTAAGGACACCTTCAGACTGAAAATGAGGGGATGGAGAACCATTTGCCATGCAAATAGTCTTCAAAAGAAATCTGGCGTAGAAATCCTCATGTCAGATAATTAGATTTTAAACCAAAGACTGTTACAAGAGATGAGGAGGGACACTAACATACTTAAAGTGTTTATCCAAAAAGAAGATCTTACAATTATGAATATTTATGCCCTTAATGTGGGAGCAGCCAATTATATCCACCAATTAATAACCAAAGCAAAGAGACACATAGATAATAATAATACACTGATAGTAGGAGACTTCAACACTCCACTATTGGCAAAAGACAGATCTTCCGCCTTCCTACCTGTTAGAAGCACAAACTCTTCTCTCTGGAGCATTCTAGGTGTTCTCTCTTTAAATCTCAGGTCGAATTAATAGGTTTTCAGAATGATTTGAAAGTTACCTAGGTAAGTTGGTGGGGACAGGTACTTGGGGACCCTACTCCTCTACCATCTTGCCCCACACCCCAAGGACAGATCTTTAAGGAAGAAAATAACCAAAGGAACAAGGGCTTTGAATGATACACTGGACCAAATGGATTTCAGAGATATATACAGAACATTCCATCCCAATGCAACAGAATACACATTCTTCTCAAGTGTACATGGAACTTTCTCTAGAATAGATCACATACTGGGTCACAAATCAGATCTCTACTGATACCAAAAGACTGGGATCATTCCCTGCATATTTTCAGACCACAATGTTTGAAACTAAAACTCAATCACAAGAAATTTGAAGGAACTCAAACACTTGGAGGTTAAAGAGCATCCTACGAAAAGATGAATAGTTCAACCAGGAAATTACAGAAGTATTAAAAAGATTCATTCAAACTAATGAAATCAAAGCACAATTCCTCAAAATCTTTTTAATACTGCAAAGCAGTACTAAGAGGGAAATACATCACAATACAAGTCTCCCTCAAAAAATTGGAAAAACCTCAGATGCACAAGCTAAACTTACACATAAAGGAACTGGAGATAGAACAGCAAATAAAGCCTAAACCAAGCAAGATAAGAGAAATAATAAAGATTAGAGAAGAACTCAGTGAAGACCAGAAAAACTGTATAACAGATCAATGAAACCAGCATTAGTTTCTTTGAAAGAATTAATAAGATGCACAAGCCCCTAGCCAGATTAGTAAAAAGATAAAAGGACTACAATAATAAAATCATGAATGAAAGAGGAGAGATCACAACCATATACCAAGGAAATACAAACGATTTTAAAAATGTATTATGAGCAACTATACGCCAACAAATTAGGCAATCTGGAAAAAATAGATGCATTCCTCAAAACCTACAAATTACCAGAACTAAAACAGGAAGAAATAGAAAACCCGAACAGACCAATAACCAGTGAAGTAACTGAAGCAGTCATCAAAATCATCCCAAGAAACAAAAGTCTAGCACCAGATGGCTTCTACCAAACATTTATTTTTTAAAAAAGATTTTATTCATTGATTGATGAGACACACAGAGAGAGGCAGAGATGTAGGCAGAGGGAGAAGAAGGCTCCAGTAGGGAGCCTGATGTGGGACTCGATCTGTGGTCTCCAGGATCACACCCTGGGCTGAAGGCAGATGCTCAACTGCCGAGCCACCCAGGCATCCCTCTACCAAACATTTAAAGAAAAAATAATACCTCTTCTACTAAGCTGTTTCAAAGAATAAAAATGGAAGGAATATTTCCAAACTCATTCTATGAGGCCAGCATCACCTTGATCTCCAAACCAAAGACCTCACCAAAAAGGAAAATTACATACCAATATCCCTGATGAACATGGATGCAAAAATTCTCACCAAGATATTAGCCAATAGGATTCAACAGTGCATTAAGTGGATTATTCACTACAACCAAGTGGGATTGTTCCCTCGGATGAAAAGATGGTTCAACATTCATAAAACAATCAGTCGTAGATTACATAAACAAAAGAAAAGACAGGAACCATATGATCAAATCAACTGATACAGAGAGAGTATCTGAGAATATGTAGCATCCATTCCTGATTAAAACTCTTCAATGTAAAAAAAAAAAAAAAACCTCTTCAATGTGTAGGGATAGAGGAAACATATCTCAATATCATAAAAGCCACCTATGAAAAGCCCACAGCAAATATTATTCTCAATGGGGAAAAACTGAGACCTTTTCCCCTAAGGTCAGGAACGTGACAAGAATGCCCACTCTCACCCTGTTAGTCAACAAAGTAGCAGAAGCCCTAGCCTCAGCAATTGGACAACAAAAAAGAAATAAAAGGCGTTCAAATTGGCAAAGAAGAAGTCAAACTCTCCATCTTTGCAGATGACATGATACTGTAGTATATAGAAAACCCAAAAGACTCTATCCCAAGATTGCTAGAACTCATAACACATACAGCAATGCAGCAATGGGGCATGATACAAAATCAATGCCCAAAAACCAGTGGCATTTCTATACACTAACAATGAGACTGAAGAGAGATTCAGGAATCAATCCCATTTATAACTGCATCCAAAAGCATAAGATACCTAGGAATAAACCTAACCAAGAGGTAAAGGATTTATACTCTAAAAACTACAGAACAATTATGACAGAAATTGAGGAATACACAAAGAGATGGAAAAATATTCCATGCTCATGGATTGGAAGAATTAATATTGTGAAAATGTCTTTGCCACTCAGGGCAATTTACACTTTCAGTGCAATACTGATCAAAATACCATGGACTTCCTTCAAAGAGCTGGAACAAATATCCTTACGATTTGTATGGAACCAGCAAAGATCCCAAATAGCCAGAGGAATGCTGAAAAAGAAAACCAAAGATGCGGGTATCACAATGCTGAATTCAAGCTGTATTACAAAGTTGTGATCATCTAGACAGTATGGTACTGGCACTAAAACAGACACATAGGTCAATGGAAAAGAACAGATAATCCAGAAATGGATCCTCAACAATATGGTCAACTCATCTTCTACAAAGCAGGAAAGAATATCCACTGGGAAAATGACAGTCTCTTCAATAACTGGTGCTAGGAAAACTAGCCACATGCAGAAAAATGAAACTGGACCATTCTCTTACACCGCACACAAAGATAAACTCAAAATGGTTGAAAGATGTGAATGTGAGACAAGAATCCATCAAAATTTTAGAGGAGAACACTGCCAACAACTCTTTTGAACTAGGCCACAGCAACTTCTTACAAGACACATCTATGAAGGCAAGGGAAACAAAAGCAAAAATGGACTATTGGAACTTTGTGAAGATAAGAAGTTTCTGCCCAGCAGAGGAAATAATCAACAATACTAAAAGACAACCTACAGAATGAGAGAAGATATTTACAACTGACATATCAGATAAAGGGCTAGTATCCAAGACCTATAAAGAATTTATCAAACTCAACACCCAAGAAACAATCAAGTCAAGGAATGGACAGAAGACATGAACAGAAACTTCACCAAAGAAGACTTACCCAGAGCTAACAAGCACATGAAAAAATGCTCCACATCACTTGCCATCAGAGAAATACAAATCAAAACCACAATGAGATACCACCTCACACCCGTGAGAATGGAGAAAATTAACAAGACAGGAAACAAGAAATGTTGGCAAGCATATGGAGAAAGAGGACCCTCTTGCACTGTTGGTGGGAATGCAAGGCATTCTGGAAAACAGTTCCAAAATTCCTCAAGGAGTTAAAAATAGAGCTGCCCTATGACCCAGCAATTGCACTTCTGCATATTTACCCCAAAGAAACAGATGAAGTGAAACGACAGGGTGCCTGCCCCCCCCCCAATGTTTATAGCAGCAATGTCCACAATAGGCAAACTGTGGAAGGAGCCATAATGTCCTTCAACAGATGAATGGATAAAGAAGATTTGATACACATATACCATGGAATATTACTTATCCATCAAAAAGGATGAATACCTACCATTTACTTAGATGTGGATGGAACTGAATGGTATTTTGCCAAGTGAAATAAGTCAATTGGCAAAGGACAATTATCATATACTTTTACTCATATGTAGAATATAAGAAATAGTGAAAGGGATTATAAGGAAAGGAGGAAAATTGAGTGGGAAAAAATTATAGAGGAAGACAAACCATGATAGATTCCTAACCCTGGGAAATAAAGGTTTGCAGAAGGAGAGAACGGTGGGGGGATAGGGTAACTGGGTGACGGGCATTAAGGAAAGCACATGATGAGATGAGGACTGAGTGGTATACTATATGTTGGCAAGTTGAATTTAGATAAAATATAAAAAATAGAATTAAACATTATTAAACTTTAGAATCATGTGATATCTGTGAATAGAGCACAATAGTTTCAAAGGTAAAAAATATCACCAAATCTAAGAGATTTTCTCTACCAATGAAAGTTACAAGTAATCATTATCTCATTGTATTATATTGTAGTATCTATATTCATCACAAGGTAACTAGTAATTTAAACTATAAAAAAATCAATGTTTACTGGCAGTTTTATGATATACTGTGGCAGGAATTGCCTACTGAGAACAAGTTGTGTACTTATATAGCATCAAAAATGTTAGAAAAAGACAGAATTTAGAAAAGGGAGATTTGGTAAAGACACTATTATTAGTGTCTATTAAGCGCTATTCAAATGAGAGAACCTTAATCTGAAAGTCAAGAATATGTTGGTAAAAAAAAGAATGTTTTACAGTGAAAATGTTAACACTGTATCCAAGTTAAAATTACTCTACCAATTTTAGTCTTATATTTAACATTTCATTGACTAATATTATATTCTTTTTTCCATCCAATATTCATATGTTGAAGTCCCAAACCCCAGTCCCTTAGAATATGACACATCTGGAAAGAAGTCCTTTAAGAAATAAATCATGTTTATGTAAAGTTGCATGAGTAGGAGTGCCTGGGTGGCTCCGTCGGTTAAGTGGCTGCCTTTGTCTCAGCTCATGATCCCAGGGTCCTGGGATTGAGCCCCACATCAGGCTCCCTGCTCAGTGGGGAGGATGCTTCTCCCTCTCCCTCTGCCTGCTGCTCCCCCTGCTTGTGCTCTCCATCTCTATGTCAGATAAATGAATAAATAAAATCTTTAAAAAGAAGTTGCATAAATATTGCAGTAAGACTAGAGTTATAAGAAGAGGATTCTAGGACACTGGCAACACAGCAAGCAGGCAGCTATTTGTAAGGCAAAGAGAGAGGACTCAGGAAAAATCAAATCTGTCTAAACTCTGATTTTGGACACCCAGCTTCCATAACTATAAGAAAATAAATTTCTATTGCTTAAGCCACCAACTCTGTGTTATTTTGTTATGGCAGTGCCACCAAACTAATACAGTCAACAACATTTAGAAAGCAATGAAGATTGGAACAAAGGAAGAAAGGAAATAAATTAGTGCCTGAAAGATGACTGTCACCTTTTTTTTTTTTTTTTTTTTTTTTTGCTATGCCCACTAAGGACATATTTTTCATTGTAGGATTCTATGGTTTGTCGCACAGCATTTCCTTCTTCTACTTGAAACCACTCTGTGCAATCTACCTAGCTATGGTACCAGAAGAAGGTACCAGCCAGGTTCTTACATAAGCCAAACCCCCTGTCTTTGGTAGATGAGCCAAGATGGGCATTTCAACAAAATTTGCTGATCACAACCCAAATGAGAAACATTTCTTCTTGGTGACAGATATTACAAGATGCAAAATGACATCATCACAGAGGCCTTGGATTTCATTTTATAGTTAAGACTAAGTCTATTTGAAAAATAAAAAATGTCATAGTAGCAGGTCTTCTGGTTCCTAATTCTAACAATTCCAGAGGTCCAAAGGCATACATGATCTTTCAAGGATGAATTTTGAATTTTTCCACTAATACATCCAACAAAAGCTTGAAAAATACTTTTTTAAAAAAGTTTTATTTTCTAACAAGGAAATATTGAAAAACATTGCCACTAATACTCCTACACTTAATTTAAGGAAGTAACACAAGGAAAATTAAATTAAATTTGAAAAACTTACTGATATTCCCTTATCAATTGCAAGTGACCCTTGGCATTTGAATTGGGGGAAGGGGTCCATTTAACACCCATCTAGATGAATTGTTCTTATATCTACTAATTCTAATTCTTTCCATATCTTGCTCACAGAGCATTTTCCCTTAGTGTAGTGTAATCTCTGAATCTAGTAAAACCTCATAATAAAGGGAGAGAAGATGTAGCAACATAATATGTTACAGAAGAAAATCAATGTGAACTCATAAAGGTAAAAATAATATCTTTTCCACATCTCTCCTTAAAAGAGACCAACAGCAGTAACAGTACTTTTGGCCTCAGCCAGCACTGATGGGCAATTCAGATACCTGCTGCCCAATATTTACCAACAAAAAAACCCAGGGCTCCTCAGTAATTAAGGAAAGGGTTTAAAAAACAAAAAACAAAAAAACAAAAAAAAAAAAAAAACAAGAAAAAAAAGTTTCTGTGTCATTCTTTCGTTGCCAGAAAACAAGTTTCATCCAAAAAAAAAAAAAAAAAAAAAATCAGAGGCAGTTTTGGAAGACTAAGGAAGCCTAAATGGCTTTTCCTGGCTAATCTCTGACATATGAACAAGAAAAAGAAAAAGTATGGCTAGATTAAACAGCCTGAGTCTGTTGAAGGCTAAGAGTTCATAATACTCAAATAGAAATGGTGACATGAAGGATATAAAGAGGCGTTCATAACTAGGTGTTGTATGTAAGTGATGAATCACTAAATTCTACTATTGAAACTAATATCTCTATATTTTTACTAACTGGAATTTAAATAAAAATTTGAAACAAAGAAATAAAAAGGTACTCATATTTTAAAAAAACACATATAGGGTGAAATTTCTAATTTCTATTGTTTTCAATAAATAGTTTATATGAGTATTTTTTTCTAATTATATGTATGTTTATAGTAAGATGATATGTATTTCCATCTGTGTAAGGAGATAGCTGTAAATATCAAAGTAGCAGCACTGAAAGTAATTCTGTACCATGAACAGAAAATATTGATCAGCACTGATGGCTGCACATAATAACCAAGTGGAAGAGGAGTTCAGCAGTTAATTAACACTAATGATCACATCCCATATCTAACAGGGCACAACTGTGTGTTTCAAACGTTTGATAAATTAGTGGAATATCTAGAAGTGGTAACTAAGCAGAAATAGTCTCTCATCCCCTAGAAGATAAAAAAGTTAGATAGCTCTACATAATAAAGATATAATAATGAAAGTTCAAGAGTTTTTAATAACATTCATACACCAGACCTATATATCATCATAACAGGGAAACTGTTTTGTAACACAAGAAATTTGGACTTAAAAAAAAATTATTATTTTGTGAGGAAACACCAGTACTGCACAAAATTAAAAGCTAGGCTTGAACTTAAATAAATAACTAAAGGCATAAGGGCATATAATAAGTAGATTTTAATTGCAAAAACAGAGTCTAACCTGATGGCCAGTATCCCCAGGCTGAATTATCTATGAATGTATAGCAAATTCCAATAACTAGACAAAGAAATTTCTAATCAAAACCTGGGTTGTGCAAGTTTAAGAGATGAGTTTTTCTTTTAATGCTAGCATGGTTACTAAATCTTGGGAAAGTCTCAGATATCTTTGAAATAGTCTCAGATATCTTTGAAATCCTAGGGAAATATGAAAATTTCCATGTCAGCAAAGTATAAGAATAAAAAAGATGAAAAGAAATGTAAATTCCTAGTAGCAATAAACATATGATAGGTTTTGGGAAAACTGTAAATGTATATTTTTCTTTAAAAGCATCTAAAGCATTTAAGATAAGTTGTCATGTTAGATTTGGTATTTTAATAGTACTTTAGGAAGAATTTGATTATATAAAATTGGAACCAATGTTTAAGGGCCACGGGAAATTTAATCCATATTCTAATTTATTGGTACGTAACATTTATGTGGATATTGAAAAGAGCTGATTGTTTAATTATAATGAACTATTTACCAAATTCATAGTATTAATAAATTGGATATTAAATCAAACACAATTACTACTAAGTATTCTCTAAACAGACATTTAAACTAACAGTAACACTGATTACTCATGTAATCTCCCAAATGACTTGGATTCATTAAAAGTAAACTAAAAAGTTATTAATGTAGTAATTAAAAAATTAATCTTCTAAACCCTAGGGATTTAACAATGAACCTAACAGACCATGTTTTCTTTCTTCATAGACCTTATAGATAACTGTATTCTAGTAAAGAAGTACCATTTTTTTATGTTTTTTAATAAATCATTCTCCTGTAACTGGTTACTGGAAGCAATTCTACAAAGCCTTCTTGCTACTAGCTGAAATAATAAAATTGAATTTCTGAAGCTACTAAGTTGAAAAACCAAGGTCAGATCACTCCATTAATATGTAACCATTCCATAAAACCCATTCTAAAATAACATTTAACATTGTTTCTTTATTGCAGTAAACATAATAATTATGATCCTGCTAAAAATAAAGGAAGCTGAGACATGTCATGATATAAAGAAGCACTGCTGAAAAAAGAAAGAATTCCATCAAAGGAGATTATTAAATTATAAAATATTTTTTAAATGTAACATCATAAAGATGTTATTAATTGCATATTTATACTGCTATATTTTGGTCAAAGGATTATCCAAATAGTCTTAACTTATCTAAAGGGCAACATATGGCATCGTGGTATGGACTTACATAGTTGTTTATGAGATATGTCATTGACATACTAGAAATCCTCTGATCATTACTTGATCTAAAAGTGAAGAGATAACTATTCAAATTAATAAGGGGTAGTCTAGATTAGGTGCAGACTAGATTAGGCCAACTACTTTGACAAATGTCTTTTAAAAAGTCATATTATCCCAAAAAGATAAATCACAAATTATAAAAATGAGAAGTGTGAAAGTGGCAAGGTACACATATCATCAAAAACAGGTATCAGAATAGGCTGGGTACATATAATTGAATAAGAGTTGAGTATCTAGAGACACCTGGGTGGCTGAGGGTTGAGCATCAGCCTTCAGCTCCGGTTGTGATCCAGGGGTCCTGGGATCACATCCCACAACAGGCTCCCTGGAAGGAGCCTGCTTCTCCTTCTGCCTATATCTCTGCCTCTCTGCATCTCTCATGAATAAATAAATAAAATCCTAAAAAAAAAAAAGTAGAGCATCTGTATACGCACACCTATATATTCAATGTGAAAAGAAAGTGCACCAATACATGAGTATATTTTTTAATATGATTTTACTGTTATTTTTTTAAAAAGAGAAATTAGCACAATGATATTTTATAACTACTGCTCTGAGAATAGTTATTTGATTTTGATTTTCTGATTTGTAAAGAAGCATAATCATTATAATAGAATTACCTTCACCTTTCAACATGGCAGGTATGAAATATTTCCAAACACCACTTACTCTTTGCTAGGTACTGATTTACTGTACTGATTTAGGTAGCTCAAAATATACTTTTAATAAATATTTTCAAAAATATGTCTCAATTCTATTACCCTTTATTGATAAGACTTCTCACAAGTCCAAAAACATACATTTTGCAAATATGAATGGTGATCTTATGTTATTCACTAAAATATTACATTATAATTATAAATATGTACAAAAGAGAATACTGTGTTTTAATTATCATGTGTCTCCTGATGGTGGGAATGCAAACTGGTGCAGCCAGTTTGGAAAACAGTATGGAGGTTCCTTAAAAGTTGGAAGTAGAGCTACCCTACAACCTGGCAACTGCACTCCTAATTATTTACCCCAAAGATACAAATGTAGTGATCCAAAGGAGCACCTGCACCCAAATGTTCATAGAAGTAAAGTGCATAATAGCCAAACTGTGGAAAGAGCTGAGATGTCCATCAACAGATGAATGGGTAAAGATGAGGTGCTACATGTATACAATGGAATACTACTCAGCTGTCAAAAAAATGAAATCTTGCCATTTGCAATATTGTGGATGGAACTAGAGGGTATTATGCTAAGTGAAACAAGCCAGTCAGAGAAAGACAATTATCATATGATCTCACTCACATGTTGAATTTAAGAAACAAAACAGGATCATAGTGGAAAGGAGGGAAAAATAAAACAAGATGAAATCAGAGAAGGGGACAAATTAAGAGACTCTTAATCATAGGAAACAAACTAAGGGTTGTTGGAAGAGAGAGGGCAGAGGGATGAGGTAACTGGGTGACAGATGTTAAGGAAGGCATGTGATAAAATGAGCAATGAATATTATATAAGATTGATGAATCACCAAACTCTAACTCTGAAGCTAATAATATACTATACGTTAATTAATTGAATTTAAATTTAAAAAAATTATCATGTGTCTCTTTATATTTAAATATGAAATACTCAGCAAAATAAGATTCCTACAGCCATGCCCAGCGACGCTAATTTATCCCTTGATACTAATAAAAGGTAAAAAATTCTGCAAGTATTAAAACAAGGAAACAAATATCACACTATAATATTTCATATTTCATTATTTTTTAGGAAAGTTAACATTTATATGAATTCAACTAACCACAAATTTTATGGATCTGAAACCAATATCTGAATTCACATAATATTTAAAGTTAAACTCGGAACATTTTAATTTTAATCTGTGCAAGGAAATATAGTTAATTTTATTATTAAGTAATGAAAATAGGAAACTAGGAGGTGTGAATATATTGCATAATTAACAAATTTCATAAATAAAAATTAAAATGT
Organism: Vulpes lagopus; assembly: GCF_018345385.1. NCBI lineage: Eukaryota > Metazoa > Chordata > Mammalia > Carnivora > Canidae > Vulpes > Vulpes lagopus. The sequence continues at coordinate 89,318,902 of NC_054829.1, read as the reverse complement.
AACAACTGCTGTTAGTTTAAAAATGCATGTTTTCACAAACAATAAGCTAATGGTTGTCCGAGGAACGGGGGTAGGAGGATGGGCAAAATGGGTGAAGCGGAGTGGGAGATAGATTTCCAGTTACAGAGTGGATAAGTCACAGGAATAAAAGGCATAGCATAGGGAATATAGTCAATGGTACTGTAATAGCTTTGTATGCTGATGGATAGTGGTGATGCTTGTGGTGAGAGCAGCATAAAGCATAGAGAATTTGAATCACTATGTTGTTCACCTGAAACTAATATAATATTGTGTGTCAGCCACACTCAATTGAAAAATGAAAAATTAAAAAATTTACAAAGCATATATTTTTTCTTAGCATCATTTAATATAAAAAATGGTATCTATTTTCATGACAAGTAGAACCAAACGTCACAGATGCCATCTCCTTGATTCTAAACCTGAATCTGATACCTTAGACTGTATCTAAACCTAACCTACAATTATAAAATGAGTAACTGGCTGGTGATGAACATGGCAATGTGAAAAAGAATGATAGAACAATTAGAGTATTTGAAATCCTAATATTTAAAAATACTGCTTACAGAGAGAGATCATTATTTCTAGTCTTCATTCTTATTTATGTACAAGGGTACACAATTGAGCATTCCAAAGTCATGATATATATTCTATCATCTATTAATTGGTGTCCCTTTCAACTTTTTGCCAAGAATCATAACAATCCTTCAATTTTCACTACACACTTCTCCAGCATTATCCTCATGAAAGTATTAATTTGTATATATTCCCTCATTATCCAACATACAAAAAGATATCAATAGTATGGGTTTACAAAATAAATAGTAATTACTGTCATTCAAAATCACATAATATGATCTCCATCTACCTCTCCAAAATTGATTACTGCAAACTAATTAACCAAACATCTGTCAGACTAAAATGCCATCTGCATTTCTTTCATTGCATTGAGTATAACCCTTGGCCCCAAATACCTAAAAAACATATACAAGATAGCATATTTATACTTTATTAAATCATAAGCATTTTTTACAACACTACTTCTAATAGTGCTAAAAAATTATTCTATTTTTTTAAAGATTTTATTTATTTATTCACAAGAGACACAGAGAGAGATAGACGCAGAGACACAGGCAGAGGGAGAAGCAGGCTCCATGCAGGGAGCCTGACGTGGGACTCGATCCCGGGTCTCCAGGATCACGCCCTGGGCCAAAGGTGGTACTAAACTGCTGAGTACCCAGGGCTGCCCTAAAAAATGATTCCTGATAGGAATATTTAATAATAGGAAAGATTAAAAACTTTTCTCTAAAAAACTCCCTTTATGTGCAATATGTACTGGTTCTAATGAAACATAAGACCACCAACTGTACCCACACTATGCAGAGCGCATGTGCCTAGGAAATAAAATGGACTATTCATTGTACATCTTCCTAGAGTAAAATATGTGTGACTGCCTCATTCTTTGTTTTACCTCTGAGCAGAAAGTGCTTGTACTCTCAGAATCTTTAGTGTTGTACCACTAGAGGGCATGGAAAATAAGGACTCATTTACTTAATAATATCTTACTTATTATATTCTAATAGTGTTTTAGTTAACTGAAAATGAGGTGTCTTACTGCCAAACTATTTTGATGTAGAACAATAATGTCCTTTTAAGAACACCACTTTTTAAAGGTATTTTAAGGGGAATAGATTATCCAGGAAAAGCATCCATGTATAATACAGAGGAATGTTTAAGGACTCTTAATTACTAGGCCTACATTAGGTTAGTGTTTTAGAGTCTCTAAGGTGTGCCTTTATGTTTAAGCTGTCATTTTAGTTTCACAAGAAACACTTATTTTTCACCATTATTAGTATATATTGTTCTGAAAACTGTATGAGATTCTCATCACGCTACTACTCCAGTATATACTGAATTAGAAATTGCCACAGAAAACCTAATGTCCTAATGTCCTAATGTGGGTGGGGCAGGACAGCAGAGGAGTAGGATCCTGCTCCTACTCACCTGTTCCCACCAACTTACCTAGATAACTTTCAAATCATCCTAAAAACCTACAAATTTGGCCTGAGATTTAAAGAGAGAACAGCTGGAATGCTACAGTGAGAAGAGTTCACGCTTCTAACAAGGTAGGAAGATGGAAAAATAAATAAATAAAAAGGCCTCCAAGGGGGAGGGCCCCCGCGAGGAGCCGGGCTACGGCTGGGGGTGAGAGCCTCCAGGACAGGAGAGCCCCGTCCCGGAGAAGCAGGAGCTGCACTAATCTTCCCGGACGGAAAGCCGCCTGCAGGGAACTCGAGCAGGATCCCAGGAGGGGCAGTGGGGGAGCCCCCGTCCCCGGGTTCACTAACAGAGGAGGTGCGCCCCACACCCCGCGGCTGATCTCGGTGAAGGGCTGAAGCGCGCAGGGGGGCCTCGGGAGCAGCTCAGGCTGCGACTCAGGCAGCAGCTCCACGCAGAGGGGGCTGCGCGGCCCCGGGAGCACGATTCCAGCAGCGCAGGCCTCGGAGCCCAGGGCGCAGGGGAACACAGCCAGGATCCTGCGCTGCCCCCGGGACAGGCGGAGGTGGGGAGGGGCCAGGACAGCGAGGACATTCATGCTGCCGGGTGCCCCAAGCTGTGCAGGTCAGCGGCCCCCGACCCCGGAGCATCCAGGCCGGTGCAGACTGGGAGCTACGGTAGTTACTCCGGGAGCTGACTCCAGGCTAGAGAGCTGGCTGCTGCCAGTCTTCTTGTTCTTCCCTGTGTCACCCTGTGCCTGGGATGGAGCAGGGCCGCCAGGGAAAAGGGGCCTCACAGGAAAAACAGCTCCCACTGAGCTGTGCACCTGGCAGAGGGCGGGGCAGCTCGCCCAGGTGCACACACCTGAGAATCAGCACAGCAGACCCTTCCCTCAGAAGACCAGCTGGAAGGACAGGGGAAGAGCAAGTTCTTGACCCAGCAGCGCTGGAAAGCTCCAGGGGAAGTCTAGGGACTTACAGTATATAGAATCAGAGGATACCCCTCCTTGTTTTTGTTCTTTGTTTTCCCCTTTTTTCTCCTTTTTTTTTCTTCCTTTTTACAGTACTTGTTTTTCCACCCTGCACTGAGTAAAATGACTAGAAAGAATACACCACAAAAGAAAGAATCAGAAATAGTCTTCTCTCCTACAGAGTTACAGAATTTGGATTACAATTGATGTCAGAAAGCCAATTCAGAAGAACAATTATAAAGCTACTGGTGGCTCTGGAGAAAAGCATAAAGGATTCAAGAGACTTCATGACTGCAAAATTTAGATCTAATCAGGCTGAAATTAAAAATCAATTAAATCAGATTCAATCCAAACTGGAGGTCCTAACGACGAGGATTAATGAGGTAGAAGAGTGAGTGAAATAAAAGACAAGTTGATGGCAAGGAAGGAAGCTGAGGAAAAAAGAGAAATACAATTAAAAGATCATGAGGAAAGGTTAAGGGAAATAAATGACAGCCTCTGTAGGAAAAAATCTACATTTAATCGGGGTTCCAGAGGACGCCAAAAGGGACAGAGGACCAGAAAGTGTATTTGAACAAATCACAGCTGAGAACACTTCCCTAACTTGGGGAGGGAAACAGGTATTCAGATCAAGGAGACAGATTCCCCCCTAAAATCAATAAAAATCGTTAAATCCCCAACATTTAATAGTGAAACTTACAAATTCAAAGATAAAGCAGCAAGAGACAAGAGATCCCTAACCTATATGGGGAGAAGTATTAGGTTAACATAGGACCTCTCCACAGGGACCTGGCAGGCCAGAAATGGCTTGCAGGATATATTCAGGGTTCTAATTGAGAAGAACATGCAGCCAAGAATACTCTATCCAGCAAGGCTCTCATTCAGAATAGAAGGAGAGATAAAGAGCTTCCAAGATAGGCAGAAACTGAAAGAATATGTGACCACCAAACCAGCTCTTCAAGAAATATTAAGGGGGACTCTGTAAAAGAAAGAGGAAGTCGAAAGAAACAATCCACAAAAACAGGGACTGAATAGGTATTACTAGGACACTAAATTCATATATTTCAATAGTAACTCTGAACGTGAATGGGCTTAATGACCCCATCAAAAGGCGCAGGGTTTCAGACTGGAAAAAAAGCAAGACTCATCTATTTGCTGTATACAAAAGACTCATTTTAAACCTAAGGACACCTACAGCCTGAAAATAAAAGGGTGGAGAACCATTTACCATTCAAATTGTCCTTAAAAGAAAGCAGGGGTAGCAATCCTCCTATCAGATAAATTAAAGTTTATCCCAAAGACTGTAGTAAGAGATGAAGAGGGACACTATATCATACTTAAAGGATCTATCCAACAAGAGGACCTAACAATCATGAATATTTATGCCCCTAATGTGGGAGCTGTCCAGTATATCAATCAATTAATAACCAAAGTTAAGAAATACTTAGATAATAATAAACTAATACTGGGAGACTTCAACACAGTGCTTTCTGTAAATGGCAGATATTCTAATAAGCACAACATCTCCAAAGAAACAAAATTTAAATGATATACTGGACCAGATGGATTTCACAGATATTTACAGAACTTTACATCCAAATGCAACGGAATACACATTCTTCTCAAGTGCATATGGACTTTCTCCAGAATAGACCACATACTGGGTCACAAATCAGGTCTTAACTGATACCAAAACACTGGGATTGTCCCCTGCATATTTTCAGACCATAATGTTGTGAAACTAGAACTAAATCACAAGAAGAAATTTGGAAGAAATTCAAACACATAGAGGTTAAAGACCATCCAGCTAAAAGATGAAAGGGTAAACAAGGAAATTAGAAAATAATTAAAAAGATTCATGGAAACTAATGAGAATGAAGATACAACCATTCAAAATCTTTGGGATACATCAAGAGCAGTCCTGGGAGGGAAATCTATCACAATACAAGCACCCCTCAAAAAATTAGTAAGAGCTCAAATACAAAAGCTAACCTTGCACCTAAAGTAACTGGACAAAGAACAGCAAATAAAACCTACACACAGCAGAAGAAGAGAGTTAATAAAGATTCGAGCAGAACTCAATGAAATAGAGACAATAAGAACTGTAGAACAGATCAACAAAACCAGGAGCTGGTTCTTTGAAATAATAAGATACATAAGCCATTAGCCAGCCTTATTAAAAAGAAAACAGAAAAGGTTCTAATAAAATCACTAATGAAAAAGGAGAGATCACCACCAATACCAAGGAAATACAAATGATTTTAAAAACATATTAAGAGCAACTATATGCCAATATATTAGGCAATCTAGAAGAAATAGATGCATTTCTAGAAAATCGCAAACTAGCAAAACTGAAACAGGAAGAAATAGAAAACCTGAACAGGCTGATAACCAGAGAGGAAATTGAAGCAGTCATCAAAAACGTCCCAAGACACAAAAGTCCAGAACCAGAAGGGTTCCCAGGGGAATTCTACAAATGTTTAAAGAAGAAACAATACCTATTCTACTAAAGCTGTTCCGAAAGATAGAAAGATATGTAATGCTTCCAAATCATTCTATGAGGCCACCATCACATTAATTCCAAAACCAGACACAGAACCCACCAAAAAGAAGAATTATAGACCAATATCCCTGATGAACACAGATGCAAAAATTCTCTCCAAGATGCTAGCCAATAGGATCCAACAGTACATTAAGAAGATTATTCACCATGACCAAGTGGGATTTAACCCTGGGATGCAAAGCTGGCTCAACACTTGTAAAGCAATCAATGGGATAGATCACATCGACAAGAGAAAAAACAAGAACCAATGATCCTCCCAATAGATGCAGAGAAAGCATTTGACAAAATACAGCAGCCATTCCTGGTGAAAACTCTTCAGAGTGTAGGGATATAGGGACCATTCCTCAGCATCTTACAAGCCATCTATGAAAAGCCCACAGCAATATCATTCTCAATGGGGAAAAACTGAGAGCCTTTCCCCTAAGGTCAGGCACACGACAGGGATGTCCACTCTTGCCACTGTTATACAACATAGTACTAGAAGTCCTAGCCTCAGCAATCAAACAACAAAAAGAAATAAAAGGCACTCAAATTGGCAAAGAAGAAGTCAAACTCTCCCTCTTTGCAGATGACATGATACTGTACATAGAAAACCCAAAAGACTCCACCCCAAGATTGCTAGAATTCATACGGCAATTCGGCAGCGTGGCAGGATACAAAATCCACACCCAGAAATCGGTGGCATTTCTATACACTAACAATGAGACTGAAGAAAGAGAAATTAAGGAGTCATTCCACTTACAATTGCACCCAAAAGCATAAGATACCTAGGAATAAAGCTAACCAAAGATGTAAAGGATCTATACCCTAAAAACTATAGAACACTTCTGAAAGAAATTGAGGAAGACACAAATAGATGGAAAAATACTCCATGCTCACGGATTGGAAGAATTAATATTGTGAAAATGTCAATGTTACCCAGGGCAATTTACACATTTAATGCAATCCCTATCAAAATACCATGGACTTTCTTCAAAGAATTGGAACAAATCATCTTAATATTTGTGTGGAATCAGAAGAGACCCTAAATACCCAAGTGGATATTAAAAAAGAAAATCAAAGTCGGGCGGATCACAATGCCAGATTTCAGATTGTACTACAAAGCTGTGGTCATCAAGACAGAGTGGTACTGGCACAAAAACAGACACATAGGTCAATGGAAAAGAATAGAGAACCCAGAAGTGGACCCTGAACTCTATGGTCAACTAATATTTGACAAAGCAGGAAAGACTATCCACTGGAAAAAAGACAGTCTCTTCATTAAATGGTGCTGGGAAAATTGGACATCCACATGCAGAAGAATGAAACTGGACCACTCTCTTACACCATACACAAATATAAACTCAAAATGTATGAAAGATCTAAATGTGAGACAGAAACCCATCAAAATCCTAGAGGAGAACATAGGCAACACCCGTTCTGAACTTGGACACAGTAACTTCTTTCAAGATACATCTATAAAGTCAAGGGAAATAAAAGCAAAAAATGAACTATTGGGGACTTAATCGGGAAAAAAATCTTCTGCACAGCAAAAGAAACAGTCAGCAAAACTAAAAGCAACCTACAGAATGGGAGAAGATATTTGCAAATGACAGATCCGATAAAGGGTTAGTATCCAAGATCTATAAAGAACTTATTAAACTCAACACCCAAGAAGCAAAAAATCCACTCATGAAATGGGCAAAATACATGAACAGAAATTTCGCTAAAGACATACACGTGGCCAATGAGCACATGAGAATATGCTCTGCATCACTGGCCATCAGGGAACTACAAATCAAAACCACAATGAGATACCACCTCACACCAGTCAGAATGGTGAAAATTAACAAGACAGGAAACCACAAATGTTGGAGAAGATGTGGAGAAAGGGGAGCCCTCTTGCACTGTTGGTGGGAATGTGAACTGGTACAGCCACTCTGCAAAACTGTAGATTCCTTAAAAAGTTAAAAATAGAGCTACCCTATGACCCAGCAATTGCACTACTGGGGATTTACCCCAAAGATACAGATTCATGAAATGCTGGGACACCTTCACTCCAATGTTTATAGCAGTAATGTCCACAATAGCCAAACTGGAAAGAGTCTCAATTTCCATTGACGGATGGATAAAGATGTGGTGTGTATGTATATGTAGGTGTGTGTGTGTGTGTGTGTGTGTGTGTGTGTGTATATATATATATATATATTATGCTGAGTTTTGTAAATCAATTGAAGAAGGACAATCATTATATGGTTTCACTCATATGGGGAATATAAGAAATTGTGAAAGGGATTAGAAGGGTAAGGAGGGAAAATTAGTGGGAAAAATTAAAGAGTCTGACAAAACATGAAAGACACCTAACTCTGGAAAATGATCAAGGTTAAGTGGAAGGAGTGGGGGGTGGGGGGATAGGTGACTATGTGATGGGCACTGAGGAGGGCACTTTATGGGATGAGCACTGAGTGTTATACTATATGCTGGCAAATTGAACTTCAATAATATATATATTATATATTATTATATATATTATATATATAATATATATAAATTAAATGGAGATTGAAAATGGTTTTCAATTAAAAGCTTTAAAGATGGGGACAATGACAATGACAACTTCTCACGTGACTAGATCCAGAAAACAGAAACTTGGAATTTTGAAACATTTTCATAAAATATAGAAACACATTTAAAATGCAATTATAAAAATAAAAGTGGAAAAATGAATTTGAATAGCTATGAAAATCAAAGAATATAAATGTACTCTGAGATACACAATTTCAATTCAAGTTAAATGTCTCTTCTTTCCACATATAATAAATAGGTATTCAAAAATTTATATAAATCTAAGGTAAAGACACAAAGAATTAATATCAAATGTCTTGAATATAAAAATCATTAGTAACTCAATACAATTGTATGTAATACAACAGTACTATTAAAATTTATCAAAATTAGTACCAGAAGATATATTTAATCTATACTTAATTTTTATAGAGAAAAATCCATTTTTATCATTTTCTCACTTTAGCTTCATCATCCATCCACCCCATGAAATATCATTTCTTTTTTGTTAACCACTTTCTGAGACATTCAGAATGCTTATTACAATTACTGGTACTGTAATATAATTCTGAGAATATCTCTCATTCTTGGTGAACCATGCCATATACATCCCAATTTCCATAGAAAGTTAAATTGCCATTTCTTTATTTCAAAGGTTTGCATCACAACATCTTAACTCTATTATCACCAGTCCTCCTCATCATATTAAGCATATTGATACTCTGATAAACCTTTTCCCTCTTACCTTATTTTATATACTTCATGACCCTAATCAAGTGGGAAAACAAGACATCCAAGAGACTTGAAAAATTCCTCAGTGTTCCTCACATTGAGGAAAGAATCTTGTTTCTTAATCCCAGATCTTTAACTTTTTTCTTTTTTAGATGGACATTAATCTATATATTAAAAAGTCCCTTGGAGTTATTTTAGAGCCATGTAACTGGCTTTAGACCCTAAAATCATCTTGCATAAAACTTCAACATTATCTCTCCCTGTCCACATGATCCAGAAATCCATCCATTCAGATGCCAATACAAAATGTAGAAAGCTTCTGAGTCACAATATGGAGAGCTGTCCTGGAGATTGCCAGATCCACAATGGATTTTGTGTGAGCAAGAAACAAATTTGTGTTGTATTTAAGCAATTAAGAGCTTTCTTGGTTTACTTTTTAGCACCACCTAGCCCAGTCTATTTCTCATTCTGTGTTTACTCTTACTTCATATACTCCTTATCCTTCTAATTTTGTCTTTAAATTCTGTAATTCCCTAATTGTCCCTCTACCATAGACATTAGTCTTATGTTCCTATCCTTTAGCAGGTCTCTATTTCTTTTTATCATTGGCATTACTGACTCTCATACTCATACTGGCGATATATTTTGTGTACCACTTCCCTAAGGGAATTTTATAATGTATTTCAAATCTTATGGATTCAACTTTTTTTAAATTTGTACATTTTACATGATGTCCATAAACACTGTGACATGTGGCAAGAAATGAGTTCCTATATGTTTAAATTATGTTATGTTACTCTTCCACATAGAGAGACTTTAAGAATATAAATTCATTGGCACAAGAATTTATGTCTCAATTGCATTGCAATCCAACATGTTCTACAAATTTATGATGTACTATTTTGATAATAACAAAAACTTAGACAACTGATTGAAAGCAGGTCCAAATTCACCATACTAAAATATTAATTCACCTTGCAATTCTAAGCTGTAGAGTCAAGGTACATTATCTTAAGCATAATTGGTATATGGCAGACTTGAGAATTAAATGAGCTTACATCCTCAATGATGCTTTATTTAATCGGGTCCAGTCTCAACTTGTATTTTCAAAAGCCACTAGGTAGGTAAAGAATAATCTCATATTGCAATTAGAATTATTTTAACCCACTCTGTCATCTTCCAAAAGTACAGAGTATAGTGAGATGAATCAAAAAAACTGTGACAAAGAAAAAAGATAATGATGTTATTTCTATTATTTATCCTGTTTCCATTTTAAAATTTAGAGTTTTAAAACATTTAATTACAAATATTTTCTATGGAAACTCTCCATCCATAGTTAATTGCCTTAATTATTGTTTACTTCAAGTCACATTTAATCAATAAAAACACTCATTTCAGTTACTATCATTTCTAAGGGAATGTTACATTGAGTTCCATGGGTTTCCTACACCTACATAGAACACAATTTTCACAAAATGTTTAATGAAAATCCTATTGTTAAATTTTTAGCAATACTTATTTATGTATTTTCTAGTTATTTGGTTTACTTCCATCTCTCAGACGTTACTTTTTTCAACAAATTAACAGCTTTTGATGTGTCATTGGTACTTTCCTTGGACAGCATGCCTCTTTACTATTTATACGTTGCTGATACAATCTAGTTTTTACTAGAATGATTTAAGATTCTGCTACTCAGATTACATATAATTTATCTCACACTTTCACCTAATAGTGCTGTACAGTATTAACTGATTGTTTGGCACATGTTCAGATTTTGGGTAGCATAAGCATTTAATGGAGCTAATTTCAGTAAAAGTTAAATTTTATTACCTACTCATAAACGTTGGTGGGATATAATCCTCTCTCTGAAAATTAATTTCAACAACATATTAATATTATCTTACAGCTTCAAATACAATATGTCTATGAAGGAGTGTGTATGATGTGTCTGTTTTACCCTATCTGCAAGCCAACCTTTAGCCTACCACAGTTTTGTTTGCTAGAAGAAGACACAGCCTTTGGGTCAGATACAAAGAACTTTATAACTCACACCAATTAACAATAGCTAGTGTCAGCATTTTGTACATGGCTGATAAATTCCTAAGTACCAATTCCCACAAGTCAACAAAAAAAGCCATGTCATATATGTACATGCACTTGATTATATTACAGAAGATGAAGCTGGTTTGAGGGGTGCCAGTAATATGCAAATCTTTGATAATGGGCAGTAAGCATACCTGCCATTTGTTTCAGAATAAGACACTATATCTTCCAAGTCTGTCCACCATTCAACATTCTTGAAAAATATTCTGGCATAAAAGTAGTCAGTGCTTCTGCTTACAAGAGATAGCAAAGTATAAGAGATACACAGACAATATTGTTTTTTAACAATATCTCTTTTCTCAAGCATCTTAACTTCTGACAATTTTCTCATCACTAAGGCACACTTTTGACTGCTCTGATTAATTTGGGTGGCAAAGGCTGGAACTAAATCCATCCAATTCACTGTTTAGAACATTTAATTAAGGCTACTAACAGTAAGACTCTGAACAACAATGTGAAGTTGACCTGGATTCAACCATGTCTCCCCGGGTCCTGGATCCAGATCGCTGAATGAATTCTATAACTCATCAGGGATTATTAAAAAAAAAAAAAAAAAAAAAAAAAGAGTGGCTTTCTGTGTTGACCTTTCCACTTGACCCAAGACATTAACCCAGCTAAAACAGGAAGTATTAGACATTGCACAGACTCAGCATTGGCAGGCAAAGATAAAGCCTAGGGCAAATCTATTACCCGTGATTACCCTGGTCAATGGGTTGAGGCTAACCTGAATGCTTTCAAGAGCCTAAGTCATATACCGTTGATCACTGCAGTAAAAGGCAGGGAGAAATATTGTACTACATTTTTGAGCTGGTGACTCCCATTATAGGGATAACTGCACATAGAGTGTACATTAATAATGAATCACTTTTTCCACTGTGAACACCCACCAGTAACCACAGACAACCTAATTTTGGAGAAATCTCTACAGTCATCTGATAGGTTCATGATCTACTGGTAGTATTTCCTTAAATAACTGAAGGTCAATTAGGACCACCCCAATAATGAATGTGCTTCCAGAAAGGGACAAATTAATTCCTGACTTCTACACAAATAATAGAGTACCAGGGTAATATGGTGCCTCAGGGAACATATATCTTTCCAACAATGTTTACTCTTCCCAAATAGAAAGCACAAATTGACAATGCCTCCAACATGGCACTTTCTTTGGCTGATTTGGGCTAGATTCTTACAGTAGCAAATTTTCTAAGGAGTCCACATTAATTCAGATCACTTGCTGTCCCACTGCCAAAACAACTCTTAAGTTCTCACCTTGTTTCATCATAAAGGCTAGGAGAATTATCTCTGGATAGCAAGTCTGAGAGCAAGAATTTACATAACAATTTTTGGGTTAGTGTTTCCTTCTCTATTGGGTCACCTTCATTAGCATTGTAAATCCAGTTCATGGCAGTATGAGCCTTAATACTAGTCAATACTCATCTATAGTTTACAATGGGAATCTTTCTCAGAAATCTCACTGAATCCTAACTCTGGGAAATGAACTAGGGGTGGTGGAAGGGGAGGAGGGCGGGGGGTGGGGGTGACTGGGTGGCGGGCACTGAGGGGGGCACTTGACAGGATGAGCACTGGGTGTTATTTTGTAAACTGGCAAATTGAACACCAATAAAAAATAAATTTATTATTAAAAAAAAGAAATCTCACTGAGTCAAAGCACCCTATTGCCCCTAGAACCCACTAAAAAAAATTACTGAGACCCTTTATTGTCATATCTGAATATATCTGAAGTTGGTAGACTACAAGTGGGATTGAGCCGTAAAACAACCAAGTTTGCCATTGTTCTGTAATAAGTATTATGGAAAGGAGGTGGAATTCTGTCCTTCCAGGAAAAGATCTTGGTTCTAGTTGTTTTAACTGGACAACCAGAATGGCAAGTAAATCTTCCTCCCCTCCCTTATGAAAAGGAGGGTTTGCAATAACCCGAGGACTGCCAAGATCTCTTGGACCTACTTTCTAGTTCTCTATCTGCAACTACCATTCCAATACCTCCTTAGTAAAAGGCAGTGAAGTCAAGAACTACTGACTGCCTGACTGACCACAGATTTTGGTCAACATGTTTCCTACCAAATCCCGTAGATTCTTCTCATAGCCTGTCAATCTATCCCTATCCCTCCTCTTCCAGAAATATAATCTCTGTCAGCATCTCACTCTCATAGTCAAAACTGTGAACTCTGAACTATGAACTATGAAGGGTCTAAAGTTTTACCTTACTTCCCAGCCAGTTTCATGGATGCTCAAAGAAGCCGTAAGAAACAAAGGACTTTATCATAGCCATTGCCATGTCTAGAGTATCAGCATTTCCTAATGCCATTTCTGATCCTAAATTCCCACAGCAAAATGCAAAAGGGAGACAGGTGACTGTACATATAATGGGTTGCATTATAGGAAAGGAACTATAACTTAAAAACTCTAATATTTCACAATGGGTAGTAACTACACCTTCTCTTAGTTCCAAAGGGAGACACTGTCTCTTCTGAGACACTCTCTCCATACAAATATTCTTGAAAAGATAGTCTTGTAACAAAGACAGTAACTTTGTTCACAGGACATGGAAAAACACTAGAAACTCATGGAGAACTATCTCCCATCAAAGTTCTAGAATGAGTGTTCTTAATAAAATATGATTTATACTATTATTTCACATTTAAAAAAATACAGACCTGATTACATTTCTTTTTTTTTAATTTTTTTTAATTTTATTTATTATTTATGATAGGCACACAGTGAGAGAGAGAGAGAAGCAGAGACACAGGCAGAGGGAGAAGCAGGCTCCATGCACCGGGAGCCCGACGTGGGATTCGATCCCGGGTCTCCAGGATCGCGCCCTGGACCAAAGGCAGGCGCCAAACCGCTGATTACATTTCTTAAACTCATCAGTCACAAAATAAATGATCTAATTAAAAAGAAAAGTAACAAGAGTTATATTTCTGATAGAACAGTGTGTGGAGCAATATATTTGTTGATTATACTTTTAAGAAATACACAGTTCCAATGTTATGAATTACTATTTAATTGAATGTGGACTTTATTCCAACCACATCGTATCATACATAGTTCTCCAAATGTGCAGTACTCTCCAGTACTGTATTTTGTACATACTAATCCTGCGGCTTCCAATACTTCTGTCTACCAGGGTGATTTTTTTTTTTTGTCCATCAAGCATCATTTCTAGAAAATCATTCCTAATGACAGTGGACTACAGGTCTTTATGCTTAAACATGTAACTATTATGTAACTTTGAATAATACATGATAATCATCATCTTAAATGTCTGTCCTCCTTTCACTACACCAATGAGTACTGTTTGATCTGACATACTATTTAAAAATCAGTAGATACTCAATTCTCAACAGATTATGTATTGGAAAAATAGACAATTAGATGCATAAATAGTGGTATGTTTTAATAAAGCTTGGGTCTTTATTATCTCATGTTTTGGCTAGTGCCATAGTTTATATTTTCTCTATTCTTTCACTTTTATTTTTTAAAAAATTTATACATTTGTTTGATTTACTCTTAATTGTAGTACACATGACATAAAATTTACCATCTTCACCATTTTTAGGTATATAGTTTCAGTGGTATTAAGTACATTCTCACTGTTGCACAGTAATCACCATCATCCATTTCCAGAACCCTTTTCATCTTGCAAAACTAAAACCCTTGGCATTAAAGAACTCCTCATTTGCCCCTCTCCCTAGCCTATCTTCATAATAGCATTATTGTCAAAACCCAAAGGTAGAAGCAATTTAGGGTCCACCCACAGATGAACGGATAAACAAAAAATGGTATATATGTACAATGAAATATTAATTCAATTCACATAAAGAAACCTTGAAAACATTATGCTAAATGAAATAAGCCAGTCACGAAAAAGACAAATACTATCTGATTGCACTAATATGAGGTGCTTAGGGTAGTCAAATTCAGAGACAGGAGGTATTCTATTTCCTTAGTGAGCTCCACAAACTATTATCAGATTAATAGCTTTTAAAGATCAGATTAATGTCCTTTCTGTAGATTACTGTCTTTTAAACATCAGATGCATATCATGTCTCAATTCAAAAAAATTGTAATAACTTCTAATTGAGAATTCTAACACTATTGATACACTATTCACAATGCTATATACAATGTAATCTAAAATAGCTTTTTAAAAATGACCTATTAAACATATTATACCATGCTCTAATATCACTTAGACATTTCCCTTCTGTATCCCCACTTATATATCATCCGTCTCACAAGATAGCTTTCTTCTCCCATTATGTATTTCATTGCTACTCAAATTTTAAACCTTTTCTTATTGCTCCATTCAAAGCAAGTTACACCATTTTCAAATTTTTATTGAACATACTAAATGGACTTGGATATAGAATTATGTGGTCATAGAAGCCTTAGGTTGTGAGTTTTTATTTTAGATTTAAACATTCTTTTTTTTTTTCAGGAAGAT
Organism: Vulpes lagopus; assembly: GCF_018345385.1. Classification (NCBI taxonomy): domain Eukaryota; kingdom Metazoa; phylum Chordata; class Mammalia; order Carnivora; family Canidae; genus Vulpes; species Vulpes lagopus. The sequence goes on along the minus strand of NC_054829.1, from coordinate 89,303,506 downwards.
TTTAACTCCCTGATGGCAGAAACTAGGTCCTTTAGTCCTTTGTACCCCAAGAAAATGAATGGCAATTAAAGAAGGCAGGTATATTCAAAGAGTTCAAAAATGATGGACTAAGGACAAACAGTGTATGTTCTCATTCATTTGGGGAATATGAATAATAGTGAAAGGGAATATAAAGGAAGGGAAAAGAAATGTTGGGAAATATCAGGAAGGGAGACAGAACATAAAGACTCCTAACTCGGGGAAAAGAACTAGGGGTGGTGGAAGGGGAGGAGGGCGGGTGTTGGAGGGGAATGGGTGACGGGCACTGAGGTGGACACTTGACGGGATGAGCACTGGGTGTTTTTCTGTATGTTGGTAAATTGAACACCAATAAAAATTAATTAAAAAAAATAAATAAATAAAACTTAATATAAAAAAAAAAATGATGGACTAGTAGTTGAATGAGATGTCAGGTTTCAGAGACCCCTATGGACAAGTTTATATGTAAAAGTATTCTTAGATTGATTTTTGTAGTTTAGTTTTGCGGGGGTTTTTTTTTCAGATATATGCTTTAAGGTGAATAGTTCATTCATTAGTGTTCTAAATTAATTCCAGTCATGTTCATTTTTTCCTGGGTCAACCACATTAGTTTGCAGTTAGTTAACACATGCAATCATCTAAGGATGGTTTTTCACATAGTTCTCATCAAATTATTACCAGCAAATAATTCTTGGTATCATTTGACCTGTGATGTAACCCTGATCCTAACATTGGTTTTAGTTTATGATACTATTAACTCAGTCTGTTAATCCATAATAAAAACAGATTGAACTCGATGATCTTTAAGACCTCTTGTAACTCCAAATTATTCTCAATCATAATAATGAGAAAAAAGACAACAGTATTTTTGCTGTTACGGTGCTTTTACATGAACCACTTTCATAAAATGTTTTCTCTTTTGATTGATTACTACTCATGATTTGTTTTTAATATGTATAGACTCCCATTCATATTTTGAATAACGAAGTTACCTCACTATTTAAAGTTAAGTTAAATGTGTAAAACATCATGTGTAGTGCTAGGCATAGCAATTATTTATAAACAAACTTTATTTACATGTTCAATTGTAGATTTATATAATGGAGAAATATAAAACCAAAAGGGTTAATTACTGAAGGGCATACACTCTCTATACTTCACAATTCAATTTTGCATTTAAAAAAATATATAGTGATTATTTTCTGGGAGAATAATGGATTTCTTAGAGCGGAGATGTTTTAAGAAGAGCAAATGAATTCATTTGCTCCTACCATCTCCCCAAAATATAGACAAGATCACATACCCTATAAAACTATATGCAGCCATACCTTATATGATGCTAGAAAATCAGATTAAAATTAGACAGTTATTTATAGGCAAGGTCTGGGTTTATTTCCTGCAATAGCTTGTAGCTGCTAATTCATCAAGCTTTGTACCAGCTGAGAAATGTAGCTTTATGAGTTACATTAGAAAATCTAAGAACCACTAACAGAAAATGTTAAACCATTTAAGCTAATGTTAATTTTAAAAAACAAATCTGAATAATTCATGGTCAAAATTAAATATTCCACCTCCTGCAATTTCACATCCTTCAAAGGGAAGAGAAAATATATAATAAAAATAACAGTTAAAAAAAAACAGCAGGAGCTTTAAATTTGCAGAATCCTTTGCAACCATGATTAAAATGCTATGTGCATAAGGTAAAACTTTTGAGTATCTTTCATACAAGAAAAAAATCTGAAAAGCTTTTATCCTTTAAAAAGGATTGTTTAAAAAAAAATAAAAAAAAAAAATAAAAAAAAAATAAAAAGGATTGTTTAAAATGGGCTTTTTAAAAGAATGTGTAATAAGTTAGAAAATAAAATGTAAACTATGGGCTTTTTATAAGCAAATTTCCAACAGAAGACAAACAAAACATATTTAATTTTGAATAATGTCCAAGCTTACTCTGAAAATTGAGACATGTGGATGGCCAAAAGCATAAGAAATATGTGAATGCATTTATTTTTAATTCAAGATCATTATACCCTCTTCTTGATGCTTTTGTTATGTTTTGTCAAAGTGAAAACTACCTACCCCTGACAGGTAATTTTCTAGAAATAAATTAAAATCAACATACTTTTTTTTTTGGGGGGGGGGGGCTTTGAGATTTGGCTCTAGAAGCTCTAAAAATCTACCTTCTTATTCCCATAACCTTAATTTAGAAACATCTCCCTCTATGTGGGAAGAGTGACATCTTTCCCAGAAACTGCAGATGTGGAAAGATTAACTTGAAGTTGTGAAGAAAGATGTAGACACCTGCCATGCCAGGCAAAGGTGCCAAGACAATCCTGAGGTCCATGTGGTAGCAGATGTCTCTGCCAGGTGACTCTAATAAGCAACATGTTTCTTTGCATACTGTTTCAATTACTTTTTTTGAAAAATAAACAAAAACTAAACAAGAACACAAATATTTGTGTTTCTTTGATTAAGGTTTTATAAATAATGCTGTGAGTTAAAATTCCTAAAACTAATTTTAAAAATAAATAAAAAAATAAACGATGCTGTTGTATTTTATTTGTATCAAATAAACTAGAAAAGGTCTTATGATACCAGATTACCTTCAGTTTTTAAAACACTATGGTCATATTACGTTTATTTAAACAGGCTGCTAAGAAAATAAACACATAGAATTCTCTCTTCCCAAAATCGCAAAGAAATAACAACTAAATATTTTTAATAGTAATAAATTTACACATCCTCACATATACAAATTTTTTTCTGCAACATAAAGGGTTAGTAACTACAGTCAGAGTGGAATTCTAAAATATATTAGTTGTTCAACCATTACTTTTCTGTTATCTTCTGTAACATTTTAAATGGCTCTGCCCTGCCATCATCCAGACTGAGTCCTTTCAAAGACACTCAGGAGTCTAGCCTTCATTGAAATTCCCTTATTCTAAAACTACTCTTTCTCTTAACTGAATAATAATGATGCACAAATTATTCAAATTTATCATCAGTGTATTAAGAGGAAAATTTATGGTTATGTAGTAAAATAATTCATCCTAATAAATTATGGATTAAATTCATCTATCATATATTTACAGTTGGAAAGTGGCAGCTTCAGAACAATATCTGAAGGCCAAGCAAGTGATAGCCAATGAGATATATATATATATATATATATATATATACTGCCCCTTTGCTCAAAAAATAAACCTTCCATAAGCACAAAGAGCCTGAAATTACAGCATTAGAGAATTATTTTCCTGTTACATGCAAGAAGAAAGCTAAGACTTTCAAAGTTATTGTTTTCAGAAAGGGAAGGCTTAAAGAATGGAGATGGGAACATACACTGTTTGTCCTTCTCCAATTGACTTATTTCACTCAGCATAATACCCTCTAGTTCCATACACGTTGAAGGACAAACAGTGTATGTTCTCATTCATTTGGGGAATATGAATAATAGTGAAAGGGAATATAAAGGAAGGGAAAAGAAATGTTGGGAAATATCAGGAAGGGAGACAGAACATAAAGACTCCTAACTCGGGGAAATGAACTAGGGGTGGTGGAAGGGGAGGAGGGAGGGTGTTGGAGGGGAATGGGTGACGGGCACTGAGGTGGACACTTGACGGGATGAGCACTGGGTGTTTTTCTGTACGTTGGTAAATTGAACACCAATAAAAATTAATTAAAAAAAAAGGAATGGAGATGGACTTTGCCAACTTTAGAGTTCTGTTTAAAACTGGTATTTGGGGGCACCTGGGTGGCTCAGTGGTTGAGCATCTGCTTTTGGCTTGGGTTGTGATCCCACAGTCCTGGGATCGAGTGCAGCATCCAGATCGCCACAGGGAGCCTGCTTCTCCCTCTGCTAATGTTTCTGCCTCTCTTTCTGTGCCTCTCATGAATAAATAAATATTTAAAAAATACAATACAATACAATACAATACAACTGGTATTTTTTTTGGCCTATGGCTATAGGTATGATTTCAAATAGTATGATTTCTTCTACGTAGAAAAATACTTTAGTAGTTTCTTGTTCATTGAAATATAATTCCAAGTCCTTTTTTTAATTTTTATTATTTTCCAGGTTTATTGAGGTATAATTGAAAATAAGATTTGTACACATTTAAGGTGCACATGATGTTTTAACATATGTATACATTGTGAAATACTATCATTCTCAAGCTAAGTAACGTATCATCACATCATTACCTTTTGTATGTACATGGTAAGAACACTTGAAATCTACTCTTGTAGCAAATTTCAAATTTATAATACAGTATTGTTACCTAAAATCACCTTCAAGTCTTTTAAATGTTTGTCTTAGGAGAGAAAATTATAAAGGGTATTTTTTAATTCAATATTTAGGTGAAGGGATTACAGAACAAAGTTAAAAACTCAAATTAAACAGCAATAAGGTTAGCTCACTAGATCCTCAGTCTTCTTCCTTAAAATGATCATGTAATTAAGAAATATACCTCAATATAATAAAGTCCGTATATAATGAGTCCCCAACTAATATTACACACAACAATGAAAAGCTAAAAGCTTTTCACCTAAGATCAGGAATAAAATAAAGGTACCCATTCTCACCATTCTGCTTAACAGTACTGGAAGTCCTAGTTACAGTAACTAAATAAGAAAAAGAAATAAAAAAGCATCAAAATTGGAAAACAACCAAAATGTTCTTTTTGCTGAGACATGATCTTATACATAGAAAACTCCAGCAACAATACCAAAAAGAACTGGTAAAACTAATCAAAGAATTCAGTAAAGTTGCAAGATACAAAATCAACATACAAAAATCAGTTGGATTTCTATACATTAACAGTATACTGAAAAAGAGAGACAACAATCCCATTTACAATAGCATCAAAAACAAAAATACTTAGGAATAAATTTAACCAAGGAAGTGAGAGATCTCTACACTGAAAACTGTAAGTCATAATGAAAGAAACCGAAGAAGACACAAATAAATGGAAAGATGTGTTTACGGACTGGAAGAAATAATATTGTTAAAATGTCCACACTACTAAAAGTGATCTACAGATTCAAAGCAACTCCTATCAAAATTCCAATTGCATTTTTTACAGAAATAATTAGTCCTCAACAAAAATCTTTTTCACAGTTAAGTGGGCACCGGGTCTTTGAGAATCTTATTGGGAGACAGGGAAGCTACAGGTTACAACAGATTTGTGAACTCAGCCAAGCACAGTGGTAGCAGGGCCTAGCTGCTACAAAGAAGACATGTTTTAGACAATACTCATATGTATGGGCAAAAAACTCGAGGGCTGTATTTGTGACTAATTGTATAACAGGTTATTTTAGTTTCTGTTCTGTGGAAAGTGTAAAGCATTCCAACAAAGGGTTTTAATGTAGATTTTTTTTTTGCACCCATGCTGTTGATTGCTAAATATAATAGTCTGATCATGACACTGAATAAATGTGTCTTAAAAAAAAAGAAATAATCAATCCTAAAATTTGTAGAACAAAGGACTCTGAATAGCTAAAGCAAACGTGAGAAAGAACATAGTTGGTGGCATCATACTTCCTGATTTCAAGCTATGCTACAAAGCAATAGTAATCAAAACAGTATAGCACTGACATAATAACACATACATATATCAAATTTTGATAATGTATTTTTTTAATTTTTCTGGGTTTTAGAAATTTACATTCTGTTATTTTTGAAATTTTATCAAACTTTAGTATGTAATGACTTCAAACTACAAAACATGAAAAAGTAGTATATTTATCTCCCTTTTGGTTTCTCTGCTCTAAGTCATAATTTTGAATATGTGATTATTATTATATTATTATTATCTGTTATTGTTACATTTTCCAGGCTTATAAAATCTGCCCTCTGTTTTACCTTCTGATGAAGTCCTGTCAATCAAATATGAAGGGATAAGGTTTTGCTTAAAAAAATGGATTAGCTATAAACACACACACACACACACATACCCTTTTATATATATATATAAAATCCATTCCCCCCTTTTTACAGAATCTTATTCATTCATATCTGGCAGTTAGGATTTCATTTGTTTTTGGTTTCTCTTCAAGTGATTGTGGATGTCATCTTGACTGAGCTTCTAATTTTTTGAACACATTGCCTCTAGATGAGTGAAAATTAGATATATAAACTCTCAGATTATACTTTTTGTCCCTCAGAACTTTGTATCTATTAATTCATTATCTTACAGCATTAGATATTCTTCTGTAGAATTCTGAGAAATGGTTCTCCTTTGAAAGGGACGTGAGCTTAATGTCAAAAAACTTACAGAATTCTTTTTTTATTCCTAAACTTCAGAAATTTTACAATCCCTGTTAATCAGTTCCTATCAAATTTTCTGAGATACCAGGTAATCCTTTTAATTCATGATATTCTTTTTTTTTAATTTCAGTATTTGAGGAATTTTTTAATTTATTTGTTAACTTCTTTACTTCACAGACCCAAAGATGTTCAACTTAAATGTTATCGATTGAGCTTGTCCTTTCCAGGTATTTTAATGTCTGATATTTCTCTGTGTTCAGCTGGATTATTTTCTGGAAGCTTCATCTCTGTCACCAACTGAGTTTTTACCACATAACTTCCATATTCATTGTTATGTTTAATCAATTAATCTTGCAGAGGTATTGCTGTTTTGTTTTGACTTAGGGTTTTTTTTTTTTTGCTCATTTCGTATTCTTAGCTCCACAAAATCTATTTTTTCCTATTAATATTTTATCTTTGATGCCTTATTTTTTTTTAAGATTTTATTTATTTACTCATGAGAAACACAGATAGGAGAGAGAGAGGCAGAGACACAGGCAGAGGGAGAAACAGGCTCCATGCAGGGAGCCCGACGTGGGACTCGATCTCGGGTCTCCAGGATCAGGCCCTGGGCCGAAGGCAGCACTAAACCACTGAGCCACCCAGGCTGCCCAATGCCTTATTTTTCAATTAATTTATCTACTGCATTTCTCTTCTAGTTCTTTCTTTTCTAAGCTTTTCTAAAGATAAAATATGATTAGCTAAAACTTAATAAGCACTGACAATCTTCCAGGCAATTTATATCATGTTCCATTTTACTATAAAAATTCTAGAGGAAAATTATCACCCTCATATTAGATATGAGAAAACTACAAAACAGAAATATTAGGTTATCTGCCTAAGATCACAATAGATTGGCATCCAACACCATCAATCTGACTTATGAAGCCTGGGTACTTATTCACTACACTTAAATGCATAGTACTTCTTGCCTGTAACTTTCTTCCATTTGTTAGTGTTGCTGTTATTTTCCAGAATGAAATACTTATCATTATTCCAGAATGCATTTTTGGATGTTTATTTTATTCCACTCTTGTCCATTTCCTTCCTCTTTTTGCTTTGGCAGTCGTAATTACCATTATTCTCATTTACTTTTCATTACACTCTATTTTTTTAATGTTGACAGTTATATCAATATTATATGATTGTTACAATATAGTGTACATGAGTTTTCATTGGCTTTTCCTAATGATTGCTCACTTTTCCTTAAGAGCTTCATTTTAAAGACACAGTTTTGTAGGTTTATACGTTAAGAAAATGTTTTGTTTTGATCTTGCTGACTAGTACACACCTTTTTCAAACTCACGAGTAAAAGAATTCTGTAATCTCTCTTCATTCAGTCATCTTAGCACAGAAGAATCCTAATTATCTATAAGTAGTTTCTAAGAATATCCGTTTTTGTTGTTCAGTTAGTAAAATTTTTACATATATACTGTACAAAATAGCCTGGATCATGTCACTTAAATTAACTTTGCACTGGGCAAACTAAAAACCTAACTAATTAAGACCTTATCTCAAATGCATTGTTTAAATTCCACAATAATTGATTCCAAAGTGATTAAAATGATAGCATCTTTACTTTCAGTTGTATAAAGGAAACTGAATACAAAGTAGTTTTTTTTTTTAATTTGGAAATAGAATTAAATTTTATAAAAGAAATGGCCAATGACATATAACAACAATACTGTGAGTATAATGTCATGATAGATATACTATTGCCATTATTTTAAATCTGTTACCATGAGTATGAATACGGAATAGCTTTACTGGTAACCAAGGTTTAAATCATCTTTGAATTTTGCCTGTTATAGAAAAATTGAGCTTTATGATTTTTCACTTTGAAATTTAATTTTTAGCTAAGACTACTAAGAAAAAAATTAAATAATAATGCTGTAGCATGCAAGAAACTCTCACCTACATACTATCAGTTTCATAATAATATGCTTAAAAGACAACTAATATAAGATAACCTCACAGGTAAAATAGATTACATCAAGGCCCTTGTACATGGCAGGCAAGTGTTTACTTATCAATTATAATCATCTAAGAGGAATACTTAAATATGTATTTAAACAATTAAAAATAGTCACAATTTTTTTAAACTATGATCTTGAAGTCTGTACATTCTTGACTAATTCAAGTAGAAAGTGAAAGATAAATGGAAGGAAAATAGTTAGAAATGTATACATGTATACAACTTATCCTATCTTATTGTAGAAAACATGTTTTCAAAAGAGAAGTCTTCCACATGGTAGTTGGCAACATTCGATCCCCATAAAAAAGCTCTACTACAACGCTGATTGGGAAAATGGACTAGAGGCAATTACCAAAAAATCAAATTATAATATAATTTTAGTTTAAAATTGGAGGTTCTATAATAATATTATAATTTCATTTTTTTATTTGACAATTTTCTTTGGTTTCTTTGGAAGGTACATTCTGTATTGAATAATCTTGACTTTTTTCTCCTTCACTTAAAAAGTTACATTTGCCAAATCACAATAGGCAAGCCAAGCAGTTGAGTAAGCAGTTGTCTTGTTTTATTTTATTTTTTAAAATAAAACTCTCAAATATATGAGTATACTGCAAGTCAGGAAACATAAAGCAAGGAGAAATCCCCTAAAAATATGGTGTGCTATAGGAACCAAAGTGATATTGACTAACAAGAACTTCTGGAGCACCTATTATGTGCCAAAAAGTCGATCAATACCCATTCAGGATTTGCAATACAAAAATGAAACACACACAATTTAATATACAAATAAAAGATATTCCCACTCTCTGGATGCTTACTGTCTAGTGAGAGAGATAATAAAATCAAATGATTACAAAATATTGTGGCAATGCTTGATCAGAAATTGGCAAGAAGAAAAGTAATCTAAAATTTGTCAATCTAAACAAAAACAAGGACAAGGGCCATTTCAAGTTTATATTGCTTTACTCATATTGAGTCCCAGCTTTGCTATAATTTAGTTGTGCAACTTGAACCATGTTACGTAGACTCTTACTGCCTCTGTTGTCTCAGATGTAAAACAGGGATAACAGAAATACCAGGTGGATTAATGAACCAATACTTGTAAACTCAGTGCAATATTAATTGTTAAATAAATAAATATTTGAAATCCACATTCCTTTAAAAAAAGATTTTATTTATTTATTCGACAGAGAGAGACAGTGTGTGTATAAGCAGAGGGAGCAGCGGCAGGCAGAGGGAAAGGGAGATGCAGGTTCCCTACAGAGCAGATAGCCTGATGTGGGGCTCAATCCCAGGACCCTGGGATCATGACCTGAGCTGAAGGCAGACACTTAACCTACTGAGCCACCCAGACACCCCCACATTCCCTTTAAATGATAGTTTTTATTTAAAAATTTGCAATTTTGCTAGGCCAAATCTACAAATCCACAGACTGACAAAATTAACTTACACAACTCAGAAGGCATTCCCTGTGTAAAACTATTGATGACACATTGTGTTTACTGCAAAGGAAGAAAGACTGGGTCATTGTAATCAGGCTACAGCCCATAGAGTGATACTCTCTGCTTTATGAAAGCCCCTGGCAAGTCAAAAATGAGTTGATAAAGGACCAATACATAGAAGGATGCCTGTGGTTGTGGTGACCTCCTTACAGAGTCAAGGCAGAAAAGCTTGTACCTGGGATTCTTTTCTAACTGACTTTGGTCTCATTCTAACATTCTGAAGAAAGAGATTTTATTTAAAAACTAGAGAGTAATATGTGATCATTTTCAATAACTGATAGCCTTTGGTCTCTCCAAATCAAGCAATTCAAGGATCCCTGGGTGGCTCAGTGGTTTAGCGCCTGCCTTCGGCCCAGGGCATGATCCTGGAGTCCCAGGATCAAGTCCCACATCAGGCTCCCTCATGGAGGGACATCAGGCAGACTCATGGAGCCTGCTTTCCACTCTGCCTGTGTCTCTGCTTCTCTCTCTCTCTCTCTCTCTCTCTCTCTGTCTCTCATGAATAAATAAATATTTTTAAAAAAAAATGAAGCAATTAATGTACTGATTGATGCTTGTAAACCATTTTTATCATCATTTTCACATTTTTGGTGATATCTGAAAAGCACTAAATGTTTTCTTAAACTGTACACATAATTTTAACCAGGTAAGTTTATTTTAAATATCTTTTGTGTGCCATTTTGGCATTCTGAATTATTTTTCATCAAAACTCACTCAATTCCCCCAATCCCTGTCAAAAGCTGTAAAAGATTTGAGACTATTATATGTGCTGGCATTATCTGGCCAAAATTTAGTTTCATTAATGCTGACATAAGACACAAAATGCCTTTATCAGAAACAACAGACTTTATTACTTATGGCAATAGTAGCAACTATAGTTTCAGCATTTGCATATGAACATAAATTCTCATAGGATGTCAAAACAGAGCCAGATGATACTTGTGCATGCAATGGGGTATATAGCACCAGGAAGGAACACTGAATTTAGAGAACCTGAATCTTTTAAAGAAGCCAGCTTGCCTAAGCCTTGCTCCAGAGGGAGACATTATTATAGTGGACAGTAAAGAAATCTGTTTTGTTCAGAGAAAGATGTTATAATCTTCCAAGACAGACTATCCGATATACAAATATCCTTGAAAAGGCTCTGAAATCAAAGGAAGTCAGAGCCTCTGCCCACAAGAAACATGAGTGAGCCATGGAGAAATGCTCCCCAACATCCTCTGGGCTTATCATGATACTGATTAAGAATTTACTCTAGGAAAAAAAAAAAAAAAAAAGAATTTACTCTAGGGATGCCTGGGTGGCTCAGTGGTTGAGCGCCTGTCTTCAGGTCAGGGCATGGTCCCAGGGGTCAAGTTCCATGTCGGGCTCCCTGCGAGGAGTCTGCTTCTCCCTCTTCCTATGTCTCTGCCTCTCTCTGTCTCTCATGAATAAATAAATAAAATCTTTAAAAAAAAAGAATTTACTCTAAATTTATTATGAGGTATAGGCTATCTTCTCCCATTTGGAGGTAATGAAAGTCCCCAGAGAAACAACCAAAGAAGACAAATAGAAGAAAGAAGTATAAGTTTATTTAAGGTAGATATGACATGAGCAAATGGATAAGGAGAGGGAAAGATGAAGCAGAAGGAAATCATGTTGAATAATAGAACCCATACCACTCACTATTGCTGTTAATAATCACAGAGTATTACATATATTGTCTACTGAAACCTGAAGTAATATTAGAGGTATTAGCAATTATTATCTCATTTAATCCTTACAAGTATATACACATTTTTTTCATATACACATACATGTTATTTCTGCTTTATAGATGAAGAAATTGACACTGTGGGATATATCACACACTGGCAAAACCAGAATTTAAAACCAGTATTTTTAATACTTTACATTTTATTTTTATAAAATAGTTCCCTAGTATTATAGAAAACATTGAACATATTTGTAGAGTGCTTTCTTTGGAAATTGAAACTACAGATTTTCATGTTTTAGGGAAACTTCATTTGACTCATTTTGAGAAACTTAGATTCCAAATATGTTGAGATAAAGTCATCTGTATGTTCTTCAAAGACCTTACCTGCACACAATGAAGTATGGATATAACAACATGTAAAAGTTACTTAAATTAATATAGTAAAAAATATTCTATTTTGTTTCTCTTGATTATGATCTCAGAGTAAATGAAAACAATTGTGATGAAAGGAAAGCCCTGTAACCAAACTTAATCAAGTCTTAATGTTGAGTACTGCATTGAAAATGCACATAATTTGTATCTGAAGGAATACAATTTTCCTTGCACAGCAATTCATATGCATTACATTGACCATTATCAGGTAGGTAAGGGGATACTGACAGAACACAGCCAGGAAGAGCTCCTTTTTGCTGAATGAATTCATGGACTACACTAGTCAAAAGACCTAAAAAGAATGATGAACTTTGTACATTTTTAAGATCCTCACTTTATAGAACAAACACATCCTGCCTGTGTGGGTCCTTTTTGATTTATGTAAGTACAGATTATTGATTACACAATTTATCTATCACAAAACTATAGCTGGAGGCTAATCTTATCCTATAAACCATCATATTCCCAAGTTCTCTACATGTTATGTGCTTAATAAACTACTGGTTCTAGCAAATAAATAAATAAATACCTTCTGTACAACTTAATGATGCTTTTTGAAAGTACACAGTGATAACTAGTTTTTATAGTGGTTTATAATTTTAAAAGATTTTCAGACATTATATTTTTATTCATAATTGCTTTACTAGCATTATTCCCTCTTTTGAGCACTGTAAACTCATGATTCTATATGCCATTTCTTCACAACAGATGGTCTTTTCTTTCTGTTATTCCTATTCAAATCTTACTCATTATTCAAGTCTAAATTAAAATATAATACCTTCTATTAATTATTTTCAGCAGTATTCAGGAATGCTATTTCTCCTCTCAATTCATAATATATCTTGCTCATTTGACAACTGAACACATGATGCCATGCGACACCAAATTACTGTCATCACACTTTAACTTTCTTTTCATGAATTTTAGAGAATATATCTCCCAATTCTTTTTTGAGTATCTTATGGATAAAGTGATCATTTATAATTCCTGGCATGTGCTAGGATGATCTAACTGCCTTGTGACGTAATCAATAAATATTTGTTGGTTATCATTTTTGATTAAGCACTCATAACCTGCATCCCAACCAATAAAAGATAATATGATAATGCTTCTATTACCAGTTTGCAATTAATTAACTGAAATTATAGATACTTTCCTAAAGTTTTATTTTTGCTGTTATAAAATCTTTAATTCGGGACGCCTCGGTGGCTCAGCGATTGAGCATCTGTCTGCCTTGGTCTCTGGGAATGATCCTTGGATCTGGGGTCCAGTGCCACATCAAGCTCTCTGTAAGGAGCCTGCTTCTCCCTCTGTCTATGTCCCTACTTTTCTGTCTCTGTGTCTCTCATGAACAAATAAAAAAAATCTTTAAAAAAATCTTTAATTCATTTTTCTTCCAAAGTAATTTTCTGCATAAAAGGTTCTATATTTTAATAATATAATTCATACAGTATAAATATGATGAAATGGGCAATAAAAATCAACATAAAATATCAATTTGATTCTTTTTCTACAGGAATTTGAGATATATTTTAAATGCACTAGTCCACAAATAATTATTAAGTATTGGACACTGTTCATTATATTCAAATTATTATTAGAAAAGAAAAAATAACTAGCATTTATTGGAAACTATTTGGTACCAGGTACTGGAATGTAAGAACTTTCCATGTATCCAATAACATCAGCGGTTGAAATGAGATTGAATAATCTGGCTAAAGCCATACAGCTGGTTAGTGGTGGTAGAGGGTGGCCTGCCTCTAGACAGATACTTTGAGCACACAGAATATGTACCTTCATTTTTTTTCTAATCAGAAGTACTAAGATCAAGTTGAGATAATACAAATGTGTCCTAGATAAAAATAAAATGTTCAAAAAAATGTTCAGGGGGAAAAACATCACCATATTCAGGTGACTATTTGACATATTGTATTATTTTAGCTGATTTCCAAAACATGTTGTCAAAATGTTCTCATTTTACAAAAAAATGTTTTGTCTTATAAGTAAGATTCAACTAAGAATTTAGGTATCATAACAAAGTTCTATAGATTAGGTTTTAAAATCAGATGATTCTGAAAGGCTCCATTTTTTTAATCACTTTACAGAAGGTTGATTAATTGTTAGGGTAACATTTTATTTTTAATGGTAAAGATGGGGTAATTTTTTCTGTTTCTGATTATTTTTCTTCTATTTCTGTTAAGCATCATTATACAGTACTTACTTTCAATAAATTTTAAAAGTTGATAAGTAGGAAATATCTTTTTACTATTCATTACTAATGAAGGAGCTGACCAGATAGCTTTCATTGACCTGCTAAATCATATCATCACTAAGGCAAAAGCAGAAACATTTTATCCTGCCATTAGTGGTGAAATAAGCCATGATTTCTCAAATTTTAAGCTTGCTGGCTGACCTCTTAACCAATAAATAGATGTTCTTTGTTTTAAGTGCATCCCTGGTTATCTTTTTCTATAAGTGAAAATACTATTAAGAGTGATGAACACTAACAATTTTTCAGAGCCACTGATTTTGAATCCTGGAAAAACTCAGCTTCCTCTTTTCTCAGGAGTATCTCTCTTCTGACATACAACAGTTTAGCTATGTTCCAGTTTAGTTCCTCCACAAAACATTTCTGAATTGTAACCACTCAGGTATTAGCAGAAAATAAGTCTCTCATAATTTATATTTTAATTGAAAGGCTTACTTTACACTATTAACAAGATACCAAATATAAAAATCACCAAGATTGTGACTTTACCAAGTGTAATACTGCCATCAAGTGGATCACAATAAGATTAACTGTAGAGAATACTGAAGCCAAATTTCTTCAATTGGTGTCCTATAACTGACATTGAGAACTATAAGAATACGTAAAACAACTCTAAAAACTAAACATCCCAGAGATGATTATAAAGTTATACTTTACATATTTTTTTCAACATAGCATTAAAATTCTGTAACTGAATAAATTTATTCAGCAAATGAATGAAGTTTGGATGATTAAAAAAAAAAAAATGAGTCTTCCAGTCATTCACTACTGACTTAAAAAGGGTAGACCTCACCAGTTTTACTAGACTCTCAAGAAGTAATTTCATAACCTACTTGAATCTTCCAAATAGAACAAATAACCAGAATGTATTCTGTAGGCCTATTTCTGTATGAACTTAATTAGACAAGCTCACTTTATTTCTGCCTTAAATTCCTTGAATTTTTAAAGCAATAAAATATAGAAAAATTCTGACAGTTATAGTGAAAATATCATAGATTCATTTTTCTGTCTGGCATATTAGATACTATTTAATTTCTCTTCTAAAATAATAGCAAGAAATTAAAAAATAATAATAAAATAAAATAATATCAGAAGGGGCACCTTGTGGTTCAGTGGTTGAGCGTCTGCCATCAGCTCAGGTCATGATCCTGGATCCTGGGATCAAGCCCTGCATCGGGCTCCCTGCAGAGAACATGTTTTTCCCTCTGCCTATGACTCTGCCTTTCTGTGTCTCTCATGAATAAATAAATAAAATCTTTTTAAAAAATAAAATAAATAAAATAGTACCAGAAAATATTAAACAAATGAAAAACATAGATTAAATGCATGGGTTTATGTGGTATACCCATATAAATCCATGGGGATTTATATTTAAAAATCAGAAATACTGATAAATATAGATGACTTAATAATACTTATATCCAACAAAAACAAAGATAATAGCTAAAATTTATTGTCTCTCTATGGGTTTTATTTTTTTTTTCTCCCTGGGTATTAAATTGATTATCTCAATCAATCCCCACTTCAGTCAGATCCATGATGTTGGTATTATCCTTTTCATTTTGTAGATATACAGAAACTGAAGCTCAGATATTTTATTCCAAAGTCATATACCTAACACATGTTTATGGCAAAGCAATCTGATTCCAAAACACTAGTTGTTAATCACTACACTGTAAACTATAGAGCTCAGATGAATTTTTTACATAAACCATATGTAGTTATCATTTCAGAAAATTTTATAAATACAAGCACAAATAAAAATTTTATAAATACAAATTTTATAAATGCAAATAAATGTTTGCATTTTAAAATAACTGCAAACAATGCAATTATATTAAGATCATTAGTTCTTAATACCAATAATTGGTAAATGAATAAATAGGTCTTAAAGGGAAAATTCATTCCTATGTATAAATTGTGGGGTGGAAGAAATATTGTAAATCTGAAAATACTATTATGAAATAATATATGAAATAATATGAAATAAGTTATGAAATAATATAGCTACAAAAATACTAAAATGTCCAAATACAGATGGATGTATATGCTGTCTTTTGTACATGTTAAGTCATGCAAACTTTATTTTATTGAAAGAAACTAAGACCTTTGTCAGTATAATTATGAAAGTGTTCTCATAAATTATGTACTTTTAATAAAGACAGATGATGTCATATGAATCAAATGATGTAGCTGAAACTTCAAAAAACAATGATTTAGAGTTGGCCAACTAAAACAATGGACTTGTCACCAATGCCTACCTAATGAGCCAATTTACATTTGACTATCTCTAACATGAAAATAATCTCTGTAGGGATCCCTGGGTGGCGCAGCGGTTTGGCGCCCGCCTTTGGCCCAGGGCGCGATCCTGGAGACCCGGGATCGAATCCCACATCGGGCTCCCAGTGCATGGAGCCTGCTTCTCCCTCTGCCTGTGTCTCTGCCTCTCTCTCTCTCTCTCTCTGTGTGACTATCATAAATAAATAAATAAAAATTAAAAAAAAAAAAAAGAAAATAATCTCTGTAGAAGCAAAGGTATACTTTATATTTAGGATAATTAACAATTAAAAAATAAAAATAAAATAACTCACCATACTCCCTTTCTTTCCAATTAGTTCAACAAGTACAGAATTAAATTCCATGAGAGCCATTAAACCAGCATCTGAACAGAGATGCTAAGAACCAAGGTGATTTTTTCTTTCAATAATGTTGCAAAATACATAACTGCAGGTTACAAAGGCTATTATATCTGTGCATATTATCTACTACTTTACCATGAAGTAGTAAAAAAAAGACAGACATTAGACCCCTAACATATACCTCCCTATATCAACTTTCTCAGTTACTAATGTGCGTGAGAAATTCAACAAATTATTTATCTTCTCTGAAACCTGGCTTTCTGTATCTGAAAACAGGAAATATAACTCTTTTTTATTATATATAATGGTTACTTGTAGATATTAATATCATTTATTTATAGATAATTAAAATTAAATTTAAAAACTATAATGGAAAAAAAATTTAAAAAAAAACTATAATGGATTGCATGTAAAGTAGGAGTCCTGATAAAAATAAATAAAAAATCTATGCCAGCTATATGGTAAGAAATTAAATAAGGTAAGTTAAATTAGACCATTACCCAGTGATCTCTTTCTTTCTCTATAATTCATCTTTCTCTTTCAGGGAAATGCATCTATTTAATAAACGGGAATGAGGTGTTCCATTGTTCCAAAAAACCAATTTTATAGGCATATGGATTCTTTTTAAAGAGTACGGATTTTTTTTAATAGACACGGCTTAATATAATAGAAAATTGTCTCTTGTCAAAAATATTCAGGCTATATGTTCCTTAACTAGGTGTGTGGTCTTGAAAAATAATTTTTGAGGCTCATTATTCTCCTTCTTTTACCAGTTACTGAGATAGACTAGAAAGAATGAAACGGTGGAACCAAAGTGAGTAATATAGGGTGCTCAGGGGGGAAGATGCTTTGTATATTTAGAGAGAAATTCATGGAAATAGATTAAGCAACAGCAACAACAAAATGAACTATGAAAAAGTTCAGAAGTTATCTACATTTTTAAACTATTTTATTTATTTATTTGACAGAGAGAGAGAGAGAGAGGGCGAGAGAAAGAGAGACAGGCTCCCTGCTGATCCCAGAACCTCGGAATCATGACCTGAGCCTCCTGGGATCATGACCTGAGCCAAAGGCAGATGCTTAACGGAACCGAGCCACCCAGGCACCCCAGAAGTTATCTACATTTTATTTGAAAAATTTGGGGGACAGATACTACTTTGTCATTATAGTATTTAAAAGGAAGGGAAAGTCTATGAAAAAATGCACAGCATAAGAACTGTCAAATAGAAGGCATTAAAGCTTTTAATTGGATATGAATCTGAAGACATATAGAAGATAAGTTGGTCTATGCTTAAGGTAATTCAGAAATACCAAGAAGGCAAGAAAATTACTAGAAAAGAGAGCTTTGAAAATTTATCTAATAGGGCAGCCCCAGTGGCTCAGCGGTTTAGCACTGCCTTCGGCCGGGGGCGTAATCCTGGAGACCTGGGATCAAGTCCCACGTCGGGCTCCCTGCATGGAGCCTGCTTCTCCCTCTGCCTGTGTCTCTGCCTCTCTCTCTGTGTGTGTATCTGTCATGAATAAATAAATAAAATCTTAAAAAAAAAGAAAGTTTATCTAACAAAACTACTTTGTAGTCATTATGATCAATAGAATATACTAGGATATATCTGAATTATCTTTCAGTGAATAACTGAAGAGGAATGATAATTAAGTCACATTTAACAATGTACTAAATTTCTGATTTAATTTCATTGATACATCCAAAATATGTATTATATTATAACTTTGTTATGAATTCAAACAATGGGGAAAATTTCTTAGTTAACATCTGTAATTTGAGACTTATTGCCCTGATTTCCTCATAAAATAATTTTATTTATGTTAAATTCCTACCCTCAGTCATCCTTTTATCCTGTTTTATGTAAGTAATTCCACATTTGTTGAATTATATTTACTATACAATAAAAAATGTCAAAGCCCTAAAAAAGCAAATGGCAAAGAGCTGAGACTTTTGGCAAACTAACTCTTTAATAATGTATTGATATTTTTATTCCCATTGCATTACATTTTAGGCTTTATTTTTTAGAGCAGTTTTAAGTTCACAGCAAAACTAAGAGGAAGATACAGATATTTTCCCTTTCTCATCAACCATAACACATGCACAGCCTCTTCAATTATTAATTCCCCCCGCCCCAGGAAAGCAGTACACCTACTGAAACTGATGAACCCACATGGACACATCATTATCACTCAAAGTCTATAGCTTACATGAGGGTTCACTGTTGGTATTGTGCATTTTATGGGTTTGGACAAATATATAAAGTATCCCTCACTATTAGATCATGTATAGTAATTTTACTGCTATAAAGATCCTCTGTGCTTTGTCTACTCATCCCTTTCTGTGAAACTCCTGGCAACCATTAATCTTTTTACTGTCTCCATAGTTTTGCCTTTTCTAGAATATCATATAGTTGGAAGCACAATATGGAGCCCTTTCAAATTAGCCTCTTTCACTTAGTACCATGCACTTAAGTTTCCCCAACATCTTTTCATGGCTTGATGCTTCTTTGGGGTGTGTGTGTGTGTGTGTGTGTGTGTGTGTGCGTGCTGAATAATATTCCATTGTCTGTATGTACCACACTATATTTATCTATTAACCTACTAAAAGATTTCTTGTCCACCTCCAAGTTTTGGCAATTATGGACAAAGCTGCTACAGGCATCTATGCGCAGGTTTTTACGTGGACATGTTATCAATTCCTTTGAATAAATACTAAGGAGCATGATGGCTGGATCTTATGGTAAGAGTATGTTTAGGTGAGAGTATGTTTGGTTTTCTAAGAGATTATCAAATAACCTGCCAAAGGAGCCATCCCATTTTGTATTCCACCAGCAATGAATGAGAATTCCTGCTGCTCCACATTCTCATCAGCATTTAATGCTGTCAGTGTTGTAGATTTTAGCTGACCTAATGGATTTATACTGGTATATCACTAATGTTTTAAATTTTCACTCTCTGATGATGAAGATGATGTGTTTACTTGCCACTGTATATTTTATTTGAGGTGGTATCTGTTCGGGTTTTTGCCCATTTTTTTAAAATAGAAAAATTACATACCCATACTATGCTAAAGGACTTTGTGATTGATACAAACCTTCTACTTTACCATGAACTTGTCCTCTCTAGGTTGACTATGCAGACCTTGCCTGTGTTTTGGAGCTGTAGCACCAGTGACAGTTTACTTTTCTGAGCCTTTTCAGGGTTATTTGGTCTTCTTGGTTTATTTGGTGCTGCTAATCCTTGCTGTTGGTGCCTGAGAAGGCAAAGAAAAAGTCTCCTAGGCCCAGTCATTAGGCACATCTTGGTGGTTGACAGGTTTCAGGCCAGTAGGCATGAATAAGCTTCCCTGGCCAAACACTTGTAGCAGAATCTTCCTGACTGTTCAGGGCAGAAAGCACTTCCCAGAATCCCTGATATAGATGCCTCAGGTGTCCATGAGGTGTTTGAGTTGGGGCAGGAAGTCTCAGCAGGTCCATGGTGGGGTCTCTTGCAAGTGACACCTGCTGCTGGAAGAAGGAAGTCTTAAGTCTGAGGGGGCAAAAAACCTTCTAGACTTGGGCTACTTGATGGGGTGCAATATTTCTAATAGGTGCCATCCGGCTGCCCAAACTCCATTTATGGAAGAGAGGCTCAAGTGCTACAGAGAAGAGTGCTTCCCCTGCAGTGATGCAGAGCTTGCCAGGTGTCTTCAGAGGGACTCCTCCTTGATCCAGAGGAGGCATGCTCCTGACAGGGTTGCCTTCTGTTGCTAGGTTGAGGTCAAGGGAAATTCAGGTCTGGATCACATCTTTCTATTGGGTAAAGGGAAGTAAGATGCCATTCTTCTGTGTTGCCCCTCTAGTGCTGGCATCTCCAATCAATTTTCTTTCTCTTGTTATCTTTCAGAATTTTTCTTTGGTTGCCTCCTACATGATTTCCAGGTTTTATAATTGTATAGCAGAGAGGAGCAGAGAGAAATAAGTTCATGTCGTCTTGTCCAAAATGACCATCTCTCTGAATGACTTTTAATGTTCAAATCTAACAATGTAGTTCTTTTTTAGGCCTTTAGAGATTAAACTCGATCTCTTTAGCATGGGATACAACAGTATGTGTGATCCATAATTTTTAATCCTCAATGCTCACCACATTTCTGTATGCTTGTATCACTCCAGCTAGGTGCTGTGCTACTTGAAATTATTAGTGCAAGTCCCATTTCTCATTATCTTTAAGTTATGTTCCAGCCGTAAGATACAGCTTCAGCAGTCCAGTCCTCAGTGAAGTAAGTACCTCCTGACTTCCTATAACTAAATCAGGCACCCAACTCTATGTCCCTGCTCTTTACTTTCTCAACATCCTTCCTGGTATCACCTACAAGGATGTCTTTTGACAGTTAATATTGCTTCAGTTCCTAGAATATGTATGCATATTGCAGACTATCAGTAACTGTTAGACAATCATAGATGGCATTAGTTAAGCATCAAAAATTACTCTGCCGGAATGTTAAGTTGAAAAGAAATTAAATTATTATTAAAGAAATGCATAGATGTTCAAAACTATATACTTTATTATGTGTCTTACCAATATTGCTTTCCCTAATTCTCAAGGTATATGATATTACACTTCACTTTACAGATAAAGAAAGTGATTCAATAGCCCTTAAATCATATTGACTACTATTTGGCCATATTATTTAATTAAAAACTAGATTTAGAAATATAAGTCACCACTTACTAACTAAAATATAGGGGAGATGGATATCTTGATGGATATCTTGAAGTTATTCTTAAAAAACAAAGTAAGTGGACTCTTTCTATCTAAAAAGACCCAAATAAAAGCACAAAGTATAAATGAAAACTGTCCACCAATTAGATCTGTCACAAGGATACACACTAACATTTTCATGTATTAAAAAGTAGTTTCTACGCATTATTTCTTATGTGAAGATAAAATACAGACAGACACAGCAGCCAACTCAGAATGTACAAAAGGATATAGATATAGAAAAAGAGAAGAGTGTGCTTCATTCCTACTCTTGCCTCTAAACAACACATTTTTTTTTCCTCCAGGGTCAACCTTTATTATATATTGCATTTTTCTATATATTTGGATCTATGCCTTGATTTTTATTGTGTTCTATTGATCTGTCTGTACTTGCACCAGTAGCAAACTTTTACTTCTGTAGCTTTACAATATATATTAATATCAGTTAGAGTATCATTGATCCCTTTTAATCACTGTATTAATATCTGGTAGGACTAGTACTTTCATATTGTTCTTTTCACAAAAATCATCTGACTTATTTTATTTGTTCATTTTTCTCTTAAGTACTATATATAATTCTTTTAAAAATCCACTGATATTTAATTCTTTTAAAAATCCACTGATATTTATTAAAATTTAATTAATTTATAGATTAACTTGGGAAAAGAACAGTTTTATAAAACTGATTCTTCTTACCTAGGACTACCAACAACCATTCCATTTCTCCAAGATTTTTTTTTTGCATACCACAAAATCTTGCAAGTTTGTCTTTGAAATCACCTTTAAAAGAAAAAGATTTTATTCATTTATTTGAGATAGCAAGAGAGAGAGAGAGAGCACAAGCTGCAGAAAGGAGCAGAGGTAGAGGGAGAAGCGGACTCCCTGCTGAGCAGGGAGCCCAATGTGGGACTTGATCCAAGGATCCTGAGATCATGACCTGAGCCAAAGGTGGATGCTTAACCATCTGAGCCACCCAGTAGCCCCCAAAATCATCTTGTATATTTCATGTTGATTTTAAGGATTTTATTATTCTTGATGCTATTTTAAATGGAATATTTATGTCCATTGTTAACTTCCAAATAGTTTTTATTTGACTATAAGAAGGCAATTAAATTATTTCCATATACTAATATTTTATATTACCGTATTTAGAAAATTCTCTTTTTTTAAGATTTATTGATTTTAGAGAAACTGTGAGTGGGGAGAGGGCCAGAGGGAAAGAATCTCCAGCAGACTCCCCACTGAGTGTGGAGCCCCACGCCAGGCTCAATCCCAGGACCCTGATATCATAGCCTGAGCCAAAATCATGAGTCAGATGATTAACCAACTGAGCCACTCAAATGCCCCTCTCTTTTGCTTTTTATTTGTTAATTTTTCAAACACCTATCTTCAGTTTTCTATGTAAACAATTTTATCACTAGCAAATAATGATAATTTTACCTCTTCCTTTTAAAATTTTATTTATCTTATTGAATTACATTAGCACCTATCTTTAGAACAATGTTACGTAATAATCATGATCAAGATTATATTTGCATGGTTCCTCATTGTAATGGGGAAGCTTTCTAAGAATTTGCCCCTGATTCAATTATTATCATCCCAGATAATCTGCTGGATTTAGCTCCTTCTTTTTCCATGCACATATTTTAACGCTCAGTTTCTTCTCATCTTCCAAGATTTTCTTCAGTTCCTCCATCCTGCAAGTTCACCCTGTAGTGATCCCTCTAGCATGTATTATTTGATGTGTTACTTATCTATGTATTCATTAATTCAATACTGATTGATCATCTTCTATATGAAGGGTCCTGAATGAGGTAGCTTTCTTTTAAAACTTGAAATAGCACAGTGTCTATCTTTGAGGAGCTAAAAGTACAATGATAGACCAGAACTGCTTGCTTATTATTTGTGATTCTTTGGATACAATATGGAATAGTGTTTATGACTGTGGATTTTGCATTGAGTTAGCTTAGAGCTTTTAGTCCTTACCATCTATAATACCTTGACAAATTATTTAACCTCACTAAGCCTCATTTACCTCATGTGAAAGTTGAAGATGTCTCATAAAGTTTTTTATGGTTATACATGATGATGCTTGAACAACTCTGAGCACAGGACCAGAACACAGAGCTCAATGAATGTTAGTGATTGTTATAACTATAATTACTGTTGCAATTAACAGACTCAAAAGCTATTAGAGGTTCACACAATGTGTCACAGGACACAAGAAGTCTTTTAGAAAGCACACAGAAATGGTCTAAAAAGAAAATGAGATTATCTGACAGGAAGGGTAGAATTTTAAGGGAAGTATTATAGAGGAAGAAAAAGTATATACAAGGTGATTAGGGATAAATGAGAAGATGGCATGCTGAGAAACAAAAGGTGTTTCAGTAAAATTCAGGAGACATGCTGGGAAAAGGGATTCTGGAATAATATGCTATGGTTTCTGTTCTTTACTTAAGCAATCACATATGCTTTTGTATAATTATTTAAGTATTTCATTATTTCCAATACCTTTTGGTTGCTAAGATTATAGGACTAGATATCTAAAAAGTTGATTTTCTATATTCTACATTTACTTTGCCAAATATCTACGTTAATGCTTTGTATATATTAATATTTATTGAGTAAATAAATGAACATATAGTATCCAAAAGAATAATTTTATGCCTACTAGACAAGTGATCATCTAAAACTAGAAAGTTGGGAAACCCGGGTCGCTCAGTGGTTTAGCACTGTCTTCAGCCTAGGGCATGATCCTGGAGACCCAGGATGGAGTCCCACATCGGGCTCCCTGCATGGAGCCTGTTTCTCCCTCTACCTGTGTCTCTCATGACTAAGTAAATTAAAATCTTTAAATAAATAAATAAATAAATAACTAGAAAGTCAATATACTTTAATAATTTAAATTTCACCTTCCACTCCCTCCCCCTAATTCATGCAGACTAGTTTTCTCACTCTTAGGCACATAAGAGTGAAATCCTGATGATTTTATGCAAGCTGCAACGTATCCTTTAAAAGCCACTACTTCACATTTACTAAACTTCAGATAGAGTACTGGTCATACCAAAAAAAATGAAAAAAAAAATGTTTTCTACTTTCTATAAGCTTAGAGATTATTAGGGGGAAAAAGAGATTTAAAAATATATATATAAAGTCATATTCAAGAGAGTGAAAATGTAGCTGAGTACTATGATGAGCACACAGTGATTTAGGAAGATTGGTATGGCAGTGATATGCACAGTAGTTTGTAGAGAAAAAGACAAAGTGACAAGCTAGGAAACTAATGCAATAATCTTAGTGCCCCCATAAGGGACATTAAAAAGCTCACTCTCTTCTACCCATGAAGATATATTTAGAAAAAGGTATTAATAATTATCATTGACTATTTTAATAACTGTATAGTATTCAGTCTCACAAAAAGAAATTATCATGTTTGTAGCCTGATAAACAAAAAAAAGTTCTAAATAAATATGCTCTATTATTAATGCTTTTGCTTATTCTGAATATCTTTTTACTGTTTCTATAATATATTTAATCTTAAATTTAAAAACCTGAAGAAATACAAAATTAAGTGATAAACACACAAAAAGAAACCTTAAATCTTCTTTACCTTAAAACAAGATTTTTTTTTTAAGAGGAAGGGGATTGGGGTGGGGAGAAGAGAGAAAGAGAACCTTAAGCAGACTCCACACCCAGAGCAGAGCTGGATGTGGGACATGATCTCATGACCCTGAGATCATGACCTAAGCTGAAATCAGGAGTTGGACGCTTAACTGACGAAGCTACCCAGGCACCCCAAAACAGGATCTTTCAAAACAATCAGAGCTATAGTATTCTGGGAAGAAAATATTTTTTTTAACTACCTAGAGAACAAAGCAGCATGATATTCACTTTTATAAGGCATACAAACATTCCGATAAAATCTGATCAATGTTAAAACTTTTACTATTTCTTTTTTTTAAGTAATCACATTGCATACTATAGCCTGAATTAAAGACTACTTGGGAAGAATTTATGCAATTTTTTTCAGGGTTGTTAATCATTGACATTATTGTGTTTTACTAATAAGATGCAATGCTATAAATAATAAATATGAAAATTGCACTAATTCTTTGTATTTTCATTACCAGGTCAAGATAGAAGATCAGTATGTTTTCTAACATAACTTGTATTTAGATACACACAAGCATGATAATGCATTATTTTTGAAGTAAGCCACATAGACACATAGACACTCACACACACTTTTGAGTAACACTAAATCATGACCATATCAATGCTTTCAAACAAAATTTCATCAAGAAAAAAAAATTCAACAAGCACTTCAAAGCTCTTTTCAAATTTAGACAAATTAAAAATGAAACATTACTTGATAATGGCAGGCATTTGATGTTAAAAAGCTTTCAGGTTTAGTATTCAAATTAAATTTTGATTTTAAGTGGAATTATGTTGAGTGTAATCTAAGATTTCACTGACACTTAACCTAACTACTATTGATATACACCACATAATTATATAAAATGCATCAAAACAAAATGAATATAAATTTTCATAATTTCATCATTGTGGATAAAGAGACATCTGCATGGTGATATGAAAGATATAACTGACTATATAAAATCTGGATTAAATTGTAGGTACATGTATATAGTTTTAAACATACTTTATGATTGCATTGTGCTAATTTATATTTATGCATAAAATTCCTCTGTTAAGGCATAACATTTCAATAAATCTTACAAAGCATTCTGTCATGATTGGTCTTAGTTGTGTTTGTTCTTTATTTTTTTTAACCTCATTATGAGCATTCCATACAGAAAGAGCAGCATGTGCAAAGTCCTATAGCAGAAGATAGTAAGTATTCAAAGAAATTAAGAAAGGAAAATGTGGTGAGACAACAGGAAGAAAGATGGAGAGTAGTATAGAAAGAAACCATAGGGCTCAGGCAATCATAGCTTACAAAGAAAAAAAAAATATGTTTTTTAGCTCTTGATGTTAAGAACAATGATTAATCTATGACTTAGTTTAATCACAAAGATTTGATAAATTTTTATAGTGATTATGTTGTCTGAAATATGGTTTGGAAGATGGTAAGAAAAAAATAAAGAGATCCTATGGGAAACTATTAAAGAAATCCAAGAAAGGAATGACACTGTTTGGTTTTGAAAAATAAAGGGCCATGTCTTGGTTGCACTGTTAGTGTCTTTAGCAAAGTTCAGTAAATGTTTTTATTTCTTTTTTTATTACATGATTGAAAATTACTCTACCAAGAATTAAATGTATATTTTGTACTAAAATTTATTGAAGAATATTTTTTTAATTTTCATATATTTATTCATGAGAGACACAGAGAGGGAGGCAGAGACATAGACAGAGGGAGATGCAGGCTCCGTGCAGGGAGCCCAATGAGAGACTTGATCCCAGACCCCAGGATCACGACCTCAGCTGAAGGCAGACGCTCAACTACTTGGCCACCCAGGTGCCCCCATACTACATATTTTCAAACAGTCACCAAAAAATTATCACCTTCTCATCCTGAGAATAACTAAAAAAGAAACTAAAACTTGTTTTATAAAGCATTACATTTGGAAGGATTAGCATCAGCATCCCAAACAAAAAAAAGTCAATCTAATCTTTGTTTAGCATTTGCTACCACAAATAGATTTTTCTTAATTTTTTAAATCTCAAAATATTAAAACTAAAAAAATACATATAATACCCATACAGTTTAAGAGACAACTTGATCTATTTTTGTTTCTTCTCCTCAAATACTTCGTCAGTAACATGGCAATCAATGACCAACCTTTGTGGTCCTGCCATTACATCTTTAAACATATATTTCTACTAACCATTTTTAAAAGTCAGCTTACATATAAACTCAATGTTTTAAATCTATCACTGGTTTGGGACACCTGGGTGGCTTAGCAGTTGAGCCTCTGTCTTTGGCTTAGGGCCTGATCCTGAAGTCCCAGGATCCAGTCCCACATCGGGATCCTTGCATGGAGCATGCTTCTCCCTCTGCCTATGTCTCTGCCTCTCTCTGTGTGTCTTTCATGAAGAAATAAATAAAATCTATAAATAATAATAAATAAATAAATAAATAAATAAATCTATCATTGGTAATTATTAGTAAAATCAAATTTGGTTCTGACAATAAACTGACAGTGCCTAAGACTTTTTTTTTTTTTTTTTTTTTTTTTTTTAGTGCCAAAGATTTTAAATGCAGACAACATGGTTTTGTTCTTTCTTCTCTTTCCCCCATCTCTGCATTTTTGGCAAATATACAGACTATAGGAGGTAGGAATCATGGATTCTCTGACTGGAATTTGTCAAATGAGTATTATGAGGAGACCAAATTTATAAGTATTCAATATTTTATATACACAAAAAGTGTCTCACTGAATATAAATTCTTCAAAAATAAATCACATCTAATATACACAAGTTCTCTTTTATTTTGTTCTTACTCGGTTATATCCATTAGAAGGTTTATACGTCCATTTATATATTTACATGTTTATTGAGTATTATGAAGCACAAGTTACTGGGTTTTGTATGAGGGTAAATGGAAAAATAAAAAATAGTGTCTACATATATGCTGTAGAGGGAACTCATAAAAAAAGAATATTATACAAAGAAATGCAAATAAGCATCAAAAGAACCATGAAAGAAACATGTACAAAACATAGTACCTTGGGAGAAGGCCCATGAGTTAAATCTTGAAATATGATATGAAATGGACAAATTGCTTTTATGTCAAGAATATTTTAGGCAAAAGGATAAACAAATGCACGGCAAAATGGCCTCAAATAATTTGGCACGGTATGATTTTCATACATATTGTAAAGGGGAAATATTTAGAGGTAAGGATAGAGATAAAGGTAATCATTAGGCCCTAAAGGGTCCAATAAACAATTTGGATTTTATCTTGAATGCCTCTAAATTATGAAAAAGGAATTGGCCCACTTTTTGTTAAAAATAAAAATTTGTGGGATCCCTGGGTGGCGCAGCGGTTTGGCGCCCGCCTTTGGCCCAGGGCGCGATCCTGGAGACCCCAGATCGAATCCCACATCAGGCTCCCGGTGCATGGAGCCTGCTTCTTCCTCCGCCTGTGTCTCTGCCTCTCTCTCTCTCTCTCTCTCTCTCTCTCTCTGTGACTATCATAAATAAATAAATAAATAAATAAATAAATAAATAAATAAATAAAATTTAAAATAAAATAAAAAATTGTTATGACAACAATGTGAGAATATATTAGGGTAGATCAAAACTAAAGAATAGTCTAGTTTAAAGGCTACTACAGTTACTTAGGTGATAAATAATTGGTAATAATTACTTATTCAATTATCTGAATCCAGGTAATAATGAGAATGGAGAGAAGACAGTTTCAAGTGCTAATTAAGAAGCTGTATTAATGAAACCTGATATTTATAGGGCATGGAAAATGACTTGGATAAGTGAGCTTATAAGGGCCTCAAGAATATGGGAGAACAGAAAGTTTGCAATACAAGGAAGATGGTCCATTTTGAACATATTAAAAATGACATGTCTGGGAGTCATCCAGATATAGTGGTTAACCTGAAGATTTTATTGTCATCAACTAAGAGTTAAATAGATTACATCATTCAGAGGAAAATGCATTGAAAGAAGATAAATGCCCAGAATAAATACCCCAAGAACATCAATACTCAGGAAAAGGCATTAACAGATTTATGAAAAAATGAACAAGAGAATAAGAAAAAAAAGAAAGAATATAATGGTCTGGAACCCAAAAAGCATGTTTTAAGAATAAGGAAATAAAAATATAAAATAATAAAAAGAGAAGGATGATGAAGTCCACAGAGTATGACAATGTGGAAATTTTGGGCATCCTTAGCAATAGCAGTTTCCACAAAGTGCTGGATGGAGTGTGTTGAAAACTTATTAGGTGACAACAAAGTGAAAGATTTCAAAGTGATAGGCTATGAAGGGAAAGGAGACGTAGCATGATAGAGGGATATTCAATGCTGTTCTTCTTTCAGTTGTGAACAACATTCTTAACTTAGGAACTTTCCTTCAGTAGTGGAATGATGCTGAATGTAATCAGATATAGATTTATATGTGAGAAGTAGTGTGGCAAATTGAGTTAGCTGTACTCCCAGAGTCTCCATTCTTTTGTGGGAAGACAGATAGGCAAGATTACCCTGTGGCAAGAGAGGATGGGGTAAAGGTGACATCAGTAGATGTTGGAAATTTACAGTGAGGTATGGAGAGCACAGTGGTAGGAGAGGTGAAAAGTAGCCAGATGGCAACAAGAACAGGACAAGTGTGGAGGCCTCATATGTGCCATAATATCAAGTCACTCTGCTTTCACAAAAGTACTAGATTCCTGAATCAATTAAATTGTCGTAACCTGTTCTCGGTTCAAAGTCAACCTTTCTGAGTCTAGAAAAAAAGAAAACAAAATGTCCTTTTGGTTAACCTCCCCTTTCACTCATCTGTCATCTTTAATTCAGATCTTACTCTATCTGCATTTAAAAGAAAATAATTTGCTGTCTTACTTTGCTAGTCAATAATTCATCTTGGAACTAAAGACGAACCAGACTTTTTTTGTATTTCAAGGGGTAGTGATTGTGAGAAGAACAGATTAGTGCCAGCTAATTACAACCCTACCAAAAACTTAGGTTTTAAAATTATAGCTAGATAATTGATGTAGAAGTGTTTTATAGCTTTATCTATGCATGTAAGTTAGGTATTCTATAATAAAATATACTATAAGATACTCTATGTTTCTTTCATATCCATTACTTCTCAGTCTTATTTAATCTCCATGATTAAAGCAGATTTGGGTCAAATTATTTTCAAATGTAAGAATATTTGTTAACCTTATTTAGTGTAATAAGTCAGTTTCAACCTAGGAAAAAAGAAACTCAATTCAGTGTCTAAACATCCTGACAGTCATGATAAAAAGGAAAAACTTTTTTACCGAAGCCATTAAATGCTGAAAGTTTACATGTGAAGAAATAGGTATTTCAGATGATCTTTAAAATCAGTGATCTCCTCCTCCCCCCCAAAAAAGGCATAAATTTGTCAATCCTATACATCAGCAGTAGTTCTCAAAATTATATTCTATTAGGAAACATATACAATTTCTCATATGTTACATCATAACTCTCTTTACAATGAAAACCCATTACTGATATTCAAGTCTTGAGCATTTTTCAAGTCATATGCTAAAATGTATATTAAACATATATTGTAAATTTGTTCAAAACTTCATTATTATTAAACATGTCCAATCATTTGGTTACATTTTCAATGTTCCAAGATAAATAGAATGTTCATTTTGAGAAATGTCATTGGGCTGTAATGGATGAATACTAAAGTTCATAATGAAATTTCAAATTAATGGAAAGTATACTCTGAATGATAGTATTTCCAAGACATCCATGAATCTTATGGGAATGGTTAGAAATAAAAAAAAGAAGAAACCTATTAAAGTGCTTGAAATTGCCAAGTTGTAAAGCACAAAAAAGTTGGCATGTTAAATTAGTTGAATTACTGAGAGTCCAAAATTACAAATTATGCAATATGCACCAGAGCTGATTTGACAGCTTTTAAATTTTTTCATTGCTTTATAACTGCTGTAATTATAATTTCCTCTGAATCTGTAAACTATGCCAAAATGTCTGATTTCTAAATGTTTTAAACTACCACAAATTTACGAATGAAATTCAATTTGACAGAAACAATTTGAGTAATAGCACAGCTTTCTCTGAGGACTTTTCATTTTTTAAAACAAAAGCTTCCTTTGTTACACAGGAAATTTACTAGGAAAGAACAAGGAGTCAAACTTCCCTTGCTTTGAATGCTTGAGGACGAATCTAAATCAATGTTTTAGAATAAACACATACAGTTGGAGCCTTACACTCATGTATTAGGATGTATATTTTAATATAAAAAAGTCCTTGAACCACTTACAGTAATTCTCCTCCTGTGTGGCCACCAGAGAAATTAATATGTAATTTGCTGATTTAGAAAAAATCTATTTTAGCAAATTCTTATTCTGCTGGCATAAAACCAATTTAAAGAGGGAGGAGTAGTTGCTGCAAAGTGGCAAATCTTCATCTCCTCAATTACTCATTTCTTCTTTCTTCCATTCATTTAATATGTATTCTAAGATTTCTTGGTGTAAGACCCTACACTAGGCCTTAAAGATGTTTCATTAAAAAAAAAGTCCATGCCCTCAAGGATGTTTTATTTAAGTATGGAGTGAGGCCAACAATAAATAAGTAAACACATAATATGTAAAATGGTGATAAGTGATAGGGAGGAAAACATAAAGCAAGGTAAAGAAGATCCAGAGGAATAAGAAAAAGTGTTTTACAGAGAACAGTCAGGGATGACCCAAGACAAGGTGATATTTGAGTAGAAATCCAAAAGAAATTAAGGAGAAAGGCAAGCAAAAATCTGGAGTAAAAGTGTTCCAGGCAGCAGTAATTACAAGCACAAAACACTGAAATGAGAAATTGCTTGAAAATCCAGAGAAAAAACAGGGAGGTTAGGGTGGCTAGGAGAGTAAGCAAAAGATATAGAAGTAGAAAATAATTATAAAGTAAAAGCAAGGAACAGAGTCATTTAGGGAAATTTAGGCCATTGTAAGCCCTTTCCTTTTTCTTTGAGTAAGTGGGAAATCAGTGGAAATTGTTAGGAATACATAGAACAGAATTTAATTTAGCTATACAGGATCATTCTAGCAACCTGAAGAAAATGGACTATAGGTGAGCAAAAACAGAGGGGAAAACAGTTGGGAGATACCAATAATCCAGGCAAGAAGGTGAGCCAGAAACATGGTAGTGTTTCCAAACATGTGAATGATGAAAATTGGCCAGATTCTGGATGTCTTATAAGAAATAAAAGAATTTGTGAATGAAATTTCTTAGAAGTGGAATATGGACAAGGATGATTTCAAAATTTTTGTCATGAGTAATAGGAGAACATGGGCAGTAGGGTTTACTAGTCTGGAGCTCTATAAAAGGAAAAAGATCCTTCCTTCCCAAAGGATTATATTATAAACTATGTAAAAGGGATCCCTGGGTGGCGCAGCGGTTTGGCGCCTGCCTTTGGCCCAGGGCGCGATCCTGGAGACCCGGGATCGAATCCCACGTCGGGCTTCCAGTGCATGGAGCCTGCTTCTCCCTCTGCCTGTGTCTCTGCCTCTCTCTCTTTCTCTCTCTCTCTCTCTCTCTCTCTCTCTCTCTCTCTGTGACTATAATAATAAATAAATAAAAATTAAAAAAATAATAATAAAAATAAAAAAAAATAAACTATGTAAAAGTATAAATCATGTATTATGAAAAATTATAACAGACATTTTTTAAAGATTTATTTATTTTAGAGAGAGAGCATGCTAGGGATAGGGGCAGATGGAAGAGAAACAATTTCAAGCAGACTCCATGCAGAGTATGGAGCCTGACATAGGGCTTAATCCCACAAATCTGAGATCAAGACATGAGCTGAAACCAAGAGCTCAACTGACTGTGTCACCCAGGTGCTCCAACAAACATTTTAAATCTAGAGAAGCATATGTATGCACATCATGTTATTTATTCAATAGACACTGCTTTTACTCAGGACTCCCACAGAAACTTTGCTACCTACCAGGAATATATAGTATACAAATTGAAAATCACTATACTAACTTATTTTATGTGGCTGGACCTAAATTATGTTATGATGTGAATACAACAATAAGATTTATACCTCATTTAGAATATCTGTTTAGCCCAAAGAACATAGATATAATAGGAGATAGTCTTTGTCACTGTCACCGTTCACTACAGAAAGAATAGTAATTGACTGAAGCATATAAATAATATGCCTGATTTAAATAACATACTCTCAATATTTCTTGTGTAAATGAGAGCACAGAAACAGAGAGCAGTCAATTAAGTTGACTGCAAACATTATTTGTCTACAAAAATTCAGCAAACATTCCCCACAATACTATGCTTAAAGATAAAACAATGAACAAGCCTCAGCTCTCAAAAAGTAATCAGAATGAAGTATTATTATTTCCTTACAAAAGATGGCATATTTTTGTGTTTTGCTTGCTATTCCTGTGTTAAGGTATAACAGAATAAAAATAGCTAGAAAGTTGCTATTTAAAAAAACACTAATAAAATTGCATTTTTTAAAAAGTAGAAAGAAAAAAATATAAGGTAGATAAAAAGCAATAAAAAAGAGAAAGCAATCAGAAAATAAATTGAAAAGCATAGTTAAAATTTTCTTAAATTGATTAGCTACATTCCTGATAACTAGAAGCACAATGAGACCAAATTTCAATATTTAGCTTTTGCTATGTTCATTATTGTTAAGAACCTTGTATGACATTGTAAAAAGAAAACTTAATGCATCATAAATAAGAGTTAGTGCCAAAAACTTTTCTAAAAATAGAGTGCAGCAGCATCTCTATTAAGAAGTAAATAGCATTTAGGAGTGCCTGGTTGGCTCAGTCAGTTAAGCATCTGCCTTCAATGCAGGTAATTATCTCAGGGTCCTGGGAGCCAGCCCCCCGTCAAACTCCCTGTCAAGCAGACAGGAGAGCCTGTCTGCTTCTCCTTCTTCTCCCCGCTCATGCTCTATCTCGGTCTCTCAAGGAAATAAAATCTTATAAAAAATAAGTAAATTTCATTTAAAATTAAAGTATATACCTATTTTGAGATAATCTAATCTCTTGATATTATAAAGAAAAAGAGTTCTATTTGGGCTAAGCTATTCAATTATTACATACTTATTGAGTATTACATAATTGCTGGGCACTGTTCTTGCTGAGATTTATAGTGGTGATTATGAAAGGATATCATTGTTTTCACCAGGTCTACAGTCCAGTGTTGGAGAATGTTGTCAATGAAATAATAACACTAATAAATGTATAATCACAAACTGAGATAAGGGAACTAAAGGAAAGGAACAAAGTTCTATAATAGTCTATAAGATAGTAATTACAAAATAAGATGACACAGCCTGTAAGCTAAAACCTAATGGACAGTTTTCTTGTATAATTGATTATCATGAAAAGAGTATCCTATTCATAGTGAACTTCAGAGTTTTATTACTTAATATACCTGAAGAATTCTAAATAATGGTTAATCAGCTAATGTATATATATATATATAGTATCAATAGATAATCGGTGCTTTCTAAAACTCACAGTGTCAGGTAAAAATAATTCAACTACCAAAAACTCAAGCTCTAAAATTAAGAGCATTCATTTCCTCTTCCTTTAAAGTTAGGATTAAAAGCTTGGACTCTGGAGGTGCCTGGGTGGCTCATTCGGATAAGCAGGTGACTCTTGATTTTTGGCTCAGATCATGATCTCAGAGTTGTGAGATCAAGTTCCCACACCAGGCTCCATGCTCAGTGGGGAGTAGGCTTGGGATTTTCTTTCTTCCTCTAATAAAGGATATCAGAAGACAGGCAGGCAGGGACAAGCTGCCCTAAGAGGAATGCACACTTAAAAGGATTCTCTACCACCCTCAAAGAAGCCCTCCATCATTTTCCACATGATAGGTGACAAAAACCTGATTGGGTGACAGTGCAAGGAGGGTTATCATATTAAAACAGTTCAACAAGCCAATAAAAACCCCTAGACTTAGAAATTCCAGTGGCAACCCTTTCCCATCCCCTTCCTCTTTGGGGGTTTGAACTATTGCTCAGTAAACTTCACTTTGCTGCCCACTACTCTTTAATCTACCTCTTCATTCCTAGAAAGCAGCTTGACCAAGAACCACAGGCACCAAAGGAAAAGAAATCCTGCAACACTTGTCCCTCTCCCTCTCCCCCTCTCTATGCTTGCTCATGAGCACTCTGTCTCTTTCTAAAATAAATAAATAAGGGTGCCTGGGTGGCCCAGTCAGCTAAGCAGCTGCCTTAGGCTCTGGTCATGATCTCAGGTTCTGCTCAGCAGGGTGCCTGCTTCTCCCTCTGTCTGCCACTCCCCCTGCTTGTGTGTGCTCTCTGTCTCCCAGTGTCAAATAAATTTTAAAAATAATCTTTAAAAAATATAAATAAATAAATAAATCTTTAAAGAAAGAAAGAGAGATAAATCGCATGGACTCTGGAGTCAGGTTTTCCAGACTCATCTTTACACTTCCTATTTTTATGACTTGTTAATGTTACTCATTGTTTCTTTGCTTCAGTTTCTATATCTGTAAAAATGTGAACAGTATTATTACCAGATCTCATTGGATACGAATAAATGAGGGATACACTATAAACTACCAGAGTAATAGAAAATCAAGACAGAAGTTTAAATCAGTAAAGGCTGGAATATTCAAAGAGAGCTTTACAAAGGATAAAAGACTTAAATTAGACATTTAGTAATACGTAAGAAGGGTTAAGAGGAAGGTGTCAGATACTTGTAAGGAAAGATAACAAGATGGGCCAAATTCCAGAACCGGAAGTGAACTTGACATGTTTGAAGAATGATGAGAGGAGAAGAGCTTCACAAAAGTATAGTATATATATCAGCAGCATCATTTATTTGGAATATGAAAA
The DNA here is from genome assembly GCF_018345385.1 of Vulpes lagopus. Taxonomy (NCBI): domain Eukaryota; kingdom Metazoa; phylum Chordata; class Mammalia; order Carnivora; family Canidae; genus Vulpes; species Vulpes lagopus. The sequence goes on along the minus strand of NC_054829.1, from coordinate 89,267,394 downwards.
GTTCACTGAGATTATTTCCAAATACCACACCTAAGTAAACTTAAAGGAAATACCTTTTCTAGCTACATATCTGTGGAAGATGCACTGTTCTTACAAAACGAAATATTGTAATAGATTGAATGTAGAAATAGATCTAAGAGCCCAGTGGTCTTCTATTAAGCCAGACAATGAGGAGATATGCAAAAATATAAGAACTAGCCACTGTCCTTGCTATTTCTTTCTAATTTGGGAAAATGCAATTATTTTTCATAAAATTATCTCATTTAACACATAATAGCTTTATTACTGTTATTTGTTTTTTTCAGATATCGGTTTCAATTACTAATACGATAAATAATAATTGATATAATGCACAAAAACAAAAACTCTTTCAGATCCTTAATAATTTTTTAAAATTTCCCCAGTTTCTGGGTTTGGGCAACAGACAGCTCTCAACTGAATTCCTCTTCAGGGATTGGCCTCAACTCTTAGGCCCTGCTACTTTGCCAAAGTGGGTTGTAACTCCTTAGGGCAGCCTGCATCACTTGGTTAATGTGATAGTATAAAGAATGCTTCCACATGCAACAATTTCAGACAAATATGAAGAACCATCTCAGACAGAGAGTTCACTATGGGATCAGTTGAGGTTCTGCTGTACTGCATCACAGTGCAACTTATCCTTCTACCCAATCCTGCTTCCTTCATTCTGCACCCCTTGTGGTTAGGATGTAAGTTTCTGTGATCTGTCCTGCATAACTGACAACCCCAAGCTACACAGAGAGAGAGAAGCTAAAGAATGTTGTTTGTGAGACTCGTGTTGCATAAGTGACCTTGGGAACCTGATTAGTTGATATTAGCTGGCCTCCACATCAGAAATGGCCCTTTTGGCCTGGACAACAAGAACTACAAATCTTGCCTTATATCCGCCCTCCAGCTCCAGGCTGGGATCACCCCCCAGAATGTAATCTTGGAGGGAAAGCAAGTACATCTAGTCCAGGCTCCTTGAATATGTTAAGACATGCTAACATAATGCAGCTTACTCCAAACTGCACATAGGCAGATGTTTAACTTCAGACAGACCCCATCATTTGCCCTATAAATATGGCCCTTACAGGGACGAATAGTTGACAGTCTCACCTGATGGGAGGACACTCCACCCAGCCCTATCAATAAGGACTCCAAACTTGCTGTCTCTATGGGGCTTCCCCAGCTAATGAGGCTGGATGTCGTAAGCACCCAATTCGATGTGACTTTTGTCACAGATTTGCACAGATTTCCCTTTTCTTCTTTCTGTTTCTATTACATTTGTATAATAGTGATGAAGTGGGTTTTTTTCCCCTTCGAAACTGAGAGTATGGCTGCCATAAACCTTTTCTTCAGAACACCCTTCATGGGCATAATCCATGAGAGGGCCATGGTAACCGGAATAGGTAGAACAATACCCTAAAAATCAGTCATAGAGTTGGGTTTCTTGCGAAAGCCAGACAAGATTATCATCTCAACATTAGTTGGAATTGAAAGATCACCACATTTTCCAGGTAGAGGGTCTTCTGGTCAAGAATCAAAGACCTCCTTGTCTTTAGTATTTTAACTTCACATCTTTCAGTTTAAAATTGTACAACCAAGGGAGTGATTTTACTACTACACTAGAAAACCCTGGCTCACAACCTTGCCTGCTTGGTTGGCCCCTGGGAGGCCCATTGCTGCTGCTCAAGGCTGCTGGCTACCATGGCTGAATCTTGCTGCTAACAATGCTGATTTGAAGTGGTGCTTTGAGATCTTAAAGGCAGCCTGCACTGTAAAGGTCTTCCTCTCACACACAAACAGGAACTTCACTTGGCTGACTTCTTTTTCTTGACAAATACCCCAATTTTAATTTAAACTCCATTTTAATTTTTACAATCACTCTGTGAAACAGGCACCAAAAGCATAGGTTTTCAGCTTAGAGATATCAAAATATAAGAGAGTGAGTAGCTCCTAAATCCATATGTTCTGATTCCAAGTTCTATTTTCTTTTCTACTTTATCAGCTCATTTTCTGGGCCAAGCATTACATGTCTAGCATTTTACAACATTATATCAATAAACAATCTATTATGCATTTACTTTTGATTTTAGACTTGAAGACACAGTATCAGTTATAGCTGCTGATGATGAATGCAAAAGTAGGATTAATTATTGAGGATATTTACAATAAATCTTATACAGAAAAAAATAACCTCCAAATTCACTTGCTTTAGCAATGTATATTCCTACACACTGGATTTACCTTAGCAAAGTGCACTCACACATATGATCAGAAATTATTACTTTCCTGACAATAGGAGCAAAAGCAAACTCCTTTACTCAATATCTCTGCTCAAAGACACGAATCTAGGGCACATATCCTCAAGGATAGGAACCAGAATGATGTCATTCTTGCATAATGATAAGGGCAATAAGAAATTTACAGTTTTTTTTTTTTTTAACCCTGTAACAGGCTGTTCCAATTCTTACTTAAAACCGAGCATTTCAAATTAACTCTAATAACAGAGATAAAAACTGGTTGAGATTAAGCCATATTCTATCAATGAAAGCAAAATTGTTCAATTTGGTCACAAGGTTTTGTTTTTTTTTTAAGTTTTATTTATTTATTCATGATAGAGAGAGAGAAAGAGAGAGAGAGAGAGAGAGGCAGAGACACAGGCAGAGGGAGAAGCATGCTCCATGCCGGGAGCCCGATGCGGAACTCGATCCTGGGACCCCAGAATCATGCCCTGGGCCAAAGGCAGGTGCCAAACCACTTAGCCACCCAGGGATCCCCGATCACAAGGATTTTTAACTCATTTTATATTTTCTTGTATGACACATACGGAATCCTAAGTCTGTAATCTGAAATATCATTCCACATATCAGTTATTCTAAGGAGAAATCTTTAACCAAATCTACACAACTAAAATAAATAATTTACTTTTGGCTCTTTGGCCCTCTTACTCAGTAACACCTAACTGACACTTAAATTAATCAAGCCAATAGACAAAATAATCAGTTAGTGAAAGAAACATCTATGGTTGGAGCCAAAATCTCTTAGAAGTTAATAAAATAAGTAATTTTCAACTTAAAGTAATTTCAGAGTCTAATATCCAAAAAATATATTAATTTTCACTCAGATTATGTGTGATTTATGCCATTTGTCAGTGGATGTTACATGTTTCTTGAAGATTTTTTTTCCTAAAAATGACTATAAGCAGGATAGAGAAAATAGTGAGGGTTCTTAATGCTAAAAGAATATACAGATTTTATATATCATTATTTTTTTAAATACCATAGATATTTCTAAAAGCTTTAAATAACTGAAGGACTAGAATTGTGTGTAGAGTGCAGAGAACCATATAGAAGATAAAAGAAGGCAGGGGATCCCTGGGTGGCTCAGCGGTTTAGCGCCTGCCTTTGGCCTGGGGCATGATCCTGGGGTCCCAGGATTGAGTCCTACATCAGGCTCCCTGCATGGAGCCTGCTTCTCCCTCTGCCTATGTCTCTACCTCTCTCTCTCTCTCTCTCTCTTTATGTCTCTCATGAATAAAAAAAAAAAAAAAACGATAAAAGAAGGTAGAATTTAGTTCAATAAGGAAAAGGGAATTTTAAAGACAACAATCATTTAATAAAAGGCAAAGGCACTCTGGAAAACAACACGGAGGTTCCCCAAATTTTAAAAATAAAACTACCCTATGATCTAGCAATTGCACTACTAGGTATTTACCTACACAAAAACACTGATTCAAAGGGATACATGCTCCCTGATGTTTATAGTAGCATTATCAATAAGAGCCAAATTATGGAAATAGCCCAAATGTCAACTGACTGATGAATGGATAAAGACTATATGGTGAATATTTATCAATGGAATATCACTCAACCATAAAAAAAAAATGAAATCTTGCCATTTGCAACAACTTGGATGGAGCTGAGATTGTATTATGCTAAATGAAGTCAGTCAGAGAAAGTCAAACACCATATGATTTCACTCATGTGGAATTTAAAACAGAGAGGAGAGGCAAACCATAAATAGACCGTTAACTATAAAGAACAAAGGGGAAGGGAGCTGGAGGGAGGTGGGTGGGACCATGAGTTAAATAGGCAACGGGTATTAAGAAGGACACTTGTGATGAGCATTGGATGTATATAATGATGAATCACTAAATCCTATACTTGAAACTAACATTACACTATATGCTAACCAACTGGAATTTAAATTTATTTTTTTTTAATTTTTTTTTAATTTTTATTTATTTATGATAGTCACAGAGAGATAGAGAGAGAGGCAGAGACACAGGCAGAGGGAGAAGCAGGCTCCATGCACCGGGAGCCTGACGTGGGATTCGATCCTGGGTCTCCAGGATCGCGCCCTGGGCCAAAGGCAGGCGCCAAACCACTGCGCCACCCAGGGATCCCTGGAATTTAAATTTAAAACTTGGAAGAAAAAATCCATTCATCAATCAATAAAAGTGCAGAGAGCTCTTAGAGTTTTCTTCTTAGAGAGTTATAAACATGAAAAAATATTTCCCAAAAGTAATGATGTAACCATGATACATAATAAAACTTCCAATAAATATAAACTTCCCAGTTTCCCTAACCCTAGTAAATAGCAAAATCAAATAATGGTATAATGTTCTGAATTGAAATATGAATATGAAATAATCTATGGAATATTTGCTTTGATAGGATTACATTAAAAAAAGAGAGGGGAAACGTTATAAAATGTTTAATTATGAAAATTACAGGTAAAATAGTCATAAAAAGCAGGTTTTTAGGCACCAGGAAAAAATATGAACATCCCCTAATAATAAATTTGAAAATAATACTGACTTGCAAGCTTATATTATATAATCATTACATCTTCCTTATTTTCAGACATGTTTGTTTGTATTTCTCGTTTCTAATCCACCCATCATTAATTACTTAGTCTGGTGTCTTTAAGTTCACTCCCTGAACTGAGTTAGAAAATAATTTAGAAAGAGTGTGGCACTTCCTTTTTTATCAATTAAGAAGCTTACGTGACAGTAATTTTTCTTTCTTAATGATGGCACAGCATTTTGATTAAAGGAGAATCATGCAATCAGCTCAAATGGATTGCATCTCTGGTCCCTTGTTCCTTCATGTCCACCACATTTATTAAAATAAAAAATGCACGCTGAAGAAGGTAGCAAATTCCAGAATGAGCACACAGAGAAAACAAAACAACACTCTTAATTTCAATGCAATAAGACTATCAATCTCTACATTCACAACCACCACTTCCTACAAGTAAGATTTTCTGTTCCTATAAACTGCTCCTATTATCTTGTATCACCTTTCATACTACCTTGTACATAAAGTTATAAGGACATTTTACAAGTTTAGAGTTTGGATAGTGATTATGAAGAAATTGGCTTGCTTAGGAAATAGATTTTTTATATATTAGGCTGTGTGGCTTCAAGCTAATAAATTGTGGTACTTTATAACTGAGTATAATTATTTACTCTATAATGTGAGAAAGGTAAGCAAATTGCCAAGTAAAGAAAAGTAGCTAAAATTGGCATAACTCAGTGCTTTTCTTTCTCCTGGGAATATCTTGTTATTCTCCATAAAAGGTTTAATTGGTAAGTTAGTAATTATTCAATAATTATTCACTAATGGAAATATTTTAATTACCAATTTCACAATTTTAAGCAGAAGTAAAAATGCATAATTGAATGAATAAAATGAAATGTTGACAAACTGCTAAGACTAGTTTAATTTAGCATCAAAGTCTCTTGACCAAATTGGAATATAAAAAGTTTATCTGAAATATCAATACAAAGCAATATTCTGTTTTGAATTCACACAATAATTTCAAAAACTGCCATTTTTCATAAAGGTATTCATCACTATAACCTACAGCCATTTACTGAATTCAATTAATCTATTTAAAATTAGGTGGATAAAATAAAATAAAATAAAATTAGGTGAATAATACTACTAAAAAGCATACATTTTCACTGCACTATGCTGCTTAAAACTTCCTTCAAAATTCTTATTATAAAATGCAGGACTCTCTCTGACCTACCTCTGCCTTATGTCTCTCCCCCACCTAGTGAAAGATTCCACCTTCATTCCAAAACTCGTAGCCTTACAGGTAAGTTTTATACATTGATGCAATTACTTATGAATTAGAGCTCTAAGTCTAAACTGTTGTTCTTTTGAGCTCACTTAATGGATGTGTTAAGTGCCATTATCCAAAACAAAAAATAAGGCCAAAAAGATGACTACACACTGAATCATTATTTAAAATGCTCTCCCAAGAATTACTGAATTCTGTAGAACATTATACCATTATTTAATTTTGCTATTTACTATTACTATTAATAAAGGGCTGTGACCAAGTGAAGTTACATAGTAACTAGCATTGAAAAAAGATACAAATTCTTTTGTCTGGTAATGGATAATTTTACCCTGTAGAACCTTAACTGGTTTTATATTCAATTTTGAAAAATTATTCTAACATTATTTTATTAAATTTCTCTAAATACCCAGTTTCTAATGCTCTTTAAACAAATTTATCATTGTGCAGTTGCTCCTGTTAACTAGTTGAGTAAATCTTTGATTCTTGTCCAATCAATATTTGTATAAAGTCATGTTTTAAGCTTTTGAAAATTATACCTTTAGACAGCCCACTGAGATCCAAGATGACTCACATGCCAGAATCGATTATACTGCATTGCCAGAGAAGTCTTTTCACAGTCTATTGAAGGCCAAGTATGTTCCATCTTGGATACCAAAGTGACTCGCAAATGACAACAGTATTTCACCTTTGCTGGCTCTGTTTTTCTATGTTTTTGTCTTTCCTATGGATTTGTTTTGTTTGGTTGGTTTCATTTTTGTTTTGGTTCGTTTGGTTCCTTTTGCTTGTTTTTGCTTCTAACAAATTCTGTTATTCTGTCTTTCTTATCTAACTCCTGGTTAGGTCTGTGTTCCTTTTCATAATCAAACTTCAAAAGTATGGAGTCTGCCTCGTCTCAAACCACTAAGCCTCTAAGTTGAGAAAGCAACCTATGTATGTCATGGCTCCAGCTCTGTTCCTTTCCACAGCCAGTGTAACTAATGAGGAACTATTAAGCAATGGACCTAAGCCACTTTCAAACACATGGTCAAGGAAGCACATGTGTGCATGTGAGTATAGTTTTACATGATCAATAAATCCTTATTTGTGAGATATCTAATTTAATGGTCTGATCATTTAACTATCTCCTTTGGGTTGATGATGGAGATCTAGTCTCTGCTGGGTAAAAGACAACAGAGAATCTGATTTATTAGGGGTTTTATCATTGTTGCATGTCTAGTTGGGAGCTCAAATTAATTAAAATTGTGTGCCCACTGAGAAGGGGAGCAACTCTTTGAGATCTATATATGGGTAAGCCAAAAAGTCGGGTTCTCAAAAACTATAGTTTCATTTACATTTCTAAATGTAAACCCAGCATCTCTGCTTCAGTTCTTTAGTCTCAGTCTTACGGAAAGAACTATACTCTTAAATATAATTACCTTCTGGAAAGACAGGGACCTTAACAAATTTTGGAGACCTCAGAAGAAAGGAATTCACCAAATTTATAGTTACCACAAGTGAAATCTAATGGAGAGGCAGAAAAAAAAGAAAAAAATTTAAAAATAAAATAAAATAATGGAGAGGCAGGATTGGAGCAAGCACTACAGCTTTAAAAGATCTAGTCCTACATTTCTAGATAGCAGTTACTCTGTACTGTAAGCTCAAGAAGGCACACACAAGTAATTAACATCTCCTACTGTAAAAATTTAAATAATAAGTCCATAATAAAAAACAGGAACAGCCTTTTTTCTGAGGTCAATAACCTATATACATAAACATACAGTAATTATAAACATATACTAATATGTTTGTAATATGATAGCATAAAATATTAATGCTACAATACTCTTTGGAAAATATTTGAGATTTAAGGGAACAAAGAAAAAATATCCAAATATTAGGAATAAGGCAAAGCACATGACTGTATGTCTTGTCAATGTCATATTGGAGGATTAAATAATTCTCAAGGGGACTATCCTGCTTTTGATTTTGTTACTTGCTGTTAATCATGGGCATAGACTCTGTGAAGTTACATCTAATATGAACAGTTTGTGCCCAAAAGAGATATGTTTTTGTAAAAAAGATAATCTCAAATATAAGTTTATCGCACTGTAAGACATTAATCAGATTTATAATCACACTATCTTATTTTAGTATTTCTTTATTAAACTTCCTATAAATAACCTGTTGCTCAAATACTGTTTGGACAGCTCTAATTTTCACTGGTTCCTTCACAATTTAATTTGAATAAATCTTTGACATCTGTTTAAAGTAATATTTTTAATTTTTAAAAAATTATACTTTTATACCAACTAATTTTTAAAGCCACTATCTACCCTATGAAACATTTTGTGAACACTCAAGAACTTATCTGTCTCATTTGTGCCACTATCCTAATCTACTAATTTATTTTTTTGTCTATTTCACTTTGTTTTATCTAAGAGCTCTAGGGACCTAGACCCTGATATTTTAACAGAATCTCCAGAGTTTACAAAATCAATTACATAAACATCAATTATTAAATACATGAATGAAGGAATATATGAACATATTTAAAGCTGAATTTTATTTACTTCTTCATTGCACCATAATTTGGTTTCATTTTACTTGACTCTTTGTGCTATCTCACCAATAATTAAAAGCCAATTATACAACTTCATTTCTATTTTTCAGAGTTGTTAGTGGACTGTTCATTGATACATTACTTAGATCTGTAATAGTCAGATTCCACAATCAGTAATTTCTTTTCTATTCTAGTTAGCTGTCCTTGCAAAAAAGGGACCCATATTTTTAAAATGTAAGAATTCCATGACCCTTACAGAAAATCTAGATTTTTTTAAAAGCAATACTTTCTTTTTTTTAAATATCATATAATTCAGCCACCATAAATAAAGAGACCTCCTCTTTCTGCTTATCACAACATCCTCATCCCTTTCAAACAGTACCTAACACTTGTCCTGGACACCTAGATAACACTGAGCTCAAGTGAGAATTCATATTGCTGGACAATTAAGTCCATTTAACAGAATTATCTTCTGATTTTTTTCTTCAGTTTTGGCTGCTATATGCCAAGCAATTCTGTGATTTTATTATGCATTCCTGCTTTGGTTTTTTTGCTAAAGTATTTCTTTTTAATATTCTTAATGCAGGTTTTGCCAATTGCTTTACTGAAATAAGACTTGCTTATTGAACCAGAATAATTTGCTATTTTATCTTGAAAAATTATTATTTTACATAAATATAGGAATTTTTAGAAAAGCCACGGGGTCAAAATTGGCAAGTCACTTTATTCTATGTTGTTCTTTTATAAGAACAAAAACCACTTTCTTTAAAAATCATTTGTATGGATCAAGTGTTCTGATTTCTTTAAAATTACCTAGTGGTCTACTTCCAACAACTGGGAGAAAATCATGAAAAGCTGGATATTTTAGCACTTTTATGTTCAACCCCACTGCACTGAATCAAAACACAGAAAACAAAACTATATACTGAACAACAGAGGTTTGTCTTTGAACTTCTTAAGTTAACAGACCTTACAGGCTTCCAACTGTGTAACAGTAAGTTCCCTTCAAGAAATCATAGTATCACTTCATAAAAGTTAATGGTGTCCCAACTTCCTTTTGTTATGCAGGACTTCCTAGAGAGATGAATGCTATTGGAAAAAAGCATGCATTAGTAGTTCCTTTCTCTTTTTCTAAATGTAAACCCAGCATCTCTGCTTCAGTTCTTTTTTCTCAGCTATAGCAACTTCCAGTGGACTGCTGGGTCAAGTTAAATCTTTAAGTTCAGTGTACTCTTATACCCACTTGGCTCAGTGATAGTTTCTATATGCTGTTATTATTATTAAAAAATAAAAGAAAGAGAATCACTGTGATTCATGAACCATAGCTAGGTGGTTGAATTTCTTTTCATTGAAAATCACTATTTATATTAATGTATCTGCATTTCTTTGGAACATAAATCTACTGAAGGGAACAGCATGCTGAGATATACTGTCTCACCCCAACTAGTTCCTAATACATGATATGAATTATCTGACAGCTGCTTGCCTACCATTCAAATCCATATAGTCTAAATATTCAAGCTAAAAACCCTATTGATGGGTGTATTCTTTCAAAAGAATGAAGAAAGAAATAAGAAAGACAAGAGCAAAAACTTCAGTGCATTACAAAGTTTTCTCTCACAAAAGTTTAGAAATCTTAAATTAGGACAGCAAGTACTATTACTAAATACACTATAGTTCAAAATTTGTTTTAAAGTACCTTATTTAAAGGTACTCTACACTTTTTCAACGTAATTTTGTCTTTGATGTCATTGCCTATTACCATTTTGAATAACATCTTGCAATTTCACAGAAGATACTTTTAAAGTAGTAATTTATCAGATTATGATGGTTATATAAGTGTCCTGAATTATATATGATGTTCACAGTAGTTAAACTTGTTTTTTGATGAAAACAAGGGATGCAAAATAAAATTTATTTGTAAATAGTCAAGAAAGCATCTTAGGGGCAGATGCTTTTTTCTTAACTTCATAATCAAGAAATAACTAGGTCAAGTAAACTTTCTAATTAAAGTGTAACATAAATATAGTAAAATATGCAAATCTTAAATGTACTTCCCTATTATTTTTTCTAAGCAATATAAATTGATTTTGAAAAATGTATTCATTTCATAAACTAACCAAATGGGAAACCAGGTAAATAAAATATTCTAATAAAGCATTAACACATAAAGAATTTCTTTTTTTTTCTTTTTATTTTTTTTCATAAAGAACTTTTTAAGGGCTGTTTTTGCTGTGGCTTGCAAGAGCCAACTCAACCTACTATCATGGTAAGATATATTTTAAATGTGAGTTTGGCTTTTAAAATATTTTTTTCTAGAAAAACATAAATAAATAAAAAATAAACAAAATATCTTTTCTTTCTAAATGACCACTTTAAAATGCAATATTATTTTTATCTTAGTTTCTGGCTTGATCCTTGTTACTAATAAAAATTCAGCACCATTCACACTGATATAGCATTTTGAAATTTACAGAAACTATTCACATATATTATCTGATCTTTTAACTCTATGAGGTAGAAAGTATTACTATCAAGAGAAGGAAATGACTACAATTTGGTACATTCTTTCAAATCACACTTCTTTTCATCACACCCTATTTGCTTAAAAAGTTAAAATCATGTATGACATAAAATAAGTCATATTTTGTAAATTTGTTTATTTTGATCATATTTGTATGTTAGGAGAAATAGTTTGCCTTTGATTTTTAAGCAATGTATTTTATTCTAGACAAAGTTCACAAACAAAAAAATGCATATTCTTGTATTAAAGATTAGAAGGCACAAAACATGTTTGGGGGAAAAAGAAGTGTGAAAATATAAAGTTGTTTATTAATTTACTACATATTTAAGAATTATTACCTTTTTATATTTTTAGTAAATCTATAAAGATATTTTATAGATTTTCTTCCGTTCTAAAGTGCTTAATATTCCTCACTCTCCCTGGCACACATACACTGTGACACCATAAATTTCTCTTGGACCAGAACTAGCCTGAGGCACAATCCACAGGAAGCTCTGAAAGATAAAAAACAGAAGGAGCAGTTGCAAAGGCCACAGAGTAGGACAGAGGTGGGCAATGTATGATTCTCTGATGGTTGCCAAGTTTCTTGAGGATCAAATACATGCTGCTGGCATAATGCCCACAACTTTTGTCACTGTCTGTCTTTTGCTCAATTTAAGCTGCTCTCATATGGAAAACATGATACTATTATGTAGAAAACCCAAAAGAATCCACCAAAAAGCTGCTAGAACTGATAAATTCAGAAAAGTCACAAGATACAAAATCAATGTTTAGAAACCTGTTGCATTTCGAAACATCAATAATGAAAGAGAAGAAATTAGAAAACATTCTCATTTACAATTGTACCAAAAATAATCAGCTACCTAGGAATAAACCTAACAAAAGAGGTAAAAGACCTGTACTGAAAACGATAATACACTGGTGAAAGAAAATGAAGACAACATAAAAAAATGGAAAGGCATTCCATGCTCATAGATTGGGAAAACAAATATTGTTAAAATTTCTACCCAAAGCCATCTATATATTTAAAGCAATCTATATCAAAATACCAACAGCATTTTTTCAAAGAACTAAGACAAATAATCCTAAAATTTGTATAGATCCACAAAAGACCCCAAATAGCCAAAGCACAATTGAAAAAGAAAAGTTGAAAGCATCACAATCCCAGACTCAAGTTATATTATAAAGCTGTAGTAATCAAAACAGCATTATACTAGCACAAAAATAGGCACATAACTCAATGGAACAGAACAACAACAACAAAAAAAAAAAAAAAAAAACAGATATAAACCCACAACTCTATGGTCAATTAAACTATGACAAAGCAGGAAAGAGTATCTAATAGGAAAAGGACAGTCTCTTCAACAAATGGTGTTAGGAAAACTGGACAGCAACATACAAAGAAATGAAACTGGACCACTGTCTTACACCATACACAAAAATAAATTCAAAATGGATGAAAGACCTAAATGTGAGGCAGGAAACCATCAAAATCCTAGAAAAGAGGGGAGAGGAGGGGCAACATGGTGGAAGAGTAGGGTCCCCAAGTCACCTGTCCCCACCAAATTACCTAGATAACCTTCAAATCATCCTGAAAATCTACGAATTCGGCCTGAGATTTAAAGAGAGACCAGCTGGAACGCTACAGTGAGAAGAGTTCGCGCTTCTATCCAGGTAGGAGAGGGGGAAAAAGGAATAAAGACACAAAAGGCCTCCAAGGGGGAGGGGCCCCGCGAGGAGCCGGGCTGAGGCCGGGGCAAGTGACCCCAGGACAGGAGAGCCCCGGCCCGGAGGAGCAGGAGCTGCACCAACCTTCCCGGGCGGAAAGGGGCTCGCAGGGAGTTAGAGCAGGACCCAGGAGGGCGGGGATGCCCTCGGGCTCCCGGGGACACTAACAGGCACCTGCGCCCCGGGAGAGTGCGCCGAGCTCCCTAAGGGCTGCAGCACTCGGCGGGACCCGGAGCAGCTCGGAGGGGCTCGGGGGCGGCTCCGCGGAGGGGGCTGCGGGGCGGGAGCGAATCCAACAGCGCAGGCCCCGGAGCACAGGGCGCCGGGACACAGCCCAGGATCCGGCCTCCCCCAGGACAGGCAGAGGCTGGGAGGGCCCAGGACAGCGAGGACGCTCCTGTCCCGAGCTGAGAGATCAGCGGCCCCGCCCCGGAGCCTCCAGGCCCTGCAGACGGAGAGCCCCGGAGCTACTGCGGGGGCTGACTCCAGGGCTGCAGAGCTGGCCCCGCCACTGCGGTTGTTCCTCCTGGGGCCTCACGGGGTAAACAACCCCCACTGAGCCCTGCACCAGGCAGGGGGCAGAGCAGCTCCCCCAAGTGCTAACACCTGAAAATCAGCACAGCAGGCCCCTTCCCCAGAAGACCAGTTGGACCGACAGGGGAAAAACAAATTATTGACCAAGCAGCACTGGAAAGTTCCAGGGCAAGTCAAGGGACTTACAGTATACAGAATCAGAGGATACTCCCCCGTGTCTTTTTTTTTTCTTTTTGATTTCTGTTTGCTTCCCCCACCCTTTTTTTCCTTTCTTTCTTTTTCTCTTTTTCTTCTCTCTTTTTTTCTTCCTTTTTTTTTCTTTTTCTCTATTCTTTCCTTCTTTCTCTCCGCTCTTTTTCTCCTTTTCCCAATACAACTTGTTTTGACCACTCTGCACTGAGCAAAATGACTAGAAGGAAAACTTCACCTCAAAAGAAAGAATCAGAAACAGTCCTCTCTCCCACAGAGTTACAAAATCTGGATTACAATTCAATATCAGAAACCCAATTCAGAAGCACTATTATAAAGCTACTGGTGGCTCTAGAAAACAGCATAAAGGACTCAAGAGACTTCATGACTGCAGAATTTAGATCTAATCAGGCAGAAATTAAAAATCAATTGAATGAGATGCAATCCAAACTAGAAGTCCTAACGACGAGGGTTAACAAGGTGGAAGAACGAGTGAGTGACAAAAAAGACAAGTTGATGTCAAAGAGAGAAAATGAGGAAAAAACGAATAAACAATTAAAAGACCATGAGGATAGATTAAGGGAAATAAATCACAGCCTAAGGAAGAAAAACCTACGTTTAATTGGGGTTCCCAAGGGCGCAGAAAGGGACAGAGGTCCAGAATATGTATTTGAACAAATCCTAGCTGAAAACTTTCCGAATCTGGGAAGGGAAACAGGCATTCAGATCCAGGAAATAGAGAGATCCCCCCCTAAAAATCAATAAAAACCGTTCAACTCCTCGACATTTAATAGTTAAGCTTGCAAATTCCAAAGATAAGAAGATCCTTAAAGCAGCAAGAGACAAGAAATCCCTGACTTTTATGAGGAGAAGTATTAGGGTAACAGCAGACCTCTCCACAGAGACCAGACAGGCCAGAAAGGGCTGGCAGGATATATTCAGGGTCCTAAATGAGAAAAACATGCAACCAAGAATACTTTATCCAGCAAGGCTCTCATTCAGAATGGAAGGAGAGATAAAGAGTTTCCAAGACAGGCAGGAACTGAAAGAATATGTGACCTCCAAACCAGCTCTCCAAGAAATTTTAAGGGGGACTCTCAAAATTCCCCTTAAAGAAGAAGTCCAATGGAACAATGCACAAAAACAGGGACTGAATAGATATCATGATGACACTAAACACACATCTTTCAATAGTAACTCTGAACGTGAATGGGCTTAATAATGACCCCATCAAAAGGCTCAGGGTGTCAGAATGGATAAAAAAGCAGGACCCATCTATTTGCTGTCTACAAGAGACTCATTTTAGACAGAAGGACACCTACAACCTGAAAACAGAAGGTTGGAGAACCATTTACCATTCAAATGGTCCTCAAAAGAAAGGAGGGGTAAGCCATCCTTATATCAGATAAACTAAAATTTACCCCCGAAGACTGTAGTGAGAGATGAAGAGGAATACTATACCATACTTAAAGGATCTATCCAGGGATCCCTGGGTGGCGCAGCGGTTTGGCGCCTGCCTTTGGCCCAGGGCGCAATCCTGGAGACCCAGGATCGAGTCCCACGTCGGACTCCCGGTGCATGGAGCCTGCTTCTCCCTCTGCCTATGTCTCTGCCTCTCTCTCTCTCTCTCTCTCTCTCTCTGTGGCTATCATAAATAAATTTAAAAATTTAAAAATAAATTAATTAATTAAAGGATCTATCCAACAAGAGGACTTAACAATCATCAATATATATGCTCCAAATGTGGGAGCTGCCAAATAGATCAATTAATAACCAAAGTTAAGACATACTTAGATAATAATACACTTCTACTTGGTGACTTCAATCTAGCACTTTCTACACTCGATAGGTCTTCTAAACACATCTCCAAAGAAACGAGAGCTTTACATGCTACACTGAACCAGATGGATTTCACAGATATCTACAGAACTTTACATCCAAACTCACACATTCTTCTCAAGTGCACTTGGAACTTTCTCCAGAATAGACCACATACTGGGTCACAAATCAGGTCTGAACTGATACCAAAATTGAGATTGTCCCCTGCATATTCTCAGACCATAATGCCTTGAAATTAGAACTAAATCACAACAAGAAGTTTGGGAGGACCTCAAACACATGGAGGTTAAGGACCATCCTGCTAAAAGATGAAAGGTTCACCCAGGAAATTAAGGAAGAATTAAAAAGATTCATGGAAACTAATGAGAATGAAGATACAACCATTCAAAATCTTTGAGATACAACAGAAGCAGTCCTGAGGGGGAAATACATCGCAATACAAGCATCCATCCAGAAACTGGAAACAACTCAAATATAAATCTAACCTTACACCTAAAGGTGCTAGAGAAAAAACAGTAAATAGATCCTACACTCAGCAGAGGAAGAGAGTTAATAAAGATTCGAGCAGAACTCAACGAAATCGAGACCAGAAGAACTGTAGAACAGATCAATAAAACCAGGAGTTGGTTCTTTGAAATAATTAATAAGATAGATAAACCATTAGCCAGCCTTATTAAAAAGAAGAGAGAGAAGACTCAAATTAATAAAACCATGAATGAAAAAGGAGAGATCACTACCAACACCAAGGAAATACAAACGATTTTAAAAACTATTATTAACAGCTATACGCCAATAAATTAGGCAATCTAGTAGAAATGGAAGCATTTCTGGAGGCCACAAATTACCAAAACTGGAGTAGGAAGAAATATAAAACCTGAACAGGCCAATAACCAGGGAGGAAATTGAAGCAGTCATCAAAAACCTCCCAAGTCACAAAATTCCAGGGCCAGATAGATGGCTTCCCTGGGGAATTCTATCAAACGTTTAAAGAAGAAACCATATCTATTCGACTAAAGCTGTTTGGAAAGATAGAAAGAAATGGAGTACTTCCAAATTTATTCTATGAGGCCAGCATCACCTTAATTCCAAAACGAGACAAAGACCCCACCAAAAGGAGAATTATAGACCAGTATCCCTGTTGAACATGGATGCAAAAATCCTTTTTCTTTTTGTTTTTTGGATGCAAATTCTTAAAAAGATATTAGCCAATAGGATACAACAATACATTAAGAAAATTATTCACCATGACAAAGTAGGATTTATTCCCGGGACACAAGGCTGGTTCAACACTTGTAAAACAATCAATGTGATTCATCATATCAGCAAGAGAAAAACCAAGAACCATATGATCCTCTCATTAGATGCAGAGAAAGCATTTGACAAAATACAGCATCCATTCCTGATCAAAACTCTTCAGAGTGTAGGGATAGAGGGAACATTCCTCAACATCTTAAAAGCCATCTACGAAAAGCCCACAGCAAATATAATTCTCAATGGGGAAGCACTGGGAGCCTTTCCCCTAAGATCAGGAACAAGACAGGGGTGTCTACTCTCACCACTGCTATTCAACATAGTACTGGAAGTCCTAGACTCAGCAATCAGAGAACAAAAAGACATTAAAGGCATTCAAATTGGCAAAGAAGAAAACAAACTCTCCCTCTTCGCCGATGACATGATACTCTACCTAGAAAACCCAAAAGCCTCCACACCAAGATTGCTAGAACTCATACAGCAATTTGGTAGCATGGCAGGATACAAAATCAATGCCCAGAAGTCAGTGGCATTTCTATACACTAACAAGGAGACTGAAGAAAGTGAAATTAAGGAGTCAGTCCCATTTACAATTGCACCCAAAAGCTTAAGATACCTAGGAATAAACCTAACCAAAGACGTAAAGGATCTATACCCTAAAAACTATAGAACACTTCTGAAAGAAATTGAGGAAGACACAAAGAGATGGAAAAATATTCCATGCTCATGGATTGGCAAAATTAATATTGTGAAAATGTCAATGTTACCCAGGGAAATTTATATGTTTAATGCAATCCCTATCAAAATACCATTGACTGTCTTCAGAGAGTTAGAACAAATTATTTTAAGAGTTGTATGGAATCAGAAAAGACCCCGAATAGCCAGGGGGAATTTTAAAAAACAAAACCATAGCTGGGGGCATCACAATGCCAGATTTCAGGTTGTACTACAAAGCTGTGGTCATCAAGACAGTGTGGTACTGGCACAAAAACAGACACATAGATCAATGGAACAGAATAGAGAACCCAGAAGTGGACCCTGAACTTTATGATCAACTAATATTCGATAAAGGAGGAAAGACTATCCACTGGAGGAAAGACAGTCTCTTCAAAAATGGTGCTGGGAAAATTGGACATCCACATGCAGAAGAATGAAAGTAGACCACTCTCTTGCACCATACACAAAGATAAATTCATAATGGATGAAAGATCTAAATATGAGACAAGATTCCATCAAAATCCTAGAATAGAACACAGGCAACACCCTTTTTGAACTCATTCACAGTAACTTCTTGCAAGATACATCCATGAAGGCAAATGAAACAAAAGCAAAAATAAACTATTGGGACTTCATCAAGATAAGAAGCTTTTCCACAGCAAAGGATACAGTCAACAAAACTAAATGACAACCTACAGAATGGGAGAAGATATTTGCAAATGACAGATCAGATAAAGGGCTAGTATCCAAGATCTATAAAGAACTTATTAAACTCAACACCAAAGAAACATACAATCCAATCATGAAATGGGCAAAAGACATGAACAGAAATCTCACATAGGAAGACATAGACATGGCCAACACGCACATGAGAAAATGCTCTGCATCACTTGCCATCAGGGAAATACAAATCAAAACCACAATGAGATACCACCTCACATCAGTGAGAATGGGGAAAATTAACAAGGCAGGAAACAACAAATATTGGAGAGGATGTGGAGAAAAGGGAACCCTCATGCACTGTTGGTGGGAATGTGAACTGGTGCAGCCACTCTGGAAAACTGTGTGGAGGTTCCTCAAAGAGTTAAAAATAGACCTGCCCTACGACCCAGCAATTGCACTGTTGGGGATTTACCCCAAAGACTCAGATGCAATGAAACGTCGGGACACCTGCACCCCGATGTTTCTAGCAGCAATGTCCACAATAGCCAAACTGTGGAAGGAGCCTCGGTGTCCATCGAAAGATGAATGGATAAAGAAGATGTGGTTTATGTATACCATGGGATATTACTCAGCCATCAGAAATGACAAATACCCACCATTTGCTTCAACGTGGGTGGAACTGGAGGGGATTATGCTGAGTGAAATAAGTCAATCAGAGAAGGACAAACATATGGTCTCATTCATTTGGAGGAATATAAATAATAGTGAAAGGGAATAGAAGGGAAGGGAGAAGAAATGGGTAGGAAATATCAGAAAGGAGACAGAACATGAAGACTCCTAACTTTGGGAAATGAACTAGGGGTGGTAGAAGGGGAGGAGGGTGGAGGGTGGGGGTGAATGGGTGACGGGCACTGAGAGGGGCACTTGACGGGATGAGCACTAGGTGTTATTCTGTATGTTGGCAAATTGAACACCAATAAAAAATAAATTTATAGTTAAAAAAAAGTCCTAGAAAAGAACATAGAAACCTCTTTGATACCGGTTGTAGCAACATTTTTCTAGGTATGTCTCTTGAGGCAAGGAAAACAAAAGCAAAAGCAAACTATTAGGACCACATCAAAATAAAAAAAAAAAAATTCTGTACAGTGAAGGAAACAATCAACAAAACCAAAAGGCAACCAATGGAATGAGAGAAGATATCTGCAAATGATATATCCAACAAAGGATTAGTATCCAATATATAAAAAGAACATATAAAACTCAACGCCCAACAAACAAGTAATCCAAGTAAAAAATGGTCAGTATACATGAACAGACATTTGTCCAACGAAAACATGCATGTGGCCAATAGACACATGAACAGACACATTATCACTTACTATCAGGGAAATGTAAATCAAAACTACAATAAAATATCACCGCACACCTGTCAGAATGGCTAAAATCAACAACACAGAATATAAGAGGTGTTGATGAGGATGTGGGGAAAAAGGAACCCTTGTGCACTTTTTTGAGGTTCCTCAAAAAGTTAAAATAGAACTACCCTATGATCCAGCAATTGTACTACTGGAGTAAACAGCTTACCCCAAATATACAAAAACATTAACTCAAAGAGATACATGCATCTCAATATTTATAGCAACATTATTTAATTGCCAAAATATGGAAACAGCTCAAATGTCCATTGATCAATGGATGGGTAAAGAAGATGTGAGATACACATACGTACACACACAGGAATATTATTCAGCCATTAAAAAGAATGAAATATTGCCATTTGCAACAACATGGATAGAGCTAGAGAGTAAGTAATGCTAAGCGAAATAAGTCAAAGAAAGACAAATATCATATGATTTCACTCATGTGTGGAATTTAAGAAACAAAACAAATGAACAAAAGGAAAAAAAGAGAGAGGGAGAGAAATCAAGAAACAGGTCCTTAATTATATAGAACTGATGGTTACCAGAGGGAAAGGAGGTAGGACTCTAAGTTAAAGAGGTGATAGAGATTAAGGACTGCACTTGTCAAGACAAGCACTGGATGTATGGAATTGCTGAACCTCTATATTGTAAACCTGAAACGAATATAACACTGTATGTTAATTAACTGGAATTAAAATAAAAACTTTTCAAAACTATGAAAAACAAAAAAGTATAATGTTGGGTAGTAGCCATGAAGGTCAAATTTATTATTGCAGTATATTACACTGACTAATGAGGAGGTCCTATCTTAAGTGATGTAATTGCTGCTTCTCCAGAAGAGGAGATTGAGAATTATTAAAATATCTTAAAAGGAGGCTGACACATATGTGCATAAAAACAGTATAGCAATATAAATGGCAGAAAACAAAGAAAGAGGATCCATTAACTGTTAGGGCAAATGTCAAGTCACTGCATATTTCCCTATTTCCACTCTAAAGCTTCAGTCCTTGAAGTTTTTGCTATTCCCCTTATGCAAACAGATCTTTCATAAGCCCTCACTCTATTTCCATAACTCCAATATATTATGTTCTTCAATGTTTATTGATTTTGTCATATTTCTGATATAATAGAGATTCCCAGCCTTTTATGTGGAATCCACAAATGACTTCATCTATCTCTTAAGTTTTCAGATAGGACAGGTGAAGAATAAAGGCATGAGTGACATGGACCAAATGCAAGTAAATAGCTGTGTTTACAATGTATATAAGAAGATACCCATTAAGGATTCTGTAAGGAGAAAAGGAGGAGAATAAGAATGAGAGGAGAGTTAACCCTGTGAAAAGAAGTGATAAGTATACAAATGAAGTCCTCAACAGTGTTAGAAACTGAAGAGAAGTTATAAAAGGTGAAGATCAAAAAAAAAAGGGAATATGAAAATTGGTAAAGTCACTTATGACTTCAGAGCAGTACTCAACCAAGGGCAATTTTTGCCTGCAATGGCATATTTGGCAATGCCTGGAGATATCTTCAGTTTTCAAAACTTTGAGGGTTCTACTGGCATGTAATGGGTAGGGTCAAGGATAATATTAAACATACAATGCACAAGACACCCACCACCACCAAAGAACTAAAGGACAATCTGTCAACAGTGGCAATGTTGAAAAATATCCTGTATATTACAGGAACTGAAATTATGAAATTGAGGAGTTTATGGACAGTGAGAAAATTAGTATCACAAGAAAAGGCTATTCTTTCAGAACTTGTTGCTTTGTAGGGAAAAAAAGGAACACGATGGAGAACTTTAGTATCAAGCAGGCAAAGAAAAAAAATATTTTTTACTTGTTTTTCTCAACGATGGAAGCTTGGTGGTACTGTAAACTGACAGTAATGAAGAGATGGAGAGGAAACCGAAGATAAAACAAAAGAACCATACTGATCAAATGCTGTTACATAGCAGGTCAGAGGTAAAAATCAAGAGGACTAGTAGAAAAGATTGCTTTGAAAGAATGCACACACAGAAAGTTATCTAAGACCAGAGGAAATGAAAGGACTGATGAGTAAAAACACAAACGTTTTGGGAGTGAGTGTCAAGGACAGGATGGATAATTTGAGGAGAGCATTTAAAGTTTATAGTCCGTGCCTGAGTTAAGCAGCTGGTCTGTGATCTACTTTCCCTGTTATGAGGGAAATGGAGTATACTTTCTGGAAAGTAAGAAGGCAGGTGACCTGGTGTAATCTCATTGTAAACATACTAACGAAATACCTCCTAGAAAACAAACTGGCAGACTAATTGGTTTTCACTAGTAAGAGAGCTCATCTATGTACTGCTTTTAACATAATGTATCTAATTATCTAGGGTTGCTTAAGAAAAATAAAACTGTAATACAGAAACTTCTGGGATATGGCCCAGGGAAAATGGTCATGTATGCTACACTACTGAAGATGAAATGGAGATATTTCATGTGGCCTAATGTTAAAACTTCAGGTTATCAGACAAAAGTTCTGGAGATATAATGTACAGCTTAGTGACTATAGTCAGAAAAAAAAATGGAGATGTTTTGTACCAATATGTAAATAAGGTGATTGAACACATTAACCAGTTCAAATCTCAACCAACAATCTGAGTCAGGGTGTATCAAGTAAAGAAAGGACATGGGGAGCTGGGAAGGTATTTCACATCTCTACCTGCTACATTTGTGCCTCTTGATGTCTAATTAAAGCTCTGATTCATGTGAGTCGCTCTTGACCAAATATTTCTTTGTGTTTCTCACTGGCGCACACACAGAAAGCACTGGGTAGTGCTAAAGACAACTAGTTAGATATTAAAATCATAACTTTATAAGGTAATTACAAATATATATAATCAAGAGCCTAAGAGACAAAGCCAAAAAAACATTGTTTCAGGTTGCATATAACAAGCTAAGAACAATAAAAGACAAACAAAAAAGACATTTTTAGAGCAAACTTTTAGCAATGAAGTGAAATGATCACTGTATTAAATTATAAAAGTGATAATAATGATAGCTACTCTAATTTAGGAATGATAAATTTAAACAAAGACATCATCACATAGCAAAAGTGTGAAGTATGCACGCACAACTCATTTGAAATTCACACCTTTTTAATCCTAACATTGCAAATATGATGGCTTGAGATAATTATATAAGTTTGTCTCAATTTTTAAATTATCTTTAAAAAAGTATCAATGTTAAAATATTTATATTTTTATATAAACTGGCCATAGAGCCTAATATTAGGCATAAGTCTACTATAATTGTATATTTCTTGAACTTGGAAGTCAAAATTTATGTATTTTTTAAATTAATATGTGTTTAACGTTATGTTTCAAAATGACATAATAACCTTAGGAAAAATAAATTTTTCTTTATTGTTTAAGTAGAATAATGTAAAAGCTTCAAATTCCAATGACTATCTCCTCAGAAAAAAGGAGTTATTTTACTCAAGGTCAATTCTGTGTTACAAATTGATTGTGCAGCTGTTCAGATGGTCACAGATTTGTCATGGATTCCGAATCAATAAATATTATCTCTCAGGCTATGAAAACTATACCAGCCCATGGGGTTACGTAAATAAGGCATAAAACAGTTTTCATTTCACAGAAAATTAAGATAATTTGATTCAATTAAAAACAAAATTATTATTTTTGCATTCTAACCTCAAGAATAAAAAGGTAAACTAACTTTATTTTCCAAATTTTTTTTTTATTTTTAGAAGGGATATAAACCATCTTATGGTTATCCTAGATGTTATATGGTTAATGAAAAAAATCTTTATTTTTTTTATAAAGATTTTTTTATTTATTCATGAGAAACACACACAGAGAGGCAGAGACAACAGGCAGAGGGAGAAGCAGGTTCCATACAAGGAGCCTGATGTGGGATTCGATCCCCAGTCTCCAGGATCACACCCTGGGCTGCAGGCGGCGCTAAACCGCTGCGCCACTGGGGCTGCCCTGAAAAAAAATCTTTAATTGCCTTCTACTACTGTTTTTCTCATTTTCTTGATAAATAGAAATAGAATGAAATATGTACTATTCTTAATAAAGGTTTTAAACATATATAATTCAATACTGCTAACAACATTATTGTTTATTGTTGTGTTCTGAATGTCTGGGTTCTCCTAAAACTCATATGTTGAAATACTGAAATGATGGTATTAGGACATGTATTAGGACATGGAGCCTCTGGGAGGTGCTTAATAAGGGTGGAGCCCTCCTGAATGGGATTATCGACTGTATAAAAGAGATTCCAGACAGCTCCCTAGCCCCTTCTGTTATGGGAGACACATTAAAAGGGTGCTGGTTATAATCCAGAAACAACTCTGGCAACTTTATCTTGGATTTCCAAGCCTCCAGACCTGTAAGATATAAACTTCTGTCATTTATAAGCTACTGAGTTTGGGATATTTTGTTAAAATGGTCCTTATGGATCAAGACACTTTCAGGAAAAAAATCACAAAGGAAAACTTAAGTGCTAGGCACATCTCATGTGTACTGCATAAAGACCAGTGGTAATAATTACGATACTGCAACTTTATTTACTCAAAGTGGTCTTCAAGTCACTAAGTCAGTTAACTCAATGAATAAGCTATTCATAATTCTGCGCACCAAACATACAAACTGTGACAGCTTCTAAATGAAAATGACTCATCCTCAAAAATAGAAAAAAATGAATGGAATATTTTATCCAATTATGCTTTCTTAAAGGCAATTCTGAATCTGCAAGTTTACAAAAAATGAAATGAATCAGGCTTGATAAAATATGCAAGGGAGTTTTTAAAATATCACTTTAGACATATTTGACCAAGAACTTGTATTTTTAATAGGTTCTCCAAAAACTATTTCTAATAATTGACTATTTATTTTCCTCCCTATATGTCCTGTCCATAACTATGGTACTGATATGATCCTGAAAACTATTAAACTATTCCATAGGCTGACAATCCTAAAATGAATTACATTTCTACTGGGAAAATGTCATAATTGGTATGATCTTGATTAGGGACTTAGCATCAAAAATCAGAGCTGTATCAAACAGTGATCATAAAAACAGGTGAATATTTGTAAAAGAAATTAAAATATCAAAAACGTGTATGAACACACCACATACAATGATTGTACTAAAAGCTTTAATTCATATCTATATGAGCATATGTCACAACCTAATCAACAATTATATCTTTAATTCACCCATATTTATTATATACCAGGCAGTATACTAAATGCTCTAAGAAATGCTAATATGTACAAAACTTCTTCCATTTAAATGAATGAGGTTTAATAGGCAAAATGAAACCTATTCATTCAAATAACTAAATAGTGGGTACCATATATGCGATACAAAATAGACATTGATAGGTATCATTAGTAACTAGAAAAATCGATAAAGGCATTAGGGTATTAATCTATAATTAATATACTAGTTATCAACAAGTGTAATTCAATGTTTAATGCGTGATACTTGTGATTTTCCTTCTTAAAATGCATGAGGATTAAGAAGAATGATTTGTGGTCTCCATTTCCTTACAAATATTAATGGCTCCCTTTTCTCAGTAAATGTCCTTGTAGTTTGCCATTATCTTTAATTCCATTGACAATGAGTTAAACTAAAAGCTGAGATCATTATTTTAACTCTTAAAAGCCAGTAACATTTTTTACATACTTGAAAGTCTCATTTAGGATTTCAGAATTGGGAGGAAACATTCATTGAACTAGATCTTCTAATTATGATCCTTCCTTTGCTCTTAATTTTGAGCTCCAACAACCTCCATGCCACAGAATATAAGTGTGAAAGTACATATACCAACAGGCCAGTGAGTTCATTTGCCTGGTAGATGGTAAAAGTGGGGTGTTTTGAATGGATTCTTTGAACATGAATGTACCTTTTTTTTCCCCACTGCCTCTTAGAGTTCCTTCAGCTAGGCCTCAGTGGTAGAAATTAGAAAAATATGTAAGTTGTTTATACATTTAATAATGTCAATTAAATATGCAAGCTAGACTCCATATAAATTAGGTGTACAAAAAAAATAAAATAAAATAAATTAGATGTACAGGAATTCACACATCCTGAATGTGATTCAGGATCAAACACCACCCCCATTGTGAATTTTAAAATAGAATTGTTAAATCTGTTACATTGACAAGATCATGTTAATGTCTCCCAAGCTAGAACTCTAATATCTTCCAGGCCTGTGTTTTTCATCTTTGTATCTTCAGGGTAGGTTCTCAAGAAATATTTATTTAAAGAAACTGTGAATAATTAGATAAATAAGTGAATCAATAAAGAATAAGTAATAAAGGAGAGAACAGGAGGCCCCAAAAGGAAAGTGAATGCACAGCAAAGTGCTTGGCTACTTAGCATAGGGTTTAATTAGTCTTAGACTACTTAACTATTGTCAGTAATACCTAAATTCTGGATTTCAACATGCCAAGAATTAAATATGACATGAGAAGCTAATAATCTGCAAGTAACTTTTTTTTTCCTCAAAATAAATATGGTCCATTCTTCCATCAAAGAAGTACTAGAGGTTATTTTGTTTGTTTTTTGTTTTTACTACCCCATTCACAGTTCCTACAAAAAGGCAGCAGGATGCCAAACTGAAAATAAGAGAAATTTCAAGGATGTCTTAATCTTTCTCAATCACCACAACCAGCTCAATGTGAGGCATAAATAACAGTCCATTAAAAGGAAGGCAGAAGACAAGTAGGAAATCTCAGTTAATTAAAAGAACTGAGATACACTAAGTTTTTTGAGAATATGATAGTCATTAGTGTCCACCAAATGTGTCTGAGTCTAAACCTTCCAGACACAAGGAAGAGACTGTACTTCCTAGAGCCTTTTGTGCCTAATTTGGGCCAAGTGATTAGATCTAGTCAATAAATTATGAGAGAAAGTGAAATGTGTCTCTCACAGGTCAAAGCATTTACTACTGCAATGAGAACCTCCAGAAATCTCTTTCTTGCCATGATAAAGGGCAATATTTGCAATGTTAGCTGGCTGAACAGCCTGGACACAGAATGAGACATTAAAGAGAACTCCCAGAATCTTCCACAACAAACATATAACCTGAGTGAGAAATAAATCCGTATTATAAAAGTCACTAAGGGATGCCTGGGTGGCTCAGCAGTTGAGCCTTTGGCTCAGGGCGTGATCCTGGAGTCCCAGGATCGAGTCCCACATCGGGCTTCCTGCATGGAGCCTGCTTTTCCCTCTGCCTATGTCTGCCTCTCTCTCTCTCTCTCTCTCTCTCTCTCTCTCTCTGTGTGTGTGTGTGTGTGTGTGTGTCTCGTGAATAAATAAATAAAATCTTTTTTAAAAAGTCACTAAGGGGATCCCTGGGTGGCGCAGCGGTTTAGCGCCTGCCTTTGGCCCAGGGCACGATCCTGGAGACCCGGGATCGAATCCCACGTCGGGCTCCTGGTGCATGGAGCCTGCTTCTCCCTCTGCCTGTGTCTCTGCCTCTCTCTCTCTCTCTCTCTGTGTGTGACTATCATAAATAAATAAAAATTAAAAAAAAAACTTTAAAAAAAATGTTTAAAAGTCACTAAGATTTGCAGGTTATTTGCTATCACATATCCTAGCTTATCTTTATTCATATACTCAGCCACTTTCCTTTCTGTAATAATGCCAGAGCCATTGTATTGTCCATTACATATGAATGTCCATTACATATGAATATATCCTCACATTAATAAATTTTTTTAGAGCAGGGTGATCTTACAAATATATATGGAGTTAAATGTCATTGTGTAAACAGCTGGAGAAATCATGACAAATCCTAAATTTATTCATTTATATACCACATTCTGAAGGGAAAGTTTCTAAAAAGAAAGCCTATTTCAAGAAAATCTTTTTAAAATATTTGGACTGTGTTATTTTATCAAGAAATAACTCAATAGAGGAAAATGAAGGAAAATCTTTAAAGCAGCTTGAATATATATAATAAATGTGAATGCTTAACAAATTTTTTCCAGATATATTTTGGTTTCCTGTAATAATTTAAGCCAACTCCAATTTCTTCTGAGCCACTGAAGCCAAGAGTTATTAATATATCCTCCCCTCTCCCTTCAAATTGAAATATCCCCATTCAAATATACAGAAAACACTGGAATCTAACTTATTAGAGTATACCCTTGGTCACTCAGAAACCCTTAGCATCTTAATAAATAAAGCCATATTCTATAGGTAAACTTAAATCCCCAAGAACTAGACAAAATACTTTGGTTCCTTCTAAATATGAATATCTTTTTTTGTGTGCCAAAGTTCCTTTCTAGATGAGATATCTTTCAGTTAAGATGTGGATACCATTCATTAGCATATCAATAAATACTACCACATTTTCAGTCCAGCACTAAATTTTCTTTTTTTTTTTTTTAATTTTGTTTCTTTTTGAAAAGTATCCCTTACAGAAGGATGCAGCCTCCACCTGCAGCAAGTTTTGGCTGCATTAACTGTGTTAACTTCATTACACAGAAATAATGCAAAGAGAATAAAAATAATTTTAAATCTATTACATTTTCCGCAAATCATCTAGGGTTTGAAGTTAGACAGAAAAAAAACCAACAACAACAACAAAGGTAGAATCCAAATCTAAATCCTTTCCCTGGGGGATCCCTGGGTGACTCAGCAGTTTAGCACCTGCCTTTGGCCCAGGGCATGATCTTGATGACCAGGGATCAAGTCCCACATCGGGCTCCCTGCATGGAGCCTGCTTCTCCCTCTGCCTGTGTCTCTGCCTTCTCTCTCTGTGTCTCTCATGAATAAATAAATAAAATCTTTTTAAAAAATAAAATAAAATAAATCCTATCTCTGCCACCTACTATCTGTATTTTGAGGCAAGATGCTTATCCTCTCAATGCTTTATTGCCCTCTTTTACAAATGGGATTAATAACAGCATCACTTGGTTCATAGTATAATAGTTTAGGGCTGGATATGATAATACATATGAAGCATTAAGAGCAGTCCCTTGGTCCAAATAAGTATTAAAAATACATATTACTATTATTATTGCACTAAAAGGAAAGAATAACTGAACATGAATTTCTTAAATACATTTGAATTATTTTAGAAGAATATAGAAAATGTGTGTCACTGTTCACACATAAAGCTATAATTTCTTAAGTATTTGTCATTTTTTCACATGTAACTAAAATTACTGAAGAGTCCTAACATTTGTTCCTTATTTTGCTATGAATTAAAGAATGTATTTTATGCATTTTGAATTCATGATTACACTGTGAATTAAAAGGATATTCATTGTGAAATCCAAAAGAAAACAGTGAAGTCATAAAATAATGTTTGGTAGGTTTCATATGGAAATTCAAGTGTCAGTATTTATTTCAAAAGTGTGACCTGTAAATCCAATGAACACATACAGTATTTTAACCAACTTTCTGTTCTTACAATGATAGCCCTTCCTCAACCATGGCAATGATGTATCCCTGCCATCTAGTGGAAGATCTATAGCACCACAGGTACAGGGACACTGAAAATTGTACAAAAAGCCTCAAATAAAAGAACAAAGTTGGTTTTTTCTGTTCTGACATTTTTATTTTAAATCTTGAAAGTGGATCTGGGAAGAAGAGTAATTTGTAATATAACAGTGAGAATTATTTAAATATATTATAAAAAACATGATTAAGAATATGTTAAAGGCCCAACTTTGGGGAAATCTAATGCCTAGTGTACAATTATTAATATAAATACATCTCTATGAAGGAAAAATGAAAATTTTGTGAAGACAAATGTTTCATACAAGTCATTAGCCATAACTTTCAATGCTGCACCAACTGGAAATCTTTTTTAACATATTCTTGCACTTAAAAATAGCAAGTATGGGCCACCTGGGTGGCTCAGTTTGTTGATCATCTGACTCTTGATTTTGGCTCAAGTCATGATCTCAGGGTCATGAGATTGAGCCTTCCACACAGGGCATGGGGCCTGCAGAAGATCTCTCTCCCTCTGCCCCTCCCTCCACCTCCCCCCTAACCTCACCCATGCACAAGTACGCTCTCTCTCTCAAAAAAACAAAACAAAACAAAAACAAACAAACAAAACGCAACAGGACTTTTCTCTATGTACAAATATACACACAATCAGTTTTTAGTATAATGGAAACAAAAAGCCTACTATCATTTATTGTTTTGTAGTTACAGATTTGCCCAAGATTAAGATTTGTCAAAACCTGACCTAACTGCTAGTACTTCAAGCACAATGGTTCTGCTATCACTCAGTGCTGCCTCAGTAATTTAATACTTCTTCACGATACAATTGTCAAAATTGGATGACCTATTTTCATTTGAAATCAAATCATCTAAAATATATAGACATAAAATATACAAGTAATTTAGTTTTGAGCATTTTTCACACATATCCATGAATAGGAAGATAGGTACGTAGGTAGACAGGTAGATAGATCATTTTTAGGAAACACTGTTAAGTACCAAGAGGCAAAAATATTGCTGAAAAAGTAAACATCTGTGAGAAAGTGAGCAAAGAGAACTCCAAAAGTCAAGCCCACCCCAATAGTTGTGAGACCTGAGCCTTTCTGGACCTCCTGGGCTGCAGTCCACTCCTCACCTCTTCCCAACCTGGCTTTATCTCTCACTGTGAAAAAGCATCATGCACATGCCTCTAAGACACCAAAGCCCCCAAGTGCAAGCTCAGACCTGACTCCTCTATACACACACTACCTTCACCCTTAACTGAAGGCTCCTGCAGTGTGGACCAGGAATCCAGAATCTTGTTTACCTAGAATGTGTCAAGCTTTGGATGGGTATTTTTTCTTGACCCCAAAGGCTCCTCATCCTGTGTAGATAGGCAACTATAAAAGGACAGGCAGAGCAGGTTCCACCAAGGGATGAATGGATGGTACTAGCCTAAGTGTGGTTTATAAATGGACATTTTTTAGAGTTGCTAGAGGGTAGAGAAAGATGGTGTAAAATAATGGTTATGGAAGGATATCCTCATGATCAGCTTTTTTTCTTAGCTTGTGCATTTCAGGGTCTTTTTCTTTCTAAAGAGAAAATATTAAACTTTCTATGGAAGCAAGGATAATAGGAATTAAGGGCAACCGTCATGGTGTGATAGTATCTGTCATGACACATAAGAGTCTCAAGCGAAGGCAGCCCCAGTGGCTCAGCGATTTAGCACCACCTTCAGCCCAGGGTGTGTGATCCTGGAGACCTGGGATCGAGTCCCACATCGGGCTCCCTGCATGGAGCCTGCTTCTCCCCCTGCGTGTGTCTATGCCTCTCTCTCTGTGACTCTCATGAATAAATAAATAAAATCTTTAAAAAAAAAAAAAAGTCTCAAGTGAAAACGTAGCCTAACTTGAGACATCAACTAAGGAGACCGATTTTCCCTTCAAATATGAAATATCTATTCTTTAGTCTGTTTTTTTTGTCAATCTGTTTTCATATTGCAAGAGGCACCAATATCTCAGTTCACATACATAATTATTTTATTAATGCAAGTATTTATGTATACTTACCATGCTGTTCATTTTTGAAGATGATGAACCTGCTCTTTGCTTTCTTAGACTATTTACTTCTTCTACATTTCCATCTTTTGGTTTCAAAACCATTCTGCTACTCCCTGCAGTTCCTTCAGATGAGGATCGCAGTCGCCTTTCTATAAATCTTCCTTCACGATATGGACTGAAGCTACTGGCAAGAACTATTAAAATAGATAAATAAAAATTAATACAAATGCTTAAATGTAGTTTTTATAAATTTTCCATTGAAAGAAAATGAGAAACTCTTAATGTCATTCAAAAATTCTCTACCATAGAAAATAAATTTTAATTAATAGTGTTAAATTTAGGTAACTTAATCATGTAATCACTTTGAGGTTCAAAACCTTGATAGTCATCCTTAACTTCTCCATACCTCACATAAATTACATAAGCAAATTCTGTCCTTATTACCTTCAAATTGTATACAGAATCTGATCACTTCCTACTACCTTCCCTACTAATACCCTGGAACAAACTGCAAATTGCATCAACCCTAACTTGAGTTACTCTAATACTTAACAGTCTCCTGTTTTTGCCTACCTCACCTGCTTCTCTCAAAAAAAAAAAAATCAAGCAAAAACAAAATAAACAAAAACCCACAGCTGCTTTCCACATGGTAACCAGAATGATACACTGAAGACATAAGTGGCATTGGTCATGACCATTCTTCTAGTCATAAAGTTGATATTTTCCCAATAGCTCATCAGTTTCCTTATGATATGACCTTACTCTGTTCCCTCATTAAGGGCCTCCCTATGTTCACCTGTCCACCTAACTTCACCTTGTGCTGAATTCTTCTCCTTCACTCGGCTGATTCTACAATTAATCTCCTGCCATTGCTAATATATGTGCAGTCCCGGGGCCTTTACCCCACAGTCTTTGTAGTTACACTTCTCTTAAATATTCGTATATCTTGCTCCCTAATCACCTTCAACTCTTTGCTAATATGTTACATTGATTAATACCCTGGTCATCATGCTTAAAAGGTCTTTATGAGACCCGAGGCCAAACTACAATGAACTATCAAAAAGTGAAATGAAGAAAACAATCCCACTTATAATATCATCAAAAAGGATAAAATATTTAGAAATAAATTTAACCAAGGTAGTGAAAGATTACTACACTGAAAACTATAAGACACTGATTAAGGGAGTTGAAGAAGGCATAAATAAATGTGTTGATAGATTGGAAGAATTAATATTGTTAAAATGTCCATACTAACAATATAATCCCTATCAAAATTATATGGCGTTTTTCACAGAAATATAAAAAACAATTCCACAAAAGAACCACAAAAGACCCCAAGTAGCCAAAGCAATCTTGACAAAGAACAAAACTGGAAGTGTCACATTTCCTGATTTCAAACTATAGTACAAAGCTATAGTAATCAAATAGTATGGTATTGGCATAAACACAGACACATGGATCAATGGTACAGAATAAAGGGCCCAGAAATAAAACCATCATATGTGAGCAATTAATTTTTGACAAAGAGTCCAAGCATATACAATGCAAAAAGGATAGGCCCATCTTATAGCGTACAAAAAACCATCTCAAAGGACTGAAGGTGAAAAATCATAGGAAAAAAGAATAGGGGTAATAAGCTCCTTGACATTATTAGTCTTGGCATTGACTTTGGATTTCGTAACAAAAGCAAAACCAACATAAGCAAAAATAAACAAATGTGACTATTTCTAAGTGAAAAGCGTCTGTAAGGGATCCCTGGGTGGCGCAGTGGTTTGGCGCCTGCCTTTGGCCCAGGGCGCGATCCTGGAGACCCGGGATCGAATCCCACATCGGGCTCCCGGTGCATGGAGCCTGCTTCTCCCTCTGCCTATGTCTCTGCCTCTCTCTCTCTCTCTGTGACTATCATAAATAAAAATTTAAAAAAAACAAAAAAAACAAAAAAAAAGAAAAGCGTCTGTAAAAAAAAGTAATCACCAATGAAAAGGCAAACCATGTGATAGGAGAAAATATTTTAAAATAACATAACTTATAAGGGGTTAATATCCAAAATATATAAGGAACTCATACAACTCAATAGAAAATAATAATGAACTGATATAAAATTCACAAAAAGCCTAAATAGACATTTTTCCCCCAAAAGATAAAAAATAGCCAACCAGTACATGAAAAGGTGTTCAACATCACTAATCATCAGGGAAATGTAAATCAAAACCACAAGAGATACCACATCACACCAGTTGGGATGGCTATTAGTAAAAAGTCAAAAGATAACAAGTGTTGTCAAGACTGTGAAGAAAAAGAAACCTTTATACACTGATAGTGGGAATGTAAACTGGTACAGACCCTATGGGAAAAAGTATGCAGTTTCTTCAAGAAATCAAAAATAAAGTTACCATATGATCTAGGAATTCCATTTCTGGAAATACATCCAAAGGAAAAGAAAACATCATCTCAAAGAGATATCTGTACCCCAATGTTTACAACAGCATTGTCCATAATAGCTAAGGTATGGAACAATCTAAGTGTCCATCAATAATGAATAGATAAAGAGCTCAACTTCATATTATTATTTTTTCTACTGTTTTTATTTTTATTTATCTACTTTTTTGTTTTTTATTATGTATATTTCTATTGGAGTTCCATTTCCCAACATACATTATACCACTCAATGCCCATCCTGTCAAGTGCCTCCATCAGTGCTTGTCATCCAGTCACCCCATCCCCCTGCCCACCACCCCTTCCACTACCCCTTGTTTGTTTCTCAGAGTTAGGAGTCTCTCAAGTTTTGTCACACTCTCTGATTTGTCCCATGCATTTTCTCTCCTTTCCCCTATAATCTCTTTCACTATTTTTTTATATTCCCCATATGAGTGAAACCATATAATAATGATTGTCCATATAATATAATATAATGATTGTCCTTCTCCAATTGACTTACTTCACTCAGCATAATACCCTCCAGCTCCAACCACGTTGAAGCAAATAATGGGTATTTGTCCTTTCTAATGGCTGAGTAATATTCCACAGTATATATGTATGTATGTATATACTTACATACATATATATACATATATATATATATACACACACACACATACATACATACATATACATACCACACGTTCTTTATCTATTCATCTTTCAATGGACACCAAGGCTCCCTCCACAGTTTGGATATTGTGGACATTGTTGCTTTATTTTTTTTTTAAAGATTTTATTTATTTATTCATGAGAATGCACAGAGAGTAGAGAGAAAGAGGCAGAGACACAGGCGGGAGAGAGAAGCAGGCTCCATGCAAGGAGCCTGACATGGGATTCGATCCTGGGTCTCCAGGATCGCGCCCTGGGCCAAAGACAGGCACTAAACTGCTGCGCCACCCAGGGTTCCTGACATTGTTGCTTTAAACATTGGGGTGCAGGTGTCTCAGCTTTTCCTGGATCTGTATCTTTGGGGTAAATCCCCAGTAGTGTAATTGTTGGGTAGTAGGGTAGCTCTATTTTTAACTCTTTGAGGAATGTTCACACAGCTTTCCAGAGTGGCTGTACCAGTTCACATTCCCACCAACAGTGCAAGAGTGTTCCCCTTTCTCCACATCCTCTCCAGAATTTCTTGTTTCCTGTCTGTTAATTTTGACCATTCTCACAGGTGTGAAGTGGTATCTCATTGGAATTTTGATTTGTATTTCCCTGATGGCAAGTGATGCAGAGCCATTTTCTCATGTGCTTGTTGGCCATGTGTACATACGTCTTCGGTGAAATTTCTGTTCATGACTTTTGCCCATTTCATGAGTGGATTGTTTATTTCTTGGGTATTGAGTTTAATAAGTTCTTTATACATCTTGGATACTAGCATTTATCTGATATGTCATTTGCAAGTATCTTCTCCCACTCTGTTGGTTGTCTTTAGTTTTGTTGACTGTTTCTTTTGTTGTGCAGAAGCTTTTTATCCTGATTAAGTATCAATAGTTCATTTTTGCTTTTGTTTCCCTTGTCTTCATAGATGTATCTTGACACAGCTTTGTAGTACAACCTGAAATTCAGCATTGTGATGTCCCTAGCTCTGGTTTTCTTTTTCAATATTCCCCTGGGTATTCGGGGTCTTTTCTGATTCCACACAAATCTTAAGATGATTTGTTCCAACTCTCTGAAGAAAGTCCATGGTATTTTGATAGTTATTGCATTAATGTATAAACTGCCTTGGGCATTGACATTTTCACGATATTAATTCTTCCAATCAATGAGCATGGAATATTTTTCAATCTCTTTGTGTCTCCCTCAATTTCTTTCAGAAGTGTTCTATATTTTTTAGAGTATACATCCTTTACCTCTTTGGTTAGGTTTATTCCTGGGTATCTTATGGTTTTGGGTGCAATTGTAAATGGGATTGATTCCTGAATCTCTCTTTCTTCAGTCTCACTGTTAGTGTATAGAAATGCTACTAATTTCTGGGAATTGATTTTGTATCCTGTGACATTGCTGAATTGCTATATGAGTTCTCTATCTTGGAATAGAGTCCTTTGGGTTTTCTGTATAGAGTATCATGTCATCTGCAAAGAGGGAGAGTTTGGCTTCTTCATCTTTTCTTTCTTTTTGTTGCCTTATTGCTGAGGCTAGGGCTTCTACTACTATGTTGAATAACAGTGGTGAGAGTGGACATCCCTGTCGTTTTCCTGATCCTAGGGGAAAGGCTCTCAGTTTTCCCCACTGGGAATGATATTTGCTGTAGACTTTTTATAGATGACTTTTAGGTTGCTGAGGAATGTTTTCTCTATCCCTACACTCTGAAGAGTTTTAATCAGGAATGGATACTGTATTTTGTCAAATGCTTTCTCTGCATCTATTGAGAGGATCATATCATTCTTGTTTTTTCTCTTGTTGATGTGAACACATTGATTGTTTTACCAGTGTTGAACCACCTTTGCATCCCGGGGATAAATACCACTTAGTCATGGTGAATAATCTTCTTAATGTACTCTTAGATACTATTGGCTAATATCATGTTGAGAATTTTTGCATCTGTGTTCATCAGGTATATTGGTCTATAATTCTCCTTTGGTGAGGTCTTTGTCTGGTTTTGGAATCAAGGTAATTCTGGCCTCATAAAACGAGTTTGGAAGTATTTCGTCCCTTTCTACCCTTCGGAACTGAAATAATACCTATTATTTCTTCCTTAAACGTTTGATAGAATTCCCCTGGGAAGCCATCTGGCCCTGGACTTTTGTGTCTTGGGAGGTTTTTGATGACTGCTT
Source organism: Vulpes lagopus (assembly GCF_018345385.1). NCBI lineage: Eukaryota > Metazoa > Chordata > Mammalia > Carnivora > Canidae > Vulpes > Vulpes lagopus. Next base: position 89,231,138 of record NC_054829.1, on the reverse strand, counting down.
CAATTTCCTCCCTGGTTGTTGGCCTGTTCAGCTTTTCTATTTCTTCCTGTTCCAGTTTTGGTAATTTGTGGTTTTCCAGAAATGCATCCATTTCTTCTAGATTGCCTAATTTGTTGGCAGATAGCTGCTCTAATACATTTTTAAAATCATTTTATTCCCTTGGTATTGGTTGTGATCTCTCCTCTTTCATTCACGATTTTAGTAATTTGAGTCTTTTCTGTTTTCTTTTTAATAAGGCTGACTGGGTGTTTATCTATCTTATTAATTCTTTCAAAGAACTAGCTCCTGGTTTTGTTGATCTGTTCTACAGTTCTTCTGGTCTCTATTTCATTGAGTTCTGCTCGAATCTTTATTATCTCTCTTTTTCTGCTTGGTGTAGGTTTTATTTGCTGTTCTTTCTCCAATTCCTTTAGGTGTGAGGTTAGCTTGTGTATTTGAGTTTTTCCAATTTTTTTGAGGGAGGTTTGTATTGCAATGCATTTCTCCCCTAGGACCGCTTTTGCTCTATCCCAAAGATTTTGAATGGTTATATCTTCATTTTCATTAGTTTCCATGAATCTTGTAAATTCTTCTCTAATTTCCTGGTTGACCCATTCATCTTTTAGTAGGATGGTCATTAGCCTCCACGTGTTTGAGTTTCTTCCAAATTTCTTCTTGTGATTGAGTCTAGTTTCAAAACATTGTGGTCTGAAAATATGTAGGGGACAACCCCAGTATTTTGGTATCAGTTGAGACCTGATTTGTGACCCAGTAAGCTCTATTCTGGAGAAAGTTCCAGGTGCACTTGAGAAGAATGTGTATTCAGTTGCGTTTGGATGGAAAGTTCTGTATGCATCTGTGAAACCCATCTAGTCCAGAGTATCATTTATGGTCCTTGTTTCTTTGGTGATGCTCAGCTTAGAAAACCTGTCATTTACAGAAAGTGCAGTGTTGAAGTCTCCCAGTATTAGTGTATTATTATTTAAGTATGTCTTTACTTTGGTTATTAATGGATTGATATACTTGGCATCTCCCACATTAGGGGCATAAATATTCATGATTGTTAGGTCTTCTTGTTGGATAGACCCTTTAAGTATGCTATAGTGTCCCTCTTCATCCCTTACTACAGTCTTTGGGATAATGGGATAAATTTTACTTTATCTGATATGAGGATTGCTACCTCAGCTTTCTTTTGAAGACCATTTGAATGGTAAATGGTCTACCAACCTTTCATTTTCAGGCTGGAGGTGTCCTTAGGTCTCAAATGAGTCTGGGAGACAGCATATGGATGGGTCTTGCTTTTTATCCAGTCTGAAACCCTGCATCATTTGATGAGATCATTTAGCCCATTCACATTCAGAGTAACTATGGAAAGATATGAATTTACTTACTGTCATCGTAATACGTATTCAGTCTCTGCTTTTGTGGATTGTTTCTTTGGGCTCCCTCTTTCTTTTACAGGGTCCCCCGTAATATTTCTTGCAGAACTGGTTTGGTGGTCACATATTTTTTCAGTTTCTGCCTATCCTGGAAGGTCTTTCTCTCTCCTTCTGTTCTGAATGACAGTGTTGCTGGATAAAGTATTCTTGGCTGTATATTCTTCTCATTTAGTACCCTGAATATATCATGCCTGCCCTTTCTGGCCTGCCAGGTTTCTGTGGAGAGGTCTGCTGTGAATCTAATATTTCCCCATGTAAGTTAAGAATCTCTTGTCTCTCACTGCTTTAAGGACTTTCTCTTTGTCTTTGGAATTTGCAGGTTTCACTATTAAACATCGAGGTATTGAACGTTTTTTATTGATTTTGAGGGGGGACCTCTCTATCTCCTGGATCTGAATGCCTGTTTCCCTCCCCAAATTAGGGAAGTTCTCAGCTATGATTTGTTCAAATATGCTTTCTGACCCTCTGTCCCTCTCGGCGCTCTCTGGAACACCAATTATACATAGATTTTTCCTTCTCAGGCTATCATTTATTTCCTGAAGCCTTTCCTCATGGTCTTTTGTTTTCCTTTTTTCCTCAGCTTCCTTCTTTGCCATCAACTTGTCTTCTATGTCGCTCACTCTCTTCTACCTCATTAACCCTCGTCGTTAGGACATCCAGTTTGGATTGTATCTCACTTAGTTGATTTTTAATTTCGGCCTGATTAGATATAAATTCTGCAGTCATGAAGTCCCTTGACTTTATGCTTTTTCCAGAGCCACCAGTAGCTTTATAATTGTTCTTATGAATTGGCTTTCTAACATTGAATTATAATCCATATTCTGTAACTGTGGCAGAGAGTACTATTTCTGATTCTTTCTTTTGTGGTGAGTTCTTCCTTCTAGTAATTTTGCTCAGTGCAGAGTGGCTGTATGAGTGGGCTGAGTCAAGAATATCAACCATGACCTAAGTAAATTTCACCCTAGATGATTCTGATGAGGTCAGAGACCAGAAAATTAAAACAAAGATCAGAACAAAATAAAAGGATCACTAAAATGAAAAACAAATCTTAAAACAAAGTAGTAAAAAATAAAAAGCCAGGAATCCCAAAGAAGAAGAAAAGGAAAAAAAAAAAAAAGAAGAAAAGGAAAATGAAAAAAAGAAGAAAAAAATGCAAAAGTAAAGAGTAAAAAAGAAAAAAAGTAAAGAAAAAAGAAGAAAATAAAGGGGTGGAACTGGGAGATGGTGGTGGTGAAAAAGTTGTAGTGGAGGGAGAATGTAGTCTACCTGAGGGGTCCTAGAGGGCAATCCTCAGGCTTCTGAGTCTATTAAGTTTCGTATGTTAGAAGATGCTCAGTCCCAAATTTACATAAACCAGAAATACTTGTAAAGAGCCCCACCATTGACCACCAAAACATAAATGAGATAAAAGAGAGGGGCAGAATGAGAATGAAGAGAGAATATAATCTCATGGAATGAACCAGTATGGAATACCACTTGGTTCTGGGTGCATGCTGGTCATTTTAGAAGGTATTAACTTCCACTATTGTAGAACAAAATGAGGCAGAGAAAACAAGAAACACAAAACAAAACAAAACAAAAAAAACAAAAAACAAACAAAAGAAAACCATATCTCCCAAAAATTAAATTGAGTATAAAAATATAAGATGTGTAATTGTAGAAATATAAAATATGAAATATGAAAGTCAAAAAGGAGGAAATTTTAAAATGAAGCAGTGGTAAAATATTGTAGTTAAGGTGGAGAAAGAGAAAAAATATTGGAAATTTTTAGTCTGATTTAAAATAAGTTGTACTGGAAAAAGGGAAAAGGGGGGGAGGGGGTACCCTCTGGTTCTATATACTGTAAATCCCTTGACTTCCCCTGGAGCTTTCCAGCACTGCTGGGTCAAGAACTCGCTCTTCCCCTGTTCTTCCAGTTGGTCTTCTGGGGAAGGGGCCTGCTGTGCTGATTCTCAGGTGTGTGCACCTGGGGGAGCTGTCCCGCCCCCCGCCAGGTGGATGGCTCAGTGGGAACTGTTGACCCCATGAGGCTCCTGTTCCCTGGCGGCCCCGCCCCTCACAGACACAGTGACACAAGGAGGAACAACACTGGTGGTGGCCAAGTCTCCAGCCCTGGAGTCAGCTCCCCCAGTAACCACCCGCAGCTCCCAGTCCGCACTGGCCTAGATGCTCCCAGGGCAGGGGGCACTAAACTGCATACCTTGGGGGCACCCGGCGGCAGGAGAGTCCTCGCTGTCCTGGGCCCTCCTCGCCTCCGCCTGTCCTGGAGGAGCTCAGAATCCCGGCTGTGTCCCCCTGCGCCCTGGGGTCTGGGGCCTGCACCGCTGGAATCGCACTCCCGGCGCTCCCGGCCTGTGGCTCCAAAGGCAGCAGGGCGCAGCCCCCTCCGCCCGGAGCCCCCGCCTGACCCCCGGCTTCTCCCCGAGGCCCTGCCGGGCGCTCCAGCCCTTTATCGAGATCGGCCGCGGGGTGTGGGGCGCTCTCCCCCAGGCGCACCTCCTCTGTTAGTGACTCCGGGAGACCGGAGGCCCCACCGCCCCTCCTGTGTGATCCTACTCAAGTTCCGAGTTCCCCAGTGAGCGCCTCTCCGTCCGGGAAGAATCTGGTGCAGATTTTTAAGGTTCCCGCTTCTCCGGGGCTGGGCTTTCCTGTCCGGAGGCTCTCACCACCTGGCCTTAGCCTGGCTCCTCGCGGGGCCCCTCCCCACTGGATTCTTTTTTTATTTTATTTTTTTCTTCCTACTTACCTTCCTAGATGCAAAAATCCTTCTCTCTGTAGTGTTCCAGCTGTTCTCTCTTTAAATCTCAGGTCGGATTCGTAGGTGTTCAGAATGATTTGAAAGTTATCTAGGTTAAGTTGGTGGACCAGGTAAGTTGAAGATCCCTATTGCTCTGTCTTCTTGCCCCACCTCTCTCATATTATTATTTTTGATATGACTATCCACCTCAGGCATTGACACATGTATTAAATACTAGCTTACACATCCTCCATAATAAATTCAGAGTTATGGAATTTAGTGTACATAGCAACTCTCACATAAAATACATTTACTTAACTTGTTTTAAAATACTGAATTTCCAAATTATAAAATCCTTATGAATGGTATAAGAACCTCTCCACATAATGAAGGAAGGATACTACTGTCTTTTCCTTAATATTATCAGCTTATTTGCCTATCCCTCTCTATTTCACAAGTTGTAGATAACATGAATAAAGAGCTATTGTCCTAATAACAGGCAACATCTTATGAAATTCATCAAAATGACTTTAATGTGTTAAATGGCTCACAAATAGGATTTTAGTCAACAGATTAACAGCAAGATATTATCATAGATATAAATATATACCGTATTCAATTTGATATTGAGGCAAATGATTTTTTTCTAAATCAGAACTAGATATAATCAGGGTAAGTACATTTCTATCCTTTTATTGGTGCTATTTCTTTTAAAAACTGCCTAAATTCCAACTTGAGATCCACTATTTGCTGAGTATGATTTCATAAAGTTATTTAACTTAATCCTCAAATATTAATAACTGTATATAAAATTTTGGTTAAGATTAAATGACACTTCCTTGATGAACACTAAGTAAGGTAAGGAATTGATGAATCATTATATTGTATAGCTGAAACTTATATAACATTGTATGTTAAGTACACTGGAATTAAAATTTTTTAAAATAGATTTGAGAGGCAAGATGACAGAAGAGTAGGGATCTTCATTTCACCTGGTCCCCCAAATTTAGCTGGATAACTTTCAAACCATCCTGAGCATCTATGAATTCAACCTGAGATGTAAAGAGAAAATAGCTGAGAATGCTACAGAGAGAAAAGTGATTGCTTCTGACAAGGTAGGAAGGCAGAGAAGAGGAAGGGAGGGGATATATTAGAAGATAAACTTTGGGGGATGGAGCCTTGGAAAGCCACTGCAGGAAAGCAGCACAGCCGTGCAATCCAGAACTTTAGAAATCTGTGCCTGTAATTGTCTTCCCTGACTGAAAAGCGCTTAGGGGGTTAACTGAGCAGGATCACAGGAGGGGCAGTGAAGTCTCAATATTCCTGGAGATGCAGAATAGGGGTGCCGGGGAGAAAGCTCACAGCTTTCTTTCTTTTTCAACTGTGGTTGGATGGCAGAAAGCAGCACCCCTCCTGGGGCACCTGGGAGAGGCGGGTGGGATACGCAGGCTAGCAGCTGAGTTCTCTGTACTCCAGAGCCCATAAGAGGACAGAACCAGGCAATCCTCCCTTCCTTCACGGACAGGCAGAATGGGGAGGGATCAAACCGGTGAAACCTCTCCTACTGCTAGGTGCACTTCAATCTGTACAAATCAGTGCCCTCACATCCGCCTGCAGGAGGATCTAAGCCAGTGTGCACTGAGACTACAGTGCCCTAGACACAGGGAGCTCTTCGCTCCAGGGCAGCAGATCTGACCCCTGTCATTTTTCCTTTTTCTCCTTTCACTTGGAAGAGGCCCAGCCTCTATAGAACAAAGGCCTCACAGTACAAACAGCTTTACATGGAGCCCTGCCACCTGGCAAGGGGCAAGGCATCTCTGCCCAGGCACAGACACCCGAGAATCAGCGCAACAAGCCCCTCCCCCAGAAGATCATCTGGAAGAACAGGGGAACAGCAAGTTCACTGACCAAGCAGCACTGGAAAGCTCCAGGACTGAGGGAAAATAGTACATAGAACTCAGGGTTTTTTCCTTATGATTCATTTATCTTTCAGGTTAAAAATTTCCAATATTTTTTCTCTTTTCCTGCCTTAGCTACAATATTTTATCAACTCCTCATTTTTAAGTGTTTTCCTTTTTGACATTCATATTTTTATAATTACATGTCTTAGATATATTCTTCATTTTTGGATTCCTTTCAATGAATTCAATTTAATTTTTATAGATATGTAACTTATAGTGGGTTTTTTTTACTTGTTTTGTTTTATAAATGTGGAAGTTAGTACTTTCCAACATACAGAACAAAATACACTCATAACCAATGGAGCAAACTATTGGTCCATTATGTGAAACTATATTCTCTTCCCCTTCCCACTCTGCCCCACTCTTTTATCTTGTTTCTGTCTTTGTGGTTGCTGTTGTGTCTCTCTATAAGTTTTGCTGGTTTATATAAATTTGGAATTTAGCATCTCATAACATACAGAACAAAATACACTCAGAACCAAGGGGATCACCTTTTAGGTCCATTCTGTGAGACTATTTTTAATTTTGCCCACGTCTTCCTCCCCACCTTTTTGTTTTTTTAATTTTTACTATTTTTTTGGTTTTGTTTTTCACTTTCATGGTCTTTTTGTTTTGTTTTCTTTTTCTTTTATTTTCTGGTCCCTATCTCTTCGGAATTTTCTAGGATGTATTTTACTTGGGTTGTGGTTGATATTTTTGACTCTGTTCACTCATACAGCCATTCTGCACTGGACAAAATTACTAGAAGGAAGAATTCACCACAAAAGAAAGAACTGGAAGAAATACTCCCTGCTACAGACATAACTGATAGGGATTTAAGTAGCACATCAGAGATACAATTCAGAGGTACAATTATAAAATTACTGGTGGCTCTGGTGAAAAAAGCATAAAGGTCTCTAGAGATTCTCTTACTGTAGAATTGAGATCTAATCAGGCTGAAATTAAAAATATTTTAACTGAGATGCAGGCTAAACCGGATGCTCTAACTGCTAGGGTTAATGAGGTAGAAGAGTGAGTGAGTGACATAGAAGACATGTTGATGGAAAGGAATGAAACTGAGGAAAAAAAGAGAAAAACAATTAAGAACCCATGAGGAGAGGCTTCAGGAAATAAATGACAGTTTGAAAAGAAATAATATCTTATTGGGATTCCAGAGGATGGAATCCCAGAGAGAGAGAGAGGAACACAGTATATTTGAACAAATAATAGCTGAGAACTTCCCTAATCTGGTGAAGGAAACAGGCATACATATCCAAAAGATAGATGGTGCCCCCCAAAAAATCAACAAAGACTGATCAACACCCTGACATACAATAGTGAGGTTTGCAAATTTCAGAGATAAACAGAAAATCCTAAAAGCAGCTTGAGACAATAACTTATATGAGGAGAAATAACAGATTCACAGCAGACCTATCCACAGAGACCTGGCAGGCCAGAATGGGCTGGCATAATATATTTACAGTACTAAACAAGAAAAACATGCAGCCAAGAATACTTTATCCAGCAAAGCTGTCATTTAGAATAGGAGATAAAGAGTTTCCAGGATAGATAGATACTGAAAGAATATGTGACCACCAAACCAGCTCTGCAAGGAATATTAAGACGAACCCTATGAGCAAAGGAAGGAGCCCAAAGAAATAACCCACAGAAACAGGGACTGTATAGGTAATACTATGACATTAAACTCATATCTTTCAATTGTTACTCTGAATGTGAATGGACTAAATGATCCAGTCAAAAGACACAGAGTATGGGAATAGATTAAAAAAAAAAAAAAAAAAGGAAGACCCTACAAGGATGCCTAGATGGCTCAGTGGTAGAGCATTTGCCTTTGGCTCAGGTCCTGACCCTGGGGTCCTGAGATCAAGTACCACATCATGTTCTCCACAGGGAGCCTACTTCTCCCTCTGACTATGTCTCCGCCTCTCTCTGTATCTCTTATGAATAAATAAAAAAACAAGACCCACCTATATGCTATCTACAAAAGATTCATTTTAGACCTAAGGACACCCCCAGACTGAAAATGAGAGAGTGGAGAACCATTTACCATGCAAATGAGCCTCAAAAGAAAGTTTGGGTAGCAATCCTCATATCAGATAAATAAGATTTTAAACCAAAGACTGCAATGAGATGAGGAAGGACACTATATCATAATTAAAGGATATGTTCAACAAGAAGACCTAACAATTATGAATATTTATGCCCCTCATGTGGGAGCAGCCAAGTATAGCAATCTATTAATAACCAAAGTAAAGAGATACATAGATAATAATACATTAATAGTAGGAGACTTCAACATGGCCCTCTCGGCAAAAGAAACAAGGGCCTTGAATGATACACTGGACAAAATGGATTTCAGAGATACAGAATATTCCATCATAATGCAACTGAATACACATTCTTCTCAAGTGCACATGGAACTTTCTACAGAATAGACCACCTACTGGGTCACAAATCAGGTCTCAAAGGAGAACAAAAAATTGGGATTATCCTCTGCATATTTTCAAACCACAACACTTTGAAACTAGAACTCAATCACAAGAAGAAATTTGGAAGAAATTCAAACACTTAGAGGTTAAAGAGTATCCTATTAAAAGATGAATATGAATGGGTCAACCAGGAAATTAGAGAAGAATTTTAAAAGATTTATAAAAACTAATGAAAATGAAAGTACAACCATTCAAAATCTTTGGGAAACAGCAAAAGCAGTCCTAAGAAGGAAGCACATCTCAATACAAGCCTCTCAAAAAATTGAAAAAATCTCAAATACACCAGCTAACCTTGCACCTAGAGGAACTAGAGGAAGAAGAGCAAATAAAGCCTAAACTAAGCAGGGGAAGAGAGAAAATAAAGATTCAAGCAGAACTCAATGAAATAGAGACCAGAAGATCTGTAGATCACTGAAACCAGGAGCTAGTTCTTCAAAAGAATTAGTAAGATAGATAAACCCCTAGCAAGACTTATTAAAAAAGAAAAAAGACTCAAATTAATAAAATCATCAATGAAAGGAGATAGATATAACAACCAATACCAAGGAAATACTAATGATTTTTAAAATGTATTCTGAGCAACTATATGCCAACAAATTAGGCAATCTGGTAGAAATGGATGCATTTCTCAAAACCTACCAATTACCAAAACTGAAACAAGAATAGAAAACCTGAACAGGCTAATAACCAGTGAAGAAATTGAAGCAGTCCCCAAAAACCTCCCAAGACACAAAAGTCCAAGGCCAGATGACTTCCCAGGGGAATTCTACCAAACATTTAAAGAATAAATAATAACTATTATACTAAAGCTGTTTCAAAGAATAAAATTGAGGGAATACTTCCCAACTCATTTATGAGGCCAGCATTACCTTGTTCCCCAAACCAGACAAAGACTCCACCAAAAAGAAGAATTATAGACCAATATTCCTGATGTAAATGGATGCAAAAATTCTCACCAAGATACAGGGTCCAACAGTACATTAAGAAGATTATTCACCATGACCCAATGGGATTTATCCCCTGGATGCAAGGGTAGTTCAACACTCATAGAACAATAAACATGATAGATCACATCAATAAAAGAAAAGACAAGGACCATATGATTCTCTCAATAGATGCAGAGAAAGCATTTAACAAAATGTAGAATCCATTCCTGATTAAAACTCTTCAGTGTACGGATAGAGGGAACATTCTTCAACATCTTAAAGGCCATATATTAAAAGCCCACAGTGAATATCATTCTCAAAGGGAAAAATTGAGAGCCTTTCTTCTAAAATCAGGAACACAACAGGGATGTCCACTCTCATCACTGTTATTTAACATAGGACTAGAAGTCCTAGCCTCAGCAATCAGGCAACAAAAATAAAAGGCACTCAAATTGGCAAAGAAGAAGACAAACTCTCCCTCTTTGCAGATGACATGATACTCTATAAAGAAAACCCAAAAGACTCTATCCCAAGATTACTAGAACTCATATAGCAATTTGGCAATGTGGCAGGATACAAAATCAATGCCCAGAAATCAGTGGCATTTCTATACACTAACAATGAGACTGAAGAAAGAGAGATTCAGGAATCAATCCCATTTACAATTGCACCCAAAACCATAAGATACCCAGGAATAAACCTAACCAAAGAGGTAAAGGATCTATACTCTAAAAAATATAGAACACTTGTGAAAGAAATTGCGGAAGACACAAAGAGATGGAAAAACATTCCATGCTCATGGATTGGAAGAATAAATATTGAAAAAATGTCTATGCTACCCAGAGCAATTTACACGTTCAATGCAATCCCTATCAAAATACCATGTACTTCTTCCTTCACAGAGCTGGAACAAATAATCTTAAGATCTGTTTGGAACCAGAAAAGACCCTGAATAGCCAGAGAAACGTTGAAAAAGAAAACCAAAGCTGGGGTCATCACAATGCCTGACTTCAAGCTGTGATCATCAAGACAGTATGGTACTGGCACTAAAACAGACACATAGGTCAATGGAAAAGAACAGATTATCCAGAAATGGACCCTCAATTCTATGGCCAACTCATCTTCTACAAAGCAGGAAAGACTATCCACTGGAAAAAAAAAGACAGTCTCCAATAAATGGTGCTGGGAAAACTAGCCACATGCATAAAAATGAAACTGGACCATTCTCTTACACCACAAAGATAAATTCAAAATGGTTGAAAGATGTGAATGTGAGACAAGAATCCATCAAAATCTTAGAGGAGAACACTGCCAACAACTCTTTTGAACAAGGCCACAGCAACTTCTTACAAGACACATCTACAGGGATCTCTGGGTGGCGCAGCGGTTTGGCGCCTGCCTTTGGCCCAGGGCGCGATCCTGGAGACCCGGAATCAAATCCCACGTCGGGCTCCCGGTGCATGGAGCCTGCTTCTCCCTCTGCCTGTGTCTCTGCCTCTCTCTATCTCTCTGTGACTATCATAAATAAATAAAAATTAAAAAAAAAATTAAAAAAAAAAAAAGACACATCTACAAAGGCAAGGGAAACAAAAGCTAACATGAACTACTGGGACTTTGTGAAGATCAGAAGTTTCTGCCCAGCAAAGGAAATAGTCAACAATACTAAAAGACAACCTATAGAATGGGAGAAGATATTTACAAATGACATGACAGATAAAGGGCTAGTATCCAAGATAGATGGATACTTGATAAAGAACTTATCAAGGGCAGCCCAGGTGGCTCAGTGGTTTAGCGCCGCCTTCAGCCCAGGGCGTGATCCTGAAGACCCAGAATCAAGTCCCACATCGGGCTCCCTGCATGGAGTCTGCTTCTCCCTCTGCCTGTCTCTCTGCCTCTCTCATGAATAAATAAAATCTAAAAAAAAAAAAAAAACTTATCAAACTTAACACCCAAGAAACAAACAATCCAGTCAAGAAATGGACAGAAGACATGAACAGACATTTCTCCAAAGACTTACCCATGGCCAACAAGCACATAAGAAAATGCTCCACATCACTAACCATCAGGGAATACAAATCAAAACCACAAGATACCACCTTACACCAGTGAGAATGGCAAAAATTAACAAGACAGGAAACAAGAAATGTTGGAGAGGATATGGAGAAAGGGGACCCTCTTCCACTGCTGGTGAGAATGCAAGCTGGTGCAGCCATTCTGGAAACAGTGTGGAGTTCCTCAAGAAGTTAAAAGTAGAGCTACCCTATGACCTAGCAATTGCACTACTAGGTATTTATCCCAAAGATATAGATGTAGTGAAACTACAGGATACCTGCACCCCAATGTTTATAGCAGCAATCCACAATAGCCAAACTGTGGAAGGAGCCACGATGTCCTCTGACAGATGAATGGATAAACATGTGGTACTGTTGGCAAATGAATGTATAATTTTTTTAATCTTTTTTAAAAAATAATTTTTAAAAAAGATTAAATGAAATGCACGCAAATTGCTTCATGATTATCTTGTCTATAAAATGGTTTACTATAATAGAAGTGATTACAATCATCTGAGAATTTGATGAATTAATGTATCCAAAGTCCACAGAATGGGAAATGGGACTTAATAAGCATTCAGTGTTGGGAGAACTAGATGGCAGTGGTAGTAATAGAGTAATAGGAATTTTAGGAGTAGCAACAGCAGCAGCCATTGTAGTAGGAATCATAGCAGAGAAAAAAAAATTAAAATAATGTCAAATATAGCCCAGAAGGTGGCATATATATTCAACAGTTTTCTTAACTGAAATTTATATTAAATCACAAAGTTTTCTGTTAAATAATATACTGGAGTAATTCAACCACTCTTCTCCCCTTTTTTAAACCAAAGAGAGGGTACCCAGGTTACACAGGTATTCAATGACAGAGCAGGGTGCCTGGGTGGCTCACTTGTTTTAGCATCTACCTTCAGCTCAGGCTTGGGTCATGATCCCAGAGTCCTGGGATCCATCCCTACATCAGGCTCCCTGCTCAGTGAGGAGCCTGCTTCTCCCTCTCCCTCTGCCCTTCCCCCTGCTTGTGCTCTCCTGCACTACACCCCCCCAACAAATAACTAAATAAAAAATCTTTAGTATTTAAAAGAATAAGAAAAATAAAATAATGACAGAGGAAAGATTTAAACCAGGGTATCCAGGCTCCAATGACAATATTTTTAAAGGTTGCAAGTCTACTGTATTTAAAGATAGAGATTATTTGTGCTTAAACATAGATTCTACTCAATAATTCAAGTTTTTTGTTAAAATAGGAAATAAAATTTAAATTATACAAATTTCTTTAAAGTGATTTTGGCTGGAAATATCCATTTCATTGACTAAGAAATACCAATACTCTACCATATACTCTAAAAAAGCAAATCTTTATTTTAGATAAAGCTAAATTCAAAATAAAATTAATTTCTTACCACTCTTCTGAAGGTCAGAACCTGGACAACACAACTACAAAATATGAGTAATATTGCTGAAATACATTTCTAGCATAATACAAGTGAAGTAAATTTAAAATCAAGTAGACAAAAAATTTAAAACAAATTATAAATAAGAAAAAATACTAGGGAGTGAAAAATAAGGAAAAGGTAGTTTCTATCCATGAAATGGAATAAGAAAATAATTAGATAATAATAAATTAGAATGAAAATTATAATTCTTATTTATGATTCAAAGAAAATCAGCATACCTTTGGCAGGATTTGATTCGTATCCATATGATGTTTTGTTAAAAATATGATGATCAGCAGAAGAGGGTATTATCCTTGAATCTGAAATAGGATGAATCCCTTTAACACGGTCAGCTATTGCTTTATGCTGCTCATAAAATCCAAGTTTCCTTGGGGAGCTTGTCGTCAACATTGTTTCACCATTTTGTACTACCATATGTTCTTCTCTTTGCATGTCTCCTGATAGGTGAGCCTCTGAGTTGTTCCCATTCATAACAGGTAGTTCAGTGATTTGCAATAACACTTCCTTCTGATTAGCAGCAGAGGTTTCTGGTAAGGAATTAGATTCAGTGCTACATTGGCCTTCTAACCTGTATTTTCCAGGAGACATAATTGCACAGGGAACAGTTCCCATAAGGTCTATTGTTGTCTTTGTAACAGCAGCAGGATTGGAAGAGATCTGAGAGGTAGAATCATTGTGGCCAAAGTTGTCACAGTGGGATGCCATGCTCCCACTTTTAGGAAATGCATCTGCTTCAGACACAGAATCTTCAGTCAAGGCTAAGAATTCAGAAGGTGTCTGAGCTGTTGTAAGATCAGCAGAAAGCAATGGAGATTGTAAAGAACTTCCTGCCCGTTCTGTTACATCCACAGAACAAGATGGAGAAGCTCTTACTAATACAGATTCTCTCTCTTGGTACTGTGTAATTTCCAATGAGAATCCAGATTGTTGTACCAATGAAATGGATTGACTCTGTGGAACTGGCTTAGAAAACTTATAGTGAGATGAAAAAGATTTAGTAAGTAGCTTTTTTGTTGACTGCTTAACAGAACGGCGAGTTTGTTCTTCTGTAAATCCAGAATCATCCCCCTCACTTTTGCCAGAACTTAGGCAATTTATAAAAACATTCTTATTAGTTGAGTGCTCCTTTACCCTTTCAAAATCTTCTGTCAAAGATCTTGTTATCTTCTTATTTCGTGAACTACTAAAACCAACAGAATGTCTTCCCCTGGTTTTAATATGTTCTTCCAAACTTAGTTTTGGCATACTGCTATGACCAGATTGAGCACCATTTGAAATACTAAGGTTCTGATTGGTAGTGTCTTGCTTAGGTTCACTCCCTTTCTTATGGTGGAAACTAATGGAAGGAGTACGGAAGATGCTTCTGCGTTTACCTGTACTACCTGAGCTTGAGTTAGTGCTGGAAGGAGAGGAACTGTGGACACCAACTGTATTACTGGAGGAGGGTGAAGAAGGAAGAGAATCATGTCTTCTGCTAATACTTCTTCTGAATATTGGCAACCGGGAGACCAGGGTAGATCGTCTTGATCCTGAGTCCCCCATTGGGACTCCAAGGCTTGCACTGTGATAGCCAACTTAGCAGCCTAAAAAAATTTAAAACAAAAAGAACAAGTCAATAGAATTCATTTATAAATTATAATAAAGGTATTTTAAAACAAAACATTGTTTTTCAGGGCATGGAATAGAAGCCAGTTCATGACAAAATAATAAACAATAAAATTCTGATACATAAGGATTTGTTGAATTTTTTAGTAGCAAAATTATCCAATAATTGCACAACAATTTTATAATGGCTCAAACATTTCAAGATCACCAAGAATATTTAGTCTACTGAAAAGATTATTGGGTTGGAAAACACAAGATCACTATTCAATACTCAGCTTTACTATTCTCATTAGTTCTATAATTTGTGGTTTGATCCTAACTTTTTATGTCTACTTTTTTAGATGTAATAGGCATGTGATAGTCATAATCATTGTCTTCTGGGTAAAATGCCCCCACCACTGCCTCTACTGGCCAGCAGCAGATATACCATAAGACGCAACAAGTTATTGATCTGAACCTAACAGAATCACAGACCAGACTAAGGGATGATCGGACACTAAAATCTTTAGTCAAAGAAAAACAAATCAGGAAGTATTCTTCTCTTTGGAGTTTGATTTTGAGGCATTTAGAGATAATCAGGCCACTGGCAGAGTAAACTAAACCACAAAGGATACAGTGCAGGGTTATAAACAAGGTTATGAGGAAACCATGACTATCATTGAAGAAAAGACTTGAATGCAAATTAATTCAATTGGTAACGGTGAGACAAGAAAGAATATATATGGACAGAAGCAAAAGCACAGAAAATTTATGAGCCATATTAATGTCAGGATGCTGATGATGAAGAAAAAAAAAGGAAGAGGAGGTAAAGATGACAGCTCTACAGTTCATTACCTGTGATGTACCAAGTACTTTTCTTAAACAGATTATCTTTTGTAATGCTTCAAACTGTAGAAGTAGATAATAATAATGGCATGGTCATTTTATAGCAGAAAGATAACTTTCTATCATTCAGCTAGAAAGTGGGAAAGCAGGAATAAGAAACTAATGCTTATGTAACCACAAGATCAGTTCATAATCAGCATGATATGGCCCTCAATAGAGTGAAGAGCCAGCTGCTGAAGGTCCAGCTATGCTTCCACTTCAGAGATTCAGAGATTCCACCTGTATGGTCAATCTTGTCATTCTGATGATTGCTATTTTTCACTAATTTTCACGATGTGCCATGACTTGGTTCCTGTTTTGGTTTGTTTCTATATTTCACATAATTCCTTAACTGTAATGTATATACCCCCCCGTCAACGTAAATCAGACTCTTTCATTTTGTTGTTTCTTGCAACCAAAACTCCCTACCTGAACAATAACAAATACTACATAAAATGACCAGCCCTCCATTTTATTATTCTTACATATACATTATAAGATTGGTCAAGTGAAATATTTTATGGCCCCGAAGAAGCATGTAACAAAAATGAAAAATATTTTCCCTTTCAGATACACATTCAAAAATTTTCATATTTTGCCCAAAATGATATAAAATCTAACATATTTGCATTAGATGATTTTATTAAATAATTTCTAGTTGCATTCACTAAATTTGAATTTAAATCAAACTATGTATAAAACACTCCCAAAATATTTGCATATTCTTCTAAGCTTTTGGGAGAAGAAAGCTTAGAAGAAAAAGACAATTTAGCTCTTAAAATCTCACAAATTAAAAATATCTAACTTTACTCCCAGGTTAAATCTAATTTAACCAATTTCCAATTTCCAAAGTAGACACAGAAAAGTAATACAATTTTTTTCATGATTTCACTCTTACTGATGCTTTAGTTAACATCATTCTCGGTTGTGCAACATTAGTTTCCATTCAATGCCTAGTGAAGAATTTTGTTATAATTGGAGCATTATCAACCATTATGATTTTAAGCTGGTGGTAAATCTGTGGTTATAAATGCATTAATGTCAAGATATTTACCATTATTACTAGATATTTTCAGTATTTGTCTATTCTGAAATATTTCTTAGCCTTTTTAAATTTATTTATTTTTTAAAGATTTTTTTTTTATTTATTCATTCAAGAGAGACAAACAGAGAGAGGCAGAGACATAGGCAGAGGGAGAAACAGGCTCCCCACAAGGAGCCTGACACGGAACTCAATCCCGGACCACAGGATCACACACCCTGAGCCGAAGGCAGATGCTCAAACACTGAGCCACCCAGGCATCCCAACTTAGCCTTCTTTTAACATTTGCTTTTGTGTCAGCACTTACTTTATTTTTTTAAAGATTTTATTTATTTAAGAGAGAAGAGAGAGAGAGTGAACACAAATGGAAGGCAAGTAGACTTCCCACCAGGTGGGGAACTTGTCACGGGGCTCAATCCCAGGACCTTAAAGTCATGACCTGAGCTAAAGTTAGACACTTAACTGACTGAGCCACCCAGGTGCCCCTCTGTCAGCATTTAAAAATAGGACTCACTCAATTTCTCTTTAGCAAGTATTCAAAGGATTTAAAGAATGTAAATAATCAGAAAAAAAATTAGAGTAACTATTCCTTCCTGCTTAATGAAAACAACCAGACTTCCATTGGGTACCAATAATTCATTCAGGCTACTAATATATTTAACCTAATTTAACTAAAAACATCATAGACATTAAGAGATATTTGTATATTAAATGGGATGACATGAAGTAGATATTAAATCTATTAGAGATAAAAATCCTTTAGATTTCACTTTGTCTACTGAGAGTCTTTTAAATTAAGGTCTTCGTTTCCTACTGAGAGCTTTCCAGTTAAAAAAGACAAAGATTTTATATATATAATATATAGAGAGAGAATATTATATATAGAGAGAGACAGACAGACACATGGAAATTATCCATACTTTTTATTTTTATTTTTTTTATCCATACTTTTTAGAAAGACTCTTCAATGTCCAGATGCTATTTATATCTCCAGATTCATTATCCCTCTCCTTATGTTTAATTCTCTAATTGGACTGATTACTTCTTGCCATTTTCTGTTCACATTCATCTGCTGGGCATTTGCAGATATGGGATCACCTGCTTGAGATGCCCTTCCTGTAACTCTGATGTGAAATATTTCTATTTCTGTAACACTGTCCCTTCGAGGATGTCATCTCTGACTCCTTTCCCATCCTGTTCCATTTGGGATGTAATAATACTCCTTTATGTATCAAGTATTACCATACATAGTTAACATCTATTTTACCTTAAGTTTCTTAGTGGCAAAGGCCATCTCTGCTTTCAATTAGTACCTATAGAGTAAATGGATTTCAAGAAATAAAGTTTTAATTTGAATGTGTCAGTATTTTAAATCTAAATAAACATATTTGCTGCCTCACTACCATAAACAAATGCTGCAATTTTGAGGTTAATCATATTAAATTACAACTTTTAGAGATTCATACATTAATTGAAAGACTTTCCAACTGTAAAATCATTCAATAATCTAAAATTTGCTAACACCTAAAAATCTTCTAGAAGCACAATGCTGAACAACTTGAATAAAACAATATATCATCACATAAACTATTAATGAAAGACAAATATAACACTGCAACATGTTAATTTTATTTTTATTATAATTTTATTTTGACAATCACATTTTAATTTCTTAATAAACCTTGTGTATATTTTCATATATTTTTATAAATTTCTGAGTCAGATAAAATAAATGTATTTTCTAAGTTTTCTTCTAATATTTCTTGGTTCAGAAGTCATATGACCTCAATCATGACAGATCCTAAAAAATATACAGGTTGAACTAGACCTTCCAATCTTTCAGGGGCGTTTACTACTCTGCACATTATTTTCTTTGGGAAAACAAATTTGTTATAGAAGAGAAGTGTCTTCTAATTAAACCCTTAAAGCTATATAAACAAACAAAAAATTACACATGTAGATAATATGACTACACAGATGTATGTGCTTGACTCTACTGGAAGTGGTGTGAAATTCAGTTTGATCTCAACTGAAGAAATAGTATCCTTTGTTTTTTAACACCAGGATTTATTTTTTTTTAATATTTTATTTTTTTTTTATTTATCTATGATAGTCATACAGAGAGAGAGAGAGGCAGAGGCATAGGCAGAGGGAGAAGCAGGCTCCATGCACCGGGAGCCCGATGTGGGATTCAATCCCGGGTCTCCAGGATCGCGCCCTGGGCCAAAGGCAGGCGCCAAACCGCTGCGCCACCCAGGGATCCCTAACACCAGGATTTAACAAAAAGTTCCCAGAAAGTACTTTATTCAGTGATCTCTATAACTTAAGCAAACACTATCACTACCCTTAATAGTGCAATGTCATACAGGAGATCTATTCTGAATAAAATAAGAGGTGAGTCTTATCTGGCATGGTTCAGAAAAATATAAATTCTAGTTAAAAGGGCTATATACATTGCTAATGTTACCTATTTAAAACAGAGTGAGTGTAAAATAAGAAATATTGAATATATATATATATATATATATATATATATATATATAAATATATATATATTTACTTTCTTTCATGATTCTAAAGGCATTATCTGAAGGCATAAAAAGACCCTGCAGGAGTTCAAAGCAATCATCTTGGAAACTAAATACTACATACACAAAAAAGTATGTCTGTCTGTACAAGTAAAAGAAACAAATAAAAAACTTCCTTCACCTTTTTCTCTTTTTTTTCTCATTAAACTTTTGTTTTAATGGGTCTCAAAATTTTGTGACAGATTTTTGGTCAAGTTGTTTCCATGAAAAAGTACTGATCTTAAAAACTAATAACTTAAAACTAGCGCACACACACACACACACACACACACACACACAAACAAACACAAAACAAACAAATGGTCCACAAAACATTCTCCTTTCCTTCTGAAGGTTTTACAATTCTTAAGATGTGTTGCTATTATTAACCAGCCTTTTACTATTAAGCTTAAATGGCCAATTAAATACAAACAGTTCTGAG
The DNA here is from genome assembly GCF_018345385.1 of Vulpes lagopus. Classification (NCBI taxonomy): domain Eukaryota; kingdom Metazoa; phylum Chordata; class Mammalia; order Carnivora; family Canidae; genus Vulpes; species Vulpes lagopus. The sequence continues at coordinate 89,211,582 of NC_054829.1, read as the reverse complement.
ACCCTTCTTCCACCACTGATTAAGACTGGGGTGGCAGGTATTGTGGATAATATTCATTTAGCCTTCTGAGCTTTCTGGGCAGACTTGGTGACTTTGCCAGCTCCAGCTGCCTTCTTGTCCACTGTTTTGATGACACCCACAGCAACCGTCTGTCTCATGTCACGAACAGCAAAACAGCCCTGAGGAAGATAGTCAGAGAAGCTCTCAACACACATAGGTTTGCCAGGAACCATATCAACAATGGCAGCATCCCCAGATTTCAAGAACTTGGGACCACCTTCCAGTTTTTTTCCAGAACGACGATCTATCTTCTCCTTTAGCTCAGCAAACTTGCAAGCAATGTGAGCTGTGTGACAACCCAGCACAGGTGCGTATCAGCACTGATTTGGCCTGGATGGTTCAGGATAATCACCTGAGCCGTGAAGCCAGCTGATTCCATTAGTGGGTCATTTTTGCTGTCACCAGCCACATTGCTATGATGAACATCTTTGACAGATACTTCTAGACACTGAAGCCCACACTGTCCCCAGGAAGAGCCTCACTCAAAGCTTCATGGTGCATTTCAACAGATTTTACTTCCGTTGTAACATTGACCGGAGCAGAGGTGACCACCATACCAGGCTTAAGAACACCAGTCTCCACTCGACCCACTGGGACAGTTCCAATACCACCAATTTTGTAGACGTCCTGGAGAGGCAGACGCAAGGGCTTATCAGTTGGATGAGTTGGTGGCATACCGCAATCCAGAGCTCCAAGCAGTGTGGTTCCACTGGCGTTCCCATCTTTACGGGTGATTTTCCATCCCTTGAACCAAGGCATGTTAGCACTTGGCTCCAGCATGTTGTCACCATTCCAACCAGAAATTGGCACAAATGCTACTGTGTCGGGGTTGTAGCCAATTTGCTTAATGTAGGTGCTGACTTCCTTAACGATTTCCTCATATCTTATCTGGCTGTAAGGTGGTTCAGTGGAATCCATTTTGTTAACACCAACAATTAGTTGTTTTACTCCCAGTGTGTAAGCCAGAAGGGCTTGCTCATGGGTCTGCCCATTCTTGGAGACACCTGCTTCAAAATCACCAACACCAGCAGCAACAATTAGGACAGCACAGTCAGCCTGAGATGAGCCTGTAATCATGTTTTTGATAAAGTCTCTGTGTCTTGGAGCATCAATGATGGTCACATAATACTTGCTGGTCTCGAATTTCCACAGGGAGATATCAATGGTGATACCACATTCATGTTCAGCTTTCAGTTTATCCCTGACCCAGGCTACCTGAAGGAGCCTTTTCCCATCTCAGCAGCCTCCTTCTCAAATTTTTCGATAGCTCCTTTTTGTCAATCCCACCACATTTGTAGATCAGATAGCCAGTAGTGATAGACTTGCCTGAATCTACATGTCCAATGATTACCATGTTGATGTGAGTCTTTTCCTTTCCCATTTTGGTTTAGATTTAGCAGTGGTTTTCATGACACCTGTGTTCTGGCAGCAAACCCGTTGCGAAAAAGGTCCTTCACCTTTTTCACTGCCGACATTTTTCAAATATTTTCCTAGAATTTGAATACCCCTCATCTTTTTTCACATAAGCCAAAGATGAAGAGTCACCTGATAGCTCACAGTATCATTTCTTTCTCCCAAAACCTGTGATGTTTAGTTTATACAACTAAGCAAACAAAAAATATACACACATGCAGTATGAAAACAAAAGTTTCAAATCCAAGCTCTGACACTTACTAGTAGCATGAGCTAGAATATAGATAAAAATTATCTTAAGTATGAGAAGGTGCAATATCAGAAAGAAACTTAGCACTTTGCCTGATACTGAGTAAATTTCCAGTTTCTTCCTTTTCTGATGCAATGCATTCAAGCAAGTGCTGCATAAAGTGATTATAAAAATGAACTACTTAACAAAATCTGTCCCAATCACTCCATTTTAAAAATCACCTAAAGATATTGGGGGAAAAGATATATAAATCAAAATCAGTATTCCAATCCCTTATAATGAACCTCTCCAAAGTACACATTTTTTAAATTTAATTTAAAAACAATGATCAATATTTGAAAGGTTTGTGAAGAATGTTGCATGAAGTAAATCTGGTCCCAGCTCTATTCTTTTTCAGAAAATATTTCAGAAAATAACTTTGTAGAATGCAAATAATCATGCTGAAAAGAAAATCTCCAATACAGGATGAAATGGATAAAAGAAAATTCACAGAAACCAAATATTCTCCAGGTTACAATTTTTCAACATTAAGAAAGTGATGGCATAAAATAAATTATATGTAACATATCAAAGGGCACTGATCAACTTTTACCAAAATTAAATAAAATACATGCTTGAAGAAGTTTCCAAAACAATCTTATCTAAGTATGTCATTTAGCCACAGATTTAAATGAGGCTCACACCTGCTTAGGTGGTTTAGGGCTCAGCTGGAAGGACCTCTGTTTAACATTCTTCAACTCTACAGTGTAAATTATCCTTAAATGAATTTCTAAAACGTTTTACTGTTTTCCCTTAAATGAATGAGGGACTAATGGAAGTATATTTAACAGATAAATCACTACCACAACATGAACAGGGCCGCTTAAGCCATCAGGTCAGTGAGGGCAACATGAGATAAATTCAAGAAATGATCAGGACCAAGTGATTGATCACAGGGAAGAAAATGAGATTGTCAGCTGAAGGTAGAGTCAGAAATCATAAAATCATTTGGATATGTTTAATCTGCAAATTATTATATTTGCATATAATGTAGCCACACTGAATACATGAAGTCCTTTTCAACAAATAAACAAGATAATAATCCAAACAAATAACTGCTTATATCAGAAATATCTACTTTTAAGTGCAGGTAACTACTAAGAATGATTTTGACCCTAAGGATGATCTGTAAACAGAGTTATAATGCCCTAGATTAGATTTGTACAAATCAATTGCCTAGGGAAAAAAAGAGAGTGACTGATGCCAAATTAGCATGATAATAGGAACACAATAGGAAAGGAGAATACATTTCAAAGAGATTGTTCCAGCAGGATTTAGAGAAGCAGAGGAGTTCCTTGTCTGACCTGTGGAAGACAAGGGATTGTGGTACATATTTAGAAAGACAAATCATCTTGAGACCCAGCCCCCTATATGATCTTGGTTCCAGACAAGACAACAGAAGGTAAAAAGAAATATAAAAACAATGGATTTTGGCCACAGATTAGAGAGAATTTAATAGTGAAAGAAGTCAAAAGCTGTATCTACATGTGACCAGTCTTAGGTATTTGAGATTACATTTATATTTAAAGAACATTATAATTTATGTTCTGGGATTTATACACAATGAACGTATAACTGTTAAGAATGCAGACTCTTACACAAAACTATCTGGACTTGAAGGTCGTATTGACATATGAGTTGACTTGAGAGTGGCTTACAAAGTTATTTAAACTCCCTGAACCTAAAATTTCTTCATGAGGATAAACAGTTGCACCTACCAAAGAATTTTTATCAGGATCTAGCAAACACAAAAAGCATTTAGTATAGGATCTATCATATGATAAATGCTTTAACTATTTATTAAGAACAATTAACCATACTCATACTATTTCACTGCGAATTTTTTTTAATTCAGTTTAAAACTTTCCAAACCACTCTCACCTGGAAGTTCTAATTCATTCTACTCATGGACTAATACTGTCATTTCCTGAGTCGATCCTGAACAAGACAGAATGATTATTAGAAGCTGCAATACCTACATGTCAATGGGGCTTACAATTAGTACTGATATATCTGAATAAACAGTGATGTGCTCACTGTTGCGTTTTTTAACTTGTCTCCTACAAATAATTCCATTCACCTATGTCTTGCTTTTGACTCAAAATATTATTGACTGTGCTGACGTTCCTGACAATTTTAGTTCAATTTTTCATTAAGTAAATGAGTTCAATTACTCAATCTTATTTATCTTTAACAAAATAATTCAGAATTCAAGGAGCAAATAACTAACAACATTATGAATATTCAAAGACTGTGTCTTCTGCTCAAAACATGATTCTCAAAAGATTAATCTGATAAATTTTTTAAGCAATGCCAATGTCAGTGTAAAAAATACACAACTTTAAAGAGGATAGCACACATCTAAAAATGTATGTATTCGTCAATAAAAATTATATTTTTTATAATTATATCTTATATTGTAGAAATCTGTATTGGCTTTAAAATATAATTTTGGAAAAAATTCTGCCAGCATCCTAAGTAAGGTTTCTTAGAAGCAGGGCCTTAGCACGGGATTCTTGTTCAGACTGCTTATTGGAGAATTTCTCAGGAGAAGGTGAAGAAAGGAAGTCTGATAGAACAGAGGGAAAAGCTAATCAAATACATGGTCACCAATGGTCTGAGACTACCTTCAGACTGATACCTTGATAATATGGCTGATCTTTTGTATTCTCATGCCAGTCAACAATTTGCAGACTTCTCTACAGAATGAGAAATGAGAAAAAAAAAACATACTTGAAGCACATATGGCAGGAAATGGATTATGTGGAATATATAAAGAATTCCTTTGAATCTGTTTTTTAAAAATCCAAAAGGAAAAATAAATGAGTAAAAAATATGAATGAGCAATTTCCAGAAGAAATACACATTACCAATGAATATATGAAAAGATATTCAAGCCTATTAGTAACTATGGAATATAGAACTCCCATAAGCCAATTAGAAACAGAAAAACAAAACCAGGAAAAAAGGTAGCAAGGAATACAGATAGGAATTTCATAAGAGGAAACAAATCTTTAATCAATATATGAACAAATATTCCAACTCTACTATTAATCAGGAAACTGCAAGATACAATTTCTTACCATTAATAGTTTAAAACTAAATAATATCAACTTTGGGTGAGTGAAGTGTTACTTATGGACACTTATAAAAGAGTCCAAATTATTAAGGTTATTTTAGAAAATTATATATCAAGTTAAGTGATTTCACTTCTCAGCATTTACCCTAGAATAAGGCTCACATAAATGCACAAAGAAACATGCATAGGGATATTCAAGGTTGGTTTATATTAGTTAAGTTAAAAGTAATATAAACGCCCAATAATAGAATTTAAAAAATAAAATGATATTGTTCTACAGCATAAGGCCTAAGAGCTAAACATGTAAGTTAAAAGTTATAAACTGACATAGAGAACAATTTTCACGGTATTTAATAAAATCAGGGGCACTGGGTGGCTCAGTCAGTTAAGTGTTTCCCTTCGGCTCAGGTCATGATCTCAGGGTCCTGAGATCCCTGCTGGGCAGAGAGTCCTCTTCTTCCTCTCCCTCTACCCCTCCCAACCATTCATGCCCTCTCTCTCAAAAAGTAAATAAAATCTTTTTAAAAAATAAAATCAAATAGCTAAAAGATAGGTTATATAATAATTTACAAATCTATTATGAAAATTTAAAAATAATAAATATTTTACAGATTTACATAGATGTGTATGCATAGGAAAAAATCCACAATGATATACTTCAAAGTGTGAATAGGGGTTATCTTTGGACAGAGCCTTTGTATTGAGGGCTGTCATCAATGAGGATGTTAGTATTCTAAGTAATATGATGAAGTTTTTGGGCAGCCCAAGTTACTAAGTGGTTTAGCATCCAACCCAGGGTGTGATCCTGGAGAAGCCGTGATTGAGTCCCACATCAGGCTCCCTGCATGGAGCCTGCTTCTCCTTTTGCCTGTGTCTGTGCCTCTCTCTGTCTCTTTCATGAATAAATACATAAAATATTTTTTAAAATATGATGAAGTTTTAACAATAAGAATGGATTAGTGAATTATTTTTGTAAGTAAACTTTTAAAAATTCAAAATAAGGTAGTATAACCATGTAAAAGCCTATACATCTATATATACCTATACATAGCCTATATCTATGTATCTACATATCTATCTATATCTATCTATATCTGTATATAAATATAAGGTAGTTATAGCAATATATAGCCTAAAGTAGTATAGAGCCTTTTATTATATATAAGATTATATAATATTGAAGGATACAGTTATGTAAATATGTTAAAAGTAACTTGGAAGGTATCTCAAAATTAGTAATAGAAGTTGCCTCTGCAAGAAGGAGAATGAACACATGGGAAAATGCTTTTCTAAGAATTTGAAAATAAATAAGTAAATAGTAATTTGGCCCAATACGACAAAATACAAGTACCAATAACCTCTTCAAACATTTTGTATTTTAACACCAAATATTTAAATAAATAAACAAAACCTGTGAAAGTGCTAAGAATCCTTACACTGGTATAAAGGCTTTGTGTTTTTCCTGAACCTACACTTTTAACATTAAAATTAATATTTTATGTGACTGTCAGTCCAAACTGCATCTGTTTACAAACTAATATTTACTTTTCTATCAGCTCAAATTCTATTTACTTTAGTTATTGAAAGCTATTTTTCCCTCTTAAAAAAGCCTTCATTATTTCTTTACCATATGATAATTTATCTAAATGTTGTCAAGGATAGGTCAGACACAAGTGATTCATTCCAGGTTTTTCACAATCTTTTAAATGTTTTGGTATTTTTCATAACACAAACATTAAACCACCACATATTACTTTATCTAGATGGCTAATAAATTTGAGTTATACGATGACTTGCAAGCATATGGCATTATGACTTTTTCTCATTAATAATAAATTGAGGGCATTTTACCATTTCTTTTCAAGGCTAGCAAACTAACCAAAGGCTGGTTTCTATTTGCTAGATTCAAAAGGCATGCTTATTTTAGACACTTATAATGGTTTGTTTACTAAATATTAAAATGACTGGATTTGCGCCTTACACTTTATTTTCTTTACTAAAAAGTAAAGGAGCAACTTTATAATAAATAACCTGCAGTTGCGCCTACATATCAGCAGAGGGTGCAGGAGATCTTCCTTTTAAACAATAGTCTTTTTTTCTTACAACTTTCAAAACCAATTTAATATTTATTGTGCAGTTAATTATCAAGTCCTTCGTGTAAATGAAAAATGACAATCTCCAAATACATTTGCAAATTATATCTTCGTGTTTTTTTTAACAAATAGTAGCTTATAAATTGCCTTTGGAATTGGAGGAAGACTAATTCTCAACTTGGAAGTTACAGTAAAAAGGTTTTTGCCTACTTATCCACTTAAAACTATGTATAGAATTTGTATTTTAAAGAAAATCCAGATTCAAATATATAAATTCAAATTTATTATTTATTTCCTAACATCTTTCTTTTTTTCTAAAGAACAGAACATATGTACTGCTTTGTAAGAAACATTAGTATAAGAAGCTTACAAATAGGGATCCCTGGGTGGCTCAGCGGTTTAGTGCCTGTCCTGGAGACCCGGGACCAAGTCCCGCATTGGGTTCCCTGCATGGAGCCTGCTTCTCCCTCTGTCTCTGCCTCTCTCTCATGAATAAAAAAATAAAATCTTAAAAAAAAGGCTTACAAATATAATAGCATATTTTATCCTTATATGTTGTAAATATTCCCTAACTTTTAAAATTTTATTTACAATAATTCATTGGACAGCTCATGGTCACAAATATAAACAAGGAAAATACTATCAGAAAGTACTACAAAATGACACAAAACCAGAGGGAAGGAATTTTTTAAATACAAATTAGAATACACACTAGAAGATTAAATTCAAAGATGGTTACACTCAACACTTGTAAATATGTTTTATCTGTGTCTGTATATTATCAGTAATTCAGATACCTGACAATACAAATCAGCATAAATAGTAATATGGAATTCAACAGTTTCAATGCATGCTCCAATTTAAACATAAACTGGATCAATATAAATGTAAACTTAGATCAATGTAATTTAAAGTCAGCATTGGTCTGATGAGATGGAAAAAAAGACATGAGTATATCTACAAATTATTACTGCATTTCTTTTTTATAAATACTGTTGTAGTTGTATCCTGCATAATGCGAATGGCAGCATGTTATAGAATATACTCATCTCCATTCAGTTATGTGTTGGTATGGTGTACAAATTCTGTCAGAATCATTTTAAAACCAGAATCTTGGATTTATTGTGTTTTTTTAAGTGTTGTCATCGAACTCAACATGTAATGATCACATTTGTCAATGACACTGTTTCACAATTTATCTGTGGATATAATTTCTCTTGGACTCTGTTTCTCCATTCATGAAATTAGAAAACTGGATAGATGAATTCTGTGAGTTTCTAATTTATTAAAATACATGCATACCATCTGTGAAATTTAGGATACACACTAACATGTGCACACACACATACACACATGCATCTGATAATGACATTCTGAATATTTTTTTCAGTCCAAAGTTAATAATGAACAAGATTCAGTATTGCTTCATAGTTAAGTGAAAATAAAGCTCTAAAGAATATTGCCAGAAACAAACGTAATACATTTTACAAAAAGAGAGCAAGAGTATATTTGGAAATGCAGTCTATTTGTTACATGATAAAATCAGAAATGTGATAACAAGTTTCTTTCTTCCCCTTATACTGTATTTGCTTACATAAATTATTGAATTTGACCAAATCATATACTTATTTTCTTACTTTTCTTATTATTTAAAATTGTAGCTTGTAACACATGAATTATAACAGGGGTGGATACAGTTTTTAGAATCTAGGAAGGAAGGCATGGCTAATATTTAACATATTCTAATGATAAAATTCTCCAATATGGTATCAGATTGAAATTATTTCAGATTTTGTCAGATATATTTTAAATTGGTAGAATAGGCCAATTATTAGATTCTAGATCCACAAAATATAATTAAAAGTAAATTTTTCCAAATACATTAAACTATATTTTATTACCTGTGTTGTTCCTTTACTTAAATTTTATTTGTTTTTAAGAGGAACTACATTATACATATTACAATAAAGGGAATATAATAATTCAGCTCATTTCTTTGTTAAAACATGCACACACACCTTAAATTTAGTAAATAAATCCACTAATAACTTAGATATTAATTATAAATTCACTAATAACTCAGCTTCTAATGAGACTATGGTCCTGCATCAAAGGCCACTATAAGGAATGACTGACTGCTCTTGAATTTATATGGAGTCATATATCGGTAATTTATAGAAAAATTAGTAAGAATGAACTCATGAGAGAAGGGCCTATGTTTACACCAAGTGGGCTGTGTTAGTTGTACTTGGTAGCAAGAGTAACATGCCTGACTTGGGTTGCCACTAGATGGAGATTTTGCATCTTGGAACATTCAAGGAGTTCCACCTTGGTGTTCATCTGGAAGGTGAACTTCTTTTTGTGAATAAAGAAATAAAAATCCAGTTGGTTAAATACCTCATTCAAAGATATACAGATAGAAAAAAAGAAACAAAAATATACAGATAGAATAGGTAGCTAAACTAACATTTATAGAGCTTAGAGTTCCTGATAATGTAATCAACTCTAATCCAATCAAACAGGAGACTGTCATTGCCAGAAATATATCCTATTTGAAACAAACAAAAGGTTGTTCTATACACAGCTGATATATCTACATAGTTAAATATTGCTCCCATTTTTGTATAACTTTAAAATATAATTTACTTTTCAAGAAGCTACATTACCATAATTAGTTTTTCTTTTTCACCTTCTGTGGCTTTTTTTTTTAACTTAGTCACAAATTCACTGGAGAAAGTGCCCTCATATTTAATAAATACATAAGTTATCTCATTTTAATCTTCCTAACAACTTTATTAGATAACTACCAAATATATAAAATATGGAGACAAGGATGTAAAGTCGAGATTTGAATTCAGGTATTTCTGAGGCTAAAGATAAACTTTGAAATTATATCATCTTCCTAAATGCATAAAATAGATAAAGGGACAATAATATATGATAATAAATAATAATATTCATAAGGCTGTTGCTGCCCTAAGAATGTGTAATTGGGAATGGTTTAGTATTTCAACTTAGTATTCCAATGACAGATCCATTAGAAAGTAATCAAGAGGACTTTTAAATGACTCTCCAATCACAAATCACAGAGAATGTTAATTCTGCAGGGAATAAAATGGACCCACTAGCAAAGAATGTGCAGAGTGTTGAGTTCAACAGTGAGAAAGAAAGAGAGTAGTAGTTACATCCTACAGACTTAACCAAGCTAACAGTTGCATGTACAGGACTAAATATTAAATAAGGACATTAGTAGGATTGAAGAACATTTTGTGATTCATAATGAAATCTTTAAAGAAAGAAGTATGCATCCAACTGTCAAAAGAATGAAGAAAGAATATATCATACAACAAACAGAAGGTTACTGGAAACTGGAACAGAAACTGGAAGAACCTGCAGGGCATCCTTCTTGCTTTGTGGAAAAAAACATAATGGACAAAACACTATACATATGTGTGTGTGTGTGTGTGTGTGTGTGTTACAGTAGTGTAGTTTTATAGTATGTAGTATAAGCTATATATAAATACTTCAGAATAATTAAAGATTAAGGGTCATAGTCATCTCAAAATATACTTTTTTAGCTTTCTTCTGAACATCTTAATATCCAATTCTGGTTTTCTCCTATATATAACCTTAAGGGTTAGACTTCTGGATCCACATTTTTCTGGGCTTGAATTCTGGCTGTGCACGAATTAATATTGGATAAACTGCTTAATGTCACTCTTAGCCTCAGTTTCACTATGTGTGAAATGTAGGAAGAGCATCTCCCATCATTACCATTATGAGGATGAAATGAACTACTGTATGTCAAGTGCTTAGACCTGTGCCCGACAGGAAGTGTTAGCTATTTTTTTTTATCATTACAAATTATGTAAAGTGTATCCAACTTTTCTATTTTAAGAATTTGAAATAGAAATCTATCTCAAGAATTTGATGCCTCAGATGGGAAAAACTTTTGAAGCAGCACTTTTTGGACAATTTTCTCTTAGTAAGACTTGTTTCTATGTGAACTATAAGTTAAGACAGTGTAAATGTGGATAGAGTGGGATAATATTCACCACAAACCCTTAAGTTAAAGATTTATACAGTAGCCTAGAAATCATGAAAGGTAGAGATAATAAATTCTCTTTAGTTTTCTTTGATTCAAGTATATTTTATGCTGATTCCTTGGATAATTTTATGTTGTTCATATTGTCTAGCATAATATTTTCAAACATGTTTTATTAAAATAACTGAAAAGCTATATAACCCTAATATGCTGGGCAGCCCAGGGGGCTCAGCGGTTTTAGCTGGGATCGAGTCCCACGTCAGGCTCCCTGCATGGAGCCTGCTTCTCCCTCTGCCTTGTGTCTCTGCCTCTGTCTCTCTCTGTGTCTCTCATGAATAAACAAATAAAATCTTATAAATAAATAAATAAAATAAATAAATAAATAAATATTGATCACTAAGAATTCTTCTGTTAGCTTAAATATGGCAAAGAATGTATTTTTCTGGCATGTTTTACTTTCTGTATGTGCTTTATTTTTTTAAAGATTTAATTTTTTTTTATTTTTTTTTTTATTTATGATAGTCACAGAGAGAGAGAGAGAGAGGCAGAGACACAGGCAGAGGGAGAAGCAGGCTCCATGCAAGGAGCCCGATGTGGGACTCAATCCTGGAACTTCAGGATCACACCCTGGGCTGAAGGAAGGTGTTAAACCGCTGATCCACCCAGGGATCCCTCTGTATGTGCTTTAAATATATTTTCATTAATATTGTCTAGCAGTATATTTTGCTTATTTGATTTAAAATATATGTAAACACATGTCATTATAATCTAACTGCAAAAAGCAATCCCCATTGTCAAATCAACCAGCCAATGAATATTCTTCAGAAGAAAAGATTTCAATCATCAAATAAACCTGTTAATACCCCCAAGTCAACATTCTCACTTAGTCATGTTTGGAATCTAATAGGAAAGGAGGAGGAAAGGGGAGAAAGGGGATAACAACTTGGAATATCGCTTCTATGAATTAAGGCACCATCCCTTCCAACATTTCTTTAAGAAGTACTCAAGGGACCTCCTGAGGAATAAAACGTTTGACTAATACCTTGGAGATCTTTAGAGACTGGACAATGCATCTTAGAAAGATTCAAAAGAGGTGAGAAGGTTGCCTTTTCTTTCTTGTAAAGTGGGAGACAGATTGTAAAAGGCAAAGCACGGAAGATGACCTGACAAACCTCAGAAGCTTTTCAAGCAAGGAAAAGTATGAAGTTGGGGATTCAGAAATTGATTCTTTTTTTTAAAGATTTGATTTATATTCATAAGAGACACAGAGAGAGACAGAGACACAGGCAGAGGGAGAAGGGGGTTCCTTGCAGGGAACCCGATGTGGGAGTGGATCCCTGGACCCCAGGATCACGCCCTAAGCTGAAGGCAGAGGCTTACTTAACTGCTGAGCCACCCAGGCATCCCCAAAATTGATTCTTCTTAACAGTATCCATGCCTATGTAGGCCAGAGCGAGTCCTTGAGACCCTGGGTCTGAATATCACCACTCTAGCACATACAATTCTCTTATTCTAGTAATTAAAATGCAAGAGAAACACCTTCTTCTAGGCAGAGAGGATGTAAAAGAGAATAAGAGACACTTGGTTCCTTTTCTGGTGGAGAATCTACTCCAGTGATGGATATAAAATATAAACAAGATATCAAATGAACCTGACAGATAATCTCGGACAGTGTATATGTCATGTAAAAAATAATCATGGTAATAAGATAAACAAGTGAAGGGGGCAAGTGTGGAGGTAGGGATATTTGAGGCGAATGAAGTGTCAGTGGGAAGAGCATTTCTGACAGAAGAAACATCAAGTACGAACTCTCTGGGGCAGTTTAATCTATCCAAGTAAACGGTATGAGTAAAGGGAATGTGTGTCTTCAAGAAGGTCGAGGGCCAGATCTTGTAGGGCTTCAATAGGATATAGTATATGCTTGGATTTTATTCCAACTGCTAGAAAAAGCCATCAGTTAGCCATCAGAGCTAAGTTAAAAGAGATCTCTTCTTTGTAAAGGATGGATAGTAGGAGTAACCAGCTAGCTAGGAAACTATTGCAATGGTCCAAAGGAAGAGATGATGGTGACTGGCTTAGGATAGATATAGTACAGACAAACAAGGGAATAGACGTGGTTATCTTGAGGTGTGGGGAGCACCAACAAGAACTGCTAAGAGACAGGATGTGAGGGGTGACAGAATGAAAGGTATCAAAAAAATGCCTAGGTATTTTTTGTTTGTTTAATATGGTTATTGTTTTTTTTGTAGTTTGTTTTAACTGGGGGAAGAAGTGCTATTCAAAATGACCATCATAATGGTAAAGTCAATATGGAATAGATGAATGAAAAAGACATCCAAAGTCTTAAATTATGGTTAAATATTCACATAAATAATAAATATTTTTCATATTGAAAGCAATGTGTTCCTTCAACATAGCTTTTAAATATAACTTCATTTCTGACCACAAAGTTAGAAAACTTGAAAAATATGGAAAATATAGGAAAATATAAAAGATGAAAGCATCCAAGCCCACCAATGGTGAGCTCAGTGGATTTTTTTAAATGCAGGGAGTGTGTACTTTGTGTGGCACAACGTTAACTGAAGCATGTGCATAGAGAACTGCATCCTTGCTCTGCACAATTCTGTGGTACTTAACTCTCATGTTAGAGTCCCAGCTAACACAGTAAATCATGCAAAGCAATGAGAACTGTGTTTGGCATTTTTCGTAATTTTTATATCACTGAGATAAAATAAAAATATAATGTATCTTTCTAAGAAATTTCTCACCTATTATCAACTCTTCCTAATTTTTAACAGTTCCATGATATTTCTTACAGGGATTTACAATAAATTACTTAAGGTAAAAAAATCTATGTATAGATAGTTACAATCATTTCTGTTAAAAATAGCAATCTTAGACTATACTATTTTTTTTAATTTATGATAGTCATACAGAGAGAGAGAGAGAGGCAGAGACACAGGCAGAGGGAGAAGCAGGCTCCATGCACCGGGAGCCTGACGTGGGATTCGATCCCGGGTCTCCAGGATCGCCCCCTGGGCCAAAGGCAGGCGCCAAACCGCTGTACCACCCAGGGATCCCCAGACTATACTATTTTAAAAGCAACTAATCCATTTCACCTAAATAGTAATTTGATGGCATGAAATGTCTCCATTTTTAGGTGGACCAGTGTTGGGAGTTTTTATTAATGAAAGAACCCTAAGTGATGTTTTAGATTCCAGCCCAATAGCAGTATTGCATCTATCAGTGTAACTGGACCAAAGTCCTACATGTAAATCTCCATGTGGTAATAAATGAAGCTGTTCTGAAGCCTACAAATTCTTTCAGGCCACTGGGGTACCATTTAGTAAATTACCAGAGCAACACACTACGGCTCCAGCCACCAGAGGCAAAAATGTCTAATTACACTATGTTTATTTGTCCTCAAGATGTCTCTCTCCCATTCTGCAATGATTAATTCACTTGAGGCCATGTAGACAGAATAAGAGCACCTCTCTATAGCACTTTGAGAAACCAAGTCAAGAAAGCAGCCAATAAAGTGAAGAATATTGACATAGAGATGGGATATTTCCAAAGAATGTAAATCTGTTTACAGGTAAGTGATTCAGCATGTTTTATTAAATCTCCTACAAAGCGGGAGAGCCATGTTAGGCATAAAAGAAAATGCAAAATAAATATAGACTTGTTTCCTCCTGCCCTTAAGAGGTTTGTACTCTAATTAAATTAATACAAAAGGAAACTGAGGCTAAATGTGAATGATACTGTGGTACTGACTACAAATGCAATTATAGTTCTGAGAAGAGAAAATGATACAGACTAGAAAAGGAAATTCTTAAGGAGCAAACTAAGATATGAACATTTGAGACTAAACAGTTTTCATAATATTTTGAGATTTAAGAAATTGAGCTCACTTATATTCAATAAACACTCATTGTAAAGTATATTTTGTTTCAGGCAGGAGACTGAGGGTGCTCTTCTCTTTTCTCTCCAAATACACTGTCATTTGGCCATGGAATTAAAAGCGCTACAAAGCACCTAACTGATAATTACTGAAGCCAGAGGTTCTCAAGGTATAGTTCTCAGCCCAGCAATATAAGCATTGCCTAAGAAATCATCAGAAATTTATATTACTAAGCCACAGTCCCAGAAATGCTCAATCAGAACCTGTGGTGTCTCACCAAGTGGTCTCTCTATTGCTAAAACCTTTGGATGATTCTGGTACATGCCAGAGATTGAATACCACTGATCTAAGCTAACCAAGGAAGAATTTAGAGGCTATCATGAGGCCAGTTAACAGCAGAACTAGAAACATGATTTTCAATTCACAAGAAAGCATTTTATTTAAGTCCACTATAAAATAAATGCAAATTTTCTCTTGGTTCCAGTAACTTGTTTTTCCCCTTTCCAAACATGAACCTTGGAAAATTTAAAAGATGCTTGTAATGGTATGTACTTTGTGAAAAAAATGTATTCCCTTTTCACATGGTGATGAATTAAGCAAACTAAGAATGTAGAGAATTTTTCATTATTTTTATTAAAATTTTGTAATTTCATGTAAAATAGAACTAATTAAAAAAAATAGTACAAGGGTACCTGGGTGGCTCAGCGGTTGAGCATCTGCCTTCAGCTCAGGGAGTGATCCCGGAGTCCCTGGAATTGAGTCCCACATTGGGCTCCCTGAATGGAGCCTGCTTCTCCCTCTGCCTATGTCTGTCTCTCTCTCTCTTTCTGTGTGTCTCCCATGAATAAGTAAATAAAATCTTAAAAAACAAAATCTTTAAAAAAATAGTACAGAACCTTAACTGTAGGCAAATGACTTCTCTTTATTTGTGCTATGTTAACCTTCGCCAATGGGAGAAAAAATATTTATAAAGAAAGCACCTATCAAGGAATTTGTGTGACACGATTTATCAAAGAATTTTACAAATTATTTTTAATGAACCAAACTAATCAGTCTTTCCTTTATTGAAATTATCAACTTAACTGAAATCATAAAGTCTGCCTCATTTCCTTTTCCAATGAAATTGCAAAATACAAGAAAAGTACAAATCAAAAGTAAAATTTTAACTTGAAATCATAAATTTTAATAGAGAGTATTTAGTGTAGTATATAATGCAATATAATCATTCAAAACAATGCAATGGAGTCTGACTTCAAGTAACACCAATAATGGGATGCTTTTATTTTTTTTTTTAATGGGATGCTTTTAAATCACAAAATTTCAATCACAAAAGTATTAGGGTTTCTATGACAAAGATGATTCACTAAGGAGTTTACTTAAAAGATAATGTCAATAGAATGACAAGTGACCACTAGATAATGGCCTCCCACTGTCACATAGTAGACCGCCAGTAAAAAATATATGAGAAATATATACCCAGGTAAAGCAAAGCTGTTTATTTTTAAAGCCAGAGAAAGCAACTCTATAGTTATGTTGTATGGCAATCATTTTACTTCCTTATACCAAATGCCTTGATGAAATTTTGATCACTTAGAACTCATCTACCTCTTTTTTTTTTCTGTATAGAAAACTCTTAACATCAATAGGATCTATAAGCGAACTGAATAAAGTAATAGACTTTAATCTGACTCTTGTGAGATACAGTGACCCAAGAGATGTTTTCCATGAACTTTACAACTTGTTTACATATTCCTCTCCAAAAGCTCATAAAGAGAGCAGTCTCTGAAGTAACCTAAAGGGGACACAGTATATAGGTTAGATGCAGGTTTGCTGAACAATAATATTTAGGGATTTGTAACAGAGTTTTATTGGTAAGTAATTTGGATAAGTTGAGATGAGCATCTGGAACATTAATTATTTCAATATGTACAAATCTCAAATTTCAGTTCTTTATATTTGTGCTTACATTAACATACACTAAAACCAAAATACTTTAAAATACTCAAATACTTTAAAAATACTAATGCCAAGTCAAATATCCAATATTCTAGACTATAACTATTAGCAACAATAAAAATGTATTTGCAATGTATGTATAAATGTATTTATATATAATTTAACCTTATTCATAGAATTATGAGCCACTTTTTAGTATCATTTTGACATTAATAACCACTCAGAAAAACAGACACACAAAATAGTGCTTTTATTGGCATAAAATAAGTAACATGGCAGATGATATATATTAATACAAAGTGATAACCCATTTATAAACCAAGTACAGTTAAAAATGCTTTCAGTGAAACTGGAGTAAAAGCTTTATAAAAAATATCAACTAAAAAGCACTCAAATATATTTATTCAAGCTTAATTAGCATGCATATGCAATTAAGCTGATTCAGGAAGTATAAAATCAAGATACCATATGGTTCTTAGTTCTCCAAAATTGCAGACATAAATGTGGATTTCATACACTGGTTTCTGAGCACAGTACTACTGATAACAGAATGCTTTGCCCAGTAATCTTTATTGCCTTTTGAAAATTCATTTTAGAAAATATAATGTTTCTATTTCATCAAAATTGTGAGAATGAAATGCAGCCAAACAGGCATGTCAATCATGGGTATCCCTATAGTGACTCAAGTTGGATTTTTTTCAGTGAATAAACTAATGCTGTCTCAGTTACAAAATTCGGCTTATGTTCAAGTTTAAGCAAATTTCAGAATTATGAAGTAATTATAAATGGTGCGCATTTATCTATCTATACATGTATTTTGAATGAGTTGGTTACTATTCACAGTTTTCAGACTTTACCACACTATGAAGAGAAAAGCTAACAAAGATAAAAATAGTCTTGAGAATGTCAGTGATTCATTCCTATGAAATGCTTTACTAGGCATGATTTTTTTTTATTCTTTAAGAGGTGAATAAAAAACAAAACAACAACAACAACAAAAAAAAACATAACCTATGCAGGGGAATAGGGGGAGGAAAGCTATGTAACCAAATTCAGTAATAGACAAAATATTCTTAACATCTATACTACAACATTGCTGTAATGGTTGAGTAAACAAAATGAGATCATTGTGTTTAAAATGCTTTTTATTGGGATCCCTGGGTGGCGCAGCGGTTTGGCGCCTGCCTTTGGCCCAGGGCGCGATCCTGGATATCCGGGATCAAATCCCACGTCGGGCTCCCAGTGCATGGAGCCTGCTTCTCCCTCTGCCTGTGTCTCTGCCTCTCTGTCTCTCTGTCTCTCTCTCTCTCTCTCTCTGTGTGATGACTATCATAAATAAATAAAAATTAAAAAAAATAAAATAAAATGCTTTTTATTGGAAAATAGTATAGATATATGTAAATATTAGCAGGATTTCATAAGTCTGCAGCCTATTTAATTTCAAATAACTTTATATATGAGCAAATACTGGGCAGTATAATGTGACCATGTGATTCACACAGCACTGGGAATGGAAATGCTAAGATAATGATCAATGCTGAAACATGAGTCCAGAGCTTTATCTCTACTGGAAGGGTTCCAATGGTTCTTTAACCAATCTGATAAAATATTTAGATTAATGGGTTAAAGATATTCTCATATGTCAGTCGCTTTCTTATTCTAATTTTCTAACAAGGCAAGGAGACATGCTGGTAACTCACTGAAGTAGAGGAGAGGTAATTCATATGCACATATAAATGAGGGCCTAGGTTAGGTCTGATTTGTAAACGCTAGATTCCTATTTTTTTGGTTATCTTGCATGAGTCCATAGACTTCAATCCCTAGAACAGAAGCCCATATATTTGGCCAGCTGTTATATAAAAGTTCAACCTCTGTGATCTAAAACAAAACAAAACAAAACAGAAAAGGAGGTAAGGGGTTGAGAGGGGAAAGAAAGAAAGGAGTGGAGATAGAGTATGATATCTATTTGTCCAGAGCAAGATTTTGCAGGCCAAAAGATTCATTATCACAATTTGTCTAGCATATTTGGATATGCTTTACTCCTTCAGTCCCCTGATTCTTGAAATCAAATAGGAAAATACTTTAGTAAGATTGATGCGTTTGTAATCTTCCTCTTAGCAAGTCTTTGGAATTTGATTTTTTCTTCACGTTGTTTACCAATCCCTTTTTTATATTTTATTAATATGGGCTTTTGGAAAGTATCTGTTCCCCTCTCCAGGACAAATCTCATTTTTTTTAATAGAATGAGGTTTTTAGACTCTTTACTTAGATGGTCTTGGCAGAGAAAATGTCAAAGACTAATAATAAGCTCTTACTTAATACTTCACTAGCATTCATAGGCCACATACACAAATTTTAAAACATTATCTATTCTCACAGCTCACACTAATACAAGCCACATAACTTCAAAGAGCAAGTCACATCTAGAGGGTGGGTTCCTAAAACATTTTATCCTATTACAGTCTATGGATTACAGTAATCATTAGAAACAGTAGATAGGTGGCTATCTGTGTAAGATGGTTCAATAAGGAACCATTTCCCCTAGCTGGTTTGTCTTGATACGTCCCTGCTACTTTTACTTTTTTTTCCCCCAGCTACTTTCACATAATGAAGAAAAAAAGTAATGGTCTAACGATACAGCAAGAAGCAGAAAAGGCGTCTAACGCAAGATCTGTCTTCATCATGGAAATGCCAACATAGTATGCTAATTCTTTTATTCAATTTCTATTCCGTTGCTTTACCTTACCTTGGAGAATCTAAGATCTTTCTAGAAAATATTCTATTCTTCACTGTGTATTTTTGCTTTGAGGCTAATTCTTCCAGTATATAATGAGTATTATAAACCCTTAGTTTTAGTTCCCACACTTTAGTTTCTACAATGGATTGGTTGGTATATGATCCCCCCTTGTTTCATTACATCCTTCTCTAATTCTAACACCATGCTGATAAAACTAATTGCATATAGCCTATTTTTTTATTCCAGAAAATTTCAGAATACAGGCATCCAGCAATATGTAAGTATCTTTAAATTTTTATACTAAGTTTTATATATATATTTATGTATACATTTTATACATAATGACCACACTACCCTACACTCAAAGTGGGAAATAGGATTCATCTCAAGTTCAACTTAAACACTGGGAGTTGGAGTGAAGTACTGAGAATAGTCATGAGGTCTATCCAAGCTCAGCAAAAAAAAAAAAAAAAAAAAAAAGTGCCCTAGTAGAATATAATGTGTGATGTGGACAATGGTAGGAAAATTGGCAGCCTATGTGCTATTTTCCACCTTAATCTGAACTCTCCTGGGTATAAACTTTCTCTTATGGAAAAACTCTAAGGTCATTAAAGTGATTAAATACATGATTTGTCAATCACCAAAAACATCAGATTTTCACTTCCTTGACTTACATCCTATCATCTCTCTTTTTCACTAACAGCCATTACTAATTCTTCTTTGTCTTTTTTATCAGTTCTGCCTATGAAAGAGAATTCCTTGGTGCAATTTGAATTAGAAATATTTCTAAAGGTAATTCCTGCTAGCACATCAAAGACTGAAGAGACAAAGAAAAAAAATCAATTAATAACAATCAATAAAAGTTTCAGTTTATCCTAAATTGTAGGCTAGACGTTACTGGATTATTAAAGATATGGTCTTAGGTTTAAGATGTTCAAATCACATTTTTGTCCTAAACTCTTAATGTTCTTTATAATTCTATGAGGTCAAACTGATGCATAATGACACATACCCATCTTTTTTTTTTTTTTAAGATTTTATTTATTTATTCATGAGAGACAGAAAGAGAGGCAGAGACACAGGCAGAGGGAGAAGCATGCTCCATGCAGGAAGCCTGACGTCGGTTGCAATCCTGGGTCTCCAGGATCATGTCCTGGGCTGAAGGCAGGTGCTAAACTGCTGAGCCACTTGGGCTGCCCCCACATACCCACCATTATAGTGTCACACAATGTATTTTCACTGTCCTAAAAATCCTCTGTGCTTTTTGCCTATTCATCCCTCCCTTCTTCCACTACTCAGTTTCCTCAATAGCAAAACAAATGTGATAGCAAGTGTTCAAGTAAATACAGTGACAAAGTAATACAAAAAGATATACACAGTACGTAAATGATTTTTCAATATGTCTTCAATGAACTATTGGTTTAAAGCTCAGTATCCTACAAATCCTTAGTGGTTTCTCTTTTTTTTCCCCCACCATGACTTCCATATCTGATGACAAAAATCTACCAAACTAAACAGATTTCATGTGTCTTCCTCAATATGATTCCTTGAAGTTTTGATAAAGCTCCATTTCAAGACAAACCTCAATCAAAGTCAAATAGGGTAAGAAATAAGGAGAATAGAGAATTAGGACACAAAATGATGTTGAAGACTTCAATTCACTGATAGGCACACAGTGAGAGAGAGAGAGGCAGAGTTACAGGCAGAGGGAGAAGCAGGCTCCACGCACCGGGAGCCCAACGTGGGATTCGATCCCGGGTCTCCAGGATCGCGCCCTGGGCCAAAGGCAGGCACTAAACCGCTGCGCCACCCAGGGATCCCTGGATTCAATGTCTTAAAAACATGTATGAATGGTATTAACCTATGAATGTTTTTAATTTACATACTTAAAAATGAAGAGAGGGCTTTCTTACTCCTGGGTTATTTTATCTGCTCCCCTCACAACACAGTTGATAAGACCCAACAATCTGAAAGAATGCCAGGATGCAAAGATGCCTTCTTCCCTTCCTTCTTATGTTTCTTGTACCTAAAAGTTTTGCTGCTCTAACTTAGTGCAGAAGAGGAAGTCACCACTTTTGTTAGGTTGAACTGTGGAATATGGAGAATTTTCCTCATGTTTGAGCTTGACTTCAGAATGTGTTTTTCAATAAAGAGGCAAGATAATGCAATATGATAAATAATGTTGCTATGTTATATTAACCACATAAATTTGTTTTTTGAGTTGGCATAAAAACTCATTACTATAAAACAAATTTTCTAGGGACACATGGGTGGCTCAGTTCTCAAGCATTCAACTTAAGTTTTGGCTCAAATCATGAACTTGGGTCCTGAGATGGAGCCCAAAGCCCAGTGCATGACTTACTTAAGATTCTCTCTCTCCCTCTCCCTCTGCCTCTCCTCCTCCCACTCACATTCTCTCTCGCTTTCTTTCTCTCGCTCTCTCAAAAAAATAAAAATATAAAAATAAAATGTCTAGAGGAAAATGCTTGATCAGATTAAGAGCCCCACAACAATCATATACATCACAAAATGCTCACCACTTAAGTGTATTAAAATATTATTTGTCTTTCTCTGACATATTTCACTTAGCATTATACCCTCTAGATCCATTCAATGTTGAAAGCGGCAAGATTTCACTCTTTTTATGTCTAAGTAATATTACAATGTGTGTGTGTGTGTGTATACACATCTCATCTTCTTTATCCATTTATACATGGATGGACACTTGGGTTGCTTCCATATCTTGGCTGTTGTAAATAATGTTGCAATAAACATGAGGCTGCATTAAAAAAAAAAAGATTAAGAGCCCCAATTAAAAAATCCATTTCAGGATTACATAAGATGAAGATGTTACACATACTTGAAATTAACAATGATCTACAAACAATGTAGAGGAAATAATTTCATGATTCTCTAAGCTATATGACAGTCAATTTCAGTCCTATAATGACAATCATTAATATTAAGCTCTCTAACAACAATTATGAAAGAAGGGAGGGAGGAAGGATTTTAGAATTTTTTTAATATTTTTATACTGAATCATATCCTAAAGTATTGGAACTTCAAAATGAATGATGGTGGTGTTTGTCAGCTGCATTATAATAATTACTATATTTATTAGAGTTGTGTTTTATGAGGTGCTTACAGTTTTAAACATTTCTAGATAGGGTCTTAAGTGAAATAATGTAAAGCTGAATGTGACAATTTCAGGTACTCATATCTAGACCTGCTGAACACCCAGTGAAGTTAAGTACATTGCTGCAAAATATCTAAAGGTTACAGCAGAACTAGATTTGTATTTGAACAGCTAAAAATATTTAAGATTACAATACAAATGTTTAATCAGAGCCTCAGGATGTGATTGCCAGAATATGACAGTGCATTTTATTCTATTCAATCAAGAAAATGAAATACAATGATGACCAAATTATTTCTCTATGAAAGAGATTCTTATCCTTAAAATCATGTAATTAATATTTCATAGAGTAAAACAGCTGGATTCAGCACTAAGAATGAAATATCCTCTTCCCACTACAATCAGAAGGATACATTTGATTTTAAACTAACCCTAGACACAACCTCATGGTAGAATATGGGATACCTGACTCTAATTACTGATAGTTTCTTTCACTTATATTCTTTAAAATATAGCAATATGAACAAAATATCTTTAAAATCATTGACATAATCACCTAATAAAAATTTTAAATTCTGTATCATTATATATTCAAGAAAAAATTATTAACTGACCCTAATTTTATACAGGTGAGATTTAAACACTTACCACAAATTGACCAGGTCATTTTTTTAAATACTTGATTACTCATGATTATCATCTAATTTTGACATGCATATACATGAATATGTATATTCACATGTATATATAAAAATATTTAAGTGTTAAAATAATCTCCCTTCAATGTCTTTTTATGTCAATTTACATCTTGAAATCCATTCAAAAGGATAAAGTTTGAAAAATAAAATTAATTATATTGCCCTGGCAATATAGACAGGTATAATTTATATATCAATTTTGGCATAATTACTTAAAGAATTTAAAAATGGTCAAATCAGAGATTACAAATAGTTCATGGTCTTTTATCCTCAACATAAACCCTATAAAAGTCTATTTGTTCACAAAGTTAAACATAATACAGAAACTATCTGAAATACAGAATATTCTTTACTAGATATTATTTTTAAAGTACTGTAATTTATGGAAATACAAGAAAACTTGTATCCTTTCTTTAAAATAGGTGGATAAACAACAGATATCAGAAAAAGAAAATGAGTCATGTTTAGTGGGAAAATGTAATTTGGAATCAGTTAAGAGGACTTCTTTTTGTGAAGGAATAAATTTAAAATTCATATACCAACAAAGGCGATGAAGAAATTTTTAAAAACCTTTAATTAATAACAAACAAAATAACCTTAAAATTCCACAGAGGAATATTAAATGCTTAGATAGGCAGAAATGTTCAATTACTTATAAATACTCCAGCAAATCCAATCATCCAGAACACCACCAAAACTCTGAAACAAAGAAAAAAGTAATAATAATAAAGAGTGATAGGCAGCCATAAATATATTGAATGGGGCAACAGATTTGCTAGCTAACACCAAATGGAGAAAAAGAAAAAGAAAGTTTATAAACATATTATATATATTACAAAATGTGTATATAAAAAATGTGTGTATAAGTATTAAAGTAAATAGGAAAATATTACAATATTAAGGATGTTCTTGTTCTAATCTTTTTAGTTGATGTTGTATGGGGTGTATAACATGAAAAAAATGAACTTACCATGAAAATATTTTGAAAAAACTAATCTTTTATAATATTAATAGTCAATAAAATTTCTCATCCCAGTTAATACTAGTGACTCTCCAGAAATGTCAACATTTTCAGGAGTTAGATTTTTATTGTAAATAACCAAAAATGCAATGCCAAAAAAATGCAATAAATTCCAAAATGAGATTGCAGAGCATGCAAAAATTTCACTAAACTGATACAGGTGAGGTAAAAAAACTGCTCAAAACACACACGGATATTGACAAATCAGAACTATAAGACATAGACTTATGGAAGAAGAGCAAATTGAAAAGAATAGTTAACAGACTTCATGCAACAAAAAAACGTTCTTTGAGTAGTACAGAAGAAACGGATGAAGCCCTCAAATAATTTATCATTACAAGAAATCCTCTTTATGATGGTGCTCTAAAAGTCACGTGTGAATTAAAAGCTGCTTCACAATTCTATTATATCTTTATGTCTGCAAAATTTCTTCCAACAAATCAACACTGGATCATTCTTCACTCATTCCTAATATGGAAGCCTTCATTGCAATTATCACCTAAAATAACTTATTTTATTTTACTCTTTTTCAAATAAATTGTAAACCTTTGTTTTGCCTCCCTAGTTATTACTATGAATTACTGGGTCTCTATCTTGGATGTCTTTATACTATTTTTGTTTTCTTTTCTGAATCAACCACCTATACTGGAACCAGTTATAATATTAAATGTTTCCTTAAAGGGGATACATTTTTGTGAATTTACAAGAATCACTAATAGCATTAGAATACCTTATCTTCCTATGAAACAATGTTGCAGCTTACGGCCAAACTCTTTCTAACCATCACCTCTTGCCAGGCCACTCAAGTCTAAAACTGGACTCTACTTCCATCCCTCCACAATTTCTTCTGAATATTTAGGACGGGGCTTTTTTGGGTTTCAGTTGTTTTTAATTATGTTTACCATACCTTCACTTAAAGTCTTTGAATGACTTACCATTTTACTTAGGTTTAAATCCAAATAAATTTTATACATTCAACAAAGTCCTACCTCTTTGATCTAACAGTAGGTTATCCCCTTTGCTTGCTCTGTTTCAGCGACATTAGCCCCCTTCTCTTTTTGTTAGCATACCAAGATATTAGCATCTGAAGGCATTTGTATTTACTCTTGCTTATTCCAAGGAAGAAATTTATACAAAAACAAAGAAATCATGAATCTGTCGTTTGGAAATTCCTAAAAATTCATCTTATCCCATCCATGTAACTAAACACCCAGGGACTCAAATTATACTAAACTTACAAAAATTTCTTTAAGCAAAGCCTTCTTACCTGAATATCTGTTCAAAAGTTCTCAATAATTACCAGAAGTTTCCATGAAAATACTCAAGTATAATTCTATTTTTTATATGTGTATCGAGAGATAAAATTATTCAGACATCTTTAATATGCTAAAGGTGTGCAGAGAATAAAATGAAAATCTCCATGTAGCTCAAAAAGTTACCACCTCCAATAATTTCTATCCTGTTAAATTAAATCTATATATAAATCACATAGTAAGAATATGAAAGTAGATTCTTCTTTAAACAACTACTAATACCTATTTCAGGGAATAAGATTCTGTTAAAGCATTACAGATTAGCCTGGGCATGTCAGGATTTCACTGTATCTTGTTAATTTGAGAGATATGCTGCATATGTATGTCTGAGAATGCTTAATGACAAAATACAGAGCTACTTTCCCATGACTTAAGAAGCACCTCGTGGGACACATGAGTGAATCAGAGGTTGAGAGCCTGCCTTCAGGCCAGGGTGTGATCCTGGAGTCCTGGGATCGAGTCCCACATCAGGCTCCCTGCATGTAGCCTGTTTCTCTCTCTGTCTGTGTCTCTGCCTCTCTCTCTCTATGTCTCTCATGAATAAATAAATAAAATCTTAAAAAAAAGAAGCACCTCGTGAATCAAATACCAGATATTATAATACCCTACCAGTTTATGCAGTGGATATAAAATATTTCTCAAATAATTCAAATATTGGATTGGCTAATAAATCTCACTGGAAACACATAAGTGAATACTATTTGGCATCTAGAAAGATTATGGAAGTATTTCATAATACATTTTCTAATGCCAAAAACATATTATATATATGGTATATTGAGTAAACATGGTATGCTATGTAGGGCAGCCATATAGGTACTCCATTCAAATCTTTCCCTCAAGAGAACCAGCTGTGAGGAACATGACTGCTAGCCTTCAGCTGCCTCACCTTTGGGTCCATTACAGCGTTCACTTGAAGCTACACTTCCCCTAGTCTATTCTTAGCCAATGACTGAGCAACCAGGGAGCTCCAAGAATTTGACCAATCCTTACCAACTTGGGATTCCTATTATGGGCAACATTCACTTGAGGACTACCCATTGGACTGGTTGAGACTTATTCAAATAATTCTATCTGAAGTTCTACCTACCCAATTCTCCCTCCTTTCTGGTATAGACTGAAGACTACAAGACTATTCTTGTCACCCTCCACTTTATCCTCCATTAAGTCCTATCTCTTTGTCTTCTTCTTGTGGGACCCAAACAAACACAGTACATGTAATTAATTTTATTCATACACAAAAAGACAAGAAAGAAATGTATCAAACCATTATGACTGTTTTCCTTTGAGAAATATAAGAAACTTTGTATATTCTTTAAAATCATACACTTTTCAAAAAAAATAAAAATAAAACCATACACTTTTCAAAAATTCTCTGAATTCTTCATAAGTATTCACCTAGATACAATTTTTAAGTGAAAAAATTATTTATTAATTATTTTTCTGTGATGTAACAGTAGCTGTCAAATATACACTGAAGTGTAGGAGTCATTATTTTATAAATAAGAAAATATATTCACTGGCTACAAACTCTGTATCATCTTACCATTAACCGGGAACCTTAACTTCAAGATCACTTCTTTGCAAATGACTAATGTTAACAGAAATTGATCAATGTAATGGCTAATTTTATGTGCCAGCCTGACTGAACCACAGGTTGCCCAGATATTTGGTGGCCCTCAACAAACCCAATAAAGATCTGAAGAGAATAAAAGGCTGTGTAAGGGAGAATTTTCTCTGTCTTCAAGAATGAATATCAATCTTCTCCTGCCTTCAGACATGGATTCAGACTGAACTTATACCACTGGCTCGCCTTTGTCTCCAGCTTGCCAACTATAGATCTTGGAATTTTGCAGCTCCATAATGACAAGACCCAGTTCTATATAATAATGTATGATCTACTTAAAGGAACTCTTTGGGATTCCTTATTTTAAAATTAATAAAATTTTCATAAATGTATCTACCCTAGATTTTTATATATTTAATTTGCTTAAAAAATACTATGGGTGTGGGCCTCCATAATCCAACTACAATCTCTTTAGATTTCTCTATCAATCTATTTATCCTTTGATTCTGTTTCTCTGTTAGAAGCTATAGTTTACCTAGTCCAGATTCAATATCTTTTCCACTGCCATAACCAACACAAATCTCTACTTTGTTCATTTGAGTTTAAAATATACTAAAATACACTTTGCTTCCTTAATAAGCATTCATTGAATGCCCTTTATGTGCCATATATTGAATGCCCATATTTTCAATTAAAAAAAAATGTACAGGATCTCTGTCCTAGAATCATAAGCACTAATTTTGGTAACTAATACTTAATAATGAATAGCAATGCTGTATTATTGATAAATTACATTATATGATATAGAACATATTTTATGTTAATTTTTCTCATTTGCAAAAATCATTAGTTTTCAAGTGAGTTTTGCATCTACTATTAACACTACCACATTTTCAATAACAATGAATAAAATAAAACATTACTGATCAACATTTTGGCTGGTTATACCATTTATTAATCCATAATAAGCAATCTCAAGGTGAGCTATATAAACTTACTTCTTATGACTACTTTTTAATTCTTGGTTTCTCATCGTTAATATAGGGTTAATAATAACTACCTCCAAAGAACATTCTGATGACAGCTTACTCAAAAAGTCTACAATGCCAAGCATTATGCTATCATTTTAGGATATGACAGGGACTGGTGAAAAGAGCAATGCCTTCAGAACAAATAGGCACAATTCAGAGCTGATACTTATATACTCTGTGGCCCAAAGCACATTGGTTAGCCATTCTTTATCTGTAAAGCTGGAGGCAACAATGCTCACTCTACAGAATTTTATCATGGATTAAATGTGGTAACACACGTAAGGCATTAGAATAATGTCTTGCACACTATGCTTTGGCTCTGACTCATATATCCTTCTTCATCTTAACTATCTTGTACATTATGTATTTTTGCAATAGACAGAATGGACCAGGTCACAAAGCCTGGTGGAAATTCCTGTAACTACAAGAATGGTCTCCTCCAGCATTCTAGATAGACCCTAAGTTAAAAGAACAGAGAGAACTCCAGTTGGATCTGGAACAGTATCAATAAACAGATTTTTCAAACCTGTGGAACTTAAGGAAATAAACTACAAAAGATGAAGAAAAAAATCTTTATAAACTTTTGGATGCAATGTGGCAGAGTTAGTGAGAACTCTGAACTCTGGAGTTAGGCTGTCAGGATGAATGCCACAGATTCTTCATCAACTTAGATAAGTGTACAAACTTAGATAAGCTACATACACATCTGGAGTTTCAGGTTCTGCTTTAATAACCAACAAATAAACAACAAATTCCTAGCTATTGTCACAACTAGATAATATTACACAAGTAAAATGAACAGTATCTGAAACACAGAAAGCAAATGTTAGATTATTATCATACTTGTACTCTGGCTATTGGTGATCTATTTTCTAAAAAATTATCTTGCTTAAATTGTGCTCTTTTACTATTATTTATATGATTGACAGCAGTTATAACTTCAGAAAATATACTGCATTTAAAGTCCGGATATGTAGTCTGTAATCAGTAGGTTCTATAAAACTTATCCTAGATATAGAGATCTGAAATTGTTAGAAAGTCTAAATGCTCAGGTTGCAAAATATGTCTATAAATGTCAACATTTTGCGTTTGCCATTCTTGATTTGTACATTAAATTTTTAGAATTACTATTCTTGTGTTTGAGATGCTCTAAGTTTTTGTAGTTTATATTCCTATTAATTGATTCATATTTACTGACTCTAGAGAAAAGAGGGTAAAGATTCAAAAAGATAAGCAAAACACAATACTGATACTATAAATCATTCCATTTATCAAAGATGAACTCTTGTTCAGATTTCATGGTTACCAAGTAAACCTTCTGATTGTGATGTTGCTTCCTATGAAGATCTCTCGAGGCAGAATAAATATAGGTAGAAAAAACAAGTTTGTGAAAAGGAATATATATCAATATATACTTTTTATAAACATATATATATTTTTGTATATTAAAATAAATATTAAAAACAGTACAGAGAGAATCCACTTAAAAGAACTATTTTGGGATTCCTTATTCTTAAGATACTAGAATACCTCTGAAATGGGGGTGTAAGGACCTCTGTGGACTCTTTCCCAGTGAAACCATCATAACAGGTAAAAATTACCTAAAGCAATCACTTAAAATATCAGGAAATTGTCCAAAGAACATGCAACATGAGAAACACACATTCAACTAAACCTAATAAATCTCATCATGAAAACAGTAAGATTCTATGGCATTGAGCCATGACCCACTTGCTGACTTCCCAGGGGAAGCTCTACTTACTAGCACATGTAGTCAAGAACACAGGACTCTCTCTTCCCTAGATCTCAGTCTAGAGCTATAGTTTTTCCCCAGGAGAAGCTGTTCACCAGCATTGCTCATCCTGCCCAGCTCTGTGTTTCAAAAGCTCTATTCCAAGCAAGAACAAGAATAGAAGATTATCCTAGGCAGGGCTGGATGGTGATACTGGGCCCTTATCACTCCTGGATAATCAAGTCCTAAGGTACAGATTCAAGATCAAGATAAGAATAAGGGCTACCATCCCTGTCAAGTTCCCTACTCATTAGAGCAAGAGTGTCCCTCCTAGAGAAGTGAGCCACAGCTTCATGCCCAATTCTGGAGCACTGATTCAAGCATCTCTTCCCAGAGGGGAAGGGCAAGCCATAAGAATAGAAGACTCTAGAAGTCTCCTTAAGGGAACTGACTTTATTTGGGAGAGCATGGGTATTACAAGTCTAAGAATAATGTTGTAAAGAATAAAGATTTTATGGTAAGAAATTAAAAGCAGACTGATAGCTCCACAACAGTAAGGATGAGAGTACTCCTAGGGTAGAAGTCTCAAAGCCTGATGTCCAAAAAAAAAAAAAAAAATCTTTTGCAAAAGAGGTCAAATTTAATTGATCTGACTATATAGGAATCTATGTCCCTGAGTGTTGCTGACAAGACAAATCAGCTGGTAATTAATAGAGCCAATGGCTGGGGATGATATCAGACAGAACAGCTACAAATTTAGCAGAAAAATCAGAATAAGAGACAGTGAAAATGAGAATGACTATATCCACTGTTATCTCTTGAGAGGTTGAGGGATAACAGATCAGAGTGACAGCGCATGTGCCCAAGGCTGTGTTCCTGAGGAACAACATCAGAAGCTACCCACTGGGGAAGAAATGGAATTTATTAAAATAGTCCAGCAAAATCATTAAACAAACAAGCAAACAACAACAATGAGCACAAGAATAACTTGAAAGCAGCAAGGGGAAAATAATTTGTCAGTATACAAGGGAAGGGAACCCTGATAAGGGTAACACCTGTTATGGTACATTTTTCATTAAAAACAATAAAAAACATAAGGCAGTGTGATGATATATTCAAAGTGTTGAAAGGAAAAAAATGTCAATCAAGGATCATACTCAGCAAAATAATGTTTCAAAAATGAAGACCAATAAATATATTCTCAGATCCATAAAAACTGAAAGAATTCAGCACTGGGTGCTATACTATATGTTGGCAAATTGAATTCAAATAAAATTAAGGAAAAAAACTGAAAGAATTCATTGCAAACATATCTGCCTTCCAAGAAATACTAAAGGAAGTTCTTAAGACCAAAATCAAATGACACCCAATAGTAATTTGAACCCATAGAACCCATACCAAAAAACAAAGTGTGTCAGCAAAGGTAATTATTATTAAATTATAAAAGACAATATAATTGTATCTTCTCTTTTCTTAACTGATTTTAAAGTAATTATATAAAGCAGTATGCATAATTATATTGTTGGGTCTGTAACATGCAGAAATGTAATATATTTATAATAGCACAAAGAAAGTGAGTGGAAGCAATGCTTTGCTGGAGTAAGAAAATGACACCAGATGGTAAAGTGAATCCACAGGAAGAAATGAAGAGAAGTAGAATGGTAATAAAAACATAACCTATAACAAAACTCTATAAACATACACTTGCTCTCCTTCTTTCTTACAGCTTCCTTAAAAGACAAAATTTATCTAAACTAATAACCATAACAATGTCTTGTTTGGTTTGTAACAGAGAAACTTTCCTCTCTCTGTCTCTGTCCCTGTCTCTCTCTCAAACACACAAAATTATAAACTGAAAGTGGAGCTACACAGAAGTAACATGTCTACAACTCATTGGAATTAAGTTAGCATAAATCTGAGGAAGATTCTAATAAATTATGTATACTGTAAGCCTGAGAAGAACCACTAAAAATAAATAACTAATATATATTAGTGTATGTCCTATAAAACAAAAAGTTAAGTGTCAGCCATAAAGTCAACCATGTCAACAATAAAATTAGATATGCATGTATTAAACAATGCAATCAAAAAGAGATTGTTAGGGCAGCCCGGTGCCTCAGCGGTTTAGCGCCACCTTCAGCCCAGGGCCTGATCCTGGAGACCCGGGATTGAGTCCCACGTCAGGTGCCCTGCACGGAGCCTGCTTCTGCTTCTCCCTCTGCCTGTGTCTCTGCTTCTCTCTCTGCCTCTCTCTCTCTCTCTCTCTCTGTCTCTCATGAATAAATAAATAAAATCTTTTTTTTTTAAAGAGATTGTTAGACTGGATAAAAACAGTAATAATATCCAAAATATGCCATCAATGGGAGACACAATTTAGATTCAAAGATACAAACAGGATGGAAGTAAAAGTATGCCACACAAACAGCAATGCGGGAAAGGAGAAATATTTATATTAATATCAGACAAAATACACTGCTGAAATTTTTTTAAATGTTACTAGAAGTAAAGAGAGTCACTGAACAATTGACCAACGGAAGTCATAAAGAGCAGGTTCTCCAACTACAAAGAAATGAATTCAAGAGTTAACAACAAAAGGAAATTTGGAAAATTCACAGATAGAAGGTAAGTAACATTCAGAAAGAAAAGAAAAAGAAAAGAAAAGAAAAGGAAAGAAAGAAAAGAAAAGAAAAGAAAAGAAAAGAAAAGAAAAGAAAAGAAAAGAAAAGAAAAGAAAAGAAAGAAGGAAGGAAGGAAGGAAGGAAGGAAAGAAAGAAAGAAAGAAAGAAAGAAAGAAAGAAAGAAAGAAAGAAAGAAGAAAGAAAAAGAGAAAAAGAAAGAAAGAAAGAAAGAAAGAAAGAAAGAAAAAGAAAGAAAGAGAAAGAGGAAAATTAGAAAATGCTTTGAGATGAAGAGAAAAAACTTAGAGTGTAAGTAATTAAGAAATGATTATATCTATAA
The DNA here is from genome assembly GCF_018345385.1 of Vulpes lagopus. NCBI lineage: Eukaryota > Metazoa > Chordata > Mammalia > Carnivora > Canidae > Vulpes > Vulpes lagopus. Next base: position 89,178,553 of record NC_054829.1, on the reverse strand, counting down.
ATGCTTATGTTGAAAAAGCAGCAATACATCAAATCAATAGCATCACGTTTCACCTGATGACAGTTGCAAAGGAAAGGAAAACAAAATCTAAAGGAAGCAGATTGAAGGAAATAATGAATATCAGTGTATAGATTCCTGAAATAAAAAAATTGGAAAACAATGCAGAAAATCAACAAAACAGACAAAATAATGGTAAACCCTCAGCAAGACTGACCAAGAAAAAAGAGGAAATACAAAAAATTATTAAGATAAAAAGTGAGAAAACATCACTACCAACCATACTGAAATAAAAAGAATCTTACAGAATACCATGAACAACTGTATGCCAACAAATTAAATAAGTCAGATGAAATGGACAGATTCTTAAAAGACACAAACTACCAAAACTGACTCAAGAATAAACAGAAAATCAAATAAAGCTACAATAAATTGTACAATAATTACCTAGTAATTATAAAACTTCCCACAAAGAAAAGACTATAACCAGATGGTTTTACTGCTTAATTCTACCAAATATTTATAAAAGGTATTAATTCTTCATAAAATTCCAAAAAATTGAAGGAACGCTCCTCAATTCATTTTATAATATCAATTCATAAGGCCTGCATATTTTCTTCATAGTATGTCCTATTCCAGATAAACAGAATAGAACACCAATGCCAAAACAGAATATCTGATAGCAAAACTAGATAATGGCATGAAAAAGAAAACTAAAGACCAATAACTCTTGTGAATTTATATGCAAAATCCTCAACAAAATCCTGCCAAAAGACAGGCCATAATTTTAAAAATTCATATATCATAACAAAATGAAAATTTTTAATGAAAACAACGCAGATTTAAAATCCAAAAATCAATATAATATGCTTTTATCAACAGAATTTAGAAAACCACACTATCATCTCATAGATGCCCCCAAAAAATGTGACAAAATCCAACATACTTTCATAAAACTCTCAAACTAAAAATAGAAGGAAATTTCCTCAATCTGATGAATGACATATACAAAAAAAACAAAAAACAAAAAACACTGTTATCATTGTACTTAGTGGTGAAAGCCTGAATGCTTTCCCTATAAAATTAGGAAAAAAATAGGGATGTCCATTTTCACCATATTTATTCAACATTATACTGGAGATTCTAGCTAGAACAAGGAGGCAAAAATAAAAATAAGAAACTAAGCAACAAAGACAACAAAAAGCATCCAAACTGTAAAGGAAGTAAATCTATCTCTATTTGCAGATAACATGATCTTGCATATAGAAAATCCTAATACACACACACACCCCTATTCCCAATTCCCAGTATATTTTCCTTACTGAGCATGACAAGTAAGAAGAGTAAATTGTTACAAAGATCAACTTTCCCAGTATGCTTTCCTCCTTTTCTCAAATTACTCTGATAGGTTATGTGACTAGCTTAGGAAATACAGAATATCTTATAATGAGGAATTTTATTTTTTTTTTTTAATTTTTTATTTATTTATGATAGTCACAGAGAGAGAGAGAGAGGGGCAGAGACACAGGCAGAGGAAGAAGCAGGCTCCATGCACCGGGAGCCCGATGTGGGACTCGATCCCGGGTCTCCAGGATCGCGCCCCGGGCCAAAGGCAGGCGCCAAACCGCTGCGCCACCCAGGGATCCCTATAATGAGGAATTTTAAAAGTACACTATCTTTGCTATAGAATAATGCTTTTATTTTCCTATAGTTATTATTTAGACATTTGCCATCACAGTCAGATGTTCAGGAAAAGTAACTAGAGTTTTGAAAATTCTACAAGTCAGACAATGGTAAACAAAGTTAATATGAATCTACTCTCAGCCAGATGCATGCAGATTATAAAATGCATGAGAAGAGTGGGCCTTGAGAGTCACTGGGTATTTAATGGAAACACATACCCAAGAGTAAGTAAGAACCTGAGTAGAAGACTAGTGTTAAGTACCTAAGTTTTTTTTTTTTTTTTAATTTAAGAATAGTTGATATACAATGATACATTATTTCAGTTGTACAACTAGAGATTCAACAAGTTTATGCATTGTGCCCTGCTCACAGCATCTATCACCATACAAGACTGTTACAGTATCATTCACTATATCACTTGTGTTCTTTTATTCTGGTGACTAGTTCATTCCATTATTGGAAGCCTGTGTTTCTCACTCCCTTTCATCCATTTTGCCCATTCCCCTCAGTCCCTTTGGCAACCATCAGTTTGTTCTCCATATTTGTAGGTCTGATTCTGCTGTTTGTTTATTCATTTCTTTTTTTAGATTCCACATATGAGTGAAATCATATAGTTTTTGTTTTTCTCAGATTTATTTTACTGAGCATAACACCCTCTAGGTCTATCCATGTTGTTGCAAATGGCACAATCTCATCTTTTTATGGATGCATAATACTCCATTATATAAGCATATGTAATCGTGTCAGTGTAAATATATATATGTGTATATAAATTATATATATTTACATATAAATATATATAAATAAGTACTTTATTATATATATGTATATATACACATACAAATATATTTCACACTATGTGCCTAAGATTTTTAGGGTCTCTGCTTACTGATTAGTAAATTACAAAATGTGTCATGATTCTAAGGTGGAATCTGTAGTTCAGAACCAGCTAGGCAAAACTCAGAAAGCAGGAAGCAAGGAGTAAATCAAGTGAAATGAAGAATCTGCATGTAAAGCTACTACAAGAATTGTTTATTTAAGCCCAGATTTTCATCTTTAACCTTTCTAATTTAATATGTTAATTAATTTGATACACATTTAATGATCTATTATGTGTCAGACTTTGGAACATAATGGTATATAAGAGATAAGGTCTTTCTGCCAGTGTTATACATGTCTGCTTCTAAAGTCCAATTATCAATTTACCAGATTTTTCACTTTCAAAACCTACAGCTATAAACCAAATCATCAATGAAACAACTAAATACATTTGTCCAATTATTTTCCAAACTAAGTTATAATATACAACTCCTGTCAGTATTTTATTTGGCAAATGTACACAACCAAAATAATATTAAAAGTTTGTTTTCTATGTTATTTATTTTTACCTAAAAAGATAAGTTGACAATATTAAAAATTTTAAAGTAAATTACATCCTCCAATACATGATGAGAAACTGCTTTATTCTAAAAATCAGATCAAATATGCTTTCCTTTAAAGCAAGTAAAAAAAAAAACATAAATAAAAACCAAATGACTTCAAAATTAAAGGAGCAAAGATTCTATATAGATAGGAATATATATGAAAATTAAAAATATATATGAAAATAGTCAATTTAGCATCCCAGATATCTTCCTATAAACATGTAATATACTTAATATATATTCCTATTTATATATGGTTACCTATTCTAGATTTGCACTATGTTAAGGTCACTTTTATTCTCTTCTTGGTATAAAAATAGATGTTTTCAAAATTCACCACAAATCTGAAGTGGTAGTAATTCCAATTTTAAATTGACTATATATTTTTTCAGTTAGTTTTCAGACTGAAATCCAATTTCTACAATGGAGTTAGTTTAACTATATGCAAAATCATACACTTTAAAGTAAAATCTAATGAGGGCACGTGGCTTGTTCAGTTGGTAGAGCATGTGACTTGATCTCGAAGTTATAAATTTGAGATCCATGTTGGATGTAGATATACTTAAAAATAAAATCTTTAAAATAAAATCTGATATTGTGAGAAGTATTGGTCACTTCAGTACTCAGAACACTCCATTCTCACTGCACATTTTCCTTCAATACTTTTCCGAAGTTACATTTTTCCATCCAGAATTTCCTGAAATTATTGTGAATCATTAACCAGATAGCAATCAATACATATCCACAACTACAAATTCCCCTTTATATGTCCTCAACTCTGTATAACGTCAGGATTTGGTAGCACTTTCTTGCCCAATGTTTGTTAAGGTATGTATTAATTTTGATAATTAAATCTGGTATTATATAGTTCAAACATTTATCTGTAACCCCAATCAATAAGCTCATAAAAGTGTTTTCCATTTTATACATATCCAATATGTTCTTTTAGTTTCTAATCCTGATTAATAACATAGATACTTTTAAAAATTCCCCAAAATACACTATTTGGTAGGGAAAAATCAGAAGTTTTATTGAATCCCAAGTGCATGTTTTTGGTGATTTGTGCACGTGTGTGTGTGTGTGTATGTACATGCATGTTGAAAACAAGTTGAAAAGCTATGCTCTTAGCAAAAAAAAAGAGCAATAGAGAATCACATTGGCAGTGAAAGTTCTATTTATTAGCTCCACCATCTATCTCTCAGCCTCTTTTCTACCACATATGGGTCTTATTTTAAAATTTGAAAAAAAAAATTTTAAACTTCAGACTAGCCCCAGGCTCACTTAACCTATAGGATGCAAAATATGTAAGCAGATAAGAGGTTAGGTTGATAAGAGGTTAGGTTTCAAATTCAGATTCAAACAGAAATACACTCCAGTAATAAGGGTCAGATAATAGCGAAGAGGCTAAGAAAATGAGCTCATTAGTAACTGTCCACATCTTGCCAAACCATACAATTCATCTTGCCTCCACTTTGGATTACTCTGGATTCTTTTCTTTGCTTATCTATGCACTCCTTTTATTAATTCCATCAGGGTCCATGGTGATGACTCTCAAATCTATGTATTCATCCCAGAATGTTTCCAGTACTTTAGACTTAAACGTGTAATGGCTTATCTGGTATTTCCGTAATATGTCTAATAGATATTACGTTGTACTATATGAAATTACCATTTTAATGGTCAAAAATTGAATGTAAGCAATTTCACATAGTTCAAACTAATATTTAAACTTAACTTGGCTCTAACAAGACCCTGAATTTCTCACTCCCACCATCAAATCTGTTCTACCTCCTGTTCCTCCTTCTCAATAAATTGCACCATCATCCACCAGCACACTCAACAAAAGTCAAGGAGCAATCCAAGATTCCTGTTTTCATTCACCATCCACATCTTATCCATTGTAGAGAAAGGCACATGGTTTCACCTCTGGCTTGGCAATAACACACCTCTCCTCTCTGGGATCACTGTTTCCATCCTTGCCTCTACCGTACATACTCCACAGAGCTACAAGAGTTACCTTCATATTCACCTTCTGACTGATCTCATATAATGGCTTCCAGTTGCACATAAATTATATATGTCTTAAATAATCTGACCCCAGTTTGCATTGTAACCTAATTACCTACCACTCTGCTATTACTGTTAAAAACATGAAGGTCCTTTGCCTAGGTTTAACAATCTCTTCCCCAACTTGCAGATGTCATGTGACTGACTCTTTCTGGCCAATAAAACTGCAGTTTAAAATATAAACTCCGGGGCAGCCCGGGTGGCTCAGCAGTTTAGCACCACCTTCAACCCAGGTTGTGATCCTGGGTTCGAGTCACACCTCAGGCTCCCTGCATGGGGCCTGCTTCTCCCTCTGCCTGTGTCTCTGCCTCTCTCTCTCTCTCTCTTTCTGTCTCTCATGAATAAATAAATCTTAAAAAAAAAACACTTATTAAATATAAACTCCATAGGGACTATGGACTAACTGTCCAATCCAAAAAGGCTGCTTTGTCCCTCTCAACATATTTTCTCATTTTAACTTTCTGCATAATGCTTATCACTACCTGATATTTTTATTGATTGTTTTTCCAATTGATTATTAATGTATTTCTCAACAGAAAACAACCTTCATGAAAGCAAGGATTGTGATCATCTTGTTCACTGCTGTATCTCCAGTGACTAGAATACTAAGCACCAGCATAAACTTAATAAATATTCCAGGAATTAATGAATTTTTGCTGAAAACAAGAGACAAACATATTCACCTATCAGTCAGCGAGGCACTTAAAATTAGAATGAGGTCTATGCCATGAAGTACATGGCAACAAAGATTAGGACTTGAAATCAGACTAAACTGCTGAAAATCCATTTGCCAATTTTATTTATTTCTAAGATTTTATTTATTTATTCATGAGATATACAGAGAGGGAGAGAGAGAGAGAGAGGCAGAGACACAGGCAGAGGGAGAAGCAGGCTCCATGAAGGGAGCCTGACGTGGGACTCGATCCCGGGTCTCCAGGATCAGGCCCTGGGCTGAAGGTGGCGCTAACCCGCTGAGCCACCCGGGCTGCCCCCACTTGCCAATTTTAAACTGTATGATCTTGGAAAAAAGGTTTGACTTGTCTGAGCCTTAATCTCCTCATGTACAAAATGAAGATACATATACATTATTTTTAAGTACAAAAAGTGTTGAAAATCAAAATGGTTATGTATGAAATGCAACAGTAAAATTGTCAATGCTTAATAAAGGTTGTTTTTTTCTTTTTCATTCCCCTACCAATCTACAATTAGCCACAGGATGCCAGCTGATCAATTGGTTTGTAATCCCAGTAAACAATAATGCCCTGTCTTGTGAGAAGGATAACTATTTCAGAATAACTAAATATTTAAGAAACAGTATTAATTATCTTCTCTATCATTTCTATTTATTCCCTAAGAAGAAAAAAAGGAAAGCTATTTATTCTGTCCAATTCTTCTAGGCTACTAGAGTCCTTGTGATTACAATATCTTATAATGTGTTCTAGGATATCTTAATTAGGTAGACAAACCTAGCATTTCAAAGCTGAACATCATCATTGCCATTGACTATTGAACAAATACCAGAAGGTGAGGAGTAGTATATTATGAAACTGGCTTGAAGGAATTCAGTAATAGGGTCAAAATCAGTATCTCTAAACAACTATTTCAACTAAAAATTCTTCATATATAGATGGATATAATCACTTGGAAATGTAGCACAAATGTTACCTTAATGTACAATGCTGATTTTTGCACAGTTGCTCTGATTTTTACAATACAAAGAAATAAAACTCTACAGTTATTTCTCAACCAACAGTGGACTGTTCTTTTTTTTTAATTTTTTTTAATTTTTATTTATTTATGATAGTCAGAGAGAGAGAGAGGCAGAGGCATAGGCAGAGGGAGAAGCAGGCTCCATGCACCGGGAGCCCAATGTGGGATTCGATCCCGGGTCTCCAGGATTGCGCCCTGGGCCAAAGGCAGGCGCCAAACCGCTGCGCCACCCAGGGATCCCTGGACTGTTCTAAGAGCATATAATAAACACAACCCACCAAGAATGTCTTTTTCCTGAACTCTGACTTCTGAGAAGGAAGCTAAAAGGAAACACTAAGGATCCCAGCACACCCTCTAGTTGAGAGAAAGGGTCAGCCACCAGCTTAACTCTTCCAGATGAGCAGATTAACTACATCATAGAAGAGGTAAAACAATATCAGGCTAAATTTATTCATTAATAAAGTCATTGTATACGTATCTACCCTAAAGCAAAGTTTAAAACAGCTATCCATAGTTTTAAAGAGTCACACAAGGGAATAAGTAGTCCTTTTGGCATATTTAAATTCCCCTTGATTTTCTCCCCACAATAATGAGAATATTAAAAATCTTCAATATACCAAAATATACCAAATAATCTGCATCAAATAGACTTTGGTATTTAAAAATAAAAGTACCAACATTTGTTGAGCATCTCCTTTGTGACAGATATTTTTTCATTTATTATTCTAGTTAATTGTCACAAAATCTTACACAAGGGATGTTACTGCTTTTATTCTGCAGGTGAAGAAACATGGCATAGTGAGATTTCTCAACCTGGCTACATTCATAGAGCTTCTGATAGAACTGAAACTCAACCCAGGTTGGGTGGCTCAAAAGCTCATTCTCTATTAACTTGGTCACGATACATCTACTCACATTCCTAAGCAATCTTTAGTACTTAGATTTATTTCTGGATCTTTCCAGCAAAGCGCTTGATCTCTGCCCAATGGCATCACAACACCTCACTGCAAAAAAATTGATTAATTTTTCTAATGCTGGATGATTTATCAGGACTTTTACTAATTAGATTGTAATATGGCGTATTCTAAGTTTGTAAAATATGTAAACTATCACAATATACTCATTAAGAGAAAATGGTGATACAATCTTTTAAGAAGCTTACTTTCTAATAGGAAAGGTGAAGAATAAACCTGAAAATATTTAACATATTTACCAGTATAATGGTATTATAGAAAACAAAAAGGACACTCAATAATTCACTATTGTGATAATTATTTTCATTACTGTAATATTTAAGAATGTTAGAAAAAAAAGTAATGTTAGAGAAATAAAATTCTATAAATAAGCCACAAAGATGAAAGAAACACAATGTATCTTTGAGCCAAGAGGGAAACATGAAAATACTGGTGAAAGCCTCAATACCAGAAAGAAGATTCTCCAGTGTAAGAAATAAGTGATTTTTTAAAAATTATTTGCATAGCTCACTCATATTTCATCTATGTTTATAATCTAAGAGAAGTATAAATTGAATGATTAGAATGATCTAGTAGGAATTACCAGCTGAGTCTTCAGTCTTTTTTTTTTTTTTAAGATTTATTTATTTCATTGAGAGAGAGAGAGAGAGAGAGAGAGAGAGAGAGAGACCATGATCAAGGGAGGAGCAGAGGGAGAGGAAGAGAAGCAGATACCCCACTGAGCACGGAGCTCCACGTGGGGTTGATGTGGGGCTCAATGTGGGACTCGATCTCAGGGTCATGATATGAGCTGAAATGAAGTGTCAGATCCTTAACTGAGCTACCCAAATGCCCTAAGACTTCAGTCTTTAAATTTAACATAGAAGGCAGCCCCATTGGCCCAGCGGTTTAGTGCCACCTTCAGCCTGGGGTGTGATGCTGGAGACCCGGGATCGAGTCCCACGTCGGGCTCCCTGCATGGAGCCTGCTTCTCCCTCTGCCTGTGTCTCTGCCTCTCTCTCTCTCTCTCTCTCTCTCTCTCTCTGTCATGAATAAATAAATAAAATCTTAAAAAAATAAAATTTAACATAGAAGTTAGTAAAATTATTCAGTTAACATCTAAAGAACCAAATGCTTTATTATTTTTAACTTTTAGAAGTCATACTGTATAGTGGAAAGAACCTATGTTGGACGTGTAATCTGGTATTTGTATTTCTGTTCATTACTTTTGGTCTGTGTGATCATGTCCAAGCCCCCTGTTGTGTCTGAACTTCCATTTAAAACTAAGAAATCCTTAAAAATGTGTATCTTAAAGGACAAGTAAAAGGATAAAGACAAACAATTCTGCACATATCAGTCATGTACTTAGTCCACTCAATCAATGCTATCTATAATTACTTGATAGTCTTTATAACCAATTGAAAAAAAAATAAACTTACTGCTTTCAAAAAAATAATTTTCATAGAGCCATGGAAATAATGCATTTTGTGAATGTCTGTTAATTGATATCATTTATTAGTCCCATGTCTTATCCAACCTTTCATCTTTTTGTTCTAGGTATGTTATACATTTTGACTCAATTATCTTGTACATTTCTTGCTACTGCAGCCAAAGCAAACAAAATATCTACAATTAAAAAGCTACAGATTTGAAGTTCATTAAAGTTGAGAATAATATCTTAAATAATCCTACATTTTACTACAACGTATAATGCTTTGTTATATTCATGGTAGATGAAGATGAATTCATTCATAGACCTTATTATCATGCATTAAATTCAGGTTTGGATTTCACCTCAACATTAGAAGACTTTAGAAAAGCATTCCATACCAAGGTATATTTCTTGTCCCATAATCATTCCATTACTCATTTTATAAATGTGGATCATAATGGTTTTTATAACATCACCTATTTTCCATATTACAAATAAACTATTTGTGCTTAAGTATTAGTTTCTCAATACTCATGTTCCTGCAACACTCTTTCAAAAATGTAATTGGAAGCAACTTATCTGTTGGATTTATTCATGTTGGAATATTTTTAACATGTATAATAAGATGCCCACCCTTCCCTCCTTTCTTTTAGCTAAAGAGGGGAAGGGAGTACCCTGAGGAAAGATTGTAAATCCAAAGCAAATTGCCAAAGCAATTATAGTCTTTCCATCAAAGATTTTTTCCCCTTTAACATAAGAAAGAATAAATCATTTATAACAAAACTGTTCTATAGCCTAGGTGCTAGAGAAAAATGTGCTTGCCAATGGTAATTCTCACATTAAAGCAACAACAGACATAAATATTGTTAAGTGACTTAGCACATAGCTTTTACATGGTTCATAATAAACCAGTTTTTCCTAGGAATTATTAATTGGTATATATCTTTTCAAACACTGTATTTGACACCTTTATACTTGTATATCTATCTCCTGCATATACACAGTATATAATAGTTGACAACTCATTGATACATGATACATGATTACATATTATGAATATGAATATAAATTACAGCATCTATAGAACACCAGGAAGCAGTCACTGAAATAACTTTTTTCATATAAACCACAATAATGGTTGTACTAATAGCAAACAAAAAGAAAATGACTGACTAATAACAAATTGATCTATGCACTTGCATGTTCCTCAGTGCCTCAAAATCAATATTGCTCTTTAGCTTTGCCAAATTAACTGTGTGCTATTTCTTGTGCTGACTCTAGGGGTAAACAGTTTCCTCACTTCCTTATAAAAGAGATCCAAATGGCTTTAATTAGAAAAGAGTTTATTGGCACTCCATGAATTCCTTGCACTGAGATTGTTCAATCACTTAAAGAATCTGGGCATGCATATTGTGGTTTACAAAGAAAAGCTTCCCATCCCACAGCAGAGAGCTAGATGTGGTGTGTATGAAAGACAGTGAAACATAAGCACAGTCCTAAGCTCAGCTACTGTAAGCAAGGACAATGCAACTAATGAGGATAGACAAGTACAAGGGGCTAAAAGTTATAGGGGCACCTGTAAACATGTTATTCTCAAGGCAATAGGAATTGTCAATTTTGCTGTAACTTTAGCTATAACTAGCATTCAAATGTGAGGCAATGTATGCCAGTTAGGAATTAATTGCCTCCCAGCAATAAATGCACCCTTCAATAAATATGTGCTTGTGATCATAGGTGGTATTCCTTTAAGCATTTCTCCTTTCCGATGAGAATGATGTTGAGTTTTCCTGGTAGAGAACACTGAAGGGATACTGAACAAAGGGTCCATTCCATGGTTTCCGTCTCCAAGGGGGTCAGCAGTTTGGGTGCAGTTGTGAAGACATTGTGAAGACATTCAGTCATGCATGGAGGCCAGATCATATAATTCTTCACCAATCTTGCAGCCTTAGCCTAGAATAATCTTTCAGAGTCCCACTCCAAGGGAAATCCACAAAAGCACTGAAAACAAATTGCCTCCATATGCTTGGATACTGCCTGCCTGAACCTCCTCCAGTCCCACTACAGAGCTTGGGAGTGGGGTGGCTCAAGCCCTGTGATATTCAATCATAGCTTTGATTGCTGGTGCTCCACTTGCTCTCCCTGCCACCAGATTGTCCAGGGACCATGGACCACTTCTGGAAGTATGGCCAAACCCATAAATTTCTCTGCTATCCAATGGGATGAATTACACCTCCTCTCAAAAGATCTTAACCGCTTCCAAGTTTGTCTTTTCTTGGTACACTCCCTCAGCTGTAGGATATCTTGCAGTTCTCCCTAGCTATTATAGTTACTCTGTTGTCATAGTTTAATAAATTTTTATATTAAACTTGGTTGACCTACTATGGTTTCTACCTCCAGACCAGGCTGATTGATACACAATTCCCCCAAAACCTAGTATCAAATCAACCTGTGATTTGCATTTTGAAACAATTATAAGCTACATCTAAGAATAAATAAAAAATATAAAACTGATCAATTTGTTGAAAAAGTAATGTTAAAACTGACTACACATAAAAAAAAAACTGACTACACATAATACCAAGTAAATGAGATTTTGAATACGAGTGAATAATACAGCTTAAGTTTCAAATATGTAGCAGCAATCAATTTTTTACATTTATGTACCCATCTTTCTACATCAAAGATCAATGCATAGAGTACAGTAAATGTCCCAATACTACTTAAATGATCAATATTCCTGGCTGTAGCCTTCAAAAAGATCGCTATTTAGGAAGATTAACTCCTATGGGATATAACTGCACTGTTTCCTAATTAATATCCAAAGTGTGCCTTTTATTATGTGAAAAAATTCCTAAAAATATTTTTATTATTGAATATTCTGATTCTAGAAGAAAATCTTCCAACATAATTAAAATGAACTATTTGCAGAAGACTTAATTCCTCATAGAGTACCATTAGAGACAAAACAAATAAGATACAAATATTCTTAGTATTACAGGGACCATATTTTTCAAACAATGTATCCTTGATTGATTCTTAGAGATGTGGAGAGAGAGAGAGAGAGAGAGAGAGAGAGAGAGAGAGAGAGAATGTGTGTGTGTAAGTAGGAGAGAATATCCTTTGCAAAAAAAAGTCATATCCAGTAATATAGCTCTGCATCCAGGAAGTATCTGAGGTTAAAAACAAAAGCAATAACAAATACTGCCTCTTAGGCACAGTATTTCATGGAAAATGTTAGCTGTTGCATTAGTTTCCTTTTGGCAAAGCTTGTGTTCCCCACATGACCTTTCAATACCATTTGTAGAATGCCAGACTGAGCTCTCTAATGCCCCCCAAGCTTTACTTCATTAACTTTCTGTAATCTAAAGGAAACATGTTGTGAAGAACCTTAATCAGCCCTCCAACAGAAGAAATGATTAATAAACCCCCAGACTATTTGATCACTGGCATGCGATTCCTGGAGTTTATAGTAGGATATCACCACACTCCTGCCACCCATTATCTTAGATAAACAATTGAAGTTATACAAAGTACAAGGGCTTCAAAGAAAGGTTGGACTTTTTGAGCTATAGTAATTATTTTTTAAAAACAATGTATTTTGACAGCATTTTACCTTTCTTATCAGCACCCTAGGATAATATAGGTTCTCATTACCAGCACCTCGTCCACGAATATTCTGTTTCTGCCGAATATTCTGTTTCTGCCGTTGAAGGCTCTGATAAACACACAATCACTTTAACAAACACTCTAGGGAGCAGGACACACAATTTTGATTAAGAAAACTGTTGAATATTAACTAGCAGTGTTCACTGAGACAATAGCTGAGCAACTTGTCCTTGAAAAACAGTACACTAAACCTATTCTCAGGGAAAAATGTTGGTGTTTGACAGCTGCCTCAGCTCTGGAAACCTAGAATGCATCTTATTATTGCAGTAGTAGGCTTTCAATAAAATCACCATAATTAAGGTGCTGTCATTATTTTCAATCTAAAAGTTCTCCTTTCACAGGTTAATAAATTCAGACATAAAAAAATCTGCTCTGTGGTAGCATTCCGTAGCATTTTCATTTTTGAAGACTACCTATATAGTTTATGGTTTTCACTGATTATTTTCCAGATCACTGTTTTGCTTTGTTTTAATTTTCTAAGGCCTTATGAACTGAAGTTTTCTATGGCTGTGTAAAGACAAAAAAAGATTTTAACCTATTTAATAAAGTTAATGAGAAATGTTCCCATCAGTCTGATCAAATGCAAACTCTGAATTTAACTCCTTTCAAATGTCATCTGCCTAAACAGATTCGGAGCAAAAGAAAAAGAAACAAAACAACAACAACAATAAAACTACTATCTAGGAAATTATCTCCAAGCATTGCACAAACATTTCTTATATGTTCTGTTAAAATGAAATTAAAATATTAAGTTCAGATGATAAGATATCAAATTTTCATAAACACTAATACTTATAAATGCTATTTGTCATCCGACAAACTTTTAAAAGCTCTTCCTCTACAATTTTTATACTAGGAGAACATTAGCATCTTCATCCAAGAGGTATGAATTCCCACTACAAACTAAAGAAATGAAGATCAGAAATGCAAACCAACTATATTTTATTTCTCTGCACTGTTTTATGATCTTTATTCTATCCATAGATAAAGTTCTTTACAATATACTCTGGAATGTAGCTCAGAAAGTAACAATATGCATATCTATATCTGTGTATGATGTTTAAACACAGTAATATTATTAGGCTGTTCTTTATGTATCATATACCAGCATATTTTGCTTTCACTCCAACGTTAAAATTAAGAAAAAAACAATTAAAAGGAAGAAACATTACACTTACATATAAAAACAGCATCCTAACATGCATGTGTCAAAATATGAAGTATATAAATACATTCCAAAATTCACATATTTACATTTGTTAAATAAAAGTATATCCCTCAAGCAATTTACTGAAAAAAAAAAATGAGTCCTGGATGCAAGGTGATTCTATAAATCCATACATTTGATAGACCAAGAAGCTCACCCTGAAATGTATGTCTTTAAATATTATTTACCAATCCTCATTTTCTTAATGAGAAATAAAACACAAAGCAAAATTCTCAATTACTATTATAGGTAGGATGGAAATATAAACTCGCATTGTACTCAAGAAAAGTGTTTTATCCTTAAAGGAAAAAAAAAAGTAATCCTTGACAAAGATCTTGATCATGATCTTAATATAACTACTTTTTTTCCCTTGCTAGACTACTTGTAAACAATAAAAGAACAAAAAGAAAGAAAAAAGGAAAGAAAGAAAGGAAAAGGAAAGGAAAGGAAAGAAAACAGAAAAGCACAGCAAAACTAAGCTTCTGGCTTAGAACTGAGAGTCTTTTCCCCCCATATGCTTTTTTCAATTAAAAAAAAATATCAAGCAGGCTTTTGCTTTCAGCTAAGTTAGTAAAGAATTCAGCAACATGCCATTATTTTTTCCAGCTAAACTTCCTTATTTTGCATGTCCTTAATGAGTAGAGGTTTGTAAATTTTCAGCTATTTCCTTATTTTCCATTTTGAGACAATACTGCCTCCGTGTTAGTGTTGGAAGCAAAAGAGAAGAGGAAGAGGAAGAGGAAGAGGAAGAGGAAGAACAAGAAGAAGAAGAAGAAGAAGAAGAAGAAGAAGAAGAAAAAGAAAAAAAAGAAGAAAGAGAGAGAGAGAGAGAGGGGGAAATCTCTCCCACTAAAAAACTCACCTTGTCCCTGTAAGCCTTTCGACATGAAGTATATGAATTATTGATAGGGCTTCAATTTTTTTTTGACTTTTTGAGCTCTAGTAATTAAAAAAAAAATAATGTAAATTACACTGAAACTACCCATGCTAAATAGAAAAATTATTTATAATTACTTAGTAAGTCTTTAAAAATTAGCATGATTAAATTCTTGCACAAATAACTGTGTATCCATGATTACAAAATGTAAGTGCTTTTTATTTTTCAAACTAAAATATCTAATGTAATGAGGTTTTCATATTGAGATTACATTAGGTTCATTCTAAGATTCAAGTGTTTACACTCATGTTTCCAGGGCTAGTGGGGTATTGCAAGAAAGAAGAAAGAGACTGAGGGAAAGAAATTTCTAGGAAAGAAGAAAAAAGAGAATTGCAGTGCATGTGTTTGGTTCAAGGCCAGTTTTCCCAGATGCTAAAGAAGATAAAACACACCTCCAATCATCTTCTATTCCAGGCTCCAAGGATTTAAGCTGGAGGTCCTAAGGCAAAGGATCTACAGGTAATGAGCAAGTGAATCTAAAAAGCAGCTGCTAGTCTTCAGAATCACCTTGGGACACTGAGAGCCCAAAGCATCCACAGCACTGACACTGGCAACAGCAGAGTTGGCAGTGTTGGCAGAAGCACTACTGACAGCAGCAGTGCGGTTAGTGATAACAGCACATTTGGAAGCAGCAAGAGTTCCTTTAGCCCCCTGCACATCAGCTCCCTGTTCCTTGAGCCCCACAGCCTGGTCCAGATGACAGCAGAGGTGGCCAACGGCAGCAGCAGCAGTGCCTTCCTACGCTGACCAGTGACACTTCTGGCTTCCAGTGCCTGATAGTAAGCAACACCAGAACAGAGAAGTCTACATAACATAGGGCTTCTGACAGCATGGACCTTGCAGTCAGCCATAGCTGGGCTAAAACCCAAGCACTACCATTTATGAGCTCAGTGACACTGGCCAAATTATTTAACCTTTCTAATCCTCAGATTTCTTATGTGTAAAATGGAAATAATAATAGCCCCAGCTAAAATGACTACTGTGGTAATTAATGAGATAATTTACATAGAGAACTTAGCATAGCATTTGGCAGATAACAGAAGCTCAATAATGGTGACTTTAAAAATTAAAGACAATGGGGCGCCTGGCTGGCTCAGTTGGCAGAGTGTGCAACTCTTGATCTTGGGGTCGTGAGTTCAAGCCCCATGTTGGGTGTAAAATTACTTAAATAAATAAAAGTTAAAAATAAAATAGAAAATAAAAATAAAAGACAACTCAAAACCTCCATGTGCCACGAGGGCTCTTTTCATGCAAAAATATGCCCAGAAATTCCAAAATTATCTCAAAAGAACATAGAAGAATTCATGTGGTATGCATGACCCCCAGAGAAATGTTATTTTTTGGCTGTTATTTTTGCCCTAGTTTTGTGTTGTTTTCTTTTTGTTTTTTATTTTTTTGTTTTTTACCACCTTGGTAATTTGTGTTATTCCAGGTCCAGAATCACAGGCTGGCCTAATAACCATATTTTCTGGCTTTTATAATTCCAAACCTTCAAAGTCATTTGTTTTCAAGTTGCATGACATTAGCACTGCATTCACATTTAAAAAAAAGAAAAACTTAAAAAAATAAAAATTAAAAATTAAAGAACTTTATTCCAAATCAAGAGTAATAAATTAATTTCAGTACATTTCGCTTTCTTCTAGAATTCCTAGAATTACACATATATCTTCAGAGACATATAATTTAAGTGTCCATATTTCAAAACAGGTTATTATTTCTTTGTTATGTGCTAATTATGCAAGATATGGGTGCACTGTATACTAATAAGATACATATTAAGAAGAGAAACATAGAGGATTACTTTCCAAATTATAATAAAGAGCACCAGGACTAGTAGTTTTTCTACTCTTCCTTCTTAAATCATCTTCAATGTCAGTGTTATATGCCCACAAAATATGTGTGTTGCAAAAAGCGTAATTTAAATAGATATATTTTATTAGACACTGATACTAGACACTGACGTATTTCCATCCTTTCTGTGGTTATTTCAGCAGATTCAAATGACTCCAGAAAATTACAGATATTAGCAAATGAATTAAATTTTAAGGACCATAATATAAATAAGTGTGCCTTTGCAATATTTAAGAAAATATAGATTTTCCAAAATACAAAGTTTATAATTTAGACAGGTGCCTCCTTTATCCCCACAAAAGGTATCTCATGTCTCAGTTCTTAGAATTGTTGTAAAATAATTATCCACCTCTTCCTAGGAGCAATTAGACTACAGAGCATAACACTATAGAATGGCAGAGTTAGAAGACAGCTTAAAATTCTTCTAAATTTATCAATCTGTCAGTTTAGTTCCACCAGCTGCATCTTGCTTAGGTCCGAAAAGAAGCAGATGGTGAAACAGAATTAGGAGTTTCATTGGGGAGTAACACCCATGAAAGGTAAAAAGGGAAGAAACAGGAGTATGAAGGGGAAACCTTCAGACCACAAAGAGATCCTATACTTATGAAAGAAAAGAATGGACAAAGAAAACATCATTAGGAATGCAATGTAGATCTCATAAAGTCTTGACAAATCTAATGGGGAGATCCCAAACAGACAGCCTATCAGAAGAGTCTTGCACTGACAGAAATGCCCAGGCTGTTACTACCCCCCATCATGCTCAGTCATTGGCTGGGAGACGATCTACAAGAGCATGGCCTTCACTTGAATGCTGTAGACTATTCTAAAGTTTCTGCAGCTAAACCTATTAGCTAACAATACTTCTCACAGTTAAGAACAAGTACCTTCTTGAAGGGAGGCCAAGAAGCTTGCTTGCATCCAGGACTGCCTGGATATATACATATCCAACAAGGTATTAAGCCAAAGTACCCTGACTATCCAGCAATGGAGAGTATATTACCTTTATTGGTGCCTGTGCCATTTTTGATAGGCTACTGCATTATGAAAGTTCCATATTAATTTCAATGTGAGGAAAGCTTCATCACTTTGAAGTTAAATGCATTCATTCATATGTAGCTTTCCAATCATGTTTTCTTTCTATTCCTTGAATTTTCAAAACCAGCTATATTCCTTTTAGCAAAGTAGTCTTCAGAGAGTCAAAAATTTTCTTATTCCACTTGAATTTCTGCTTGTCCAGTTTTAACACTCCAAATTCCATAAATATTTCCAAACTACCTTTCCTGGAGGAATTACAACCTTACCTTCACCAAGGTCTCAGTATCTTGGGATAAGCATAGAGACGACAGAAAATAATACTCAGTCTTGAGTACAAGAAGACAAATTTGGAAGTCAGTAAATATTGCATATATTTATTTTTATTTAACAAAACACCCCAAAACTTAAGTAACTTAACACAACAAGCATTTATTTGCTTATGATTCTACAATCAGAAATAGACCAAAGTGGCTATTTTGTTTGTTTGGCTGGTCTCACTCAAGTCATTTATGAAGAAGCAGTCCTATGGAGGCTCACATGGGGATAAGTCCAAAATGGCTTCACTGCCATGCCCAGTGCTTCATGTGGGACGGCCAGAACAAATGCTAGCTAGTAAACCCTAGCTAGTGCATCTCTCTCTAGCTAGGGTATCTCCCTTTTTCCCTCTTTCCTCACAGGCTACTGCAGTGTAGTCAACCACATTACATGGTGGTACAGGAGTCCAAGAAAGTAAAAGTGGTAACTGCCAGACATCTTAAAGTTCAAGCCATTAATTGGCATAGTATTTTTAAACCACACATTTCTAAGTCACACAGCTATCTCCTGGATTCAAGAGGAGGAGGCACAGATTCCATCCCTTGATGAGAGGAGCAGCAAAGTATTTGTAGCCAACTTTAATCCACCACTGGAGCCATGCTGTTATTAAGCCAGTAGTACATTTGAAGCATCGATCTTCAGTGACTGAGACGAGACAGAAATCAAGGGGAAAAAACAGAAAACAGTGGGGATGGCCCTGATAGAGCAAGTAGGTTCTATACCAAAGACAGGAGCAAAGGAAAAACTTATTTTAGTGTTGCAACCTACTCCTGCAATAACCTGTAAGTACAGCTTTAGAGTTTTAACTGAAATAAAACCAAAAACCAGTTCTAGCATTACTAGATGCATGACACTGGCCTAGTTTCATGAGCCTCATTTTTTTTTTCAACTGTCAAGGAGAATACAGTATCTACTTCTTTGGGTTTATATGAGTATCAAATAAGGTAATGGAGCTATAGAAATCTGCCTTCCTCATGAGTGGGGACTTCTAGTTGGGGTTTTCTTTTCCTTTTGTTTGTGTCGAAAGTCACTTTGGACTCAGGAAAGGTTAGCTATTCAAAGGGTTGGAGTAGGGTTAATTGAACCAAATTTGGCAGAGACCATGGGCTTCTGTCTTATGACTGGAAATTTATGTGTGAAGGGGAGATTTGAGGGCCTGCATATTCAACCATTAAAGGCTTCCTAAATATACAAGTCAGAGACTAGAAGCCCTGGTATTCCTGGAAAATTCAGTCATCTGTAAGTATACTAATAAGAGCTGGGCTAATTAAGATTTCTTTACCTGCTTTTGGACCCCTGAGCCTTCTGACAACTAAAACTGGCAACAACCGTCTGTATCATTTTCAAACATACAAATTACAAATACTATCACTTGTCTATTTACAAATTCCTGTTTTGAGGGGCTATTACTTGCCAAACATTACACACAGCTGTGAAAAAGACAAAAAGCCCCTCCTCGTGAAAATATAAACACATTACGCATTTTACTCATTAATCATGGTATATGTCGTACATTATAATCATCTTTTTACAAATTAAATTTTTAGAAAATTAAAAAAATATGTTATGTAGACTAGAACAGCAAATGAAAAAACACAGATGATAATGAAACTGTATTAAAAACTTCCGCCCACAAAGACCAGTTTCACTGGAGCCAGAGGTTTTTAACTTAAGCCTATTCTCACTGAACAATGTAGCACCCTGAACAATCCATTACAACCACCATTTCACTTGATATCTGTTAGCAGATGCTGACATCCCACAAAGCAATGTAAACTGAAAAGAAACATTAAAAAAGAAAAGTGAAAAAAATGCAAATCCTGATGATCCTGTTGTAATATATCAACCACAACAGTCAGCCTTTTTGCTCTATCTTCTGGTAAATGCTAGAGCTCTAACTAGGAACTCAATCTGATTAACTGGGTTGGGTACACAGCTGAATACAGTATCAGTAAAATTTTAATGATGCTCCTACCCAGAAATTCCAACCTATCTATAAATAATCTATAAATAGATTATTTGACAGAGAGAATAAGAATAATGATTTTTAAAAGTTCTAGGATGGGATCCCTGGGTGGCTCAGTGGTTTAGCACCTGCCTTTGGCCCAGGGCATGATCCTGGAGTCCCGGGATCGAGTCCCACCATCAGGCTCCCTGCATGGAGCCTACTTCTCCCTCTGCCTGTGTCTCTACCTCTATCTCTCTGTGTGTGTGAATCTCATGAATAAATAAATAAAATCTTAAAAAAAAAAAGTTCTAGGATAATATCACAAAGGGCAACTTTGCAACCTAATTATTCAACACATATTTACTGAACATGATTTATCTAAGCACTGAGAATACAAAGATGAGCAAAACATTATTTAGCTTCATGAAGTCATCAAAATCTAATTGTCAAGAATATCAATTTTGGGTTAATTTTGTTATTTTCAGCTTTTCTCCAGCCTTTCTTATGATAAAATTGACAGTATTGTATAAGTTCAAAGTGTATTATGTGATGACTCAAGACATATACATTGGAATATGATTACCATAAGGTTAGTTAAGACCTCCATTACCTCATATAATTAACACTTTTTATAAAACATTTAAGATTTACTCTCGTAGCAATGTTCATACAGTATTGCTAACTATAATCACCATGCTGTGCATTATATCCCCAGAACCTATTCATCTTACAAGTGGAAGTTTGTACGCTTTGACCTACCATCTCCACATGTCTCCGTAAGAGACCATACAGTATTTGTCTTTTTCTGACTTATTTCACTTGGCACAATGTCCTCAAGGTTCATCATCTTATTAAAAATAGTAGGATTTTCTTCTTTTTCATAGCCAAATAACGTTCTATTGCATATGTACATATACCACATCTTCTTCATCTATACATCTATCAATGGACACTTCAGTTGTTTATCTCCGCTATTGTGATTAATGTTGCAATAAATATAGCAAATCATATCATAATTTTTATTCTATTTTTAATTTTTTTGAGGAACCTCCATACTGCTTTCTATAGTGGCTATATCAATTTACATTCCCTCTAACAGTGCACAGGAGTTCCCTTTTCTTTATATTCTCACCAATGTTTGTTATCTCTTTTCTTTTTTATAATAGCCAAGGAATGTTCATTTTGATGATCTCCTTTCTCATAAGACAAATAAGCTGAGAAACTATATAAAAGGCATCTATAATTTGAGGCCTACAATTGCACAAACTTCTTCTACCTATGTCATATTCAATGCAATATAGAGATTTTTTTTAAGATTTATTTATTTATTTATGATAGACAGAGAGAGAGAGAGGCAGAGACACAGGAGAAGGGAGAAGCAGGCTCCATGCCGGGAGCCAGACATGGGACTCGATACCGGGACTCCAGGATCGCGCCCTGGGCCAAAGGCAGGTGCTAAACCGCTGAGCCACCCAGGGATCCCCATGAGATTTTTTTAATTATATGGTTTCTTCTAGATCCAAAATGATGTCATTAAAGTCATTGGATTAATTGTGTTCACATTTCACACACTCCCTGTACTATGAGTCCTTCAAGGTCATAAAACAGGTGTTCTGATTCTAAATCCACCTTTTTCTCTCTACTTGTGACATCCCTGAGGCTACCTGGTCCATATTGCAATCCAGCGATCAATGTCCATATGAATCTCTCATGTTAAAAATCAATGCAATCAGTATTCTTGTGATCCACGTTTGTATACGTTTTGTTCGTAGCCTATAGTATTCTTGACCACATAACTGACTCTTGGTTCCCTCCATTAACACAAATAATGAAGAGTTAGTGGTTTCCACATAACGCTAAAGAGAAATACTACTTAATCCTTCATTTCTTTTAAACACTTTGAAATAAACATGGTCTTTTACCACATTCTTAAAGTCTTATGATGGAAAATAGTGAAAAAATAAATACCGATTGTTTTAAACACAAAGAAAGTCGATCCAAAAAGGCTGCCCGCTGTTATTACTCTACTAATATAACATTTTTGAAATGACAAGAGTTTAAAAATGAAGACTGTATTAGTGGCTTCCCCAGATTAAGGTGGGGTAGGTGGACAGAGGGAAGTAGATATGGCTCTCTAAGGGCAACTTTCATATCTTGTGATGATGGAACTGTTTAGTATCTTGACCAACCTACACATATGAAGAAATTATGTATAACTAAACACATAAACAAATAAGTACAAAACTGGTGAAATCTGAATAAGATTGGTGGATTATATAAAAGAAAATAGTATGTGTGCATTAAAATGCTACAAGATGTTAGCATTAGGGGGAACTGGGCAAAGGATTCACAGAATTTCTGTATCAGCTGCATATGAATCTACTATTTGCTCAATAAAAACTTCAACTGAGGGCACCTGGGTGGCTCAGTGGTTGAGCTTCTGCCTTTGGCTCAGGCTGTGGTCCTGGGGTCCTGGGATTTAATCCCGCATTGGGCCCCCCACAGGGAGTCTGCTTCTCCCTCTGCCTATGTCTCTGCCTCTCTGTGTCTCTTATGAATAAAAATAAATAAAAATAAAAACTTTCAATTAAAAAACCATAGAGTATGTTTTCATAAGAGTACCAACATGAAATAAGTATAAAAGGTATTCATACAAATATAAAATATGTAAATATGGAAGATATTAAAAATATAGAAGGAAAAGCAAATTAAGTATTTTTAAAATGTTGTAGTAACAAAGGAATAAAGAGCATTTTGAAAGTAAATAGCAATATAAATAGTGTTTTTGAGCTGTTCTCTTGTTCTAATTCCTATATTTTCATTTGGAAACAATATGCTAAGCCAGATTTTCAAAGCAACTCCTAAATCCAGCCAAGCCTAAACTTGTCTTTAAGAACAGAAGCAATGCTGTTAAAACAATTTATCCCCTGAACTATATACATAACTCCTATTAACAACAATGAGGAATGTTAAAATGTAGTGGCATGAATTATGAGGTGAGAGAGGAGTAAGGAAAATTAATTACAGGAGCAAAAAGATTGGAATGGGTCAAAATATATTTTAAATTCCAAATCTTTTATGGAGGTCTCTCTTTTAATATGCTTATCAAGACTAAGACAAAGAAGGTCCTAGGAAAATCTCACTTAAATATGTACCTGTCCAAATACAGGACATGTATGCCTAACCCTTTACCTTTCAACCAGGGCTGCCTATTCAACCACCTGGCCATCAACTCTCTACTATGAGGCCTCAATCTGGTAGCATTAGTCTCAATAATTACATTTATTCTGTTAGTAGGTTAACCCTATGTACCCGTTCACTTGAGACACTCCCAGTTGATACATGTTGTTTCAACACTATTATATAAACAATGCCCCCTTTCACTCTCAAAAGTATTCCTGTTTGAGCATAATTTTGTAAAATTACCTTATCTATTATGGATATAGTTTATATTCTGCCTGTGGCCCTGCTTTTTCAGGCTTGCTTCTATCACCTAAGTCTGGCATTCACCTATTTGTTGGGAAAGTACTTAGTAAAAAGAAGTCAGACTAAGGTGACAACATGGTAGAACAATTCATTTATTAAAATAAACTAAAATGTTATTAAATAAAATTTTATATACATTTTAGCACTAGCATGTATCCCATTCCCAAGCAGACAGACCTAAATAATTAAAGAAGGTGATGAATGTTCAAGCTTTCTTGGAGAACCTTTGGAGAGACTATCCACAAAACTAGGGAAAGAGGTTTCCTTAACTTTATAGGAAAAGTCTCGATTGAAATTTCATAGAGAATGTTTACAATGTGCTTTCTAAATACTTCTTAAGAAGTGTCAAAAACCTATTGAATGCACACAATCTCCTTTTCTAGGTAGGAAAATCAGGTGTGCTACCTTTCCTTGGCCAAAAATGAAACCAGTTTCGACCATGGCACAGAGAAATGTGGCAAAAATGTGAAAACACACCAAAATACTGGCAAGAATGACTTCTATGATCTAGGGGGTTTCACAAAACCACTCACATCTTTTTCAATTAACTCAGAATTATTTCACATGAACATACCCAGCCCTGAAATCATTCCCATAGACTTACTCGGTTTATTACACTAGGCCTGAGAAATTCACTCTTTGATGTTTTCATGTGCTTGCATTATTGCTATTAAAGAATAAACACAAGGCGTCATTCTTAGAGTATTACACAGAAAATAAAAAGAACAAAGAATAACAGGGTTTTTTTTCAAACTAAAGGATAATTTTTATTTTATTTTATTTTTTTAATAAATTAATTTTTTATTGGTGTTCAATTTAACAACATACAAAATAACACCCAGTGCGCATCCCGTCAAGTGCCCCCCTCAGTGCCCGCCACCCATTCACCCCCACCCCCCGCCCTCCTCCCCTTCCACCAACCCCAGTTCATTTCCCAGAGTTAGGAGTCTTTATGTTCTGTCTCCCTTCCTGATATTTCTCACACATCTCTTCTCCCTTCCCTTATATTCCCTTTCACTATGTGCATGTTGGCCATGTCTATGTCTTCCTCTGTGAGATTTCTCTTCATGTCTTTTGCCCATTTCATGATTGGATTGTTTGTATCTTTGGGGTTGAGTTTAAGAAGTTCTTTAAAGATTTTGGAAACTAGCTCTTTATCTGATATGTCATTTGCAAATATCTTCTCCAATTCTGTAGGTTGTCTTTTAGTTTTGTTGACTGTATCCTTTGCTGTGCAAAAGCTTCTTATCTTGATGAAGTCCCAATAGTTCATTTTTACTTTTGCTTCCTTTGCCTTCGTGGATGTATCTTGCAAGAAGTTACTGTGGCCAAGTTCAAAAAGGGTGTTGCCTGTGTTCTCCTCTAGGATTTTGATGGAATCTTGTCTCACATTTAGATCTCTCATCCATTTTGAGTTTATCTTTGTGTATGGTGAAAGAGAGCGGTCTAGTTTCATTCTTCTGCATGTGGATGTCCAATTTTCCCAGCACCATTTATTGAAGAGACTGTCTTTCTTCCAAAGGATAGTCTTTCCTCCTTTATCGAATATTAGTTGACCATAAAGCTCAGGGTCCACTTCTGGGTTCTCTATTCTGTTCCATTGATCTATGTGTCTGTTTTTGTGCCAGTACCACACTGTCTTGTTGACCACAGCTTTGTAGTACAACCTGAAATCTAGCATTGTGATGCCCCCAGCTATGGTTTTCTTTTTAAAATTCCCCTGGCTATTCGGGGTCTTTTCTGATTCCACACAAATCTTAAAATAATTTGTTCTAACTCTCTGAAGAAAGTCCACGGTATTTTGATAGGGATTGCATTAAACGTATAAATTGCCCTGGGTAACATTGACATTTTCACAATATTAATTCTGCCAATCCATGAGCATGGAGTATTTTTCCATCTCTTTGTGTCTTCCTCAATTTCTTTCAGAAGTGTTCTATAGTGTTTAGGGTATAGATCCTTTACGTCTTTGGTTAGGTTTATTCCTAGGTATCTTATGCTTTTGGGTGCAATTGTAAATGGGACTGACTCCTTAATTTCTCTTTCTTCAGTCTCATTGTTAGTGTATAGAAATGCCATTGATTTCTGGGCTTTGATTTTGTATCCTGCCACGCTACCAAATTGCTGTATGAGTTCTAGCAATCTTGGGGTGGAGGCTTTTGGGTTTTCTATGTAGAGTATCATGTCATCGGCGAAGAAGGAGAGTTTGACTTCTTCTTTGCCAATTTGAATGCCTTTAATGTCTTTTTGTTGTCTGATTGCTGAGGCTAGGACTTCCAGTACTATGTTGAATAGCAGTGGTGAGAGTGGACATCCCTGTCTTGTTCCTGATCTTAAGGGAAAGGCTCCCAGTGCTTCCCCATTGAGAAGGATATTTGCTGTGGGCTTTTCGAAAATGGCTTTTAAGATGTCAAGGAAAGTTCCCTCTATCCCTATACTCTGAAGTGTTTTGATGAGGAACGGATGCTGTATTTTGTCAAATGCTTTCTCTGCATCTAATGAGAGGATCATGTGGTTCTTGGTTTTTCTCTTGCTGATATGATGAATCACACTGATTGTTTTACGAGTGTGGAACCAGCCTTGTGTACCGGGGATAAATCCTACTTGGTCATGGTGAATAATTTTCTTAATGTGCTGTTGAATCCTATTGACTAGTATCTTGTTGAGAATTTTTGCATCCATGTTCATCAGGGATATTGGTCTGTAATTCTCCTTTGTGGTGGGATCTTTGTCTGGTTTCGGAATTAAGGTGATGCTGGCCTCATAGAACGAATTTGGAAGTACTCCATCTCTTTCTATCTTTCCAAACAGCTTTAGTAGAATAGGTATGATTTCTTCTTTAAAATTTGATAGAATTCCCTGGGAAGCCATCTGGCCCTGGACTCTTGTGTCTTGGGAGGTTTTTGATGACTGCTTCAATTTCCTCCCTGGTTATTGGCCTGTTCAGGTTTTCTATTTCTTCCTGCTCCAGTTTTGGTACTTTGTGGCTTTCCAGGAATGCGTCCATTTCTTCTAGATTGCCTAATTTATTGGCGTATAGCTGTTCATAATATGTTTTTAAAATCGTTTGTATTTCCTTGGTGTTGGTAGTGATCTCTCCTTTCTCATTCATGATTTTATTAATTTGAGCCTTCTTTCTCCTCTTTTTGATAAGGTTGGCTAATGGTTTATCTATCTTATTAATTCTTTCAAAGAACCAACTCCTGGTTCTGTTGATCTGTTCCACAGTTCTTCTGGTCTCGATTTCGTGGAGTTCTGCTCAAACTTTAATTAACTCTCTTCTGCTGGGCGTGGGGTCCATTTGCTGTTTTTTCTCTAGCTCCTTTAGGTGTAAGGTGAGCTTTTGTATTTGAGTTCTTTCCAGTTTTTGAATGGATGCTTGTATTGCGATGTATTTCCCCCTCAGAACTGCTTTTGCTGCATCCCAAAGATTTTGAACGGTTGTATCTTCATTCTCATTAGTTTCCATGAATCTTTTTAATTCTTCCTTAATTTCCTGATTGACCCTTTCATCTTTTAGCAGGATGATCCTTAACCTCCATGTGTTTGAGGTCCTTCCAAAATTCTTGTTGTGATTTAGTTCTAATTTCAAGGTATTACGGTCTGAGAATATACAGGGGACTATCCCGATCTTTTGGTATTGGTTCAGACCCGATTTGTGACCCAGTATATGGTCTATTCTGGAGAAAGTTCCATGTGCATTTGAGAAGAATGAGTATTCAGTTGAGTTTGGATGTAAAGTTCTGTAGATATCTGTGAAATCCATCTGGCCCAGTGTATCATTTAAAGCTCTTGTTTCCTTGGAGAGGTTGTGCTTAGAAGACCTATCGAGGGTAGAAAGAGCTAGACTGAAGTCACCAAGTATAAGTGTATTATTATCTAAGTATTTCTTCACTTTGGTTATTAATTGGTTTAAATATTTGATAGCTCCCACATTCCGGGCATATATATTGAGGATTGTTAAGTCCTCTTGTTGGATAGATCCTTTAAGTATGATATAGTGTCCCTCTTCATCTCTCACTACAGTCTTCGGGGTAAATTTTAGTTTATCTGATATAAGGATGGCTACCCCTGCTTTCTTTTGAGGACCATTTGAATGGTAAATGGTTCTCCAACCTTTTATTTTCAGGTTGTAGGTGTCCTTCTGTCTAAAATGAGTCTCTTGTAGACAGCAAATAGATGGGTCCTGCTTTTTTATCCAGTCTGAAACCCTGCACCTTTTGATGGGGTCATTAAGCCCGTTCACGTTCAGAGTTACTATTGAAAGATATGAGTTTAGTGTCATCATGATATCTATTCAGTCCTTGCTTTTGGGGATTGTTCCACTGAACTTCTTCTTAAAGGGGAATTTTAAGAGTCCCCCTTAAAATTTCTTGCAGAGCTGGTTTGGAGGTCACATATTCTTTCAGTTCCTGCCTGTCTTGGAAGCTCTTTATCTCTCCTTCCATTTTGAATGAGAGCCTTGCTGGATAAAGTATTCTTGGTTGCATGTTCTTCTCATTTAGGACCCTAAATATATCCTGCCAGCCCTTTCTGGCCTGCCAGGTCTCTGTGGAGAGGTCTGCTGTTACCCTAATATTCCTCCCCATAAAAGTCAGGAATTTTTTGTCTCTTGCTGCTTTAAGGATCTTCCCCTAATCTTTAGAATTTGCAAGCTTCACTATTAAATGTCGAGGTGTTGAACGGGTTTTATTGATTTTATGGGGGGATCTATTTCCTGGATCTGAATGCCTGTTTCCCTTCCCAGATTAGGAAAGTTTTCAGCTATGATTTGTTCAAATACATATTCTGGCCCTCTGTCCCTTTCGGCGCCCTCGGGAACCCCAGCTAAACATAGGTTTT
This sequence comes from Vulpes lagopus, assembly GCF_018345385.1. Lineage (NCBI taxonomy): Eukaryota > Metazoa > Chordata > Mammalia > Carnivora > Canidae > Vulpes > Vulpes lagopus. Next base: position 89,150,000 of record NC_054829.1, on the reverse strand, counting down.
TCTTCCTTGGGCTGTCGTTTATTTCCCTTAATCTGTCTTCATGGTCTTTTAATTGTCTCTTTTTTCCTCAGTTTCCCTCTTTGCCATCAACTTGTCTTCTATGTCACTCACTCGTTCTTCCACCTCGTTAACCCTCGTCATTAGGAATTCTAGTTTGGATTGCATCTCATTCAATTGATTTTTAATTTCTGCCTGATTAGATCTAAATTCTGCAGTCATGAAGTCTCTTGAGTCCTTCATGCATTTTTCTAGAGCCACCAGTAGCTGTATAATAGTGTTTCTGAATTGGCTTTCTGACATTGAATTGTAATTCAGATTTTGTAACTCTGTGGGAGAGAGGACTATTTCTGATTCTTTCTTTTGAGGTGAGGTTTTCCTTCTAGTCATTTTGCTCAGTGCAGAGTGGTCAAAAACAAGTTGTATTGGGAAAAGGAGCAAAAGAGAGGAGAGAAAGAAGGAAAGAAAAGAGAAAAAGAAAAAAGGAAGAAAAAAAGAAAAAAATAGAAAGGAAAAAAGGGTGGGGGAAGCAAACAAATCAAAAAGAAAAAAAAAAAAAACCCACGGGGAAGTATCTTCTGATTCTGTATACTGTAAGTCCCTTGACTTCCCCTGGAACTGGTCCGTCTCGCTAGTCTTCTGGGGGAGGGGCCTGCTGTGCTGATTTTCAGGTGTTAGCACTTGGGGGAGCTGCTCTGCCCCCTGCCTGGTGCAGGGCTTAGTGGGGGTTGTTCACCCCGTGAGGCCCCGGGAGGAAGCCACAGTGGCGGGGGCAGCTCTGCAGCCCTGGAGTCAGCCCCCGCAGTAGCTCCGGGGCTCTCCGTCTGCAGGGCCTGGAGGCTCCGGGGCGGGGCCGCTGATCTGCTCAGCTCAGGGCAGGAGCGTCCTCGCTGTCCTGGGCCCTCCCGGCCTCTGCCTGTCCCGGGGGAGGCCAGATCCTGGGCTGTGTCCCGGCGCCCTGTGCTCCGGGGCCTGCGCTGTTGGATTCGCTCCCGCCCCGCAGCCCCCTCCGCGGAGCCGCCGCCCGAGCCCCTCCGAGCTGCTCCGGGTCCCGCCGTGCGCTGCAGCCCTTAGGGAGCTCGGCGCATCTCCCGGGGCGCAGGTGCCTGTTAGTGTCCCCGGGAGCCCGAGGGCATCCCCGCCCCCCTGGGTCCTGCTCTAACTCCCTGCGAGCACCTTTCCCCCCCGGGAAGGTTGGTGCAGCTCCTGCTCCTCCGGGACGGGGCTCTCCTGTCCTGGGGACACTCGCCCCGGCCTCAGCCCGGCTCCTCGCGGGGCCCCTCCCCCTTGGAGGCCTTTTGTTTCTTTATTTCTTTTTCCCCGTTTCCCTACCTTGATAGAGGCGCGAACTCTTCTCACTGTAGCATTCCAGCTGGTCTCTCTTTAAATCTCAGGCCGAATTCGTAGATTTTCAGGATGATTTGAAGGTTATCTAGGTAATTTGGTGGGGACAGGTGACTTGGGGACCCTACTCTTCTGCCATCTCGCCCCTCCTCTGAATAACAGGGTTTTTTATATGGATTTGATACAGTTATTTTTTTATTCAATTAACCATAGTAAAAAAGCAGTCAGGATCAGTCCTATTTGATATGCAATGTAGGAGAAACAAATAAATAACCGTGGTTTGGCTTTTATGTCTTGTCCTTGATTAGCTCAGTTCAAATAATCAAGGCCTTTAAAATAATTTCTACTTCCTCTGTCAAAGCCTACTTATAGAAGAGGTTATAATTGTTCATAACACAACACAGACATTAAGAAAACGTAAGGAATAACTCCCAGAAATTTAGTTATATATACATATATATCTTAATAGTGATAAAGTTTTGAGTTTTGATCAGAATTTCAAGGATCAAAAAGTGACAACAGAAAACATTTGGTGGACATCAGACACTTCTGTGTATTGTAATATGCTGTCTATTGCACTGCTTACATGTGAAATTGTCTGGTACAGGTATTGGTATATGGTAAGTACTGTATAAATACACTAAATTTTTAAAATTCTATGAGAGTATCATATAATCATGGACAAGATACCTAGTCCACCTCAATATAAATTAGTTCTGAATGCATTTCAAATGCATTTCAAAAGTACATAACTTCCATCCATGCTAAGCACCAAGAAAACATCACTTCTGCATCTTATATGGAGTTAACTTCTCTCTCCACAATGTTCCCAAGACTATCTTTTCTTATATCACTATTGGGTATATCCTCACTAAAATTATGTAACTCTTTGAGAGCTCATGCATTCTATTTTCTGTTCCTCAACATGAATCTAAACTATTTAAGTAAAAAACTGACACCATAACTTGCTATTGTCAAAATAGCATGATTTTGCTAGTAAGAATGATTTCTTACTTTAAAGCATATAAGATGGCATAAAGATAATACTGTTTTTTAAAAATCAATTCCATATTATATAAATTTAATTTCAAAAATATCCTCAATACTTCAAAAAGCCAAATAATATCACAACTAATTTTACCAAATAACTAAGTTAGCATATATTAATATAAACAGGTATTGATTTTTCCATAAAAGGAGAGGACAAAATGAGAGAAAAATAAAAATTAAGAGGACACTAAAATAATACATTGTTATATATTTGTAGTACAAGGGAACATCTAAATTGCTTCTAATCACTTATATTTTTTTTAAACAATAAACATATCTATAATAATCAGGACCAGCCCTAGCTGGTTCTTACAGATAGTCTCTGCAAACTGTCCATCGTCTGGTAAATTAAAGTGATTCATCAATGTCATTGCTGCCACAAACACACAAGTTCAGCTAGTGGAGATGGATACAAAGTACAGAAAAGGTGCCAGCTGTGTTGCATGCTTGATTTCTTTTTTCATACAAGAATATACACTTCACACATGCTGAAGTCTATCGAACCTGATTTCTGTTTTGTTATGTTGCTAGAAATCCTTTTTATTAAAATCCTTCTAAGAATGATAGCTGAAGTCCCTGAAAAAGACACAGTACATTAAATATCCTTAATAGTTATCTATATTTTCTACCAAAAGTAGGTCAAAAGTAAATCAATTAAAAATATAAGCAGATATTCATGTGTAGGGGGAAATGACAAGAGGTGATAAATTCAAAAAGGGGAAAAGAGATCATGGGAGAACAAGCATCTGAGAAGCTTAGTCTTAAATTTTATTATATATATATATATATATATATATATATATATATATATATATATATATATATATACTAAAGGGATAAAATCAAATGTTTTGAGCTACCTGGTTTAAGTAATCTCCAGACTAGGAAATAATAGAATCAAAGAAATATTTAACAACATTTGTCCTATTTATCCATCATTATTATGCTGATTTTCCATAGATACATTTTCTCACTCTTAATATACAGAAGAAATATGAAGATTCAGTAAGTTTCATTTTACTTATTATGTTTAGTTTAAGTAAGTTTTTGAGCATGGGGTATTTTGAAGGTGTTGTTTTAGATACAAAAGTAACACTTAACACAGGTTTCATCAAAATCCTTGCCCAAAAATAATTTTGTTTCTCAGTATCCAAAGTATTTGAGTAACATTCCACATGTCATATACAAGTAACAGGACCTGAAAAATCCCCATTTGTATTTCCAATGAATAGCAAGGCATAAGTTTTATTGAAAATAATTTAAACTCATAAGTGTATTTGTGACTATAGTTTGTGTGAGTGATCTAGACTAAGGATGTAGATTTGAAGGCATCTACACATTTATAATAACTGGAATAACGAGAAAAATGACACAGAAACTGTGACTATCTCAAGGCAGTTAAATGTTTAACTGTTTACTCGACATCTGCAACTGATGTTCAGTCTAGAAAAGTAACTTGAGGAGCACCTGGGTGGCCCAGTCAGTTAAGTGTTTAATTCTTGATTCTGGCTCAGGTCATGATCTCAGGATGGAGATCCAGCCCTGCATGGGGCTATATACTTAGCAGAGACTGCTTCTCTCCCTCCCTGTCTCCCTGTTCCATTACCCCTCCATGCACACTGTCTCTCTGTCTTTCTCTAACAAATAAATAAATCTTTAAAAATAATAATAAAAATAAAAAGTAACTTGATAAAAACAGAATCAATCAAGTCCTGCCAAACCTACTCTTCCTAATTTCCAATTATGTTCTTAAGGCCCAAAATACAGGAATTAGCCACAACATCTTCTTTCTCATCAACCCCCAACAATCAGTCAGTACATCCTATAGATTTCTTCCTCCTTTATAAATTGTTCATTTCTCCCCATCCCTATGCCAGCATCTCTAGCTCATGTTACCATCATTCTCACCTACATTTATTAAGATAGTTTCTAGCTTGTCTCTCTGTCTTTGGTATTGTTGACACAATCTTTGCACTAAAGCCAGAATCAGTCCTCTAAACTGCCAACTTCATGCATTTTCCTAAATCCTTCAATAACCTCTGTTGGTCTCAGTAAATTCCAAACCTTTCCTTGGACATAAAACCCTTGATAACCAATCTCACATTTCACCAATATAACTCTCTTTCCCATCACTAACAGTATACAAACACAATTATAGACACCCTACACTCCAAACACACTACTCAGTTTTTATTTATTCAAAAATATTGAATATGCATAGTACACCACTCCTGAAGAAATCAAGACTCTGTGAGGTTATCACTTGCCCTTACTGTATAACTAGTTAGCTAGATAATTAATGCCAGAGGATCCTCACTAGAAGTTTAATATGATTTCCCTTTATCTTTAAACCCATTTTTTAAAATTTAGCAGCAGAAATCTCTTTTATAAATGATAAATGGAACTCGAACATGCACATCTGAAAAATGAGATGATCTGATTGCTGCAGTTTTGTGGCTGAAAATCTCAAAACATCTCCTTATCTAGTATATCTTGGGTTATTTCAAAAACACTAAGCACATGATAATAAAGTAGTATGAACTCCAACCATAAGTAGAAATCCTTCTACTCTTTCCATCTATTATGCCTTAGCTCATAGAAGGAAATATAGCAACACATGTAGTATCTAGAGAAATGCTTCTGAAATTTATTATTATTATCATTATTATTATTTTGCTTCTGAAATTTAATTGATAAACAAGTCAGCTGGTAATGGAGAAGGGTCTGCTAAAAAAAAAAAAAAGCACATTCTGATTTAGTGGGTCAGAAACAGAGCTTGAGATTCTGCATTTCTAACAAGTTTCCAAGTACTACAGCTGCTATGTATCCAATGTCCACCTCACATTTGAGTACCAAGGGTCTGTGTATGGAAAAAATTTTCCTTTCTACCAATTTCTTCATATCTCTTCAGGGAATTAAGGTAACAAATTTTATCCATCAGAATTTTCACAAATGAGTGGGTATCATTAATTAAATATTATCCATACATATACAACACACACATATCCAAGCACATTGCAAAGCCTCTGGCTTCTGAACCTTCAGTACCCAATCCTGGGCAGACTCCCTCCCATCTCTGCCCCTACCCTCTCACTTTCTTCATGTGTAGTAAAAGCACTTGAACAGGGCTCCCATAGTGGGGGGATCTCAAAGATTAGATCTGAGGCAAGAGTTATATAGACTTTCACCTTAACCCCCATTCTTGTGAACTGCACAACTTGAGCCTGACTATAGATCTTTTGGATTTGTTTAATTAAAAAAGACACACTTTGGGGGTACCTGGGTGGCTCAGTGGTTGAATGTCTGCCTTTGGCTCAGGTTGTGATCCTAGGGTCCTGGGATCAGGTCCTCCATCAAGCTCCCCCGGGGGAGCTTGCTTCTCCCTCTGCCTGTCTCTGCCTCTCTTTCTGTTCTCTCATGAATAAATAAATAACATCTTTTTAAAAAGCACACTTTTTTAAAAAGGCATGTTTTCCATTGCACTTTTGCCAGAAAGTTCTATATTTAGGAATTAATTGGAAAGTGCTTAGCCTACTATTTAAGTAGATACCTTGATTCCTATTTGACCACCAGTATCTCGTGTCTATTTCCCTCTGTCAAATAGAGCACAAAAGAGCGAAGAGTTTAAGGTCTCCCTAACCATCTATATACTAACATACATCCTATGTTTAGATTTATTAGTTAGAAAAATCTGACATGTTCTACTCTATAAACATACTTCCAAGATGTGTATTTGCTATCCAAGAGTCCAGAACATTGATTTTTTTAAAGTAGGCATGCATAAGTTATCATTGCATATTTTTCAACTGATATCAACTGCTTTTCCTGAATTTCAGGAAAGTCGGCTGAAGTCGAAGTCTGTATAGTTATTGCTTACTTGCCCATCATTAAACTTGTTACTATATTAAAAGTAGAATGTAACTAGTTTTACTTTGGATAAATACATAAGCCAAGGACATCTTTTTCCCAGGCAGTATGGTTAAGAAATATATATACAATGAGAGAACTTTCATTTACTAAATGCTCACCCCCTTGGAAGACATTGAAAATGTCTTAAATGTTTTCTTAAAAAGAAAACATTTTTTTATAGCTAGTTTTGTAAAGAAAGGCTACATGTAATATGGTATTGTTAATGATAATGCTTCACTAGCTGAGTATTATATTCGATCTATTTCTGGGGAACAATATACCCACTTCAAAGACTTTTTATATAACTCCTATTTAATCATTTTTAAGTAACCTATCTCTTTTGATAGAATCCGATTCATCCAGAAGAAATAATGTAAAAGGAAAAATATAGCACTCAAAACATTAATTCATGACACATTTCTTTAAAATTAATGACCTTTTAAACTGGAATTCTTAACTCATCTTTCTTCCCATAATAATAAATCTGTCAGAAATAATTTACATAACTGTGCAATCAAACACAAATTGAAAAACCAAGCAGGAATTCCCTATTAGAAAGAGTAAAATTAGAATAAAATGTAATTTTCCTGGAGAGCATGCTTACTATAATACTCAAAATACTCTGAAAAAGATATGTAAGATTCACAGAAGATAAGGGATTCTTTTAATCTCTCTGGACCTCAGTTTCTTCATTTATAAAATTAGGAAAATGTTCTAAAGGTTATCTCTAAAGTCCATTATCTCAAAAGTCTATATGATAGTTCAAAGATAAGAGTTTACTTCATCCAAGACTGAATTAGCAAGAATTTTGATGGTGTCTTTGCTACGTATCAAATCCACTGACTTGGCTGGATCTTCCAATGTAATGTTCTTTAGGAAATACAGCCACTTTCCATTGTAATGATCCAGCAACTTTAAGGGGAGATGCTCCTAGAAGAACTGGGAAATCCACAAGTCATTCATTTTTGTGAACAAATATTTATTGACCACTATGCTGACTATATCTTAAACTCAGCAGCTTTACCATCTAGTGTGTTCCTGGTGCTCTCACGTAATTCCATTAGACTACCCTCTCCAACTTATCTAGATGATATATTCATACCTTTCCTCCCCTCTCAAAACTCTAACACTTTCTCCTACATCCTCACTCTTAGATTTGTCTTTCAGTAAAAACAGAAATATTTTGAAAAGAACTTTCCCTGACTTCCAGCCCCATATTTGCAACTCATTTGCCCTTGTGCCCACATAGTTTTCCTTCCTTTCCATTACTGGCATAAACTTTATGTGTCTCTTCAAGGCTAGTCCTTTCACATTTGCACTGAGTTCCCTCCCCTCTCAGCTATTCAGTGGCCTCACTCCAGAAATAATTGTGCCCTTTCTCCACTACATGGTTAAATTTCATCTTCCTTTCTGGATCATCCCATCAAATTATTACCAGCATGCATAATGTCTTCAGTCTTAAAAACAAATTAATAAAAATCCTTAAGCACTGTCTCTATCTAGCTATTGCCCTATTGTCTTCCCCTTTTTGTAACAAAACTTCTCAAGAGTTGCTCATACTTACTGTCTCTAATTCTGTTTCTCCCATTTTTCTCTTAAAAATATTCGTTGTTTTTTTGTATCACCACCATTTCAAAACTGCTTTTGTCAACATAATGGATATCTATATTATTAAGATGACTGTTAAATTCAGTTCTATCAGCAATATTTGTCCAAGCTGACTAATCTCTTTCCTGACTAATTTCTTTCTTTACTTCGCTTCTGGTCCAATACACTATTGGTTCTCCTGCTCCCTCCTTGGCTTCTCCTTCCTGGTGTACTTGCTAGCTCTTCCTCATCACTTCCACAATCTCCACATGTGCACATACCTTCTCTCTCAATGCATACCCCTTGCCAGGTGATCTCACCTCGTTCCACCCCTTAAATGCCAGTTATATACCATGGACTCTAAAATCCATTTTTGAAGTCTAGACCTAGCCTCTAAAATCCAGATTCACATGGATCTTACTGAATATTTCCCTTGGACATTTAATAGACATCTCAACCTAAACATTTTCCTAAGTAAACATCTGGTTTCTCCCAAATACCTGAATATCTCACAAAGTTCTCTATCTCAATAAATGTCAATTCTTAAATAAATAATAAAAACAAAAATTTTAAGGGATCCCTGGGTGGTGCAGCGGTTTGGCGCCTGCCTTTGGCCCAGGGCGCGATCCTGGAGACCCGGGATCGAATCCCACGTCAGGCTCCCGGTGCATGGAGCCTGCTTCTCCCTCTGCCTATGTCTCTGCCTCTCTCTCTCTCTCTCTCTCTCTCTCTCTCTGTATGACTACATAAATAAATAATTTTAAAAAATTTAAAAAAAAAAGTCAATTCTATCTTTGCAGCCCAGTCTATAAACCAGCTATCCCTGAAGTCCCTTTATCTCCTACCTCACATTAATCCTTCAGCAATTCAGTATGATTCTACTGCCACTGCTACCTTTCTCATCAAAGGCACCATCTGCATTCTTCTGATCACCCTGCTACAAAGTTACTTCCAACACTGAAGCGAGGGTGCACCTTCTAAATACTAAGTTAGATCTTCCCACTCATTTTTAAGAATATTGAAGTCCTTTCCTATATCACACAGAATAAAAGCCAAAGTCCTTACAAAGGCCTTCATAATATAATTTACCCTGTACACATACTGGGCCTCATCTATCATGAGACCACTCTGCTACAAACAGTCTCTGCCTGTCAAGAGGATTTTTCACTTTATTATTTGCCTGAAATAATCTTCCTGCAAATTTGCTGCCCAAAGATCTCCACTCAAATATCTGTCATCTTCTCAGAAAGACCTTCCCTGAACATCTCATATAAAAATGCAACCACTACTGCACTACCATTTCTCCTCATTCTGCTCTAATTTTCTCCTTAGCATTTGTCACTGTCAGACATACTAAATATTCACACTCTTTTGGAGTTAAGAATTCAAAATACTCCAATATCATTAATTTGAAATTAGGTCAGATGTGGAATATTTGTGATAAATATTGTACTTTCTGTGATAAATACCTGTACTTTCTAATAAGATTAAATATTTAATATACATTATTCAGGATTAAAGCTACTTTTCACTTTGTTTCTCTGTTCCTATAAAACATTAAGAAGTCAATCCTCCACATGCATTTAATTATAAAAGGTCTCCACCTTTTTTTAGTGATACAACATAAAGACAACAAATGACATAAAGTGTAAAGTCCCTTAAGATGGAATTATCAACTTTTTAAATATTCAGTAGTATTAAAAATATTTCCAAATGAAAATGCTGTATTAGACACTAAAATGCATTCATTTCCATCACAAAGCTAAATAAACACAACTAAATGAAATAAATTCAGTAAAGTCACAGGATATAAAATTAATATACAGAAACCTGTTGTATTTCTTTACATTAATAATGAAATAATAAGCAGAGAAATTAAGAAAACATCCCATTTACAACTGTACTAAAAGAATGAAATACCTATGAATAAAACTTAACCAATAATATATAAAAGACCTGTACTTTGAAAACTATAAAACAATGATGAAATAAATTGACGATTGACACAAACAATGGAAAGATATTTTAGGGTCATGGGTTGGAAGCATCAATAACGTTAAAATGTCCATGACAACCCAAAGAAATCTATAGACTTAATGCAATCATATCAAAACATCAAGATTTTTCACAGAACTAGAACAAATAATCCTAAAATTTGAATTAGAGAAGAACCCAGATAGCCAAAGCAATCCTGAGAAAGAAGAACAAAGCTGTAGATATCATAGTCTCAGGTTTCAAGATATACTACAAAGCTATGATAATCAAAACAGTATGGTACTAGAACAAAAACAGACAAATAGATCAATAGAACAGAAGAGGTAGCCCAGAAATAAATCCATGCTTATATGGACAACTACTCTACAGCAAAGGAGGCAAGAATGTATAATGGAGAAGACAGCCTCTTTCAATGGTGCTGGGAAAACTAAATAGATATACAGAAAAGAATGAAACTGGACCACTTTCTTACACTATGCAAAAAAATAAACTCCAAATGGATTAAAAACTAACAGTGAGACCTGAAACCATTAAACTCTTAGAAGAAAACCTAGGCAATAATTTCTTTGGCATTAGAAAGCAACATTTGTCTGTATGTGAATATATATATATATATATATATATATATATATATATATATATATATATCCTGAGACAAGGAAAACTGAAGCAAAATAGAAAGTTTTAACAGCAGCAGGGATGTCTGGGTGGCTCAGTAGTTGGGCATCCGTCTTTGGTTCAGGGTGTGATTCCAAGATCCAGGATCAAGTCCACATCAGGCTTCCTACAAGGAGCCTGCTTCTCCCTCTGCCTATGTCTCTACCTCTCTCTTTCTGTGTCTCTCATGAATAAATAAATTAAATCTTAAAAAAAAAGGCTTTAACAGCACAGGAAAACATCAACAAAACAAAAAAGCAACCTACTGAACAGAAGATATTTGTAAATGATGTATCTAACAAGGTATTAATATCCAAAATATATTTTTTTAAAAAAATTTATACAACACCAAAAAACAAAAAACAAACACTCCAATTAAAAAATGGGCAGAGGGGATCCCTGGGTGGCGCAGCGGTTTGGCGCCTGCCTTTGGCCCAGGGCGCGATCCTGGAGACCCGGGATCGAATCCCACATCGGGCTCCCAGTGCATGGAGCCTGCTTCTCCCTCTGCCTGTGTCTCTCTGCCTCTCTCTCTCTCTCTGTGACTATCATAAATAAATAAAAATTTAAAAAAAAATAATAATAAAAAAAATAAAAAATGGGCAGAGGACCTGAACAGAAATTTTTCCAAAGAAGATATACAGATGCTCAATATTCAATTTCACTAATTGTCAGGGAAATGCAAATCAAAACCATAATGAGACATCACTTCACACCAGTAACAATAGCTAGTATCAAAAACACAAGAAGTAACAATTTTTGGCAAGGATGTGTAGAAAAAGGTATTGTTAGTGGGAATATAAATTGGTGTAACTACCATGGAAAACAGTATGGAGATTCCTCAAAAAATTAAAAATAGAATTGCCATATGATTCAGTAATTGCACTAGTGGTATTTACCCAAAGAAAACAAAACAACAACAACAAAAAAAAAAACACTAATTTGGAAAGATATGTGCATCCCTATGTTTATTAAGGCACTATTTACAATAGCCAAAGTATGGAAGCAACCCAAGTGTCCCTCAATAAATGAACAGATGAAAAATATATGTCATACACACATACACGCACACACATGCACACATATACGACAGAATATTAGTCATAAAAAAGAATGAGCTCTTGCCATTTGCAACAATGTGGATAGGCCTAATGCTAAATAAAATAAGTCAATCAGAGAAAAACAAATACCATATGATTTTATTCATATGTGCAATTTAAGAAACAAAACAAATACACAAAGAAAATAAGAGACAGAAAACCGACTATTTTTTTTTTAAAGATTTTATTTATTCATTCATAGACACAGAGAGAGAGAGAGAGACACAGGCAGAGGGAGAAGCAGGCTCCATGCAGGGAGCCCGATGTGGGACTCGATCCCGGGTCTCCAGGATCACACCCCAGGCTGCAGGTGGCGCCAAACCACTGTGCCACAGGGGCTGCCCAGAAAACCAACTCTTAAACAGAAAGAACAAACTGGTGGTTGCCAGAGGGAAGGGAGGGGTGTAGATAAAGAGGATCAAGAATACATTTTATCTTGATAAGCACTGACTAATGTATAGATTTGTTCAATATCTGTATTGTACACCTGAAACTAATATAACACCGTGTATTAACTATGCTTTAATTTAAAAGAAAATAAACACAACTAGTTTGTATACTGACATACTGACAACTCAAATACAGCTGCTTTTTTGAGTAACCTTCAATACTTGGGCACTTCGCAGTGAATATTTAGTAATTAAAAATGACAGGGTGCCTGGCTGGCTCAGTGGGGTAAGCATGCAACTCTTGGTCTCAGGGAGTTGGGAACTTAAGCCCCACACAGGGTATAGAGCCTACTTTTTAAAAAATGACAATATCTTGTAGTAATTTTTCTGAAGAATTATTTAATTTAATTATTTATTTATTCACGAGAGACACTGAGAGAAAGAGACATAGGCAGAGGGAGAAGCAGGCTCTTTGCAGTGATCCTGATGCAGGATTCAATCCCAGGACCCCTCAATCCCAGGGTCATGACATGAGCCAAAGGCAGAGGCTCAACCACTGAGCCACCCAGGTGTCCCTCTTGTGGTAATTTTTAAATCTCTTGACTATATATAAGATCCTTTGTTTAAAGTTTTATAAACAAATCAAAGTATCACCAGAAGAAGATACCCAATTTACTAACAAATCTTGAAATTTGTTTACCTAATAAAAGCAGATATTGGATAAGAATTGTATTCAAATAGCCAAAGGACTGACATCTGGTTAGTATCTGAATTTAAATGTGGCGTTCCATCAAGATAAGTTAGGTAAATTACTGGAAGAGTCTATCTCATTAAAGAAGTACTCTGTGGAGGCACCTGGGTGGCTCAGTGGTTCAGTGTCTGCCTTTGGCTCAGGTGGTGATCCCAAGATCCTGGGACTGAGTCCCACAACAGGCTCCCCGTGGGGAGCTTGCTTTTCCTTCTGCCTGTGTCTCAGCTTCTCTCTCGCTCTCATAAATAAATAAATAAATAAATAAATAAATAAATAAATAAATAAATAAATAAACAAACAAACTTAAGAAAAAAGGTAGTACTCTGTGTTTCCATCCACCTAATATTATTCAATAACTCTCAATCACCTAGAGAATGAAATTCAAGATTCTCATAGTAGCATATTGTGGTGGATTACACTTTCCAACGACGGTTGTAAGAATATTCCCATCTCATCATTGCTTCTATTGTGATTTAGCCACTCCCTCCATTTGGAGGCATAGTCAACCTGCCCTCTTTAATCTGGCCTGGCCTTAGTGATTTTCTTGTATCTAACAGAATACAAGATATTCATATGGGGATGTCACAGTCAAAACACTAGTCTTACAGCAACAATCAGGAATCTCCATTCTTACTCATTTAAAATGTAAGTGTACCATTTATGCAATCATTCTCTCTCCCTTGAATTGCAGTGAAACCAATGATATTTGAATGGTGCAGGATTAACCTGGTGAGGCTCAACCAAAAAGAGTCAACAATAAAAATATGACTCATAAATGGTTAAAAGTGTAAGAGGGATTTGAGAAACTCACAAATTTCTAGGCTTACAAGATTGAAAGAAAAATTGATCTGTTCGTCTTGCAGCATACAGAGATTTCAAAGGCTCTTATTCTTTCTAGGAGCAGTTTAAATGAATTCTTAAAGAAGTTTATTTTATTCCACTGATGTATAGAAAAGCTACTAAATTCCTACCCATTATTGTATTGTTATACAAAAGAAAATGTCAATGAAACTGACCATTTTTTTAACAATTAGTCACCATTTAAGGGAAGTGTAAAGTGTTGAGTGTATGAGAATACACACAAAACTATTTAAATTAAAAAAATACATCTCTCTCACAACACAATTATCATTATGCTAATGAAACCATATAATAGCATGATTGTGAAAAACAATTATTTTAACAGCAGTCGATGACAATTAAAAACCAAAATAAAATATTTCAGTTCTAGAACATACTATTTAAATAATATTTAGCCACTGAATTTATAAAAAGAAAATTGGTAAAAGAAAGCTATACAATTGTTAACAATTGCATGTGTATATTTCTCATTATTTATGAAGATTATGGAAAGTTCTGGAAGGCTTATTTAAATATTGTTTATATGAAATCAAACGACTTACTTTCACAGTGTCAACAGGATTTGAATATTACTTCTCTGCTAAATTTAATTCTTAGTATGCCTCTGAAATCCACGAAAGCAACTTTAGTAATTTTACATCCTTTACCTTCTGACCATGAACTAAAGATTAGTATAATGAAATGTTTTAAATAATAATTCAAAATACTATATATTGATTGAAACTACTGCCTTACACAGCCCCGATGGCGCAGCGGTTTGGCGCCGCCTGCAGCCTGGGGTTTGATCCTGGGGACCCTAGATTGAGTCCCACGTCAGGCTCCCTGTGTGGAGCCTGCTTCTCCCTCTGCCTGTGCCTCTGCCCCCCCCCCCCTATATGTCTCTATGAATGGATAAATAAAATCTTTAAAAAAAAAAAAAAGGAAACTACTGCCTTACAAAAACAATCCTTGAGTTTTATGATATATACTATTATACTATTTAACTTTATTAGCAATGACAGCAGAATACCTGAAACTACATACAGAAATTAACTGTAAGCAATGCAGATGAAGGGAACTGTTCAAACTTTACAATTCAAGAAACTACATGCTATAAGCACAATTTTAAAGCATTAATTTTTCATTATTTTATGTAGATTTTTCAAAAAGGTAAATTTTCCTAAAAATAATTGATTCTTTTGAAACAAAGTAAACAAAGTGGTCTAAAGCATAGACCACTTGCTTGCAAGGTGTAGGTCAAGAAGGAAATGGAAAATGGCTGCTTAATTTCCTTCTTTTTAACAAAAGACCTTTCACCTACATAATTGTTTCTTGGGCTATTGAAAACAGAGTGCAAACAGCATAGAAGGGCAAAAAAGGAATTCCCATGTTAGTAATAAAAGGAAGTCTATTTTTTTACTATGTTTAGGGCAAAAAACCTCTAGCAAGATCCTGGGAGAGACAGCCTGTAGCAATTTTAGTATTAGACAAACTGATTAGGAGGAATTAAAATTGAGCAAAGTGCTACACAAACAAACAAAACAAAAAGAAATACTGTAGAAAGACATGGTTTTACTCACTCTTTGAGTGGAAAAAATAATATATTACAGACTTCCAACAATAACTGACAAAGATTAGTTCTCAGGGTGCCTGGGTGGTTCAATCAGTTAAGCATCCAACTGTTGGTTTCAGCTCAGGTCATGATCTCAGGGTCCTAAAATCAAGCCCCACATTGGGCTCTACTCTCAGCAGGGAGTCTGCTTCCCTTCTCCCTCCCCCTGCTCATACTTTCTCTCTTCCTCTCTCTCAAATAAATAAATCTTTTTGGAAAAAAGATGAATTCTCAATGACCATACCAAACTAAGGGTTTTTTGTTTTTGTTTTTGTTTTTTTAGCAACAGTAAACAAACACAATGAAGTTAATCATTCAGAGAAACTTTGGAGGGGAAGTCCTAGGATTCAATCTGCCCCCAAAGTAAAGGAAAAGTGACCTTCAAAGTGGAATATCACACCCACTGAAAACATGTTACTGTACATTCCATTATTCTTAAATAAAATAAGAACTATCTAGAGTCTCAATATTTAGACGAATGGAAAAGCCAGTATTATACTATACTATACTATATCACTATACTATACTATACTATACTATACTATACTATACTATACTATACTATACTATACTATACTACGCTAATTATATGCTTAAAGATTGGGGTTAGGTCCCTTAGGTATTCAGGACATATGCAGTTCAAAGAGAAGCATGGCCAGATTTTCACTTCATGTAAGAGAAGATGATGTGATCAGGCTGCTGTCTCTCCTCCTTACCCTTGGAGCTGGATGGTATTGGATTCCTGCTCCACTCTGCTGCTCATTGATGAAATTTGGTTTCTTTTGCCCAGATCCCTATTTGTGCCAATACTTTGAGAAAAGGGTGCTCCAAGGGCAAATCCACTCTCTTGTGCTAGGTTTGGCTCTGAGTGTTCCTCACTTCAGCTACCTAGTAGTGTATATTCATTCTGTATCCACACAGCTACCTGTTTCAGTGGATCATCTTTTACAAATTTATACAGTGAAAGGAGGCAATAAGGAATAGAAGACTTGTTCCAAATGGTCAGTGTAATAGGCCCCATTTCTTATTGGGGCATCTTTTGGAAGGACAAAAAAAAATAATACATGAAATTTCTTAAGCAAATATTTTCATTTATTGTCAATGCAAAGCCTAACAAAAAGAAGATAGATGAAAGAAAAATCTACTACTTTGTCCTAAATGATTAAATATTTAAAGCAGAGTCATGTAGCAAATAATTTTATCCTCTGTGTCTATAAAAGAATATCTATATATACAATAGCTTTTTGGGAGACAAATTGCAGGCAAATACTTGGAGAGTTTAATTATGCACTCTAAGAAAACGAATAATGAAAAATTTAGAGTCCCTGTAATTTTTTCAAAATCATTAAAAATCAGTGGATAATCAAACACAGATTGCAAATATTCCTGGGCCTTTTAACTGCAGAATATTTAATGAGGTACAAAGAAAGTATTGTGCCTATCATTTATCAATTTACATGAGTCATTAGAAATTACATAAAGTAGCTATGGTTCACGAAAAATGCATTTCCATACATGAGAAGATAGATAGTAATTTCAGTGAATAAATGAATAAATGTCATCATCTAACCAAATGTGACAGATTGACTATGTAATTAGAAAGATATCATTATGATATTTCTAAGTTCCAGAAGTAGTAATAAAACACTCTTCATACACATCTTACAGTGACTTGTGAAAACAGAAAATATATTACAGCAAATACTCCCAAGCATATGTTTCCGTGGGACACCAGATCCATAGCACCATTAACAGTGGTGCCATGTAGTCCAGCAAGTTTGGGAAGACTGAATTAAGCAAAATTAAAAAGGTTCATATACAAGTTCATGGTGAATCACCAAACAAGGTGTTTCATTTTTGGCATGTATTTAAACCAAAAATTCTGATATCTTTAAAAAGTTACTATTCAACTGAATGTTGTTTGGGGAAGTATTTTGCTTAATGTTCCTTAGAAAATACAGTAAAAATAATAAATTTACCACTGTACTCCTTAAATTATATACTGATCTCCCTGAATAGTAAATATGAAGTAGATTATAAAACAGTAACCTACTCAACAGCTGAAATTACTGTGATAATTTTCAATAAACTTGTTACAAAGTTTAGCATTCCTTCTTGTAAAGAATATCTTACAATATTACAATATTGTAATAAGATATCTTACAATATTTTACAATATTCTTTCCTTCTATCCACATAAATTTTGCTAAACTTTCATGACTCAAAATAAGTTTTACATATTCTATATACATCTATTCTTGTTTAATCTAAACTTTCTTTGAACAACAGGAATGCTAATCTTTTCCAGCAATGTCTAATACAGTAGCCAATGGCCACGTATGGCTACTGGCACTTTACATGTGGCTAGTTGAAACTGAGATGTGTGTAAGTGTCAACACACAATGATTTCAAAGATTTGGTTTTAAAAAACTATATATCTCATTAATAATCTTTATATTGATCACATGTAGAAATAATGCTTTAAATATATTAAAATAAATTTATCATTAAAATTAATTCCACCTGTTTCCTTTTTTTTTTCCATGATCTAGAGCTTGGCTTTATTTTTAAGGATAATGGGGAGCCATTGGTGTCTTAGAATAAGGTTCTTGGGTTTTTTTGTTCTTTTGTTTTGTTTTTCATTGTTTTTATTGAAGTTCAATTTGCCACTATATAGTATAAGACCCAGTGCTCATCCCATCAAGTGCCCTCCTCAGTGCTTGTCACCCAGTTACCCCAACCCTCTGCCTACCTCCCCTTCCACAACCCTTTCCTTTTTAAATATGCCTACTAGAAAACTTAAAATCACATAGGTAGTTTGCATTATATTTCTACTGAACAACTCAATCTATACCACCCAGTCTTTCAATTATATAATATTCTGTGCTAATTATATAATAACTTCAGCTAGTTTATTTTCCTTATGTCTACAGCATGCTTCTTTGGAGCAGGTGCCTACAATCTATACAGAACCTGGAAAAGTTTAATATGAATACAAATAAATATGTTTGATTTATTGTATCAAGTATATATTGAACTATTTATTTTAATTAGTAAGCTAGTTCTGAAATAGGAATTTACTTGGTATATTACTTAAGAATAGTAAGTGAATGGCATAGCCAAAGCTGTTCCTGCAACTCTCATACATATGATGTACCTTAAGAACTGACATGCTGAGACAAATTGAGGGATTTTTGTGAAATCTCCTTCTTACACTCCCCGACAGAGTATGGAAGGAGTTACAGACTCTTATTTCTAAACCTTTTCACAGAGTACTCATTTGAAATAAATAGCTTTCACTATAAGTGTTAAATAAAAATTGTTGATTTTTCTCCATAGACTGAAATTCTTAAGGACAGAAAGTACTCCTTATTTATCTCTATATTTGTAGAAAGCACAATCATGTGTGCCAGGCAGTAGGAGCTACATAAATAGTGAAATAATAATCCTCAAAGAAGAAAAGTTGACCGTATTTAAGGATGTTAGAGAAGTAAATTCATTTCATATTGTCTGTTGATAACATAGTACCACTTTAAAAAAAAAATACTTCTCAAGTCACTTTTTATTAATACACTCAGCAATATTTAAACTAATAAAGTGCAATCATACTTGTTTCCTAAAGAATTACCATAACTTTGTAGCAATAAATGTTGAAGGTCTGGAGTGCCCTTGTTTGTAAGTAATGTGGGCTTTCCCTGCTGTTCATATGATTTTCTAGTTGCTGAAAAAAATACCAAAATTTAAAAAGACCTCAGATAAGTATCAAGTATACCTAGTTATTCTGGGCTAAAGTATTACAAGTTCCTTTGTAAACAGTGATATGATATCTAGAAAAAATAATAGTTAGCCATTATCAATTTTATAATCCTCAACACAATTAAGGGGGCAGTGTCAGAAGGAATTAAATCTGAGGTAAGGAGGTTCTGTTTACTTTGAGAATATAGTTTAGGTGTGGGATGGTCTTGGGTATAGACTTGTGTGCTGGGAATAACGAAAACCAGCAGTCAGGAAGTGTGTGTGCAAGTGTGTGTGGAGGTGGGGGTGCCGGGCCAGAGTTAATAACATAATGCAAAAAATTCTGTGTTGGAATCAGACATCATGAATTTGAACCCTAACTCTTAGACTGACTTACTCTGTGATATTGGGCAAATTACTTAGGTGAACCTAGGATTGTTTTCCTGGGACAAGCATGTCTACATCAAGGTTTGTAAGCATTAGAAATAATATGTATCACATTAATTTTTTCAACATATGGTAATTATTATGACTGCTATAAACAAATGTGAAAAACACAAAAATCAACTGCAACCCAAGTTCACAAATTTTATAAATGCTAGGACTTGATGACCCTATGGTTCTGAAAATACTCTGCCTTTCTATTGCTCTTAATTTCTTAAAAATAAAACTCCAAACAATTATATCCCATTAAATGAGAAAGAGGAAACTGTAGCAACATTATGAGTGATCTACTTGTGACTAATAAACATACAAATTCAAAAGGTACAGTACTCCAAAACTATCTCTGTTTTTAAAAAGAATGAAGAATTCTAACAGTTTGTAAAAGCAAAGCTACTTGGGCATGGAAAAACATAAAAGGGGCTTTCATTTATACAAAAGCCAGAGGATATTTCAAACTAGCAAAATATGTCTTATACCAATTCAATCTTTTTATGTCTGACAAAGAATAAATACTAGTAGAAGATTCTTGGAAACCAAAGCCTTGCCTACTATCAATTAGTATATTTGAAATTATTTCAGTGTTTAAGAGAAAGTATTGTATCAAAAGAACTTAGCACTGATTACCCAAACCGTCCCTCACACACTATTTGTTATTGTGCAGTCAGTTTTACTTTCCTTCCAAAAAGAGGAAAAGGAAAGGGATGGAAAAGGTAGTTACACACAGTTGGTTTTGTGTAAATTTTTAAATATAAAATAATCTGTTCTATTTGGCCCCCCTGAGTGGCTCAATCATCCTACATTTGATTTCAGCTCAAGTCATGATCTCACAATCATGAGATCAAGCCACGCATGGAGCCTGCTTAACATTCTCTCTCACTCTGCATCTCCCCACCTCAAAAAAAGAAAAAAAAACGGGGACACCTGGTTGGCTCAGTGGTTGAGCATCTGCCTTTGGCTCAGGGTATGATCCTGGAGTCCTGGGATCAAGCCCCACATTGGGGTCCCCTTGAGGAGCCTGATTCTCCCTCTGCCTACGTCTCTCCTATCTCTCATGAATAAATAAAATCTTTTTAAAAATAATCTATTCTATTACATAGTTAGAAAAATTGCTTCATTTCAACAAATTATTATCATGGTAATAATTATAGTGACTTTTACCAGATCAAGGTTAGATAATACTTTAGGGAAAACAAAAGGAATAACTGAGTGATTAAACAGGATTTTCAGCAAATATTACCATAGCTTATACGTGTTTTTTTTTTTTAATATATATTTGCTTATTCATGAGACACACAGAGAGAGAGGCAGAGACACAGGCAGAGGGAGAACCAGGCTCCCCGTGGGGAGCCCGATGCAGGACTCAATCCCAGGACCCTGGGACCACAACCTGAACGGAAGGCAGACACTCAACCATTGAACCACCCAGGTGCCCCCTTAGGTGTTCTTTATTTGAAAAAAAGGAAAATAGGGATCCCTGGATGGCTCAGTAGTTAAGTGCCTGCCTTCAGTTCAGGGTGTGATCCTGGGGCCCGGGGATGGAGTCCCACATTGGGCTCCCTGAATGGAGCCTACTTCTCCTTCTGCCTATGAAACTGTCTCTCTGTGTGTGCCTCATGAATAAATAAATAAAATCTTTAAAAAAAAAAAAAAGGAAAATAACAAGTAGAAGTCTAGTACAGTCTCTCAATTCCTCTGATCTAATATTAATAGAATATTAACATATTGATTTGGGTCATGATATTTTGATTAAATTTTGTTATAATGCTCTTTTGTAAGTATTTTAAGTTTAGAAATCTTGGAAGAGAGAAAATCAAAATTACAAACATATTTCAAAACCAGTATTTGTAAACATAAAGATTACTGATTTCAGAAGACACAGTAATGGGTTTCTTACAAAAGCTAATGACTATCTCTGAATTTCTGTGTACTAGACACTCATAGAAAAACTTAAAGCTAGATAAAGAGATCATAATGTAAAAAGACTAACAATTTGTTCTTTCGTGAGTAAAAGAAAACTCTGTTGAAAAAAATGGTTTAAAGTTGTAGCCATACTAAAGATAACCTAAAGATAGTCACAATAAATGGAAAAATCAGAATAATCTAAAAGATTCAGGGCATTTATGCTAGTAAAACTATCCTGTTCAGGCAAAGCATTGTGGACAGATATTTCTGAAAAGAAGCTATTGATTCTTCACCATTGTTTTCCAGAGCAGCTCTTTTTGGACTGATGGGTTTATACATTACCATCAAAAGGTGTCTTACATGATTGATTTGAAAGAGTTATTTGAAGTTTAAAGGTCAGTAAGCATCTCTTTTAGCACGACTGTAGATGGTGAATTGAAGTTTTCTGCAAAAGCTAAATCCTTCTAGAATTGAAATTCATCAAGATAAAGTTCACTGAAATTTCATGCTAGACTCAATACAACGTCTCGATTTGCAATAGCAAGGGTCAAAAATCATTTCATTGTGGTATAGAGTTGTTTTCTTTTATCTGTTTCTACTTATGACATAGCATCAAACTTATCTGTTACATAACTCATATTTCACTGTTTCATCTAAAAAAGTTTACTCCAGGGACGCCTGGGTGGCTCAGTGGTTAAGCATCTGCCTTCAGCCCAGGATGTGATCCTGGAGTCTGGGATCAGGTCCCGGGATCAGGTCCCACATCGGGCTCCCTGCGGGGAGCCTGCTTCTCCCTCTGCCTGTGTCTCTGCCTCTTTCTCTCTGTCTCCCTCATGAATAAATAAATAAAATCTTTTTTTAAAAAAGTTTACTTCAAATATTCAAATACTTTATATACTATTGCTTGAACAATTGAATGTATAATACAATGACTAAAATTACTTAATTATTTAAAGCTTTCCTCATTCAATTTTGGCAGACAGGGCTATAAGTTATTTTAAAAGACATACCTAAAATCTAACTAAAAATTACTTGATTTGGAGTTTATTGATCATTTTAAGGAAATTACATAGACAATGCAGAGTTCTTTATTTCAACTTTTTTTTCAGTGTTTTTTTAAATTGAAGTATAGTTGACATACAACATTATGTTAGTTTCAGGTGTATGAAATAGTGATTTAACAATCATATATATTTCAAAATGCTTACCACAATAAGTGTAGTTACTATCTGTCACCATATAGAGTTATTCCAGTATCATTGACTAATTCCCTATGCTGTGCTTTTCATCCTGGTGACTTACCTATTTTATAACTCTAAGTTTGTCCCTCTAAATCTCCTTCATCCATTTTTCCCATCCCTCCATTACTCCACCCTATCAACCACTAGCCCATTCAAACACAATTTATGATTGTGTTTCTGGGTTTTTGTTGTTTGTTTGTTCATTTGGGTTTTTTTTAGATTCCACAAAAATCATATGATATTTGTCTATCTGACTTATTTCACAAAGTGTAATACCCTCTAAAACAATCCATATTGTCACAAATGGCAAGACTTATTTTTTTTTTTGGCTAAATACTACTACATTGTGTATATATACCACATCTTCTTCATCATCCATCTATTGATGGACACTTTGGTTGTTTCCGTATCTTGGCTGTTACTGCAACAAACAAAGGCTGCATATACCTCTTCTAATTAGTTTTTGTTTTCTCTGAGCAAATATCAAATAGTGGAATTAATGGATATTATGGTATTTCTATTTTATTTTTTTGAGGAACCTCCAATGTTTTTCAGAGTACCTGCACCACAATTACATTCCCACCAACAATGCACAAGAGTTACCTTTTCTCCACATCTTCAGCAATGCATGTCATTTTTTATGTTTTTGATACTGGACATTTTAATTGATATGAAGTGACATTTCATTATGGTTTTGATCTACATTTCCCTGATGATTAGTAATGTTGATTAACTTTCCATGTGTCTGTTGGTCATCTGCATATCTTTTTTTTTGGAAAAATATCTATTCAGTTTGTCAGTCCATTTGTGGGGAGGTTTTTGATGCTGAGTTTTTTACATATTTTGAATACTAATCCCTTACAAGATATACCATTTGAAAATATCTTCTCCCATTCAGTAAGTTGCCTTTCATTTTGTTGATAGCTTACTTTGCTGTGCGGAAGCTTTTTGTTTTGATATATTTCCAAGCACTTATTTTTGTTTTTCTTTTCCTTGCCTGGGGAAACCGAAAAATACTGCTAAGGCTGATGACACCCAAGAGTTTACTGTCTAATTTTTCTTCTAAGAGTTTTATGATTTCAGGTCTTACATTTAGGTTTTTAATCCATTATAAGTTTATATTTGTATATGCTGTAAGAAAATGGTCCAGTTTCATTCTTTTGCATGTATCTATCCAGTTTTCCATCAACATTTATTGAAGAGGCTGTCTTTTCCATATTGTTATATTCTTGCCTCCTTTGTCAGATTGACCAAATAAGCATTACTCTTTCCTGTATTTTATGTGGAAACATTTCCTATGTTCTTAAAACCCACAGAAGAACTTAGTACATTTCCAAAAACTATTTCTAGATTTTTTTCAGAAGAGTAACCAAGTTACTAAGATTCTCCTAAGACTATAAGAATTATCACCTCTTATGCTATATTTAAGTGTTTTTCTTAAAACTATTATTGGATTAGCTAATAAGATCAGAGCTTCCAAGCTTTTATTCTCAGTTTATGAAAAACAAAGTATGCTTTTATTTAAACAATCTATTAAACTTTGGCTTCCGGTTATCCACAGGGATTGATAGGTCACAAAGTAATAGCTCAATCAAGACTATGAAAATGAGATCAAATATTCTACAATTCAATAAATTCCATATTTACATGGTCAACTCTGTATATGCATAGTACAAGGTGCTTATCAGAATGCAGACTTTAATGAATCATAGGTTTTAAAGCTGAGGAATATTCAAAACACCATGAAGTCCAAACCTCTCATTATTTAAAGTATGATAAATAAGATGTGGTATACATAACTGATGTATTTACATAGATAACTACCACCAGTAAAGTTCAGACTAACAAGTACATTAATAACAAGAACTGCCAGCCATTGAGCATGGCTTATATGCTGGACACTGTACCAACTAACCAATCAATCTTAATTTTCTTTAATTTTCATATTAGTATGGCTTAGAGAATAGTATGCCCACTATATAGATGCGAAAAAATAAGGCTTAGTTTAAGTAAGTTGCACAAAATCACATTACTGATAGGTCAGCAGGCTAGAATCCTGATCTAGGCTATTTGTTCTGAACTATAATCTTTTTTCTTTCTTTTCCTTTTCTTTTTTTTTTTTAAGTAACCTCTACACCCAACATGGGGCTTAAACTTACGACCTGAAGATCAAGTCTCTTGCTCTATCAAGTCTCTTGCTCTACCCACTGAGCTAGCCAGGTGCCTCCCAAACTATAATCTTTTTTAAAAAATTTTTTTTAAAAGATTTTATTTATTCATTCATGAGAGACACAGAGAGAGAGGCAGAGACCTAGGCAGAGAGAGAAGCAGGCTCCATGCAGGAAGCCTTATGTGGGACTTGATCCCAGGACTCTGGGACCATGCCCTGAACCAGAGGCAGACACCCAATCGCTGAACCACCCAGGCGTCCCCAAACTATAATCTTCTAACCATAATACCACTGCCCTAGAACAAAAGCCAGGGAGTTCCTGTTTTCCTAAGGCATCCATCCTATTGTGACCATTGATCCACTGGACCTACAACACATTAAATACACCAACATATTCCAAAAGAATTTAATTTTAATAGAATGAATGTTTACTAAATCTATAGTTGATACAATTTGTTTAAATGTATACATATTTTAAATGCCTATCATGACCATTTAATATGTTATACAGAGAAGAAAATGAGTGGGAAATATCAGAGGGCGACAGAACATGAGAGACTCCTAACTCTGGGAACGAACAAAGGGTAGTGGAAGGGGAGGCAGGCAGGGAGATAGGGTGACTGGGTGATGGGCACTAAGGGGGGCACTTGACAGGATGAGCACTGGGTGTTATTCTATATGTTGGCAAATCGAACTCCAATAAAAAAATATACAAAAAAAAATCAAAGTCCCTAATTTCAAATTTTCTAGTGCATATTTTTAACTTTAGCTTCCCTTTTTTTAAGAAAGATTTTATTTATTTACACATGAGGGACACAGAGAGAGGCAGAGACATAGGCAGCGGGAGAAGCAGGCTCTCTGCGGGGAGCCCAATGCAGGACTCGATTCCAGGATCCCGACATCACCACCTGAGTCAAAGGCAGATACTAAACCACTGAACAACCCAGGCATCCCTAGCTTCTCTATTGTAAGCACTAGAACTCTACAGAATTTATTGAATACATCAATAGACATCTTCCTCATCTATTTTTTCTCTTGTTTTTTTTTATTCTTAGTAGGTAAGTGTAATGTTAAAAATGCACAAATGTCTTTCTGCAGTTAGAAGTGTTCCAAGCTTTTAATGACCTATATTTAAAACTAACTGGAATATTAGTGTTACTGAGCAAAAATAAATAACATTAAGTGCTTTCTCAGTTGCATTCATGGGAATATAAGTACAGATGAGATTAAAGAACTAGGTAGTAGGTAAAACTATATAATTAGGTGATCAAATGAAGTAATAACTTTCAAGAATACATACCTTACATTTTCCCAAATGATTGTCTCTATTATCTTACTTAATCTACAAAACAACTTTGTAAGCAGAAAACTGTCTCCAACTATGTTCCAGAAACATGGTATACACTTCAGGTTTGTCTGAAACAAGACAGACCTGGTCCTGTCTTCAATGTGGCTACAGATTAGTTTCCTTATATAACTCTTCAAATCAGTTTTATTGTTCAGACTTATGCATCCATGGTTCCTTCACACTCAGCTTAAGAATGTCAGATTTTACTTTTTTCAGAATTAAGCTAATCCTGGACATTAGAAAACAGTGATAGGTCACTGCCCTCAATACGTAGAAATTGCTCTTGAGATTCTCAATGGGGAATCATTTGTATGCCGAAATGATAATAGGCATCCTAATAAAATTCATTTAAAGATTTAGTTATTTGTGGTACACAACTGCTCTCTAGAAAGAAAAATTATTTTTTTGTTTTCATTTTATAAATATTCTATATCTACATACTTTCATGACACCAGGGAAAACATGAGTGGTATACTTTATTAAATTTTTCCTATTGCTTTCTATTCAGATCTAATACTCTAGAAATAAAAATAAAACAGGTTTTTTTCTTTGTGGTTTTTTTGTTTTGTTTTGTTTACTAACTTCCTTCTTTTGCAAACCACCTCCAGGGATCCCTGGGTGGCGCAGCGGTTTGGCGCCTGCCTTTGGCCCAGGGCGCGATCCTGGAGATCCAGGATCGAATCCCACGTCGGGCTCCCGGTGCATGGAGCCTGCTTCTCCCTCTGCCTATGTCTCTGCCTCTCTCTCTCTCTCTCTCTCTGTGACTATCATAAATAAATTTAAAAAATTAAAAAAAAAAGGGAAAAAAAAAAAACACCTCCCATTCAAAAAAGGGATTCTATTTTTATCCATTATGTTCCATCTGATACAATACTGGCAATATAAATTATCTTCACTATTAACTGTTATGAGCCAAGAACCATTATCATTATGCCCATTTGTCATATAAGAGACTAGTCTTAGTGAGGTTAGGTATCTTCTCCAAGGTCATGTAACAACTGTGTGGCAATTGTAGAATTCAAACTCAAGATTTCATAGCTCCAAAGCTGACAAAACTTCTATTGCAGTACAACTTCTCAAAATAAAAACTGAATAAATGTTTATTCAATAAAGAGGTGTTCATTTCTATTGTACATTCTCTCCATTCTATTATTTTTATTATTATTTTAGTATAGAATCTTTTCTTTCTGTTGATTTTGGTAAATATACGGTTGAGGGGCAATGCATTACATAGAACTTAACTCAATGCAATGTCTTTAATATATAGTAGTATATAAACCACATTCTAAAAGTCATAGTTTAGCTCCTTAGTCCATATTGAGACATATTTATTATTGCTTTGTTTTGATTTGTCTAGGCTCATGAAAGGAATAATTTTCTTAGAGGCAGTTTCTACTTTATAAGAAATATGTAATTTCTGCTTCTTACTAGAGAAGACTGTTGCAGGAAACACTTTCCTTACAAGTTCCTTCCCCAGAGAGGAGATAATTAATCAACCTGACACATTGCTGGGACCCTTTTCATAAGTGGTTGGAGTCACCACCATTGGTTAAAGGTCCACTTCCACTCATGGTAAGCCCTCTCATCCTTTCTACCATCCTTCACACATGCTGCTAGTGTGGTAAAATGACTGCCCCTCTTTCTAGTCCTCCCACTATCTCTTGGACTTGACAACTCTCTTGTTCATGGATTAAATGATCTAGGCCAACAAAGGACTAGGCCATCTTGGCATTAGGCACTAGAGGCAAGTAACTTTCTGATCACCTATATCATTCCAGGAGGTAGGCTTTACACTAATTTCAGATTTACTCACACTCAGACTGTAACAAAGTAGTTATGAAATAGGCAGAAATACAGGGAGAAAGAGGCCACATCTAATTTTCAATGTAATCAGTATCTGGCAATATTTTCTTAGAAAACCCTGTGTTGGGAGGGCTTGCCTAGCCATGCCCTGCACTTTTCCTATAAATCCTATAATCACTAAGTTATGAACATAAAAAATTGTCCAATAAACATAGTTCAAAAATAAACCAGATATTAGAGGCAAAGGTTTTAAAATATTTTTAAAGAAGATACTCAATTCTAATTAGATTATTCTGATTTTTTTAAGAACAGAGCGCTTTGGTCCTTTTTTTCAATTTGTATTAGTCATATAAACATAAAAATTTTATTCCCAGTTAATTTTTATATGTCATACTAGCAGAGTTTCAAATTTTCTATTTTCAAGTTGCTGTTGATAATAATCATTTTGTCCCAAGCACCAAAGAAAGCCTTGGTTCCACTAAAGCTGCACCTAGCATCTTGCCCCAAAAAAGTGTTCTCTTCTAATCACAAGACAGCTGATGAGGGATAACAGAGTAACTAGATGGCAGTCTGGACAAAGTAACAATGAAGGCCAAACAGGGTTTGGGATAAGTGAAATGCTACTATGATTGTCTGGGAGCAAGTGGCCAAGAATTGCCTTTCTTTACAATTTGTGAATTTGTTTGTTATCAAGCATTTACATACATATCAAGCACACATGTACACAAATCTATGAATAGCTCCTGTGGTGTTAAAATATTAGGAAGAATACTTGATATCTGAGAAATAAAATGTTTTCCTTTAATGTTAGGCAAAAATAGCAAAGACTTGTAAGTAATTCCCTGCATTCTGATGAAATCTCTGTATTCTTACAATGACCAGCTCCTTGTGGATAATGCAATTATCAAGAAAAAGCTACTGAGATTGTTCATGACACAACAATGAACAAGGCTTTGAAATTTCTCCCCCAGTGACTGTCACAGGAGTTATAAAGGAACAACCTGCTTTTCATCATGACTACAAATATGGTTAGAAATGTTCATATTTACTTTTGGGGAGGAGTCCTTCCTATAGATAGTGTCTGACCCAGAGCTGGGTGGTTTTATTCATTGCTCCAGATGTGGCTGCTAAGTCACATGGCATTTTTGTAATTCAGCTTCTTGACCCACAATAGTTATTAAGCATTAATGCCAAATAACAATGCATAAATGTTTAATTCTCCACAGTCTCATGCCTCTATCAGAAACATATATACACATGCTTATATATACACTGAACATATTTGCACTCATTTATATGCTGAGTGCACTTCATAAGCCAACTATCTCAGACTTGAAATTACAGAGCTGGAAGGAGCATTGAAAGGTCATTTGAGGATATCCTTTCCTTTAGGCAGTTTAGTGCTTAAACCATCCAAAGACTCAGCTATCTATTCTATTTTTAGAGCTCTCTAGGGATGGAGATTCATTATAGACCACATTGTATTTTACTTGTAATAGACTCACAGGTGCTTTCTTGACAAAACCACATTTCACAGATCCTCAGTCCGACAGGCTTTCATGGGCTCCTTATAAATACCCACCTCCTTCATAATTGTGACAGCATGGCAGGTAAAGAATTTAGTTTCATGTGTAAATTGCAGTCCCCGAGTTCAAAAGGTAAGATGTATATCCAAAAATGATGTTAATTTTTGCACTACTGTTGTCAGCCATGGGCCAGCCATTCATTTAGCAAAGCCCTTGGGCTAACCCTGGGCAAAAATATTTAAAAAGTGAAATCTGATTTCCGCATTCACACTCTCTCAAATCTTTCTTTGCTTGCAGCAATATCTTCTCACCATTAGTTCTCAATACTGCATCGGGTTCATCAGGTTTTGACTACACTCATAGTAACAGTATCCTGTCCTATTTCTTACTCAGGTCATTTCTCTTTGAAATTGTTACTCTTAAAAACACTAATCCAGGCTGAGATATTAAGGACCTAATGGACTGGGATGCCTGGGTGGCTCAGCAGTTGAACATCTACCTTCAGCCCAGAGTGTGATCCGGATGGAGTCCCACATGAGGCTTCCTGCATGGAGTCTGCTTCTCCCTCTGCCTGTATCTCTGCCTCCCTCTCTCTCTGTCTCTCATGAATATATAAATAAAAATAAATAAAAAAGTAAAAAGGACCTAATGAATTAATATTAACAATTCAAAAGTACTAGAGTTTATAATTTTACTAAGTGCCAAACATATAATAAAATAGGTCTTGATTTTCTCCAATTTCACCTCTTACTCTGCAACCTACAAGTATACTCCTAACAGTGGTCCTGTAAAACCCAACCTACTTATATTTGGAAAACTTCTAAATATAAGACTATGGTGGTAGAAGTTAAATTAAAATCCTGCTTACTTACAAAGGAATAATTATATATATATATATATATATATATATATATATATATATATATATATACACACACACACACACACTCATTGTCAGTAGTAAAATATGACTGGAATTGCATTTTTTAAAGAAGTCCAATTTTGAATTTACAAGGAAGTAAAAAGATAGTCTAGAGGAACATACATTACTATCCTCTCAACCCAAACTGGTGTGTGAAGGTGGTGCAGGATGAGCAATGGAATGGAGTGGGAAGGGGGAAGAATAAACAAACAGAATTTGCAAAGAATTATTTAAATAAATGTTCTTCTTGCCAAGAAATTCTACTACTTAACTGCTTCAAAAGAGTAAACCAATCTAAAAGGATGCAATGGATTTGCATGGTAGGAAACTGGAGAGCTTTTTTTCAGCTACAGCTTTCAGTCTCAAGAACACAAAGAGCTGAATTTTAGCCAATTTTCTGAGTGATTTTTTTTGTTGTTGATGAGCTTGCTTTTTATTCTGCAATTGTTTCTAATGTCTTCTAAAAAGAAAGAATGACACTAACTCCTTTATTTGAAATCGTGTATCACATGATCAGTAATTACAGATACAAAGCCTTTTCATTTTTAAAAGGAGAACTAGTCCTTCAAGACACAATATTCATCTGTGGTATTTACTCATATTTATCACTTCTCTCTCAAAGCAAAGTGAGACTGAATAAAAAGAATCAAAGTATTATTCATGACTTTTTTTAGTAGCAAATAGATGCTATAAATAAAATATAATTTCAAGTGGAGATTTCTTACAAATGTTCTTAAGCCAAGTTTGGGAGCTCCTTTAACATGATGCAAAACATACATATATTTTTTAATTGAAGTTTCAACAGCAGCCAATTGGAGAATGTCAATGGCTCAATAGTGCAGGGATATGAGTTTATGTATAGGTATAGGAATGAGTTTTCGTGTGTGTGAATAAAGTGTGACAAAGGAGGTAGTTATCAACTACCACAAGGCACGATTTCAGGGGTGGCAAAGTATAGATATTGTATTTCACTAAATCTGAGATTGTCATTGATTTTAAGACAGTATTATTTTATTCATCACTAAGAATGGAAAAGGATGCTATTCAGTCAAACTATGGCACAGTGTTCTATTATAACCAATTTTAAGAATGCATCCTTGTTCTCAGAGATGTTAAAATGTGAAATAAATCTAACATGGTATTTGTTCCTAGTGATTTGTCAACAGGTTTTAGATTCTCACACTGTGCTATCTCTTTAAATAAGGTTATAATTCTAAAAAGCCCCTTTAAAATGCAAATATCTTACCCAGGATGTGTAGCAGATTAAGCCATTAACAGTCATTAAGATGCATTAATCTATTAGCAGTCATTAAAACCATAAGGAATATTAATTTATCAGATTATCAGAGCAAAGAAGAGAGGGAAAAAAGGATGCAGAAAGAGATAGGAAGAGTAGGTGCTCAGCTTGTGGAACTTAGCCTGCTACACAAAAGTAGCTCCTGGTGCAGATGAGGAGGAAAATAAGGGAATACTGTGCCACGAAGTTGAGGTATGGGGATACAAAGCAGAGGTCATAAGAGAAGTAAAAATAGGAAATAAACAAAAAAAGCAAACTTCATAGTTTTGCCTATAACCTAATATGAAGACAAATTTGAGCTGCTTAGGAATAGAGGAGACACCTCTAAAGAAACCATATTTCTATTAAGGCTTCTAAGAACATTCAAAATATGGATTTCCTATGTATATGTATGATTTCTGTGTTATTAAATGATAAAAGCTTCCACTGTTCTCACAACTAGGAAGCAGTTTACTCACCT
Organism: Vulpes lagopus; assembly: GCF_018345385.1. NCBI lineage: Eukaryota > Metazoa > Chordata > Mammalia > Carnivora > Canidae > Vulpes > Vulpes lagopus. Next base: position 89,117,921 of record NC_054829.1, on the reverse strand, counting down.
GTAGTTTCTATTTCATATTTTATGATCTGTGACACACTTTCTCTCTCTAAAGCTTCCAAAGGACACTGATTTATACTGAAATGAGTACAGTGTTTGCTTTTGATACTAAGAGCAGAATTCAAAGTCACCCAGGGTCAAACATCAAAGGTTTTATATACAGCTGTGCCACTGACTTCCTGCAAGACAAGTAGAAACAACTTAACCTCCCCACACAGCAGTATAACTAACCAAGGTATATCCCTTGAGGAAGACAATTAGCATTTTTACTTCATGATAAAAAGGCAATATAAAAATATGAAATGTGCTATAGGACTCTGAGTAAGTCCCTTAACCTTTTAGTTGCCTCATCTGTAAAGTACAGATAATAATACTGGCCTAAAGATAGTGTCCTAAGCAGATTATTTCTTGAAGACCAAGATCCAAGATTCCATTCGTCTATTCTACTCTCAGGTAAGAAAGTTGAGAGGTACTGAATGCATATATTCTCTGAAAATGGATACTTCTGCAGCTCAATGTAGAAATACCTAATAGTGGGGAACTTAATAGAGCACAAGATGAGCAGCAATTCAATTCAGCAAACACACAGAGTACTTGCCATCAAAAAAGCACCATGCCATCTATATTAGGTTTGTCTCTACAAGGAGAAATGCAGAAATCCTTTGTGAAAACAGATTTCTTCCATCAATAAAGTCTCACTTCCTTGAAACTATATAATCATAGATAAATATTTTAAATTTAATTACATATTCATTTGCTAAAAAACACTTTATTTTAGATATTTTTTAGGGAGACATATATTATATGCAGGTACAGTCTACTGAACAAAACTAAAATTCTGCTTGATGACTGAGAAACATTATTTAACATCTTCCCTCTTGAGCTTTACTGAATATCTCAGAAGGGAAGGAAGTACAAACAAGAGTGGACTCTGTTTCTGTCAGCACTTCTACCTTAGTACCTTATATTCAGCACTCACAATTTATTTAGGTCTCAAATGTCTACGCTCTGAGATGCTTTCCCTTATCACAAGACAAACTTATTCCTTGGTTTGTGTACCCACACTGTATATCTGACTTATTTTTCCAGGTGTATATCAAAATCAACATTAAAAAATGATTTATATAATCATGTTTTTTATGTCTGCCTTCCCAGTGCTCATCTAGGGGAAATATGATGAGACCATGTTCACTGTTTTATCTTAAGCAGCTATCACAGACATTATGTATGACAGCAAGTTGTCAAAAAAAAAAAAAAAAGAAAAGTCTTTATTATTATATAGAAGAGTCATTCACCATGATAAGCTAGCTAGGATTCATCCCAGGGATGCAAGGATGATTCAACACATCAAATCAATAAATGTGATATACCACATTAATAGAATGAAAGATTTAAAATCATATGATCATCTTAATAGATGCAGAAAAAGCAACTGACAAAATACATCCTTTCATGATGAAAGTGCTCACCAAATTAGGTATAGAAAGAATGTTTGTCAGCATAATAAAGGACATATACAACAAACCTATAGCTAACATTAAACTTAATGGTGAGGCATTAAGATCCTTTCCTTTAGATCAGAAACAAGACAGAGATCCCACTCTCATCATTTCTATTCAAATCTCTCCTATCCTGAGAGATTAGGTCAGAAAAAAGAAAATAAAAGACATATATTTTGGAAAAGAAAAAATAAAATCTCTATTTGCAGATAACATGATCTTACATATGTAAAGAATCCTAAAGAACCCACTAAAAAAAAAAAAAAAGAATAAATTCATTAAAGTAGCAGGACACAAAATCAACATATAGAAATCAGCAGCATTTTTATACATTAAAAATGAACTCCTCAAACAGAAATTAAGAAGAAATCTCATATACAACAGCCTCTAAGTCAAGATGATATTTAGGAATAAATTTAACCAAGGAAATAAAAGATCTGGACTATGAAAACTAAAGGCACTGATGAAAGAGGTTAAAGACACAAATAAATGGAAATCTATCCCATATTGGAACAATATTGTGAAAATGTCCATATTACCCACTAAGATCTACAGATACAAAGCAATCCCAAGCAAAATCCCAAAGGCATTTTTCACATTTCCAAAGAAAAAGAAAAAAACTATTCCAAAATTTGTTTGGAGCCACAAAAGACCCTAAATGGACAAAGCAGTCCTGAGAAAGGAGAACAAAGCTAGAGGCATCACACTGATTTCAAGCTATAACACAAAGCTGTGGTGATCAAAACCAGTATGGTACTGACATAAAAATAGGCACATAAACTAGTGTAATCGAATGGAGAACCACCCCCCCCACACACACACACACACACGTGGTCAATTAATTGTTGAAAAAGGTGCCAAGAGAACACAAGGTACACAATGGGGAAAGGACAGTCTCTTCAGTAAATGACGTTAAGAAAACTGTATAGCCACATGCAAAAGAATGAAACTGAACACTTAAGTTACACCAGTCACAAAATTTAACTCAAAATGGATCAAAGACATAAATATAAAAAAAGAAACCATAAAACCCCCAGGAGATAAAAACAGAGAAAAATATCTCTGAGATTGATGTTGGTAATGATTTCTCAGTAAAGACACCAAAAGAATTGACAAGAACTAAAGAAGAAAGAAGAAAGAAGAAAGAAGAAAGAAGAAAGAAGAAAGAAGAAGAAGAAGAAGAAGAAGAAAGAAGAAGAAGAAGAAGAACTACAGTAAACTAAAGAGCTTCTGTACAGCAAAGGAAACAACTAATAAATTGAAAATACAACCTACAGAATAGGAGAAAACATTCACAAACTATATATTTAAAATATATAAAGAACTCATACAACTCAATGGCAAAAAAAAAAAAAAAGCAAATAATCCAATTAAGAAATAGGCAAAGGACATGAGATATTTTTCCAAAGAAGACATCATACAAATGGCCAAAAGGTGTAAGAAAAGCTGCTCAGTACCACTAAATAGGGAAATGCAAATCAAAACCACACTTCACATCTGCTAGATGGCTACTGTCAAAAAAACAAACAAACAAACAAACAAAAAAAAGCCAAGAGATAAAAATAATGTCAGGGATATGGAAAAGAGGCAGCCCTTAAACACTGATGGTGGGAATATAAAATAATACAGCCGGGACAGCTAGGGATCCCTGGGTGGCGCAGCGGTTTGGCACCTGCCTTTGGCCCAGGGCGCGATCCTGGAGACCCGGGATCGAATCCCACGTCGGGCTCCCGGTGCATGGAGCCTGCTTCTCCCTCTGCCTGTGTCTCTGCCTCTCTCTCTATCTCTCTGTGACTATCATAAATAAATAAAAAAAAATTTTTAAAAAAAAAAAATAAAAAAAAAAATAAAAATAAAAAAAAATAAAATAAAATAAAATAATACAGCCATTATGGAAAACAGTATGGAGGTTCCTCACAAAAATTTAAATTGATTTCTCACCCAACCCAAGAATCCCACTCATGGGTATATATCCAAGGAACTGAAATCATTATATGAAACCAATAGCTCCACACCCATGTTCAATTGCAGTATTCACAGCAGCCAAGATATGTAAACAATTTAAGTGTCCATCAATGAACAAACAGATAAAGATGATGTGTTATACATACGCAGTGAAATATCAGCCATGAGAAAGAAGCAATTTGCAACAAAATGGATAACCTTGAGGGCATTAAGTGAGATAAATTAGAAAAAGACAAATAATGTATATCATCTGTATATGTAATCTTAAAAACTAAACTCATAAAAACTGAGAGTAGAAAGGTGGTTACCAGGAGCTAAGGGATGGGGAAATCAGAGATATGTTGTTTAAGGCTACAAACCTGCAACTAGTAGATAAATACGTTCTGAAGATCTAATGAGCATAGTATAATACAACACTATATGTATAATACGTAGTATATCTAATACAATACTGTATTATAAATTTCAAAGTTGCCAGAAACTAGATCTTAATTTTCCTCAGCATAAAAAGAAATGATAAATATGCAAGGTAATACATGAGTTAGTTAATACTACAGTGGTAACCATATTGCAACATATTAATATATCAGACTAACACATTGTACATCTTAAACTTCCACAATGTTCTAAGTCAATTATATCTCAATAAAAAAAATGCATAGCTCCACAGAAAACACTTGTTCAATGAACACATGTTCATATCAAGGTTTCAGAGAAATAAAAAGCAGTTTCTCCCCACAAAAGGTTGGAGATTCCTAATACAAACTGTGAAAATGTGAAGGTGTCCTCTCACTCTCTTCCCATCAGTCTTTCACTCACTATTGCTGCCAACCTCGTGCCCGACACCTTGAATGATGTTGGAGATCCAACAGTGAATGACAGTCATATGAGTAGTGTCTTCAGGTGGTTTAAAGACAGACTGATGCTGACTATCCTCACTCCCACTCCCTAGGTCAAGTAACCTCAAATTCTCATTAAACACTAGGGAATAGAGATTTTGTGGCACAAATATAGGAACTGATGTTTTCTCACATCCCAAACAATGTGGAAAATCCAGAACTACGACAGTAACTAAAGTATTATTTCCATCCGATAGGGTAAACACATCATTCTCTTAGGCATCTAAAGTTGCATTTCTACTGCCTGTGCCTGCTTCCTCCCCTCACACTGTCCTAACCCAACTGCGCTAAAAAGAGAAATCATCATGCTGTGATTCCTCTTCAGTGTTTACACTTCTCATCCCAGGAGTCCAGAAACTACATCAGATGTGCCAACCCCTTGACAAGCTGAACAAGAATTTTACCTGCTTAAGCTCAGAACAATTTTAACAGCTTTGACTTTTCCAGCAGTTAATTAGAGCTGGGTGTTAAAGGCACAGAACTTTTTTTGCTCTTTTGCACTTTATTATTTAATTTTTAAAAATCTTCAATAAAATGGTCCTATATCTTCAGTCTATTACACTGTATCCTCAAAATATTATTTGCCACAGGGTTCTATTGCCAGTTCCTCTACTTCCTGTACTTCAATATTACCGAAAGAAAGAAAGAAAGAAAGAAAGAAAGAAAGAAAGAAAGAAAGAAAGAAAGAAAGAAAGAGACATCTGAGTATACAGTACTCATCAAAGAAAAATTTTAAGAAGTAAAAGTCAGATCTTGAGCCATCCTCACAGATCATTTTGGTACCACGTGGAAATCTGTTCCTTTCTGCTAAATCCTTTTGTCAACTCCCAACAGGGGTTCGTGACATAGATCAATATGCCCTTGGCTTGGCCAGTACTGTATTTTGTTTCAAAGGACAGTCTAATGCCACATGTCTTTTCTCTTCAGTGTTCCGTTGCCTACTTTCTAAAGTGGCAATCAACAAATGTAATAATCAAATATGTGCAAACATGTTACATTATAGCCATGGTTAAGTGTCTCACTAGTTTCAGGAAATATATTCACAATTTAACAGAATCTCTTCCCTGATATGCTATTTCTAGACTAGTGCTGAATATTTCAGGAACACAGCAGCCACTGAAGAGATATTTCTACTCAGATGTGTTTTATGATCCTCTTTGAAATAGTTTTCTTTTTCAAAAGGGAGGCATAGACAACATATACCTACAATTTTACAGTATTATTTATTGATTTGCTGACCCTTCATGGCAACTTGATACCACATAAATGAAATTCGATGAAGATTCTCAAATGAATAAAACAATTACCATGAAAAGGAAGTTTTCATTCAAATCTTGGTGAAAACATCCTTCAAATACATTATTCTCAGTAAAATGAAATTGTCCTTGACACTGCCCAACTGTGACAATAGAAGAGAATTTAATTTACATTAATTTCTGGTATTGCCCTTATCAAAACATTTAACATTTGGCAGATTGCCTTTGAGGCTTAAAAATCTAGTGACTTGAAAAGCCCAAGTCCAAATAGCTGTATAGCTAAGTTAGTACCTTTTCAGAGGTATTATAAGTTCATTATTCATTATCCAGTGCACGATCACGTACTCCTGTGTCTGTGTGGGCGTTGTAGGAAAGAAAACAACACTGATACCTCTTGGTAGAAAAAGCAGTTTTGACAGGTCTCCAACCCAGAGCTAACTTCACTATGAGATTACCTTTCCAATCTCGTCTTTGTACCTCCCCAACTTTTACCTTTTATGACATGCAAATATATTATTATGGACTTTCCTAACAAAGATGCTTTATTAGCCGAAATTTTAGTTAGGCTCCTGAACTTTATCCTTAGGCCCATCTGTGCATTTCCTTGTAAAATCCAGTTTTAACAACAACTCTGCTAAATCAGTTTAACCAGCACGCCCATCCTGAATATCTGATCACTCTCAGTATCTAATTGAGTTCCTCATTCTCCACCATCCCCCACAACCAGTGATGTTGAATCATTCTGGCCTGCCTTCAACAAGAATCCTGTTGGGTTGGTGTAGCCAGGTATAACTCCTTTATCATTGATTTTCCCTTTTGGTTGTTTACCTCTACTGACTCTCACCCTGCTCCTTGGCTAAAAATTCCCACTTGCCCACGCTATATGTGGAACTGAGCCCTGTACTAGACTGAGGTCTCTTCTCTGCTGCAACAGTTCTGAATACTTTTTTAATTACTGTGCAGCTCTGGTTTTTCATTGACAGCACCTAATGATTATCAGTTTATACCTGTAGTAAAAGATTAGTTATTACCCTTACTAGATAGTTAAAGCAGGATACAGTGCAGATTGTGTGTGCGTGCGCGCATGTGTGCACGTCTGGAGGTCATAGAAGACACAGGAATCATACCACTGGGGAGGAAATCTAACAAGGAAAATTAAGACAAACTACCTATGTGCTTTGCAATTTTTCTTATAAAGAATACTGAATATTTGATTCAGCATCAGATATCATAATTTAAACATTTCCTCAAGATTCCATCAATGATTTTTCAAAAGCTTCCTATTAGAAAAAAATAAAATTTTATGTTTTCCTTATACTATTATAATAATCGAAAAAAGTTAAAGATACAAAACTTGGAGAAAGGGGAGAAGTACTGGAAAACATTATTTTTCTGTTTAATTGTAAGTGGGCTTCCTTCATTTCAGCAAGAGCTTATTTAAAAACAAGTATAACCTAATTAAATATATTATTAAAGTAAATATCAGTTAAAAAAACTAATATTTTGTTATTAAACCCTTTTTTTTTTAGAACTTGCCCTTCCATTCATATGTCAGTGATGAATGCAATTTTCATTTCAGGGTAAAAGCATTAGATATATATTTCATCAAAGTGTTGGATGTATATTTACTTTTTCAAAAGTCAATCGTTCTACTACTAAGTGAAAGAAAACAATCTGAGAAGGCTACATACCGTAGGATTCCAACTAAATGACACTCTGGAAAAGGCAAAATTATAGAGACAATAAAGAGATCAGTAGTTTCAGGAAAGGAGTGAAGGATAAACAGGGAGAACACAGGATTTTTATGACATGATGCCAATGGTTATGTGTCATTATACATTTGTCTAAATCCACTGAATATACAATGCTAAGAGTTATCATTGAAGTAAACTGTGGATCTTAGGTGATTATGATGTGTCAATGTAGGTTCAATCTTAGTAAAAAATGTACCATTCTGGTTTTGTGTTGATAATAGGGGAGGGTAGGCATGTGTAGGGGTCAAGAGTATATAAGAAATATCTATACCTTCTTCTCAATTTTATTGTAAACCTAAATCTGCCTCCCCACAAAAAACACCAAAGCCTTTTAAAAAATTTTAATAAATCAATCTTTCCTCCAAGCTCATATTGTTTCCTCAAATCCCTCTCTCCAAAATAGAGGTGAACAAGTTGTATCAGAATTATTCAATAACATGGGGATCCCTGGGTGGCTCAGCGGTTTGGCACCTGCCTTCTGCTCAGGGCGTGATCCTGAGGTCCCGGGATCAAGTCCCACATCGGGCCGCTTGCATGGAGCCTGCTTCTCCGTCTGCCTATGTCTGTGCCTCTCTCTCTCTGTCATAAATAAATAAATAAATAAATAAATAAATAAATAAATCCCCTTTAAAAAATTATTCAGTGACAAACATATGCAAAAGCTTATTTATAAGAAAAGCTTAGTCAATTGTTTTCCTGAAAAATTAACCTCAGACATTGCAATTTGTACTAGAGACTCTCATCATTATCCACATGTAATTCTCTGATAGTATACCAATTTATCCTGAACCACCTTCTTCACCTCTGGGTAGGGCAAATTGACTATAATATCTGAGACATGTCAGTAAAGAATAGCAGAAAGACTGGTTCTACTTCTTCTGGGCTAACAACAATGAAAAACAATAATTGTTCTGATTGAACCAATTATGCTTCCTAGAAAATTTCATTCATCAGAATTATAATCTGATTTCCAGTTCTTTTAGGTCAAGGGAAGTGAATCAAATCACAGGCAAATATATTCTTAGTATTTTAAAACCATAATCCTATTTTTTAAAGTACATGAAATCATATTTTATAATAATTAGACAAAAGTAATTCCATCCCATTCCAAATTTAAAGAAAAAAATATGAAGCTGAAAACAATGCATTGGTAAATACGTAAAGTTACCTTTAAAATTATTTTCTAACAATATAAAAAAACCTTTTTAATCTCCAAAATATGTGAGCATCAAATTATCAACTTTCATTTTCCTCTACGCAAATTAACAGATTTAAGGCATACTGTACCCCTAGACTCTAATTACAAACATCTAATGTATACGACCTTTGATGTATTATCTCAAATACCATGATTCAAACCTTTGTTCTTTCTCAATCCAACCCTTAAATGTTCACCAAATGGAATTTGGAATTTATGGAATGTTCCTTTTCTTTTATTCTCAGAGGACTGGGAGAGGTAGAGACAGATAAAGGGAGTCAGCTGACTGACTCACCAGCTCTGTTTGCTGTATCAATTGAGAATTTCTGTCAGTAAATCTAGAAGCTGTCACAGAGTCTGACAATTCATATATTGATGAGTACAGAAAAAACTGGGGAATCTAACTTTTTAATAAAAAAAGTTGCTCTTTGAAGTTTCAATCAAATAAAGTAAAACTGCAGAGTTCATTGGAGCCATGGGAAAAAAAAAAGATTAAACCCTTCCCTTGTACCTCTTTCAATTTCATTTCTTTGTTTCTTTCTCTTGCATCTTTCTTAAATATTCTCCCTGCCTTTTTCTTTCCAATTGTTTTATCCTGAGATGGACTGCAGATGGGGAATAGAAAGCAAAGATGGAAGAAGATAATATTGATGTCTTTTGTGTCTGGCTTATTTCCCTTAGGATAATTTTTTTGAGTTTCATCCATGCTGTAGCATGTATCAAATTTTATTCATTTTTGTATGTCACACTGTCCATATCTTTTCTCTTGATGAAAAATTAATTACCTTTTTCATAAGTTACTATTACTACTACCACTAGTTAATTATTATTAACTGTTTACTTTGTGCCAGGAAATTTTCTTTTTCTTTTTTTTTTTTAAAGATTTTATTTTTAAATAATCTCTACACCCAAAATGGGGCTCAAACTTACAACCCCAAGATCATGAGTCACATATTCTACTGACTGAGCCAGTAACTGTGCCAGGAAATTTTCTAAGTACTATAGAGGGGATTAATACTCAGTGTCATTAATCATAAGGAAATGCAAATCAGAAGTACAATAATCTATCACCTCACATCTGCCAGATTGGCTAACATCAAAAAAGGACAACAAATGTTGGTAAGAATATGGGAAAATAAGAACCTTTCTACACTACTAGTGGAAATGCAAAATGACCCAGCTGCTATTAAAAACAGTGTGAAGGGAGAAAAAACAGTATGCAAGTTTTGCAAAAAGTTAAAAACACAACTCTCATATCATCTAGCAATCCCACTACTGAGTATTTATCCAAAAGTATTGATATCAGGATCATGAACATATCATTAGCACTCCCATGTTTGTTGCAGTACTATTCACAATAGCCAAGAGATGGAAACAACCTATGTCCATCAATGGATGGATGAATGGATCAAGAAATTATGGCAAATACATACAATGAAATATTATTCTGCCTTTAAAAAGAATATTCTGCAATATATGACCACATAGATGAACCCTGAAAACAGTACACTTAGTGAAATTACACAGTAACAGGAAAACAAATAGTACATGACTCCACTTAAATGAGGTATCTAAAACAGTCAAATTCACAGAATCATCTTAGAGATGGTCTCCAGAGGCTGGGTGGAAAGGTGAATAGGGAGTTATTAATCAAAGGGCACAAAGCTTCAGTTAAGCAAGACAAGTAAGTTCTAGAGATCTGCTATATAATACTATACAATAATACTGTATTATGCTCTTAAAAATGTTTCTTTAAAAAGGTACCTATAAAGATCTCATGTTAATTGTTCCTACCACATCAAAATAAAATTTAAAAAAAATAAAATAAGAGAAGTGCCTTGGGGGCTCAGTCAGTTAAGCATCTGCCTTTGGTCAGGTCATGATGCTCCATAGGGGCATCCATGGATCAAGCTCCATGGGGGAAAGCTCATTGAACAGTGGGGAATCTGCTTCTCTCTCTGCCCCTCCCCCTGCTCCTGCTAGCATGTGTGCGTGCTTGCACTCTCTCTCTCTAATAAATAAATATTTTAAAAATAAAAATAAATAAGTAAAATACAATAAAAGAAGGTAGCTGATTCATAATAATAAGGGAACAGAGGGAAAAGTTTTAGAAACAATTATCTCTTCACTCTTAACTCTGACTTTAATTTTGAGTTGTTTTATGTACTCAAAGTTTGTTCCATCTTTAAAAAATATGTATACAATTAAAAATATTGACAAAGAACCATCTTTACATTTCTCCACCAAATGTAACAAAAGCAAAAATAAGATATAATAATAATACTAATATATCTCCAATAATTTTCCTATTTAAGGAAATCATATATGTTAATGAAAATTTTTTCAGGAGCCATAAAGAAATGTAGTCTACTTTTTTAAATTTATCTTTTCTTTCCCATAACATACATTATGGTTCAACTCTTCTAATAGGATAGGATTATTGTATATTTATTTTACAAATGCCAAATAAAAAATTCCGAAATAGGGTGCCTGGGTTGCTCAGCGGTTGAGTGTCTATCTTTGGCCCAGGACTTGATCCTGGAGTCCCCAAATCAAGTCCCACAACAGGCTCCCCACAGGGAGCCTGCTTCTCCCTCTGCCTCTCTCTCTTTGTCTCTCATGAATGTATAAATAAAAATCTTTAAAAGAACTCCAGACTTACCAAACAATAAAAGTTTTAGGTCAGTGGATAAACAAAACCATGAAAGATTTGTTAGCCTGCTTGTAATTATACCAGCTAGAAATAATGGAGTTTAACTAGATAAAGAAAAATGGGGTTAAACATTAGGAAATAATTTCTAATAAAAACAGCAATTAAGAATATGTAAGGACAAAAAAAAAAGAATATGTAAGGACAATTCAAAGGAAGTTACTGGACATCTATGAAACTGTTAAAATACTTTAACTTACACCTCAGAAGGTATCTTCTACATGTTGGGGACATGCAAGTAGACAAATTTCCACTCTTGTCAAATTACCTATTTACTACAGATGCTACTCTTAGCTTTTCTCTGGGCTATATTCTATTTTAAACTTTTTCTTTTCCTTAAACATACCATGTTTTCACTCAGATATTTTCTTCAAGAGAGAACTAATGACTTGCTCTGATTGTTCCTGCCGTGTACTGTTTTCTTGATAACACAAAGCAATAGCTGCGTAATCTAACAAGCATAACTGCTTACACGAGCATCACTAGAAGTCTGATAATTTACAGAAATGAAAAAACAATTTCCCTGAAGATATGTGTGTTTTGTGTGTACCTGCGTGTGCTTGTGTGTCAAAGTTGGTCTGTCAGGATAAATGGTGAGGAAAAACCACCGTGAGCATTCAATGCTTATTTAGGCATTTCCAAAGATCACTTTTTATCTATGTATCAAAAAAAATTCACATTTGGGGAACGTATCATACAGAATTTCATGGAAAACTACAAGCACTCTTAAAATTATATGCATAATTTAATCACCCAAATTTCTCACTTTAGGAGCAAAATAATAAATAATCGTTCTGTAAGTTTTGGAAATAGTACAATTGTCTTTCAAGGATACATTATTATGCCCATACTACTGTCATTTCATAAGTCCAGCATGTTTATCTGGTATATTTTATCACACCTTGCTCCCACATTTTCTCACCTATTGAGTGGGAATGAGTTATTCTTTACAGGATACCCAGGTTACTCATTAACACTTATTTATATTCAATTTTCCTCAGTAAGGAGACATAATACTATAACAAATGTCACATTTTGAACTCATAGTTTTCTATAGCAAAGACTTCACTACTTAAAAAAATTAACATCAAATATTTGATCTTCAAAAAAAGCCAATATAAAATGTCTGATTAGCATACTGCCCTAAAAACAGGAGGGGTAGCAGAAATAGAAAAAAAAAAAAAAAATTCCGGTCAGAGACAAATTGTTTCCATTTATTAAAGCTATCTAGTTTTCCTGCCAGTTACTATATTTTTACTATAATCTTAATAAGCTTTATTTTAAAATAAGATACCTCAGAAATGCCAGTTTTGCAAAGATTCTAGAAATACTTTCCTATTTACGTTCTAAATTCATTTGGTTATAGTAAACTGTTGCATTTTAGATTCAAAAACACTACAACAATTTTTACTTGCAAAATAAAATAATGCATTCCAAAAAATGTAGTATATCTCTACACTCACATTTAGAAAATCAACGCTACTTGCCATGCTTGTCCTGCTACGTAAATAAAACATGGTCAGAATAACCAGAACTGTGCATCTTCCCCGAAATATAACATATTTTATGACATGCTATGAGAAACCTTATGGTTTCTGTGCAGTTTATAATGGAAAATGCTCAAAAAGACCTAGACTTGTAAAGAGAAACAGCCATAGCTCCCTTGATTCTAGGCTTACAAATGTAATGATGAATTTAGCCTCCAACACTAGATGATGATGTTTTACCTTCTCAAAGGGAAATAATAGAGGAATAAAAGCATGGATGAGTCTCAGTGACCCTTTTGGTGAGACAACATATTCACAGAAGAGCAGTCTCTAAATCTACCCAAAACAATACTATTCTCTACATTTGAAATGATGATTACTGGCTCCTCAAAAAGGGGCTACCTACCCAACAAGGGATCCAAAGATGAAATCAACAACCTAGTACATTTATCCTATGATAGAATCAGTTTAAATGTCTAAGGAACCTTTCAAATAAAAAGGGAAATTGGTAAGTTTGTTGCTACTGCTGCTGTGGTCTATGTTTTCACTTAAATTGAAAACATCAACTGTCAGAGATCAACATCTTCATTCCCTTTATAAACTATTTTCTTTAACCCTGCAACTACAGGAAAATATGGCTTATTTTAAAATGAACTGCTCTTTGAAAGCTGAACATACATCTATCATGCCTTTCATATTCAGAGATGATGTTTACGATCTTGTCATTATCCACGTGTCCTGGATGCACAGTTTATCTGAAAATATCATGGTAAATTTTACCAGAGGGCACTTTTTATATGCTGTTGGTAAAGTCTGTCACTTCAGCTCTGTATCTCTGCTTCACGTACCAACACAACTTTGCAACCCTTCTCCTGTTTTGCTCAGAATGTAATGCTAACTCATTTATCAACAGCAGGTTGTTCTATTATGAAATAAGGGAATATGACTTACAGCAGCCTAACAAATTTGTATCCAGAGAATAGTACAGTAAGGTACCTAAGCTACATTTGATTTATTTTACTCTTTAGAATTGCCTGGTTTCCATTCAACCCCCAAAGAGAAATTGTGGCCCTCCCAAGGAGGCCTCTTCTAATTTTAGATCTCCAAAATATTCTTCATTCTGAGCTTTAAAGATTATCAAAATAAAAACAAATAGCTAGACAGATCAATCAATCAAAATAAATTTGGGCCTATCATAGTATTAACTGTACTTGGGATGGTTCTTTGGTTCTAGGAGTCTTCAATTTCTGGATACCCATAAAAGGTCCTAAAGTAAGCCAAATTCATGGGAAAAATATATCAGGCAAAATTAGCCCGTCAGGAATATCTCTCAATAATCACCAACCTCAACAGCGGATTCCTTTCTCTGTGTGCTCTGATAGAAGACCTCTGGAAAATGGGATATGTTTGACAGTTTGTAGTAGAGATTCACACACTGTATTTATTTAAGAAAGTAGCATCTTCTCACTGATGAAGCCATGGCCTTTTCATTTTTCCTCCTCTCCAGGACTTCTCTTCTGAACTTTCAAAACCTGTATTATTTCTGAAGTTCTTTTACCAATTGCTCCCTTTAATATTATGATGACTGCATGCATCTCTACATCCATTCTTTTTTCTCCTTATAACTCTATTTCCTGAATTCTTAACCTGAACACTTCTGAAGGCTCAGTTTGGTGCCCACTACCCCTCTGGCAACATGTTGTTTACAAACTGTTACTGGTCAGAATTAAGAGTAATTCATGTTTATTTTATTTTACACAAGTATGGATCTGTAACTGGGGTTAAAAAAACTGGTTCTTTACAACAAATATTTTGAGAAGCATATCTCTGGATGGTTATATTTCTTCGACTGTAATACTGGTCAATATCAAGGTCACACAGACAGATTGAGGCAATTTCCAACATTTCAGGATCAAGCTCAACTGAATTCACTTTACTTTTGTCTATTCCAATGCCCTCTTCCTGATTAAGAAGGAGCCTTGATCACTAATCTTGTCCTGGAGTGCAATGTCGTAGGAGTCTTAGTCAAGTACCAGGGCAGAGCACTACTCTTCAGTAACATGTGATTAAAGTGAACAATCCAAAAGGCATAATCCTGTAATGGAACCAGAATCAATCCAAACCACCTCACTGTATCATCAATACAAAAAGGCTAGGCACAAGGTTAACGGTAAAAAAAAAAAAAAAAAAAAAAAAAAAAAAGTGAAGAATAGGAAAGAAGGCAATCATTTTCTCTTGCTTGACAAAATAGCCAAGGTCATTTTCATAGGTCACTTATTTTTTTTAATTTAGTGACTCATCATTTACATATAACCCCTATTTGTTTAAAAGATTTAATCTATTCATTCATGGGAGATACACAGAGAGAGAGAAGCAGAGGGAGAAGCAGGCTCCATGCAGGGAGCCCGATGCGGGACTTGATCCCACATCTCCAGGATCATGCCCTGGGCTGAAGGCAGGTGCTAAACCGCTGAGCCACCCAGGGATCCCCACCCCCAGTCTTATCATAACAAGTGCCCTTCTTAATACCCATCACCCATTTAGCCCATCCCCCACCTACCACCTGTCCATCAACCCTCAGTTTGTTCCCTAATGTAGTTAAAAGTCTCTTCTTGTTTGCCTCCCTATTTTTTTTCCTTCCTATATGTTCATCTGTTTTGTTTCTTAAATTCCACATGAGTGAAATCATATGGTATATTTCTTTCTCTGACTGACTTATTTTGCTTGGCACAATATACTCTAGTGCCATCCGTGTCATTGCAAATGGCAAAACTTCATTCTTTTTGATGGCTAATATTCTACTGTGTGTGTGTGTGTGTGTGTGTGTGTGTAACATCTTCTTTATCTATTCAGCAGTTGATGGACATTTGAGTTCTTTCCATAGTTTGGCTATTGTTGGGAATGCTGCTATAAACATCAGGGTACATGTAGCCCTTTGAATTTAACATCTTGAATTTGTATTTTTGTATCCTTTGGGTAAATACCTAGTAGTGCAATTGTGGGTCCATAGGGTAGTTCTATTTTTAACTTTTTGAGGAAGCTCCATATGTTTTCCAGAGTGGTTGCACCAGTTTATTTCCCAACAGTGTAAGAGGATTCTCCTTTTCTCACATCCTCGTCAACATCTGTGGTTTCCAGTGTTGGTTATTTTAGCCATTCATAGGTCATATATTATAGGTTGCTATGGTCAGTTTTAGATTCTTTAAAACCATTGATTAAACCTATGGAATTATAATCTGGCAGGACGGAGACTCAATGTCAACATGAAAATGGCTGCTTTATTTTCTTAAGTTATACCTGAACCACTGCTATGCTTCCTGAAACTTCTCAGGCTAATATGTAGTATTTTTTGAGGAGGATTGTCTGAGTTTACCAGGCACTGGGATGGGGTATGGCATGTATTATTTAAGGCAATTGCAGGGCAGGGTTTCTTCCAATAAAAGTGTATTAACATTTTCTTACCTAGGCCTTTCATCCCCCAAAGTTCTTATCTCTGATGAACTTATAAGTTTGGGGGCCCTCAGTATCTGAGACAACACTCTCTTTCTGGGTCAGCCTATTTTCATTTGCATGCTTTGTACCAATTCATTCTCATATATTTCAACTTTCTCTATGTGTATCATTATCCTACTTTCTTTCAAAATACAACTCAATTCTCAGAGATCTCCTCCATGAAACCTTTCTAAGTCACTTTAACCATCCCTGAATTCTTCTCGAATAACTGTCAATCTTACAACTGAAGTCATCAACACATAAGAATTCAATGTTAATTTCACATGCTATTATCTCTTTTCTTATCCAGTTGATTTAACACAAAGGAAGAAAATGACCTTTTAACCCAGACAGACTAATATGAATTCCAACTCAGTCACTGTCCACCTGTATAACTTTTGGCAACTATTTGACTTTTCTGATTTTGTTTCTCCATCTTTATTAAGATAATGCTACTGACAATTCTATAAAATACCTATACCAATATGAACTCATTCTTTCCTCAAATTGTTTATAGAATTCTTGATAATGGAAATCATGTCTTATTTTTTCTATACTTTCTATCCGTAATAGAAAATACTATATATGTAGTACTCAATAAAAATTAGTGGATTTAAGGTTGTGTTTTAAAGAGGGTGTTGGAACATAAAATGTTTATCCAGAATTCTTCTAACTGTACAACTACAACATTTGCTGCTCTGTATTCTCAGGGTATACTTTCTCACACTGTGCTAAGTAAAGAAGTCTAGTAATCTCCTTACAATATACTAATCCCCACAGACTATAATAATTATAATGACTTCACGGGACATACACAGTGGAAGTTCCTTCTAAGTGAAGAAAAACTTCTAAAGTGCTTTTAACTTAAAACATCTTATTATTTGGAAGTTACACTGGTGGATTACAAAAAGCACCCCAAATTAATAAAGGTATGATTAAAAAACCTTTTAAGAAAAAAATATATCTTAGTCAAGAGAAAGTTAAATATTTAAATATTTAATAGTAGTAGATGGTTAGTTACATTATGAATATTCTGTTCTCATAAGGGCAGATTAGCACATTGAAAGTTAGGTGAGGTTTTAGTAGGAAAGTTTTAATAACAATGCTTTGAGATTTTAATAAATGCTCAAAGAAAACTAGGGAATTTCTTAATCTAAATATTTAATAAATAAATAAATAAATATTTTTTAAGATATTTTTTAATTGTTGAGTTTTGTGTTAGGCTGATGGTAAAAGATAATTAAGGAATATTAGCTTTTATTAAGTCAGGTATGCATGGGGTTGGAGAATAGAAAGGTATTTCAAGATTCTTTTCACATAGCCATGGTCACATATCATCAGTAAGTTAGTTTGTAAGGTAAAAACAACAGTAAAGCATTATAAATCTCATACATGATATAACAGTAGGTATTGAATCTTTTAGATGCCCAAGTACAATTTCTACAGAAATCTAATTTCTGAAACAGAAACACTAGCATGAAGCCTATCTCCAGAGAAGAAGGTTTGGCCACCTCTGACTAGAAATGGACACATTCCAATAGAGTGAAATGTGCAGGTAAAAGCCAAAATGCTGGGAATATAAGGAAATCTGGAGCTTTTAGAACTAGGAAACAAATGAATCAAAGAGAATCCTGAATAATCTGAATCAGAATTGAGGTAGAGGGTTACCTTTCTAGGGGAGATAAAAACATCATAAGGACAGAGGAGGAAGGGTAGAAGAGAAAAAGAAAATGGTATGGGGTGCAGGATAAGTGGATTGTCATAGAAGACTCAGCCTGTAAAAGTTTTAAAGGTTTACGCTCAGAACTAAGAATAAACAATGAAAGAGGCACTAGGTAAGGATATACAGTAATCCAGTGATTCACACCCACAGAAACCAAGTAAAGAAACACAAAGGTAACTAATGAGGAAGAAATGCTGAGTATATACTGAGAATGGAAGAAGCTATTCTCATGCTCCTTGTTAAAACTTTTGTTACAGGGTAGAGAGACCTTTAAAATTAGTGCATTTAGCAACATGATAGTTTAGAGCAATTCCACAATTTTTCAAATGATATCCATTTCCTTCTGAGTAACCTCGTTTTCTTGCATTCAATTATACTCGTCCCACACTTTCTCATTATCTTTTTGAATAAATGACTACTCATTGTATGAATAGCCATTGATAAAATGACAATTTGCAATCCCATTGACAATATTCCTAAAAATACATTAAATTCACTATGTATTCTTTGTAATAATATCCTCAAAATTCACATAATTCTAATGGTTGTAATTGAGAAATATATTTATTACGTAACTACATACTTAAAACAACTTTCTTTTTTTTTCTTTTTTTTTAATTAATTTTTATTGGTGTTCAATTTACCAACATACAGAAAAACACCCAGTGCTCATCCCGTCAAGTGTCCACCTCAGTGCTCGTCACCCATTCCCCTCCAACACCCGCCCTCCTCCCAACTTCCACCACCCCTAATTCGTTTCCCCGAGTTAGGAGTCTTTATGTTCTGTCTCCCTTCCTGGTATTTCCCAACATTTCTTCTCCCTTCCTTTATATTCCCTTTCACTATTATTCATATTCCCCAAATGAATGAAAACATACACTGTTTGTCCTTCTCTGATTGACTTATTTCACTCAGCATAATACCCTCCAGTTCCATCCACGTTGAAGCAAATGGTGGGTATTTGTCGTTTCTAATGGCTGAGGAATATTCCATTGTATACATAAACCACAGCTTCTTTATCCATTCATCTTTCGATGGACACCGAGGCTCCTTCCACAGTTTGGCTATTGTGGCCATTGCTGATAGAAACATCGGGGTGCAGGTGTCCCGACGTTTCATTGCATCTGAATCTTTGGGGTAAATCCCCTTAAAACAACTTTCAATGATTAACTTTGTTGTTTATGTTTTAATATTTAGCAGTTTTGCAATTCTTTGAGTTTTTAAGTATTTTTAACATAGAAATAATAAACTCCAAAATTATATTGAATTTTATCTTGCTCAGTTTTAAAATGAAAGGTTATTTATATGACTATCCATTATAATAATAAACATAAGATAATATAAGGTTATGTTTTACAAACAAACAAACAATTAGATTAAAATCCTTTTTTTTTTTTTTAAGATTTTATTTATTTATTCATGAGAGACACAGAGAGAGAGAGAGAGAGAGGCAGAGACACAGGCAGAGGGAGAAGCAGGCCCCATGCAGGGAGCCCACCGTGGGACTCAAGCCCAGGTCTCCAGGATCATACCCTGGGCTAAAGGCAGTGCTAAACTGCTGAGCCACCCAGGCTGCCCATATTAAAATCCTTTTTAAGGGGTGCCTGGGTGGCTTCAGTGTCTGCCTTTGGCTCAGGGGACATGATCCCGGGGTCCTGGGATCGAGTCCCGCATAGGGCTCCCCACAGGGAGCCTGCTTCTCTCTCTGCCTGTGTCTCTGCCTCTCTGTGTCTCTCATGAATAAATAAAATCTTAAAAATAAAACAATTAATCAAATTCTTTTTGAGAACAGGAGTCTTGGGACACCTGAGTGGCTCAGTGGTTGAGCATCTGCCTTTGGCTCAGGGCATGATCCCAGGATCCGGGATCAAGTCCCACATCGGGCTCCTAGCAGGGAGCCTGCTTCCCCCTCTGCCTGTGTCTCTGCCTCTGTGTGTGTGTGTGTGTGTGTCCCATGCATAAATAAATAAAATCTTTAAAGAAAAAAAAAAGAGCAGGAGTCTCCCCCCCCCCCAATTCTTACAGGGCTTAGAACAGTTTTAGGCACATTTAAACAAATAGTCTTTAGTGACTTCCAAGTGTCGATATAGCACTGGCTAAATGTGTTTAGTGAAACTTAATATTTGGCATAGTTGCTGTCAGAGACGATTCTATCAATTTTAAGACATAAGCGTTATCAAGGTCTGGATTCTAGATTCTTATAAACAGTGCCAAGTAGACAGTGGATTCATCCTTGAAGCTGATGATTAGAACTAGGAGAAAAAAGAGAGAAAGAGAGAGAGAGATGTAATTGGGGATTTTCAAAATGTTCAAATTGTGAAACAGCTATGTGTGTTCGTAGTTTTGACAAAAAACACCATCAAATAATACTTCATTCATCATCACTCTGACTGATGGTCTATTTCTGCATGTTATTATATTCATACAAGCCCAAAAGACTCAAAAAAGATAATCCAAAACCATGCCTCAATTTTCAAGAGGCAGCAAAGGGTAACTGTGAGGAATGGGATATAGGGTTGATGGGTAAGAGAATTTGGATTTCTATACAACAAAGAGTAAAATATTAAAAAAAAAAAAAAAACCTTTAGATAAAGTCACATTCCACACAGCAGTTGCTTCCATTTCTCTCCTCTCCTCTTTCTCCATCTTTATGAGAATTCTAGACTACCTCTCATTTTCCTCTTTTTATTTCTAGATCTATTAATTGACATTATTTTTCTTTTAAGTCCACTTCTAAAAATATCCAGTTAGCTGCATGTTCTTCCTTTTGCAACTCAATCTACCATCATTGCTACTTCAGCCTTTCTGTTATCTTGATTATCAAAAGAAGAGGTCAAGAACCAGCAATACAAGCACAAATTCTTCGTTAGCCAAAACCATTGAAGAAGAAATTACTATTCCTTCAACTTTTTTGTGATTGTCATTATATCTTTTTTTTTTTTTTAAGATTTTATCTAGGGATCCCTGGGTGGCGCAGCGGTTTGGCGCCTGCCTTTGGCCTAGGGCGCAATCCTGGAGACCTGGGATCGAGTCCCACGTCGGGCTCCCGGTGCATGGAGCCTGCTTCTCTTTCTGCCTGTGTCTCTGCCTCTCTCTCTCTCACACGTCGGGCTCCCGGTGCATGGAGCCTGCTTCTCTTTCTGCCTGTGTCTCTGCCTCTCTCTCTCTCACTCTGTATGACTATCATAAATAAATAAAAATTTAAAAAAAAAAGATTCTATCTATTTATTCATGAGAGACAGAGAGAGAGAGGCAGAGACACAGGCAGAGGGAGATGCAGGCCCCATACAGGGAGCCCAATGTGGGACTCGATCCCGGGTCTCCAGGATCACACCCTGGGCCAAAGGCAGGTCCTAAACCACTGAGCCACCCAGGGATCCCCATATCTTAAATAACTATAAATTTCTGTGTTAAAATAAAAATGTTAACCACTAGAATAGATTCTGGTATCGACAAACAATAGAAGTCAAAATTTGAAGAAAAAGTTTTAAAACCTTAAAAATGTAATAAATTGTAGTTATTATTTCCCTTCATGATTTGAAAAAGAAAAAGCCCTTTTTCAATTTGTGCTATGGAATACCTTTACATAGCTCCTGAAATATAGCTAATCCATAGAGGCTTCAGAATTGTTAGATTAATAGAAGGTAGTAATTCAGGAAGCAGTCACAAGTGCCAGGAAGCCTGCTGTTGACCTCAAGATGTGACATCTTAAAGGTGCATGTCAGTCCCTGACAAATATGAACCA
This sequence comes from Vulpes lagopus, assembly GCF_018345385.1. Lineage (NCBI taxonomy): Eukaryota > Metazoa > Chordata > Mammalia > Carnivora > Canidae > Vulpes > Vulpes lagopus. Next base: position 89,096,196 of record NC_054829.1, on the reverse strand, counting down.
GGGCAGCAGCAGACAGCTAGCCAGGATAAGTCAAAAAAATGTGCATCCAAATTCAACACTTTGCCAAAAGAGATGTTTAGCGGCAATGGCTAGAAAATTTCAAAATTTCAAAAGATGCTCTTCTTTTCAGTATGTCAAGGCCAACAAAGCATTACTAGTGAACATACTCCCCACCTTCATTTCATTCCTATTTTATTACTGACAAATCCAGTAAGTCAAGTGGTATGATGAGATTCTCAAACATCCATTAACTTAATGATCTTAACCTTCTCTGGAGGACAAATCTAGAAAAATAGTTAGAGAATGTATAATAATCTAGGCCTACCTCCTTTGCCATCTAGGTGACATTTGTAAAGTTACTTAACCTTCCTTTATCTTAGATCTCTCATTTTTAAATAAGAATAATAATAGAAAATACCTCTTTAACGCTGTGAATTAAATTAGATAATACATGTAAAGTATCTAGAAAAGCTTTAGGCAAAAAGCAAATATTTAATCAATGTGAATTAATAACATGTAGGGTTGCCTGGATGGCTTAGTTGAGTATCTGACTCTTCATTTCGGTTCAGATCATGATCTCAGGATCAAGAGATCAAGCCCCGTATCGGGCTCTGCACCAGGTGTGGAGCCTGCTAAGATTCTCTCTCCCCAGCCCCACCTACACATGCACACCTGTTCTCTCTCTTTCTCTAAAAAAAGAAAAAACAAAAACAGGCAAATAACATGTAGAAAAAATGTGGATTTATAAACTCAAAATTGAAGTTATCTTTATTCCTCTCTGCACAAATAGAAGGAATTATCTAATTCCTTAAAGTAAAAATATAACTTCTCCCATATTTTCATCAGTATCGAAAGAGTAATTATAGCAGATAGATGAAGAAAGTAAACCAAATCCAAGGCCTGGGAAACAAAAAAATGTGTAAGTTCTAAGTCAATTAAGAATTTTGGTTTCTTTCTACATAGCTATTTGATCCACTGCTAAATATAATTATTAAGAAATATTTTTATATTATCTATACTTACTACATTAAAAACTACTTATCACATTTACTTATCTTTGCCAATGCAATGATTAAATTTTGCTTCATAAAAATAAAACTTCAATACTGACATATGAGAAAGCACAAATAAATTTAAAGATGATTCTGATTGTGAGTAAACAATCATCACTAAACTGTCACTCAAATTGTGACACATCTGAATAATTTCCTTGGTTTCCTACTCCCTGGGTAAAGATATGAACTGTTTTAGATTATTCAATTAAGCAGTTTCTCTAGTGACCTGAAATATTAACATACTTATCTAAACCACTGTTCCTGACACTCTCTAATCCACCATTTTTTTAAGAACATGGTTCTTCTTACTTTTATATTCAAATGCTGATTTATTGTAAATTCTGTGGGTAAAATTCTCATAAGGCTATCCTTATAACTACAGAAGAACAACAAAAGGAAGTGTTTTTTGTCATAAATCAAAAGGTAGCAACACATCTTTGCAGCAGTCTGCTCTTCTGAATTAATTTAGCATATTTATGACTCATTGGACTCTCTTCTTGTCACTCAAGTCACTTCCTACCACTGTGAGGGTTTTATGTTTTAACTTTTTCTTTTCATATTACTAGAATATTGTTTCCAATACTGGCACTCTCATTTAAATGAAGAATAAGTTTTAAGTTCTTTTCCAAATGCACTGTGCAATCCATTGGCATTAACTTTTACATACAGAAGGGTAAATACAAGGATTAAGAACTATTTTTTTAAGATTTTATTTATTTATTCATGAGAGACAGAAAGAGAAGGAGGCAGAGACATAGGCAGAGGGAGAAGCAGGTTCCATGCAGGGAGCCTGATGTGGGACTCGATCCTGAGTCTCCAGGATCATGCCCTGAGCCAAAGGCAGATAGATGCTCAACCTCTGAGGCACCCAGGTGTCCCAAGAACAATTTTTTTAAAAAAACTAATTTTAATTACTTATTTATCCAAAATGTCATTATCAGATTCAGAAATGATAAAGGAAAAATATATATGACTTATGGTATTATGACCATTAATTATTAATGGCACATGAAAACTTATTATGCCAAACCACATAAAATATCACTCTTCCAAACTGGGAACAGAACAAGGGAAATGCACATTAATGAAGGAAAGGCCTTCTGTTTTGCACTGAGGAAGAAATAAGTGAGGCAGTTTGTCAACGGATACTCCAATGAGAGGGTAACAAATTGAGCATGATATCAAAAAGAAGGTCAGCCTACGAGGACCTACAACTTTCTACACCCACAAATTTCACCAACTTATACCATTCCCACTTCTCCACACTCCACCTTTCAAGATAACATGTTTTTTGTTTGTTTGTTTTCACCTTCTAAATCAGAAGAAAAGAGCTCATATTGATATTCTTTTTATCCAGCCCAAAATTTCTCTAATTGCTCAAAACACTGTGTTGTACAGAAAGGAGCTCTTTAATTTGACATAGTTAAAAGTTGATTACAATGGTTATTTTGTTTGAATTATTTACAGTAAAATGCAGTTAACCCAACAAGTATGCAAATTCTGTATTTCTGTTACCACCTCACTTACAACATCTGAATAAAAGTAATACCTAACTAAGAGTTGATGGGAGTAATAAATGCTTTGTTACATCTAAGCTATTAAAACAATGCTTGGAACATAGTAAGTGCTAAAAAATGTTAACTATTAATAAAAATTGACTACACAATCTGCTCTTATTCTACACAAAGGAAGCGTATAAAGAGCAGGGAGATACTGCATACTTAGAGTAAAACAAAGATCAGTGAGAAAGAAAAGCACACAGAATGACCAAATGGATGAAAGGAAAATTTTAAGACTTCACAGGTTTATGTAGAACAAATTCACTTTTGACTTTGCATTCACTTAAGATACATCACAAGCTATGCATTTTTATCAAGCATGTTCGTGGGCAGGCAGTTTTATTTTTGCATGATTTATATCTTTGGTGGCTTATCTTTTTGGCAGCTGAATTTGAATTTTAAAAGTTATTTTCTAGGCAATTTATTAATTGTGGTGTATGTGGCATTTGGCAAAAACATCACACCAAAGCTTACTAATGGTTTAATCACATGGTTAACTAAGAGCCCTAAGATCATCAGTAGATTGTTCCCAATTTCACTTTACTTCAGAATTTTTTTTTAATCTAAATCTTCATCAATTTCTTTTCTCTCTGGTCTTCCTTTGCAGAGATGTTTTCCCACCAGTGCTTTCCATCCTATTTCTTCTCATAGCTTCCAATATCAAGCTTCATTACCTGTTTTATCTTCCTTGTGATTTTTCAAAATTTCCCTCTCCAATGGAATCTCTCTCCAGCTATAAGCAGCCATTACACTCATTCATTCACCCTATTTCCAGTGCCTTTGTAACTGCCACTTGATAAAAACTGGTGTCCCAAGGGGCTCCCAATGACCTCCTACTCATTCAACCCTAATAGACTTTTCTTATAGCACTGGAGAATTTGGTCATCTTTGTTTTGAAAATCTCACCTTTACTGCATTATTCCTCACTGAACTCTCCTGATGGTCCTCCTAATGTTTTAGTTACTCAATCTTATTCCTTGGCTATAGATTCTGACTCAAGGACTTTTCTCTTTCTCCAGTCTCTCTTTTGTACATACAACCCACAATTATAGGTACAATTGCCATCTCAATGTGCATTACTGTGATATCAACCCCATTATGTCTGACCTCTAGATAAATTTTTAGTCTCACATTTCTAATTTCCAAATATAACTGTCTCCAATTTACCCCCACTCCTCCAACAAGCTACAATATCATGTTAAGGATTTACTATTAAGGTGACAATGTGTACGGGTTTGAGTGCAACAATTTTATGGATTCAAATCCTGTTGTGCTCCTTCATATTGTATGAATCTAGGCATGTTACATAAGCTCAAGTATAAATTTTCCAATCTGTAAAATAAGAATAACAACACTACCTACCATAAGATGGTTATTAAAAGCAAAGTATATAATACATACAAATTGCTTGACACAGTGAATGGTCATGTTTTAAATATTCAGTAACATTAGACACTAAGATTTTAATTATCACTCTTATCAAGTAAGTTTTATTAATAGGAATAAAAATGGCTTCATACAATGTCTGAAATAAAGTGATTCTCAATACATGTTAAGCATTATTTATTATTCTGGCAAAACATATCAATCTGTATATGAAGCATAGAGGCAGCTATGTTGAAACAGTATGGAGATTACAGTCAAAAGAAGTGAATGTAAAACTAGCTCTAAGGGCAGCCCTGGTGGCGCAGTGGTTTGGCGCCGCCTGCAGCCCAGGGAGTGATCCTAGAGACCCTGGATCGAGTCCCAGGTCAGGCTCTCTGCATGGAGCCTCCTTCTCCCTCTGCCTCTCTCTCTCTCTCTCTCTCTCTCTCTCTCTCTCCCTCTGTGTGTATCTATGAATAAATAAATAAAGTCTTTAAAAAAATAGCTCTAAAATGTAAAGCAATGTGAACTGCCTACATCCTGTGTACATTAAACTATTGAAAAGTTGAATTCCCAGGGCCCTAACATTCAATGGTTCTATTAGGAGTTAACTCAGCATATCCAAATATTAACTCTTCAACAAGTCCCCCCTTATTTTTTTTCCTACTGTGTTCTCTCTTTTTAGTAAAGAAACAACCATCTTCTTAGACATCTAAGCTAGACATGCCTCATGTCCTCCCCATATCAGAATATGACATCACCACTCAAACCAGGAGCTAAAATCAAAAACCATGATTCACTTGAATTACTGCTTTCAAAAATCTGGTACTAACAAATTTAAATCCTAATAGCAACTCTGAGTTTATTAATCTACTGCACAAAATATTTAGTCCTTCCCATCATCTATAAAAAAAATTCCAAATTTCACAGCCTAACTTTCACCATCTGATCCCAATGTATCCTTCTGCTGACATTTCTTACAACTCTCTACCTAGCCAAATGAACTACAGCTGTGTTCTGAACTATACATACATAGCATTTTCTTTCCTTCCTATGTTCATACACCCACTGTGCCTGAATCCTTCCTGATGTCTTATGTCTAAGTCACACTCCAGCAGACATTGCAGACTGCCTACTCAGAATCCATCTTCCCTTTCCCATCTCCAACAATACATGCATCTCAGTGCAATATCCCAAAACTCTGCCCATGCATCTGAATACTCAGGGAAAATCCCACTAGTTAGAAGTCCCACTTCTAACTCCAGGAATAAACCTTAGTTCAATTAGGACACTATGCACATTCCTCCATCCTGGCTACAGTTTAACTGTGAACACATATCCCAGGCATTTCAATCAAGATAGATCTCAAAACACTTCCTTAAAATACTAGGGCAGTCTTAGTATCTTCTTCTGAGATTGTTATGCACAGTTATGAGTTTCAGAATTCACTCCTGCCACCTTCCTACCAATCAAGGAAAAGAGCCGAGCTGATAACATCAGGGAGAAATAGAGCAAAAACTGAATGAACTGTATCTGTTCTCTGTGTAAATTCTTTTCAGTTATAAGAACCAATCAATTCCCTGTGTTTTTTAGGATACTTCAACTACTCACTTGTAGACAAAGACATTTTAAATTGGTACACATACATATATTTCATGACCAAATTGAAATATAACATACAGGCTCAGCGGTTTAGCGCCGCCTTCAGCCCAGAGCCTGATCCTGGAGACCCAGGATCGAGTCCTGTGTCAGGCTCCCTGCGTGGAGCCTGCTTCTCCCTCTGGCTGTGTGTGTGTCTCTCTCTCTGTCTCTCTCATGAATAAATAAATAAAATCTTTAAAAATATATATACAACATACAGCTGGAGTTAAGCTCTCCTTTAAAGTCATACAGCTTTTTATATGAATTTTTAATGACATTTACATTCTATCAATTTAGTGCATTAGGATATACGGTGTATTTGTCAATACTACTCCCTTAGAACACAAATCTATCAATAACATATTCAAGTCTAACTCATCTTGGTATCTTTCACAGTGCTTTGTACATTGTAAAAATAAGATAAATAACTTTAATATTGAATACATAAACAATTAATTTATGTAGCTATCTCCTAGAATCAATTGTTTTTAATAAAAATGTAAAATTATATCTTAGTTTTCTCTCCAGTTGTGTTCTTTGCAACATGAGAATTCTTAATCACACAAAATACTGTGAAGCTTTAACAATGTATTCTAGCATTTTAAGATTTAAAAGCATTAAAAGAAAACTATATATTAAATATTAAATGCCTGTTAATCTTATCTTTTGTAGTTTCAATATTGGTATTCCATTCTAAATGACTAGTTTAAATTTAAATCATAAGGGAAAAGTACCAGATTGTAGATTTTATAAATCCTATAAAATCACTTTAAACACCTTCAAGTAATTAGACATTGAATATATTGTATTTAAGTAATTCCTAAATTGAACATTATATGTACTTTTTGCAGAAACCCTGTATCATGTTTCTTGATATATCCAAACTATAATAATGATAATGTATTAAAATGCTACCCAATTTTATCTCTCTTGGTTTCTATTATTCCATTTATTTTATTATTTCATTTTACATAGGTACAATTTTCTTAGGTATTTTTGAAAGTGTTTCAGAAACGAATTTTCATTGCTCAGCAAAAGGAGGACTTCAGTTCTACTTGCTTTGACAGCTTTGCTTTAAATCTTTCATATTCTCATTCATGCTAATCAACCAAGCAAGTCTTTGTCAACCCAGAGCATGGTTGTGACATCTTTTATTGGCTCAAATGCTTTACTTTTGTGTGGGAGGAAGAAAAAATATATAATAATCCATTTAATAAGATTTTAATGATGATATTTTAAATAAACTCCAACCACAATAAAAGGATACCAACATGACAAGAAAAAATGGCTAAATATATTTGTTCATTGAACTAGTAAGATTTTTAAATAGACCAGTTATTAAAGTCATCTATACATAAATACTAAACCTAGGCACTACATCAAATATATTTTCTATAAAGATACTTAGATCTACTACAGCTGGATTACTTAGTAAGATAATTGGTTTTTCTTCTTAATAATTACAGCGTGGTATACATAAAAAGATCATGGTAGTCAGCCTGGGCTTTACAACATACTGCTTATTACATTCAGGACATTGACGGGGTGATGAAGATGAATGGGATACAAGTACGAATAAATGTTTTTCTGTTCAGAATGCTTCACATGCTAGTAATGACCTTTAAAAAAAGTGAGTTTCTACACATACACACTGGTCACAAATCACGCATCTCTTTTATTTAAAGCGGCAAGAGGCAGGATTGATGACATTTATCCCCACTAATGACTAGGCAAAAACTTATCAGAAATGTGTGAAATCCCACATTTTTCCCATATCTACAACTGACCTTACAAGTGGGGTCCCTATTCAAAGAACAGAAAAAATAAATTTTAAATAGAGACTAATATTGATTTCTTTGGAAAACTGAATACAGCTCAGGAAGTCAGCCTAAACACTGGTGATTTCAAACTTTTTTATTGCATTGTCTCATCCATAAAGTTTCTCTTTTACACTGTAAAACATAAGGTGATTGATTTTAAATATGATACAGACAACTTAACTAAGAAATGTTGGTCTGCTTTCCACTTTATTAGATGTTTCTATTTCTCCTGTATCACTAAATATTTTAGCTGTTTTAAATAATTTCAAGATCACGAAGTTTGTTATAATAAAAATGTCAGCTAAGAACATGACTATCTCTGATTTTTAAAAATTATTTAAACAAGCTTCATAGTTCATTACAAACAGTATTTTCAAAATTGTCATATAGAGGACAAAGCTATCTGTGAGTTTATTGATAATTTCATAGTTACTTTTCCTTCCCAAAGAGGAACACATTTTTTAGGAATCACTACATGTTGGGCTTGACTAAAAGGAACACCAGACATCTATCTACTAAACCACCTGCTCTAAGTTATTTCCCAGTTGATATTGGATTAATAGCACTACTTCCAAAACGAAGGTCAAATGTGTTCTTTATTTATCAATGAAATTGAAGTATACAATTTCCCCACTATCAAACTCCCATTATATTTTGAAAGGGGCACCAAATGGCATGGCTTTACAACAACAAGAAAATATGCAAATGATATTGAAGAAAAACTATTGTTGGCATCCACATCTACATAGTGAAGTGGTTAAGATCATGGATTCTGCATCTTACCTCATGGGTTAGGCGCTGCTCTACTACTTCCTGTATGAATTTAGGCTATTAAAGTCTCTAACCCTCAATGTCTTCATCTGTAGTATACAGAAAATATCACCTACTACATCAGATTATTGTGAGGACTCAGTCAAGATGTGTAAATTCTTCAAACTGCCAGGTAAATCCTAAAAGTGATATCAGTACTGGTTATTACCTGCATTTATAAATATCATTTGATTTCTGAAATAGATGCTTTAGGGAGCATTAAGTTCTTACAAAATCAAAATCCCTTTCACCTTCTAAAATATATTTCATTACTTATGTAGTTTATTAAGGATATGATCTATGCATAAAACAAAACATCTAGAAAAGTGGCTCAAGGAATCAAAAGATAGTATTTCTATTACTATGCCCTAATGGAGGAAAGCAGACACATAGGGGAATTTGTGTTAAGGGTTCTGCTTGATAGCACAAAACAAATGCACAAAGAAAGAAAATAAGAGACAAACAGAAAACCGACTTTTTTTTTTAAAGATTTTATTTATTCATTCATAGACACACAGAGAGAGAGACAGAGACACAGGCAGAGGGAGAAGCAGGCTCCATGCAGGGAGCCTGATGTGGGACTCGATCCCCGGACTCCAGGACCATGCCCCGGGCCAAAGGCAGGCACTAGACCGCTGAGCCATCAAGGGATCCCCTAAACAGTACCATTTTTATGTTTTAATAAAGTAACATTAGCATAGGCAATGGAAAGGCATTTCTGTTTTCCAATATAAATGTAAAAACTATTTTAAAAGTTTGTGTTTATTGACTATTCTTCTCACTATCAAACCTGAAATAATTTTGTCAAGGAGATTTCCTAGGATTTTAACTCTCTTGCTTCCACTACACTGAATTCTTCAAATACTAATAGTTTGAGGTATGTACTTAATAAAATCATTTTTCAGAATAATTTATAGTAGCCTCTTACGTGCCTGAATATTGTAAAAAATAATTTTCTTTTATTTTTTAAGATTGTATTTATTTATTCATGAGAGACACAGAGAGAGAGAGAGAGGCAGAGACACAGGCAGAGGGAGAAGCAGGCTCCATGCAGGGAGCCTGATACAGGACTCGACCCCAGAACCCCAGGATCAGCCCTGGGATGAAGGCGGCGCTAAACCGCTGAGCCACCCGGGCTGCCCTCTTTTATTTTTTTAATTGAAGTATAATTGATACACAATATTACACTAATTTCAGAACACCAATGTTACTTTTATATCAATGGTTATCATATGCCATTGATATTATTGATATTATTATTTTAATAGACCAGAAATAATCTCTGACTTGTGAAGTTCCTTTATCAGTCCAACACTTTATTTGATATAAGTAGTTAAATAAGATGAAATCACAACTTATTCCAGCACTCACAAGCTAAGCGGTCATTGATACATTGATTAATTTTTCTGTGCCTCCATTTTTACAGATCTGGGAATTAAAAACGACCAAGGCTGTTCTGAGAATAATACAACACCATGAAAATTGAGCACTCAGCCCTGTGCCTTGCATGTGAAAAGTACTCAGTAACTATTAAGCTTTTTAAGTTTTTAAACGGTGTTGAAAAATGAAGTAGCAAATAAATAAATCACTGTATAAATAGAAATAAGTTAATAAATATATAAAATGACCAAAACAGAGGTAGTAACCTAAAGATAATCAAGAGAAACACTGCTTTAACTTCATAAATTACTGAGATCATGAAAATGAATATTTAAACGTATCCTTTTATAAGGATATCTTAGTGTCTTAAAAGAAAATAATTTGTGTGTGTGTTTAGAGGTAAGTAACATTAATGCCGATTTGATGAAAATCAAATACATAAGAGCCTGTCCAAAGCAATGCCATATCTTCAAGTTAAGGAAAACTGATCATCTTCTAGTGAAAAATATTTTCAAAAGCATGCTGTTCTAATAGATGTCTTATTCTTTGGATAATCATCAACTATGAAGATATCTCATGAGCATTATCCAGTCACATCAAAATTGGTAATATAAAGTTACACTGATTTAACCAATTTCAAGAACAATTAAAACAAATCACCAATGCTAAACTAAATTTTCCAACCCCACCTCCCTCTTTTATTACTTAATTCATGTCTTCTTGTGATCTATTCTTTGAACCAAGTAAAGCTGCCAAACCAAACTTGCCAGGAATCAGAATGATAGTAACTGTTATTCCAGGAGAAATTAGAGATAGTAAGTACTGTAGGACAAAGATTTTAAGAAATAAAATCTATAGACATATCTTTTACATTTATTAAATTTGGACATGAGAAAAAGCGTAATATAGGAAAAGTATTATTTTATAAAATATTATTTTATACTCTATAAAAATTTAAAGATACTTTACATATTAAAATATTTGTCTGATCTTCTATTCTTACACTGTAGGTTAAAATTCTACATCTGTGCTTTATAAATTTGGTTCCACTTTTCAAAAAGCTAGAAATAAAAGAATACAAAAAATGAGGAAGTTACAGAATCACACATCAAAAGAATAGCACTTATCTCACTTGTTCACGACATTATTCTTTTTGGTCACTACTTTAGTTGGATATTTTACTTGAAAGATGTTTCCCATTCAAAGTTTATTTTCTGTTTAAGTCTTGAGGAGGTAAGAATGTTACTTCATAGATGCCTAATAGCAGTTAGCTCTCAGCAAATGCCAAATACAAAGCTATAAAATAGTGTTTCACAGATTATTTCAAAAATATTTTACTTCTTTCATCATTTGTCAATGTTATAAGAAAAAACTGCATCATAAGAAAATGCTTATGATTGCATGTATCATCCTAATATGAAAACTTTGCCATATTTTTCACTTTTGTAATCTGTAGACTATTATTTTATTTTTATTTTTATTGCAAATATTAACCAAGGATGCTAAAACCAAGTCTGAACTCCAGACGTAAAAAATTCCAATGGATGATGACACAGTAAAGGGAGAAAAAAGGTTTTGATTATGTGACACTTCACAGATTGAAAATATATTAATATAGTCAGATCAGTAACAAAACACCTATAATATCATCTTTAGAACAATGATTCCATAAAGATTTCTCTAAAGGTTCTGACATTTGTAGTCAGTTCCTATATGCAGAGACTGTGAATTTAAAAAATGAAATTACATTTAGTTCAACAGATATTGAAATGCTAAATACAGAGAGTCAGCCCAGTCTATGGACAATGTGAATTTAAATATAATGCTATACTATAATGCTATTATAGTATACTATATATATATAATATATATTATTATACTAATATACTATGGAGACAGTACAGCAATGAACTTTTATTTTAAAAGCAAAAACAGGGCAGCCCAGGTGGCTCAGTGGTTTAGCATTGCTTTCAGCCCAGGGTGTGATCCTGGAGACCCTTGATGGAGTCCCACGTCAGGCTCCCTACATAGAGCCTGCTTCTCCTTCTGCCTGTGTCTGTGCCTCTCTCTCTCTGTGTCTCATGAATAAATACATAAAATATTTTTTAAAAAATAAAATAAAATAAAGGCAAGAATATATAACACAAAAGGCAAGCAGAACCATAGTTATTGTTTCTTTTCGCCTTCTAGTTTTATTTTATAATGTAAGTCTTTAATTATTTAAGTGTTATTTTGATTATGTGGCATTCTACATTCACTTAGTTGGAGTTACCCTATGCATAAAAAATGATGCATTTTGTTGTTAAATTGGAAAGGTGCTCGACTCTCAGATTTTGATTTGAAATCTAATTGGGGCCTACGAGATCAGAATATTTTAAAGGTAGAAGATAACAAAAGAATATGATTAGCATTTCAAATGTCATCTAGAAAACAAAATTAATTTTTAAATATTTTTATCACATTACCTGGTATTTGGATGTTTCTTGGCCATCAGACTTTTATTTTAAAAATTGTATGTAGCCAGACAACAGATTTTACTTACTAAAAGAAATATAATTATGGTCCCAAAACGTCACAGAAATATTACTCAAGCAGTAATTCATTTGGATGAGCTGATCCCTTTGGTTACATTTTATTATGTTAGATAATAAGACTTTAATTATTGGAAGATACAAAAAAGTATACAACTGACCGAAATGAATAAGTGGAACATTTGAATTCACAAAGGGAAACAAAGCCGTAGAATAAAATACTTAAATGAATTTTTTCCAAAGGCATATTACCTAAGTGATTACAATAGTCTGAATTTCTGAAATTGGTTCCATATAATTCTGGTGTACAGAAAGTATAAAAATCCGATGTGACCATACTGTATTTTCTAAGCATTCTAAACAGCCAAGGTCACCTAAGAATCCAGGTGGAAGAATTCATTTCATGCCCAAAATGAGGACTAGATATGCATACTGTATTCATATTCCACTACTTCATCACTTCTTTCTCCTCACTACTTAAGCTTTGACTCAGCTGCTTCACTATCTGCATTGACTAAATCAGAGTATGCATTCACAAAAACTTCTAACTTACATCCAAGGCAGGCGCAGGGAAGCAATTATTAATAGTAGTGAGATGAACGTAATAAGAGGTATATTGTGATCCACATGTACCTGACATATGATGTTTCCCTTAAAATAATCTAGTCACCTACAAATCACAGTAAATGGGAAACAACAAAGATGTCATCCACAAGGTTTAAAATTATCATTAATCCCATGAAGACTATAAGGCAGCCTTCCAAAATAAGACTGCCCTAACAAGAATGTGGACATCACCTATCACTTGACCAGGCAAAGCATGGGAGCAAGTTCAGGGAAGCTGTGAACTACACTAAAGTAAAATTTCAAGAAACAAATTCCAACTGCCAAGTTTTGGAATGAAAAACAATTTCCTCCAAAATTATCAATAACTTAAGTTTTTGCCTTTACGGGCTTATTCAAGCTATCCTTCTCTACACAAAGGTAAGGTAACAAAAATACTGTTCTGTACTTTCTTTTCTACACTTCCAGGTTTCACGTATTTTTTTTTTAATTTTGCAATTTCTGAAAGACATAAACACAATTCTGGGACCTAATACACTTTTTCTACAATATATTTATTTTAAAATTATAAAACAAATGTATAAGCCACAAACTTCAACAAATTCACACACTACCAGAAAATGTGAGGCTAACAAAAGTGAGATGGATAGGGGAAAAAAACCTGACTCATTCTGAGAATAGTCAAAGTTTAGTTTCTAAAAAATAAAGGAAAATGTATACTTTCATTCACTTATACAACTAAAACTTACTAAAAACCTACCTGCAAAATATATATATATAACAGAAATTAAATTTATAATATATATTAATGCCTGCTCTGTGCGTGTGTGTGTGTGTGTGTGTGTGTGTGTGTGTACATGCTTGCCACAATATGGGAATACAATGATGGGGAAAAAACAAACGTGATCTCTGTTCTCACGGAACTTATGATCTAAGAAAAAGAAAATATTATCTAAATAACCTCACAAAGAATTGTAAAGTTACAGCTACCTTAAGTGCTATGAAAGAAAAGTGTATGGCTCTCTAAGAGCTTAGAATAGTATAAAGAACTGATGTTTGATTTGAGACATGAAGTTCGAGAAGAAATTCAGAAATAAAGCAGGAATGTAAGAGCATCCCAGGCAGAGTGAGGAACATGCACAAAGGTCAGTTACTTTTTATTGTCTCTTCCTCATGCACTGAGCTAATTTGTAGAAACAGCATCATACAGGATTTGTGCTTAGTCTCCTTTGTACTCAAAAGTAACCCTGTTCAGTGTTCATACATCCAACATTAGTACTGGTGTCTGGCACACAGTGGATGCTCAATAAATACCGAGGGATTTGAAGCAAAACTATTCAATTTTGCAATTTATGTGCAATTTTGCAATCTGCTATTGCAATATAGGTGTTCTTTCATTCTGAAAAACTGAACAGAAATTATACCACCAAAAATAGGGCTTGGCAGAAACACTCAAAATCTATGCAGCTTACAACACAAAGTTCTAAACAAAATCATAATATTTTTTTATAAAAGTCTTATATGCCAAAGGACATGTAAAATTCCTAATTAAAAAATACAGGAAATGCATAAATTTTTCCTTTTTAAAAAAAGATGAAAGTAAATTTGTGAAAAGGGTATCCCTCTATTGTATTTTGCATGTGCCTGCACTAGTATACTTTGAATTCAAGCTATAATTACTTGGTAAAGCTAAATACAAATATGTTATGGAGAAAAAAAATTACACATGAACCAACTTCAACATTTTACTAACACAATTCCCGGATTTGCCAGTGTAGGAGCTAATTCATACTATAGAAAAATGCATTGGCACAGAACAGTTTGTACTTAATTGTCTGGTGCCAACTAGGTACTGCTCACACCTCAGAGTGCAGCAAAGGAAACTCCCCAGGCGGGTGAAAGTCGTCATGGAAGGTTTCATGGAGTTAGGCCAGTAATGACAGCTGAGATTTGCATAAACAGAAAGGATTAAATGCATAAACTGTGTGTGTGAGGGTGCTCTAAGCTACATGACCTTAACAAAGTGGAAGATCTATGTTTGGATTAACAAGGTGTGGTGAGTTTACAGAGGGCTTCAAAAGCCAGGCAGACATGTTCATATTCACTGAATAAGGAAATACAACAAAATGCAGTTTTGAAATGACAAAGTACGAGGAGAAACACTCATTTAGAGCCAGTAAAGAAAATGTTTGTTGCTCTATGCTATATGAAGAGCAAGATTATCAATAAATTAAATCACAACAGTCCACCTGTCACACCTGTTTCAGTATATACTGAATCACCTTTACATAGGTTGAATACAAATACAAATACAAATCTTTTAATCTGCTAAAATGAATGTATATATAGCCAACACTGTCTAAATGAAACTGGCCTGCTAGTGGGCAAGCACACATTTCATAATCAATTTTACATATGAGTCATCCTTAAATTAATAAGCATAGTAACTTGGCATATTACCCTTGACATTATTTTTTTTTTTTGGTTGCTCACAGAGAAAATGGCATTTAATTCACAAGGTTGAAAAGCAAACAATTTCATACTTCAAATTAACTTATCACACAAGCATCAAATATACACGTGGCTCTTCCACTAGAATTAAAACACTGAAAATATATAGCCTCAATCTTTCATTTTCCTTAAATTATTCAACTGCCTAATATCATGTCTTGCACATAAGACATCCTTAATAAATAATTACAAAATTAATAAGGAACAAATGAATGATGACCTCTGTCTACAAATGCCAATAACTGATCAATGATAAGGTATCTCTGGCCAAAGGAAAAACATATGTACATCAACTTATCATGTAAATCAACAAGGGCTTTTAACATAATATCCCTTACTCACTGTAATGGTTAAAGTGTATGTGTCATTTGGCTTAGCTGTGGCGCCCAGTTGTTTCATCAAACACTAATCTAGATGTTGCTGTGAAAGTATTTTTAGATGTGATTAATAAATTTAAGTCAAATGATTTAAAGTAAAGCAGATTACCTTCAATAATGTGCATAGGAAATATCATTCTCAATGGGGAAAAACTGAGAGCCTGTCCCTTATGATCAAGAACATGACAGGGATGTCCACTCTCACCACTGTTATTCAACATAGTACTGGAAGTCCTAGCCTCAGCAATGAGACAACATAAAGAAATAAAAGGTATTTGAATTGGCAAAGAAGTCAAACTCTCCCTCTTCACAGATGACATGATACTCTATGTAGAAAACCCAAAAGATTCCACCCCAAGATTGCTACAACTCATACAGCAATTCAGTAAAGTGGCAGGATACAAAATCAATGCACAGAAACCAGTGGCATTTCTATACACTAACAATGAAACTTAAGAAAGAGAAATTAAGGAGTCAATCCCATTTACAATGCACTCAAAAGCATAAGATATCTAGGAATAAACCTAACCAAAGAGGTGAAGCATCTATACCCTAAAAACTACAGAACACTTCTGAAAGAAACTGAGGAAGACACAAAGAGATGGAAAATTATTCCATGATCATGGCTTGGGAGAATAAATATTGTGAAAATGTCTATGCTACCAGGGCAATTTACATGTTCAATGCAATCCCTAACAAAATACCATGGACTTTCTTCAGAGAGTTGGAACAAATCATCTTAAAATTTGTGTGGAATCAGAAAAGACTCTGAATAGTCAGGGGAATATTGAAAAAGAAAACCAAAGCCTGGGGCATCACAATGCCAGATTTCAAGCTGTACTACAAAGCTGTGATCATCAAGACTATATGGTACTGGCACAAAAACGGACACATAGATCAATGAAACAGAATAGAGAACCCAGAAATCCATCCTCAACTCTCTGGTCAACTAATATTTAACAAAGCAGGAAAGACTATTCACTGGAAAAAGGACTGTCTCTTCAATAAATGGTGCTGGGAAAATTG
Organism: Vulpes lagopus; assembly: GCF_018345385.1. Lineage (NCBI taxonomy): Eukaryota > Metazoa > Chordata > Mammalia > Carnivora > Canidae > Vulpes > Vulpes lagopus. Next base: position 89,079,557 of record NC_054829.1, on the reverse strand, counting down.
GGAAATTCATTCTTCTGCCACATGCAGAAGAATGAAACTAGACCACGCTCTTACACCATACACAAAGATAAACTCAAAATGGATAAAAGATCTAAATGTGAGACAAGAATCCATCAAAATCTTTGAGGAGAACACAGGCAACACTCTTTTTGAGCTTGGCCAGGAACTTCTTGCAAGATACATCTATGAAGGCAAAGGAAACAAAAGCAAAGATGAACTATTGGGACTTCATCAGGATAAAAATCTTCTGCACAGCAAAAGAAACAGTCAACAAAACTAAAAGACAACCTATAGAAGATATTTGCAAATGACATATCAAATAAAGGGCTAGTATTCAAGATTTATACAGAACTCATTAAACTCAGGGATCCCTGGGTGGCTCAGCAGTTTAACGCCTGCCTTCAGACCAGGGCCTGATCCTGGAGTCCCGGGATAAAGTCCCACATCGGGCTCCCTGCATGGAGCCTGCTTCTCCCTCTGCCTCTCTCTCTCGTGTGTGTGTGTGTGTGTGTGTGTGTGTGTGTGTGTGTGTGTCTCATGAATAAATAAATAAAACCTTTTAAAAAAAAAAAGAACTTATTAAACTCAACACTCAAAAAACAATCCAATCATGAAATGAGCAGAAGTCATGAACAGAAATCTCACCAAAGACGACATACACATGGCCAACAAGCACATGATAAGATGCTCCACATCACTTGCCATCAGAGAAATACAAATCAAAACCACAATGAGATACCACCTCACACCAGTGAGAATGGGGAAAATTAACAAGACAGGAAACAACAAGATACCACCTCACACCAGTGAAAATGGCGAAAATTAACAAGACAAAATTAACAAAAGAGGATGTGGAGAAAGGGGAACCCTCTTGCACTGTTGGTGGGAATGTGTACTGGTACAGTCACTCTGGAAAACTGTGTGGAGGTTCCTCAAAGAGTTAAAAATAGAGCTACCCTACAACCCAACAACTGTACTACTAGGTATTTACCCAAGGATGCAGATGCAGTGAAATGCCAGGATACCTGCACCCCAATGTTTACAGCAGCAATGTCCACAATAGCTAAACTGTGGAAGGAGCCTCAATGTCCTTTGATAGATGAATGGATAAAGAAGATGTATATATATAAAGATACACACACACACACACACACACACACACACACACAATGGAATATTACTCACCCGTTAGAAACGACGAAAACTCACCATTTGCTTCAATGTGGGTGGAACTGGAAGGTATCATGCTGAGTAAAGTAAGTCAACTGGAAAAGGGCAATCATCATATGGTTTCACTCATATGGGGAATATAAGAAACAGTAAAAAAAAAAAAAAGAAACAGTAAAAAAAAAAAAAACAGTAAAGAAAAAAACATTATAAGGGAAATGAGGGAAAATGAGTGGGGAAAAATTAGAGAGACTGACAAAACATGAGAGATTCCAAACTCTGGGAAATGAATAAATGGGTAGTAGAAGGGGATGCAGGTGGGGGGATGGAGTAACTAGGTGATGGGCACTGAGGAGGGCACTTGATAGGCTGAGCACTGGGTGTTATACTATATGTTGGCAAACTGAACTTCAATTAAAAAAAAAGTAAGGAAGAAAAATGATGTGCATGGGCCTCAATCAGTTGAAGGGCCTACAACTGATGAACTTTCTAGGAGAATAAAAAATTTCTACCTCAGACTGTAACAGAAATGTTGCTTGAGTTTCTAGACTGCCTAGCCTGCCCTACAGATTTCAGATTTGCCAGCCTCCACAATCACATGAGCCAATCCCTTAAAATAAATCTTCTTACAGATAAATGATAGATTAGATAGATAGGTTCTGTTTTTTTCTTTTTTCTTTTCTTTTCTTTTCTTTTTTTTTTTTTTTTTTGGAAAGCACTGACTGATCAATCTCTTCATTTCAAAAAAAAAAAAAAGCTAAAAACAAGAGAAGATGAAAACCACCTGCATAATTAAAAGAAATTTATATAAGATATATCCCATTATAAGAACTTGCATTACTTTATACATGTGTACATTTGTACACACACTTAACAAAGATTGGTTCAAGTGTTTTGACTTAATGTCAAAGAATATTCTAGTAAAAATTTTTTAATTCAGTAATATTTATACAGACTCTTAGAGTTTAAAATAGAGTTTAAGAGTCTGTATAAATCTCATACTTGATGGGGGTGTGAAATGCATTACCTTCTTTCATTGAAGAAGAGTGTAATCATAGCACCTTTCCCTGTCCACACTCTAAATCAGAAGCAATCATCACTTTTGGTCTCTAATGAGCCTAGTCTTGACTGCGTGCTGAGGATTCCTGGAGTTGCGCTTACACAACACAAATGATTTGCATGATTGCTAAAATTTATCCCTGTCTCCTAACAGTTTCATTATAAAACACTGAAACTGTGAGCACACATCATACTCCTCAAATAGTTTTCCTTTCAACAGATTGAAATACGTTTTATAAAAATATTTCATCTCTAGTATTACTTTAAAAATTGACTGTAGTGGGTTTTAATTCATTAAATTAATAATAATCTATTATTTAGCATAATTCTAAATATTCAGCAAAGAAATTACTAGTTTTTCAAAGTATGCATTTATTTAGGACAGTTACAAAAGCTTCTGCTTTATTCATTTTTTAACATTTTTAAATCCTTTCTTTTAAATCTAAGTTATTTTGAATCTACAATATTTCTGTGAGTTCTATAACTAGAACTATAACTAGATTCCCAAGGAGGCAGTAATTACTAAGAACTATAGCTTTTCTTTTTCTGCTTCATAATTGAAACATTGCTGCTGACAACTGGTAGGAAAGAGAAACACATGATGTATAGGATAGATAGTATATATACACTCCAAAAACATAAAAGGTACAACTATAAAGTGAAAATATCCTCCATGAAAAGACCACACAACCATTTCCATTTCCTATAGCTCATGCCCTTGAAATACAGGGAATTTCTGATCAAAAGAAAAAATAGTAGCTAAGCCGTTTTTGAAATATTCCTATAAGGGAAGATATATACAAGCACATAATTTACCAACATCATGTAACAGGGCTCAGTAAGTCATTACAAAACCAGTGACAGAATGTCCTAATGTAAATAAAAATCTTTCTGTGACAATGTAGTCTCACTTACTACCACACTGGACATTCAGAGCAATGCTATGTGTAGAGGTAGAGTAATGGAAACAAGCACACTTATTCTTTATGGCAGTCCAGGAGGTCACTAGTGTGGCTATAAGAGGGAGAAAAGAAGTCTACCGATGTCCATTCTCAGCAAGGGCCGAGGATATTATGGGTACCACTACTGGAAACTAAACTGTAAGCTTCAGGATGAGAGGAACTATGTATGTCTCATTAGCCAATATATACACAGGGCCTTGACATTTGTTTACTATATAAAAGACTTTTGTCAGCCTCGTGTGGCCTCAGATTTTCAGACATAGCAAAATGAAGATCTAAGCTGTGGAATTTGAGAGGAGATCCCATATTCCAAAGGCCTTAGAAACTGAGTGTGGCATGGATGTTCTGGGTTCTATTTTAAGGAAGTGACAAACCAGTTTCCTTTGATGCTATCCTCTGTATCAGCCTATGCTGCTACTTCTTGCTTACTTAAACCTTGCCAATCCCCTAACAACACCTGTGGCATACATACCCATACCTCATAGACCAGACCTTTCTTTTTTTTTTTTTCAAGACTTTTAGCCATTTTAAGTTACTCAGTTTCAAGTTAAGAACAAATTTCAATCTTTTGGCTTTTCATGAAAGGCCATATTCAAAGTAAGTCTGGATGTGATTTAGGATAGTGGCTAGAAAAGGGAGTAGTTCACACAGATGAAAATTCAAATCAGTCTTAAGCAGTATTAATTCATCTATCAATTGCTGAGGATCTTCATATCACTGATTTAGACCAGCTGCTTGAAAACAGAGTAAAATACAAAAGCCTCGCCCTCATTGAGCTTACGATTTAACAGCCACAAAGTAAAGCAAGTGGTGAATTATGATATTTTAAATGGAGATCTGACATCCAGAATAGGCTTCTTGCCTATGATTGCAGTAGGTACACTTGAACTTACACTTGAATGGGACTTTGAAAGGCCAACTAGAATAAATCAAATGATGACAGGTTAGTCACTCCAAGTGAATGATGTAGTGTCTGCAAAGACAAGCTCTAGGTAGGATTAGCAAAAACAAAAAGAAATATTTTGCACAATTTTGCAAGAAGGTTTCAGCAGAAGTCTAGCACCCTGGATAGCTCCCCTGCCAAAGAGGTGACTGGAGACCCACCACACATAGAGCATACTGGATGGAACTGGGCTGGAGCACCTCCAAAACTTCAGAATTACCAATCTGTCCTATATTCAAATTAAAATTATTTGGCTTTTAAAATACCTCATTCATTCATGTCCTACAAAAACCTCTGGGGCTTTGTGTTTTATGTATCATCATCCAATGAACTCAGGTTCACTGCTCCTCAGAAATATCCTACGCTGCAATACCTTCCTTTTCTTACTAAAGAATTAGCAACGTAGTGTCTTTATCCCTTTATCCCTTCAGTGTTCCAAGCAGCACTTGGACCTGGGACACTCACAATTCCCTTAGGGATGCTTCACATTATACTGTTACTGTAATCAATTTAGACTATACCACTGTAGAGCCCTTTATCCTTTCAGAAGCTGCATGTGTTGATGAAGAAGCTATCTCCTCAATAACACCACATTTACCACTGGTGTTACAATGTAGAAAATACCTCTGAAAGTTAATTTTAGCAATAATGTCGCTATAAGTTGATATGCTTGTTAGGCACAAATTTCTAATGATTTTTAATGGTCCAACTTAGTGATATATATCTATATATAGATATAGATAGTGATCTATATTTTTAATATAGCTCCTTTAGGAGGTACATTCTAACTTTAACTCATTTATTAATGAGTATTTTTAGTGTTCCTGGGTCTTTGTGCATATGGATAGAATAATGAAAATCAAATTAACTATCCTTCACCTATCTTCCCAGTAGTTAACATCCTTTGAAAATTTAAGAATCCTGAAGGACAGACCCATCAGTTTTGTTACCCACAAAATATCCTGAAACTTTACCTAAAATAAATTACTCTTATCTACATTTCTAATATTGAATTTGAACTACTTTCTCCCTTTCCCTAATTTTCTCATCTGACAGTTTTGTACACTTTGTGTGCTTTTCCCCTTCCAAGTGTTCTTGAATATCCTGGAAAACACTATGTGTTAGAAAGCATCACTCACTAAACATATTTCATATACTCAGACCTAATGCTTTGGTAATTTGTAGATCTATGAATAAACCAAACCAACCAACCAACCAAACACAAAAATAGCTTCTAAAGGAAGAATTGCCTAAAATGTTAAAGCCTACATTTGCTTTGCTTCTGCCATATCTTTATTCATGCTTACTTGTTTGGTGTTATTTGTAAGCCTAATATAGATTTGTGATATATCGTTTGCTGCTATTGCCTAAAGCAAACAAAGCCATACATACGACAAAAACAATTCATTAACAGAATCACAGTATTTAACCATTTCCACACAAGAGTTAATTGCAGCGAATGAGTAGATAAGAAACATGACATGTCGGGACACCTGGGTGGCTCAGAGGTTGAACGTCTGCCTTTGGCTCAGGCTGTGATCCCAGGGACCTGAGATAGAGTCCTGCATCAGGCTCCCCACTGGGAGCCTGCTTCTCCCTCTGCCAGTGTCTCTGCCTCTCTCTCTGTGTCTCTCATGAATAAATAAATAAAATCTTTTAAAGAAGAAACGAAACATGACATGTTAGTCTGAATTTGGTTGATGGAGAAAGTGTATCACTAAGACTCCAAGGAGAGTTGAATAGAAGTAGTACACCTGGACTAACACTTCTTGAGCAGAGAGATACTGCTAGGTTTTATTAACGAATAAGGAAAATCAGAGAACGTATCACACCATCCGCAGTATGCTTCTTCTTCAGCTGTTCTATATTCCAAAGATATCATATTCAAATAAGTTTATGAAGAATGGAGAAGAGTCAGATCATATTGAAATTAACATCTGACTAGAAAAGGAAAAACAGAAACTCTAAAGAATGCATATGCACATTCTACACATCTTTGTATACACATATCAAACAAAACATGGAAGAATGTGTATTTCTTTTTTTATGGATCAAGCTATCCGGGAGCTTTAGGAACCCCAGGAGATGTATTCTTTTCGAAATAGACTGACTTACACATAAGCATTTACAAAATGTTTTTTTGTCAATGATGATGAATGAGGTAGCTCTATCACGTGACACAGCTCGGTAAAGATTACAAGTAGCAAAATAAGGTAGTCTGGTGATGATCAGAACTTGGTAATAGACTTGTACTATAAGCACTGGGAAGTGCTATAGAGACCCAGCTGTATATACTTCCAAGAAGTCCAACCAGCCTGAGTATCTGGGAGCATGGCAATATGCCATAAGTAGTTGGCATCATGGAGGTCCAAGAGTGAGTACTGGAAATGAAGCATATTTCTAAGAGCTGGTGATAATTAAAGACCCAGAAAAGCATATTTTGGGGATAGTCTGTTAGCACATAAAAGGACTCAGGAAATGAAGTGTTTTTAGACACAGGATCCTTATCTATAAAGAAATAAAGCAGGCTCTAGCAAAAAAAAAAAAAAAAAAAAAGTCCTTGTTCAAATGTTAGGTGAAATGGTGACAAGTGGGCAATTATCAAGATGCACAGAAAAATATTAGGTGAGAACTCAGTTTCAGTTACAAGAAAGAAACATTACTATAAATATTATATTAGAGCGCTACATCAAGGGTGGTTAATGCTAAATTCCAAAGGGTTGAGTGAGAAATTAGTCAATCTTCCTCCTACATAGGATAAGTCTTGAATAAAGGGCATGAATGAAGTGCCAGTTAATGATTAAATTATTCCAGTGACAGAAAGTTTTGTCAAAAGCTACAAAATAGACTGTAAGTAAAAAACCCAGTTAAACTACTGATTTTTTTCATCTTGTTGGTGGGCATCTATATTTATTCATGTTATTGTCTGATTTCTGTAAGTTTGTACAGTCAGAATAGTAAGAAACTTTCAGAATAACTAAATTCAACTCTTTAATTGTCCACTGACTTCTACAGAATCAGCCTTTAAATATTTCCTTTGCTACAAACATTTGATAATTGATTAAACTCACAACTAAATAATATGAAGATTAAAAGGCAAAAGAAATTGAGTTGCTACTACCATGTAATCATATTTCCTCATCTGAGCAAAGTACCCAAAGCTGTGTCAACCTTTTCAAAAGATAAGCTGTTATCTCCAAATATAGAGGATATCTAATGTTTGGACATTCTCTGTATAAAGGCACTCAGTCTTCACATTATACTTGTTTATATCTTAAATTTTTATTAATTGGGATTTTCTGACCAGATAGGGGTGGTCCCTATAAGAGAATAAGGGTTCATAATAATGGTATTGAAAAGTACAATAAGAAGAAGGGAGTTTCAGCCTTGTAAGAGCTCCATCACTGGTTCAATCACCCAAAAAGCAACAATGGCATCACTGAAGACGGTAGCAACAGCATAGGCAATGCACAGATAGTACTGAGCCCCGAGTTAAATCAGGAATAATGAGGAGATACACTCCTTCACATTCTCTATCTACTGGTTTCATCATTTCTGCATCAATGTAATTTAAAAAAATTGGTTTAGATAGTTTGGCAGACCATAGAACATAACCACAGCTTCCTCAACTCTAAAACATGTAAAAACAACTTTATAATGTTAGAAGAAATACATGACATAATACATATAGAGTGCCTATCATGTAAGACACATTAGAGCCATTGTTGTTGTTAATGAAATCTATCTCATCATTTGCAAAATAGAAAAAAAAGTAGCATCTGTATTTACATATATCCTAGGACTCCCTGTGTTTTAAAATTTTCTTAGTATCTTTCTTTGGAAAAACATAAAACATTTTTAGGATGATGGCATACAGTTTACTCAACTAATATTTACTGGGCACCTATTGTACATTAATCCCTGATGATATAATATTGGACCCATCACATAAATACACATAAAATTAAATTAACATTTCAGTAAGTACAAGAAGGTAGGGGAATACAGAACTAAAACAATATATAAGGGGCCAATTGATGTAGCAAAGGAGGCCAAGAAACATTTCCTTAGGGAAGGGATGACTGAGCCCATAACTGAAATAGAGAAATGGGATGACAGAAAGAGAGAGGCAGGAAGGGAGGGAGAGAGAAGAAAAGGGGATACTAAAAGAGTTACAGGATATAAACACATTATCTTGAATCCTGAAAGATGTAGGGATGTGGTCTAAAATTTATTTTAGCTCTAAGACTTTGAGAACATTCCACACATGTGATGCTATTGTTGTGCAGCTGTCATCTTACAGAAAAAAATGATTATTACATTCCCAGTCCAAAAATATCACAGAAGAGTCAACAACACTATGGGACGCCTTGGTGGCTCAGCGGTTGAGTGTCTGCCTTTGACTCAGGGCATGATCCTGGAGTTCTGGGGTCGAGTCCCACATCGGGCTCCCTGCATGGAGCCTGCTTCTCCCTCTGCCTATGTCTCTGCCTCTCTCTCTGTGTCTCTTGTGAATAAAAAAAATCTTAAAAAAAAAAAAAAGAGTCAACAAGACTAAACAGAAAATGGTCAAGCTTCGTACATTGTGCATATTTTTATGACTACCAATAAGGCCTAGCCTGGGGTCTTTAGGATCCAGTTAAATTCTACACTTTTTAAATTGCTTCCCAATCAACAGCAAATATATGTATGGGAGTTAGAAACTCATTTAATTATTTTCTTAAATACACTCATACATACATACATACGGTTAAGATGAAAATCTTCTGAGGTGGAGAGTATAATACTTTCCAGATCTAAATAGTTAAACTGTAGTTATCTCTAACAACTGAAGAAAGTATTAGCTCCAAACAGGTGAGAGATACAGCCTTCAAGTTTCACTATAAAACACTCTAGGTCAGTAGTTCTCAAACTTGAGAGTGCAAAAGGGTCACATAGAGGACCCCAACCTGGAGTTCCTTATTCAGTCTGTGGTAGGATTAGCATTTTAAGTAGTTCACAGATGTTGCTGTTCAGAGAACCACATTTTGAGACCTACTGGTCTGAGTTAAGAATATGCCATGAACACGAGAAAAAAAAAAAAAAAAAGAATATGCCATGAGATGAGGATATGGAGAAAGGGGAACCCTCTTACACTGTCGGTGGGAATGCAAACCAGTGCGGCCACTCTGGAAAACAGTGTGGAGTTCCTCAAGAATTTAAAAATAGAGCTGCCCTATGACCCAGCAATTGCACCACTAGGTATTTATCCATAGGAAACAAAAAATAGTCATCCAATGGGGTACCTGCACCCCAATGTTTATAGCTGCAATGTCCACAACAGCCAAAATATGGAAAGAGCCAGATGTCCATCAACAGATAAATGGATAAAGAAGATGTTTTATATATACACAACAGAATATTACTCAGCCGTTAAGAATGAAATCTTGCCATTTGCAATGACATGGGTGGAAATAGAGGGTATTATGCTAAGGAAAAGAAGTCAGAGAAAGACAAATACAAATCATGCAAATATGATTTTACTTATACGTGTAATTTAAGAAAACAGATGACCATAGGAACAGAAATGAAAAATAAGAAAAACAGGGAGGCAAACCATAAGAGACTCTTAACTATAGGAAACAAATTGAGGGTTGCTGGAAGGGAGGTGGATGGCGGCATGGAGTAATTGGGTGATGGGCATTAGGGAGGGTTACTTGATGTAATGAGCACTGTTATATGCAACTGATCAATCACTAAATTTACTACCCCTGAAACTAATAATATGTTAACTAAATTGAATTTAAATAACTTTTTAAATCTAACTTATACTAATATGCTGAATTAAAAAAAATAAAAAAATTCATGCTCCATACTGATCTGAGAAGGAAAGCTTTCCTTCAGAGAAGAATGCCAGCTAGTAAATGTAAAAAAAGAATTATAAAATCACTGCTTTCCAACTCTGAATGTTCTATTTCAGGTCAGAATCAATAGATCCCAAAACTATTCAGTGAAAAGTTTTGGGAAATGAGATATGCACATAATTTTTAAAAAAATAACTATTATACATTGTGCACTTACTATAATGAGCACTGGGAGTTATAAGTGCTGTACCACTATATTGTACACCTGAAACTAATATTACACTGTATGTTAACTAAGAGGAATTTAAATAAAACCTTAAAAAAAAGAATTTGCCATAAGTTATTAACAAAATGCTTCCTTATAAATGGACTTTAAATTTGATATTGATATCAGAACATAGTTACAGTGTTCAAAAATTTTTATCAGTTTAAGTAAAATTTTAAGAAAGTGTTTAATGCACTGTAAATATGCAAAACCAAAAATAATATTTTAAGCTAATCTAGGGTAGAGGGCTAGGCATTTGGTCAAACTGTGTCTGTCAATGATCAAAGCCAAAATCTTTCTTAAAAAATTTAGTATCAGGGATCCCTGGGTGGCGCAGCGGTTTGGCGCCTGCCTTTGGCCCAGGGCGCGATCCTGGAGACCCAGGATCGAATCCCACATCGGGCTCCCGGTGCATGGAGCCTGCTTCTCCCTCTGCCTGTGTCTCTGCCTCTCTCTCTCTCTCTCTCTCTCTCTGTGACTATCATAAATAAAAAATTAAAAAAAAAAAAATTTAGTATCATACCACAGACACTAGTAAACACTCAACCACAATCAACTTTCTTTCCTTCTTTCCTCCCTCCCTTTTTGGCCATTTTATTTAGACCACATGAAAACAGCTTAAAACGCAATACAGTCCTTTAAAAATAAGAACTGGTAACGGTATCTCAGTAGTGTATCAACTGCAGTTTAGATTGGTCAGCTTTATATTTTTATATTATATTTAGTTTAAGCTACATATCGAAGAATGGCTCATTAGAGTGTTTTGTATCAATTTCCCCATCTTTTCTAACGGCTTCCCTCACTCAGACTTCATGTTTTATTGTTAACTGACACTCTTGCAAAGTGAAGATAATATTTCTGATAGAAGTGTATGTCCTCAATATAAAGCAAACAGATTTTGTCACTATCCAATAGGGAAATAATGCAGAAGCTGTCAGTCATACAGGAGTGATTACATTATCAAAGTGATACACCTGTGACATATAGTCTAAAACCAAACTCAAAAGAGACCAATTAACAGATAGCCAGGTTTGTACTGTTATTATGTTGGAAATCATCCCATTCCTACATGAATATGAAACTGGTGATTTAATAGGCTTTTTGCTTTTGTAATAATTCTTATCTATTCACTGTCAACAAATATATATATAAAAATATTTTAATCCACCTAATCTGAAAGTAATTCTATTCGTTATCTATTGAAAGTCATATCTAATATTTGTACTACTTCTTTACTGTCACTATAACATACTTCTAGGATGTCACACTGAAAAGACAGGCTCAAAGACATTCAGATGTTTCCTCTTGTGTTCTTAAAATGAAGAAGTTCATTTTAAACAGTTTTATGTTTGTACAAAAACATATATATATATATATATATATATATATATATATACAAAGAAAAAAAAACTGAGATCAGAATGCTTAGAGACAGCACATGCTCCTATTGTTAACACCATCTATTTCCCAAAAGATAGTAAAAAAAAAAAAAATCTTTAAAATTGCTACATTTTAAAAAATAAAAACATAAAATTGCTACATTTCTAAGTTATTTCTCATGAACCCTGCATCCTAGCTCCATATTCATGAAAAATAATGCAGTGCATTCTAATAACTTTAAAATAAAAATATTACATAAAATGTTATTTAATGGATTATACATTTTATACACAGAATAAAATATTAAGCATTCAATGAGTGCTGGCTATTAATATAGATAGATATTCTCTTACATATCTCTTTCTTTTTTCCTTTAGAACAAATCTAAGGAGTGTTGCTTTAGGATGTTACCTCAAACCCCTCACTATAAACAGGTTATATCTGCCATCTTGTTACCAAGTTTAACACTTTTGTGTGATGTGGTATTTTAAATATTTAGAGTAAATATTCTCTACAAATACATGTCGAGCATTTTGTTCACTAAAAGGTAATATGAAATCAAAGGTTTGACTTCTTAGGCACAGAAACTCAATTTCAAAAATAGAGTGTACAAAATGTTGTGCATTAAAAACCAACTCAAAAGAAAAAAAAAAAACAACTTAACCTGCCCTTTACACAAGTTCAACTGCTTTGCAATATCTAAATCTATTTCAAACAAACTTATTTCCCCTTATATCTTTCATTATTTTCTATAATTCCAGGAGACTTGCATCTTATACCTCATATTTTCATCCACAAGTGATTAATCCTATTTATTCTTCAAGATCAAGACCAAGCAAGTCTTATCTACCCCTGAAGCCTTTCAGACAAAAATCAGAATGAAATGTTATTGTTATGCTCTGAATTCCTACATTCCTTGTTAGGCATGCAATCTCTTATTGTGACGGGTTGTTAACCCTGTTCCACCACCGTGCATCAGATTCATCCCAACTGGAGGGAAAGCTCCTGAAGAGCAGGAGCAAGGAAGTCTTATGCCTACCTAGATAGTAGATGCACATGACAGGCCCTTTATTATGACTACTATGTCAAGTAATAAAATGCAATAAACAGTTGCGTAACTATAGAATATAGTAAGTTTTTCATTTTCTACTTTGTGAGTCTGATGTAAATTAATATACCAAAGTATAAATGATACATTTTAAATAAACAGTTACCGACTCTCTGACACTGTCAAAAAACAAAATATTCTTAGATGCAACTTCTTAATGACTGCAGTCATACAACTCATCAAGTACATTTTTAAACTGCCCATTATACCTACATTCCAATGATTCAGGAAAGTTAAGGTAGCAAACTTCAGAAAGGAGCTCTCAGTCTAAGTCCTAACGTAAAATATAAAACTGCATGTGATCCAATGTTGAAAGTGTATCTTATTTATTTTATTTTCTTAAGCAATCTCTACACCCAACATGGGGCTGGAACTCACAATCCTGATATAAAAAGTCACACGCTACTGACTGACACAGATGGCACTGGGGAAAATGGATTTTAAACCAGTATGAACCTAACTAAAATCAAAATAACAAATCCTTAACTCTACTGGTCTTCAAAACGAACAAGACTGTTAAGGAAAGCTACTTTCACACTGAAAACACCAACTACCAACAGTTGGCATGTTATAGTCAAAATACAGAGCTTCTTAGTTAACATCAAATGAAGACCGACAATAGGTTGACCACTTCACTTCTCTTTCTTCTTCGTGAAATTAATGAAGGGACAGTTGGAATTTCAATGTTTTAGCAATGCTGTGCTTGGCAGGCGCTTAGAGACATTCCAATTTAAAATAATAAAGATAATGCCCTATTCTCTCAGTGGTAACCCATACCTAGGTTCTATAAAAGCACAGGTTACTACTTCTAGGAACAAACATAAATTTGCTACAGGTAGACACTGTCCCAAGTCATCCCTAAGCTTCAAGTTACCTCTTTGGAATTTGTACCTGTTATAAAGCAAATAGAAAAAGAAACCGAAAGAAATTGTGTTGCAGCCTAGATTAAATAGTATTTCAGCTCTTTTCTTCACCGTTCTTAATCAGTACTAATCATGTACACTCACCTAGATGTCCGCTTCTCTTTCCTCTTCAAGGCTTTTACTAAAACCAGCTTTACAGTAAAATGTGTGGGTATTATTTTCAATAGCCTTCCTTGGGGTTAGGGATATGTGTTCCATTTCAGTGGGAAGGTATTCAACTGTAAGGATATGAAGAATGAAGGCTGTTGAAACCAAGTAGGTACTTTGTGTCTTGTGGGTCCTATTGATGGCCTTAAGAGGGAAGAGAAGTGGAGACCAAACACATAAACACATTAAAGGCAAGATCCGTGCCTCCTAAGAAACATTTTTTTTTTCTACCTGTAAAAAGACAAGTGGTTCCTGACTTCGTTGCCTGTTCCAGGTCCCAGGGGGCGGGGGCCGGCGTGGGGGGGGGGGTGCAGAATTGCTTCTAATTCTGAGAAAGATGAGGCGAGATGGAAGAGAGGAAGAGAGAAACGAAAGAGGGAGGACGAAAAGGAGAGAAGCTCGGTAATACACTGAAGGAAACCCCGAGAAATTTCACAACTCTTTGCCATAAATAGCCTTTCTTCTCACTCTGGATGCCTCCTCCTTTACATCAGCAAGCTCAGCCTCCACGCGCAGAGAAGCACCATTCACAAATCCCTCCGTCGCCCCCTCGCGCAACCCTGCCCCTCGATGGCACCGCCTGTACGGTCCCTGGGACACTGGCCCAAGGGTTTCAGCTCAAGGCTGATCACCTTGCCAGGTGCGCCAAAGCACTGATTAGCCATGAGCGCCCACACACGACTGAGCGTGCACACACACACACACACACACACACACCCCTCCCTGGAGCCCCTGACGCGCCACCACAAAGCGATTTGTCCACACTAAGTCGCTGCTGCTCCTGCCGCCGCTGGGGAGGGTCTCGCCTCCGATCCAGGAAGGGGGCGCCCGAGGAGAAGCAGGCGGAGGCGAGAGGCGGTCCCGGCTCGGGCACTGCGGCTCCGCCGGGCGCCCCGGGCTCCCCGCCCCCTCCCTCCGCCCCCCTCCGTGGCGTCGCCCGCGGCCCCGGGCGCCAGCGCGGGCCGGGCGGTCCCTACCTGCGGGACGCGGGCGGCGACGGAGCGGAGCGGCCCGGAACCTGCGCCAACTCTTGCATCGCGCTGGAGCGGCGGCCGCGGCCACCCGGAGCCGAGCGCCCCGGCGCGCGGAGGAAGAGGCCACGCAGCGCGCGGGGAGTCCGGGCCGGCGGCGAGCGCCCCCCCCCCCCCCCGCCTGCCTGCAAGGCCGGGTCTCCGCGCCGCGCCAGCCGGGCCCGCCGCCCGCGCCCCGGGCCTGGGCGGGGGCTGCTCCGGGGCGGCCCGGGCGCGGCGCGGTCACCTGCCGGGCAGTCGCCCCGCGTCCGCCCGGGTCTGGCGCCAGCGCGGCGGCGGCGGCGGCGGCGGCGGCGGCGGCGGCGACGCAACGCGCGAACCCCGGGGCGCGGCTGGGGGCTCGGGGGCACCGGGGGCACCGGGGGCACCGGGGGCGTCACTACCTTGAAGGGCTCCGCGCCGCTTGTTAAGGCTTCTCCCGGGCACTCAGAAATGTATGTCTTCGGGGCTCGGGGGTGTCTTTCCCGGTCCCCTCCTCTGCCCTCCCTCCCCGTCTCGGCCGTTGGGCTCCTTCTCCACTCCCGGTTGCAGAGCCGAGCTGCGTTTTTTAATGATCCTCCTCCTGCTGCAGCCCGCGGCCGCAGCGCCGCTCTGCCCGAGCCACCGCTTCCCAGGCAGTCATGTTGAGACACACGGATTGGCAGTCGGTCGGCGACTGTTTGTGGTGAGAGAGAGCGGAGCGGAGCAGAGCGGAGGAGGGCAGGGGAGGGACGTGGGGAGGCGCTTCCAAGTGTGTGAGTGCGCGGAGTGTGACTGCGCGGGGAGCGCCGAGGCCCGGGCAGCGGCCGCGCTCCCCGACTGCGGCGGGGGCGGCGGCGAGCTCGGCCTTTATAGGGAGGGGGGCGGGCTACGCGCGGGGCGGGGCGGGGCGGGGCGGGGCGGGGGAGGGGGAGGGGGGCTTCGAGGGCGGCGCCCAGGCCCCGCGGCCGCCGCTCGCCGCGCGCACACCCCGGCTGGCCCGGGGCTGTTTCCGTGCTAGGGGAAGCCGTTTCGGACCGCGCGGACCTGGCTTGCCCCTTAGCCCAGCCCTGTGCGTGTGTGCAGTCCAAGTGCTTCGAGGGTCCAAAACACAGGAAGGGGAGTCCAAAGCAATGCGAAGGGACCTCAAGGATGCTGAAAATGCAGCGTCTTTTTCTCTCCAAACCACCAGTGTCACCTTCTTTCTCTTCCACCTCTCATCGTGAGGTTCTTTCACCCTTTCTCCTTCTCACCCAACCTAGTCATGCATGGACGGGTCTCCTCCCTCCATGTATTGGAGCATGGAGCATCCTTGCTCCATGGCAGCAAGGGAAGAAGGCTGCCTTCTAAGCAAGTCACGCTTCCCAGGAGCCATCGGCGGCAGTGGGTTCTTCCGTAGGATAATGGGAGCCTTAGAACTGTGACCTGGAGTGGAACTTCTGCTCCTACACCTGAATTCCTCGACCACATGGTGATTACAAACAGAACCAGCTACCATTTTGATATCATCTGACTGATGGCCCCTGGAGAAAATTTTCCAACTTAGAGATGGGGAAGACTTCAGGTGCATGGTGCTGTTGCTTCCCTGATTTATTTATCCTGATTCTCTCTGCCATTGTATTTCCTTTCAGGTTTGCACTGGGTCCTGAAGTCTTTCCCATCCATCCTCTTCTTTATCTCCACTCTAATATATTTAGGTCTATCAGGCAGATGGAGTGTATGTAACTGTGTGGTGTGTGTGTGGTGTGTGTAGGAAACATTTTTTAACCCATTCTGGTGCAATCCAGGATCATTTTTGTTTGTTTGTTTGTTTGTTTGTTTGTTTATTCATGAGAGACACAGAGAGGCAGAGACATAGGCAGAGAAGCAGGCTACATGCAGGGAGCCCAATGTGGGACTTGATCCCAGGACTCCAGGATCAGACCCTGGGCTGAAGGCAGGTGTTCAACCGCTGAGCCACCCAGGTGTCCCATCTAGGGCCATTTCTATATAGATAATTCATCTCCAGTGTTGTTTGTACACCTGACATCATCTCTCTAGCTAGCCTGCTGCCCACTTTGTGATCTAATGGACTACTATGTTGAGAAACAGTTTCTAGGAATCTAACTGGCCACAATCTTACTGCTGAAATATGAATAGATTGGCTGTAAAAGCAAGGTGTATTTTTTTAGTGAGGATTAGAGGTTGATGTGTATTTTGGCATGGATACAATTCTGATTTGGAGTACCAGTTATGGAAAATTCTTTTTTTTCTTAAATGCAACTAAAGAAAGTTAAAAAATATTTCAGAGGCTAGAGGGGTGGTGGAAAGGTTGACAACTCAGTCTCTCCTTATTAGTAGTTCATGGCCATTACTATATCCCCAGGTTTGTTGTCAAATGTTTGCCCATTACGTATTTTCCATTTTACCATTTTCACCCTGATTTTCCTTTCCCCTAGTCCCTTCATGCCTCATACAAAGAGTTTAGAGACTGTCAAAGTCCATTAAAAGTGGCTTAAACATGTAATCAAGAAAAGGCAGCAAGGTTGGGACAAGTGGACCAGTACATCAATAACATATAAATACAGTACATTTTATCCTTTGATCAAGCATTGAAAAAATAGATGTATTTAACAAAGGATGTTGGGATTTAATGTATTCATGCCCTGTGAAAAAAGCTATTAAAATTTCTTCAGGGGGATCCCTGGGTGGCGCAGCGGTTTAGCGCCTCCCTTTGGCCCAGGGCGCGATCCTGAGGACCCGGGGTTCAAATCCCACGTCGGGCTCCCAGTGCATGGAGCCTGCTTCTCCCTCTGCCTATGTCTCTGCCTCTCTCTCTCTCTCTCTCTCTCTCTCTCTGTGACTATCATAAATAAATAAAAGGAAAAAAAGATATTAAAAAAATAAAATAAAATAAAATTTCTTCAATTTTACAGACCAGGAAAGTCAGCTTGGGGAGGGTAGGTAGGTCACATGCTGGTTAATTCATGCAATGGAGCTCAACCTACTCTACTGTCCATACCAACTTCCATTCAGAACGCCTGGTTTAGTTGAAAGTCTTTATGGTTTCTTTAGATAATTATGAAATAAGCTGATCAACAATCCTGTAGCATTTTCCTTCTATCTCCTGCCTACTTTTCCCAGCGCAAGAAGGGATTACAAAATATTTATTTTTTAGAATTAGTCAAAGATTTAAAAATCTTAAATACTTAGACTTATAGATGAAAAATGCTAGGACACTTTTTTTTCCAAAGTCCTTACTAAAGGAATCCCACTATCACTGCAAATGAAAATTCTGTAGAAGAGACATTCCTGATCTGAAAATTTGCACTTAGCCAGAAAATATGTGGATTTTATAAAAGCTGCAAATAGACATTAAAAAAGAAGAAGTAGTGTCCCCCTTTAAGAACAACACTCAATCATATTAGGCAAGTTTTTGGTGCTTTTGGTCCCAGGTCTCTATTTAATTGTCATAAATAATGATAATTTAATAATGACCCTATAGTGCATACTTCAAAATTATACATTAGACCAGATATTTCAAGGGCATTTTTGGTAACCACAACTGATTGTAATTTTCACACTCTCAATTGCATTCATAATTAGTGAGAACCATGACAATCTGTCAATTGCTTTTACTCATTAAGGTATTAAATAATCCAACATTTCTCACTTAATTTTCTAACAATTTTACTTCCAATATAAAGTCTAGAATTCATATACACCACATTAAAAAGATATGAAAATATATAAACTAAAACACTACTGAAAAGTCTATTCATTTTAACTATTTTGTATTTTTTGTTGAAAAAAATCTGTACAAGAAACTGCATTTATAAAATCTAATGAACATTTCAGAAGTAAATGAATTATTCTCTTTTAAGACGATTTAATGTTTCAAGTAGAATTTCCCACTTTGCTACACTTTGAATGATACAATTTTTGTTTTGATAGGAAAACAGAAAGTTAATGACTCTTTCCAATTTGTTCATTTTCATCTCTTATGCTTGCTGCTATTTGGTTCCCAAGTGCATTTTAACTGGCAAGTTCAATGAAGATTTGGCATTGCACCATTTGATGAAAGCAGAAAAATTAGGTTGCCAATTACATATGTGCCCCTTATGTGCACTGAATTCCCAATGAATGATGAGCCAAATTAGAAATTCTTCAGTAGTGGTACCTAAAAAGTAAAATTAGTGTGTCTAGGGAAGGTAAGGAGATAATTTTTATTTAAAAAAAAAAAGATTTTATTTATTTATTCATAAGAGACACAAAGAGAAAAGCAAAGACATAGAGAGAGAGAAGTAGGCTCCCCAGGAGAGCCCAATGCAGGACTCTATCCCAGTACGGGGATCACAACCTGAGCCAAAGGCAGACACCCAACCACTGAACCACCCAGGCCTCTCAGGAGATAACGTGTCTTAACAATGCTATTAATATAATGAAATGTATAAGATGTTTTAGAAAGTGAATTAACTTTAAAATATTTGCAAACAGGGCAGCCCTGGTGGCGTAGCGGTTTAGCGCCGCCTGCAGCCCAGGGCGTGATCCTGGAGACCCCGGATCGAGTCCCACGTCGGGCTCTCTGTATGATGCCTGCTTCTCCCTTTGCCTGTGTCTCTGCCTCTCTCTCTCTCTCTCTGTCTCTATGAATAAATACATGAAATCTTTAAAAAATATATTTGCAAACAATATAGAGGAACTATAAGAAAATAAATTAGGTATGCAGATGATGTGAAGGAATATTTGCTATCGGAAAGATGGTGATGACGCTTGAAAACACCAAGATCGCTGATGCACCGGCATCTTTGAGAGGCCCTAACGGCAGCTCCGCGAGGAGGTTGAGCCTCACTAATCCGTGTTGCCCTCCTCTCCTCAGGACAGGACATCCAGCCCAAGAGGGACCTCACCTGCTTTGTCAAGTGGCCGCGCTACCTCCAGCTGCAGTGGCAGAGGGCCATTGTGTATAAAGGTCTCAAAGTGCCTCCTGCCAGTTCACCCAGGCCTTGGACCGCCAAACGGCTCTGCAACTGCTCAAGCTGGCCCATACGTACAGACCAGAGACAAAGCAAGAGAAGAAGCAGAGGCTGTTGGCCTGGGCTGAGAAGAAAGCTGCGGGCAAAGGGGATGTCCCCATTAAGAGGCCACCTGTCCTTCGAGCTGGGGTTAACACTGTCACCACCTTGGTGGAAAACAAGAAGGCTCAGCTGGTAGTGATAGCCCATGATGTGGATCCCATTGAGCTGGTTGTCTGCCTGCCTGCCCTGTGCTGTAAGACAGGGGTTCCCTACTGCATTATCAAAGGGAAGGCCAGGCTGGGGCGTCTGGTCAACAGGAAGACCTGCACCACTGTCGCCTTCACACAGGTTAACTCAGAAGACAAGGGAGCTCTGGCTAAGCTGGTAGAAGCAATCAGGACCAATTACAATGACAGATATGATGAGATCAGTCGCCACTGGGGAGGCAACGTCCTGGGTCTGAAGTCAATGGCTCGCATCGCCAAGCTGGAAAAAGCAAAGGCTAAAGAACTGGCCACCAAGCTGGGCTAAGTGGACGCTGTTGAATTTTCTGTACATAAAAGTAATAAAAGGTTCTCTTTCAAAAAAAAAAAAAAGAAAGAAAGAAAAGAAAGTTAGGTAAAGGCCACTTTTCCTCATAGACAAAGCCTAATAGAGTAAAAGAAAAATTTTTTTAAGATTGTATTTATTTATTCATGTATTTATTCATGTATTTATTTATTCATTCACAGAGAGAGAGAGAGAGAGGCAGAGACACAGGCAGAGGAAGAAGCAGGCTCCATGCTGGAAGCCCAATGTGGGACTGGATCCCGGATCCCGGGACAAAGGCAGACGCTCAACCGCTGAGCCACCCAGGCATCTGGATAAAAGAAATTTTTTAAAAATTAATTGTAAATTCGTTATTAACATTATGAATTTCTTTCATATTACTAAAAGGTAAATTATCCTTTTGTGACACTGCTATAACATGGAAGTGGCATTATGAGTACCATAGAGCAAGAAGACTTTAATGGAGATTGAGGCTGAAACCTGCATTTGGTTCAAGATCAAACGCTGATGAGAAAGTGTAAGAGAGAAGACAGAAGGATTGACAAAGCACAGGGAAAACTCGATTTTAATATGGCATTAATTGGGGCAGCCTCCAGGTAGAGCAGGGTAGAAAGGTATGTCGCTAGAATTATCTTTCAGAAATTGGTAATGGTGCGACACATACCTGGTAAATTGTCTTTTTGTGTGTGTGTGGCGGAAATACAGCCTGATAGCAGAAGAGTGGGTTCTGTTCATGTTCATGCTCTGTGAAGAACACTAAAAGGCCAGCCAGGTCAACTGACCAGGATTTCAGAAGAGAATCCTTGGCAAAAGCTAAGTCCAAATGACTGTGTCTTAATACTCACTGCAATGAGCTTTTTGATCTAGGAACTATGCAGACACCAAGGACCCAACCCACAGACAAATGTCATAGCAAGACTTCAGGTGAATGTATGCCAGTGTCCTTGTAATATGGGCTACCATGTCCCAGGTTTACAATTTTAAACCCATTTAATGGTCTGAGAGATGGTAAGCAGGGGTGTAGAGAAGCATCACTTGCCCAGCAGCTGAGGTAATCCTGAGTTTCCAGGAAACTATCCAGTTTAGAAAGCTGAAAAATTTTGAAGTTGGGGCAGCCCCGGTGGCTCAGCGGTTCAGCGCCACCTTCAGCCGGGGGTGTGTTCGTAGAGACCTGGGATCAAGTCCCACGTCAGGCTCCCTGCATGGAGCCTGCTTCTCCCTCTGCCTGTGTCTCTGCCTCTCTCTCTCTCTCTCTCTCTCTCTCTGTCTCTCATAAATAAATAAAATCTTTTTTAAAAATTGCAGTTGCAGGAGGAAAGAACTGATATCAACATTAATGTTCTCTGAATTCATGCCTCTATTTTCTAAGGGAAGTAAACTGTATTAAAAATAATGTTTATCAACATAAAACCAAGGGTATTTTTATAAGAAAATTTACCAGTAGAAACTTTTCCTTTCATATAATTTCCTTCTTTTTATTTTTATATCCAGATGTGATTAATGAGGTCTTTCGGAAAACAACCTCAGGATCTCTCACCTTCACATGAGGTAATTTTCACATTCAAATACTTTTTTTTTTTTCTGATTGCAATATTACAAAAAAATATTTAACTCAATTAATTGGTTCATTTGTTGATGTCTCTATGGGTTACATCTATCAAAGTGATTTTTTTCTTGAACTTTGGAATTGTTTTGTTATGATTATCCCCAGGCATCTATGTGTTTGTTGGGATTTCATTAAAAGAAATAGAACCTGATACATTTTTTAGAAAAATAATCAGTTAAATCATCTCTTAAAATCGTGTGTTGATAAAAAGCTGAATCTATAACAATAAACCTATAAGTCCTATAAATAGATCTAATAGTAATAATAGAAGAACCGAAACAAAGCTGTGATAGTACTATGTACTACTTAGGTATGTAGTAAAAATAGGCAATGCAAATAAAATAATCTAAACCATATTAAACCAGTACTTAAGCAGGTTGGAAACTGGTCTTACCATCTGTCAGTTTCTACACTGGCAGTTTCACAAATGAGATCTCTTTTTAACAAAACATCACAGCAGGAGATACAGACATGTGAATTGTAATTAAAATGTGAAAAATGCATTTCCTAGTTTTTGTCATTTGTATAAAGCTACTCTTATATTGTGGAGTTCTAGACATATGAAATTATGCAAAAATGAAAGTCATTTTTATTTTGCCAAATCTATACATTGTTTGACTAAAAATTTTTACTTCAGTAATGACTGCACATGCTACCATGAATTAAAGTGTTTTTCCCTTATGTCTGGTACACTCAATAATGAGATTCAATTATTTTTAATCATCAAAATGTAGAATATGAAGAGAAATAATTTGTATTTTTAATGCAGTCTAGATCTGCTAAGGACTAATTTTATTATTGTAATATTTAACTTGCCATTATATTATGTGAATAAATGAATTTTATTCACTTTCTGGAAAAAATAAACCTAAATAAGATTAATTTTCAGTTCCCATGTTCAACATCTTGGATGTTATCTAGAAATTTAAGTTAATGTCAAAGATAGCAAGTATTCTTGACCTTTATCATTACGGAACTTATGTGCATGTATATTATATAACCAAACCCATTTGCATTCTAAACCTACTACTGGGGTGTAATAATGCTTTATTTTGCACTCTCTTCACTTCCAACTTTTCCTCCAAATGTTAACATTTTAACCAACAAGTTGGGTATTGAGGTAGGAATGAGTTATTAAATCACCACGTAGTTGTTTCAAGTATAGCTGTCACAAAATATCCTATCCCATGTGTGCTTCTTACAATGAGATGTTGAAACCATTCTGACTGAGAGGTAAGGATTATGTCCCTTCTTAAACCTGAGCAGACTTTTGTGACTGCCTCCACCAATAGAATATGGTGAAAATAATGTTATGTAATTTCCTAGGTTAAGTCATAAAATCAATCACTTGTCAGTTACTTTTTGCTTGTTCTCTTGGGACAATTGCTCTTGGAACCTAGTCGCTTGCTATAGAAACTATGTAGGGGACCACATAGAGATGAATTGATGCCTTCACCCCTCAGCACCATCAGACAGACTCCACATACTCCACATGTACCCAGTACCAATTTGCAAGCCACATAAGTGAGCCATCTTGGAAGTAGACCTTCCAGCTCCAAATCTAACCACTCCAGCCAACCATGGAGAGCAAAGACAAGCTGAGATGTAATAATTTTTTCACTGCTGCATAATGAATCTGCCACAAACATAGTGGCTTAAAATAAAAGTCAATTTATTAGATCACAGTTCTGTGGATCAGATTCTTAAAAGATGTGGCTAGTTCTCTGTTCGATATCACAAGCCTGATATCAAGGTGTGAGCCAGACTGAGTTCTCATCTGAAGGCTCTGGGGTACAAATGAGCTTCCAAACTCTTTCTAGTTTTTGGCAAAATTCAGATCATAGAGTTTAGTTCAAAGGTCTCTGTTTCCTCGACACATGGCTGCTTCCTTCTTCAAGCCAGTAACAGTAGCTTTGAATCTTTCTCATGCTTCAATCTTCAAGTTTTTCTTCCTCCCCCAACCAGAGAAAACTCTGCCAGTAGACATAAGCCAATGGTCAGCTTATGACTGACTTACTCCTCATTATATCCCCAATGCTCAGCTGAAGCAAAATAATGTGTGCTCAAGGAATTTTGGTGCCTTCTGAATGCTTATGACATCCAAGTTTCCATCTCCAGCCCTGAACTACTAATTCATTTCTACCTACCTCCTTAGCATTCCTACCTCTATATAGAAGCCTTCTGGATTCTTCTCAACACCTGTTGAGGTGGTCTTCCCTATCTCAATATCTGCTCTATTCTTCTGGTTGTTTGTGTTAAAGACCTTTGGGTCATTCTTAGTTTCTCTTTTTCCTTTATAATGCACAGCTAATGTGTCAGCAAATCCTGTTGGCAGTATCTTCACATTATACAGAGTATTCAATCACTTCTCTAAACTTCCACTGCTATGACCTAGTTTAAGCCACCATCATCTTTCACCTGGGTTATTGTGATAGCATTCTAACTGATCTCTACATACACCTCTGTCCCTCACAGTAATATTTTCAACACAGTAGGCAGCATTATCATGGTAAAATTTAAGTCAGATCATGCCGCTGTTGTGCTCAAAATTCTCCAATGGCATTTTACCTCAATGAGAGTAAAAATTGTGAGAAAGGTCTACAGGCCCTGCATTTCATAATTCCCCTCCCACATCACCACCGCTATTTGCTGTTGCATTTCTGGATACATGCAGGAGTCCCCTTCTTACTTCACTTTCTTTCAGACTTTGCTCAAACGTCATTTCAGTGAAGCCATCACTGGCTGTTGTATCTAAAATAGAAATTCCACCACATGCTCACATCCACTTCTGAGCCCCCTTACCTGTTTTTACTTTTCTTAGCATTTGTCTCATTCTAAAATACTGTATTGTATGCATTTATTCTTGTTTATTGTCCATTTTCCCCACGAACATAAAATATAATGAGGCCAGGAATGTTTCTGTACTCACTGTGCCTAGAGCAGTGCCTTGTACATAGTGATCCTCAGTAGTATCTGTTAAATGAATAATGAATCACTGAATAATAGCACAAGACCATATATTCAATGACGGAAGCACATACAAAAAGTGCAACAAGGGGATAAGAGGGCTTCAACCCTTTCTTCACTGACTTTTCTGAAAAACAAAAGCAAATTCTTGCCATTTTGTATAAGCTTTTTGAAAAGTTTTTATAATTCTTTTATAATTTCAGTATTTATGAAGCATGTGGTAATTGAGAAATGTGTCTTCACAGTGATTCTAAAAGCAGATGGCAGTCGTTCATTTATTCATTCAGTCCACAAATATTTATTGAGTGTCTACTATGTGCCAGGAGCTAGACAAAGGTGAATAATAAATATTCACAAATTTTAATCAAGCATTGACAATACACTAGGCCGAACATTAAACTATGGCAAAAGAGAAGTAAAAGATACAGTCCAGACATCTGATAATCTAACAGGAAAGATGAATAATGAACAGATAATTACTAAACTGTGTGATAAGGGCTACAATAAAGGCAAAACATTTTTAAATATTATGTAATATGGGTATAAATAATCCAAACTTAAGGGATAGGTTGTCAGGGAAGAATTCCTATCTGGCTTATGTTCTAAAATATATATCTTGCTTGATTATATAAATTTCATTAGACAAGTGGCAAGAAAATATTATTCTGTTTTTTGGGTTTAATAAATATTTGTTGATTTTTTAGTATTCAAATAATCTTGGGCTTGGCAGTCTTACCAAACACTGAATTTATGAAATTATTTTATTCAATTATAATTAACATGGTATTATGTTAATTTCAATATAGGGATTAACAATTCTATATATGAAATTTTTTAATCTACACATGTTATTTTTTTATCCTTAGAAGTAAAATAAGATGGGATTGCTAATTAAAAAGTCTTAAATGGGGAATCCTTGGGGGCTCAGCAGTTTAAGCCCCTGCCTTTGGCCCCCAGGCATGATCCTGGAGTCCCACATCGGGCTCCATGTGTGGAGCCTGCTTCTCCCTCTGCCTGTGTCTCTGCCTTTCTCTCTCTCTCTCTCTCTCTGTGTCTCTCATGAATAAATAAATAAAATCTTTAAAAAAAAAAGTCTTAAATGTTTTTCTAGATTCACATGGACATAATGGAAAATTCAATAGATGAAAAAGTCAATTTTCTAGTCAGGTTCTAATTTATTTATTATTTTTATTTAGTTGACATAAAAGCATTAATTTTTTTGTTTTGAAGTCCTGTATTCAAACTAAAATGCCTTAATAAAGAATATAATGTATTGTTTTGCAAGAGCATTGTAGTTGGAAAAGTTGTTTAAGTTCTGTGTTTGGTGCATACCCTGTGGCTACTACTTAGGGAAGACACCAATTAGAAATAGCCTAGAAGAATAATCACAAGTTTAAATTAAATCACAGGTCTTCCTGAACTCAAATGATTACGCTAATGTGCATATCTTACTCAATATTTTTTATGTCATAAATTTTTTGAGTTAGTTCTATTTTTATCCATATCCTGCATAAATGACAGCCTCAAAATATAGGTCAAGGTGTTGCTAACTGCTTAGAGAAAGTACACACTTGAAATTTCTTTTCCTAAAGATCAAGCTAATGAAAGATGAATGATTGGACTTTTTGAAATTTAGATGCAAAGTTACAAAATAGCTAAAGGTCTATATCTTATAGATGTAAACACATATAAGCATTAACTGTAAGCAACAAGGATCTGCCAAAAAAATGATTTATAGCTAAATTTTTAAGGATTACATCTTAATTTATTTTTTTTAAAAAAGGTTTTATTTATTTAATCGAGAGAGAGAGAAAGAGAGAGAGAGGCGCAGACACAGGCAGAGGGAGAAGCAGGCTCCATGCAGGGAGCCCGATGTGGGACTTGATTCCGGGTCTCCAGGATCACGCCCTGGGCTGTAGGCGGCGCTAAACCGTTGAGCCACCTGGGCTGCCCGGATTACACCTTAATTTAGATCTTTTAGAAATATTGCATGTTGATAAAATCAGATCATATAGCTATAGGATTAAATTACCTATAAAAGTCATATTTTCCTTGTATTTATAATATCCAGATTAATACTGTATTATTTGCAATAACATGACTCACCTGCTTTTCCAAGTCAAAGCATGAGAATGTGATTTTAATGTTATCTATTCGATTTGGTATTTTCCTTCTAATAAAGGCACATCTGTTATTCACTGTGTTAATGTTCAATGTTCTAGAAAAAGTATGCCTAAAGCATCACTAACTACTTGAAAAAAAAATTCAAGGAAACATAAGGGCTGAAGCATATAGAATGTGCTACCATGTTAAATATATGTTCATTAACAAAAATAAATTTAAAAAGAGAGTGGTTTTACATCTTCAGGGCAATAGCAAGTTATGCCTCAACAATCTACATGAATTTATGTCCCAAAACTTTTTTTTAAGATTTTATTTATTTACTCATGAGAGACATAGAGATAGAGGAGCAGAAACACAGGCAAAGGGAGAAGCAGGCTCCATGCAGGAAGCCCAACGTGGGACTCGATCCCTGCACATAGGACTCAATCCCTGGACTCCAGGATCACGCCCTGGGCCGAAGGCAGGCACCAAACCACTGAGCCACTCAGGGATCCCATATGTCCCTAAACATTCTTCTACTCAATACTCTGTAAAACTCATAGACTAGTATTAGTACCTTTACATTTTTGAGAGACAGAGCTACCTAATATTTTTTTCTTAACCGCTAAAATTGTTAAGGTGTTTATAGCTATTTAATTCAAGGAGCTGCAAGTATTTAAATTTTTTGCAGAAAATATAGCACTATACAAATACCTCTATACAATGCTTTTCAGAAGAAAGGATTTGTTGCTTAAAAAAAAAAGCAACATTTTTTAAAAGATTTATTTATTCATGAGAGACAGACGAGACAGAGACACAAGCAGAAGGAGAAGCAGGCTCCCAATAGGGAGCCTGATGCAGGACTCCAATCCAGGACCCCAGGATCATGCCCTGAGCCAAAGGCAGACACTCAACTGCTGAGCCACCCAGGTGTCCAAAGCGAATGTTTTTAAAGGTAAATAAAATCTCTCTCCTTTGTTTTCTATACCTTCAATAGTTTCTTCTCTTTTTTCTCCCTTCTTCTTGCTAATCCTTTCTTTTCTTCTTGTTACCTTCTCTCCTACTCCTATTCTTTTTCTTCTTTACCATAATCACAATGGCTACCTCCCAGGGAGGCCTTATTAACATGGTAGATACTGTGTGATTTCTTCAAATGTCTTAATCAAAATGTGCACACTTTGAAATAAACCAAGCAGAAAGGGACTGTATTCTTAACTAATTCTTTGATTGAGTTAAACATGTAACTTCATTTTTCAGAATTAAGCTACCAGTCGAATACATTATTTCCAACATCTGGAAACCTACTTCTAAATCTTTAGACCAGTGTCCATAGGATGGTATAATACATCTGGCAGAGTTTTTCAGGGAATATATAATGGTAGTTAGACAGTGTGCTAATGGCATCATAGGTCACCATTTGAATTCTTTTCCTTCACAATCTTCTATATTCATAGACTAGGCTTGGTTGAAAGAGAAAAAGTATGCTGAGATAGTGCACATCTCTACTTCAAAAAAAAAAAAAAAACCAACAAAACAATAACAAAAACTAAAAAGTGGGGGGGGGGAATCATACAACTGATTGTTGCTTAAATAGAAGATACATCTTATAAAAAAGAAAAATATGGTCCTATAGTGCAAATAAGAAAAACATATAGATATAACAACTTATACAATAAGAGCACATAAAATGTAGCAATTAAGATCACTGGCTTTGCAGGTTGGACAGAACTGACATCATCCCTTACTCCACATTTTACTAATGGAGAAACTTTGGGTAAGTTACTTAATTTTTCTAGTTCTTAATTCCCCCATATATGAAATTACGGTAGTAATAGTAGTTACTATCTTTGGGTGTTTGAGGGAATTAATAAGAAATGTTCAGCACAGAACCTGCATAAGTATTCAGTATATGGTATCTATTGCTATTAATTTGCACCAAAGCCATACTGCTAAATCAGTGAATATATAAATTCTTCCAACTTACTGTGCAACTAAATGCATATAAAAATAACTCCAAATTACCATCTGTAATTGAAATAAGCATTGAAAACATGAATTACATTTTTTGGAATTGGCCAGAATATTGCTAGCTTTATTTTCTAAACATAATATTTACTAAGAAGTAACATGTTTCCAAGTAGTCAACAAATATTCATGGAACACTCAAGATTTGTCAATCACTATCCTAAGACCAGGCTAGATATAAAACAGTAGACAAGGAAGGTGGGATTCTTGCTTTCCTGGAGTTTATTTTCTAGTAGGTAAAAAGGCAGGAAAGCAAAAAGATAACAAATGGGTAAATAGATACAGAAGATAATTTCATGAAATGATTAAATGCTATGAGAACAAGAAATCAAAATGACACTCTGTGTTGTGATTGGCTGACTTCTTTGGTTTGGGTGTGTCAAGAGAGGCCTCTCTTTGAAAGTATATTTAAATTAGGATGAATTAACTAGGAGGAGCCGGCTACAGCCAGCTCAAAGATATTAAGGTAAGAACAAGTTTGCTGTATTCCTAGGTAGGAGGATTAGAAACTAGGCCAATGTGTTTGGACCTTAGTGGTTTAGGGGGGAAATAATGCTCAATTTATCTTATGCTTCCATTTGTTTTTCCTTTTCTGGATTATTAACCAATTTCCACTTAATTGATGTATTTATTCTTGATGTTAGAACAAAAACATTTCTTTTTTACTCCAAGATATTTACAATATCCCAGTATATGTCCATGGTGTGCTCTGACATTATTAACAAAATTAAAAATATAATTCAATATAATGTATATGTTAGAGGAAAATATTCTCGTTTTTTTAAAGAAAATATCATTCCATAAAACTTAAAGAGTTTATTTGAAAACCGATAATTCTCTATCTCAGTTGTAAGTTTCAGAGAGCCTATTTCCATCTGCAGTAACCAAAGTGGGAAGTGGGGGAAAAGAACATAGGGCTGAAGTATCTTCAGCCCACCAGCATGCAAATCATTTAGCATTGTACCACTGTACTGAAGCTTTTACTGCCAGGGATCCCTGAAGAAATCATTTCCATTACTAGTCTGTTCTAATAACCCATTTGCTGATTCAGCTACCTGAATGTAAATATCATAGAAATGACTGGAAAATAAAAGCCAATTTGAAACAGTGAAAAGGGATCTAAAAGAAAATGCTTCCTACATATGCCTTCATTTTCATGACTCCTTATTTAAAAATCTGCTTATCATAGATAAAGGCTTTTGACTCTATTTGAAGCCAATAGAAAAAAATAATTATTTTATCACATATCACTATACTTTGCTTAAAGCTCCCTATCTTAAATGACAGCTGTTTCACCCATACTAACACAATACATGTAGAAATGCTTCTATTTTTTTATATATGTATATATATTTACTCCAAATTGCCCCAAATAGTAAAATGGCCACAGTGAATTCCATAGCATTACAGTTAAAGTCCTTCATTGTCTATTCAATAGAGGTCTTAGTAGCTTGTCTTGAGGTACAAATGAGATCATGCACTGTTTATTTACTATACACAGGAGGTGTTTTTCTCTCTGTTTGAGCTTCTATTCAGTCCAATGTTGTCTCCATATATCTGGCCTTCCCTCCAACCCCCAATAGATTTTTAATATTCCTAGCTGTTGAACTTAAGACTGGCCTCCAGGAAAAAAATTCTTTGTGTGATCTGTATGATTACTATATTAAAGTAAAACATTGAATGAGTAATGTAGCCTTTTGAAATTCACCCCATATTATATTAGTGGTGTAGTTTGATTTTACTGCATTCATATCTAAAATACAAGATTATCTTAGAAATATGATCATTACAAATGACTTTTAAGCTGCATAACTATATATTTCAAAGCTGATCTGAGTAGGTTTAAAAGGCTACAAATTGCAGAGAAGTAAGCAGCTGCCTTCAAAAAGAATTTGTAATTAACAGATCATCATAGTATTGAGTTGAAATTTCATCAAAATTAAAGCTAAAATATTAAAATACTTTTTAAAATATAAAAGATTAAGGAAAAGACATTCATGATGAAAATATAGATCAAATTTGTGGCTATGACAAATGCCACAATAAATGTATCACTGAAAATACAAGTGTAATATTAAGTGGTTTCCATTTTTTTTTCCCCAATATATATATGATGTCAGTTCATCCTTTTCTAGTCTGGTAAAGATATGTGCACATTCTGAAAAAGCAGAAAGTTCCTTTAATAATAAAGATTCCTAAACTCTTTTTCCATTAGTGCTAATGGTTTTGGTTGAACTTGAATTAGACCTGTTTAACAATCAACATCTAATTTGTTTCCTAGAAGGTAAAGGAGAGCAGATTTTCTTTGGCATATTGCTTATTCTAAATGGGTTATTTTTAAGAAACAAGAGACACGGTGAAACTCGGACAACTGAATAGAAGTTCCTCTCTTTTTTTGATGTTACATTTTTTTAAAGATTTTATTTATTTATTCATGAGAGAGAGAGAGAGAGAGAGGGAGAGAGGCAGAGACACAGGCAGAGGGAGAAGCAGACTCCCCACAGGGAGCCCAATGCAGGACTCAGTCCCAGGACCCCCTGAGCCAAAGGCAGACACTCAACCACCCACGTGTCCCTTGATCTTACTCTTTTATAAGAGATGTTTACATTGATAAGGAAAAATCTCTGTTTATAAGGGTGTCTCACTAACTGTAACTGGAAAAGGAGGTTGACTCAATTTCTAAAAACTCTTATCAAGGGAGAAGGCAATGACTTAAATCTGACACCCCCCCCCCCCAACATCTTTTGTCTTTAGATGAAATCAGTATTGAAGGTGATGGTTTTGGCCATTTTGGAGAGTTTCTCAGTTTTCCTGGGTCTTTCCTCTGGATGTAGAAAGTATATATGTTATTAAAGTTTTGTCTTTCTTCTGTGTATCTAATATCAATTTAATTATTTGAACATCCAAAGAACCTGGAAGGGGATAAGGAAAGCTTTTCCTCCTAGGAACTCTGACAAAAAGCTAGCAGAAGGTAAGAATTCTTACCGTGGATTTCTCTCTGCAGAGTCCAGTGAAAGTGAGAGTCTCTTTTTTTCCTTTTCTTTTTTTTTTTTTAAGATTTTATTTATTTATTCATGAGAGACACAGAGAGAGAGAGAAGCAAAGACAGAAGCAGAGGAAGAAACAGGCTCCACGCAGGGAGCCCGACACGGAACTCGATTCTGGGTCTCCAGGATCACACCCTGGGCTGAATGCGGTTCTAAACCACTGAGCCACCTGGACTGCCCTCTTTTTTTTTTTCCTTTTCTAAATTTAGATTAGCAAAATTTATTTGTGTGAACCAGTTCCTTATGTATAGTGACCTTGGTAAGAATTTGTTCTATATTGATCCCTTTCTTCCCAAAGATGATCATTGTTCTCTTCTGTCTCTTTCATCTTGTTCTATGCCTTGAGATCTCAGCTTTGTAAATAGTAAGCATATTCTCTCTGGCCTCTGACATCCAGAAGGTGCACATAATGGCATGAATCTAGTGGCCAGTTGAATAGACTTGGGATTCTGAGACACAAAGTGAGCAGCATTCTCTTTGTCCTGCTGTGCTAGCTCTCAGGGGAGTTTGTCTTAAGGGGTCTTGGTCCTTAAAGGGCTTTTGTTGTCTCAACTTTTGTTGTCTTGTTAGAATTGGAAAAGTCCCATCCCAGTAGCACCTGCTCAGTATCACAGATTAGCAGGTCTGTGACTGGAGGTGTCTCACGTCCTTACGGGAAATCAGAGACAGTGTTTGCATTACACCACTCTTACCACAGAGGCCTTTGGTTCCTCGGACTATAACTGAACCACATAACTTCACTCCTTGTTGAATCACAGAAACTATACCAGGTGAGTTTTTGCATAAAAGACACTTTATCTGCAGCAAATGAGGAGGAGATCACAGGGAATAATTTCCAAAGTTGTGAGTCCCTGACAAGGATGAATAGGTTCCTTTTATTTAGGGTTAGGATGAATATTTACACAGGAGCAGGCATAAGGTCCCACTTACACCTTAAAGAAACATGCCTATGCATACATCGTACTTATGTATTTGAGGCTTGTGCTCCTCCTTGGGTAGAGATTTTTAGTATTATAATGAGGTAAAGGTAGTTCTTGGTCATTCTAGAGGTCATTCCATGGTCCATCTTCACAGGTGTGTGTTGGAGGGAGGGTGCTGGTTACATTCAAACTGGTCTGGGTGGTCTGGGCCAGCTGGAGTTTTTGTCAGGGCAATTGCTGTTGCTTGAGGGGTGGTTTCACTTTCCGTTGGCCTAAATTGAGAGATAAACTGGAAAGAAGAGCTTAAGGAAAAATGTGGAACAAAGGTCTGTGAGTACAAGCAGGTGAGCAGTAAAGGCCTGGTATTGGGGTCTAACTGGTGACTAGGCAAACTCTGGGTGTGAACTTTCCTGATCTTGTGAGAGATGCATCTTTTGCACCCTCTCTTGGAACCACTCTTATGTTCGTGGTTTGAATTGCTACTGAGAGTAATATAATATCCTACTTGTTGGGCAGCCCCAGTGGCTCACCGGTTTAGTGCCACCTTCGGCCCAGGGCATGATCCTGGAGACCCAGGATCGAGTCCCATGTTGAGCTCCCTGCATGGAGTCTGCTTCTCCCTCTGGACATCTGTGCCTCTCTCTCTCTGTGTGTGTGTGTGTGTGTCTCATGAATAAATAAATAAAATCTTAAAAAAAAAAAAAGATCCTACTTGTCAATGGTCAGATGATAGATCCTTTGAATTGGCTATATTTAAAAGAAAAAAAAAAATTGGACCATTCTGATCCTAAGCAAGTGCTAAGGAAAGATCTTAGTACTCTTATTAGTACCTATGGAAAGATCAGGTTCAAAAGTGGATATGAAGAACTATAATGGTTAGCCTTAGGGGCTGATTTAATAAAATGAAAAAATAGAAATTAGAACAAAATTTAATGTCCATAGTCAACACAAATTCCCCTTCTCAAAATCTAGCTCCATCTGCCTGTTTTAGCTTCCTTTTTTCCCTACAGGATTTACTGAGAGCACTCCAGCCTAATCTCTAGGCTCAGGATATACAGATTACTCAGGTAAATGCTAAAAGCCAGGAAGTACATTTAGCAAACGTACCAGGATAAACAATAAGGCTCATTTTGTTGGATACCATATCAGGCTCTGTTACTTTCAGACCTTCCTATGCAATATCCTTTGCAGTTATATCCTAGACCCCCAACAAAGAGTTTATGTCTCTTGGACAGCAGAATACAGAAATCTCTTGGTTTCTATTTTAGCTGGCAAATTTCTCCCTGATATAAAAAGGCAAATTTAAAATAGGTTGATTAAGTTGACAAATCAGTCTCTAAGTATTATAATGGAAAAGGCTGCCCAGTTCTTTGAAGATAGCTTATAGGAATGCAGACAGAATAAGTAACAATTCTTGATTTACAACTTTTTAGAAAAACAAAAGTGTAACTCTGAAAGCAACTCTGTCCCTTCACACCGTTTCCTATTTGCCTCTAGACATTTGTAGATACTGTGAAAAATCAGGAAATTGAAAGTATGATTGTAAATGTACCACAAAACTCCTTAGAGAAAACTTGGATAATGTGTCTGTGTCTTTGTGATATAGATTCTTTTAACCTCTGGCTCTAGGACCCAAGAACCATTTTTTGAAATGCAAACTTTAGGGAGAAGTTTTTCATCGCAAGGAAAACAAAAGTTAGGCTAATAAAGGGGCCTTTTTAAAATAGAAGTGCTGGAAAGGTTCTCTTTCGAAAACTCTAGACCATGGCTTCCTTACGATTACTTGTCAAGTACAAATACAAATCTTAAATATCTTCTCCACATATATTAGTAACTATATGGTCTCTATGTTTATCTATTTATGTGTGTCGATATATGTATGTTACAAATGTGTGTTATTTTTCTACCTCTAAAATTAATTTGTACAGAGCCTTTTAATTGCTTTAAACAATCAAGCACTTATATCAACTTAGTATTCATAAAAATTCTCAAAAATATAATAGAAACTAACCCAAATTCTTTTCAGGTTCATGTGATCTCAGATATTATTTGGTATTGAAAATAGTTTAAGTTTGTTAATTTTAATTAAAATAGACATGTCTTTAGAGCTCTCATAATTAAATATAATACTTTTATTCTATCTAGGCTTACTAAAGATCACATAAATCCATGTTAAATCTCTTTAAAAAATTGGTCAGCAAGAAAAATAGCTTGGGATGGTGGCTGACTTTCAAAAAGTTTCACAAAATTTTCATGAGTAATCTAAATATAATTGTTGGGAGCAAATGCTTACAATAGATGTAACTGGGATAAGAATTTTTAGACTAATTTTTAAGCAATAATTATATTTTATAGTATATGTACTTACAGATTGCTTCCAAAATCTTTCTGGTAACTTGAAACTTTGGAGTTTTGCTATTAAGTTAAATATTGGAAATTTATTGAATATCTAAAATTATTTCCAAATAAGATAAAATAGTGAAACATTAATTACTGAACATAGATTTATGTACTTTTGGCTTCCTATTGCAAAGGAACTAAAGATAAATTTGGGCCTGTTAGTAGACATGACTTGTGCCACATTGAAATATGCTATTAAAAAGAGTACATGTTTCCAGAAATTACAATATATACTAATAAATTTGCCAATCTAAAGAATGCTGGTGTAACAGACAATTCATAATTGCTTACTTCTTCTTTTCTGTTTTTAAGGTTTTATTTTTAAGTAATCTCTATATTCGACATGGGGCTTGAACTCACAACTCTGAGATCAGAGTCTCCTGTTCCACTGACTGAGCCATCCAGGTGCTCCCACAATTGTTTACTTCTTAGTTTCACTAAAATTTAAAGTTTTTAAGGGTTAAGGTTCTAATTAACACGTATTTAAAACTACTATCAGTAATAATGGAAACAACTAGATATGTAGGGAAAGGATATGTTTTTGGCTAAGGAAAGGTATGAGGTATGGAGATGCATTTTTGTTAAGGAGAAAAGAAAAGTGAATTTGTCTTTTTTTTTTCTTTTTAAAGATTTTATTTATTTATTATTAAAGACCCAGAGAGAGAGAGAGAGGCAGAGACACAGGCAGAGGGAGAAGCAGGCTGTAGGCAGGGAGCCTGACATGGGACTCGATCCCAGGTCTCCAGGATCAGACCCACTGAGCCACCCGGGCTACCTGCATTTTTCTTAAAGTAAAACTGTTTATTGCAGAATGGAAAAGTAGAGATAGAGAACAAAATTAAATAGAAAATTGAGAAAAGAAAGAGAGAACCTTACCTTGTGTAGTCAATTTGACTAAAATTGAAGGAGCTTGTTATGAGTTATAAAATTAAGCCTTAAAAGTAATCACATACTGGGATGCCTGGGTGGCTCAGTGGGTTAAGCATCCAAATCTTGATTTTGGTTCAGGTCATGATCTCAGGGTTGTAAGAGAGGTCCCAACTCTGGCTCTCCACTCAGTGGAGAGTCTGTTTGAGATTCTCTGATTATCTTTCCGTCTCCCTCTGCCTCTTCCCTTCTCTCTCTCTCTCTCTCTTGCTAAAATAAGTAGATAAATCTTTAAAAGCAATCATGTACTTACAGAAAACTAAGCCTTGATTTTCTTTCATCTGCTGAAAAGGACAGTTTTCTTGGATTATTGGTCTATAACTGATAAAAGATTATGAAACATTTTCCTTTATCTTTTAAATAATCTTCCTGGAAAGCAAAGGTTTGGTGATTTATCAAAATGATTTCCTGTGCTCTTTCTCATCAGGTCTTTGTTTACTTAAGGAAACTGAATCTTCTTAATATTAAAAAAGTTATGTTTTGCTCACCATTATGTGACCTATGTATTTGCCTTTGAAATCTTTTCCTGTTACTTTGTTTAAATAAATAAGTAATGCTTCATAATGATCTTTGATCTTATTTAGTTAAATGTTCAAACCTTTTGATGCTTTTGACAAACTTCCCCAGATCAAATTCTTTTTTTTTAAATATTTTATTTATTTATTCATGAGAGACACACACACACAGAGAGAGAGGCAGAGACACAGGCAGAGGGAGAAGCAGGCTCTGTGCAGGGAGCCTGACACCGGACTTGATCCCAGGTCTCCAGGATCACACCCCCAGCCGAAGGCAGCACTAAACCACTGGGCCACCAGGGCTGCCCCACAGATCAAATTCTAAATGAAGACTTTTTGACCTCAAACTAACTTTGGGATATCCCAGAGGGTCATTGGAACATCTGAAAATATTTGTACTATCTCCCCATGAAAAGAGTGCTATTACACAATTAGATTGATGGTAAATTACATGGGAAGCATTGTCTAATAAGTGATGATAAGCCTTAGATGATATTGTATGGGTGAAATGTTATTAATATGTGTTCTAGGACTTGTGAAATTCCTAGAAATCTGATATGTCCCGGTAAAATATTTTTACATATAATTCTAGCTATTGTCTTGAAGTAGTGTGTCACAGAAAAAAGCAAATTTCATTGTTAATTGCATTATAATGAACTCTCATGAGATCTTTACCATGGTTGTTTTAAGTCTTTTGTTCATTAAACAATTTATTGGTTTATACCAATTGGAAAAATGCTTCATCTTTAGTGTGACTCAAGGAAAGAACACTGAGTACAAGTTTCTGATAACTTTTAAGATTAGACCATTAAACTGAGTAAGACTATAATGGAAAAACTGGATTTATAAAACTGCTAACAAGAGATCAAGATCAACAAGAATTAACTACATGGGACTGAATAAACTAATGGTGATTATAATTGTTATGACTTTTTTTTTTGAAACTGCTGAATTTTTTAATGCTTTATTTTTCCAGGTTTAGAAGGCAATTTTCTCTTTTCCCTTAAGCTACCTATATGACTTAGAGCAATTTGGTAAAATCTAGCTTTGTGAACAAAGATGAAATATTTATCTTTTTCTTCCTGCCTAATCCCACCTGAATTCTGAAACTCTCAATGAGCATTCTTATTTTCATGGTAATATATTTATTTTCATAAATTTAATAAAAATCTGGTCTTGTAATAGGATAGAAACTGATTATATTATCAAGGCTTTGACTGGAGTGTCAGATTTGAGAATGTGCATAAAATCAGATATGCCAGACAGCTTTAAGGAACTAAGATTGACTTAATGGGGCCAATAAAGCCCCTTGGACATACAACCAGGCACCTTGCCTACTGGGTTCCCAGCAGCCTTACCAGGTGAGTAACTAAGGTCACTTCCTGGCAGGTGTAGGAAACTTATAGGATATTTTGGGGACCCTGAGAAGAAAGGAAGTCACTGCAATCTATTAAGTATTTCAGGCTGGTCTGATAGCAAGTCTTTGGCTTGGTTTCCTAGACTTAGGGGCTTTTAAAAATCCTATTGAGGTTTTTAATGAAAAGTTTCAATAAAGCAGATTTAAAGGAGCCTATATGATCAATCACTATTCTTGCTGCACTATGTAAATAATCAGACCAAAATCTATCTATCTATCTATGTATCTACCTACCTTTAGGAAAAATTTATTGAAACTAGACATTTTTTAAACATTTTATTTATTTATTCATGAGAGACACAGAAAGAGAGAGACAGAGACATAGACAGAGGGAGAAGCAGCCTCCCTCCCAGGAGCCTGATGCAGAATTCGATCCCAGGACCCTGAGATCATGACCTGAGCAAAGGTAGATGCTCAACTACTGAGCCACCAGGTGTCCAGAGACTAGATATATTTTGCAAACAAATTAGTTTTACTTATAATTGCCTTTGGTAAAAATGAGGATGATAGAAAAATCCTGCTTCAGTAGAAACTACAATGCTTATGTGGATACAGATTCTAGTCCTGTTTTCTATTCATGCTAATTTATCTTTGAGGTTTTTTTGTTTTGCTTTGTTTCGTTTTTTTTTTTTTTTAAGATTTTATTTATTAATTCATGAGAAACAGAGAGAGAGAGAGAGGTAGAGACACAGGTGGAAGGAGAAGCAGTCTCCATGCAGGGAGCCTGATGGGGGACTCGATCCTGGGTCCCCAGGATCGCACCCTGGGCCTGAAGGTGGCACTAAACTGCTGAGCCACCCAGGTTGCCCGGTTTTGTTCTTTATAAACTGGATAGGAACCTAGATTCTTCTAGTTTCCTCATATGCCTACAAATCTCCAAACTAGCACTTCAATTTTCTCCTTCTCTTCTGCCTTGCAATCACTGAGAAATTAAACTGCCTTTTCCTGAAGCCCTGCATACTGGCTAGAACACTTGGTAACTCACCACTGGGGCTCATAGTTAGACCATCTTTTGCTGTATGAGCCACTCAGAAAGTTGACTGGTAGGCCCCTTGATATCATCAGAGCCATTCAAATGGCAAAGCAGGAAGTTCTGTCAGATTGCCATTGCCTGCTCTCACTGCATCTGAAGATACTTTGAAGCAGACATCTAGAAGTTTCCTCAACTGGCAGTTCTCAGGACTCAGACACTGGGTTTATAATTTGCTCTAAACATTAACTTCTGTTTTTCTTTTGTTTCCATAGAAATACTTCTTGTTAAATCCCTGATGGCTTGCTTTCACAATATAGCCTGACTTTGGGACCGCCTCCCGAAATGAGATACGACTGTTTAACTGAACTGACCTGACCCATTCTCCAGACTAAGACTACTTCATTGAGGTATGGAGCAATCTATCAACTATGCTTCTGGATTGTGAAATTTCTTTTTTGAAATTCCAAAAGAGGAACTGAAAGGGAGAAGATTTTGTCATCACAAGATAAGCCTCTTTGGCATACTGCTTATTTTAAACTGAAGAAACAGAAGACACTGGTGAAGCTCGAAAAACTGAGTAGAAGTTACCCTTTTGATAAGGGAAATCTTCATTTATAAGCATGTACCTAATACTATGCCAGGAAGAGGGGGATGACCAAATCTTTAGAAACTCTTATCAGTGATGAAGGCAAGGACTTATATCTGAGTGACAACATTATCTTTATTTACTGTGCTTTTCCTGGTAACCTCACATAACCTACTCCCCACCCCTAACATCTTCTTTTGTCTTTAGATGATGGCTTTAGCCATTTTGGGGAGTTACTCAGTTCCACTGGGTCTTTGTCTCTTGTTCTTGTATTAATCTGTCTTACATAATTTTAATTATTAGACCAGCCAAAGAAGGTAGAAGAAATAAATGTTTTCTACCCCTACAAAGGCTGAGGTTGAGGTCACCCTGTGAAGACAACTTGGTATGTATGTATGTGGGTATGTGTGGAAGAAGAGCCGATTATTTGCATTTGAGTCATTACTTGCCTTAAGCAGAATATAATTACAGCTATTAATAATGATAGTAATATTAACAATTTCCATAAATATCTTTTTGTATTTCTTTCTAAATTGTATACTTATAGTATTTTTCTGTTTTCTGTCAGTTAGAATTAGCTGTACAGAATTTATAATCAGGCACAAATATTTGAAAGGAAAATAATCACTTTTCCTGGAAGTGTCTTTGCCTCTTTTTTCCCAGCCTTCATGGAAGGTACTAGAGGTAAAAGTTGAGAAGCAGTAGATGGAGTATGTTTTAGTTAAAACGGAAAAGGAGCTGGCATATGTTATTCCATAAGTCTTCACAGCAGCCAGGTGTAAGAGACATTTTTGCCTGTGTTTCATAAATGGAAACATGAAGTTCAAATAAATTAAGAAATTACATATAAGCAAGATTCAAATTGAGGAGATGCAGTCCCCTGCTAAACCTGGATGGGGCTCAAATAAGGTTGAGTTATGTAAGGTAAGCAGAGATGAAGGGGGAAAACATCCGAGATGAGACTGAGATTGGTTCTTGCAATTGCCAGTTGATAATATTTATCAAAGTTTTACAAAAATGCAAAGGCCAATTACCTAATTCATTAGGCCGGTTATATACGTAACATGAATGTTAGCAGCTAAGAGTTTATTATGAAGAATTTATTAACCCTAGACCAAAAATACTGTGTTTCTATGGGTTTCTTCCCCCTAGCTTAATGAGTGTTCATGGTATTATGAATGCTTTTTATGAAGCTTTTTTGATTCTGTAGTGTTTCCATTTATGAAAGATGTATGCATCACATGAATATTAAGTGGGGAAGTAATCTAAATATACATTTTAAGAAACCTGCTTTCCCATTCAATGGCAGTCCTCCTTTAAATTAGAAATGGATAAACTTAAAGATAACCTCTTTTCACTGGTCTGAACATCAGAACCAGGGCTTTGTTAGAGAGAATGGTAATTGTAGACCTTCAGTCAATCCTGGCAACTGCTCTATTCTGTTATCAGCATTCTAGCTCAGTCTAGCAGTCAGAATAGAGAGCATGGGAGAAGCGACCTTGAATACTGTATCTGCCCATCCTTCTATGGAAGATTTGTCAAACTCGACAAATTTTGCAAAACTGTAAGGCTGTGCATATTGAATGGAAAATTTTGAGAATTCAGAGCAGATAAAGATGCTTTTCAGATCTCAGTTTCCCTTCCTCCCTGACAGGCCATTCACTATCATCTGATCTTTCTTTATTTTCTTGGTCTTTCTGACATTCTCTCTCTCTCTCACTTTCTCTTTCTCTTCCTCCCTCCCTCCCTTCCTGCCTCCTGGCCTCCTTCCCTCTCTTTCTCTCTATCCTCTCTCCATCTCCCTCTCTTTCTCCATTACTACCAAGACATTTCATTTTTTAAGGCCCTGTAATACATCACAGTTTCCATACTTTCCCACTTTTAACTTCCTTTTTATTCCCTCTTGCTTTTTCCTAAATGGTATATAAACACAAATATTGAAGAAGAACTAAATTTTGAAAGCAATAAGAGCTACCCTGAAACAAGACCAAAAGCAATTCACCTGAGCTAAACAGGCTGCAAATTAGGCATCCTGGTCAAAGGAACAGGAGAATTTGAAGCTAGTCATTTTCTAGAAGTCTTATAACCAAGAACCTAGAACACATAATCCCTCCCATACTATTATTCACTGATGTGTTTCATGGTGCAAAAGCCATGGAGAAGTCTTGGTATTAATCCCATTCTTTCGGGTCCTTTATTGGTCCTACATTAAGCCCTAACCTAATTTTTCTTCTAATGAGAACTCCAAGTTATCACCTCTGGAAAAAAATGCAATCTAGATTTGTGAAGAATCCTATCTTGAACAGATACTAAGGTACTCCTAACAGATACTAAAGGTACTCCTGAACTTTTTTAGTTGAACACTGGAAATCAGAGAATCTACAGTAATACCCTCTGAAATCATACTAAGAAGTCAAACTCCCTTAGGAACATGCTGGAAATTTTAAGCAAATATAATTCCCTTGCTGGCACTAAAGGAATTATAAAACCTTTGGGAAAACCTAGTTGAATAAATGATATTTCATAAAATGTTTGGGTTTTTCCTGAGTGAGAAATATTTCACCTCTTTTCAGTCTGGCTTTCTAATAATCTGATATACTTAAGGCCTTTGTGGTGAATGGATAGAAAGCCACTTTGACTTTACTCCATTTCAGGAGGTGAACCATCCCACTTCAATAGTCCTTTCTACTCACATACTCTGAGCTTTCCAATTCTTGTGATCCCCTACATTTGACTCATGCTATCTGTCAAATTTCAGTACTTAACAGTCTCTTGCCACAACTTAGGCATCAGTGGCTCTATTCAAGATATAATTCCTGGTATTTCTCTCCTCTCCACCAAAAAGAGGAATGTTAACTTCCTTACTTCAGATTTTATAATGGAATTGAAACTTTGGGCCTACTCCTTTTGTAGGGATTCCAATATGAGGAAGATATAATCAGCCCTTGTTCCTAAACCAAAATACTCCCAAGTCTCTCCATTAGTAAAAAATTTGGGACACATATCGAGATCAGCAATTAATATTGAGGATTGCCAAGGGTAACATCCATGAAAATATGAAAGACAAGATTTATTTCTACATTTTAATGATCTTTTATCAACTAAAACAATGATGCTTTCCTCCTTTAAACTTCAGTCTGACTCTAGCTTTTAGAACTACTGAACAGGTATAATTAAATGAAACAAGATACTTAGTAAACATTAGGAATTCTATTTGAAAACCTAAATTTGGAGATGTTAAAACATAGAATATGTCCTATTAAGGAATATGAATTTTTATATTATATATATTTTTTATCTCCATTGAATTATTTGTTATCTGGGATAAAAACATCACTCATACCAGACCCTTCCATTTTCTATGTAACATTGATTTATGGTTCATTTGAAGTTCTTAATGAGAAGGTCATTACATTAATTATATCTTCCTCACATCTTTTCTAAACAAAATTTTGCCTCCTACTATAGATTATATAAGTCAATATGATTGTTTTGTTTCTATATTTCTGAACTATAAATTATCTGTACAGTACATAAAACTATGAAACACTTGCTTTTACATAAAACAATTTCATCCCCACTTTTTCATTTATTCAATAGTTTAGGCAGAGATTACATTTAAGAAAACTGAGAAAAATATATCCCATTTCAAACTTTATCAGGGTCAGGTCTACATAAGGCAGAGGCTATTCCTCAACCAAGAGTACAAATAATTCCTGAGACTTCAATATGAAGTTAACTCACTGCTACCTTTAGACCCACCAAGCCTTTGTTTCGCCATCAAAAATTCTCAACTTGGAGACTGAGGTCAGTAAAAAAGCAAATTATATTTATCATACATATTTTTCAAAGATCCAGTGCTCAGTTTTTATTTCTGTTCCATATATAGACTTATATAACTAATTTTACATAACAATAAAAATAGCTAGTACTGAGTGCTTACTATTTGACACTGTGGGAAGTAATTTAAATGCTTTGTTTTATTTAATCAGAACATAAAGTTATGAAAGCACATATATATGTCTATCTTATGGCTGAGAAACAATTTAAATAACTTGGTCAAGACCCACAGCTAGTAAATGAAACTGAATACAGATCTGATTTCAAAGTTTATTTTTTAAATCCTTGCACTGTATGTCTTATTTGTGAAAAACATTACATTTCGTTTCTTTTTAAATTCAAGGATTTACTTTTTAGAATTGATTTGATTTAAGAAGATGCACATGTAAAGGAGAAACTGTTGATAATAAAATGACCATCTTTTTGTGTTTACCTATAATTAATGTGAATATTTGAAATTTGAGATAAATTTGAAAACTGAATCAGCTAAGCATTTAGTCTAAATGACATACAAACAAATCAATGTTCAACTCATATCTAAGAAAATTTGCGCAGTGGTAAAATGTTAACTTTTAGGAAACTAACTTGTCTCCATGAAAATGATTTTACCATATAATAGAGGTTTGAATTTCCAAGCATTTGAGATAAGCATTTTTCTCCCTATATCCTCACAATGGAGCTCTAGCACAGAGTTGTCAGGGAATCAGGTACAATCAACAGATTGATAAGGAGTAGAGCAAATCAGCAGGAGACAGAAGAAAGCCTCAAAAATTCCCTGTTGCCAGGCAAGGGAGGCTTTATGGCTTTGGAAGTCTACCTTTCTCTGCAATTATTCCAGGAATGG
Organism: Vulpes lagopus; assembly: GCF_018345385.1. Taxonomy (NCBI): domain Eukaryota; kingdom Metazoa; phylum Chordata; class Mammalia; order Carnivora; family Canidae; genus Vulpes; species Vulpes lagopus. Next base: position 89,035,055 of record NC_054829.1, on the reverse strand, counting down.
TTGGCATAAGGTCAGAAGCAGGAGACCAAGGAAGCATGTTTTATAAGCTCTTTGTATGCTTAAATTTGTCTCACTTCCCCTATGGTAACTGGAATGTAAAAATGAATTAAATCTTATAAAATGATTCAGTGGAAGACAAGCTTCTGATATTATACTCAATATATTGATTGAAGAAAAGCCTAAATGTTTGTAGATCTAAAAGGCCTTGTGAATTCAGATGCAGTATTTGAATAGTTTTTCAACTATTTGAAATTTTCAACAAATTTTCATTGCAGCAATGTCTTAAATAAAGTTGGCTTACTTGTGATGATACAGGTGGAACAGGATATTAGAGGGTGTGAAGGATAACATCTAATCTGCATACCCCATTTCTTAGGGATTCTAAGCTTCTGATTCACCAGAGCAAGTGACCAGAGTGACATTTCCATGAAGATTGAATAAGCCTATTGAAAAAGCCATGACTTTAATGCTCAGTTGACTAGGACTGATTTGCTCACGATTTAGTGGTTTTCAGTTGGATCCATATTGTTCCCTAGGGATGTTTGGCAATATCTGGAGACTATTTTGGTCATTAGACCCAAAGCATGCTACTAGCAGCTCTGGTAGAGGTAAGGGAAGTTGCTAAACATCATACATTGCACTAGACTGCCCACCACCACAACAAAGAATTAGCCAGCCCAAAATGTGAATGGTCACCATCCTGGCAAGAGTAATGATGCTGACCCACAGGAGAAGATGGATTGCTCTGCAAAAGAAGCAGGTGTGACTCTGAGGTGATCCATTTGGAGCCTCTTGCCCAATTGTGACTGTGAATGGACAAGAGAAGCAATCCCAGTCTTACAACCTGAGGAGTCCTAAGGGGGTGCAAAATGTCTATGAATCTCAGAAAGTATAATCTGAAGAAGGGAGAGGTGACTGCCCATTTTGTCATTGTCTTCCTTGGGTGAAAATGCTACGAGTAACTATTAAGAGGCTGGCCCACTTTCTTCCTGGGTCAGCTCCCCTAGATGCTCACCTTCTCTTAGTTTCACCCATCACAGCTCTGTTCTATATACAGAGTGAAGTTTTGAGTATTTTTATTAATTTATTTCTTAAGTAAACTCTACACCCAAAATGGTGCTTGAACTCACAACACCAAGATCAAGAATTGCATGTTCTACCAACTGAGCTAGCCAGGCACCCTTGCACATCTCTGTTCTTATCCCTAGCCCATCCTTTCACTGTTTTTTTTTTCTCCCTACAAATTTTTGTGCGTGTTTTTCTGCAGTAAGCAAGTTCCTTTACATGCTAAGTCTCCTGTCTTGACTATTTTATTCCTATCTTGACTAAAATCTGGCTCTTTCCTGAAGGCATTTTCTTCACTGATGATCATTCTTACATGCTCTACATACCTCAGTGTTGGGAATGGAAGTCATCCCATCCTCTTCTTCATTCACAGTATGGTTTCCGGGTAATTTGCCTTCTCCTTATGCCACGCCCACTATGCCACTGATATTCCTGCTCTCCACCTTTGCAATCCTGTATCCCTTGTCACATTGTCAGCTAGCCTCTAGTCATCTGCTTTTATTCACTGATGTTATGAACTTGACATCAGCTTCTTCCAAGTTCCAGGCATCCTTCTCAGTGAGTACAAATAATACATTACCATTTAAAATTATTTTCTTTTCAATGTATTTTCTTTGAATATTGTCATTTCTGTTTAGTATCTTTTTTTTTAAACTTTATTTATTTATTCGTGAGAGAGAGAGAGAGAGAAAGAGGCAGAGACACAGACACAGGCTCCATGCAGGAAGCCTGACGTGGGACTCAATCCTGTGTCTCCAGGATCAGGCCCTGGGCTGAAGGCTGCGCTAAACTGCTGAGCCACCCGGGCTGCCCTGTTTAACATCTTTTTAATACATTTTGTTCCTTTTAATTTCTCATATCTTTTTGCATTACTGAACAGTTGATTATGTGGCAGATATTTTGAAATAGGTCCTTTTAAATATTTCTTATAAGAATGGAGAAGCCAAATAAAGTTAAATTCAGGGCGGCCTGGGTGGCTCAGCGGTTTAGTGCCTGCCTTTGGCACAGGGCATGATCCTGGAGTCCCGGGATCGAGTCCCACCATCGGGCTCCCTGCATGGAGCCTGCTTCTCCCTCTGCCTGTGTCTCTGCCTCTCTCTCTGTATCTCTCATAAATAAATAAATAAATAAATAAATAAATAAATAAATAAATAAATAAATTCTAAAAAAAATAATAAAGTTAATTCAAATTCTTGTGACATGGAATTAAGACTACTACCCTCCAGGGACACCTGGGTGGGTCAGCGGTTGAGCATCTGCCTTCGGCTCAGGGCGTGATCCTCGAGTTCTGGGATCAAGTCCCATTTGGCTTCTCACAGGGAGCCTGCTTCTGCCCATGTCTCTGCCTCTCTCTCTGTGTCTCTTATGAATAAATAAATAAAAATCTTTTTTTTTTGAAAAAAGACTACTGCCCTCCAAATTAATGTTATCTCTTTAACACAGTTGGAATCAATTGTCAAAACAGATTCACCTGGGGAATCTATAAAACACCATGTTGAAATCAAACTCATTAGGTCTCTGGCATTTTACTGATAGAGACAAAAAAAAAAAAACTATGTTAGTCCCATGTTTCTTCTTTTTGGGTGAACCAGTATACCTCTATTAATAAGTGAGGTTGCAAATGTCATTTTTTCCTCTAATACATTGCATGATATTTTAATCTCTCATAGATTTTTATAAGTGACATAAGAATCAGCTGTGATTAGCACATCATGAGGAAGCAGCCAACTGGTATTTTAAAGAAAAATTTAGGTGATTTCCAGAGACAAATTGATGGATGGATATACAGACTTTAGTGAAAAATCTTTCCATTTTACAAGTGGTATTAATGACATGAGAGCAAGAAGAAAACAATGAATTTGAATGTACATTATTAGACATTTTGAAGTGGTTCATATGTTTAGAACATTGTATTGGGTATCTAGGAGAAAATTCAATTTTCTCAAGTCTCTGGAACCTGTTTCCAAGGTGGATGGCTTTATTTATATCTAAGAGTGTGAGGATCAGAGTTTGAGGAGAGTAAAGTCTACATGGAACAATACTCAGAAACTTTTTCCTGATTTCCAAGACTAAAATATATATTCTAACTCTATATACTTACTCTATACTTCAATAATGCTCTAGACATGTTTCTGGCATATGCTTCTAAATGTATTACATATATCTTTTTGTATTTCTGTTTTGCTCATGAGACTGTGAGAATTAAAAAAAAAACTTGCTGCTTATTACACTTCTTCATATCTTGAGTGACTATCTTTATGCCTGGAACATATTGATGGTCTATGTATTTTTGTTAAAATAATAAATTGATAAACATTTTTTGTGAAGTTGGAGGCTTTTTTTCCCTGTTTGCTATAGAGTGACGTACAATAGAAGTTGTAAACCTAGGGTGGCTCAGTGGTTAAGCATCTGCCTTTGGCTCAGGTCACGATCCCCGGGTCCTGGGATCGAATCCCACTGTGCTCCCCATGAGGAGTCAGCTTCTCCCTCTGCCTATGTCTCTGCCTCTGTGTGTCTCTCACAAATAAATAAAATCTTTAAAAAAAAGATGACTAAAAGGATGCTTATGTAGCAGCATGATTATATCCTTCTTTGCATTATTTTGTATTAAATTTATGTATATAAATCTTATCTAAAAATATTAATTATTGCAATAATCTAACTGGCTTCTCTGCTCTGTGGCAGTTTATTCACAGCAAAGCATATAGAATAATTATGTTAAATGTAAGTCAAGTAGGGATGCCTGAGTGGCTCAGTTGGTTAAGCATCCACCTTTGGCTCAGGTCACAATCCCAGGGTTCTGGGATCAAGCCCAGTGTCTTGCTCCCTGCTCAATGGGGAGTATGCTTCTCCCTCTGCCTGCTGCTCCCCCTGCTAGTGCTCTCTCTATCAAATAAGTATATCAAATCTTTTTAAAAAAATTCTGAAAAAATGTAGGTCAAGTAATATTACTACTCTGTTCAAAACCCTTCAATGACTTCCTGATGATGAACGAGGTTTGCCATATCTGGCCTCTCTAAGTTCTCTGACCTCGTCCACCCTGGCTGTCTTTCTAGCTCACTCTGTTCCACATCGCTGATGCCAGGTGCATTCCTGCCTCAGGGCATTTGTCCTTAGAATGCCCTCTGTCTTGAAGGCTTCTCCTCTGGAAATCACAAGCCTTGTGCCCTCACTTCCTCCAGGTCTTTACTCATATTCCACCTTTTTAGTGAGGACTTCTATACCTCTTGTTTGAATCACCATCAGTCTCTGAGATCCTTACCTACACACATGCACTTTCCCTACCCTCTTGCCTCTGCTTTTTCCAATCATTTATCACTATCTAGCATACTATTTATTTTATTTATCTTTCTTATTATTGTCTCATCAGGAGGGAAGGGACTGGAGCTTTTTTTTTCCTTTTTATCTTTCACTGTTTATAAATCCCAACACCTAGAGTAGTGTCTGGAAATTGGTAGACATAGAAAAAATGTTGAACTGTTGGAAAAATGAACATTTGATAGCCAATACATTTTGTTTTGATATACTATATTTTATGATATTAAAACATGTCTTCAAAATAATAACATCTGTATTTAGTACATAGAGGATTATTATTTTGTATACAAACACTAAATACTAAAACTAAAACTTTCAAGAGGCTATTTTTTCAAGACAGTTAGGAATAAAATATTCAACAGTGAATGAGGAGTAAAACATTTTTTTAGACCCCAGACAAATTGGCCTTTTAAAAGATATAATTTTCTTTTTTGTAGTGCTAATTCTAAAAAGTGTCTCTGTCTAACACATATGGACATTTTCCTTATAAAGCACATTTTTTCAATGTAGATCACCAGAGGATCAAGACCATTAATAACTATCTTTAAAACTACTTCATAAAGTGTAATATGCATCAAAGAACTTTACCAAAAGAGCACCAGCATTGTCAATTTTTGTTTTTAACTGATAAACAATATATCATGCTAAACACTAAAGTGTAAGTCAATGTCAAGCAATGATGAATGCCTTTGTAAATTTAATCTGTTTCCCAAGACATTAAATGATTTTCCAGCTAATCATAGATTTAATGTGTGATATGAGAATCAGCTGTGACCACCACATCATTAGATAAAGGGCCACAAACTGGCAGCTGACAAGCCAATTTGGATGACTTCCAAAGACTCAAGAAAGAAACTCTTAACTCACACTGGTTCAGCCACCTCTCTGGCCAGAAGGCAAAGATAAAAAGATTGTAATTGAATAAAGCATGATGACACTTCCTAACCTAGTCCAAAAATTTTGTTTTGAAAATGAATGAGTAAAGGAAAACATGTAGACAGTAAGGGTTGAAGTCAAGCTGTTTGCAGGTCTTCATGTCTTTTCAAAACTTACTTTTTATACCTTGTCAATTATGAAAACAAGATGTACCTTCCTTCCAAATACCTATTCTTACCCTGTGACCTCAACATGCTCAGCAACCAAACCCTCTACACTCAACCAAATAAATGCAAACTCTTCCAGAACAAATATGTCTTTGAGTCAGGAAGACCTTCCACATTATTGTGCAGTTATTTGATGCCCACACATCTGAGTATTAGTCATCAGTGCAGTAGATTAATACTTGTTCTGCTCCTTTAGATAATGGTAATGTTAAAGTAGTTTGTTCCAATACTTTGATAAGCCCCTTGGTTTAGTTTAACCCTTTAGATAGTCAGAATATTGCTTGGATCACAGATGAAGTTAATATTGGTGCTATTTTCCAGGCCTAGGGATAAGACAGGTCAGAAAAATGGAACAACATGTGAGATATTCTACTTAAGTATACAGAGCTTTTTTGTGTGTGGTCTATGACAGTGATTTTTATATTTTTGTGTCAGATATAAGGATATTTCATGGAGAATCTTGATTTCTTTAAATATAGAACTATCATTTTTATTTAAGTATTATTTTATTTCCTTTATATCTATGTGTTAACTTTTTGCTTTGTTTTGTTTTTGAGAGCCTAAAGCTAGTACTCTGGTATCTACCTGAATTTCAGAAATATTACAGAAACTGCAATTTGATGAGCCACCAGAAAATCATATTTATATACAGGAAACAACTCCAAAATATAAAATCATTTTCAGTTAACAGTGTTATTTTTTGAGTGGTGGAAGAAGTATTTCTTAATACAGCAGTATGAATAGTCACCATCCTCATATATCGTCCATATCCTGCTCTGCCCTGCTGCAATTCAGATTACAACTGGGACTAGATATCATTTTGGATAAAATAAAATCCACTATCATACTGAGGTACCTGGAAAAATGTTCTCCCAATTAAAAATTCTATAAGAGGTAAATGCCTGGTAGTTGGTTCTTTCAAGAAAAATGTACGTATTACTTGGCTAATTCTTGATTATATGTGAACAAGGAGGCAATAGGCCAGAATGGGTTGACCTGCACTCCTGTGAGTTGATAGAGAATAAGGGAGATGTTTTTGGAGAAATAAAGTGTTGAAGGTAATAGTTTGCTCTCTTCATCTAAGGAGCAACTCTCGGTAAATTGCAGAAAGAAATAATAAAGATTCCTATGTATTTAGAGTTAATCTAATTTTATTTACTGAGATCACATACATTCAAGGATCAGAAAGGGAACTCCACAAAATATTTTTTATGCAATCCAACTATGTATATAAACTGAAGTTGATTTTTTTAAGTTTATTTTTTATTATTACTATTTTTAATAATCTCTAGACTCGAACTCACCACTCCAAGATCAAGAGTCACATGCTCTTCCAACTGAGCCAGCCAGGTACCCCTGAAATTGATAGTTTTTAAAAAATATATAAAAGATGCCTTTGCTTCTCCTGCTATCCAAATCCCACATTTCAACATCATTGCCTGTGTCTATTGTTGCATCAGTTATTTACCTCTATTATGACAATTAACAGTACAAACAAATTTTTTTTTTCATATTGAAACATCAATTCTCGTTAATGCTCTGATTTTGTTGGTAAGAATATATGAATCTATATTCTTTCCCTACATTTTCTATTTGAACTGAGGTATCTTTTTATTGGTGGTTTCTAGCCCTCTTAATACAAATTCTGGCAAACAAGAACAGCGTAACACTATCCAGATGGCTTTCTAAGCAGGTACTTTTGGGTATGTAAATACGAAGGTCATTCATCTATAACAGATGGGTGACTTTTGCATTCTGTTTATGAGGGTGAGTCCAGCTTATTGCAGGTTCTTCCTTCAGGAATTTGGAGCTCTTTTTTAGAGCACAAAAAGGAGGCTTTAATACCCTTGGAAGACAGCTTTGGCTAGACCATTGTACTCAGCAGTGATACTGAATAATCTCTACCATTCATTTAAGAACAAGATACATTGGTTTTGCGTCAATATTTGCTTCTGTGAAATGATTATTTTTCAAGCTAGTTCTCTCAGAATTCTATTCTTAGCATTCATAAAAGCTACTAGTGATGTCTATTTCCTGACACTCCACGAAATCTTTAAATCATTTCTGACACCTCTTTACCCTCAAATTAATGCCTTTTTCTTCATGTGGATTTAGATCAATAGCAATATAAAGAAAGCAACTCTCCAATCTAAATACTTTGTGTTTGTGATGCACAATTAACCTGTAAATTACACTGAGATTTGAGAAGAAAGATAAGATATTTGCCAATTTTCCCCATCAGTAATAAAATCAGTCTTTTTCATGTATCACTACAAACAAACCAGGCACTACAGCATTTCATGAATATCATAAAAATATTATTTTGTAAGTTTTCAATAGGAAGAAAGAGTCTGCCTTTTTTACTTCGGATAGTACAGTGACTTTTTAGGCATATTCTCCTTTAGTGATTTTTATAGTCTTAATAACAACTGCATATTCAATAACAAAAATATATTTAGCAAAGTCTTGGTTATTTTTCCCCATCTCATTTTTTCTTATTTTACTTAGTAAAGCAGAAGATAAAAATAGTAACTGATATTGCAAAAGCTAATTGGGCATTGTTCTAGTTTCTGTTTATTGTTTTCTTGCTTTAAAAAGTAGGCTGACCTTTATTTCTTGCATATGACACCAAAAGCATAGGCAACAACAGAAAGAATAGATCAAATGGACTTCAGCAAAGTTAAAACATTTGTGCATCAAAGAACACTATGAAGAGAGTGAGAAGACAATCTATAAAATGAGGGAAGGTATTTGCAAATCATATGACTGATAAGGGATGAATATTCAAAATATAGAAAGGACTCCTATAGTTGAACAACAACAACAAAAAATCAAACAACCCAGTTCAAAAATAGGCAAGGAATTTGAATAGACAATTCTCCAAGGAACATATACAAATGGCCAGTAAGCACAAGAAACAATGCTCTGCAGCAATGTTAGTCATTAGAGAAATGCAAATCAAAACCATAATGAGCTAACACTTCTCATCCATTAGTCTGGCTATAACAAACGAACAAACAAACAGAAAGAGAAAATAGCAAGTGTTAGTGAAGATGTGGAGAAATTGGAACCCTCAGGCATTTCTGATGGGAATGCAGAGTGGTGCAGCTATGATGGAAAACATATGGTGTTTGTACGGTGGTTTCCCCCCAAATGAAACATAGAGTTGCCATATAATTCAGCTGTTCCACTTCTGAGTACATATCCAAAAGAATGAAGTCAATGACTCAACAAATATTTATATACCAATGTTCATGGCAGCATTATTCACAATAATCAAAAGTTGGTCGTTGGTGGAAACAACCAAATGTCTGTCAACAGATGAATGTGGTTTCAAAAAGAGGTGGTATAAAAAAAAAAAAAAGAGGTGGTATACACATACAATGGAATATTATTCAACCTTAAAAAAGAATGAAATCCAAACCCCTGCTATAAGGTGGATGAATATCAAAAATACAAGTGAAATAAGCCAAACACAAAAATTATGATTCCACTGTGATAGGTACTTAGAATAGATAAATTCATAAAGACAAAGTAGAATAGAAGTAACCAGGGGCTGAAGGAAGGGAAGAATAGGGAATTATTATTTAATGGGTACAGATTTCCTGTTTGGTATAATGAAAAAGTTCTAAAAATGGATAGTGGCAATTGTTGCAAAACAGCATGAGTGTACTTAATGTCACTAAATTGTACTACTTAAAAATGATTAAAGTGGTAAACTTTATGTTATGTATATTTTAGCAAACTTTTTAAAAATAAGAATTTTGGGAAAAAGTAGGTGGTATACTATTTCAACTTCCTGCCTGAGACAGCTCTCTGTTTAGGAAGTGAGAGGGATTGGACTATCTCAGTTCAAGAAATTAACCTTCTGTGTAAATCTATAGTTCCTGCATTTTGTATGTGTGTGATTTTTAATCCTTATCTTGATCCTGGACCACTGCATAGAGTTTTCATTTTGCATTTTTGAAACTCTTATTGTACTGAGAACAATCTCTTGGCTTTGGCTTTTATCTTAGATGACAATTCTATTCTATAAGCCTGCTGATCTTGTGGCATGCTCCCTAGTTTTTCACAATATACACACTGATGTTGATAAATCCAATGTTACTACCACATGACATGATCTAGATAGTATAGCGTTTGGCTTCATAGAATTTATGTTCATATAAATGTCAGAGGAACAAAGTAAGTATAGAAAGAAAGCCAAAGGCATAAACTTAGCTGCTCTGTATTCCATGGATTCAATGGCAGAGACTGTATATTATTAATCTTTACATCTCCAATGCTTACCATACTGCTTAATAACTCTTGATTAACTTATAACATTTAATAATATAATAATATTTTGTATTTTCCCAGTTCTGTACTTTCACATGCATTATTTGTTTTAACCTTAAAATAACCTTAAAAGTTAGATATGTTATTATTAATTTACAAGTGAGAAAACTGGAGGTTGGATAGTTTCTTGAAGATAAAACAGCCTCTCAAGGGTTAGAATCAAAATCTCACCAGTGTCTCTTGATTCATGAGTTGATGTATATTCAGTGACATCACCGTAGCCTCCATGAGTATCATTCAAAGAGCTTTGTTAGGGGAGAATACTTCATCCCTATGCTTCCCATCTCTTTCCAAGTTGAGAAAACTGAATTCATTCTGTCCCAAAGAAAAGAATGAAATTTATCTGATTGGTCAATCAGAGAAAACCAAATTGAACATGCTCTGCTTAAATCAGTTCATCCTTTTTTTCCTTTGGTGTCTGTAGATAGCACAAATTTTCCTCAGCACTTCCAGCTCCTAAGTCTTATTCAGAACTAGGTGCTTAGGTCTATTCAAATTTGGGGTTTAATTAAGGAGCTCATTCAGCCCCTATGCTGAATATATTTTCCAACTTGTAATAAAGTAATAAAAATAAATTTCAGGCACTAAATCAATTATCTAAGTATAAACTATTACTGATATGAATTTTACCTGTTTTCTGACAAGAATATAAAAACAAAGATACTTCAATCTATATAATGTAGCATATTTCTCAAATTTTTATCCTAGTTCAAAAATTCCATTGTTTTTAAAATACTCAATGTATTTAATCTTGAACTAAATGATCTACAACTAATTTTTCAACACCACGTCCTTCATTTGTTTAATATGCTTGACATATAACTATCAAAGGAGTAAATTTAGAGGCACTGTCAACTGAATGAAATTTTAAGAGGGGCTTAATATTCTTCATATTGAAGTTTAGTGCAGGTGGCAATATATTCAAGGAAATTTTTATATACACCAATTATTCAAGCAAATATTTATATATACAGATATGAAATCCAAACATATTTTTTTCACTGTTTTACTGTCAATTGCCAGGTTGGACTCCACAGACTTAAGAGCTTTCCAAATATAAAATATAATTTCTAAATCAGGGTTTTAGAATTTTTGAGTGAATACATTAACCAAATTTATTCACTGCATGACTGTTCACAGCGATCTACAGACCAATGTATGTTGTCATTCTCTAGGAAATTGTGGAGAAGTCTCCAAACTTTTTTGACCAAACATCTGAAGAGACGATGTTTTTTTAAAAAAACTTCTTTTAGTAAATATTGTTCCAAACCATAAAAAAGTGACAAGTATTGTCAGTTAAACCAAGTTTATCAATTTCAAGTGAAGTTGTGATTAGAAGTATTTCAATTTGAATTATATACACTTGATAATACCATTAAATTATTATGAAATATGTTACTTATAGTTTCAATATTTTGATGAATTCTTGGAGAATTTCAGTTATATCTAACCTATCTTTATTGCAGTTTTCAAACAGCCAGACCACAGTCAGGTAGACATGCAATTGATTAAAAAAAAAAAAAAAAGATAAATAAATAACATAACAAGAAAATTTCACTAAAGAAAATGATAACCGAAAGTAGCATTCTGACCAAAGACTGTATACGAAATTCAACAAAATATTGAAAACAGTTTAAAAAAAAAAAACAGTTTGACCTATGCATTTTCCCTTGATTTAACTTGATTTATTCAGACAGATATCTATGTCACTTTATACAATATCTCTTACAAAAAATGTAAAAACCAATAGAAAGACATGTAACCACCACTTGAATATTCTGTACAATTTTCTCAATATAGATTTTAACGTAAAAATCCATTTTTTTTTAAAGTTTGTCTTGTTAAACTGACTTTTGTGCATGGTCACTTGCCCAGAAGTCTATTAGCAGACTAGGCCAAAACAAACCAAAAGAACAAAAACTATTCATTTTACTACATGATGTGTTTTTTCTTTTGAGATAATTACAGGCACATGAGTTTTAAGTGATTGTGGTAAAAGCAAAATTATAGCATTTTCCCATTTATGTTGATTTAAAACAAAATTTCAATGTGTAAACAGTATTAATTTTCTGATAAATATGCTTTCTATTGCTGAAAAAGAAGATAATAAAGTATTTTCAAATAACTTTCTATTTGCTATAAATAAAATAGTATTCTTGGGAAATGGTCTAAACACTCTATAATATTAGAATATATATTAAGTAAATAAATCTGAGGTAGAAAATTGCCCTGCTTCCAGTTCCAAACACATGAAAATAAAAAAAAATTATCTATCTATCTATATATCTATCTATCTCTTAGGCTAGCCCTATGTTCCATGTTTTCCCATGGAGTTGGGAGACAAATAGGAAAAAGCTGCTGTTAGGACTACCAAAATGCTTCTATACCAAAATGACTTACTTGACTGATATTTTATCAGATATGTGAATATGCTATGATGAAAAATACAAAATTCCCCTTAAGGAATTTCACACTTTAAAGTAATTAAATACATTTTTAAAGGTAAATAAGAGGTTCCTAAATATAAAGCCAGAGTTCTAATAGTATATCTAGTATCTAGTATATCTAATATAAGTAAGGGTAGTTATTCAGAACATGATCTTTGAGGCAAATAGTTCTATTTGCCAAGCCTGGTTGCACTCCTGTAGGGCTGTGTGACCTTAGGGAAGTTATTAACCTGTCTGAGCCCTAGTTTTTCCATTTAATAAATTTAGCATAAAAATATATACATTTTTTCTTTGGGAGTTACTGTAAGGATTCAATGAGATAATGGTAAATATCAATCAAATATTAATTTGTAATAACTATCTATCAGTAATTAAGATATAGTAGATATAAAGTACTTAGATTGGCATATATTCAATAAATTAAAGCAAATTTATTTTTAAAAATTTTTTAAAGATTTAATTTATTTATTTAAGAGAGAGAGCACACACAGAGGGAGAAGGAGAAGCCGACTCCCTGCTCAGTGGAGAGCCTGATGTGGGGCTCCATCCAAGGACTCTGAGATTATGACCTGAGCTAAAGGCAGACATTTAACAAACTGGGCCACCCGGGTGTCCTAAAAACAGATTAATTAAATGAATATGATTTTGTGTACAAAAAACATATCTCAGAAGTAGGCATTTTGAATAAAATTATTATATATTGCTATAATTTAAAATATAGCTCTTAGTTTAGCAATTCTACTTCTGGCTATATAACCAAAAGAATTAAAAACAGGGACTCAAACAAGTATTTGTACACTAATGTTCATAGCAGTATTACAATAGTCAAAAGGTGTAAACAACTCAAATGTCTACCAACAGATGAATGGGTAAATATATATACTATAATATTAAATATTATATATTTATATGTCACATATAAATATGTTAAATAAATATATTTGTAATATATAAATATATAAAAATATAAATATATATATTTGTAATATATAAATATTTTAGCCTTAAAAAGGAGTAAAATTCTGACACATGCCTATAATATGGGTGAACCCATTGAAATAAGCCAGACACACACAAAAAAAGTATTGTATGATTCCACTTATCTGAGGAAACTAGAGTAGGCAAATTAATAGGGACAGAAAATAGAATGGTGGTTACCAGGGGTTGGAGAAGAAGGAATGGGGAATTATTATTTAACGGGCACAAATGTTCTATTTGGGGCAATTAAAACGTCTGGAAATATTGAGTGGTAGAAGTTACAAAACATTGTCAATGTACTTAATCCCACTGAACTATACACTTAGAAATGGTTAAAAGGGTAAGTTATATATATTTTACCACAATTTTAAAAGTAAAAAACCAATCAAAATTGTAGTTATTGGAAGAACCAAAGCCAATGGGTAGCAGTCTGTTCAGAGACAATACTTATATATTCTCTGTTTATGATTTTGAGTGCCTGGTATGTTTCTAGCACCATCCTTTCTCCACAATTGGATAATGGAAGATTCGGGGCATATTGTGATGTGGCACACAGATCCATCTCCAGAGATAAAAATTTTCTTCATCTGCTGCAAGTGTTGGATACTGACCATTCTCAATTCTCAGCTGTCTCAGGAAATTACCTTCAGTGGAAAAGCTGCCTTGTCCAAGGTCAAATCCTTTTCCTGAGGAGGGCCACCATTCAATGAATGGTTGAAGGAGGAATATAAAGCCCTGTCTCTTCACCATGTGCAACAAATTGAAGAGACTACCTTAAGAACCTCACATAGGACCAACTTCTCCCTCTGCTCAATCTTACTTCATTATCTGCCCTTCCACACATGTTAAGTCTAGCACCCTCTACTGAACTTCTAACATGCTAATTTCCAACTCAGAGTAAGTATTCATTGAGGAAAAGAGAATACCTAAATATTCCTAGGTCATGGGACATAAGATCCTTAGTGACATTGAACCCCAGGGAACTAAAGTGTTGTGATGAGCCCCTTGTTGAAGAAGGGGCATATAGAACCAGGTATTAAATGGAGTCTTGACCAACATCTAGCTTACCATAGTCCATTCATTTTGTGAATCCACCTAATAATGTCCCCATTCCCCAACTGTACCCTTGAAATGAACATATTTGGTAATCAGTGTAGCTTCTGTATTGTTCCCCCTGCCTGGGTGCTGTCCTAGTGTGGAAAGTCAAGTGGAGCTTCTAGAACTACTTTCCCAGGGAAGACTAAATAAAAAACCGCATATTGCATGAGAGATGGCAGAGATTGCTTCTAATGGAGGCATGGCTTAATGATCCCAACCTAACTTCATTTAAATCACAAATCTGTTCCCTACAAAAGCAAGACATTTCTTATATGATAACAGTCAACTATAATAAATGTGTTCTTTAGCATTCACTTGGAAGTGACAATAGTCACTTGCAGTCTTGCCCCACAGTTATGTCAAAGCTTTCTCTTTCTCTGTCAAGAGATCTAAATTGGCTACAAAACCTGAAGAACGTCATGCTAGTACACTATACTGATGACAGCATGCTAATAGAACCAAATAAACAAGAAAAGACAAGTAGTTGGAGGCTTTAGTTAGATAGATGTGCTCCAGAGGGTGGGAGATAAACCAAATAAAGTTTCAGGTATCTGCAGCATCCCTCAAATTTTTAGATGTCTGGCCCTCTGAGGAAAGCTGGACCAAGCCCTTCAAAGAAATTGATAAATAATTGCACCTCCAATGTCTCAGTACAAAGAAGGAAGCACAACACCTTGTGAGCCTCTTTGATTTTGGAGGCAGTACATGATTTTGGAGGTTTTGGAGGCAGTACATGATTCACTTGGGATTGCGAGACCAGCCACTATGGTGGATGAGCTGAAAACCTGCCAGCTATGATTAGAGTGCAGAGCAAGACAGGGGTTTAGCAGCTTATCCAGTCTGGAATGCAAGGATCGTTGCTGCTTAGGACACAGGATCCAGTAGACAATACAATATTGGAAGTATTTGGGGTGGGAAAAGGATGATATGTGGGGTTTATGGAAAGCCCAAAAGAATAATCAATGTAACCCACTACCATTCTAGAACCATCTTCAGAGGAGAATGGCTGATCTTTGGAAAACAGAGTTAGGTGTGTTTCAGAGTCCTGGTAAAGATGGAGTACTTAACCATGTGTGTTTAAGGGATTGTGTGTCTAGAACTGTGTTGTCACTTGTGGTCCAAGATGAGCTGGATCTATCAGGCTCACCAATTCCACAAAGGTAATTGACTTTGATCGTGAGAAGACATTAGAACTGTGGTTAAAATGAGGTTACAAGGAGGAATATGTTGAGAATGTAGGAGATCACTTTGGACAACTTTTGGTTAATAAGACAGTTTCTCAGTTCTAGTAGTTCAAGAGCTAGCACAGACTGTATATGATGCTGGGATTCTTTTCTCTTCTTTTTTTGATAAGGTACCATTTTCAACAAGTGATCTGCTTAGTTCATAGGAAAGTATTATTTTCATTCATTAGAATTTACATATCATAAGCACTCCACTTATGAAATCAATACTAGCACCCTCCTGCATTCTGATAGTTGATGACAAAGCACAAATTCAATCTGATTTTTATGTGTCAAAGTTAGATTTTTATTTCTGTTGTTATTACTAGCTACCAGTTAAATTCCCAGAACTATTCTAGGCATTATATGTACAAAAGTCCTAACTTCAAAGTAATCTTATAAGATAGACATTATTAATCCTACTTAACATTTGTGAATATTGAGCCTCAGAGAGATTAAGCACTTGCCCAACCTGTAAGTGGCAGAACTAGTTGGAACCTGAATCAGAAAATATAACCTGAATTATAAAATTCCCTGAAATTTGTATTGCCTTTTAAAATAAAGTATTGCCCTAGCTAAGAATAACTGTAAAATAGAGCCATAGAAGTGTAACACTTTGGGATCCCTGGGTGGCGCAGCGGTTTAGCACCTGCCTTTGCCCCAGGGCGCGATCCTGGAGACCCAGGATCGAATCCCACGTCGAGCTCCTGGTGCATGGAGCCTGCAGCCTGCTTCTCCCTCTGCCTATGTCTCTGCCTCTCTCTCTCCCTCTCTCTCTGTGTGTGACTATCATAAATAAATAAAAATTAAAAAAAAAAGAAGTGTAACACTTACTTAGATTAACCAGAGCATCAGTAACGGTATAGTAGTAGAAGTAGTGAAAGCAGAACCCAGATGGCAGAAAGCTACAACAACAAAGTAATGAAGTGGCTACAACATAAGTAGAAAACCCCTCCAAAATGTTTAGCTTTCAATAGATCATATGGTAGCCAGAGATGTATCTCGGACCCGTTAAAACTATTTATAGCTATGTGTGCATTTTGTTTTATTTTTGACAGGAAGAGTAGATCACACTGTATAGTGATCAAAAGGATTCCTTAGGGAGGAAGAGATGGAAGAATAAAGAAGTAGAAGGAATAACTGATGAAGCAAGAGCTCTAAGAAGATAGAAAAGGATGAGATACAAAGTTGATGCAAAGGTAAACTTCCTTGTTGCTGTGGTTCTCAAAGTGAGGTCCCTAGACCAGCAGCATCAGCATCGCTTGAGAATTTCAGCCATGAAAATTATATAAGGCCTTGTTCAACACCAAGTGAATTAGACATTCTGTGGTAGGACCCAGAAATCTAGGGTTTAACCAGCCGTCCAGGTGATTGTAATATATGCTGCATTGAAATACCAGATGCTGATGAAGACAGATCTGCAGATTTGATAGAGGACAGTTCAGTTTCCATCCTCTCAATTTTCATGCAGCTTCTACCTTTAGGATCTCCTCTTTCTATACCCCTACTCACCAAAAAGGTAAGGATTTTAGCCAGCTACAGGAATAAAGCCTGAGAAGAGAATGGAAGCCTGTCTTCATGACCACTGACAAAAGCATTCAATAGCAGGTTACACGGATATCAGAGACCACAGAAGCAGAGGAGAGCCCAGAAGCCACAGCAGGTCTGAGCACCATTTTCTCTTTTAACAAAGTGCTGTTATTAGAGAGGTGGGAGGAGGTCAGTTGAGCAACTGAAAACCTGAGAATTTTTATCTAAAGAGAGTAAGCACTATGTAAAGGGACTATTGAATATTTTCTCAAATTAAATTTAAAAACAGTTAGACAAATCTTCCCCCTACCACCCAGAGAGTCAGGGCTTTTAAGTTCAGACTGGTAGTACACAAAATAAGGGGACTACATATTTGCTTTGAGTTTAAAATATGCTGTGAGTAAATCTGTGGCATTGCTTTGAATATTTAAGCAAGTAACTTTTTAATAAGCTAGAGGGAAGAGAGGGGATGCAATGTTCAAGTTAATGCCCATTTTCACCATGAGGTGAAAATTATTAATATGAATTAAAGTTTGTTACACAATGAATAATGAACACACAAATCTTATAGATGATGACAATAAATTTGTTATTTTATTCTGTGACATAAAAATAGGCACTAAGATGCAGAAGAGAATAGAAACGGAATCAATGAAGGAAATTGAACTTAAAATGTTAAATGATCAAATACTTTTTGAGGGAGAGAAGTAGCATAAATACTGCTATATGCTTAACAAATCTACTTATAACTGAAAAGCTTTTTTTTTTTTAACTGAAAAGCTTTATTTGTGTACTCTAATATTGTGTGTATATAAATAAATGCTCAGTGTGGAGAACCATCTGGTTTAGTCACATATTTATACATCTATTATATACACATATGATATGCATACCAATTTAAGTGGTTACAAATCTTCAAATGTGTGCAATGCACGTTTGCATGTATGCAAGTTCTACACAAAGCTAAGCAAGCCTGTAAAAAGGAAGTTAATTCTCGGAATATGCTGCAGAAACTATTATAGCATGGATGAATGAATGCCAGTTTACAAAATTTAAGGGATTGCTTATTGCCTGAGAAAAATCTAGCATATTAAAATCAGAACCTAAAAAAATATGCTTCTGTATCAGAACAGAGTATTTTGTCTTTAAGGGTAAGCATATATTCTTTGAAACCATAAGAATAGGAGTGTAGGTAACATTTCATATACAACTTGACCACCATTTACTTTCCAACTCCTTCCTTCTACTTCAAATCAGTTTGCTGCATTTGATTTCTTTTTATCAGCTTGGATGAATGTATAATACATTGATAATTGCATTGGCGATGTAATGGGTTGCAGGAATTCTGATAACAGAAAAGGTATGCTATCTAAAGGAGACAATAAAATTAAATGTTGGTAATGAGAACTGGGTTTTACTTGTACCATTTTGTACCCTGCTGCAAACTTGCATCACATCCCTTTGAGCTACACATGCAACTCCTATTACCACTAATTGCGACCTCACTACACAGGCACATCAAAAGAAAAAACACAGACCTCCTTTGTGCTGTGGGTTTTGTAATCCTTTTCGCATTATATAATGAGATCCAATTGTACTTTCACATTTTAGGTACTGGATGTTCTTATTCCAGTATTTACCCATTTCCAGTTTTCCTTCTTCATTCTTTGAAATTCTTGGGAATGTTTAGATAGGTGTGCTAAAATGAAAATATCTAAGTGTATTTGGGGGGGGGGGATATTATTCTTGATTATAAAATGAAAAGAAAAAAAGTCTCATGAGAGTGTATATCTTTTTACTTTAGGATTACTTTAGTTAAAAATGCAATCTGAAACTTGAGATCTATGTAGGAATTTACTTAATAACATAAAAATATTCAGAAATGAGTTCAAGATTTGTAGTCATAAGATGTAACTTTTTTCTAGATCAAAACACAATAGTTATTTTAAATAAGTAATATGATGGTTCATGTTCAGAGAGGATAGAATGAAAGCACCTGGTTTCTATTGTAGGCCCTGCCCTTCGTTTCTGAAAATCCTCTGGCTTTTAAACATAAATAATATCTATCGTCTATTACACATTTCAGGACTGAGAAGACACCTGGTGTAAAGTGGAGTTGGAGGTACATGCCATCCTCACCCTGCTCCTCTGTCGGAGATGACATCATTGTCCATTCTACTGCATTCAACCCTTCCATCTTCATCTTCTCTGCCTTTATTTCCCCTCTAACACAGGCTATGAATAGTTTTCTTTCTTAAGGAGCTCATGATTTCAACAACTTTTCATCTTATTACCATGATAAAAGGTCATCCAGCTCTCCTTTGACCTAATTTCTTAGACTACTACAGAGACTCCAAAGTGGGAGTTTCTGCATCCACTCTCTCTTTTCTCTTTTTCTCATCACATGCAAACATCATTATACCTCCTTTTTGGTTAAAATACTTCAATGGCTCTTCATTGCTCTTCAAAGTCAAAACTGCTGCAAGGCTCTTGGCCTAATCTACTTCTCCTGCCACTTGCTGCACTTAAATTACCCCCTTGACCTTCTTTCTTGTCTTCATATTTGGCACATGCTGTCCTACGACAGGCCCTCTACTTGAAACTCCCTGCTGCCCCCTGCCCCACCACACAGACACACACACTACTTCTCTAGAACCTCATTCATTCTTCAGATTTACAATCCAAGTATAATTTCTCAAATATCTTTGATTTTTCCTGTCAGATAAAATATATTCTCCTTGTAGTATACTTCTCCTCAGGAGCCCTTCTTTCTTCTTCTCTTCTTTTAACAAACATTTAATGAATAACCGAATTATAAAAGAGGCAGACATAATTCCAGGCACTGGGGAACAACAGTCAATTAGTCAGATAAGATACCTGCTACCAGGAGCTTCTATCCTAGTGAGATATATGCAATAAATAAACAAAAACACAAGTCAACAAACAAATAAACGCTATGAGGAAATTCTAACAAAGTAGTATGCTAGAGATTGTCAAGGGGGAGGAGCCCACACCATTAGTGGAGATGGGGAACCTTCTCAAGGGAGATATTTGCAGAGACTTGAGTGATGTCAGTTACATTTCTTTGCTCCATTGCTAGATAAATTTCTTTCTTTTTTAAAGATTTTATTCATTTATTCATGAGAGACACACAAAGAGAGAGGCAGAGACATAGGCAGAGAGAGAAGCAGGTTCCATGCGGGGAGCCTGATGTGGGACTCGATCCCTGGACTCCAGGATCACACCCAAGGCTGAAGGCAGGCACTCAACCACTGAGCCACCCAGGCATCCCACTAGATAAATTTCTGTTTCTCTTACTCAGTTGTAAACTACAAAATACCAGTGACTGGCAATTTTACTCAGAAATTTATCTTAGAAGGTCCTCTAGAAATATTTTGAGTAAATAAATGACTGGAAACACTACACGTTTATTTGAAGCCTATCTGGATTCAAATCTTGGTTTTCATCTGCAACTTGGACAAATTATTAAAACTCCTAACCTTCAATTTTCTCATCTACTGATGAGGATAATAACACCTAAGTATTGATTAAATTCTTAACACTTAACCATCAGCTTGTGGTTTTGACTATCGTAAATCCAAAGCTGTATATCCTTCATGTGGTGTTTCCCCTCTCATGTCTAAATCAAGACTATGATTATTAAAAATTTAATAAAAGCTTCTGACATTTAATTTTCTCATTTGTTAATTAAGGTAATGATACCTGTGTCTCATGGTTGTTTTGAGAAATAATTGAAGCATTAACCTATTAAAGATCATAGTTCAATTTCTGGAGTGTTAGATATTTAATTTTTCCATAAGAATTTTCAGAGTATATAAAAGGAAAGACATTATACAAGTTCACAAAATTATCAGGCAATAGCTTTTAAATGATTTTGCTATGAAGAAAACCAATTGATTTAGATTTTTATTATGTATGTATGCATATGTAAGTATATGTATATATTTACATATACATAAGCATATATACACATATGCACATATATGTTTCTGTCCTAAGACAAAATTATACATAACTAACATTTAAATAAGTGATTGTTTACAAAACAATTCTGTGAAGATTCTCAGTAACAAACCTGTAAGGCAAGTATTACAAGTCGTAAGGTACCCTTATGTTGAAAGAGCTAACCAGCAGTGGCCAGGCTCTTAGGTTACATGCCTTATCTTGTTAGTAACAGTGAGCAGTGCCCTGATTTGTCAGTAGGTGTTGGTATAGAGGGCTCCAACTCTCAGCTGCTAGAAAGGCAAAGGGAAAAAAAGGTAATCTCATTGCTATTTCCAGAGTATAGTACTGGCGACACAATCAGTTGTGATGGAAGATAGATTATTTTACTCTCACATTCTCTTGGTATTTTACAGTTCATTGCCTAAGCCTGTTTGGAACTTTACATTTATTTAATCCTCTCAGCAGAGAACAATCACTGTGCGTTACTCTACTGACATACTTGTATTTGGTGTAAGTTCATTCTTTGTAGGTTGAGCATATAAAAATTTAAAGACAGTATTAAAACCAATATAAATCATACCTCCCCCCTAGAAAAATAAAGTACCCCCACCTATGGTTTAGAAGTGTTTCTAGGAAATATATTCTATCTAATATATAAACACTTCAAAAAATAAAAATAAAATCAAGAAAAGAGCCAACCTTGCATTTTCACAGATCAAAATGTTCATTCAAGTAGTATTTGCAAAAAACCAACCAACCAACCAACCAAACAAACAAACAAACAAAAAAAACCTGAAAACAAAACACAAAACTGAGTGTCTGTGACCTGAATGATGCTACATTTATCTTGTTCCCTTCAGATCTGAAAAAAGAGGTTGTGATATGAGTAAAATTGTTTAGTAGACCTGATTTTGTTTGAGTTTCTGTGATAATGTCAATAAGACTCAATTTCTAGTTTCTAGCATTTGTAAATATTTCCATTTAATATTGAATGTTTTTGCTTCTGAAAAAATTATTTGACAATGGAGAACAAATTGTAGATGGGAGGAATTGGGCTAATGTATTTTTCTACTTCTCTAATATTTCAACGATTCTCTGATACCTGGCCACAGGACTAAAATTTGCAAATGTTTTATGTTTGTAACATCTCAATTTAGATTAAAGATTAGAAATGATAATAAAACTGTATTATTTTCTACAAGTTGACATCAGAGAGGAACTTGGAAGAATTGATTTTTCCTTGGTCCAGGAATTCTAAAATGCCATGATGAGAATGAAAATGTGACAAAGGTGAAAAGACTTTGTAGATGTAATTAAAGTCCCAAATAAGTTGATTTTTGAGTTAATCAAAAGGGCAATTATCCTAGGCAAGCATGACTTAATCATACAACAGGGTTAAAGAAAAATTATCCTGAGGGCCTTGAGGAAATAAGTTGCTATGTTATGGAAGGGCCTGCAGGCAGACTTTAGGAGATGAGAGGGATCCCCAAATGATAAGAACAAGAAAACAAGGATCTCAGTCCTACAACTGCAGCAAGGAACTGAATTCTTCCTACAGCTGCTTGAGCGTGGGTGAAGACTCTGACCTCCCGGAAAGAATGCAGTCCACTCACACCTTGTCTGTCACATTAAGACACTTATAGGAAAGGACCCCGCTAAGTCAGGCCTGGACTCTGACCCACAGAAACTGCGAGAAAATAAATATATGTTGTTTTAATCTACTAAATACTCCCAAAACCAAAAACAGCAAAACAACAGCAAAAAACTATCAATGAACCATGGCTCCTCCATTGGTTATATCCATATTAAAATCCTGGATTTAATGATTTACCAGGTATTTACTAAGTGGCCACTGTTTCAGGCGATATGCTAGGTATTGAAGACCACATTTCTGAGTGTAACTGAACCTATTAAAAACAATGAGCATTTGCTTTCTGATTCAGACAAATATGAAATAAGCATAGCATTGTGACATAATAAGAGAGAATATATTTGATTCCTGCTCCCAGTTTTGTGATTTCCTGCACAATAGTGATGAAGTTTTGGAATATAGGTGATGTTTGGTGGGGTGAGGTCTGGAGCCGACGACCAAGAAAGAATTCTTGAGATACCTTTGGTGCAAAATAGTGGTTTTATTAAAGTACCGGGATAGGACCCATGGGCAGGAAGAGCTGCTGCCCAGGGCCTGTGAGGAGTGACTGATTATATACCTGGCAGTTGGGAGGGGTTTGAGGATAGCGTACTCTCTAAGGAATTTTGGAAGCAATGTTTCCAGGACCTTGAGGGGTCTAGCTATTGCTGGGAAAACCTTAGTCATGAAATGTTTCAGATGTATATCAGTGGGCCATGTGCTTAGGTAATGATTGCCAACATGTATCTTGGGGGGTAGACATAAAGGAAATTTCTAAAGGAATTCTTCTATGTTAAAGTAGACTTACAGGATCCTGGGGGTCTGGCTAAGATTGCCTTTTGCTCATAGCAAAGTATTAACATTGAGGCAGTTGAGTCCCTAGATCAATGTCCCTAAGCGTGTTTCAAGGACTTGTCAATGTGTTGCCCCAGGCTTCTGCTTTGTCCTCAGATAACCCTGTTCCCGAATCAATAGGGGTGCTAGGAGCCTCTTTTGTTCTAATATTTGGTCTTTGGCCCTGATTCATTTCCTGACACAGAGCTCCTAAATCCCTTGGAATTTCCTGGAAGAAAGGAGTATCTTTTGTTCTAATGAGGTGACTTGTGGTGGGCCCCCGCATGGGGGCTGGTCACTAGAAGGACCAAACCATGATTAGAAATTTGTAATTTTCAGGGCAGCCCAGGTGGCTCAGCAGTTTAGTGCGGCCTTCAGCCCAGGGTGTGATCCTGGAGACCTGGGACTTGGGATGGAGTCCCACGTCGGGCTCCCTGCGTGGAGTCTGCTTCTCCCTCTGCCTGTGTCTCTACCTCTCTCTGTGTGTGTCTCTCATGAATAAATAAATAAAATTAAAAACAAAAGAAATTTGTAATTTTCAGCATCACTCCCCCACACCCACCAATCCTTTAGGGATTTTTGTGTATATTGGGTAAATACCCAGTAGTGTGATTATTGGATCATAAGATAGTTCCATTTTTAATTTTTTGAGGAACTATCTTCTATAGTGGCTGTACCAGTTTGTATTTCTACGAACAGTGCAGGAGGGTTCCTTTTTCTCCACATCCTCCACAACACTTGTTGTTTCTTATGTTTTTGATATCAACTATTCTGACAGGTGTGAGGTGATATCTTATTGTGATTTTGATTTGCATTTTCCTGATGATGAGTGAGGTTGAGCATCTTTCAATGTGTCTGTTGGCCCATCTGTATGTCTTCTTCAGAGAAATGTCTGTTCATGTGTTCTGCCCATTTTTAAATTGTATTATTTGTCTTTTGGGATTTTTATCCATTTTTTATATATTTTGGGTATACTAACCCCTTATTAGATGTCATTTGCAAATATCTTCTCCCATTCAGTAGTTTTGCATTTAGTTTTATTATTTCCTTCACTGTGCAGAAACTTTTTATTTTGATGT
Source organism: Vulpes lagopus (assembly GCF_018345385.1). NCBI lineage: Eukaryota > Metazoa > Chordata > Mammalia > Carnivora > Canidae > Vulpes > Vulpes lagopus. The sequence continues at coordinate 89,010,446 of NC_054829.1, read as the reverse complement.
AGTTCCAATAGTTCATTTTGCTTTTATTTTCTTTGCCTCGGGAGATGTGTCTAGAAAAGTATTGCTATGATTGATGTCAAAGAGGTTACTGCCTGTGTTCTTTTCTAGGATTTTTATGGTTCCCAGCCTCACATTTAGGTCTTTAACTCTTTTTTTTTTTAATGGGATAAATATTTTATTTTTTCCTTTTTAAATTTAAATTCAATTAATTAACATAAAATGCATTATTAGTGTTAGAGGTAGAGGTCAGTGATTCATCAGTCTTATATAATTCTCAATGCTCATTACAATATGTGCCCTCCTTAATGTCCATCACCCAGTTACCCTGTCCACCCACCCACCTCCCTTCCAACGACCCTCAGTTTGTTTCCTATGATCAAAAGTTTCTTTTGGAACCAGAGGGTATTATGTTAAACAAAATAAGTCATCAGAAAAAATATGATCTCACTCATATGTGGAATTTAAGAAACAAAATAGAAGATCATAGAGGAAGAGAAGGAATAAAATAAAACAGATGAAATCAGAGAGGGAGACAAACTATAGGTCTTTAATCCTTTTTGAGTTTGTTTTTGTGTATGGTGAAAGAATGGGTCCAATTTCATTTTGTTTGGATGTTCCAAATGGTTTTCCCAGCACTATTTTTGGAGAAACTGTCTTTTCCCCTTTGTTTTTTTTTTTTTTTTTTTTTAAATTTTTTTTATTTATTTATGATAGTCACACAGAGAGAGCGAGAGAGGCAGAGACACAGGCAGAGGGAGAAGCAGGCTCCATGCACCGGGAGCCCGACGTGGGATTCGATCCCGGGTCTCCAGGATCGCGCCCTGGGCCAAAGGCAGGCGCTAAACCGCTGCGCCACCCAGGGATCCCATCCCCTTTGTATATACATTCCTCCTTTGTTAAAGATTAGTTGACTAGATAGTATGGGTTTGCTTCTGGGTTTTCTAGTCTATTCCATTGATCTATGTGCCAGCACCACACTGTTTTAATTACTTCTGCTCTGTAATATAATATAATGAAGTCTGGAGTTGTGATGCTTTTATTTTTCAGAATTGCTTTGGCTATTTAATGTCTTTTGTGGTTTGATGGAAATTTTTAAGATTGTTCTAGTTCTGTGAAAAGTGCTTTTGGGATTTTTTTTAAGGTTTTATTTATTTATTCATGAGAGACACACAGAGAGAGGCAGAGACACAGGCAGAGGGAGAAGCAAGCTCCATGCAGGGAGCCCAATGTGGGACTTGATCCCTGGACCCCGGGATCACGCCCTGAGCCAAAGGCAGATGCCAAACCAATGAGCCACCCAGGCATCCCTGCTTTTGGGATTTTGATAGAGATTGCATTAAATGTGTAGATTAAATGTGTATCAAATTGCTTTTGATAGTATAGACATTTTAACAATATTTATTCTTCCAACCAATGAATGTGGAATATCTTTCCATTTCTTTGCATTATTTGAATTTCTTTCATCAGTGTTTTATAATTTGCAGAGTACAGCCCTTTACATATTTGGTTAAAATTGTTCCTAGATATTTTGTTATTTCCGTTTTGGAGGGTTCGGGTTTTGTTTGTTTCTCTTTTTCTAGTTCCTTCAGGTATAAGATTAGGTTGTTTATTTGGATTTTGAAATGTTAACCAAGGTTGTATTTTAATTTTCTTCCTATATTCTCTTTCTTCGTTTTGCTTTCACCTATCCCAAATATGGAGATCCCCGCATGTCTTTGCCTTAGAGTGGATTTGAGCCAGGTTGGGGGGCGGGGGGGAATAAAAGACATTTACTTCTCCTTTTAGCATCTTTTCCCTGCTGAAAGCTTTAGCTCATGTTAGAATTCCTGAGCATAGTGATATGAAGTGAAAAGTCTTTGTCTAAACCAGGAAGATATTTTCGAGAGCTGAAATAAGGAGAACTGAGAAGGCAAAGACTGTAAGTTCTGAGAGCAGAGCAGATGGGTCTTGCTGCCCTGAAATGCCACCAGGAAATTGTCAAGTTCCCAATGAGAAATGTGGGCAAGGCATTTCGCAGATGGGACCAAATACAGCCTCACAAACTGCCTGTACTCCTAGATCAGCCTAGAGGCACAACATACAAATTTGCCCTTCACATAACTTTGACCAAGCTCTTTTACCTTCCTTGAATGCTCTTCTCTCTATTTGACTGTCTGTATCTTACTCCTCTTCAAGTCCTCAAAACCCACTAAACCTTTAGCTTAACCTTATGCCCTTTTCTATGATCGCTGTATTGAACACTCTCCAGTTTTATCCGTGTCACTCATTCAGCACTTAGCCCTACTGCTGTCTAGGCTGCTATCCATTGCCTTGTATTATTTAATTTTTCATCTATTCATTTATTAATTTGAATTAAATTACAAATTCTTTGAGTTAAGAGCATGGTCTTAAATTCTTACTTTCTTATATAGTAGTACCCACAAAGAATTTATAGAATTGATATACAGTGAAAAAATGTCAAAGATGTCCTAAGAAGAAAAATCACACTATTCTAGCTACTAAATTGATCTAGAAATACCTATAAAATAGAATTTTATGGTTGAAATACAATCACATTAGGATTTCATACGTATAAATATAATATTACAGAATCTTATCTAGAGGTACAGGTAGAGAACAGAGGATTTTTAAGTCAGTGAAAGTATTCTGTATGATACAGTAATGGCAGATATATGACATTTGTCAAAATCTATAAAACTGTATAACACAGAGAAAGCATTAATGTAAACTATGAACCTTGGTTAATAATTATATCAATATTGGTTTATCAACTGTAATAAATATACCACACTAATGGAAAGGTTAATAATGAGGAAACTGTGTGTATGTGTGTGCACATGGGTGTTGTAAGGGGTAGGGTATATGGAAACTCTCTATATACTTTTTGCTCGATTTTTCTGTAAACTTAAAACTGTTCCAAAAAGTAAAATCTATTATAAAAAAGAAAAAGTACAATATTATGGCATCATTCTTATCTAGAAGTATGTCATTCCAAGAATATAAAATCCCACCAAATATTTTCTGAAGTAGCATAATTTGAAAGTTATATATTCTAATTTTTTTCTGTGTTTTGATATGCCTCTCCTCTATATACTGAAATATATATATATATACATATATATACATATATATGTATATATATATATAGTCCTTTGTTATAAAAACAAGACAGCAGCAGTTGTTCACTCATGGCTAGCAGATGTGTACTACAGCCAGATCATCATATCTTATTTCTACTTAAAAATCATGCCTATTACCTGTTAATTGCCATGTATTGATTTACTTAAGCATCCATGGTTGCTGTATGAGAAAGATAACACTTGGCTCTAGGGGGCCTGGAAATTCTTTACACTGTCAGTGACCTTGACTGAAAGGGTAATTAATCTGAACCTCCAGATGGAATTAAGAGACTTAGACCTTTCATTCTTTATGAAAAGCTTCATTTTTAGTGATATGAGCACACAGTTCTATTTACTGAGAAAACATCTTATATTAACTTATCTCCTTCTCTTTTATGATCAGCTACCAGAATGGTAGGTTTTCTACATTCAAGGGAGGGAAGGGGAGACAAAAAGGACTTAGTGTATTGCAAGGAATTTGCTTTTTCTATGAGTATGAGAACACTCATCCATTGAGTAGCCCCATGGCAATGGCCAAGCCACTTTATTTTCCTGCCTAGTTTTTTCACAGTGAAATTTTGCATAATGAGTTAATAAAAGTTTCCACCTGTATGAAATTAAAATGAAATAATAAATCTAAACATCTTTAAACTATGTTACAAATGCAGGGTGGGACTTTTTTGTTTGTTTTTTGCTAGTACAGAGCCACCTGAGACTCAATATATAGATTATAGATACAGTCCCTCATGTTTATTATAAATTTGTTTTTTGGCTTTTTTGTTTGTTTGTTTGTTTTTTGGCTTTTTGCAAGAGACAACATATAATAGATGTCAGACACTGTGACATAAATGTGAAAAAATATTCCAAAGTAATATTTTAAAAAAAGGTAGAACAGTTTTGATATAAAAATGTTGCTTAATGTGTTCTACTGATTGCATGTTATTGATACCAAATAGGAAAACACACACAATTTTTTTTAAGATTGTATTTATTTATTCATGAGCAACACAGAGAGAGAAGCAGAGACACACACAGGCAGAGGGAGAAGCAGGCTCCCTGCAGGGAGCCCGATGTGGGACTTGATCCCGGATCTCCAGGATCACGCCCCGGGCTGCAGGCGGCGCCGACCCGCTGAGCCACGCGGGCTGCCCAACACACAAAAAATTTAATGAATATTTTGTATATGCCTATTGTTTGTTTTCAATATAGAATTACTGATCGCAATGGATTCAAATCTGGCAAAGAAAGTATAAGGGATATCAAGATGTGTTAGCCAGCAGGAAACTTCTTGATTTCCAGATTCTCTCAGGAAATCTGTTTTAGCCAAACTCAAGTGCGTTTCTAGTCATTTTCTTCACTCATCAGCAAACCACCAAGCTAACTGAGAAATCCATGGCTTCAACAATTCTGAAATAAGCCATCTTCCTCCCTATTAGTATTTTATTTTGTGGAGCTGACACTTCACCATCTTTTTCAAGTGCCACTTTTAGACCTGCTCTCGTTTCTCTTCCTCTTTTTTATTTTATTTCCCTCAGAGGTTCCACAAGGGTGTATCCTTGCCTGTGTATACAGGTCCATATCATTTTTCTCTTCAGTAAAAGTAAATAGCTACCAGTTGATAGGAGGGCTAACATACAGACTAGTGTAACATATTCTGCACCTGTAAGAACACACCGACATTTCTTTTGAATTGCTTGACTGAACAGTGAGCAACAAACAAAGGATAAGGTTGTGGGATTGGGAAAGGGAGCAGTAGGCTACCGCCAGTCACAGCAGTTTTTAAATGAAGCACCTTGTCAGCAGGGTAGAACAGGGGGTCCCTTTGAATGTGGCCACATGAGCTAATGACTGCAGAGCATCAGCGAGCCATGCCTTTTCCATCTGTGGTTCTTATGAGCACAATGAGGGAGAAAGGGAAGGGTGGGTGGAGCCAGAGGAGGGGGCAACCAGGAGACCGAAAGGGTAAAGATGCAACGTTAGGCAGCCCTCAAAGGAAGTCTGCTCCCCGGTTCAGTCCCTTAGGTTTCAGTGTGCAGAGCTTTGACTGGCTTCCTCCGCAGCGAAGGCTAGTAGAAGAGAGGAGTAAATGCCTGTGCAGAGAAGCACAAGCAGTGTAAGCAGAGTCCCGCTTCTCCCCAACACCTGGAGTTCTTCTGTCATTCAGAGAGAGCGATGGCTAAACGTACTTGCTTGACCATACCCTGTTGAAGGGGTGTAATCACTCATATTAACAGAATTCTAAAGTGAATTTGAGAATCACAAATTCAGTTAAATCCCGGGTTGACGCATCCCTCAGGTGGGTCAGACTGGAGGATAAGAGAAAATCCCTTAGAACGAGTGTAGAGATAGATGACTTAGTCCAGCATGAATCACCCAGGATACATGAGCAGGCAACTTCTACTAAATAGTTTTTGTACCCATAACATAGCTGTGTAACATGTAAAAATTGTAGAAGTCTTTTAAAATGTGAAAAATAAGATAGTCATTCCCCAAATAGCTTCAACCAGTTCCATCTCTCTGTGGAAGAGTGTCTGCAAGGTGTTGTCTCCAGAGTGATTTTCAGAACTCCTATGTTCTTAACCTTATCTCACAATTTACTGCCAGTATCTTGATTTTCTAATGCAAATGGCCAATCATAACAGTTCTTTTTGTTTTTAGATTTGATGAAGTGAACTTTCCTGAGGGCAATCTTACTTATAAATGAGGGGAGCATCTCACCATAACCTCAATTATCCTAACAGCAATATGAATGGACAGAGGTTATTTTAATTTGCAAATGTCAATAAAAGTATAGGAATAAATAATCATATATTACGGTGTTAAAAATCATACTCACTTCCCAGAAAGTAGGTTAGTACTGTGGTAGCGTGGGCTTTGTCATCTGATAGAAATTCTTATTCATCCACCAGCACTTATGAACTCTGGGATCTTAGGCAGGCTATTTAAACTCTCTCCATCTCTTCATTTCCAAAATTGGGGTTAGTGGCAATGATAGTGGCCCCATAGAGTTATCAGGATTAAGTAAAGCTAATGTTTTCTGACGAAGTAGTGGGTAGATAGTATTTCTTACCAATTATAAATGCACTGGTCAAAATATTAACTGAACAGTGTCTCTAAGCATCAACAAAAGGTTTGCTTTTTTAAAGGAAAATGTATTTTTATGTCTGTAGCCATAAACTCCAGTGCCGTATTTCCATTTCTCAATTTCAAGATGTTTTTTGTTTTTTTTTTTAATATTTTATTTATTTATTTATTCATGACAGGCACAGAGAGAGAGAGAGAGAGAGAGGCAGAGACACAGGCAGAGGGAGAAGCAGACTCCATGCAGGGAGCCTGACGTCGGACTTGATCCCGGGTCTCCAGGATCACACCCCTGACCAAAGGTGGTGCTAAACCGCTAAGCTACCAGGGCTGCCCTCAAGATGTTTTTAAAGATGTGGTAATATAATAAAGAGGCTGGGATCCCAAATGATTTCATTCCTTTCTCATAATAAAAAAGGTTTTATCTGGAAGTAACAAGTGTTCCAGAAGATGACGATTACCTGGCAGTCTCCAAACTTTTAGATCGAAATTATAGCATTATTTCCTTGACTGTCTGAACCAACTGGGATTATTGCAAGGGGAAAATAGCAGAGAATGTACACATTATCAACGGTACTCCTGACACCTTGCATAGTACTTCCTTCTCAGGAAATGTGGCTTCTGAGCTCATTATTGAAACTTCCAACTGATAGAGTTATTTCCCCCTCAGTCTAAGTGATATTATGCCAAATGAATCATATAAAAGGCTTTAGAACTTTTATGACCTTAACTCTACAGAGAATAGCCTTATAGCACTCATAGCTCACAAACCTTCATAGTTCATGGGACCAGAAAAGACCTTAGTTCTAATGTTATGGATAAGGAGACTTTCCCCAAAGTCCCAGGTTTAATGTAACTGTCACAGAAGAGCCAAAACCCAAATCTTCATATTCCTTATCCAAAGCTCTTTGCTTTCCTTATGACTGAGATGCTATCTCATCTAGATGGATAGATTATACATAAATTTCATTTTCTGGGTGAGTGTTCTTATTCACTGATATGGAAAATTGAACAATCGATTTTTATTAAGAGAAAGTTTATGGTGGCTTTGCCAATGTAGACTGTGGTGAAGTTTTGGATGCTGATGGTATTTTATTGCTTCTAATAGTTCTGTCAGCAAAGGAAGACAAAACCCACATCTATTGTGAGAAGAAGAAAAATTAAGAATTCATAGATTTCATTACTATACTAAAGGCATTATTACCTCTTGGGAAGAAAGATAAATTACAAGTTTGAGAAACTGGTTACCATTTCAAATTTATTCTCAGGGTATCTATGAAACCTAACTACTTTTGAAATACTTGCTCAGAATTCTTCATTATCTTCCACATTCCCCCACCTCATTGGTAAATAATGAACACAAATGTCTTGGAGCCATTGCAATGAAATGAGTAAGCATATTTGCAATAATTGAATCAAGCAGATTATTTTTTGACTTGTAAAGACATTTTCTCTTTCCTCAATGTTCTTACTCATTCCCAATGGGTCACAGGCCAAAACCACCTCCTGGATCTCCTCCTCAATGGTTGACACTAGGTGAAATAAACGAGAATTCTTATTGAGACATTAATGTACTTACACACAATTCTTTTTTTTTAAATTTTATTTAATTCAGTTAATTAACATATAGTGTCTTATTGATTTCAGAAGTAGAGGTCAGTGATTCATTAGTCTTATATAACACCCCATCCCTTTACACCCCTCCCTTCCAGTGACACTCAGTTTGTTTCCTATGATTAAGAGTTTCTTTTGGTTTGTCTCCCTCTCTGATTTCATTTTTCCCTCCTTTCCCCTATTATCCTCTGTGTTGTTTCTTAAATTTCACATATGAGTGAGATGGTATCATTGCCTTTCTCTGACTTATTTCACTTAGCGTAATATCCTCTAATTCTATCCACATCGTTGCAAATAGCAAGATTTATTCCTTTTTTTTTTTTTTTGATGGCCAAGAAGTAGTCCATCGTATATATATCCCACATCTTCTTTATCCATTCATCCTTACACTCAATTCTTTAAACATATCTGTATGGCCTGCAGGCTAGTATACAGGCACACTCTATTCTCACTAGTGTTCACCAATTGTTTTCACAATAAGTTCTATGCAGGCTGGCTAAAGATTTCTCCAGAGCAAAAGTTTCAGAAATTTTTCTTTTATAATTGTATTCTATGAGTTTCTAGCCCTTAATGGAACATTTACATAAACTATAAGCATTATTAAAAAGGATTTTTAAAAGCATTTTAGAAAGGATTTACATAAACTATAAGCATTATTATTATGGCACCAGATTATGGAGTTCCCTTTTTTTCCTGAACATACCCTGGAAGACCTCTAATATCCTGAGGATTTTGGACCCATCAGCCTCAAGGGATCTATGATATCACAGGTGCTAAATGCCTGACTTAAAAAAAGAATCTAATCGATCAGCTGTACTGAGGAGATCTTAATAGCTGTGAAATGGAACATATGGCTAATATCAGAGTTACATATTCTTACAGCTTGGCCCTGCTGAAATTAGGAAAAAACAGATTCTTTACCGCCCAAAATCTGAAAGTATCATCTATTCCTTTTCTGATTCCTAAGAAACAAGTATAGGGACAGGTCTTCCTTCAATTCCTACCGTATACAACTGTACTATGAATAAAAACTTTCTTAGTCCCTTCAGATGGAAAAACTTCTTACTCTATCTACATATATACACAGATAATTGATGGCATAGAGCAATTAAATTGAAGGCTTTTGAGTAGCTTTTTAATTGTGCAAAGCTATACTTTAAATTCTATGAGGAAACACGGATATTTAAATGGTCTGTTCGTAATTCATTACTACAAAAATCTGGTGAGTGAGATACCAGTTTATCTTAAGTCTTAAATTTATATTCAAATTGAGATATTCTGTAGAAGTACCACTTAAAAAAAATCCAAGGTTGACCAATAGCAAAAACTAAGATTCTTTGAAGAGAAGAATGTTAAAGTGGTTCACTTAAGAGAGTTTACATTTAATAACCTCATTTATTCTTCATTTCCATTGTGATGAAAGTCACATATGCAGGTTTTATGATTCACACCTGGCTAGATGTGAAGAAATGAGAGATTTGCCTACAGAAGTGTCACTATATTTCTACAAACATTTTAAAAATTCCCTCTGAAGGGGGATCCCTGGGTGGCGCAGTGGTTTGGTGCTTGCCTTTGGCCCAGGGCGTGATCCTGGAGACCGGGGATCGAATCCCACATCAGGCTCCCGGTGCATGGAGCCTGCTTCTCCCTCTGCCTATGTCTCTGCCTCTCTCTCTCTCTCTCTCTCTGTGACTATCATAAAAAAAAAAAAAAAAAATTCCCTCTGAAGACAAAGGCTACAAGCATTTCCTTTGAACATCAGGTCTTACGCATGTATTTCAGCAAAATTTATATGATATTGAGAGCATGATAAATGTTAAGGAATACACAGGATTCATTATATTTGTGGCTTTGCTTTTTTATAATAAGTACATTACATTTTTCTTATTCCTCTGTTTCTTCTTTCCTTCTTTCTTTCTTTCTTTCTTTCTTTCTTTCTTTCTTTCTTTCTCTTTCTTTTTTTTCAAAAGATTTTATTTATTCATGAGAGACACAGAAAGAGAGAGAGAGGCAGAGACACAGGCAGAGGGAGAAGCAGGCTCCATGTAGGGAGCCCAACAGGGGACTTGATCCCGGGTCTCCAGGATCAGGCACTGGGCCAAAGACGATGCTAAACCCCTGAGCCACCCGGGCTGCCCCTAACTGTTCCTTTCTAATCAGTAATTATTTACTAGTTTTCAAGAATTCTGTTAGGATTCACAGAAATGCAGAGTTTCTGTAAGTATTAGTTGTTCCTATAAAAATTTTTAAACTAGCTTCCTCAATTTTACTACAGCAGACTGATTTCAATAATTTCAAGAAAATACGTTGTTTCATTTTGGGGGGACCATTTCACCAACATTTTTAATGGTTTTTCCATAACTGTTTAATAAGGAAGTTATTCAAAATATGCATTATTTTCTACTAGTTCCTTCCTGCACAAAATCAATGACTATGTATCTTTACTACATGTAGGGATCCTAGTTCTGTAATTAAGGTTCTCAGTGATCATGGATTTCATCCTAATGGAAGATGTTTCTTTCAGTTAACACAACTTCCTATTATAGAATCTGGTCTATTAACTTTCTGACTGCATGTGACTTAGGCCTTTTGAGTATTCACAATGCTTATGATGATTTTGTAGGAGAGTGACAGAGGGAAAGAAAGAACAAATTGCACCATATCCAAATATTTAAGTCTTGGCTCTACCATTAAATAACAAACTATTGTAATGATTCATAACCTCAATTACTTAATTCACAACAGTGGCAATAACAACACATTGTCATGTTTTTTAAGAAGACTATTTTATAAAATAAATAATATATGTAAAAATATTGTTTAAATTGTTAAAGGATATATAAATATAAAGTAGCTTCTTCATTCTATTATTTCTGTAAGTATATATAGTTAGACTAAACATTCACATATTATAGAAAAGTTAGGGCTTAAAATTATGAAATTATTGAAGTGGTTAGATACATTAATAATCAGTTGGACTATGCTATGCTGCATAATAAACTCAAAATCACAGTGGCTGAAAACAAAATACTTATTTTCCTTTCAAAGTACATGTCTTTTGAGAATTATCTGGGAGATCCAAAGCAGGGAAGCCACCTTCTGGAACATTATATCACCATGTCAAAAGGAAAGTGGACAACAGAGGGCCTTTTATGCTGTGACATAAAAGTGGCACACATTATTTCCATTCATATTCCTTGACTAAAATGAAGCACATAGTTCACTCAACTCACTCAACTATTAAGGCCATAGGAAATGCTACCCTTCAAGGATCCTATATGGTGGAGAGCAGGAAATATTTACTTCTAATGACAATCTTGGATCCCCAATTTACAGAACCTAATCCCACATCCTTCTTCTTTGTACTCTACCCTTCAGCTATTTAACTTGTATATCATCCAACTTAAATATTTGTTAATAGGATTCAGCATTGTAATAATGTGTATTACATATACAGGATTAGAGAAGATTAAGATACTTTATTTCCTAAAAGTCATCTCCATCTCCATTTTAACAGTGGCTTTTAAACAGCAACAACAACATTTTCAGAAATCCATGAATGAATCCATGCTCTCTATTTCTCAGAACTTTGGAATTTTATTTGCTATTCCTGAAAGAGAAATTTTTAAGCAAGTGAGTCTCCCCTTCACAGTTCAGGTCACAACAAACAGATAGTTTGGCCTCTTTTATGAAATATAAAGTTGGACTAGAAGTACTTAATTCTCCTCATCATTTAGCAGGGTAAGCACAGTCCCCTCCAGGGATTTGGGAAGTGGTGAGGGTACCATCTCTCAGACTTGGAGCTCAGAGGTTAATATTTCAGGGAACCAACTCAAATCCTGATTTAACATAATAGAATGAGAATGTAAAATAGAACAAAGTTATTGTTTTTATTTCCCTACTGCTGTTCCAGCTATTATGTAACCAGATGGTTCAATAAAGTATTTTTCTGGTTTAAGATAAGCTTTCTTTTTTCTTTCACTCTTTTCTTTAAAAATATTGTTCATTTGATAGTCATTTTTAAAAAGGCAAGAAACATATAACATTTTGCTCCATAATAATAACCCTCTTTCATACTTTTAAAACTTCTGTGATTTTTCAAAGACCAACCTAAAACAAACCAACCTAAACAAAAATATTTGTGGAAAGTTGTTTGAGATGAAGGCTGACTCTTTTTTTCTCCCCAAGAATGTATAATATGACCAAAGTCTCCTACTTCCATAAAAGCAAAGGTGGGTGATTAGTACCCAGGACAGTGGTCTCAAGCCCTCTCATAGCCTATCACATAATAATTTAAGGGTCCACAGGATCTTACTATAAGTGAAGACAATAGTTAACAAATTATATAACAATATTTGATATGTGGATGGTTAAATTTTCTGTGTGTGGGGCAAATATTATGGCTGAATGAAAATACATGAGAGATCATAGAAAATTTTAAAAAGATACCTCCCTGTTACTGAATAGCAAAATAAACAAGTACCACAGGTATCTGTTTTTAGCCTCTTTTTCGAAGTCTAGCTTTACACATACCTAATGGTTTGGCCAAACTACATATATTTGCACCTAAAAAAACAAAAGAGAAGTAAGTGCTTTAAAATTAATAAAATCACCCTTCTAATCAAGATACATCTGTGTTCAATTATTTATATTTAAATTCCAAATATCTTCACTGTCTTCCTAAATGAACATAATACCAAAAAGAGTGTAAAAAGTCCTCATGGACTTACCCAAACAAGATGAAAACACTAATTCTAAGATATATTCACCCCTATGTTTATTGTGGCATTATTTGCAATAGCAAAGATATGGAAGCAACCCACGTGTCCATTGATGGATTAATGGATAAAGAAGGTGTGGTATAAATACACAACAGAATATTACTCAGCCAAGAATGAAATCTTGCCATTTGCAACAACAAAAGTGGAACTAGAGGATATAATGCTAAGTGAAATAAGTCAGAGAAAGACAAATACTATATGATTTAACTCATATGTAGAATTTAAGATACAAAACCAATGAACAAAGAAAAAAGGGACAAACAAGAAAACAGATTCTTACATATAGAGAACAAACTGCTGGTTGTGAGAGGGGAAATGGTTAGGAGGATGGGTGAAATAGATACAGGTGATGAAGAGTACACTTATGCTGATAAACACTGAGTAATGTATAGAATTCTTGAATCATTATATTGTACACTAATATAACGTAAAACTAATGTAACACTGTATGTTAATTATACTCAAAAAATTTTTAAAAATTAAAAAAAGAAAAAAACCTCAACTTAATAATACATTAATTATTTTATTTCTATCACTGTTAACTATTGCATTACTCAAACTTAAGTTTATAGATCCCTGGGAACTATACACCAACCTGAAGATTTAAAAAAAGTACTTTTGTTTGCTTTTTGGTGGATAATCTAAAAGTTAATATAAACATAGTCTTCATCATATAAGAAGACACCTAATGACAAAGTTCATGTTTATTTTCTTGAGAAAATTTAAATTTAAATTATTGACTAACATAGAAATGATTCACTTTTTATGAATAATTAGGCAGGCAGAGGTAAAATCAATGGATGCTTCCTTGGGAAAGAAAGAGTAGTGGAAGTGAGTGGACAACATGTCCCATTTCTCATTACAAACTCCTAACTAAATTAAATCACTACTTACTCAGACAAAGAGTTAATGTGATGGTGGAGAAAGGTTAGCAGAGTCACTCACTGTCGTTCTTTCCTTATGAAAGGAACAAAGAGAAGGAAAAAGAACAGATACATGAAAATGCATCAACCACCACCACACCTAGTTTTAATGTTAAAAACAGACAAACAACATCAATTTGAGCAACTTCCCTACTAAGTGAAAATACTTTCACAAAAATTAAGATTCCCAGTGAGGGAATATAGCACCTGGGTAAAGCACAAAAATAAGAAGGAATTCATTGATGAGGATAGGAAAGAGACTCACATTATACCTATCACCCCTCTTTTAAGCGCAGGAAGCTCAGGGCAGAGAAAGACATTATTCTGGTGGTAGAGTGAAGTGGGTACCCAACTTCACCACAGACCCTAGTGCTGGCCCACTCCTGTACCAATCTGACTTTTGTGGAAAAGAGTGTGGAGTATACTCAAAAAAATTAAAAATAGGGGATGCCTGGGTGGCTCAGCAGTTGAACATCTGCCTTTGGTTCAGGGTGTGATCTTGGGATCTAGGATCGAGTCCCACATTGGGCTTCCAGCATGGAGTCTGCTTCTCCCTATGCCTATGTCTCTGCTTCTCTCTCTGTGTGTGTCTTTCATGAATAAATAAATAAAATCTTTTTAAAAAATTAAAAATAGGACTGTGATATGATCTGGTGGTCTACTTCTGGTTGTCTATTGGAAGTGAAATCACTATCTTGAAGAGATATATGTACCCCTATGCTCATTGCAGCATTATTCACAATAGTCAAGGTATGGAAACAACTTGAATGTCCATTGATAGATGAACAGATAAAGAAAACATGGGGTTTATATATATTGTTCAGCCATACGGGGGAAAGAAATACTGCCTTTCATGACAATATGGATGGGCCCTGAGGGCATTATACTAAGTAAAATAACTTAGACAAAGACAAGTACCATATGTTCTCACTATTTGTGGAATCTAAAAATCCAAACTCATAGGAATAGAGAGTAGGATGGTGATTACCAGTGAGTGGAGATATGTTAATCAAAGGGCATCAACTTCCAGTTATAAGATGAGTAAATTCTGGGGATCTAATGCCTCAGCATAGCAATTATAGTTAATACCACCAAAATACATATTTGAAAGTTGCTAAGAGAATAAACCTTAAGAAAAAAAGAATAAATCTTAAATGTTATCACCACACACACACACACACACACACACACACACACACCACCATCTCACACAATTAACTTGTGTGAAGTGATGTAAGTATTAGCTAACCTTATTGTAATACTCATTCTGCAGTGTCTATGTATCAAGTCATCACATTTTACACCTACATGTTATATGTCAATTATATCTCAATAAAGCTGGAGAAAAAAAGAACAATTTCCTGCCCTCATAGATTACAGTTTATCATGGAATATATTTTTCCAGGGACTAAAATATTTCTGTGTACACTCTAGATCATTTCCTTCTCAGTGTAAAGGTCTTATCACACTTTGCATGCTGGAATTGCCTGGTCTTAGGAACTTCTAATAAGAATACTAGACCCTTGCACCCTACTAATACCTTGCCTGCACTTCTATCTGTGACTCTGTTCTGCAAGTAAATATAAGAATTAACATACGTGATAAATAAAAATTCTCTGCATGTCTCAGCAATCCCTGTAAAAAAAAAAAATTGTTTTGTGAATATGATCAGAAAAAAAAAAGAAAGATGGATGGTATTAGGGTTCATTTCATTTAAGTCACAGGTAAAGCCTAGGAAATGATTTGTACTCTAGAATAAGTGTACTCTCTAGTCACTGGCTTAATGATGTCCTTTTGATTTAGGATTTCTTTATTCTGAACATTGCTGGATGAAAAAAACATGACCAAACCTTGGTAGATTCTTCTTTCTAGGTTCCAGGTGAACCATTTCAATTCTAATTCATTCTTTCAGAAAAATTGTAATACAATTGATCCTAATTGTGCTTAATTCAGTTATTTTTACCGTATGCGGTTATGTAATTTCAATTAAAAAATAAAAACCAGGTTTACAACATCACAGTGCATCATGATCAAGAATCATAAAAATCAAAATAAAAAGTGAGACATAAAGCAAGTAAATATGTCTTTCCATGATTAAACCCAACAGTATAAATATAATAAAATAATTTTATATAGCCTATTAAATTTATGTTCTTGGGGCCCCAGAACATAAATAATAAGTCAGTTAAGCATCTGACCCTTGATGTCAGCTCAGGTCTTGATCTCAGGATCATGAATTTAAGCTCCATTTGGGCTCCACGAAAAAATGTTCATACATCTAATTTTGAAAAGTTTTAGTTTTATCTATGTTTAATTAATTAACGATTTTCACTTTTAATATGTGTAAGAACTACATGAAAAAGGAGTTTTAATCCATATTTTTATTTATACACATTTAGTTAAAGTTAAAATAAAATAATTTAAATACATCATCAGCATTCACTCCTCCTCTTAAAGTAATTACATTTCATAAATTTAAAAACCACTTCCTGGAGCCATAGAAATTTAGGGATGGAAGGAGACGTTATTTAGATTCCTTTACTTTATAAAAAAGCAAACTGAGCTAGTGAACTTACATGAATTGATGGAGGGCATCTAGAAATTTGTTGGCAGGTATGGTACTAAACTCAATTCTATTTTTTATTTTTATTGATTCTTTCATGTCAAGTTATGAAAATGTATTTTAATAGGAATACTAGAATGTCCAAATTAAGCACCACATTGTTCCTTTAACTACAGATACTATCTGTATGTGTAAGTATCTACCTGTGTCTGGACATACTAACTGGAGAGACAGCCAGAATGAGAGACAGATAAGTATGTAGATAAATAGATAAATAGAAACTTGTGTTGAACAAATATATGCCCCCAGGACAATAAATATTTGCCTAGGTGTTCGTGAGTCAAAATTAATTTGGGGCCTAAAGAAAAATTAGAAAATAGCAGCAATTTACTTGGAAAACCAAATAAAGTCAGTCAGTGCCTATAAATTTTCTTCTATCTTTAGCTAAATGTCTGGCTGGATGTTCAGTAAACTGAAAGGAGAAAGGGCAAGGTGTCTATCTGTCTTCATGCAGGACTATGGCTTTCAGATGAGGGCACATATCTTAGCCACATTTGAGCTACTTTGATTTTATGGTATATAAGCCCATCCTCAGGTAAACAAAACAAAACAAAATGCTGAAAATGCATCAGAAGCAATCATATGCTCAGGATTTAGAATTTTATTCTATATTTAACCAAAAGCCCCTGAGGGATTTTAATCAATGGAGTTGAGGTGACCTGGCTGTTGTGTGAAGAAAAGCTGGTAGAAGGATAAGAGGTGGAACATGGAAGACCAGTTGGAAAGCCATGGCAGTAGGCCAGGTAAGAGAGATGTAGGATTAAAATTAGAACTGAAATTAGGGTAAAACTTGGGTATGAGAGAGAAATCTGGACAGAGAGAAAAGAGGTAGCAGTAAATGGTGATATGAAATATGACCAGAAGTTTAAGTGAAGGGACAAAATCATTGCAGAGGATTCCTGGTTTTGTTTTTTTTTTTTTTTATGATAGTCACAGAGAGAGAGAGAGGGGCAGAGATACAGGCAGAGGGAGAAGCAGGCTCCATGCACCGGGAGCCTGACGTGGGATTCGATCCCGGGTCTCCAGGATCGCGCCCTGGGCCAAAGGCAGGCGCCAAACCACTGCGCCACCCAGGGATCCCTGTTTTTTTTTTTTTTTTAAAGACTTTATTCATTTATTCATCAGAGACACACCAAGAGAGAGGCAGAAACACAGGTAGAGGGAGAAGCAGGCTCCATGCAGGGAACCTGATATGGGACTCGATCCTGGATCCCAGGATCATGCCTTGAGCAGGAGGCAGATGCTCAACTGCCGACCACCCAGGCGTCCCATTGCAAAGTATTCCTGAAACCCATGCCACTGACTACCAATCATCTCCCTGCCATTTTTCTCATGCTTTATTTTTTTCCTTCATAGCATTATAACAATTGTAGTTATTTATTTGCATTATGAATTGTTTAGTATCCAGGTCTTCCATTTAACTCTAGGTATCATGAGGATGAGGACTGTGTCTGTTTTGAATAATAAACTCAGCCCCTAGCTCCACACCTGACATAAAGCAGGTTTTCATTAAATCTTTATTAAAATAGTGAATGAGGGGTACCTGAATGTAAACCTGGTTAAGTGACTGACTCTTGGTTTGGGCTCAGGTCATGATCTCAGGTTGGTGAGATCAGGCTCCACACTCAGAGTTGAGTCTACTTGAAATTCTCTCTCCCTTTCCCTCTGCTACTCCTACTCATGCACTTTCCCTCTTTGTAAAATAAATAAACAAATCTTAAAAAAAAAAAAAAAACAACTGAATGAATACATCTTTCTCCCTTTCTAAGGGAGAAAATATGTGGTAGGCAGTATTAAGCCTTATATAAACCTCCTTGTGTCAATCTCAAAATTCTAAGGAAAGATAAAAACAATGGATCTCATAAGTATTTAGATGTCATTTATATGTTCTAGGCAATATTTAAATTAACCACAATAACTTTCCTAGGATTTGACTAGAAATTGCACATATTACCTAAATTATAGCTTTTACCAATATCAAGTATATACCTTTTAAGCTCCTGACTTCAGTTACTAGAAAATTTCTTTTATTCCTAGGGAAGTAAGAATAATATGTTCTCATTTATGCTGTCAGAAGGATCTGGTTTTGAGAGTGGAATTTAAGGGTCTATTTTTCTTCCCTTGGAACTTATTTCTAACCTCTGGCAACACAGCTAGCTTTAAAAAAACAAAACAAAACAAAAAAAACCCCTTGATAATAGTGTTAGTAAGAAGCACATCTAACTTGTTTAAGAGAATAAAATCTTCAGATAATATTAACAACTACTAAGCAGTGATAAATTGGATATTTTATAGATCTTTCTCTCTTATCTATTAAGTGAGTTTTTTCTCAGGACATTTATTTGATATTACTTTGTTAACCTACCTTTGATATCTATGTGAACATGAAAAAAAGCAATTCTTTAAAATATGTCTTGTGATTCAGAATTCCATCAAATTACTGTCCTTCCTCTTTCACTGTAATTTTACTATTAATTAAGGAAAAAATAATAATGATTATTTGACTTCTGTATTTATTAGATCATGGCATTATTAAAGATAATAATATTAAGAAAGGAAAATTATTTCTTATAATTAGATTATCAAGAAATTGTTGCATTTAAACAAAGGCTTGATAAAGAGTTTTCTATGAAAACACTTCTTTGAAACATAAAATTCAATAAACCAGATATAGTTAGCTTTTAGAGTCAAATAATTTATATTGAATTATAATGAATAAATTAGTATTTTTTCACATTTTTATCAGCCAACATTCTATTTTAACATATATGTATATATGATATACATATTTAATATTAATTAAAATATCAATGGGTTATATGTCATGCTAAAAATTCCCTAGTAATACTTTTACTCCTTTCTGTGTCAGATAATTAAAAAAGACATTTTCAATTTTTCATGACTGTATAAAATAAATGAGGTTCATACTAATTTGTTCTTTGTAGTCAATTAGCCTAGTTAAATTTCTCATGGATAATAACACGAAATTCATTGCAATATGCTAAAAAAATGTAGAAAGAGTTGCACATATATGAAAGCATTGTTATTTTTGCCCCACCACATGATCATGCCCTTGACAGATAACACAGCTTAGGAGCTAGAGCTTTGCAGCAAGAAAAAAAAAAAAAAAACTCAAAAAAGCCCAGGACTATATATTATAATCTAGTTGAAATAGTAAAATTGCTATTTCCTCTGATTAAAAAATTGCAAGCTTGTCTCAGCTCTGGGGAGGTAAATGCTGCTCAACTCAAGAATGGCAATGCATGGAAGTATAATAAATTGCCTAGATACAAATAAATTATCCTTATTAGGCAACTTGTTTGTTTCATTGTTTCTTTTTATTATTCCACTTAGTAATGAATATTGTGGTCAATTTGCAAGGTAATAAATAATCTTATAATAGTAGTGAAAAGAACATGGCTACAATTTTTTTAAAATATTGTTTTGCATGAGATCTTTTGCCATCTAGAAATATACAAATTTCCAGTTCTAGTATTTCTTATAGCTGGTAGCCTCCTTAGGAATTCTCCTCTTTGCCACCTTTCAAAATACCTATGCAAGAATCTGCGTCTTGTTGAGTATTATAGTATTAAAACATCTGCAATATTTGCAAGGCACATTGTCTCATGGTAAAACATTAATGCTGAGTAAATACGTGGGAAAATGAAAGCACTGAGTCTTTGAATTATGGCTGTAAATATGACCTTAGCTGCAGAAGTATAGTCAAAAAACCTGCTTGGATTGAATATGTTCTTGTCCCATCTATTTGCAAAGGAAATAAATACTATTATTGTGTTAGCTTGGACTATGTCTCAGTCCTTTTGGACCATCATAACAAAATACCATAGACTGGGTGTCTCATGAACAAAAAACATTTATTTTTCCCATTTCTGGAATCTAGAAGTCAGAGTGTCAGCATGGTCAGCTTCTGGTTAGAACTCTTCCTGGCTTACAAACTGCTCCTCACTTGGCAGACAATACAGGCCGGGGTGGGGGGTGGGGTGGGGAGGAACACAGCTTTCTTGTGTCTTTTCTTATAAAGGGCATTAATTCTATCATGAGGGCTCCACCCTCATGACCTCAATCTAACTCTAATTACCTCCCAAAGTCCCCATCTCCAAAAGCATCACATAGGGGGTTAAGGTTTCAATAAATAAATTTTGGGAGGCACATTCAGCCCGTAACAGTGATACTTTCCAAGGAAATTGGTTGAGTTAAAGACACATGTCAATTTAAGAGAAAGAGAGAGATTGGGAAATGGATCTTTGCCTTTTATAATGGAGAATAATTCTATTGATAAATAATTAGTACTTATCAGTACCAGTGTAATGGCAGGTGATGGTATATGCATGTATGGCATGTGTATGTATGTTATATTTTGCGGAAAAGTTAGATGATTTAGTAAATAGGAGATTCACAGATTTGTATTAGCTGCACCATGTAAAGGGTACTCATTAATATTTTGAATATCTAAGCTTGCTTTTTAATTTTTCTGAACAGTATTTCTCAATGGATCACCTATCTACTCCATGCATTACTCATAGAGCAGTCTTTAACGAGCTCTTTTTTTTTTTTTTAACAAGCTCTTAAAGCTTTTTTTTTTCCTTAAGGCCTTTCTATTCCAACCTTCGAATTGAGTGAAAATTAACATAAGAACATTTATTTATAGAATTTTGTAACAAGAATACCTTTATTGTCTAAGCTAAGACTTTTATATCCACTTGAAGATGTTAGTTATTATTTCCAGGAGCCTTTTCCTGTTAAGAAGTAGAAAAAGGACGGTGAAAGATTAGACATGGGAGTAAAGAGATCAAGTGCAAATAAAGAAGGGAACAGACAAATACCAAGAGAAATAACTTTTCCATGAATTAAATACTTTTCTTTTTCTGAAAGGTAAATAAAATCAACTTTTCTGTCTGGATTCTTTGTTATAATTTCTCAGAAAAAATAATTGTGGACAGGTCTCTGATCAAGTGTATTTGGCAAAAATTATTATTTAATGAAAAGGCTTACTTTAGTGTCTGTGTAATTTTCCTATAAATCAAAAAGTAGGGGAGCCCCGGTGGTGCAGCGGTTTAGCGCTGCCTGCAGCCCGGGGGTGTGATCCTGGAGACCGGGGATTGAGTCCCACATCGGGCTCCCTGAATGGAGCCTCTTCTCCCTGTGCCTGCGTCTCTGTGCCTCTCTCTCTCTCTCTCTCTGTGTGTCTCTCATGAATAAATAAATAAAATCTTTAAAAAATAAAATAAAAGCATAGACAAATAGGAAATGTTGGATAGTTTTCCTAGAGAGCTCATATGGTTATATTTTCATGATTGAGCACTATATTTTAAGATAAAATATTTAGAGTTCGACAAAGAAAAGCAATATATTCCAGCTGTGATTTTATGTCTTATGCAGCTGTGGCTCACCTGCCTCAAAGCATCAGTGGGTTGGACACTGGGCATTCTTTTTTCAGTAATATACTTGTTGGAAAGTGTTAAAGCAATTAGCAGAGGCAATCTCAAATGAGAAAACCCAAGAGAATCATGTCAGTGAGGCTGTTGATAAAACATATCATCTTAAAATCTTTGCTTACATCTTCTCTATAATATTAGCACAATTAAAAGAACATGCTGGATTTTGCCTGGAGTAAGGCTTCTCTAGCCTCTCAATTAAGCTCTATTCCAATAGTTGTCTTTAGTTACTATTTCCATAGCAAGATACACTTTTTAGCACAAGTGCTTTCTAACAGTTTTTATACGTTTCTCTTCTCTGTGTTTTTATTAGATAATCTACTTTAGGTTCACAGAAAAATACAATAAATTATATGGATCCTATATCTTATGTTGAAGCCACCTGCAGTGAGCTTTGCACAAACCAACACCTTTTGTGGTTCTTGCTGAATCCAAGGAAGAGTAATTTATGCAAGGTTATACCTGGAGTGAGCCCAAGATCCAGGCATAAACCTCTGTCCCATTAT
This sequence comes from Vulpes lagopus, assembly GCF_018345385.1. Classification (NCBI taxonomy): domain Eukaryota; kingdom Metazoa; phylum Chordata; class Mammalia; order Carnivora; family Canidae; genus Vulpes; species Vulpes lagopus. The sequence continues at coordinate 88,988,343 of NC_054829.1, read as the reverse complement.
CCATGGTCTTGTGCTCCCCAATAATATCATCATGATTCAGAGAGCTAATTGGCAATAAAACCATAATGAGAACATATACAATTAAACAGCATTGAAACAGCCATATACCACTAGCTTTGCATAATGCATGGCGACCATGAACACAACTGGAAGTGAGATCTGATCCTCAAAGCCATGGAAAATTTAGCCTCAGCTTCAGGGTTTGATAATATTCTATTGAGGGCTGACTTTCAGTTACCTGAATCAGATTAGATTGTCACAAGCTTCACACTGTTTCTCTGGTAGGATTCCTAATATAAAATTAAAATAGAGGCAATAATCAACATGTCTGTATGTCATATATATCAATGTCTCTTTAAAAGTCAATCTCATTCATTAGAAAAAAGTCTCAAAACTCTGATAAATGTAACTTTAAAAAATCTTGAAGACAAATCATTCCCAAACTCAGAACTTTTTGGTCTCCTCTATCAACTCATGTCTTTTATTTTTACTTTTCAGAAGCAGCCAAAATGCTCAGTTGTTTCCTGAATCAGAGGATCTCCCCAAAGATCTGCTTTGTCTGCTTTCTCTCACTTTATAGCAGTAGTAAAAATTTGCCTATATAAATATGATAAATCTTTTATCTCTTTCCTCTGTGTTTTTACTTTAATGAGAGAGGAACATTGAGAGGCAAGAAATTATACAGTGGCATTTTAGCTGTTATTTCTTCAGTGAAAAAGTCATCTTTTGAAAATCACTTAGTTTCTCTTTATTTTCATGCAAAATGCTCCATTTCTTGGGGGAAAGTAGAAATGTATTTCCTCTATTTAGGAAGCAAAATGTGCTGAGTAGGACATCAAGTAAGATGTCTGGGCTTGACATATCTTGTATCATCCTCTGTTGAATTCAGAAAAGATTTTTTAAAGAGATTTTATTTATTAATGAGACAGAGAGAGAGAGAGAGAGAGAGAGGCAGAGACATAGGCAGAGGGAGAAGCAGGCTCCCTGCAGGGAGTTGGACATGGGACTGGATCCTGGATCTCCAGGATCATGCCCTGGGCTAAAGGCAGCGCTAAACCACTGAGCCACCCAGGCTGCCCAAATTCGGTAAAGATTAGAAGCATTTAAAAATCCTAACTGTCCTGATAATTTTCTCTCCAATGGATTATTAAAAAAATATTAATATAATCCATATTAAAATGGAAAAGAAGGAAGGAAAATAAGTTAATATATTTAAACCCATAGCATCTTAAATTTAGAACGCTAAGTTCAGCTAATTGCTATTGGCCCATGTGACATGAATCTGTTTCTAAAAATATCTTCTGGGATCCCTGGGTGGCGCAGTGGTTTGGCGCCTGCCTTTGGCCCAGAGCACGATCCTGGAGACCCAGGATCAAATCCCACATCGGGCTCCGGTGCATGGAGCCTGCTTCTCCCTCTGCCTGTGTCTCTGCCTCTCTCTCTCTCTCTCTGTGTGACTATCATAAATAAAAAATAAAATAAATAAAAAATAAAAATAAATAAAAATAAAAATATCTTCTATGTTCCAAACCTTAAATTTTCAGCTTCCATTACCACCTGACATATTGTTCTACTAAGCTTTATACCCTTTATCTACAATATGGAGAACAACTTCCAGTTGACAGAATTACCAAATCTGCAGAGGATGTAAGCAGGGACTGTCAAGTTCTATGAGTTCATGACTTCCTGACACAATCTCCAGCCCTTTCTTGCTTTAGAACCCTGTGGCAGGTGTCTGGGTATGAGTTTATATTGCTCCTAAACACACAGAGTTTCTAGTGATGCTGATGACCACTGTTCTCCTCAGGTGTTTCCCCAAGTCTCCTTGGTACCAGTAAGACCAAACACCCAGAACCACCCTGTGTATGTGCATGATTCCCGTACATTCCAGTGTACTTCTTCTTACTACCATAGAGTTGAATTCTACCACTCTTTCCATCTTGGTCTCTTTTTCTAGGTTCTCAGAAGTCTCACTCATGATGTTTCAGTCCCTTCTGAGGTACTAGAACTCTATTGTGATTCAATTATTGGAAACCACTGCTAAATGTTCTTCAGCAGGTCTGGAGACTTAGCTCCTACTAAGTCTCCTACCTGGAGCCTTGTAAGTGGACAGATTTTTTAAAAGGTTTTATTTATTTATTCATGGGAGAGAGGCAGAGGGAGGAGAAGCAGTCTCCACGCAGGGAGCCCCATATGGGACTCAATCCTGCATCCCAGGATCACACCCTGAGCCAAAGGCAGACACTCAACCACTGAGCCAAAGGCAGACACTCAACCACTGAGCCACCTGGCGTCCCAGATTTTCTAAATGGAAAATACCTACTATTAAAGTTCTGTTGCCTAAAATTCTTGTTAATAGTGTAGCTGAAGGTATGAATGAATTAATTCTTCTATGTAATAGGCTGAATTGTGGCTCTCCAAAGTTATCCAGGCCCTAATTCCTGGAACCTGTGAATATGTTATGTTACGTGGCAAAAGGACTTTGCAGATGTATTTAAAGTTATGGACCTTAAAGATATTAACTTAGATTACCCAGGTGGTACCAATCTAGTCATATGATCCCTTAAAAGCAGAGACTATCCTCTGGCTAGAATCAGTTGTATATAGTGGAAGAGGAAGGCAGAATAGAAACATCAACAGGAGAAGTCTGAGAGTCCAAGAGTGAGGAGGATTTGATGTAAGTGGCTGTATGCATGGACTAGAGGGAGGCATCTGGGAGTGATGGTGGCCAACTGCTGACAGTTAGCAAGGAAGTGAAGATCTCAGTCCTACAACCTCAAGGAAATGAATTTGGTCAATAACATAAATAAGCTTGGAAATAGATTCCTGTGTAGATCCCACCATAAGGAGAACTGCCCTACTGACATCTTGATTTTAGTCTGGGGAGATACCTCATCAGAACTCAGATTTACAGAAACTATGGGTAGTAAAGCCATGCCCTTAAGCTTGTAGTTATTTTTTATAGCAGCCAGAGAAAACTAATACATCCCATTTCTGGGTTTTCTTTGGTGTAATTCCCTAGTGTGGGTCATGTCTTAAATCTGTTTGCCTCTATATCTTCTTGGACATCATGCCTAGGAAGAGTCATTATTAGAGGGATCAAAGACTTTCCCAATGCTGATCAATTTCATATAAAATGTTTTTCTCCTTTGATCACACTCATTGCAGTTGAAAACTCAAATTCCCTAAATATGCCAAACTTTTACAACATTCACTCCTTGAAGTTTTTATTCTAGCAATTGTCAAAATTTGGAGTATATGAAAATGACCTAGAAGGTTTATGATTACACACATTGCTGCTGGTCCCAACCCCAGAATTTCTGAATCGGTAGGTTGGAGCCAGAGATTTTCATTTTGATCAAGTTCCCACGTGATATGCTGCTGGTAAGGGGAACATATTTTGAGGAACACTATTTGGTAAAAATCAAATGATTCTTTCCTTCATAAAATGTGAATCCCATTCATTCATGCTCCTTTTTTGGGGAACCTATTTCCACAATAACCTTCATCTGGGAAAAAGTCTTAAAAAAACAATAAAAATCATCCATCTGGATACATGTCCTTTTATATAAGAGTAAAAAAAAAATAGATGAATTCAAATCAGCAAACTTTTCTGATGATAATGTACATTATTAAAATTATTTGGAGACTACTTATGCCAACATTTCTGAAGAGGGAGGCTACTTGCACTGAAGGTCGGGTAATTCTTTATTGTGTCAAATTTTATGAAGTGTTCCTTGTAGCCCCTGTTCACCAAATGCCCATAGCATTCCCCAGTCATTGTGATAACCAACAGTGTTCCCACACATTTCCGAATGTCCCTGTAGAGAATGTACAACACTAATTGAAAACTATAAATCCATGTTATTCAAGTTTACATGCTATTCTTCCCTAATATTAGTAAGGATTTTCAAATTTTATTCTCATGTTTTATTCATAAGTGCTGGTTATTCTAAATATTTTAATTAATAGAATATATTACCCTACTAACTCCCTGAGGCCACAATCAGGAATATGTGGCTGGTACCATGAATTAGCTCATGCAGTATTCCATCCTCTTTTAAGTGTGCAGAGGCTGGAAAGTTCAGGGAACCCTTATCACCTCCCTGAGGTTTCTCGGTATGTTCAGTTTCTACCAATAGACCTATCCTCAAGATGTGGAATTGGAAGAAAGTCTATGAAGGGGAACTGAGCAGTCGGCATCCGTTTTATTCATACAGATAGTAATAGCAATGTATTCTGGAGACAGAAACTGTAGCAGTAGTTCCCTCATTTACTCATCAACTTCCTGTTTTCAAAGGTTCCCATCATTTCAAGGTCAGAGTCTCCTGAATGGTTCAATTCTGCTCGATAGCCTTAGGATCCTATCCTGGAAACTGTATGACTTTAACATTCTTTCCTCAAAGTTCAGCCATGAGTCCATTTCTTTAGCATTTCCTCAAATTCTGTGGTCCACTTAAGAGCCAGGAATGAATCCCCTATGCTCAACCTAGCTAGCAAGGAGGCTGCTTCTGCAATGAAACTCCTCTCAATATAGAACACAGTTACAACCAGTAGAGAGAAAACCCATAGGAGTTTGTGTGTTTATTTGTTTTTTATTTATTTTTATTTATTTTTAATTTTTGACTTTTTTTTTTTTTTTTTAGATTTTATTTATTTATTCATGAGACACACACAGAGAGAGAGACACAGGCAGAGGGAGAAGCAGGCTCTATGCAGGGAGCCTGACAGGGGACTCAATTTCGGGTCTCCAGGATCACGACCGGGACTGAAGGCGGCGCTAAACCACTGAGCCACCGGGGCTGCCCTTGTTTGTTTTTAAATGTAGAATCAAGTTAACTCAAAGGTAATTATTCCTATATCCATGCATAGAACACAAAAATTAACAAGTGCTTAATATTTTCCTCGATAGAAATCTAGTGACAATTCATGCAGCAAAAATAAAAATAATTATTTGCCTATCACTGGGGTTGGAAGTATAGATAAATTAGCTCTCATCTTGGCAATTCCCCTTCCCTCATTCTCCCTCTACTTGAAGCTGTCAAAGACATCTTGTCATTAAGGAATGATCAGTTCGGCTTTTTCAGGCCTTTCAGTCAAAATGCTTTTTTTTTTTTTTTTTTTTAAGATTTTATTTATTTATTTGACAGGAGGAGAGCACAAGTAGGTAGAACAGCAGGCAGAGGGACAGGGAAAAGCTAGGTCTCCACTGAGCAGAGAGCTGACATGTCGCTCAATCCCAGAAACCTGGGATCATGATCCCAGACAACAGCAGAGGCTCAACTGACTGAACCACCCAGGTGCCCTTCAAAATGCATTTCTAATTAGAACTGAAAAATACCTAGATAGAGTTGACCACTTTTTATTAGGATCCACTAGTAAAATTATAGGATGAAAGAGCTAGATCCCAGGTCTGGATCAAAAGATATCTGAACTAAATCTTTGAAAGTAAACTTTGGTACCAAAAGTAGCCATAAGACTTTATTTAACCCCAACTGCCTCAGCCTAAAACAGATACACACACATACACAGCTATAATCCCTGATTCTTGGGAACACAGAAGAAGTCTGGTGAATGTATTGAGCATCCTGAGTATTTTCAAACTCCCTGATTAGCCAACCTTATCTAGTGTTTAATGGGCAAGATTACACTAGGATAGTATCTAGTTTTCCATCATGAATCAAAACTCAAAATCTAATGCTGGCTTTTTCCATAAGGGGCAAACACTAGGAAAACATTAAATTACATAATGTTTAACTCTATTACTTGTTCAATTTGTCTAGTGTTTTTCTTATTTGTAGTAATATTCTAAAGTCATTATCCGAAATATATGTTTTTCCATTTCTAACTATCTCTTATTTTACACACATACACAGGTGCTTGCACAGCTACATACGTGGGAAGCCTTTGTGTGCATAACAGACCACTGAATTTTTGGGACTTCGCAATGTACATTGCTGCAATGCAAACTGAATTGAATATGAGATATCATTTCTTAAAATCTCCTTAGATATTTTCAAAACTCATGCTTTTAGCCTTCCACGATTCTGTTGATACCCTTCTGTATTCTTTTGCTCTTATACTGATTCTCCTTCCATATTTCTTCCTTGTCTTATTCATATGTATTTTTCCCTCCTCTTTTCTTCAGCATTCCTTCCCTTGTCTGCCTCACCCAGAGCCCCTCCCCCCACACAAAGAAACGAGAAAAACAACCAAAAAAAAAAACCACTAACAATAAATCCTCCATTTTCTTACAGATTCATTGGTCTTTGGTTCCTATACTCCAATTCAGCACACTGTTTACATATTCTAAGAACTTATCTAAGGAATTCCAAGCTCTCCACCTTATATTCCTTGATAATTGGAGGTGGGGATATGGGGTCTAGTGTCTGGGGATGGTATAAAAGGATTCAAAAAGGATATCATTGCTTCCAGTTACAAAAAGGTTTATTTATTTCCCAGTTACTGATATTGAAATAATATAAATAAATTATAATTGTGTGGTGACATGTATATATTTCAAATTAGAGAATTAAGGGAAAAATATATAATTATAGGCTTATATTACAGGAAGCAGCAAATTAATTTTAGTTAACATTGGTTGACAAAGAATGACTTTATCCATCGTATATCTTTCCTTAAGCTGCTCAAATAAAATCTTCATATCTATCTGTGTAAATGTTTTCAAGACATGTTTTTATATTCAGCAAGTTATAAAGAGGTATTAATACCTTAATTTATTATTCTAATGCTCTAATGCTTTTTTGCTTTATAAAGTTTAGTTGTTTTTCTAGCTTCTTGCTTCAGTTAGCTATTGCTGTCCTGCAATTTCTCATGACTTAATGTTGTTGCCAAAATCATTCTCTATTTTCTAATCACACAGCGTGACGATATGTCATTCTTTTTCACTTCAATACCGCATTCCAACTGCATTTGGAGTCCTCACAGATAATGAACATGAACCTAATAGACATGTTATTCAAGTCTGGTAATGAGAAAAAAAAATTAAACTATCTCATTCATGAGTTGAAATTATTAACTGTGAATTTTCTCATTTGTCTCATTTAATGAGGTAATTCATGTGCCAACACATTCAAAACTATGCAATGTTATGTAAATGTTGGTTATTATTTATAATAATAATAATAGCAGCAATACTCTCTCTTCTCTATTACTATACCCTCCAGAAGCTAATACAAAGCATAAATGTCATGAACTGTGACTTCACCCACTAAAGCCTAGTCAGAGGACAGCCTCCTGAAAGCCTAGTTTTGTTGGAAAAATGAAGTAGAGAAGGCATGCAAGGATGATAGCCACTTAAAAGATTTTCTAGATGTAGGAAGATACTCTTATATAAAGATGGAAGCATAAACAAATCATAAGATGGCTATTCCAACAATGAGAAAGAAGATTTACTTCAGGCTTATATTCAAAACTAGTTGCTATAATTCATTTAAACCAAGTTATTTCACAGAATGTACAGTGCAGACACATTTTTAATTACGTTTTCAGGTAATAAAAGAACCCTATATTATCTCTAAAATTAAAAGGGAAGGGACACCTGAGTGCTCAGTTGGTTAAGCCTTGGACTCTTGATTTCAGCTCAGGTCACAATCTCAGGATCATGAAATGGAGCCCAGTATTGGACTCCAAGCTCAGTGTGGAGTCTGCTTGAGATTCTCTCCTTCTCCCTCTGCCCCTCCCCCACTTGCACTCATGTTCTCTCTCTTGCTAAAATAAATAAATTAATTAATCAATTAATTTTAAAACATAAAACAAAATAAAGAAGGGGAAAAATAAGTGAGTGTGGAAACTGAGCAAATATTTTTCCCAAACCTTCAAATTTGCCCCCAAGCCTAGAGATAACTATCTGGTAGGGTAATAGGAAAGATAGAAGGTTTAGGAGTGGATGTTTGTCAAGAAATGCATGGAAGTGTCAGGAAGAATTGTCAATGCATGTCTTCCATCTACTGGGAATCTCCAAAAGTTGAGGTAAATGTTCTAAGAATGGTGAAACAGTCCTAAGGACAGATCTCAATGATCTTTTATGTTCTTAAACAATCAAATGTTTCGTAAGGAAACATAGGAATAAGTTCCTTGGCATGGATCTTGGTTTTTGATTTTTTGAATATGACATCTAAAGCACAAGCAACAAAATACAAAATAAATATATGGGATATATTATACTAAAAAGCTTCTACATAGAAAAAGGAACCATCAACAAAGTGAAAGGACAAGCTATGGAATGGGAAAAAAATATTTGCAAACCATATATTTGATAAGGGGTTGTTATACAAAATATAAACAACTCATACAACCCAATAGTGAAAAACTAGCTCAATTTAAAAAAATGAGCAAAGAGTCTGAATAGACATTTCTCCAAAGGAGATATACAAAATGGTATACCTTAATACAAAAAGGTTGCTCAACATCACTAGGGAAACATAAATTAAAATCACAATGAGATATCACTTCAAACCTATTAGAATGGCCATCGTCAAAAAGGTAAGAGATAACCAATGCTGGTATGGGTGTGGAGAAAAGGGAAATTTTGTGCACTTTTGGTAGGGTTGTAAATTGGTATAACTACAATGGAAAAGAGTATGGAAAATCATCAATAAATTAAAAATAGAACTACTATGATCTGAAAATTCCACTTCTAGGAAAACACTCAAAGGAAATGAAAAACTAACTTGAAAAGAGACCTACATTCCCATGTTTATGGCAACCTTATTTAAAATAGCCAAGATATGGAAACAGCTTAAGTGTCCACGGATGAATGAATGGATAAAGAAGTTAGTAATATATCTATCTAAAGCATTAGATAGATGGATAGATAGATAGATAGATGTACACACACAATGGAATATTATTCAGATATAAATACAAGGAAATCCTACCATTTTGTGACAATATGGATGGACCTCAAGAACATTGTGCTACAATAAATAAGTTAGAAAAAGACAAATACGGTATACTCTCACATGTGGAAGCCAAAGACAAAAAACAAAAACAAAAAACAAACTTCTAGAAAAATAGATCAGACTTGTGGTTACCAGAGGCAGAGTGTGGGGCAAGAGAGAATTAGAGTAGGTGGTCAAAATGTATCAATTCTCTCATTGGGCTCTCTCATCATTTCTGGCACGTCATGGAAGTAGTGCCAAGTTCTGAAAGACAATGCAACAACAACAGCAACAGCAACAACAAAGTCTGGTTGAAAGTAAAATACGTGGCTAATACTCCAGCTGGAAGGTCTTCATGACCCTGGATGTTATTGTGTATTTTCCCTCTCTGATGATTTTTCTCTCTGTTGTTTTGTCCATGTTATTTCAGTTTCAATCTGAATTTTAGGTACACGTCGTGTTCTAAAATCTTCCTTTTTACTCTCCTCAGCTTGTAAATCCCCTTTGGAATTTTATGGATACTATTTAATATGATTACTCCTGATATAAATACCTGCAGCATACAAGATTCTTATGATATATTTAGGTACAGATATACCCAGGTCTTAAAAATTAATTGATTTTAGTTGCATTAAAGTTATAAGATAAAAAGATGAAGGCAGTAAGGAATAACCTTAAGTAAATCAGGGGGAGAAAATCAAGGAAATGGAGGTTCATAGATAAATGCAAGAAGTAATCAAATTAACAAGGATTTTTATAATGGTATAATTAATGAACTGCAATTTTACATTAGTCTTCAGCAAAAAAGAAATATGGAGAAGGAGTAAGGGCAATTATGCATTAATAAGGGCTATGATAATAGAGTAGTAATATTAGAGAGCAGTAATGGAATTAAACTTTGTAAAGGAAAATTATAGAAAGACAGCAGATAAAACAACATAATGATATGACCTAGCCAATTGTTCTAAGGAAATTGCACCTAATAACTTCACTACAGTACTAAAACTTCAGTTTTACTTCTAAAAAAATACAAAGGTAAAAAGAGAACATTATCATGAATAAATAAATTAGTAATTTGTATTTCTATAGATATAATTTTTAAGACTTTTAATTTTCCTTTTGCTTTTTTTTAAATGTAGAAATATTTATCCCAAAACAACTCTGATACAGATTTACAGATGGGGACACGATAGGCTGAGAGGGATTAAATAATTTTGCAAAGGTGCACATGCCTATAAATGGAGCCAGAGTAATAGATCCCAGCTTGAGTTCTTCCTCTCCCAATGCATGTTTTACCTTCTACATGACCACCTAACCTCAACCTTGGTGTGTTAACTTGGAACAATTTCTCTCCTTTCACTTTATCTTTTTAATTGTATTTAAGATGAATTTATTCCAACATTATCAGAAGTTCTCATGTAATGCCATGTTGGAAAATCACTTTTGAATCCAATTTATTTATTATTAAAAGTGAAGTCAATAAAGATGTCTTACTCTAGCACTGTCTTTGGCATTTCCTTTTCTATTTCTAGAAGATGGTAAGTTATCATCTTTTGAAAGAGGTAAATTGTAACCTTTTAAGGAAGCCAGTGATATGTAATTGGTTCTTTCAGTAATATAGTAGTCGCTTTTCACGTATGTTGTAATAGCAAAATTATTCATTCTTTTGAGGATATAGTTCTTTCTTTGCAGATAAGATTGTAATAAGCAATTTGTTGGCTTTTGGGGGGATCTAGAGGAAAACATACTCTGGTAAAATAAAATACAGATTATAAATATACAAGTATAGAAAACTGAGAAATAGTTAGCTAAGCACATCAGGCCACTTTCTGTTTTAATTATCAGTAGCTTCCCAGATAAAATTGTATTTTTAAATATTTATTTTGTGTGTATGTTTACTTTTTCCTCCCTCAATGCCCATCATCTAGTTACCTATCCCTCTACCTACCTCCCTCTAAGCAACCCTGTTTGTTTCCCAGAGTTAAGAGTCTATGGTTTGTCTCCCTCTCTGATTTCTTCCCATTCAGTTTTTCCCTCCCTTCCTCCATGATCCTCTGTGCTGTTTTCTATATTCCTCAAATGAGTAAAACCATATGATAATGTGATTGGGTTATTGTATTTTAAAATGAGCTAATAAAACAACTTGTACGTATAACATTTCCTTGATTAAGATTTTATAGTATGTCATCAGGTGAGAAAATTCAAGGCTATGATGTATTTTTGTTGAAACATAGGAATTAGGGGTGCCTGGGTGGCTCACTTGGTTAAGTGTCTGCCTTTGGCTCAGGTCATGATCTCAGGGCTGGGATCAAGTCCTGCATTGGGCTTCCTGCTCCTCGGGGAACCTAGCTTCTCCTTCTCCCTCTGCCTGCTACTCCCCCTATTTGTGGGTGCGCTCTCTCTGTGTCAAACAAATCTTTTAAAAAAAAAGAAACATAGGAAATAGAATTTGAACTGCCTTTAATAAATGATTAAGTGTATTTCATTACACAGGTATCTTGAGGTAAATGGTTTATATACTAAACTAGAAAGGTAATGGAAAATAAAGCCATTGTTTTCCCCACATAATGCATTTCACATCAAAAAGAAATGAAATTTAACAATATAAACCTTTACTCTCAGGTGCTTATAATGAAAGACCTTGACTGTCAAAAATGTCATTATCATTGAAAGGAAGGCATCGGTCAAAAGAACAATATTTGAGCAAGTTGTTCCCTTGCCTCTGTTATGATCTCTGTAAGCACGTTATTTTTCTTTGTGAGATTTTTGAATTGCTTTTTCTCCAAAGAATTTAAGACAACCCATATATAAAGGTAAATAAACTTTAACTATTAAAAAATTTAAAATATTAAAAACAAAAAGAGAAAGGGGGAAAGTAAGAAAAAAACATTCAGTATGGGACACAATATCCGTGAATCCTACTAAGTTGGTAAATATCAGTAAATAGAGGGCCTGAGTGGCTCAGTGATTGAATGTTTGCCTTCAGTTTAGGTTATAATCCCAGGGTCCCAGGATGGAGTCCCCCATCAGGCTCCCTGCAGGGAGCCTGCTTCTCCCTCTGCCTATGTCTCTGCCTCTCTCTCTCTGTCTCTCATGCATAAATAAATACAATCTTTAAAAAATATATCAGTAAATAAAACAATACTATTTCTTGAATGAATATGTTTATGTAAATATTGCATTCAAGCTCTTCTCAGATAGAAGTGGGAATGAGAGACCCAAAAGCGTATGCTATGTGAGGATTGCTGAATGCCTTTTTAAGTTTCTTTGACAATGAGCTGGTCAATAAAACCCCCTTTGTTTATTAGGGAGTAGGGAGGCTGTCAGGGCTTAGGGCAAAAATAACTAACAGATGCTAAGGAGTAAACAATTCCCTTTTTCCCCTCCTTAAAGGAAGATTTAAATTGGAAAGATAAGGAAAATATGAGTTCTCTTGATATCAATAGTTTCTATACTAGGAGAAGCTGTGTTAAAGACGCTCCCAAATGTTACAGGTATTTGTGTTCCAATGCACAGGTGCTGGCTGCCTTGGGATGGATGTCATCTTCAGTTGTGTGTCACAGATTTTCCCTAAATCCCCATGCTGAATATCAGCTGTGGCTAAGCTTTTACATTTTTTTTCCTGGATACTAAGATCTTTTGGCTCATGCTTATGATTATCACTTTGTTGCTTAAATCAATTTAAAGTAAAACTGGAAAAAATGAACGTCATCAGAAATGCATTAGTGTGAATAAGGCTTGTCCTATTGGATACTAGGAGATAAACCAGTGTCTGATCAGGTCTATTTCCACCAGCTTAATCTCTTTAAAATTTGGGGCTTCCAAGTCCACTCAAACAGTTCTGCCCAAGAGCAACCTAAGGGAAGCCCTGTATCTGCCTTAATCCAGACAATTTTTATGCTAAGTATTTCTTCAGCAAAAACACAATGCGAAAGAGACTATTACTGCCCACATCTCACTGATCCCAGAACAAAAAGCTGCTCTCTGACTGCCCCGCGTCTTCCTCTGGATTTTTCTCACATCATTTATTTTTTGGGTGGCTGCTCCAAGAAAATATGTATTTCAGAATATATAAAATATCCATCAATACATCTTGAATTCCATGTTGAAATATTCAGGTAGGGGAGGGACTGATACTTCCTGTGCTCACTACATGTGCATTCTTATTAATGCTAGTAACAATGAGATGGGGTACCTATTATTAGCTAAATTTTTGAGACGAGGGTTACTTACTTGGGGTCATAACAGAGCTAGAAAATGGAGAAACTAAATTTGAGACCACATTCTGACTATAAGGCCATGCTGTTTCCTATAATTAGGTTGCCATAAAAAAATTTGTGCTAAGGTTTCCATAAGCACTGGAATATAAAAACCTAATAACTAGATAAAGATTGGGAAAGAGAATTTGTTAAGGAAATGTGGTTAGATTGTGTTAATGGAATTTAAATTCAAATCCATTGTCAGGATTGTATGTATCCAAGGAAACCATTTCACAAACAAAGTTGTATGCACTTCATATCTTGTAACACCTGCTGGGGAAAAAAGGACAGTCAGTAGCTGCTTAATAAATGCATTATAATAGGCATGGCCTTAATATTTTACTCATATACCTACTATGCAAGGTGCCACTTATTTGTGTTTCATTTCCTCCATCTGTTGGATGAAATGAACATGTTGTCTGTCCATGTTCACCTCTTATTCCATTCAGGAATTTCTCTCTGTTCTTCATACAACTGATTTTCCTCTAGCTCTCTGAAGTAACTGCAAAACCTAGAATTTATATGGTAATAAAAGATCATAAAGTATTGGCTTGACTGTTCCATTTCCTGGCTCAGAGTAGATACTCAATGTACTATTGTAGCATGGTTTATAGGCTATCGGTGCCTCACCTCAGCAAGACTGCTGAACAAGGGAAGATGAGCTAACCTGGCACTTAAGGCTCATTTATCCCCCTGTATCCAAATAATTGTGTTAAAGAAAAATTATTTGGGTTGAGCTATTCTTATTTTACCAGCATTAACAGAAAAAATAAAATAAAAAGCAAAAGAGAAGATATAATGAAACCAGTACATAAAAATTGAGATACTATAAGGTGCCTGGGTGGCTCAGTCAGTTAAGCCTTCAACTCTTAGTTCAGCTCACATCAAGATCTCAGGGTTGTGAAATTGAGTCCCATGTTGGGCTCTGAGCTCAGTTGGGTGTCTGCTTAAGATTCTCTCCCTCTTCTTCTCCCTCTGCCACTCACCCTTCTCTCTCTCTTTCTCAAATAAATAATTTTAAAAACTGAGAAGCTGTATTTCATGAAAACTGATCAAAATGGTACACCAGAGTCAGTAATGGAAGCTCAAAATCAATTTCTCAGAATAACAGAACAATGTTTGCAATTATAAGGCAAATATTTTTATATGCTGTAATATCTGTATAATTTTTTTTCTATAATATAGATTTACAATTTATAATGTTTGAGGTATTTTACAAATTATAAAATAATGCATTTAGTCTAAGTTAGGTTTTATTTATTTATTTAAAAAGATTTTATTTATTTATTCACGAGAGACACACAGAGAGAGGTAGAGACATAGACAGAGGGGAGAAGCAGGCTTCGTGCAGGGAGTCCGATGTGGGACTCGATTCCAGGACCCTGGGATCACGCCCTGAGCCAGATGCAGACACTCAACCACTGAGCCACCCAAGCATTCCTAAAATTAGGTTTTAAACTGTTCTTCAAAGTTCTAATGCCCAGAAGAAGGGGACACCTACAATAAGGCAGTTTACGGGAGGGGCATGAGGTTCAATATCATATTTTTCAAATATTTTCCACATAGAAATCTATCCAAAAAAAGGTCTGTAGAAAATGGTTTTGTTGCTAGTATTTTAATCCAATAACAGAGGTTATTTTTCTGTAAAAATGTTATTCAAATCTTCTCATATATTAAGTAAATTGTAATTCTCTTACATAAGATTTTTGATTTATTCAGCTTGTAAATATATAATAAAATAATTTAATAATATTTTAAATAATATTTAATGGATGCCAAACTGAGCTTGATATTTCGGAAAATGTTATGTAGTTCATGTATTATTTATGTTTTTCTAAATTGCATGTTTAACACTTGCTGAATCTTAGAAATTAACAGATTACATTAAGATGCTGAATCAAACTATATGTTATCCATGTCAGAGGCAATTGAACATGAAAGTTAAGAGAGAGTTAAGAGTTTTAAAAAGAGAACCTTGGTTCAAATTTTAGCTCTGCCAGTTATTTGGGAGACTTTGGTTGTGATGATTAATTCTATATGTCAATTTGGTCACAGGATACTCAGATTAAATGTGATTTCTGGGTATGTTTGTGATGGTGTTTCCAGATGAAGTTAAGATCTGAATCCGTGAACTCAGTAAATTGCTCTCCCCAGTGTGGCTGGGCATCATCCAATCTGTTGAGGGCCTGAAAAAAAAACCAAAGATGGGGGAAGAAGGCACTTACCCCTGTTTTTTTGCCTCACAGATAAACTAGAACATCCTATGTCCTCTTCTCTTGGCCTCAGATGGTACTTTATGCTGTTGGCTTCTTTGGTTCTCAGGCCTTTGAACTTAGACTGAGTTATATCATCAGCTTTCCTAGGTCTCCAGCTTGTAGACAGTAGATGGTGGGACTTCTTAACTTCCATAATCATGTGATCCAATTCCTTAGAATAAGTCTATCTCTCTGTTGGTACATCTCCTATTTGTTCTGTTACTCTGAAGAACCCTAATACACTGGTGAAGTTACCGGACACCTCCCTATGTTTTAGTTTACTCATCTATAAAATGGTAATAATAAAACACTTCCCAAATAGGATTATTGGAAGATCCAATAAAAGAGTATATGTAAATATTTCTTGGAATTTAGCAGATTATTCAGAACAGTGCCTTGCAATTATAATAGCCATCTCTTTAAGAGAGCTTGCTATGTGCCAGGTAGGTATTAGCAGTTTTATTATTTATTTGTTTATTTATTCAAAAGTAAATCATACCCTATGGTTATTTATTTGTCAATAACCACTGGCAGTGATGTATTAAATGGTATTAGAGCAATTAGGCACACATGAGACTACAAGTAATAATGTAATGTCTTCTGTGATAAGGAATGCTTAGTTGAAGGTATGTGGTTATTACTCATTAACTAGCTCTGTGTGCACTTTAATTCTAATTCATCTTTGAAGAAAATGAAATGAATTATACATGGAATTTCTCTTAAAAATAACAATTCCACAGTTTTATGAGGCTAGGGAAATTTTTTAAATGATAGATCAGTGGTTTTTCATTCAGTTGAGCAAAGGTGATTTGCTTTCTTTACAGGACAAGCATTTTGCTCCTCAGGATAGTAAATAATTTGCCATTTTTCTGACATCTATCTCAACCTTAGAATCAGGACTATTATCTCATTAATTTTCATATTTTCTGCAAGAAAGTCAATATTATCAACCTTCATAATGGAGAAATTGTATGGTCAAAAGTCTTAGTAATTTGTCCATTGTTTCAAATCAAAGAGAGAAGCAGAGACTTTTTAATTTCAGTGAGGGATTATACTATTAATATTACCACTTTATAGGTATTGAAAAACCAATAATTACTTTTTTTCTAGGAAACCTAACATTAAAGTATGTTTAGGGCATCAGTAAGAAATATTACACTATTTAGACTTTAATCCCTAAATTGTCCTGCTATCATTGCAGGATGTTTGGTTATGACTGAACATGCTAGGTGGCTATCAATTTCTCACCTATCTTTCTATCCTTCTGTAGGTATATATACTTATTTTTCTTATTCAAAATTGTAAATCAGAATATTAAAAAACTGACTTTTTAATTTACATTTGCTTGCAAAATTTTACATTTCTTCTTTACTTTTCCAAAAATAAACACTTTTTGGGTCCATTTTTCTTTGCTTACTTCCATTATTCAACTCATCCTGAAACCATTCCATGCAGTAATTTTCTGAATAATTCAAAGTACATTGAAATTTCTGCCTTAATATAACTTGTATAAAAACCTTGTCAATAAGAAGTTTTCAGCTTTCCTTTTACAAATTGTTTTTCTCCTTTCATAAATAAAAAATTTTATTATGTAAATTTTTTGTTTGCATACTTATCAGTAGAGTCTTCAGTTGGATGGATGTTAAAACAGGGATTATTTTTGAAGAGCTCCTAATTAAGATTATCAGGGAGATTTAGAGCTTTTGTGGATGCAGATGAAGCCAAGGATAAAGATATGAATGCATTATTATGAGCAACCTGAAGGATCAATGGGGGGTGGACAAAAGACCTATGTATTTTTAAACCTCTTTTGCCATCCTACACTTCCCCCCACCCTTCAGAAGCTGAAAATGATTGAGTAAAGGATAAAGCAAAGCACAATGTTCTACTTAATTTAAACAGGATTTTCCCAGATAATGGAATTATAGTTTTCTTATTATTTTACATGAGCCCTTAAGAGTCATCAGATATACTTGAATTTATATTAAGAATTCCAAGTTACCCATCAAGGATTTTTCTAAAGCACAACCTCTGTTATTTACTGTTATCTTAAGAGAGAATAGAAACTCTACTTTTCTCATATTTTATAGACTCATCAGCCATTCATAGAGATTTTTCATGATGGTGATGACACATCCTTTCTTCTTTATGTGTTTCACGTCTGTACTATTAGTTGTTCATATTCCTTCGCTTCCAAGAACTGTGTGTTGTTGAAAACTATTACTAAAAATACCTCAACATACTTGACCCAACCCTCTTAATACAAAAATGTATCTTTCAATGAAGATCAAGTATTTAATAATAAGTAAATATAGAAAACAGAAATTTCACCTGCCTTATTGGCTGCATGTATTTATGTACATAATTACATACAAACAAGGGCAGGAAATGGTCTTGTCTTTTTTTGACAAAACAGGAAAAAAGATCTTTACCATTACTGCCTCTGGCAAGCACTTTTTTCCTGGTTCCTTAGATAGTGGAGAGGGGGTTGTAAGGGAAAGGGACAGTGTACCACAACCCTACTGGATACAAGTTACTTCAATTTTTAAAATTTTGTTTTATGTAAATTATAAGGTTGTACTTTTTAAGTTGAATATAAAGTCTATCATGTAAATTATAGTTTATAATAGTGTATAATTCAGAGACGTGCTTTGATAAGTACTTACTAAATTTTTCTAAGGTTTTAAAATTTTTTAATACATATTTAAATTGTTCCTTGTTTTTAGCACATTTAATTGTAACTTGAGCATAATTGTATAAAATGTTAAGCATTTGTTGAGCATAAAGTAAAAATGTGAAATTCTTGGGAGAATAAATCTTAGAAATTATAGTGTTATTGTCTCAATAAAAAATATTGAAAATTATTTTAACCAATATGCTCTTGGGGTCAGTTAGAATCATATATTTGATTAATTATGTGGTTAAAGAAAAACAGTCAAAATAAATCACTAGAGAGAGAAGATTCTAGGTTAACATGTTGAATATATATTGCCACAATAAACCTGACACAAAGCAAACTAGCAAATGCAGATGACATTCAACTGATAATGAAATCTCAACATTTTGAAGTTGGAGTAGCACTGAGTCATTTGGTTTTAAAAATCTGTTTTCAGATTTCTTTTATTTTAACATTTGTCCTAATAAACCTGCTTTGTGAGTTAAAACTACTTTTAGATTTCTGCTTTTCGGTTCCATAGGTAAAGAGGTTGGAGGCTGTCACTGGGTCCTAACAACAAGTAAACCTGAACAAACTGAAAGATCAACATCTCTTCTTAGATGAGCCAGAGAAGCGAGGTCACAGAGCAAACTACTGCTCACAAAATTAAAGAGACAGAAAGGCTGAATATAGAGAATCACAACTTAGTGAAGCAGAAATCCCTGAGTGAAGTCCTTTGCAGGAACCAATGCTGGGGTAGGAAAGACTAAACTGTAATTGATGAATTGCTAGAGGATCAGAGTGGAAAAGTCCTTGAGTTAAAAACTCCAGGGGGATCCAGCCATAGGAGGGTTCTCACATTTTTGTGAGTTTTAGCTCCCCTTGATCTCCCATGTTCTAAGAATGAAGATCAGAGAAAAATTCCCTTATGCTTTTGGCAAGGGACAGGGAAAGACACAATTTTAAAATACATCAGAGCATTATGTTCTTCTTAGCAAGGTCTTCCCTAAGACACTGTTTCACCAGAGTCTAACTTCCTGGGACTTTATCAGAAATCAAATGACCTGGAATAAGGAAAATATCCAAAGGCTGCCACTTCTAGACATCCTGGCTTATCTAAGGGGGTGAAAAAAACTGAAAGTACTTGTGAAGCTCATAGAACATAGTTTCAGGGGCACAAGATCACTAAAATACTGCAAACTAATCATAGGAATAAAGAATATTTTTTCTCGCCCACTCCTGACCACCACATCACTAAAGGCTGATTTAGTCCAGGTTCTTTTATTATGTACATCATGTGCAGCTAGTGAAGAAAGATTACATGTTAAAAGACAAAAAACACAGTCTGAGAAAACTGAACAAGCATCAAAATGAAAACTAGATGTGGCAGAAATATTGGATTATCAGACCAGTCATTAATATTCTAAGAGTTTTCATAAACAAAGTAGACAATATGCAAGAACAGATTGGTAATGTAAGCAGAATGATGGAAATTCTAAGAAAGAACCAAAAAGAAATGCTTGAGATAAAAAAACATGGTTACAGAAAAGAAGAATATCTTTGGCAGGCTCATTAGAATATTGGATGTAACTCTGGAAAGAATCTCTGAGCTTAAGGATACTTAAGAGAAACTCCCAAAGCTGAAAAACAAAGAGTAAAAAAAAAAAAAAAAAAGAAAGAAAATTGAAGAGAATATTCAATAACTGAGAGATAGCTATAAAAGGTATAAAACACATATAATGGGAATGCCAAAAAGGGAAATGGGAGATAGGAAGAGAAGACGTATTTGAAGCAATGATAACAGAATTTCCCCAAATTGATGTCAGACATGAAACTACAGATGCAGGAACTCCAGAAAATGCTAAGTAGGATAAATGCCAAATAAATTACACCTGAGTATATCATATCCAAAGTGAAGAAAAATCAAGATAAAGGAAAAAATTGAAATAAGTCACAACCATGCTTCTACCACCTTACCTGTAAAGGAGTAAATATTAAAAAAATAATAATAATCTGACTTCTCTTCCAAATTCATGCAAGCATGAGGAGAGTGGAGTGAAATATATAAAGTGTTAAGAATTTTATTTTATTTATTTTAGTTTTTAAAATATTTCATTTATTTATTCATGAGAGACACACAGAGAGAGAGAGAGAGAGAGAGAGAGAGACAGGCAGAGACACAGGCAGAGGGAGAAGCAGGCTCCATGCAGGGAGCCCAACGTGGGACTCAATCCCCCCGGGCTGCCCGTGTTAAGAATTCTATATCTTGCAAAATTATCTTTCAAAAGTGAAAGAGAAATAAAAATTTTCTCAAACAGAAATTGACAAACTTTGTTACCAGTAGAACTACATTGCAAGAGATATTAAAAGAAGTTCATCTGAAAGGAGGAAAATGATATAGGTTGGAAACTCATGTCTACATAAAAAGAAAAGGAGAATTGAAGAAATTATAAATAAAGATAAAATAAAACCTTCTATTTTTCTCATTCCTAACTGACCTAACAGGCACTGGTTTGTTCAAAATAATTGCAACAATATATTTAATTATGTGTTTATGTGTATGTGCATATCTTATGTATAAAATATGTTTATGTATGCTTACTATAAATGAAATAAATAGCAACAAAGATAAAAAGGACAGGATTGGTATTAGAATTATTTTGTTATTATAAGGTACATGTAGTACCTGGGAAGCAGTACTTTGACATTTAAAAGTAAACTTGGATTACTTACAAGTGTATATTGCAAACTGTAAGGCAACCACTGCAAAAACATAAGAAAAGCAGAATAATTGACACACTAGGAAATGAGAGAAAATAGAATCATTTAAATTGCTCAGTCAAAGTAAAAACAGGCAGAAAAAGAGCAGAGGACAAACATTGGAACAAAGAAATGGGTAATAAATATAAAACAGTAAGAAATATGGTAGATACTAATCAAACTGTTTCAATAATTACTTTAAATGTCAAGAATCTAAATATATCAATTAAAAGACAGATTGTCAGAGTTGATCAGAAAACAAGACCCAACTATATGTTGTTTACAAGGAACCCACTTTAAATATAAAGACACACATATGTTAAAAGGATAAGGGATGGAGAAAGACATATGTTAACAACACTAATCAAAAGAAAGCTGAAGCACCTACATTAGTTTCAGAGGGAGCATACTTCAGATCAAGGAAAATTTTTAGAGAAAAAGAGGGGTATCACATAAGGATAAAGGGGTCAATTCTCCAAGAAGATGTGACAGTCTTCAATGTGTATGCACCTACAACAGAGTATTAAAATGTATGAGGCAAAAACATAAAATTGCAAGGAGAAATGGATGAATCCACTCTAATAGTTGGAGAGTTCAATACCCTTTTGTCATAAATGGACAGATTTGGCAGGCAGAAATTCAATAAGGACATAATCAGACTCAACAACACTATCATTCAACTGGATATAATTGATATCTATAGACTACTTCAACAACAGCAATATGCATATTCTTTGTAAGGTCACATGGAATATTCATCAAAACAGATTATATTTTGGGACATAAACAAACATCTTCACAAATTTAAAGGAATAGAAATCATACAATGTCTGTTCTTGGACCACAGTAGAATTAAAATACAAGTCAGTTGCATAGATAACTAGAAAATCTCCAAATATTTGGAGACTAATATCATATTTCTAAATAACACATGAATCAAAGAACTCTCAAGAGAAGTTACAAATTATTTTGAATTAAATGAAAACTAAAACACAAATTTTCAAAATTTGTAGAATGGAGCAAAAGCAGCTCTTAGAAGGAAATATATAACAATGTGTGCATATAGTAGAAAAGAAGAAAGATCTAAGTCAATAATTAAATTTTTACGTAGGAAACTAGAAAAAAGGAGTAAATTAAATCTAAAGTAAGCAGAAGAAATAATAAAAGAACAGAAATCAATGAAATTGAAAACAGGAATCAGTACAGAAAATCAACAAAACTAAATGCTGTTTCTTTGAAAAGAAAGATCATTACAAACAATAAGCATCTAACCATGCTAAGAAAAAAGGAAAGAGGACATACATTATTAATATGAGCAGTGAAAGAGAAGACATCACTACAGATCCCATGGACATAAGAAGAAATGCTATGAGCAAGCTATGCTCACAAATTTGATAACCTAGATGAAAAGGACCAATTTCTTGAAAGACACAATATGTCAAAACTCAGACAAAAAGAAATAGACAATATGAATAAGACTATATTTATTAAAGAGACTGAATCAATAACTAATAACCTAAGGCAGAAAGCACCAAGCTCAGATGGAGTCACTGGTGAATTCTACCAAACATTTAAGGAAGAAATTATGCCAATTTGCTACAATCTCTTTTAGAAGACGGAAACACAGAAGGAATATTTCCTAACTCAAAACCAGACAAAGACATTGCATGTAAAGAAAAACACAGACGAATATATCCATAAACATAGAGGCAAAAATGCTCAACAAAATGTGAGCCAATCAAATCCAAAATGTATTAAAAAAATATGAACCAAACCCAATGGGATTTATCCCAGGTATGTAAAACTGGTTCAACATTCAAAAATTAATAAATGTAATCTATCATTTTAACAGGCTAAAGAATAATCACATGATCATATAAATAGATAAAGTACTTGACAAAATCCAATATCCATTCATGATAAAAGCTCTCAGTAAAGTTGGAATAGAGGAGAACTTTCTCAGCTTGATAAAGAATATCTACAAAAACTCTGTGGCTCACATCATTCTTAATAGTGAGAAATTTGAAGCTTTCCTAATAATAAGATCAGGAAAAAGGCAAGGATATCTCCTTTCACCACTGCTTTTTAACATTGTACTGGAAATTCTAGCAGAGTGCAATAAGATAAGAAAATAAAAGATATATGAATTGGGAAGGCAAAAATAAATCTTTCTTCACAGATGACCTCATCTGTGAAGAAAATTCAGAACTGACTCCAAACTCCTGGAAATAACAAGCAATTATTTCAAGGTTGCAATATAAAAGGTTAAAAAATCAATCATACTATATACCAACAATGTACCTGTGGAATTCTTTTAAAAAGATTTTATTTATTTATTCGTGAGATACAAAGAGAGAGAGAGAGAGAGACAGAGAGAGACAGAGACACAGGCAGAGGGAGAAGCAGGCTCCATGCAGGGATCCCGACGTGGACTCAATCCTGTATCTCCAGGATCAGGCCCTGGGCTGAAGGCAGCACTAAACCGCTGAGCCATCCAGGCTGCCCGTACATGTGAAATTTAAGATTAAAAGTATTGTTTACATTAACACCAAAAAGTAAAGTAAGTATAAATCTAATAAAATGTATATAAGTCTATATGAGGAAAACTACAAAATTCTGATAAAAGAAATCAAAAAAGAGCTAAATAAACGGAAGGATATTTTATATTCATGGGTAGGAAGACTTGGTATTGTTAAGATATCCATTTTTCCCCAGTTGATCTATAAGATCAATAAGATCTCAATCAAAACTGTAGCAAGTTATTTTGTGGATATTGATAATCTGATCCTAAAGTTTATATGAAGAGTCAAAAGACCCAGAACAGCCACACAATATTGAAAGAAAAGAATCAATTTGGAGGACTGACTTTGCCAGACTTCAAGACTTATAAAACTAGGGAAGCCTGGATTGCTCAGTGGTTAAGCGTCTGCCTTCAGCCCAGGGTGTGATTCTGGAGTCCTGGGATCAAGTCCCACATTGGGTTCCCTGCATGGAGCCTGCTTCTTTCTTTGCCTGTGTCTCTGCCGCACGCTCTCTCTCTCTGTGTCTCTCATGAATAAATAAATAAAATCTTTAAAAAATGAAGACATAAAACTATAATATTCAGTCATGACATATTATAAAAATTAGTGTGGTATTGGGGAAGGAATAGACAAAGAGGCAAATGGAACAGACTAGATATCCAAGAAACAGACCCACAGAAATTTAGTCAATTGATATTTGATAAAGGAGCAAAGGCAATGCAAAAGAGAAAAGACAGTAACAAATGGTGCTGGAAAAAAATGGACATACATGCAAGAGAGGAATCTAGACACTCTGGAACATACTTAATTCTCAGTGCAGTATTTGCCAGTATATAATAGTTTTTCTCTGTGGCCAAATCTTATATACACTGTATTCAAGAAGATTTTCACAAATAGAAAAACAAGCCAATACAACTAATATTTTTATCTTATTTTCATTATACTTAATGGATATACCATGGATCAGCCAATTATGAATTTGTAAGTAAAATTTTATTGAAACACAGGCATGTCCATTCATTTACGTACTGCAGTTTTTGAAATAAAATGGCAGAGTTATATTTATGATAGTGACCATATGACTGGCAAAGCCATAATTGTTATTTGGCTCTTTTCAGAAGAAGTTTATAATCCATTTTTATTTGAAAACATTGTCATCTTCCATCTGAAAAGTGAGCAAGTAATGGATGGTTCAAGTAATGTAGTATTTTTTTTCCTGCTTATTTTTCTTTCTTTCTTTTTAAAAAATATTTTATTTATTTATTCATGAGAGACAGAGAGGCAGAGACACATGCAGAGGGAGAAGCAGGCTCCATATAGGGAGCCCAACGTGGGACTGGATCCCGGGGCTCCAGGACCACGCCCTAAGCTGAAGGCAGGTGCTAAACAGCTGAGCCACCCAGGATTCCCCCCTTGCTTAATTTTCTTAATAATTAAAAAAAATATTTTATTTGAGAAAGAGAGAGAGAGAGAAAGAGAGAGAGAGCAAGCACAAGTGGACTGCGGGACAGAGGGAGAATCTGACTCCCCGCTGAGCTCAATACCAGGAACTCAGGATCACGACTTGAGCTGAAGGCAGACGCCCAACTGACTGAGCCACCCAGGCACCCTAATAATTTATGACATTAGAAATTCTACCA
Source organism: Vulpes lagopus (assembly GCF_018345385.1). Classification (NCBI taxonomy): domain Eukaryota; kingdom Metazoa; phylum Chordata; class Mammalia; order Carnivora; family Canidae; genus Vulpes; species Vulpes lagopus. The sequence goes on along the minus strand of NC_054829.1, from coordinate 88,963,348 downwards.
TTTATCTTGGGAATATATTTGTGATAAATTTGAAGAGTAATCTGAATAGGCAAAAATAGAATCTAAATTTTGCAAACTGGTAACCTAGACTGAAGGGTAAGGAAGGGAGAGATATAAAAACCTATCCTGGTTACATTTAATAAAGGATAAAATGTTATCTTATTGTTAAAGATAATGATACCTAGACCTAGGGAGGAAATGTAACATAAAAATGCAAAATACTGTGCAACTGATTAGAGGGCCAGAATTCAGACCCAGGACTAATGCCAAAGCTTGCACCTTTCCCCGGATGTCACACAACCTCCTACATCTAACACATATATGCAGGCAACACAGTACTTGTTGGTGCCAAGTAACTGTGAGTTTGGGTTCATGCAAATTACCCTAATTGCAATGAAAAAACCATCATTCAAACCTTAGTATAGCAGGGGATAAGAGGGGAGGGCATGCTCTTGTGTATTTTTCCAGAATTCCCATGAACTATTGAGATGGGAATTCTGCCCTTTTGGAATAATTAGGATGTAGTTTCTACTCTTCCTGCCATCCCTTTTTATTTTCCCAGGGAAAACAAGTGCTCTCCCAGCCCTTTCTAATTTCTCTGTTTCAGATCAGCTCCTCTGCAGGAAGCAAGAAAGCTTGCCCTGCTTCTTTCCCTAAAGGTGCCCTCCTGGGTAAAGGAGCATTTGTTCCCCTGCTCTGGGTATGACAGAGGGTGTTGGTTTGGTTGGGGGTGGGAAGGTCAAGGCACACTTACTATTTTACCAGTAATAAATATATTTTTGTCTCTCTCTTTTGTCCTTAATTTGGAGGAAATTGGGATATAGTCACTTGTCCATTCATATTCATATTCTAGAATCAAGGACATTACCACATACTCAATATCTTTTTGTCACAGGAGTACTATTCTCAGTTCCCATCTCAGACACAACATTGCTGTTAGAGGCACAAAATCTTATACTGTAGTGGAGATCTTAGAAATCATTTAGTTTAGTCTTCCTTGCAATGCATAATACAATAAATGCCACCTTCTTTGTTGTAATAAGCTAATTTGCATATATTATCCACAAAATTGCCATATACAAGGAAAGCTGAAACACATTTGCTGTTTATAAAGGCACAGTTCTTGAAGCTTGACAAAATTCTGACCATCTGAAATGTGTAACATTCTAGCTATGATATTAGAAACCAACTTTTGGTCTCATCAGGGCAGGAAGGGGTTAGCACAAGATACAAGGTTTAATGTTTATAGTAGTTGTACTGCCCTTGGAAATCCCTATTTTCAGGTAAATTTTTGAAGCAAACAAATATGAACAAAAAGAAGAAAGCAAGAAAGTGAAGGTTATTTGGAGTGGCAAAAACTTAAAGCTTAAAACTCTTTCTTAAAAACTTAAACTCTTAAAACTCTTGAGACTTTTAAAACTTAACGCTTAAAACTCTTAAAACTTAAAACTCTTAAAACTCTTTCTTCACAACTTCTTGTATTTCCAAGGAATCTCTTTTGGCTCACAGGTCACTGTGCTATTGGAAGGAAATTCAAATGTAAATAATGCATCACAGTGTTCAGTGATCATGCTGGTTTCTTGCCTGGACTGGCTTCACTGACCATGTTACCTAGGCAGTCTCATTTGCTTTAATACTTGGCTGTTTTATCTTAAAAATTTTAGTAATTTTCGAATATGGAACTCCATAGTTCCATAGTTTTTTTTTTTTTTTTTCCCCTGAGTACCACAAATTAACGTAGCCAGTCCTGGTTTTTGCTAATGCAGACTTTTGCTCTGTATTATATGACCCAAATAACATGTGTTTTGTTTCTGTGATTTGTTTGTTTTTAGAACAAGTAAATGACTTTTTAAACTACCTACCAAAGAGAGTATAACAAGCAAGTTACACCAGCAGTGAATATATTTCAAGTTCTCTGTTTGTTTTGGTTAGGTTTGGTTTTGGTTTAGTACAGTTTTATGTCTTTTTAAGAAAAAAACCAAAACAAAACAAAACAGAAATAGGAATAGAAATGGGAAATCTTTTTCACTGGGCAGATAAGAAACGAGTAGACTCATATTTTAAAAAAAAAGATTTTTTAAATTTATTTACAGAGAGAGCACTCATGTACATGCAGCCAATTGGGGGAAGGACAGAAGAAGAGGAAGAGAGAAAATCTCAAGCAGACTCTGTACTGAGCATGGAACCTGACTCAGATCTTCATCTCACCACCCTGAGATTGTGACCTGAATCAAAATCAAAAGCTGGATGTTTAACCAACTGAGCTACCTAGATGCCCCCAGAGTGGATTCATTTTTAAAACTAAGAAGAGGAAAGATTCTGGAGTTACACTACTTCTGTTCAAATCTAGGGTGAATAATTTGTAAGCTCTGTGACTTTGGTAAATTAGTTAACCTCTCTGTCTCAATTTCCCCATCAACAGATAGAGATAATATTAATATTTATTCTGTGAGATTATTTGAGGAAAAATGAGATATATGTAAAACACTTAGTACAATGTGATTAGTACTGAGATGTTAATCCCCAAATCCCTATTCACTTGCATAGCATATTGTAGATGCTAAAATAAATATTAATTAATTTGTTAAATTAAAAAACCCTAAAAATATATCAGGACTTTTACAAGAAAAACTTTTTACTGACAAAAGCTATGATACATTTCCCTATACATTTCATTTGACACATTATTTTTTCAAAAGGGATTCAGCAAAGAGGAACCTTAGAATATTGACATTTTTTATTACCTATAAAGTGCTTGGATTTCCTTAAAAGAAAGTATACATAAATTCTTAGACACCAGACAGTATTATTCATTTTCTTTAAATGATTTCCATCAGTTATTAAAATTTAAACAAATCAGGAGGATATAAAAAATGATCAACAATCTTGATCAATGTGTTATTTTTAGATATCAAATTTATAAGGCTGACTCAGATGTATAATTAAACATTGAAATGTGTTTATATGTGGCCTGCATCTATTCTGTATGGAATAAAAACAATTTAAAACCATGCATTGATAAAAATATCAAAAAGTTTCCTCAGAATCCACCTGATAAAGGGTGCTAGAGAACTGGTGATCAGTAGACCTTACTATATGAGTATGAGATTTGCTATAAAGGCTTTGAAAGCACAAAGCCTCCAAGGCAAATGAGAATAATAATCATAATCCCAATCATAAGCCTAATAACACGGGGGTGATTAAATATCACTCTCTGGGGAAGAAATAGATTAATTCTGTTTCATAAAGGGGAAAAAACCCACATCTTCCTCAAATATGGCATTAACTATATAGTTAAAGTTGGGTTTCAAGTGAAGGTTGGTAAATTGAGGAGAGATAATTATCTGCTTCTCTGAGGTATAAACACTTACCACATGCAGAGGTGGTTATATGGAGTAAGCATCTAATTTGGTATTAGCACATTTTAGCTGCTGAATAGATATGATCTTCCTTTTGTTTCCAACCGGCTAGCAACCACCTAATTAGATTCTTTCATCACATCTCCTATCCACCACTACCAACAACCCTTCTGTCGAGATATACTCTCTATCTTTTGAATAGCCGACTTCCATGAACCTGATGGCCATCAGAAAGTTCATCTAGAGCTGCTGACATCTAGTATGCCTGTCTCTGCCTTCAGCCAGTTCCACACTTAAAGAAAGTATAAAAAATTACTTTTTTTAAGAACAAAAATACTTGTCAACGGATGTACCATTTCCTCTTCCATGTGTTTGCAATGTACTCTGAAAGTCAATAAATGGATGACTGTAAGGGAAGGAATTCTATTTATTTATGTATGTATTACAATCCCATTCTCACATATTTTTCTTACTTGACCATTATTGTGGAAGGAAAATAATAAACTGATCTCATTTATTCATGTCATCTCTTGCAAAGATTTTTATCATGTTTTAATTATAACATATATTGTAGTGTTTAATCATGAGCATAAAATCATCCCAGAGTGGCTACCAAACAGGCACTTCAACAGGTTTAATTTGCACTAAGGTAGATTTGGCATAGGACAAAATAAATATATGCCCATTTTTGTCACTTCCTTCAAAGATGAGCAATACTTCAAAATAATATGCTTAAAAGAAAAGTTACCCAGACAACTAAATATTCTTTTTTCAAGCTTTTTCAGGTGAAGGTATTAATTAACTTGATTCATTCACTTTAAATTGTTGGTTCACACACCAGAGAAGTCAAAAAGAAAACGTGAACAATAACAATTAAAAACATAAATTTAATGATTAAAAATGATAAGTAAATTCATTTAATTGGTGCAGTAATCAATGTTTATGTTCCAGTTCTCTTTCTTTATTTCAGGATGAATCACATGGTGGAAAACCCCGGTAAGCTCATACCTTACGGAACCACAAGTTTCTTTCTACTTCCTTATTACTAAAGGAGAAGTCAATTGCTGCACATTTGAGAATATCTGTATAAGCCTGAGTAGTATAATTTAAAAAAGAAAATATTATATGACCAATTTAAACTAGGCCATAGAAATATGAGCAAGGTTTTGTGTGTGTGTGTGTTTTTTTAAGATTATTTATTTATTTATTCATGAGAGACAGAGAGGCAGAAACATAGGGGGAGAAGCAGGCTCCCTGTGGGCAGCTTGATGTGGGACTCTATCCCTGTACCTCGGGATCATGTCCTGAGCCAAAGGCAGAGGCTCCACCACTGAGCCACCAGGCTTCCCCAGGTTTTATTTTTGGAACTGAAGTAAACTGAGACTAAAAGAAGGATGATTGTTGGGGCTCCCCAATAGTTCAGTCAGTTGAGCGACTGACTCTTGATTTGTGCTCAGGTCATGATCTCAGGGTCTTGAGATTGACTCCCTTGTCCACTCAGAGCAGAGACTGCTAGAGATTCCCTCTCCCTCTGCCCCCGCCCCCCACTGTGAGCATGTGCACACTTGCTCTCTTTCTGAAATAAATAAATAAAATAAATAAAATCTTTAACAACAAAAACAATACAACAAAAGGGTGATTGCTTTACCCAGTGCCATAATATAAATTTCTAAAAGTTAGGAGCACTGAATTCTGATCCTCTATCTCCTCCTGTAGACCTTACTCCTCAATGCTTGCCAAAGGGTTATCATATTAATTTTCAAGGATATGGGTCAGGTTTTAGAATTACAGCTAAATTATTAGTTATAAATTCAGCAAACTAGGATCCTAAAATCCAGTTTAACAAAGAAAGATGAAAGAAAGAAGGAGAAAGAAAAAAGAAAAGGAGGAAGAAAAAGAAGAAAGAGAGGAGGTCAAAGAGAGAAAAAGCAAGGTGTAGTACCAGTGAAGCATTGTATGAGCTTGATGTTTGCTAGCTATGTAGGAAACAATGCACGACATATGTACTCAGTGTGCACAGTCTGTTTCTTTGTGAGGTATCCAACCTTCCTGACTATTCTGTGTTTTTAAAATTTCTTTCTCTATTCTGCTCAGCATTCCAAAGCCAAGATGTGAGACAGGTTCAATGTCTTAAGACTGTTTAAAGTCACTATCTTATCACAAAGAGAAAGACAAAAGCATTAAAATACTAAGGGCTTCAGGGCACTAGGTCTTTTTAAAAATCAATAATTAATAATGAGTATAATTACATATGTAAATGTTAACTAAAGCTATACATTAATGTGTAAATTTAAAAACTGTCAACAATTTTAATTGCCTAAGATTTTTAGACTTGACAAAATATTTGGTATCATTAATTGTAATCTCAGTGGCTTTACAATTAGGGTTGCAGTTGGGATTGAGCTTTATTGGAAAAGACTTTATGTGTGAAAAAACAAAAAACAAAAAACAATTCCTTATGGAAGGAGTATTAGAGTTTATTCCTAGTACAAAAAAGACTACTTAGAAAAAAAAAAGATGACTTATGAACTGAAATACTTTCATATTTTCAGAGTGCTTTTGCTTCTTTTGTCATTTTGTCTTTCCTCTTACTATAATTACCTTAGCTATCTTATGCTAAAATATTTTTAAAATAGCAGAATCTAGCCTTGACCTGAACACTGTACTTACATTATTATTCTTTTTCCATATTTAAGATTGAAATAAGAGAAGCTCAGAGGGAGAAGCAGGCTCCCACTGGGGAGCCTTGATGTGGGACTCGATCCGGGTCCCCAGGATCACGCCCTGGGCTGAAGGTGGCACTAAATGGCTGAGCCACCAGGGCTGCCCTGAAATAACTTATTTTTTTAGATAAGCCCCAAAGTGTACTGATTTATACATCTCAATAATAAAATATCATGGTGACTCTTTTTTCTATTACAAATTTTTATTTAAATTCCAGTTAATTGGGACACCTGTGGCTCAGTGGTTGAGCATCTGCCTTTGGCTCAGGGTGTGATCCTGGGGTCCTGGGATGGAGTCCCACATGAGGCTCCCCAGTGGGAGCCTGCTTCTCCCTCTGCCTATGGCTCTGCCTCTCCCTCTCTCATGAATAAATCTTTAAAAAAAATTTAAAATAAATAAATAAATTCCAATTAGTTAACATGTAGTGTAATATTAGTTGCAGGTGTGTAATATAGTGATTCCATGCTTCTATACAACACCTGGTGCTTAACACAAGTGCACTCCTTAATCCCCATCATCTGTTTAAACCATCCCCCAACTTCCCCTTTGGCAACCATCAGTTTGCTCTCTATGGTTAAGAGTCTGTTTCTTGGTTTGCCTGTCTTTTTTTTTTCTCCCTGTGTTCATTTGTTTGTTTCTGAAATTCACATTTGAGTGATATCATATGGTATTTACCTATCCCGGTAACTCTCATTCTACACACACTAACATCTAGAAAAACCTGTAGATTATCCTTGATCTCAGTCATTAGAATTTTTTAAAAGCTTATAAAACATTTGAACTTCCATTTGTGAGTTCTTTGGATTGGTATTAGTATAAGTTAGGCTGTACAGTGGCTTATACAAAATGCTTAAAATTTATGCTTCTGGAGATAGATATTAGCACATGAGTCTTTGACTTCTGTTTTTCCGCATCATTTTTCCACTTTAAAAGCATAACCTTTTGATGTGTGCAGGCACAACATATCTGTAATTATATAATTAAATGATGCATATGCACAATATTGAAATTATAGATGCTCCTCTATTTAGCTGACAGTGTAAAAAATGCCTCCATTCTATCAGTTCATTGGAAGCAGCCAGAAGATTAAAATATTCACTAGTATTGTGAACAAGTATTCTTAAGTCATTTACCAAAATGTCTAGTCAACAGACTAATGCAGACTAATGTTTATGAGTGTGCTCCAACTTATTTCTCTTTAAGAATGTTTTCTCAGAAACATTTAAATAGCTGTCCAATTAAATTCAATATTATGCAAATGTATTTATATTAACTTCCAGCTAAAACATAGAGCATTAGTTGTTAGAATTTTTGCTAATTCTACAAATAAATAAACAAATAAGTAAATATTAGTTGACTACTTCTTTGCTAATTCTAGGATTAGAATTGAATACCAAAAGCAGAAAAGCTAGACCGAAATATGATCAGAACCAAAGGGGTAGTGAAATTCCTAGCCAAATTTTATAGAGCAAGAATAAATATATTAAATCAATGTTCTGGTTCAGTGACAGCAGTATCTGAGTGTCTTTTGATCATGATTCAAGCATTAGACTTTTAAGACAAAAATCTTTTTTTTTTTTAAGACAAAAATCTTAATGTGGTAGTGGTGGTATTTAATTTTTAAATTAGACTCAGTTCATATAGGTGGATATTAGGGAGCCTCAAATGTAGCTTTAAATTTTTTTTTTTTAATATCCTTTTTGGAGATTAGAAGAAACAAAGCAGGATATGTGTATGTGCCCTCTGCTGGCAAATTTAAGATCATAGTCTCAATCTAGAGACAATAGAAACAAAATCCTGGAAGCAGAACAGCACATTATATTCAAAGACATTTTACAGAAGGAACAAAACAGATTTGAATTAATTAAGGACATCTTTTGAAAGGACTGGAAGCAAGTGTGGTATTGTGGCCTATAGCAAGGCTAAATGAAGTTATTGGAAAATAACAATGTTTATTTGTAGAAAAATAATTAAGCCTAAACATCTAGCTTGTTTAATTCTATTAAGGTTCTGGAAGAACCTTAAAATAAAACTAAATTACTTTATGAGATTAATTAAAGCTTTGTAAACCTCTGACAATAATTATTGTTCATTTGTATTTGAATCTTAAATACTATCTAAATTTGTTGTTCTTAGAATTAATAGAATATTGATCCTTCTAACAACTGAGCTGACCTAACATTTCCATCTTATAAAGTCTCAGAAAATAATGCATAAAATGAATCTGTATAACCTCATCGATTTGAAGAAGCAAGCTTTTAACAAAGAAAGATACAGAAAATAAAATTAATCTACTTCAGAAATTTTGTAAAACATCAACAAATGCTCCCCAAACTGAAAACACTTGCAGAGAAAATAAATGAACAGTAGGGATACGGTCAATGCATTAGTGTCAACTTCAGAGAATATGACAAATGGTGTCCTGAAAAGTTGATTTGGGGCCTAGTGTTGGTTTATCTTCTCATCAAGATGATAAAAATGATAAAGATGTCTGGATGATAAAATACAGAACATACCCCTTAAATCTGAAAGTGGCATTAAAGAGTCAAAGACTGATTTCATCCCAACTTAGAAAGGAGTGTCTGGGAAGTAAAAAGTGCCTCAGGAGTTAATCTACCCCAAATCCCTTATTTTGCAAATGAGGAAACTGAGGCCCAGAAAGATTAAGTAAAGTAAAAAGATTGGAAGAAACTATAATTGAATAATGAAATACAGATACAGATACAGAATCAGATATGGAATTTAGCTCAATAAAGACAATTGTGGAACTCTGCATTGAAGAGGGAAAACAAAAATATCCCATACATCTGGCAGAAAAATGGCTCAGGGTCAAAGTTCACAACAAGCTGACCATGAATCATTAGCCTGAGAGTAGAGTAGGAACACTTTCTTTAAAAAAACTAACCTAACAATATTGAAGAATTAAAAGTAATTCTAAAGGAGGGAAAATATATAACAAAAATGCAATAAATGTATTTAAAAAGTCAAGGACTCTATTCTCTATGCTGCTGACAATTAGTTAAAAACTTTGATTAGCTGCTTAATGAATCTCTCCTCCACCTTCTAAATATATAAACAAGTTAGGTGACCATACTCCATTATTCATTTTTTTATGAATAATGCAGTATTAAGTGGCACACATACTGAAAGTGGGTTTCCTCTACCAATGAGGGGCACACACAATGATACGTTACTTTTATTTTAAAATTATATCACTTTATAAATTTGAAAAATGGTCATAAAGCTAATTAATGAGTTGAAAAGAAATTAAGATATTAGGGAATTAAGGTTAAGGAAGAAGAAATAGAAAAGGAGAAATGTAGTGAAGCCATGTCACAGAGTTTCATGACTAGCATAGGAAATACACCAATTCTTTCATCTTAAACATGCACAAGGCAGGAATGGGAAAGTTAAACAGTGTGATTAAAACTTAGCAAATGGCAGGGAAGTGGAAGCCAGGTCTGAGTGATCCACCTCTGTTAATAAAGTAGCAAGCTCTTTTCTATTACTGCAGCTAGAATGATCGGATTGAAGAACAGGGGACTTAATTCCAAAAGCATTCTCTCTACCCACCCCCTTTTTTAAGAGAAAAACAAAAAGAAAAACCCTCAACAACTCAATGTTGTTGAGTCTAAACAACATTTCAGCATCTAAAGTCTGAAAAATCAAGGGAAATTAGCTGATGAAATTTCTTTTCATTTTCATTTCACTTGCATATTTATTTTCTTAATGGCATTGGATATTTGTCCTTGCTAATTATAGCTGTAGTTAATTTTGAACATTAGATGGACTTTTCTGAGAGAAAATAATGGAGTCTATTTTATAGAAATACATTGAATTCACTATATAGCCATATTAATAGTCAATGAATCAGAGTGTAGGAGACTACAGCACTGATATTCAACAGTTAGTTTGTTTCTTACTGGCCTGGCACCATGTTTTTAGAGGGAGGGAGAGGGTGAGGAAGGGCAAAGGGAGAGAGAGAAGCTTAAGCAGCCAGCATGGAGTCTGATATGGTGCTCAGGTTACTGACTCTGAGATCATGACCTGAGCTGAAATCAAAGTCACTTAATCAACTGAGCTACCCCGGGGCCCCTGGCCTAGCACCTTTAACAGACAACCAACCTATTCAGGTTTCATGTTTCTGTTGCCGAGAAATAAAAGAAATAAAAGCATAAAAGAATTATCTTCCAAAAAGTAATGTTATGGAAATTTTCAATTATTTTAATGTATGTGGAAAATGCATACATAATAAACAAAATCTCCAGAACAAAGGAACATGTCATAACTGATAAGTATAAAATCACAAAGGACCATTTGCCAGAAGAAAGGGTGGTGCTACAAGATACAATAGTGTCTTAAGATGATGAAGTACAGCAAAGGGTACAACACAATTGGATCACAAAAAAGACCATGTGGATGGAGTCTGAGCTCTAATAAATATAACAAAATATGATCAAGTTATGAACCAAATAAAAGGAATGGGAACTCAAGGAGTGATGTGCAGTGTTCTGTGGCAAAAGCATAAAAAAAAAAAAAGACAAAGATGTAACTAACTCATGGTATTCTGTCTTTGTGAAGATGTTGGAAAGGCCGAAAGTACAATTTGAAATGTTCAAGAACAAGCAGATTCTCATGGAACACATCCACAAGCTGAAGGCAGACAAGGCTCGCAAGAAGCTTCTGGCTGACCAGGCTGAGGCCTGCAGATCTAAGACCAAGGAAGCCTGCAAGCACCGTAAAGAACGGCTCCAGGCCAAGAAGGAGGAAATCATCAAGACTCTGTCCAAGGAGGAAGAGACCAAGAAATAAAATTCCCTCTCTCCTCTGTACATAGTGGCCTCAGCATGAATCAGATCAGTTATTCAATAAAACAAACCTTTATCTGCCAAAAAAAAAAAAAAAAAGTGTAAGATCTATTAACAGCAGAGATGCCTAACTGAAACAGGAGCAGATCTTCACATTTGTGAACTATACGGGCCATTTGCAATGAATCATAAAGTGTGGTAAAATCTAAAGAACACTAAGCTAAAGGGAATTAATGGCTGCCATGTGGAATTGCAAAACAAAAACACAGGTATAAGCCTTCCACTTAATAACATATACAGAGCTGAAGTTTCTAGAACATAGTTAGGCTTCCTCTTGGGACGGTCATTTCTTTAGGAGGAATTTGGATGGGGAGGCAGGCTCTGTACTACTATACTTTCAGAAAGAGGAAGATGACAAGTCTTACCACCAGTGAAAATTTTGCTAGGTGAGTGAACTAATATTAGAGTGCCTTTTCCAGTTTGCTATGTGAAGACAAGTGAATGCTTTTTAATCTTACTTCAAATATCCAAGAAGGGGGATCCCTGTGTGGCTCAGTGGTTTAGCACCTGCCTTCAGCCCAGGGCATAATCCTGGAGTTCCAGAATCGAGTCCCGCCTTGGGCTCCCAACCAAGCATGGAGCCTGTTTCTCCCTCTGCCTGTGTCTCTGCCTCTGTGTGTGTGTGTGTGTGTGATGAATAAATAAATAAAATCTTAAAAAAAATCCAAGAAATACTCTGGGAACCACAGCTGGTCATTAGAATATTGGAATGTTACAGACAGTTTTGTGCTTTATTAAGATTAAGGATTCTGGTTTTATTTCCGTTTTCTTTTCATTATTGAGGTTATTTTGGTTTCCTATGAAATTCAGTAGTGCAGGGTAGATAGTCACCATAATACTCACTGTTAGTGAATTTTCATGTTTCTTAAAAAAATAAATGATAATGTTCATATGGTATAAGCTTCTATAGTCTTGGTGATTCTTAATTTTTAAAAATTAGATTAATTTTACCAAGCAGCCACATATAATGGGGGGGGGGGGGAGGGGAATCAGAGCCGGTGGATTCAGGCAGATCTAGTTTCACAATAAACTTCTTCTTGGTAAATACTCTAGTATCAGAGAGCTTTAGAACCCAAGTTCTGTAGATTTTGATGAACAGCACCAATTCTTTCTGAAAGTCAACAATTTGTTCCTGCATTGCTCCCTACAATATTTATTTGACTGTTTTTGAACAGTGATTGGATCCCCTCCCTCCTGGTCTAGCTCTGTCATTATCCAAACACCCACTATCTTATTCCCTGACAGCGGCTCATACGTAACCTTGAAGAGTGGCCTGGATGTCAGTTTACACATCGAGCAGGGACGATTCTAAAGGGTAGTAATGAAAACTGTATCTTTATAAAACTTATAACCCGATATAAGTTAATACTTCTCTACACTTCCTCTGTGTGGACAGTTGTGGGTAAGAGGATGGGCTTGGGACGATGTAGCTGGCTGCTCTCAGGGCACAGTGCTGGAAGTTCTCCCAAACTTTCTGCTCTTAATTTGAGGCTCTATGTCCTGGCAATTCAAGAAAATCTTTACTCCCTTCAGGAGAGACAAAATGAAACTCATACTGTACTACATTCTCATCCATAATACTTTAATCAGAAATATAATGAAGTCTATAATTATAATTAACCCATCTATCCTGGTCTGTTTGGGCTACTAAAACAAAGCTATCATAGGCTGGGTGACTTAAACAACAAACATTTCTCACAGTTCTGCAGCCTAGGAAGTCCAAGATCACAATGTCAGTAGATTTTATACCTGGTGAGAGCTTACTTCCTGGTATACAGGTGGCCACCTTCTCACTATATATTTGAAATACATAATACAATGTATTATGCCCTCACATTTCTGCAGGGGCAAAGGTCTCTTTTAAGAGCACTAATTCCTTATAATGGCTCTACCCTCATGACTTATCACCTCTCAAAGGTCCCACTTCCCAAGACTATCACACTGGGGATTAAGTTTCCATATATGAATTTTGGAGCAAGACAGTCTATGGCATTACCACTCCTATTTACTTCTTTTCATAGCCTCTAGATTGCAAATCATGTCTTCCCATCTAATCATAAGGTTTTCCTCTCAATATTTAATGGTTAGAGATATTCCACAAATAAGCAGACAGTCTGATTCACCTACTTGGGTTAAGGTGCCCATGCTCTGGCTTGATTTAAAGTCTTGCCAAGATCATACACAATTCAGTTGTGCCAAAGCTCTGAAATGAAACTTAGCTGCTCTTACCAGAAAAAGAGAGAAAAGATGTTGGGAAAACCTAAAAAAACATTAATGACTTCACTTTTGTCTTCTGGCTGCTAAACTTGAGTCAGTACAATCATTTTCTTCTTTGTCTCTTGGATGGTTGAAAATCTTCTCTCTTTCTTTAGTGCATATACTTCATTCTTTTCTAGTTGGTAAACCATGAATTTTGTCATTTCCTTTTTTATTAAAAGGACCACAATCAAAGCTTTCTCAAAATGGCGAGGAGTAAATGTATCCTAAAGATAAACCTGGATAAAATATTCTTCCTTCTCGGTCAATATGCAACCTAGGATATCATAATAGTTCTGAGTTAAATGAATATGAATTGTTGCTCTAAAGAGATATTAATCTGTAACAAGTACAGTAGTAACACATTTCCATTGTCTAATGAAATTAATCTTCCATGTAAGGGTGTTTTTTAGTAATGTCACTATTAAACACAAAGATGATATAGATTAGAAATGTTTTGACTTTTATTGATTTCCTTAGAAACACAATGTGAATAAAATATTATTTAAGTATATTTTAGGAATAGGAACTGCCTTTTCAGTAAGATAGGAGTTGAGTGGCAAAAACTAGTTTTTGTGTTATCTAACCTTGAAGAGTGGTCTGGATGTAAGTTTACACACTGATCAGAGACTATTCTAAAGGCTAGTAATGAAAACTGTACCTTTATAAAACATAATCAGATACAGGTTACTACTCCATGCAGTTGCCAGGCAGCTCAGCCAAAACACATTCCAAATCTTCTCAGAGAGCTGAGAAAAGTGATTATTTTAAATAGAGGCTATTATTAATGTGTTAACAATTAGTGATATTGGTAAAGTCTATCATTTTAATCATAAACAGAGTGACATAATTTGTATTTAGAGTCTTAGTCAATCAGTAGTCAGATATTGAAATAAAATGAGTATTTTAAACTGCTTCCGAAACAAATGATAATTTCTAATCACATTTAATGTCAATAAAAACTTATTTTATTCATAACACTCTGTGTATGAAATGGAACTCAAAAAGAACTACATTTCATTTTAGGGCTGAAAAGAATTCATGCTATCCAATATTTTCAGATGAAAATACAAAACAAAAATAGTGACTGTGAAAGAATAATCTATACCTCATTTTTTAAAACATTTTATTTATTCATGAGAGACACAGAGTGAGAGAGAGAGAGGCAGAGATACAGGCAGAGGGAGAAGCAGGCTCCATGCAGGGAGCCCGACGTGGGACTCGATCCCGGGTTCCCTGGATCATGCACTGGGCTGAAGGTGGCGCTAAACCACTGAGCCACCCAGGCTGCCCCTCTATACCTCATTTTGGACAAATTTGACTATTAAGATATTTCCAACTATAAGAGAAATTCAAAATGCAAGATTTAAATGATTTCAAACAAACAGTATTGTTACAGACTACATTGTGGAGGATTACTGCTAGATTCATAAAGAGAATGGAATTCTACCTTTGCATTAATTCCCTCAAACTGCTTCCGAAACAAATGATAATTTCTAATCACATTTAATGTCAATAAAAACTTATTTTATTCATAACACTCTGTGTATGAAATGGAACTCAAAAAGAACTACATTTCATTTTAGGGCTGAAAAGAATTCATGCTATCCATGATATTTAATAAAAATATTAAATGATTATGCTGCATTTGAACTTCTTTTTATTTCTTTGAAGTTTTTTGCATAAAACATATTAAAGCATTAAGGACCTATGAACTTACTCTTCCAAAGACTATACTCTAGGGTCATGAGACTGGACAGTTCACCTGGCCAGTAGTGATGCATAGAGAAATCTGACTGGCTTGGAAATCTTAGGAAAACCACTAAGTTTGCTGGTTTCATATTCCCCACTGGTAGGATACTGGTTCTCGAAAAGTTCTCTTTTGGTTGATACCTAAGATGGGAATACAGTTGGGACATGGGAATGGCAAATGAACTGTAAAAGATAACTGTAAATCACAAGTGAGAATGAATAAACTTTAACAAAACATTTTTTTTAAGTAGGCACCACACCCAACGAACGTGGACCTTGAGACCAAGAGTCACACTCTGGACTGAATGAGCCAGTCCAGCACCTCCTAACAAAACAGTTTTTAAAAGTGCATATAATTTTTTAGCATTAAAAATATCATTGACTGGATGGCTTAGACAACAGAAATTTATTTTCTCACAGTGCTGGAGGCTGGAAGTCCCAGATGAAGATATGGGCAGGATTGGTTTTTCTGAGGCCTTTTTCCTTGGCTGGTAAATGGTAGTCTTCTTGCTGCGCCTTCACAAGTCAACCCTTGATCTGTATTGTCGTGTCTTCATCTCTTCTTTTTTAAGGACACTAGTCATCTTGGATTAGTCTTCACCCTTATTACCTCATTTTACCTTAATTAGCTCTTTAAGACTGTCTCCCAATACAGTCTCATTCTACGGTACTAGTGGTTAGGATTTCAACATACACATTTTGGAAGGGACACAATTTAGCCCACAACAAAGTGTATTTACAGTAATATCTGTTCATAAATGCATTAGCACAAGTAGCAATATATTAAATCTTTGATATATTAGAAGGCAATAAAATAAAACGTTCTCAGAGAATCACCAGATTATATACCCTCACATGATGTTGGAGGTAACTTAGTCCTTCTGCCCATTTAACATGGGAGGAAAGAGGTCCTTGCACATGGCAGTGATTCACTCTGCTATGTCATTCTACTATATTCACTCTGCTATGTCATTCCATAATAGGTGCTGTGTACCTATTATCAGCCTATTAATCAGCACTTGCTAATTATCTCAATGCAATTTATCGTACATGTATAGGTTTCTGACAGTGTGTCGTGTACTATGGAGTGTGTGGCAGACACAAAGAGAAATAGCTCTAGTCCTCGTAGAGCTTACAGCCTTGTAGAAAGTCAAAATATTACAAAATAAGCATGCCGAAAATGTAGAACAAAATTGCAATACATAATAGAGAAATACATAGTGCTGTAAGAACCTACAGTAGAGTGACTTACTTGACTTAACCTGACTTACTTGACTTAATCAAGATGATTTTTCAGCAGAAGTCAACTTGAATTGAAAGCTGGATGGAAGTAGAAATTAACCACATAAGGAAGGGCCTGGTCTGTAGCCTCTGTTATGCCTTTGACCTTTCTTGACTGCCTTCCTCCTCATCCTCACAGTCTCAATCACACTCCTGCCATTCTCTGAGCATGCTGGGCTTACTACCACCTTAACACTTCAGCTGTCTTCCACCAGATACCTCCTTAGCCACCTCCTTCACATGTATCAGATCTACATTCTCAGTGAAGTCTATTTTCCATGATATTATATCCTGCTCTAATCTGTCTTCCAGTATTGCTTTATCTGGCCCTGTTGTTTTTTTTCTTATCGCTACAAGACTTACCACTTTTTTACATTATTAATAATTTAACTATAATGCTTATTGTGTATTGATTGACTCCTCAGCTAGGATATATACTCTTGTCAATGGCAGCAATTTTTATGTTTGGTTTGCTGATGTATACCAAATACCATGGACAGATACAGAACAGTCGTTCAAAATATATTTATTGGTTGAATTAATTGATTTATTGATTGCTGAAGGAAAGCTTGTGTCTGGAGAACAAAGGTTAGAGAGTTAGTACTTAGGGACCAGACCTTGCAGAGGCTTGTGACATTTTTGTAACTAAGATACGGTGAAAAAAGGGGGGTGCAGGAGCCATTAAAGAGTTGTAAGAAAGGGAACAGAAGCAGATTTAAGTTTTCAAAAAAATATCACTGGTGTTCCTTGCTGTAATAACCCAGGCAAATGATAGCAGCTTGGACTAAGGAGCTAATAGGCAAGGTGGATAGCGGAAGAATGAGTGCAGAGAAATTTAAGGGGTAAAATGTTGATTACATGAAGAAAGTCTGTGTAGTCAAAAATGCATCCAATTTCTGGCTTTCTAGCCCAAACTCTTTCCATTACAGAAGAGACAGGGAAAAGAACATAGACTTTATATCCAGTAGGTCCTTGGTTTACACCCAAATTTCATAACATTTAGCTATGTGACTTTGGACAAGTAACCTCTTGACCCTCAAATTATTTTCTATCAAAAAGTAGTAATAATTGCTACATGGCAGAATTTCTGGAAATATAAAATTAGAAAATGTATGTCAAGCACTTGGTAACCTATAAACAGAAGCTGTTCTTAGTAACATGTTTATCTGAAAAGTATCTTTCTTTCTTTTAAAAAGCTGTTTTATAAGGTTTAATTTGTATTTTTTTTCAAAATGTCAGTCATGTATATTGCAATATCAAATGTCTAATTGCTACTACTGTAAGTGAGAGAGTCTATTATAATGTCACCTTAACAATACACACCATTCGTAGTGAACTATTGCAGCAATGGCTCCCAATTGTTTCTTCTCACTCTGACTCTGCGCTTGGCCACATGATTTGTGTTAGCCAATACAGTAGCAAATATGACTTAAGCTGAGCTTGAAAACCACTTGCACTGTGGGATTTCCTCTCTTTGCTGCTCCTAGGATCACTGTGATCAACCCCTGTAAAGAAGTCCAGACTTGTTTTCTCAAAGATGTGCCCACTGAAAGCTAAGGGGAGTTTTCTCAGATGTTGTTCTCAAGGCCACGCACACAGTCAGTAACCAGACATGCTCATGAGGTCATCCTAGACCAAACAGCCCCAGCAGAGACACTACGTGACCACAGAGATCACCCAAGCTAGTTCGTATTGGAAGAACTGCCGAATGGATCCACAGATACATGAGAGAGAATAAAGGTTTGTTGCTTTAGGCCATTTTTTGTGTAGTTTGTTATGCAGCAAAATCTAATTGATATATCATTGTATCTTCAAGTCCCTACCAAGATGCCTGGAACATAGTAGATGATCAATAAATATTGAAGAATTCTGAAATATTTTTTTAATAAATTAATTTTTATTGGTGTTCATTTACCAACATACAGAATAACACCCAGTGCTCATCCCGTCAAGTGTCCCCCTCAGTGCCTGCCACCCATTCACCCCCACCCCCTGCCCTCCTCCCCTTCCACCACCCCTAGTTCCTTTCCCAGAGTTAGGTGTCTTTATGTTCTGTCTCCCTTTCTGATATTTCCCACATATTTCTTCTCCCTTCCCTTATATTCCCTTTCACTATTATTTATATTCCCCAAATGAATGATGACATACACTGTCCTTCTCCGATTGACTTACTTCACTCAGCATAATACCCTCCAGTTCCATCCACGTTGAAGCAAATGGTGGGTATTTGTCGTTTCTAATGGCTGAGTAATATTCCATTGTATACATAAACCACATCTTCTTTATCTATTCATCTTTCGATGTACACTGAGGCTCCTTCCACAGTTTGGCTATTGGAGACATTGCTGCTAGAAACATCAGGGTGCAGGTGTCCCGGTGTTTCATTGCATCTGCATCTTTGGGGTAAATCCCCAACAGTGCAATTGCTGGGTCGTAGGGCAGGTCTATTTTTAACTCTTTGAGGAACCTCCACACAGTTTTCCAGAGTGGCTGCACCAGTTCACATTCCCACCAACAGTGTAAGAGGGTTCCCTTTTCTCTGCATCCTCTCCAACATTTGATGTTTCCTGCCTTGCTAATTTTCCCCATTCTCACTGGTGTGAGGTGGTATCTCGTTGTGGTTTTGATTTGTATTTCCCTGATGGCAAGTGATGCAGAGCATTTTCTCATGTGCGTGTGGGCCATGTCCATGTCTTCCTCTGTGAGATTTCTCTTCATGTCTTCTGCCCATTTCATGATTGGATTGTTTGTTTCTTTGGTGTTGAGTTTAATAAGTTCTTTATAGATTTTGGAAACTAGCCCTTTACTGATCTGTCATTTACAAATATCTTCTCCCATTCTGTAGGCTGTCTTTTAGTTTTGTTGACTGTATCCTTTGCTGTGCAAAAGCTTCTTATCTTGATGAAGTCCCAATAGTTCATTTTTGCTTTTGTTTCTTTTGCCTTTGTGGATGTATCTTGCAAGAAGTTACTGTGGCCAAGTTCAAAAAGGGTGTTGCCTGTGTTCTCCTCTAGGATTTTGATGGAATCTTGTCTCACATTTAGATCTCTCATCCATTTTGAGTTTATCTTTGTGTAAGGTGAAAGAGAGTGGTCCAGTTTCATTCTTCTGCATGTGGATGTCCAATTTTCCCAGCACCATTTATTGAAGAGACTGTCTTTCTTCCAATGGTTAGTCTTTCCTCCTTTATCGAATATTAGTTGACCATAAAGTTCAGGGTCCACTTCTGGGTTCTCTATTCTGTTCCATTGATCTATGTGTCTGTTTTTGTGCCAGTACCACACTGTCTTGATGACCACAGCTTTGTAGTACAACCTGAAATCTGGCATTGTGATGCCCCCAGCTATGGTTTTCTTTTTAAAAATTCCCCTGGCTATAAAAAAAAAAAAAAATTCCCCTGGCTATTCAGGGTCTTTTCTGATTCCACACAAATCTTAAAATAATTTGTTCCATCTCTCTGAAGAAAGTCCATGGTATTTTGATAGGGATTGCATTAAACATGTAAATTGCCCTGGGTAACATTGACATTTTCACAATATTAATTCTGCCAATCCATGAGCATGGAATATTTTTCCATCTCTTTGTGTCTTCCTCAATTTCTTTCAGAAGTGTTCTATAGTTTTTAGGGTATAGATCCTTTACGTCTTTGGTTAGGTTTATTCCTAGGTATCTTATGCTTTTGGGTGCAATTGTAAATGGGATTGGCTCCTTAATTTCTCTTTCTTCAGTCTCATTGTTAGTGTATAGAAATGCCATTGATTTCTGGGCATTGATTTTGTATCCTGCCAGGCTACCAAATTGCTGTATGAATTCTAGCAACCTTGGGGTGGAAGCTTTTGGGTTTTCTATGTAGAGTATCATGTCATCGGCGAAGAGGGAGAGTTTGACTTCTTCTTTGCCAATTTGAATGCCTTTAATGTCTTTTTGTTGCCTGATTGCTGAGGCTAGGACTTCCAGTACTATGTTGAATAGCAGTGGTGACAGTGGACATCCCTGTCTTGTTCCTGATCTTTGGGGAAAGGCTCCCAGTGCTTCCCCATTGAGAAGGATATTTGCTCTGGGCTTTTCATAGATGGCTTTAAGATGCTGAGGAATGTTCCCTCTATCCCAACACTCTGAAGTGTTTTGATCAGGAATGGATGCTGTATTTTGTCAAATGCTTTCTCTGCATCTAATGAGAGGATCATATGGTTCTTGGTTTTTCTCTTGCTGATATGATGAATCACACTGATTGTTTTACGAGTGTTGAACCAGCCTTGTGTACCGGGGATAAATCCTACTTGGTCATGGTGAATAATTTTCTTAATGTGTTGTTGGATCCTATTGTCTAGTATCTTGTTGAGAATTTTTGCATCCATGTTCATCAGGGATATTGGTCTGTAATTCTCCTTTTTGGTGGGATCTTTGTCTGGTTTCGGAATTAAGGTGATGCTGGCCTCATAGAACAAATTTGGAAGTACTCCATCTCTTTCTCTCTTTCCAAACAGCTTTAGTAGAATAGGTATGATTTCTTCTTTAAACATTTGATAGAATTCCCCTGGGAAGCCATCTGGCCCTGGACTTTTGCGTCTTGGGAGGTTTTTGATGACTGCTTCAATTTCCTCCCTGGTTATTGGCCTGTTCAGGTTTTCTATTTCTTCCTGTTCCAGTTTTGGTAGTTTGTGGCTTTCCAGGAATGTGTCCATTTCTTCTAGATTGCCTAATTTATTGGCATACAGCTGTTCATAATATGTTTTTAAAATTGTTTGTATTTCCTTGGTGTTGGTAGTGATCTCTCCTTTCTCATTTATGATTTTATTAATTTGAGTCTTCTCTCTCTTCTTTTTAATAAGGCTGGCTAATGGTTTATCTATCTTATTAATTCTTTCAAAGAACCAACTCCTGGTTCTGTTGATCTGTTCCACAGTTCTTTTGGTCTCGATTTCATTGAGCTCTGCTTGAACTTTAATTAACTCTCTTCTTGGGCTGGGCGTGGGGTCCATTTGCTGTTTTTTCTCTAGCTCCTTTAGGTGTAAGGTGAGCTTTTGTATTTGAGTTCTTTCCAGTGTTTGAATGGATGCTTGTATTGCGATGTATTTCCCCCTCAGGACTGCTTTTGCTGTATCCCAAAGATTTTGAACGGTTGTATCTTTATTCTCATTAGTTTCCATGAATCTTTTTGATTCTTCCTTAATTTCCTGGTTGACCCTTTCATCTTTTAGCAGGATGGTCCTTAACCTCCACGTGTTTGAGGTCCTTCCAAACTTCTTGTTGTGATTTAGTTCTAATTTCAAAGCATTATGGTCTGAGAATATACAGGGGACGATCCCGATCTTTTGGTATCAGTTCAGACCCGAATGTGACCCAGTATGTGGTCTATTCTGGAGAAAGTTCCATGTGCACTTGAGAAGAATGTGTATTCAGTTGAGTTTGGATGTAAAGTTCTGTAGATACCTGTGAAATCTATCTGGTCCAGTGTATCATTTAAAGCTCTCGTTTCTTTGGAGATGTTGTGCTTAGAAGACCTATCGAGGGTAGCAAGAGCTACATTGAAGTCACCAAGTATAAGTGTATTATTATCAAAGTATTTCTTCAGTTTGGTTATTAATTGGTTTAAATATTTGGCAGCTCCCACATTCGGGGCATATATATTGAGGATTGTTAAGTCCTCTTGTTGGATAGATCCTTTGAGTATGATATAGTGTCCCTCTTCATCTCTCACTACAGCCTTTTATTTTCAGGCGGTAGGAGTCCTTCTGTCTAAAATGAGTCTCTTATAGACAGCAAATAGATGGGTACTGCTTTTTTATCCAGTCTGAAACCCTGCGCCTTTTGATTGGGTCATTAAGCCCGTTCACGTTCAGAGTTACTATTGAAAGATATGAGATTAGTGTCATCATGATATCTATTCAGTCCTTGTTTTTGGGGATTGTTCCACTGAACTTCTTTTTAAAGGGGAATTTTAAGAGTTCCCCTTAAAATTTCTTGCAGAGCTGGTTTGGAGGTCACATATTCTTTCAGTTCCTGCCTGTCTTGGAAGCTCTTTATCTCTCCTTCCATTTTGAATGAGAGTCTTGCTGGATAAAGTATTCTTGGTTGCATGTTCTTCTCATTTAGGACCCTGAATATATCCTGCCAGCCTTTCTGGCCTGCTAGGTCTCTGTGGAGAGGTCTGCTGTTACCCTAATACTCCTCCCCATAAAAGTCAGGGATTTCTTGTCTCTTGCTGCTTTAAGGATCTTCTCTTTATCTTTGGAATTTGCAAGCTTAACTATTAAATGTCGAGGTGTTGAACGGTTTTTATTGATTTTAGGAGGGGGATCTATTTCCTGGATCGGAATGCCTGTTTCCCTTCCCAGATTAGGAAAGTTTTCAGCTATGATTTGTTCAAATACATATTCTGGCCCTCTGTCCCTTTCGGCGCCCTCGGGAACCCCAATTAAACGTAGGTTTTTCTTCATCAGGCTGTCGTTTATTTCCCTTAATTTATCTTCATGGTATTTTAATTGTTTGTCTCTTTTTCCTCAGTTTCCCTCTTTGCCATCAATTTGTCTTCTATGTCACTCACTCATTCTAACACCTCGTTAACACTCATCGTTAGGACTTCTAGTTTGGATTGCATGTCATTCAATTGATTTTTAATTTTTGCCTGATTGGTTCTAAATTCTGCAGTCATGGAGTCTCTTGAGTCCTTTATGCTTTTTTCTAGAGCCACCAGTAGCTGTATAATAGTGCTTCTGAATTGGCTTTCTGACATTGAATTGTAATCCAGATTTTGTAACTCTGTGGGAGAGAGGACTGTTTCTGATTCTTTCTTTTGAGGTGAGGTTTTCCTTCCAGTCATTTTGCTCAGTGCAGAGTGGCCAAAAACAAGTTGTATTGGGAAAAGGAGAAAAAGAGAGGAGAGAAAGAAGGAAAGAAAAGAGAAAAAGAAAAAAGGAAGAAAAAAGGGAAAAAAAGAGAAGAAAAAGAGAAAGAAAAAGAAAGAAAGGAAAAAAAGGGGGTGGGGGAAGCAAACAAATCAAAAAGCAAAAAACAAAAACAAAAACAAAAACAAAACACGGGGGAGTACCTTCTGATTCTGTATACTTTAAGTCCCTTGACTTGCCCTGGAACTTGTCTCTAGTTGGTCTTTTGGGGGAGGGGCCTGCTGTGCTGATTCTCAGGTGTCAGCACTTGGGGGAGCTGCTCTCCCCCTGCCTGGTGCAGGGCTCAGTGGGGGTTGTTCACCCCGTGAGGCCCCAGGAGGAACCACCGCAGTGGCGGGTCCAGCTCTGCAGCCCTGGAGTCAGCTCCCGCAGTAGCTCCGGGGCTCTCCGTCTGCAGGGCCTGGGGGCTCCCGGGCGGGGCCGTTGATCTGCTCAGCTCCAGGCAGGAGCGTCCTCGCTGTCCTGGGCCCTCCCAGCCTCTGCCTGTCCCGGGGGAGGCTGGATCCTGGGCTGTGTCCCGGCGCCCTGTGCTCCGGGGCCTGCGCTGTTGCATTCGCGCTCCCGCCCCGCAGCCCCCTCCGGGGAGCCGCCGCCCGAGCCCCTCCGAGCTGCTCCGGGTCCCGCCGAGCGCTGCAGCCCTTAGGGAGCTCGGCGCACTCTCCGGGGCGCAGTTCCTCTGTTACTGTCCCAGGGAGCCCGAGGGCGTCCCCGCCTTTCTGGGGATCCTGCTCCAATTCCCGGGGAGCCCCTTTCCGCGGGGAATGTTGGTGCAGCTCCTGCTCCTCCGGGACGGGGCTCTCCTGTCCTGGGGACACTCGCCCCGGCCTCAGCCCGGCTCCTCGCGGGCCCCTCCCCCTCGGAGGCCTTTTGTTCCTTTATTCCTTTTTCCCCGTCTTCCTACCTTGATAGAAGCGCGAACTCTTCTCACTGTAGCATTCCAGCTGGTCTCTCTTTAAATCTCAGGCCGAATTCGTAGATTTTCAGGATGATTTGAAGGTTATCTAGGTAATTTGGTGGGGACAGGTGACTTGGGGACCCTACTCTCCCGCCATCTTGCCTGAAATCTTTATTTAATGGTTATATAATACTATGTGGTTGGATTAATCGCTGAAAACTAGTGTTTTCTGTAAGAAACAACTTTTCTTCCATATTTACTAGAACATGAGTTATCTGCTATGATTTCTTTCTACCTTGGTAACTATGAAAAATATTATTTTCTTAAAATTGCATATGATTTATATGCTATGAAAATGTTACTTTGGCATGTGTTAATTTAAAAATTTTAGTTTGAATGGGCTAATTACTAGTTATCAATGTCAGAGAAATATTTTATATATATATTTACATATTCACTTAGAAATATGTATATATACACATGTGTGTGTCTGTATATATGCATATATGTAAGCAGTTAAACTTTATACTGTGAGGATTAAAAAAAATTCTGTTAGATGGTTTGGAGACTAGTCATAGTAAAGACAGTAAGTTGGTTAAAACCAGACTGAAGAGAGTCTGGTTGAATTTATTGTAAAGGCTGACATCTCACTAATAAACATCAAGTCTTACAAGCCTCCATACAGCTATGTGTTAGGTGTTATGTGTGACTCTCTGACTCCATTCGTAACTACTCACCTTATTCTTCACATTTCAGCTCTAATGGTTTTTTTTTTTTTTTTTTTTTTTTTTTGCTTCAACATTGCCAAGCATGCTTACTGCGGGGTTTCTGCATTTGCTAATTTCAGTAGCTGTACACTATCTCCAAATAGTCATATGACTTGCTCACTCATTTCCTTCAGATTTCTACTCAGAAACCACTTTGTCAGTGATGGCTTTCCTGGTTAAGCTATTCAACTTTGCATCTGCCCTTCAGCATTTTATATTCCATCTTCCAGATTTCTATTTTCTCCTTAGTATCCATTATTTTCTTGCATACGTGCATCTCTCTTACTTATCTCTTTATTGTCCAGAACACAAGCCAAATGAAGGTAGAAATTTTTGTCTGTTTCATTCATTACTTTATCCTCAGCACCTAGAACAGTGACTGACATCTAGTAAAAGCCCACTAATACTTGTGGAATGAATGAAAGACAGGGGTTCTAATTCCTAGGTATTTCAGTGAATTAGCTGAAACTTATATAGAACTTTGATGTAGATGTAAATATAATTGCAGTTTTGTTGGGAAAGTGCCCATAACTTTCAGCAGATTAGCAGATTTATTGGTGCCAGAACCCAAAATGCTAGAAATAATTGATGTAAAGAATTTAAATTATTTTTTTCAGATGTAGAGTCAAGAGTTATTGAAGCTTTTTGAGGAAGATTGTGATGAGAGTAGAACAGAACAGATTAATCAGGAAGAATGATGGATTCAAGTCAGGAGAGATTAAAGGTAAAGAGACCAGTCAGGAGGTTATTGGAGTAAGTAAGACAAGAATTAATGAGGTCCTGAACTGGGAGCATGGTTTGGGAATGAAAAGAATCATTCCATCTCATTATGTGCAAATACTGTCTGTACTGTTACTATGTTAGTGTGATAGCATTGCTGAAAT